>NC_136063.1:1405045522-1406387580 GCF_964261635.1 Lissotriton helveticus | reverse complement strand
AGTGCAGATTGTGGGTGCAGATTGTGAGTGCAGAGTGCAGATTCAGAGTGCAGATTCAGAGTGCAGATTCAGAGTGCAGATTGTGGGTGCAGATTCAGAGTGCAGATTCAGAGTGCAGATTCAGAGTGCAGATTCAGAGTGCAGATTCAGGGTGCAGATTCAGGGTGCAGATTCAGGGTGCAGAGTGCAGATTCAGAGTGCAGATTCAGAGTGCAGAGTGCAGATTCAGAGTGCAGATTCAGAGTGCAGATTGTGGGTGCAGATTGTGAGTGCAGAGTGCAGATTCAGGGTGCAGATTGTGAGTGCAGAGTGCAGATTCAGGGTGCAGATTGTGAGTGCAGAGTGCAGATTCAGGGTGCAGATTCAGAGTGCAGATTCAGAGTGCAGATTCAGAGTGCAGATTCAGAGTGCAGATTCAGAGTGCAGATTCAGAGTGCGGATTCAGGGTGCAGATTCAGGGTGCAGATTGTGAGTTCAGAGTGCAGATTCAGAGTGCAGATTCAGAGTTCAGATTGTGGGTGCAGATTGTGGGTGCAGAGTGCATATTGTGGCTGCAGAGTGCAGATTCAGAGTGCAGAGTGCAGATTCAGAGTGCAGATTCAGAGTGCAGAGTGCAGATTCAGAGTGCAGAGTGCAGATTCAGAGTGCAGATTCAGAGTGCAGATTCAGAGTGCAGAGTGCAGAGTGCAGATTCAGAGTGCAGAGTGCAGATTCAGAGTGCAGATTCAGAGTGCAGATTCAGAGTGCAGATTCAGAGTGCAGATTCAGAGTGCAGATTCAGGGTGCAGATTCAGGGTGCAGATTCAGGGTGCAGATTCAGGGTGCAGAGTGCAGATTCAGAGTGCAGAGTGCAGATTCAGAGTGCAGAGTGCAGATTCAGAGTGCAGAGTGCAGATTCAGAGTGCAGATTCAGAGTGCAGATTCAGAGTGCAGATTCAGAGTGCAGATTTCAGAGTGCAGATTTCAGAGTGCAGATTTCAGAGTGCAGATTTCAGAGTGCAGTTGCAGAGTGCAGTTGCAGAGAGAACTCAGCACCACCACAGCATCACTCAGCACCACCACAGCATCACTCAGCACCACCACAGCATCACTCAGCGCCACCACAGCATCACTCAGCGCCACCACAGCATCACTCAGCGCCACCACAGCATCACTCAGCGCCACCACAGCATCACTCAGCACCACCACAGCATCACTCAGCACCACCACAGCATCACTCAGCACCACCACAGCATCACTCAGCGCCACCACAGCATCACTCAGCGCCACCACAGCATCACTCAGCGCCACCACAGCATCACTCAGCGCCACCACAGCATCACTCAGCGCCACCACAGCATCACTCAGCGCCACCACAGCATCACTCAGCGCCACCACAACATCACTCAGCGCAATCCCAGCATCACTCAGCGCCACCACAGCATCACTCAGCGCCACCACAGCATCACTCAGCGCCACCACAGCATCACTCAGCGCCACCACAGCATCACTAAGCGCCACCACAGCATCACTCAGCGCCACCACAGCATCACTCAGCACCACCACAGCATCACTCAGCACCACCACAGCATCACTCAGCGCCACCACAGCATCACTCAGCGCCACCACAGCATCACTCAGCGCCACCACAGCATCACTCAGCGCCACCACAGCATCACTCAGCGCCACCACAGCATCACTCAGCGCCACCACAGCATCACTCAGCGCCACCACAGCATCACTCAGCGCCACCACAGCATCACTCAGCGCCACCACAACATCACTCAGCGCAATCCCAGCATCACTCAGCGCCACCACAGCATCACTCAGCGCCACCACAGCATCACTCAGCGCCACCACAACATCACTCAGCGCCACCACAACATCACTCCGTGCCATCACAACATCACTCCGCGACATCACAGCATCAATCTGTGCAACCATTCAACAACAACTGGTTCAATTATGTTCTCTCAATGTTTCAAGCTTTATTACAAATGTCACAAAAAGATGTTATTTCACTTCTGTTCTTGGATTTTCATCACAATAAAATACACTGAACATAATCTTCACAAACGTTATTTACAAAAGTTTAAGCTATTGCCAATATAAATTACAATCACTTTTATTTAAGTATTAATTATTTTAAAAAATTAAAAGCCGTTGCTATTTGTAATATCAATACATCTAAGTCACGTAAATACAAAACATGTTGCATTACAAATGCTATAGTCGTCACATGTGCGAAAGTTATAACTATTGGCATTGAAAATGACAAAGCTATTAATTTAGCTATTTTCAAAATCAACACATAAATAAAAAAATTGTCATTTACAAGACCAATAGCTCAAACTTTCATAATGCGAGACCTATTGCATTGCAAATGCTTGTTTAAAAGCAGCCATGAATCTTTGTGTAATGGCCTTAAACCTTCGGCAGATAAAGCTTTTGGGTTTATCTCTCCCACAAACTTTGTAAGTTTGAAAATTCAAAACTGTGACCAGCCAATGCTAAGTTCAAATGAACTGCATGTCCCTGCCGCTCAGCCTAAAAGTGCCCCTAGGCCCTAATCAACCGCATCCCATGGAAATGCATTGGATTTCTTTTTCCTGCTGTTGCTTATGAAACAGTTTTTGAGTTCTTCGTAAGCTTTGATTGCTACATTCTAAAGAATATCAGTTGATACACATGCATTTTCAACACGTGTTGCATTGCAATATGGATCCTTACTAAATATATATATATATATATATATATATATATATCAAGCTCCAAGGGAATGTCCAACGTTTAGGCAGCACACAAACACGGAGTAGCTTATCCCCATCAGCTTTTAATCAGGTAAAAACTATCGCGCTGGTCCGTTAATTCAAGCAGCAAACTGCAACCCTGACGCGTTTCGAGAATTATCTCTTTTTCAAAGGGAGACTGCAGTTACAGGCACACTCGCGGCCACACCTTCTTTTTCATTCCTCCTATCGTGGGTCCTTATTGGTCCGCTCTGTATGAGCATTATACGAGGCACCACCATCAGAGGCATAAAAACGGACTACACCTCCCACAATTCTATGTGATAATGCTCATACAGAGCGGACCAATAAGGACCCACGATAGGAGGAATGAAAAAGAAGGTGTGGCCGCGAGTGTGCCTGTAACTGCAGTCTCCCTTTAAAAAAGAGATAATTCTCGAAACGCGTCAGGGTTGCAGTTTGCTGCTTGAATTAACGGACCAGCGCGATTGTTTTTACCTGATTAAAAGCTGATGGGGATAAGCTACTCCGTGTTTGTGTGCTGCCTAAATGTTGGACATTCCCTTGGAGCTTGATATGTATGCGGCCGTCCTGCCGCAGGGCTTGCACTACCTCGACAACTAACGGGCCACGAAGCTTCCAAGCCAACGGGGCTTTCAATGTGGGGCACGGATGAGGATTCAGAGCAACACGCTGTCCGGGGCTCTTGAGGAGCTTTCTAGTGACAGTCAATACGAGGCACCACCATCAGAGGCATAAAAACGGACTACACCTCCCACAATTCTACGTGATAATGCTCATACAGAGCGGACCAATAAGGACCCACGATAGGAGGAATGAAAAAGAAGGTGTGGCCGCGAGTGTGCCTGTAACTGCAGTCTCCCTTTGAAAAAGAGATAATTCTCGAAACGCGTCAGGGTTGCAGTTTGCTGCTTGAATTAACGGACCAGCGCGATTGTTTTTACCTGATTAAAAGCTGATGGGGATAAGCTACTCCGTGTTTGTGTGCTGCCTAAATGTTGGACATTCCCTTGGAGCTTGATATATATATATATATATATATATATATATATATATATATATATATATATATATATATATTACCTACTGGCGGTCGCCAGTAGGTAGTTATAGTTAGGATCGTTTTTCATAGGAAATCCGCAACATTCTATTGGGAATAACTTTGGCGCCGAATGAGGGATCTGCCTGTAATTTTCCTTAACTTTGCCTCGCTGCGCTCCGCTCCTTCCCTGAAAGTTTCAGGGGGATCCGTCAAGCGGGGGCCGAGATAAAAGGGGGTCCCAAAACGTGTTTTGCCCATGTTAATTTCCATAGGGCGGTTGGACTCACTTTTAGCCCGAACGGCTGAATGGATTTCCACCAAACTTGGCAAAATTGTAGGGACTGGTACCCCGATGTGCCTTTGCTATGTCTCAAGATATATGCTCCAGTGGTTTTTACGAAAATTAACTTTGAAAAAATATATATTGGGCTACATTGGGCTATATATATATGTTAGAGCCCAAATGTAGCCCAATGTAGCCCAAAGATGGCCACCAGAGACAAAAAAAACAAATGTAGCCCAAATATCGTAGCCCAACTATAGCCCAATGACAGAATGTCCCAGAGTGTTCTAAAGAACAACTAGAGCGCTAACAGTCTTACTTATGACAAAAGTATGGCACACCTGAAGTCATCTTGATTGGAATAAAGTGTTAACACTTAAAACATTTAATTTGCAAAGGAACAAAATGAGGGGGTTCATTTTGCCATAGAAATTATGATTAGTGCTGAAGAAAGAAAAATTAGGGCACATTTTGAGTGACTTCTCAAATCCTCTTATATTTCATTAAAAAAATTCTGATATGCAGTCTCCCAAGATGGCCACCAGAGACAAAAGACCCCAAATGTAGCCCAAATATCAGCCAGATGTAGCCCAACTATAGCCCAATGACAGAATGTCCCAGAGTGTTCTAAAGAACAACAAGAACGCTAGCAGTCTTACTTATGACAAAAGTATGGCACACCTGAAGTCATCTTGATTGGAATAAAGTGGTAACACTTAATACATTTAATTTGAAAAGGAACAAAATGAGGGGTTTAATTTTGCCATAGAAATTTTATATATATATATATTCACTGAAAAAACCATAGGTTACACACCAGTTATAGTTAGGAATTAGTATTTAAAAAACCTTTGAAATTCACTGAAAAAACCATAGGTTTCACACCAGTTATAGTTAGCTGGAAATTTTACTCGCATAAAACCATTGAAATTCCCACGTTATAGTTCGTTGGACTCACTATAACTTGCACGTCTGCAATGCACTGCTGATGACGTCACATATTACATCACTCATGACATGGTCAGTGACATCACTCATGACATCACTGATGACACCATCCTTGTGACAGAGTGACAGACCTCCTTTCACTGAAATGTAACCCTTGAAACACATATTCAAAAATAAAAACTAAAATTTTCAAAAAAATGGAGATAGCCATACCAGTTACAACAACCAATTCAATTATTCCACCATCTATATACTCATGCACTCATTCACCAACAGTTCTATATAGTCACTCATACATATACTCACTCTTCATATGAAGTGATACACCTATACATCCTCTTACACACCGACAGTCATCCTAAAGATACTCTCACACATACTCACACATGCAAATAAACTATTGAACATCCATTTATTTGCATATACAGCTATACACACACTACCACTTTACTTCTAAGGAAACTTACACATACTTACTCTCTTAAACAATCACTTATAGAAACACATACTAATTTAAACAGGAACTCTTACAATTCCTCACTCTCACATATACTCACTTATATACATCAATCTTCACATATACTAGATTAAAACATATGTAGTTACTGATAAACACACTAGTGAGACACTCATTCACTCACTAACACACACACATATACACACTCATCCACCCATACAGTCCTGCACATATGCTGTCTTCAAAACACATACAAACAGAGAGTCAGTCATTCATGCATCTATGTGCTAAGTAATACCCCCACCAAACCATACAAACACTCATACTGATACTAAGAAAAACATCTAATAACCCATATACATACAC
This sequence comes from Lissotriton helveticus, assembly GCF_964261635.1. Lineage (NCBI taxonomy): Eukaryota > Metazoa > Chordata > Amphibia > Caudata > Salamandridae > Lissotriton > Lissotriton helveticus. The sequence goes on along the minus strand of NC_136063.1, from coordinate 1,406,381,734 downwards.
ATGTAGCAACTCACCAACCCATGCAGGCACTTATACACAAAGTGAAACACTAATACATATATTTGAATATTTAAACATTACTCTCTAATATATGTATTCACTAAGATACACTTAATAAACCAGTTAACCAATCAATTTTTTTTAAAAAAACATTCATGTAAACACTTATTTAAACATTTATTCTTCCATCAACTTTTACATATACATATATAACACATTTATTTTGTCACTGACCATGTCATGAGTGATGTAATATGTGACGTCATCAGCAGTGCATTGCACGCGCAAGTTATAGTGAGTCCAACTAACTATAACGTGGGAATTTCAATGGTTTTATGCGAGTCAAATTTCCAGCTGACTATAACTGGTGTGAAACCTATAGTTTTTTCAGTGAATTTAATAGGTTTTTTAAATGCTAATTCCTAACTATAACTGGTGTGAAACCTATGGTTTTTTCAGTGGATATATATATATATATATAATTCGTCTAAACTCCAATCCTACTACCCTTTAAAACCCCTTACTACTCCATACCCTTACCCCCTTGCAACCCCTACCCACCCCATAACCCTAAAAAACCCTTACAACTTCGTACACTTACCCTTCTATGAATCCCTAAATGGTTTACACTGCTTAATTCCCATTAATTTCCTTATTAAAGGTAACTATTACTACATTTTACTTCTTAAAAACACTTACCTGCATGTTAAAGTCTTTGATTGTAAAGTGCCAGAAAACGGCACGTGTGGTACCTAACTGCATGGTAATCGCCACATGTAAATGTAAAGTCTGGTAATGCCTGCGTTGTAAAGACTGTATACCCATTCTGAATTTTACGTTTTTATCTGATCGAATTTGGTTTGAACATGTAGCTTCTTTAACTGTACTTTTGTACTGTCTCTTTGAAGATTGACTTCTGCCTAAACCGTTGATGCCAAAATGAACATATATCACTCTCATTGAACATTGCCTTCCTTTGTGAGTCTTTCTCTTTGGGCTGTATGGGAATTCTGTCATAGCTCACACTCCGATTGTGGCCTCTCTTTCCAACTGCTTTAGTGCACGATGTCTACCAGTTAGGAAAATTATGGCGAAATGTCAGTTTAGAATTAATTCCAATAGGTTAATGTCCCAGGTAAAACTGCATAGGAAGACAAGTGTGAGTGTCATGTCAAATCAGGGGTATGGGGACTGGCATGGTGTCTCAGTGTGCGTCACTGCAAAAGTCAAAGGGTCAGATGTACGACCATTTAGTTTAGCGAGTCACAAATGGAGCAAAATTGCAACTCACAATTTGCGACTCTCTAAACTGAATGTACAACAGTGTCTCAAACACTGTTTGCGATTCCCAAGGGGGTCGCAAATTGCATGCCTCATCAATATTTGAGACAAGTGCAATTTGCGACCCCATTGGGACTTGCTAGCACTCACAGGGATGGTGGCCTGTTGGGTTCAGCAGACCACATGTCTGTGACTGCTTTTTCAATAAAGCAATAGTTTTTTAGGTCGAGGGACCGTTAAGCTGCGAAGCAGCTTCCGGTCCGGAGAATTAATGTCCTCTAGTGGGGCTTCAGAACCCGCCTCCCTGCTCTGTCTCTCCACCATTGGCTGGCTTCCTAAAAGGAGGCCCGCCATTGGAGGAGAGAGCCGTCCCTCCAAAGAAGCTCCATCTTTTTCGGATTCGGGGGCGTGATTTGTTGCATTCTTTAGCCCTGTGACGTCGTCTGTCACTCAGGGCGCAAAAAACACGCCCCCGAATCTGAAAATGGCGGCGCTTTTCTTTAGGCCATTTCACAACAACAGCCGCCCCAAGAAGTCGCAGCCTCCTCCACCTAGCAGTCTCTGTGTGCGAAGATAGCACCCAGAGTCGTGGATGCGCCAACAATAACAGTAAAACATATTCATCAAAACCCACTATGCTGTAAACATTGGGTAAAACGTCATTTCAGATTCAAAATGATTGCATTCTCGAGACCTCACAGAGGTAGGTTATGTACTGTTTGCAGCATGCAACTTCAGTTGACTCAACTGTTACTGCGGATTTTGTCAATGCTTATTTTATTCCGTTGTTTCTTGCTTCATAACTATGCTCGTGCGTAGCCATAGCAATACATAAAACAACAAGGAGTGACTTGTAACTATTTAGAGCGCACGCAAGTCTCCCTTATCACTGCTGGCAGCCAAGGAAACTGCTACTTGACAATCGTAGACCCTTGCTTTCACGGCGGAGCTCTCACCTTCTGAAGCGCCAGGGTATGGCCGGCTGGAGAGCCGGGCCTGGCGGAGAATGAGCGCTCGCTGCCGATTCTGTTCTATTTTCGCACGTAACGCGGCCGGCAGCGGTGCGGCTTCTTGTTCCTGCTGCTCCATGTTAGCATCCAGACTCCCGGCTCTTTCTAACCGAACCTCCATGTTTACGGAAATTAGATTTGATGGTACGCTATCGCTATTTTGTTTTCTTTTGCAGCTTTGTACAGCGCGAACTCGATTCGATTACGTACCTGCTAACTTTTCACATTACTTACGTGTGACATTTTGTTTGTTTTCAGTTAAATCATTAGTGACATTCTATTGCTAAATGCGTGACACTTCGATTGCCACTTTGTGTGCGCCCGGCCCCTTTTATTAGGTCTCGGTAATTGCAGCGCAGTGGAAATGTTATACAAATAAGTCTTTATTAATGCCACAAAAAGTACTTTAATTATATTTACGAAGATCAGAAAACGGGGTCACCTGAACTTTTCTTGAGATTCACAGCCGTGGGTCTGTTTCCATAAACTGGTTGCAGTTATGTCCAGGATGTTACTGTTTATGTGCCCGGCGTTATTTTTCCACGCGCTTAAAGGGATGTATATTTAGGGAGGGATGGAGGGCGCATGAGTATACGCTTGATTATTAGGTTGCATTTTTGTTCATCCGTGTTGTTTATCTTCCTATTGTGTGGGGCTGTTTCTAACGTGCCATTATTTTCGCAAAAATGGATTTCCCCAGTGTTAAGTTCTCGGAACTCCGCCACTGAATTAGCCGTGCAGGCGGGAACTTTACTATAGCGTTATAAAATTGAATTTGTTATCCGGCTGGTGTTTGTGTACGTCTCCATCTCAGAGGGTGTTTTTTCTTGACCCTATCGGTGGCTTTATTGAAAATGGGGAGGGAGGGAGGCTGGAATGGACGCCGACATCATTTAGAGGGTTTTGAACGGCATCCAGTAAGTTCTTGCACCGATTCCTCGGAGATTATGTGGTACTTAACTCCTGTTTCTTGTGTGTATGAGCGAGCCCTTTCAGACTTATTTACCATGTTTCACCCCGTGGAGTCCTGTATCTTTGCCTATTGAACGAGGAAACTCCATTTCCCAGGTGTGTGTGCAAAGAGCTGCCGACCTCCCGTCTTGGGCTATGAAATACCTGTCCCGTGGGGTGCCTTGATCGTCCTACCAACGCCAGAGGAGGCTGCCATGGCCTCGGCACCCCACGTGGGGGGCGGCCACGTCGCTTCTTGGCAGAGTGTGAGTGCAGAGTGTGAGTGCAGAGTGTGAGTGCAGAGTAGTGAGTGCAGTGCAGAGTAGTGAGTGCAGTAGTGAGTGCAGTGGTGAGTAGTGAGTGCAGTAGTGAGTGCAGTGCAGAGTAGTGAGTGCAGTGCAGAGTAGTGAGTGCAGAGTGCAGAGTAGTGAGTGCAGAGCAGAGTAGTGAGTGCAGAGCAGAGTAGTGAGTGCAGAGTAGTGAGTGCAGAGCAGAGTAGTGAGTGCAGAGCAGAGTAGTGAGTGCAGTGCAGAGTAGTGAGTGCAGAGTAGTGAGTGCAGAGTAGTGAGTGCAGAGTAGTGAGTGCAGAGTAGTGAGTGCAGTGCAGAGTAGTGAGTGCAGAGAGCAGAGTAGTGAGTGCAGAGAGCAGAGTAGTGAGTGCAGTGCAGAGTAGTGAGTGCAGTGCAGAGTAGTGAGTGCAGTGCAGAGTAGTGAGTGCAGAGTGCAGAGTAGTGAGTGCAGAGTGCAGAGTAGTAAGTGCAGTGCAGAGTAGTGAGTGCAGTGCAGAGTAGTGAGTGCAGTGCAGAGTAGTGAGTGCAGTGCAGAGTAGTGAGTGCAGAGTAGTGAGTGCAGTGCAGAGTAGTGAGTACAGTGTGCAGAGTAGTGAGTGCAGTGCAGAGTAGTGAGTGCAGTGTGCAGAGTAGTGAGTGCAGTGCAGTGAGTGCAGTGTGCAGAGTAGTGAGTGCACAGTAGTGAGTGCAGAGTAGTGAGTGCAGTGTGCAGAGTAGTGAGTGCAGTGTGCAGAGTAGTGAGTGCAGTGCAGAGTAGTGAGTGCAGTGCAGTGCAGAGTAGTGAGTGCAGTGCAGAGTAATGAGTGCAGTGAGTGCAGTGTGCAGAGCAGTGAGTGCAGTGTGTAGAGCAGTGAGTGCAGTGTGCAGAGTAGTGAGTGCAGTGTGCAGAGCAGTGAGTGCAGAGTAGTGAGTGCAGTGTGCAGAGTAGTGAGTGCAGTGCAGAGTAGTGAGTGCAGTGCAGAGTAGTGAGTGCAGTGTGCTTGCAGTGCAGAGTAGTGAGTGCAGTGTGCTTGCAGTGCAGAGTAGTGAGTGCAGTGTGCAGAGTAGTGAGTGCAGAGTAGTGAGTGCAGAGTAGTGAGTGTAGAGTAGTTGGTGCAGAGGAATTAGTGCAGAGGAGTGCAGTGCAGAGTAGTGAGTGCAGTGTGCAGAGTAGTGAGTGCAGAGTAGTGAGTGCAGTGTGCAGAGCAGTGAGTGCAGTGCAGAGCAGTGAGTGCAGAGTAGTGTGTGCAGAGTAGTGGGTGCAGTGCAGTGAGTGCAGTGTGCAGAGCAGTGAGTGCAGTGTGCAGAGTAGTGAGTGCAGTGTGCAGAGTAGTGAGTGCAGAGTAGTGAGTGCAGTGCAGAGTAGTGAGTGCAGTGTGCAGAGTAGAGTGCAGTGTGCAGAGTAGTGAGTGCAGAGTAGTGAGTGCAGTGCAGAGTAGTTAGTGCAGAGTAGTGAGTGCAGTGCAGAGAAGTGAGTGCAGAGTGCAGAGTAGTGAGTGCAGAGTAGTGAGTGCAGTGCAGAGTAGTGAGTGCAGTGCAGAGTAGTGAGTGCAGTGTAGAGTATTGAGTGCAGAGTAGTGAGTGCAGTGCATGTAGTGAGTGCAGTGTGCAGAGTAGTGAGTGCAGTGTGCAGAGTAGTGAGTGCAGTGCAGAGTAGTGAGTGCAGTGTGCAGAGTAGTGAGTGCAGTGCAGTGAGTGCAGTGTGCAGAGCAGTGAGTGCAGAGCAGTGAGTGCAGAGTAGTGAGTGCAGAGCAGTGAGTGCAGAGTAGTGAGTGCAGAGTAGTGAGTGCAGTGTGCAGGGTAGTGAGTGCAGTGTGCAGAGTAGTGAGTGCAGTGTGCAGAGTAGTGAGTGCAGTGCAGAGTAGTGAGTGCAGTGCAGAGTAGTGAGTGCAGTGCAGAGTAGTGAGTGCAGTGCAGAGTAGTGAGTGCAGTGAGTGCAGTGTGCAGAGCAGTGAGTGCAGTGTGCAGAGCAGTGAGTGCAGTGTGCAGAGTAGTGAGTGCAGTGTGCAGAGCAGTGAGTGCAGAGTAGTGAGTGCAGAGTAGTGAGTGCAGTGCAGAGTAGTGAGTGCAGTGCAGTGCAGAGTAGTGAGTGGTGCAGTGCAGAGTAGTGAGTGCAGTGTGCTTGCAGTGCAGAGTAGTGAGTGCAGTGTGCAGAGTAGTGAGTGCAGAGTAGTGAGTGCAGTGCAGAGTAGTGAGTGAAGTGTGCAGAGTAGTGAGTGCAGTGTGCAGAGTAGTGAGTGCAGTGAGTGCAGTGCAGAGTAGTGAGTGCAGTGCAGAGTAGTGAGTGCAGTGTGCAGAGTAGTGAGTGCAGTGCAGTGAGTGCAGTGTGCAGAGCAGTGAGTGCAGTGTGCAGAGTAGTGAGTGCAGTGTGCAGAGTAGTGAGTGCAGAGTAGTGAGTGCAGTGCAGAGTAGTGAGTGCAGTGCAGAGTAGTGAGTGCAGTGTGCAGAGTAGTGAGTGCAGAGTAGTGAGTGCAGAGTAGTGAGTGCAGTGCAGAGTAGTGAGTGCAGTGCAGAGTAGTGAGTGCAGTGCAGAGTAGTGAGTGCAGTGCAGTGAGTGCAGTGTGCAGAGTAGTGAGTGCAGTGTGTAGAGTAGTGAGTGCAGTGTGTAGAGTAGTGAGTGCAGTGTGCAGAGTAGTGAGTGCAGTGCGCAGAGTAGTGAGTGCAGAGTAGTGAGTGCAGAGTAGTGAGTGCAGAGTAGTGAGTGCAGAGTAGTGAATGCAGTGCAGTGAGTGCAGTGAGTGCAGTGCAGAGTAGTGAGTGCAGTGTGCAGAGTAGTGAGTGCAGAGTAGTGAGTGCAGAGTGTGCAGGGAGTGCAGTGAGTGCAGTGCAGAGTAGTGAGTGCAGAGTAGTGAGTGCAGTGCAGAGTAGTGAGTGCAGTGCAGTGAGTGCAGTGTGCAGAGTAGTGAGTGCAGTGTGCAGAGTAGTGAGTGCAGTGCTGAGTAGTGAGTGCAGTGTGCAGAGTAGTGAGTGCAGTGCAGAGTAGTGAGTGCAGTGCAGAGTAGTGAGTGCAGTGTGCAGAGTAGTGAGTGCAGAGTAGTGAGTGCAGAGTAGTGAGTGCAGTGCAGTGAGTGCAGTGCAGAGTAGTGAGTGCAGTGTGCAGAGTAGTGAGTGCAGTGTGCAGAGTAGTGTGTGCAGAGTAGTGAGTGTAGAGCAGTGAGTGCAGAGCAGTGAGTGCAGTGCAGAGTAGTGAGTGCAGTGCAGAGTAGTGAGTGCAGTGCAGAGTAGTGAGTGCAGTGCAGAGTAGTGAGTGCAGTGCAGAGTAGTGAGTGCAGTGCAGAGTAGTGAGTGCAGTGTGCAGAGTAGTGAGTGCAGTGCAGTGAGTGCAGTGTGCAGAGCAGTGAGTGCAGTGTGCAGAGCAGTGAGTGCAGTGTGCAGAGCAGTGAGTGCAGAGTAGTGAGTGCAGTGCAGAGTAGTGAGTGCAGTGCAGAGTAGTGAGTGCAGTGTGCAGAGTAGTGAGTGCTGAGTAGTGAGTGCTGAGTAGTGAGTGCAGTGCAGAGTAGTGAGTGCAGAGCGCAGAGTAGTGAGTGCAGAGCGCAGAGTAGTGAGTGCAGAGCGCAGAGTAGTGAGTGCAGAGCGCAGAGTAGTGAGTGCAGTGCAGAGTAGTGAGTGCAGGTGCAGAGTGCTGTGTATTGGCAATGTAAATGACAATGGCATTTATTTATGATTTAAAGAAAAAAAAGAAATGTCATGAGCAATGCCAATAGCTCTACCTTTAATGATGCCGAGACCATTGCATTGTAAATGCTTGTTTTAAATGCAGCCGGTTCTCCTTAAAGTAAAGCTGAATGCAATTATAAAAGAAAAATGAAAGTTTTCAGTTTCATTTTTTAAGGGCAAGCGTGGTGTGCTCTTAAAAATATTTTTGCACCCATTCACAAAGGGGAAGGGGACCCCTGGGGACCCCATCCTGTTTGTGAGTGGCTTACCACCTACTTAAAGTAGGTGTTAAACTGCGAGTGTTTAACGACTGCAAATGCGGTCGCAAGACAGTACTACATTGATGTTAAAGTCGCTATCAGGAAGGGACGCCCTTGACATGCCTCTTCCTAATAGCGAGTCGCAAACGCTATTTTGGGAGTCAGTGACTCGCAAAAAATGTTTGTACATACCACCACCATTTTTTGCGTTCGCAAACAGGTTGATTTCCCTTTTGCGACTCCAGAAAATGGTCGTACATCTGGGCCTAAGTGCTTACCAGTGATGCCTGGAAACTATGGAGAGTGATGGGATGGACAAATAGGTCAGACACGCACAGTAAATCTAAGGCGGGTAAGTTAACAAGCATTGTAAATGCAATAGGTCTCGCCTTGTTATGTTATGTTATGTTATGTTTAAATCATTTCTAAAGCACACTTACACCAAATGGTTTCATGGCGCTATGAGCGGGGGAGAAACAGAAAGTCAACAGTGAAGGTTAATGGGCAGATAATACTTTACTCATAGGCCTGGCAGAACAATAAAGTTTTCAAACGGGATCTGAAGTGGGTGTAGGGAGTGATTGATCTAAGTTCCAAAGGAAGTGAGTTCCAGGAGGAGGGGGCAAGAAAAGAAAATCTGAGGCCACTGTGTTTCTTACGGATAAAAGTAGGGGTTGTGAGTAGAGCCAGGTGAGAGGAACGAAGATTACGAGAAGGAAGATAGCGATGAAGCAGGGAAGAAATAAAGGTTGGACCGAGGCCGGCCAGTGCTTTAAAAGTGATACAGCCTAGTTTAAATTCACAGCATTTGGCCACAGGGAGCCAATGAAGAGCCTTTGATTAAGTTAAAGCCATTTGCTTTGCTAATGGTATTGTATAGCAATGCAAATGGCTTTAACCTAATGAAAGGCGAGACCTTTTGCATTTTTAATGCTTGTATTCCCTGAAACGCCCACACAACTATACAAGCAAATGGAAACCTGCGAAAAATGTTTCAGTATAAATCAAATCAAATCAGAGGGCAGATAGAGAGTGGCCAAAGCGCAGCATACTTGGCAGTATAAAATAGTCGCAGCTCATAGTTAGCCCGAATAACAAAGTAGGTTCACATAGGGCAGGAACGAGGCACTGAATAGTAAGGGCATATGGCAGCACAGTATAGACAAAGTGAGGCCAAGCCCTAAGCCAGGCCATGGGGCCAGTAGTAATTGGCCCAATATGTCACATGAGACATGGTAAAGCTGCAGCAGTTCCTGCTCCAAACAAAGAAGTATTAACTAGATAATAAAGAAAAAGAACAGAAGCCACGCACCTTTATGCTCTAGGGTATTATTTTCGAGAACTACTCCGCTAAAGGTATGTACGCGTATTGCCAAAATGGAGGGTGCAAACAGGGAGTCACCTTGAGATTCCTACAAATCTTTGCATCCTAAACAACTCGTAAATACAAGAGTGGATGAGAAATCCGAGCTATGCAAATCTGTTTGTTTATGCTTATGTACCCTGTGTACTCCTTTTAAAAGGGGTTACTGGCTGGCTGTAACGTATGTGTTGAAAGGCGCTTAGCCTGAGCTTTGATGTGTCCGCGAAGCCACCTCAAGTGTCCGATTACTTGATCCTATAATGACTTTTGGACCACATCAATCTCGCACCCTCTTTTCAGAAGTCTTTGTCGGGCCTGTCGATGGTCTTTCGAGCTTGTGCCATGCGCGCACTGGAGCAAATAGTCGCCGAGATGCGCATTGTTGACGTGCACTTATTCAAAATTTATTTTGAGATTCACATAGCGCCGCGTGTCTCTTCACCGTTACTTCACAGCGCTGCATGTTTATGGGTTAGGTTCAGTACTTAGCCAATATTGTGCGTTGTAAGTATCATTCTTTCCCAAAAACTGCACTGTAGCTTCCTAGCAATGAGAAATATATATAATGAAACTCCTGGCCAGTGCATATGTGCTCCCCAGCTGTGTTAGGGATATACCAATGCTCCTATGTGCATAGCCACCAAGGCTTTCATGCCACTCATTTTGCTGATATAAACACAAACAGGCCCGTTGATTTGTCTTGTTTGAAAATATGCCTGCTTTTTATGTTGGCCTAATGAAAGGTACAATTATCTGCAAACAAAGATGCATTTCAAAGAAATGGGGCACTAGGCCAAAACACAAGTAAATAAAGAACACAAGTAAATAAAGAAAAAAAATGGCAGATGCACGTTTTGTTTTCTCTTTATTTATTTTGGTTTCAATCACTGCACTTGCGCTTTACCTTATATATCTTAAGCTAAAGCGGGTGCCTCAAATGGTTCAAAAGTAAAGAAATTGATTTAAAAAAAAGTTTTTTCCAATTTGTTTACTTTTGAAGCAATCGTAGCCCCACGCTTTAGCTTAAGTTGTTTACAGATAAAGCGCCAGTGCGGCGATTGAAGCTAAAATATATAAAGTGAAAACAAGGCACAAAAACATTAAAGCTCAGTGGTCACAACAAATAAATAAAGAAAAGAGAAAACAAGACACAAAAACATAAAAGCTCACCGGTCACAACAACGGCGCCTTTACATCGCGCTTTCTCCCAAAAAAACAAGTCATCACCCAAATTAAACAAGCATTTACAATGCAATGGTTTCGCCTCTGGAAAAGTTTGAGCTATTGGCATTGTAAATGACAAAGTTTGTATTTATGTGTTGGTTTAAGAAATAGAGAAGTAAATGGCATTGTTATTTACATTGCCATTTGCTTAATTTCTCTCAAATGTGAGACTTATTGTATCCTACGGACAAGTTTAGCAGACAGCAATTACTACCACACACACACCTAGAGCCACACACACACAATGCGGCCACACACACACACACACTCAGATCTACACACAGACACAGACACCCAGAGAAACACACACACACATACACACCCAGAGTGCCCCCCACACACACACACCTAGAGCCACATACACACACACACACACCCAGAGCCACACACATACAGACACACATCCAGAGCCACACAAACACACACCCCGAGAGCCATACACACACTCAAAGTCACACATAGACCCAGAGCTACACACACCTAGAGACACACAAACACACACCCAGAGCCACACAGACATCTAGAGCCACACATACACTTAGAGCCACATACACACACTCAGAGCTAGCCACACATACACACCCATAGCCAGCCACACACACACACTAAGACTCACACACTCACCCACAGCCACACACACACACATACACTCAGAGCCACACACACCCACCCAGAGCCACACACACACCGATAGCCACACACACACCCACCCAGAGCCACACAGACTCACACACCTAGAGCCACAAACACACATGCTGCGCCACATACACACACATTCAGAGCTACACAGACAACCAGAGTCACACACACATACTCAGAGCCACACATACACATACACACACTCAGAGCTAGCCACACACACACACACCTAGAGCCATACACACCCAGAGCTACAAACACACACCTAGAGCCACACACACACCAGAGGCACACACACACCTCTAGAGTCACACACACAGACACACACCCAGAGCCACACACATATACACACCGAGAGCCACACACACATCCAGAGCCACACACACATACACACCCAGAGCCACACACACACACCCAGAGCCATACAAACACACATACTCAGAGCTACACACTTACACCTAGAGCCGCACACACACACTCAGAGCCAGCCACACACACACACACACCCAGAGCTAGCTACACACACACACACCTAGAGACACACACACACACCCAGAGACAGCCACACACATACTAAGACCCACACATACCCCCAGAGCTACACACACACACACACACCCATAGCCACACACACACACACACACACACACCAGAGCCACACACACCCATAGGCACAGACACACACTAGAGCCACACACACACACACACTCACTCAGAGCCACACAGACACACACATCTAGAGCCACAAACACACACACACACCTAGAGCCACACATACAACCAGAGTCACACACACATACCCAGAGCCACACATACACATACCCCGAGCCAGCCACAAACACACACCTAGAGCCATACACACCCAGAGCTACACATACACTCAGAGCCACACACACACTCAGAGCCACACACACACCAGAGCCACACACACACCAGAGCCACACACACACACACACCCAGAGCCACACACATATACACACACCCACTGCTTCACACACATACACACCCAGAGCCACACTTACACCTAGAGCAACACAAACACACATACCCAGAGCCACACACACACTCAGAGCCACACACACACACCCAGAGCTACACACACACACACACCCATAGCCACACACACCAGAGCCACACAAACCCATAGCCACACACACACACATACACTCAGAGACTCAAGGGAGGGGAGAGCTTCTGATGCGTGTTTGCCTGGAGCTTTTCCTCGTGCCCTCAGTATGCAGCCAACCAGAAGAACTACTGGAAGCAGATCGCGTGTGCTTTGAAGAAACAGAAGAACCTGTGTCAAGACCCCAAGGCGGTCTTAAAGTCAAAGGAGTGCAAGAAGGGGCCCAAGAAGGCGCACCTCAGCTTCTCCAGCTCCAGCCTTATAGAATCTGCCTCTGGGAAGGAGAAAGTAATTCACCCCGGTAAAAAGCCCTCCCGCCCTTCGAACGCGACTGCTGAGGTGAAGCAGGACGCTGAGACGAGCAGCAAAGAATGCGTGGAAGACGAGAGCGTCGACCAGAAAAAGGTTGCGGAGGAGTACTGCGGGGAGTCGTGGGGCTCGCTCTGCGCATTCTTCTTCTCCATGGTGCAGGATAAAAAGTGCTGAAGAAGTACTAACTTTTCCATAGGCGCCTGTTGGCCCCTGTGTGACATGTGTGATACTTTCTGCTGCTTGGGTCTCGGTTTTTTTAGACAACTGAATGATGCATTCTGGGACTTGTAATTTCACTTTTAATATCGCATTTATAGACTCAAAATATCCAGCGAGCAAATAATGTAGACTTAAAATCAGGGCAGACATACGATGCCACGTGTGCTATAGGGCGATGTAACAGCTATACTTCTTCACTGGGAAGTATAATGTGGTTTACTAGCAACTGTGTATTTACTACACAGTACCGTGTGCTATGCGCAGGGTGCTCGATGTAAATACTGTAATTATAAAAACAGAGCTGTGTATTTAAACATCTTTAACAGTCTTGTAATAAACGTGTTTCTTTTCTATGTTGATATACCGTAAATTTTATTCTGTACATATTTTTTATCTGTGAACACTGGTGCAAAGTGCACAGCCAAATACTTGCTTAGTGTTCTTTGAGCGATTTTAAAACGGAACAAATGTAATACCTTCAGTGCTATGCACTTGTGTAGTGTCTATGATTTTAATTGGTCAATTAGAATAAACGCTTTTGAGACTCTTTGAAATAAATGCATCGGTGCATTCGTCTTTGGGCGTGGGGTATATGTGGAATGTTTAAATGGTAAATTACAAAGCGTTGCGTGGACAAGCGTCACTGGGAGCTCAGTTGCTGCATTTTTTAACGAGACCCTGCACGTTGAGATCCGAGCTACCGCGGGCACTTTAGTTTCATTTGAACACCAATTAGGGAGATAGTTGCAGCATTCTCACTGCATGTAGTACACCACGGTTCAAATGAATGGCCTCTGCTTCTCATGCTCACAGGCAGCTCAGCTGAAAGACGGTCTGGTTGACCAATGCCATTTAAAAGCGTACCCGTACTTAAGAGCATTTCTCGCAGAAAAAAACAACAAATTAAATGTAGTGTTCCTAAATGGTAATTACATTCGCCTCGAGGGTAGGGGCAACATAAAAGCCACTCACACTTAACATTGTATTCGCTTTATTAGCATGAGAACCACTTATAAAGTCCATTAAGTTTTCTATGAAACGCAATAACAATATGTACCCGCTTGCACTAGGCGCAGTTGCGGACCCCTCACCAGTTAGCACTGTCTCCGGGCGTTCAGCGCGCACTTCTCTCCCACACAGGGTCAAATTGCAGCTTCCGAGTTCCTCACAGCCCTCTGTAGGCAGCCAGGGCTCCATATTTTAGCCCATTTATTGGGGCGGCCACTTCCTTCATAAACTGCACGTTATGCCGTCATGCACCAGCACATATCCTTTTACCACCTCCTTAGTTCTGGTGTCAGGGAGCACCCCACTGACAGGGACCCACTCACACTGGGACATCAACAATTAGCGCCACAGACTGCCTGACGTGGGCGTGGCGAAAACAGACAACAGCAACAAGACACAGAAACACGTGAAACAAACATGAAAAAGACATGAGACAAGGGCAACAAAGACAACACCACGGAGTAACGGAAAACATGGAGAGGACATGACAGCCGACGAAAGCATTCCATTGACGGAAAACAAAGACAACAGCAACGAGACACGGAATCCTCAAATTGTTTTTGCAGATGTTATAGCTACCAAAACCTCATCTTCATAGTCTATAGAATTATAGTTTCAAAGCGAAACCCTTGCAGAACTGTCAAAAACGGTTGTAAATCCTGAGGAAAAAGGAAAGTAATCGAAGCCCCAAAACTTCGCAGTCAAACTTCCCAATGGTTCTCAGAAGGCCTGGCTGCTGCCTATGTAGACTTCAGCGTGGCAACTGCCAGATTCCTCCCAAATCCATCACATAAGAATTGTAATATTGACAAAATGCGATACTCAGTAGGAGGAAAAGATCTCACAGAACACTTTTACAGCACAGTATGCAGAGGACCGCTTGTTTGGCAGGAAATGTATACATGTGAGTGCTTCCGGTTATAAGGGAGACATCCTTATGCCTGTGTGGCTTTCCAATTGCCATCCAGTCATACATGTATGAGGCTCTGCACCCGTGTGCCAATCCCCTGACTCATCCAAACACAGTGTGTGTGTGTGTTTTGTCTATTCCTTCGGCCCCTAGAGATAAAGAGGGAAGTGCTGAAGAGGTACTTGGCCCAGTTGCTGAGGACCCATAGTAAGTCGGGCCCTGGGACATTAGGCGTAAAAGGCCTCGACCCCCATGTTTGGGGCCTGTAGCTCCTGCTTGCCCCCTGGCCCTCTGTAAGGGGTTCCGATGGTCTGATGTTATTCCAGGATTCAGTAAGACCATTAGCACAACCAGTTATCATGACATTACCGCAAATTTAGAGATAATGTGCAAGGACTGTTTCTATATCAAATCCAGAATTAATGATGTCAAATTAGGCCATTGGTATTTAAAAAAATTAGAATAGTCATTCACTAATATTTGGTGTATTTTGTCATTCAGACATAGTACTTTGGGGGTTATTTAAGATGTGTAGAACGCCCTAAATAAATCCTGTGAAAAGTGTTGAAAGTGATTTTCAGTGCATTTAACACTATTTTTGCATTAGGAGAAAAGTACTGCATTTTATGCCTATTAGTTTCAAAGCATATCCCTCTGCCCACTACTTTCCTTACTTCTAGGTCAACGCCCCATACCACCGTTTTCTGCTGTTTTACCGACTTCTTTGTCCAGTCCTCGCGTTATCAACCAGGCCTATTTCTCTACTTCTCATTCTGCTCACCACTCACCTTCTCTCTAGTCAGCTTGCCAGCAGCCCCTCCCACCAATTCACACCTTCTTTCATTCTGCCTACGTCTCCTTCTAGTACTCTGCTCGGTGCCCTCGCTACCCTTACTTTAAAACTTCTCAGTGCTGCTCTGCTCATGACTCTTCCACTGCCCAGAATTCTGCCAACCCGTCATCTTACTTTCAATTTCCCTGCATACTCTCTTACTCCTACCACCCACACTACTTACCACTCCTCTCCTATTGTTCTGCCAACTCGACATCTTACTTTTCTGCCCACAAGCGCTATATTGGCTCCTGTCTCTCCTGCCACTCGCTTCTCTTCTCGTCCCTGACCCAACTCTGCCCTATTGCCCTGCCTCTACCCGGGCCTTTCTGCCCCCTGCCTGCGCGATGAGGGCACGGCAGAAGGCCGTGGAGCTTCTGGCCTTATTTGTTGATTATGCGGAAAGAGTTCTTTTCCGGGGTGTTTATCTCCGTTGACGTCTCGTGCTCTCTGAGCCCCCTGGTCCGGGCTGAGGGGAGGGGACAAAGCACCGGGCGGGAGCAGCGGGGCTCCAGGAGATGAATTAGGAGCTATGTCTCCGCCTCGCAGGGCCAGGCGGGGTACATTTCCACACAATAAAAGCAGCGCTTAGTTTTATTTTTAATGGCGCTGCGGATTACCGGCCCCCGAGCAGTCGAGGCGCTGGCCTCGGGGATTACTCGCTAATGAGGCCGGGCCCGGAGATGTGTCTCTTTAGCAGAAAGTAATGCGGTGCCTTTTATTCCACTAGATGTTCTCTTCCGTTTTCAGACGGTTTTAAACCCCATTTGCCCGTTTCTATTACTTTTACATCACACTGATTAAATTCACACTGACTGTTTGCGCATATATCTTCTTAATTTTAATATCTACCATCATAAAATCTGTAATGGTGAGATTTCAAATTCCGGCAAGACAAGAACCAGGCGGGGTGCGCGAGGGCAGTAAAAAAAAATCGAGTTAGTGCACGAAGCGGTGGACACAGAAGGTAAAACCGGAGGGGGCGAGAGGGAAGACTAAGGAAGAAAGGAGAGTGGTATGACGGAGAGAACTTGAAAGAACAAGGGGACCCATTCACGCCGCGACGGGGTGACTCCCAGAGGCAGCAATATGCTCACAGTTGGCAAACACAGCTCTGTTTGGACAGCCAGTGGGGCCATCCACTCGGCAAACACCGGCAATCCAGTTAGTCCTCGGCAAAGGGAATCAGACACTGCGTCCACTCCCCGGGCCTCCGGGGACACACCAGCCTGGCCTTCAGCACAACCGCCCCTCTCTTAAGAGCCAAAATCCCCCCAAAAAAGAAGAAACAAGCAACGGAGAGTGAAAGGGGAGGGGGGCGGTAACGGGGAGGGGGGCGGAACGGACATCGGGAGGGGGCGGGAACGGGGCACAGGACAGCGAGGGGGGGGGGAGGGCGGGAACGGGGCACAGGACAGCGAGGGGGGGTGGGCGGGAACGGGGCACAGGACAGCGAGGGGGGGGGCGGGAAGGCAAGGAAATGGAAAAACAAGCTCTCACCCACCTGGACTTCCTCCAACGTCGGTCGGCCGCAGAATGAGAGCAACATGGCGCCGAACCGCCCACCGCGCATGACTCACAGAGGGAACGCCCAGGGAAAAAATCGAGGGAACGCCCACGAATCTGGTCCGTGAATGACGGACAGATCTCTGTTCCAATGGCTAGCCTCCATTTATGGAGCTAGCCAATGGAATAGAGGGCGTATTCAAGTGCCCTTACTGTGAAGACTACAGATTTCTCTGGAGGCGGAGCTAAGAGCTCCGCCCTCCAGCGAAACCTAAAAAAGTAGTGTACAAGCCGAGAACAGAGAAATGAAAAGCACGTCAGCCATTGTTGAAGGCAAACGCGGTAATGCGAAAAAAAGTGCTTAGCGGCTAATTAAGAGTTACTGTCTCCCACCGCAAGTAAAAGATGAAATCCTGGTGGGCGGGGCCAAAAGCGAACAGGGTGGCAACCCTCAGTGTAATGATTGCCTCCGGTGCAATCATTACACTGTGTTTTGCATCATCCATGACGCAAAACGACGCACACCAATCCAAATTGTGGGCGGAGCCGTGACACGACTTCTGGACTCGTATTGATTCCAAGAAGCCCTCGCATGGCGAGAGCAGCACATGCGCTGCTCACGCCAGGTGTGACCTAAATATAAAAAATAAAAATAATTTACCCATCTTGCCCTTGTTTACTGCACGACTCGTCACCCTCGCTCCCGTGTTCTTCTCTCCTCGCTGCATCCTGCGCCCCAGGTATCTCCGTTAACCAATCCTGGCCCTCTCTCATGCTGTTAACCTGCATGAGAGAAACGCCTGGATTAGAGGGAGTGGCCTCCCTCAGCGCTCTCAAGGCCACTGGAGGCCTGTGCTTGCTCTCAACCCACCTGTCTAAGTCAGTTAGGTTAGAGCGGTTTAAAGTGCGCATGTCTGGCTGGCCGTCGCAAGACAGCCGGCCAAAGTGAGATGCTCACTTTAAACTTAAGTGCACAGCCCACTCCCTGCTGCTGCTACTCAGCATCAATGGCCTGCCCTGTGCTGACACTCTGCTCGGGACAGGTTGGTTTAAAATCAAATGGTGATAAATAATTGTATTTTTCATAATAAATTAACTTTATTACCATATTGCAATTTTATTTTTCATCTCTGGGGCTTTTCTTGGGGCGTTTTAGTAGTGGAGCTCCTCCACTCTAAAGAGGAGCTGCTCCTAGTGCTTATGCCTGGCTTCTGAGGCTGTGGTTAAAAGCTCTTAATCCCTGATTACGAGTTTGGCAGACGGGTTACTCCATCACAAACGTGACAGATATCCCACTCCATCACAAATCTGACAGATAATACGAGTTCCATTATATCCAGTGGAATATAATAAAACTTGTAATCTGGCAGATGGGATATCTGTCACATTTGTGATGGAATAACCTGTCTGACAAACTCGTAATCGGGATCTTAGTGTTCGTTGTCTGAGTTTGGGTGGGGAATATATCACACATATCCTAACGCCACTTCCCTGATTACATGACTTTAAGTTTAAGATGAGAAGACGAAAGAATGTACTTCCTTCGTGTGAACCTATGTGATGCTTGATGTCCAGAAAACAGCGAACCCATATGGCTCAGGTGTTTCCATTCTCACTTATGCATAAAAACAATGTACCTGCTTTTGTTGCAGGACAAGGTGTTTCATTCCAGGCTATTACACCTCAGTTTATAGCATGCTTTATGATCTAAAAGCATTTTGTAAAAATATATTTTTATTCACTTAGTAATGTTTGGTCATTTGCTAGTAGCAGGGTTGTACAGGTTGGTGGCTTGGCGTGTTAGAGCAGACAGTACAGTGATGAAGACAAATTGGAAATGTAATCATTTTATTTTTATTTCTCTACATCCCCCACCTTTTAAACTAATAGCATTCCTGATGCAGTCTCTTAAAATAAAAGGTCATTTTTGGTTGTAATACATTTTGATGAGTTTAATCAAATAGGAGGTTTTGCAATTGTATATGCAGCCTTGTGTTTAATAAAATCCAGATTTTCTCTGTAATGCCTTCTAAATACCTTGTTTTAATAAGATGTTTTGCAGAATTGACCACACTAGGGCTTTATTTTTCTTCCCAGGTCCATCAAGCTGGCCTGACCTGTGATTTTTCTGAACTTCCTCACCATGTGAGCTCAGAGCCAGAGATCGATGGCCTCGTACGAGCTGTGAAGCGTATGCTAAAGAATTTGCCCAAGCCAACTCTTGTGACAATAGCCCGGTAAAAATTATGCATTATTTCACCTTGATATGAGTCCACAATATTAGCAGTGTAATGTTCTGGTGACCACAATTTTGGAAGAAATGAGAATACAGTGACACGAAGTCAAGGCAAATAGAATCTCACTTAAGGATCACAAAAGCAAGGGCACGCAATTCTTAAAGAATGTGTTGCAATACTGCAAGCTGCCCCTCCTATTTATAATTGTGCCTATGGCCACTGGGGCTTTTAGGCTCATCTTCTCGGTTGCAGATGTTATGCATTTGGATCTCTAGCCTAAAATACAAAAGAGATTGTTTTAGGATCCATGAAATTTACAAATGTATACAAAGCAAATTTGCTTATCGTTCTATTTTGTGCACTGATTTCCTGCTTCTAGTATGTTTTGTACTTGCATGATGGTTTGACGTTTAATTGAGATTTTCTGTGCATTCTCTTGCTTTGTGATTCTTGCATTTCTTGGACTTCTTGCCTTGTACGTTTTTTTACATTCATTTTCTGCCACTATATTAACCCAATACATTTTTGGTTTTAACCCACTGTTTGATAACTAGTGTTCCATCAAACCAAATCGTATCTGTTCTGTTCCAGAAGGCTGCAATTGTGATATACACCAATGTAGTATGCAAAAGGTCTCCACGAGAATTCCCTCAACTCAAGCAGATCGTGCAGTCAGACTACCCAAACCTCCACAGTTTGTCCATGTACATTCGAGATATGTCAGCGGAATCAACCTATATTGACTAGCAATGACGACTTCCTAGCCAGCTATTTATGCAGCATGCCACCCCTTCTCAAAGCGCTGACCCACATTCTCTTCCCATCCCTTCCTGAGGTTATCAAATGTATAAGGGGTATGGTGTATCAGAGAATGATAAAGTTTTAAGATTTTCTCATCCCACAGCCCCCATCAATTGGTGGGATTCCAGAGGGTTGTGGTCATGTTTCTAATTTATCGGTATAATGCATGTCCGAGTTGTAAAAATCTAAAGAACTGATATTATTGCATACTGTATTTCTTTTGTAAATTGTCAAAGGAGCACATGAATGTACTTGACTTTTCTCTGTTTTGTTATACCGATATTGTCCAACTCCTGGAGTCCCCCAAGGAAGCTAACTTCCTGCTGAAGAGTTCCAGTCCATAAAGGGATTTCTTTGGTGAGACATTTGTGCCTCCTAGTACTTTTCAGAGAGTCCCCCCACAACGCAGTAACAGTTTGTGTAGCTGGCATGAGCTGTGTTCAAGTTCCTCCCCAATACAAGTGTAATGGGTGCGTAGTGCTCATCATCCACTTTTCAGTGGTAAAAGCAGAGTCTGTGTTAAAGTTCTTAATCCATTCATTAATGGTAATCAGCTGTGCAACCTAGTTATACATTATGACGTTGGCTTCACTAATCCGTTCATCATATTGTGATTCTAACATTTAACCATGGCTATCTGATTAAAAGTTTGCGCCTATAAAAGGGATCATACCACATGGCATTGAGGTAATTGAAACTCTCCTGTAGAATAATGTATGTGTAATTTTGAAGTTGGAACAGCAGGCGTGGCAATGCCACCATATTAAAACTGCCTGTCTTCTATACATGGATAAGGAGAGGGAGTCCTAAAATGCCAAGTCGGTCTGCAGTCTGACCTTCTGCGATGCCAAATTACAATTAAACGCCCTCTACCTGTTTCTAGTGGTGTAAACCTCCAAATAGTAAATCTACACTGTGACATCGACACTGTGAATCACGACATTCTACGTCACAGAATGTCAGAGCTCGGAATAACATCCACTGCAGCAGCCTGGCTCCAGTCCTTTCTTTCGGACCGGTCCTTCAGAGTCTGCGAGGGCAACACCACCTCACCCAGCAAACCCCTCAGTTGTGGAGTGCCTCAGGGCTCGTCCCTGAGCCCCACACTGTTTAATATTTACATGCTCCCCCTCGCAGAAATAATCCGCCCTTTCGGCATTCAAGTCGTGTCCTACGCCGACGACACGCAACTGGTGGTCACTCTTACTCATCCCTCATCCCTCATCCCACCCCAGTGAACTCAGAAACTGTATGGAAGCAGTCTGCACCTGGATGAGTCAGTCCTACCTAAAGCTCAACGGAGAGAAAACTGAGCTAATTGTGCTGGGCAATTCCCCCCAAAAATCCATCGGCTCTCTGTGGCCCCCTTCACTAGGCCCAGCCCCCCCCGCCCAGGGATTCCATCAAGAACCTGGGCATTTGGCTGGACTCTGCTCTCACCTTCGGCCACCAGGCAACAAAACTAGCAGCATCCTGCATGGGTATTATCAGACTCATTCGGAAGATCTTACCACTCCTTCCTCTCAAGGCCAGACAGATCATGGTCCAGTGTCTCATCCTCTCCCGGCTTGACTTCGGCAATGCCCTATAGCTAGGCTCCTCTGAATCCACCCTGAAAAAACTGCAGGTGATTCAAAACTGCGCGGCCCGCACCCTCCTGCGCATTCCCCGCCGGCAATCAGTGAGAACTGAACTAAGAGCACTTCACTGGCTACCGGTAAAAGATAGGGTACATTTTAAAAGCATGTGCATCGCCCACCGTGCCTACTGGAGGAAAGGAGCAGTCCTTAATCACAGCCTGATCACTCCCTACAACCCCAACAGGCAGCTGAGATCTTCCCTCGCCTTCCAGGTCATCATCCCCAGATACAAAAGAGAAAGAAGCGGAGGGAGAATGTTCTCTACTAACGCAGCAAGGCTCTGGAACTCCCTTCCACTTTCCATCCGTTCAGAACCAAACATCCTACCATTCCGTAAAAAATTAAAAACCTTTTTCTTCAGGAAATAATCCCTGACCAGCCTCACCCCACCGTATTCAGTTATAGCGCTGGGACGCCTGCGGGTAGCTATCGCGCTTTACAAAAACATATTCCATTCCATTCCAATAGTGGAACCTCTCGCCAGCCACCATCTGCTCAGCCACTCATTGAGTGACCGAACGCTTAGGTTGAAGTGGGCAAACTACTGTTATGGATAGGTTCGATTTTAGGCCACTGTGTTTCTCAAATATCACCACCTGTTGTCCTGAAGATATATCAGTAGGTTGTCTGGATAGAGGGAGCATCTATATTGAACAATTACACAGGCAGTTTTTTTCCCTGAGTTTTTTGTAGCGCAAACTTGACCCGTAGGTATCAGAGCGCTTTACATGAGCACCAGTTGTTTTACAGATAGGCACATTAATTTTTTTGTGAGGCACAGGGAGATTACGTGATTTGTCCAGAATCACAGGATGTTGAACTTCGTTTTAGAGACTCAAACTCGGTTCCCCAGATTCTAGGTCGACTACCCTAGCCATTAGGCCACATCCTCTCCTCAATCACAGAATTGCAGCGACAGTGGGCTGTTGTGCCTAGTACCACTATGAATCTGAAAAAAGTCCAACAACAGCCCGTCTACCTGATTCTTGCTTGCAAGTTAGTGTATAGATGAGCGTAGCTCATATAAATTGGCTCAGAATATTTCTCCCATGCAAGGAAAATAAATAGTTCCATTTGACAACTCAAACACCTTTTCAAAAACCAACGTCAATAAAGCAGAGGGTCTGTCAAGGTATCCTGTGATTCTCCAGGAATTGTGAAGCAGTAGATTAATATGGATATGGTGTGTAGAGCAGTATGGTATGAAGCCGCTTTGGTGGGGATTCAATTACTGTGAGTAGGCAGGTGACCAACTCTGTGGCTTGTAATTTAGCCTCAACATGAATTAATTAATTGGCGAGGTTCCTTAAGGCCTCAGCATATGTTTCTTCCTACGCCATTCATCATGCGTCAGTGGGACCTCAACCTGGTCCTCACCTTTCTCATGTGTGCACCATTTGACCCTCTGCATAATTGCCCTCTAAGGCTATTAAAAATCAAAACTGCCTTTAGTGGCCATAATATTGGCCAGGAGGGTCAGCGAATTGCAGTCCCTCTCTGCACACCCTCCTCATACCTCCTTCACCCAGACAAGCTGGTACTCTTTACACATGCCTCCTTCATTCCTAAGGTTGTGACTACCTTCCATGTAGGCTAGAACATCACCCTGCCTACCTTCTTTAGTCCGCCTCATTCCTCCAAAGAGGAGGAGAGACTCCATCACCTGGACCCAAAAAGAGTGTCTTCGTTCTATTTGACTATACAAAAGAATACCTGGTAGGCAATCAACACTTTGTGGGTTATGTCGGAGCAAATAAAGGGAAGGTGTAGCAGAAATGAACCATCTCAAGATGAATCATTCTGTGCATTAAGAAGCAACCCCCTGAGGGCATGCAAGCTCACTCGACCAGAGCCAAGGCTGGTACCACTTAGTTAGCTCGCGGTGTTCTGGTCTTGGACATCTGTCAGGCAGCAACATTGGCTTCACTGCACATGTTCACTAAGCAATACTACAACACACAAGGAGGGCCAAGAAGAGGTTTAGGGACCAGCGTGGGCGCGCTCCCCACTCTTCAAATCAACTCACACAAGAGCCCACGGGCCCAGATTTATATGGAAGTATTCAAATGCAACACACAGATAGATTGGCACCAGAGTAGAGATCGACCAATCAGGGGAAGGTATCCCTTTTAAGGATGACTCCCCTCACACACCAAAGGTGTCATGCTTCATCATAGGGGTGCCTCCTCGCGTTAGGAACCTAGTCCTAATGCAGGCTACAATAAATTGAGCACATGGGTTGTACCAAAAACCCTATATGAGCATGGTGTGTGAATGGGTGTAAAGTTCAGTGCTAGTGTAAGTGAGTTAAAACTGCCTATAGAGTGAGCCGGCAAAACTTTATTTAGCTACCCTATGACAGGATTAAAAAACAACAAAAATCTGAATGATGCAGCTGTACAAACTCAAGACCGGTACATCAAGGAGATCAACATGTTTCGGCCATCAGTGACCCATAAAAGTGTCTTGGCCTTCGTCAGGATCCAAAAGATTATTACAGCTACTGAAAATAAGTGTAAAAAACAACATGGAGGACAACAACAAGGTGTAAACTGAACCAGGAACTGGTATGTTCAGTAAAGTCCACCGCTACAACCTGCAGTGGAAAAAGAAGAAATAAATACAACTGGTGTCAGTGCTAGTGGAGTGTCACATACCGAGTACAAACAGCTTGAACACATATAGTGTCAATTACAAAGTCTATTATTACTGTATTCAGAGTAATAACAGGGCGGACTTACCAAATGTGGTCTCAATAGTTACCGCATCTCTCCGGGGGCTATTTAGCCAGAGGTACAAACTAACCCCCACCTGGGAAGGAGAATGGGGGTAGTCAGTGAGAGAGTAGCTAGAGTTCAGCATGATCGATACAGAGAGAGACTGCACATGTGCAATGGTAGAGAAAAGAACAGAAATTGCCTTCACTGTCAAGAGGAATCAATATATACCTTAACCGTATAACAGCACATGTGTGTAGCAAGTGTGTGTGATACCTGGAGTCTGCCCTATAAAAGGACACCTGGCTGTGAAAACATGTGGGAGTCCTCATGGAGCTGAGACCCCCTGTCACCAGTCACAAAATGACATCCTGTGTGGTGTTGCTCTTGGTTAAAGAGAAAGCCCACAGAAGCTTTGTTAACTGTCTCGAACTACGAGACTAAGGCGGTAGTGTAGTAATAAACAACATGCTAATTGTATGAGCAGCTACATGTGCTGCCGGCGGCAGGAAAAGGGCCCAGGAGAGGGAAAGGAGGCTCTAAGTTACTAAAGGTCGGTAGAGTTTTTAGCACAGGCGGAGAAGCTAGAGTGCAAGCTGCGAGTGGCGGTGCCTTGGAGCCTGCAGATCCTCACGAGCCTGAAATGGAGACCGGGCCATAACTAAGGCTGGTCGGACGTGGCTGAATGAAATTCAAAATTTCCCACCAAAATCAACGACTTCGCCGGGCCTCATCCCACACCTATCAGACTTTGTGAAGACTTCATTGGATACAGACTGCTGCCTTGCCCTACTAAAGGATTTGACTGCCATTTCTGAGACTAAGTCTGAAGATATACTCTGACCGGATCAAACCTGGTTTGTATATCCGACCAGTGGTCCAGCGTGGTTGGCCTAAAATCATGCCTAGGTCCCAGTCTACTGCACTTACTGCTTTTTATATGTAACACTGTGAAAATGCATGTCTCTGGTTCCTCTTATTGGATTTTTGTCGTTTTTTTGTAATTTTGTTAATTAAATCGTTCTTCATATTTCAAACTTGGAGTAGGATTTTTATTGTGTTGTGTTTTCGACTTTTTAACTGTTTTGGTATTTCTAAAGGCTTTACACAATTTTTCTCTACTAACCTTGTCTGCTTTGTGCCTTGGCTACCCTGGGTTGAGCTCAGGTTTAAATTACTGAAACCTTTAACTGGACCTAACAAGATAGTTGCTGTGGGCTACTATCCAACCCAATTTATAACTTACTTTTCCACATCTGTACTTTCTAAATTTGGCAGACTTTAGTCTGCCATGTAAAGATGTAGAAATGTTTATGAATGCACAAGCTGTTCCTACCTGTCAATGATGTTCAGGCCAGTAGTGGTGATGGTCTTGGCACCCACAAACATTTAGAGGGTTGAATTAAAAAGAGTAATCTGAGAAAAGCATTCCACAAGTGAGGAAGCAGAAGCATCACCATGTGAATAACATAATAAACTATAGAGATGACAGCACATTCATTTTTGCGACAAGGTGAGACGCAGCACACAGCACAGATCTTAATACCGGTGTCTTTATAACGTGTGTCTCACAACACTGTCCCTAATTTTTCAGAGACTAAATTTCTGAAAACACAGTAGCAAGCAATCTCACTAGGACAAATGTAGATTCTTACCGTCTGGCATTTTCAAGGGTGTGTTGTGTTATGGACAAAGTAATCACCAATGCATTGCTTACTGTTTATTCTCACTAACAGAAGCTTATTTTAGAAGGCTGCAGAAAGCTTAGGCTAATGCCCACCTCCCACGCATAATGGTGTTCTGTCCAGATTTTTTAATAAAACCAGAAAGTTATTCAATTTCTTGGGCAGCATACTACACTTCTTTTACAGTCAATCTAGACTAAATGGATAATTTATCCACATTTGTCAGCAGTGAAATCTCTAAAATCTTAAGTTCTTTTTGGGACTCTAGATCAGCCAGTTCTAGTTTGATTGCTACCACACAAAATGCAGCTCAACTTGTCTATAGACTTGTGGAAGAACTGCCCACCCAGCCATTTAAATAAGTACTTTCAGTTCAAGCCAATCACTTTGGATACATTATCTGCTATCATTGGGGTTATGAAGGCTAAGTTGTGTCATGCAGAACCTTACTCAGCCCACCTTTTTCTTATGATTACTTTGCTATTGAATCATCTATATCGAAGCTGCAAACTGTTGAGAAGGTATATTAGAGTAGGCAAATACGTTCTTACAATGAGTTAGTCTGCCCTCCATCAGGCATTTCTGAATTTATTCATGAAACATTATTTTACAATTCAGACCGAAGAACATTTCCAGCTGTCCAGGATACCACTTATTGAAGTATTAAGCAGTAGCAAAAATTGGCTTGATTAGTGGTGTGCATAGACTGATAGCAGAAGATCAACCTGAAAATCTCTCTCACCTGTCCCATAAATGGTCGCATAATGTTATTAAAAACATTGACTTTGCCACCATTACCATTTAATGGTAGTAACGTCCTTAATAATCAATGTGTCAGTATCTCAAGATTG
This sequence comes from Lissotriton helveticus, assembly GCF_964261635.1. Lineage (NCBI taxonomy): Eukaryota > Metazoa > Chordata > Amphibia > Caudata > Salamandridae > Lissotriton > Lissotriton helveticus. The sequence continues at coordinate 1,406,355,236 of NC_136063.1, read as the reverse complement.
AATAACCACCACTATAAAGTCATTCAATACTTATATTTTACTCCTAAGACACAATTTAATTGGGAGTGTCGTCAAAATTTAGCCAGCTCCCCTATGACTGATACAATCCAAATATTTGCCACGTGCAGTAGTATACATCGTTGATTAGTGTAGTAGTTAACTGGACTACTGGTTTAATAATCTTGGGCTGTTACAAAGTAGTACCTTCTAAATCTTCTGAGATTGTATTCTATATTCAGATAATGGCTAAACTCTTGTAGTGGCTGGAGCCTCGACCTTCACAGGTTTCTCTTTGGTAGGCACAATTTGTGTGGTGTGGAAATGTTGATTATTAGCTGCAACCCAGATAGGAAATGCCTTAAACTAATTTGGGCCCATATTGTTAAAAGGATGGAATCCTCCAAAGACCAGCTAGGTTAAATGAAGCTTAATTGTATTTCCTTCTTACATGGTAGTTGTTTTCTCTTTTCTTTTTTCTTTTTATATGATATGGCTAATTAATTTATGACATTTGTGACTTAGCTAATGTGTAATTCTATTGTGTACCACTCCTCTGTTTTCAGACGAATTATGATTAAAAAAACCTCCAAGTAGTATGGTTAGTACTTTGTCAGATGTGCTTTACTTTGTGAACTCCTCTTAAAGCATTACTAAAGTTACTGACCCTTAAAAAAATCTAGATTGCTCCACTTGTGTAGAAGGGTACACTGCTTCCATTGCAGTTTGCTAGTAAACACAGAATTTCCTGTATTCAATTTAAGGATTTTAGTCTTCCTATCATATCCTTGATGCACAACAGTCATATCAACTACTTGGCTACTTAGCGATAGAACTCTGTTTGGCTTGCTTGCAAGATACCAACGCTTTCTTCCATGAGTCACTAGACCCAAAGTAGTGGAAACTGGCCGTTATAATGGAATTAGGCATTGGCCGAATTAGCTGCGTACCACTACAAGGACCTCTTCGAAGCGACCCAAAAATTCAGCCACACTACATGGAGTTCCGCAAGAGGCAGAGTGCGTTACGTCGTGCTGCTCACGCTGCTTTTTAGTGCCGGGTGTTTGTTCTGCACTGTAAAATAAGCACAAATTACACCAGTCGCAGCTCAAGAGGGTTCTTCTTCTTTCTGCTGCTCGAGTAGATATTCTACTTGAGTGGCAGCTTCCTCAACGGAAACCGAGCACTTCTCAACCCGAGCAGAAGCGACTATCCACAACCGCTCACGTTGAAAAACTCGCCTTGATTGTTTTGGATGTTGTTCCCTATTCACCAGAGTCTGGGCAGAGCTAGTATGGCAAATCATTTGTGGAGTGCTCCTTTTTTGCAATAGTTCCTAGGGGTTTGGTACTGTTGCCAGATGCTCGCCTTTGGCGCTTATTGCCTTAATCAAGGAATGAGTAGACGATTTTGATTTTGCTGTACCACGGATATGCTGATTCATGTTCTCATTCACTTGGATTTGCTAAGATGCAGTAGAGTGGAGATGAACCCCATTTGAGTCCTGGAAGGGGGACAAGTCATTTTGAGGTCGATCTTGTTGAGACATGTGAGGTGACCGCTCAGGCTTTGATTGCTCTCCATCGGTAAGGAGGGTTGTGCCGTTTTGATGTTCTTTATTGCTGGAAGAACTTCTTGTTTGCTTGAATATCAGGAATACATTTGCAGTTGTTTCTTTTAGTTTCATCTCTCTCTTTTTTGTTTTGTTTTCTTATTTTCTTCCATTTGCTTCTTGAAGTGGCCACTGGCTCCATAGAAGAATTTAATATTCGCTTCATGTGACAGTAAAGTGTTAGTATCAGGTGTTGGCTCAGCAGGGTTGGACTTTTCACATCCCTTGTTGTCCGAGAGACCCTGTTTTTTTATGCACCTCGCTACTATACAATACTTTGCTGAGCGATGTGGCGCAAAGGGATACGGTTGGCGAAGTATTTGATGTGACAATTTCTTTGGCTTTGTGACAGTAGAGGGTCTAGAAAGCTTATTACCTGTATTGGGGTAAAATGAACCTTGATGGTTTTTATTTCCTCCTCTAGGGTGGACACAATAGTTGGAAATTCCTGCAATTTTCGATAATAAGACTGCAGGTACAAAACAGACTCTGTTTATTGTTTTGTGTGTTTACTGCTGATGCTTTCGTGGACTCGCTCAATAGTTCTTTTATCTTGAGTGCATGTTCTCGAACCGGGAGTCCATAGCAGCAGTAAATTGTAATAGAGATTCCAGTAAAGCAATATGTGTGTCAAATTTATTGGATTAAAATTCAAGAGCTTTTGATGGAGCATCTACAGTCTGGAACAAGCGAAGCCAGGTGTCTGACTCCATGACTCTTCTATATTCGCGGGGTGTGCTCCTTCCTCAGCATTGCGTGAAGTTAACTGATTCCAGCACTATGTCTCATTGTCATTTTTTGGAGGTTCTGGAGAGTGAGCAATCTGTGGGCCCCCTTTTAACTGAAGGAGCAGAGGATTTAAGTCATATACAAAGCGAATGATCATTTGTAGAATGTGTTGTTGGAGGTGTAGACAGAAAGCTGTTTTTAATAGGGAAAGTACTTTTTACTGGAGAGAGGGAGAGGATTTGCTCTGCATCCATCAGGTCCTCTCGATTCCTGGTGGACCAGGCTCCGGTTCCTATACTCGAAGATCTTAAAGTAGGGTTTAGCCCTGGTGTCGAGGTACTGTCTTTGGTGTGAGATGTTCTTGCTTTCTTTTTTTCCTAGATTAATTTCCTCCCTGATAAACTGTCCCTTGCCCAAAGGGTCCAGTTTGTGCCAAACCTTTTATCTTCTTTCTGCAGCAGCAGCAGCAAGTTGGTTGCAAGCTGCTCCGTGTGGTTGCTGTTTCAAGTTTGCTGTGTCTGAATTGTTGAACGAGAATTGAAGAACAAATAATGGGCGGGGGCTAACTTTTCAATGCCAAGATATCTTTATGTTCTAAGATCTTGTCGTGTCTCCAAATGTTCCTTAGTAGCTCAGCCGCTTAGCAAAGATTGTTGGGGGCTGGGAGCTCTACCTGGCCGCAAGCCTCACCCGAACCTGGATAAGACGCTTTCACAGCGCGGGGCTCAACCACTATCATGTCTCGTCCTGATTACTTTTGCCTTTGCAGATTGTGGGTGAAGAATTAGAGATTTGAGTGAGGCAGCAAGGCAGCTTCATATCCTGGAACCCAGAGGGGGAGGGGAGGAGCATCGCGAAAGGTAAAAAAACAGTCTTCTTTGGTGACTTAAAACCTAAGTTGCCAGCTTTGAAGTGCTTTCTGTAAGTGTTTGAGCTTGCTGGGGGGGGGGGGGGGGGGGGTATCAGGAGAGCTGCAGAGACACCAAATAGGAAAAGTGCCTCAGCAACAGTAACTTGATGGTGGCCCTCCCCCATAGACTCACTTAGGCGCCATGTTCCCAGGAGCACTCTCGCCAGCCCGCTACCCGGCTTTCTTGGAGTCCCTCAGGCCTTACCGCGGAGATCCGCTGGCTGACTACTGGCAGTACCATGGCACTGCGACTTCAGGCTGTGGAAGGAGGTCATATTGATTTTGTGCCACTGGCTAGAACGCTTGTGGCCTGGGTTCTACTCTGTGGAGCGGCATTTCCCTCTTGACCTACAGCTTGTATGAAGGATATGGAGACACATCTGGCTGACAAAGGAGGTATGTCTCTTAACTGCAAAGGCAATCTGGTTGTCAATGTGGTGGGTCAATCTGGTGGGTATTTTGGTCTTGGGGCTTCTTCAAATTTTTTTATTCTACATGCAGTGTTCTGCAAAAAACAGCTTACTTAGTTGTGAGTCTTTGGAGGTTTCTACTTTTATTTAGCAGGGAAGGAACCCCAGGACAACCAGGCGGCAAAGGCCTGAGCTTATGTATGCGCCAGGTGAGCCTAATCCTTTGTTTCATAGCACTGGCTGAACTGCATCCAGCAGAGTCGAACTGAAGTGTTTGATTGTTAGTGTGCCCTTGTAAGAGTGATAGTGACTGAAACAGAAATGAAGATTGACGGCAATGCCGTCAAACCAGAATTAGTAGAACTACACAGGGTTCGGCACGTAATCAATAAGGCTAGGCCCTATCAATAAGTAGAACAAAACGAGTGCCAATTTTCAGACATCATTAAAAAAAATATCAATACACAGATATTGTTGATGTCTTTTCTTTGTATTGATATGTTTTTTTAAATGCTGTCTGAAAATTGAGCTTTGAAATGTTTTTCTTGAAGAAATACATGAAAAAGAAAAAAATTGCTGTGGATCATAGCGTGTGTGTGTTTTCATGAGTGAATGATTGTATGAAAAGATATCAGTATTAGCACTCGTTTTATTCTACTTGTCAAACCAAAATTAGCATTTATATACGAGAGCTAGAGAATTTACTGCAGAGACATTGTTCATCTGTATGCAGCTGCCGTACATGAACTTTAGCACAGCTGAGATGACTATATCCATCACTCAATAAGATGGAAATAGAAAATTGCATAGGCGCGTCCCATTTAATCTATGTTTTGAATGCCACCACTCTCCATATGAATTACTCATAATAAAACAATATTTTTCAGGCTGTATGCTTTCTTGTGAGGGAGCACTAAAGGAAGGAACTGAAAACCGGAATTAGAATGCAAAGTAGAAACATAGAAACGCACCTACACTACTTTTGTACTCTTGTGGGTGGAAACTGGTAATTTTTACACATTTCCTTCCATAGACAGATTCCAGTTCCTCTGCCATAATCCATTCAGGCGCTTTGCAATTGAAGGCTACAAATCTTAGACTGGGCACATATTGGATCTTCAAAGTACAAATGATAGGAAGCAACGTAGAGAAAAGGAAGTCTGAGAATACTGCTGCCTAAGGTGGATGATGAACAGAACATGGCATATGAACTCTTCAATACATATTGCATTATCTGTTAATTTGTATTATTCTCTCTGTAGAGAGAAGGTTGTGTTTAGTAATGTTTGAAATTGGGGACTGTAGTCCATGTAGTAGGAATCCTTAATTATATAGGCCGTGCCTCTCATAAAATTACCTTAGTGGCGATTCTAAGGACATCCTAGATGTTAGAGCACCCCCACCCCCCTACAGTTGTTCATCCCTATTAAGGCACCTTGTTTAATTTTGAAATCATATTTTATTGAGTTTGTACAGTACCTCTTGGGCAATCGCCCGATATAAACCATTTTGAGACCGGGTAATGACAAGCTACCAAGCATGGAAATATCATTGGGTACAGGGTGTATATATAACAAAATTGAAAAACAAAACTTTACGCAGACTTTAACACCCCACCCAGACTGGCGAGCATATTTAAATACAAATGTGTGCCCGAAGAAAGAAAACACTATACCATACAGTATGGCCCATATCATCCAATGGTAACTGCTTTTCAGGGGGTTTGAGAAGGAAGAGGAGGAAGGTCTATGCCCCGGTATGTAGCCCATCAAGACCAGATTTTCCTGTGCTTTTGAGGCCACCCAGCGCTTGAAAGACTGCAATGTCCACGCCCATGCAGTTGTCTAGTTCCTTTCTCCATTTCCCTATTGTCGTTGGGGAAGTCCCTTTCCCTAGCTGGGCAATATCTCGTTTGGCAATTGTGAGAGCGAGGAAGAGTAAGTGTTGTTTGTATGGATTCCCTCCTCTGTCATCTGTGCTACGGAGGAGGAACAGTCTGGGGTCAAGTGGGAGATCCCAGGACAAGACTTCTTTAAGACAGGTCGAAACTCTGCGCCAGAAGGGCTGTATTGCAGTGCAACTCCATACTGTGTGGAAAAATTGCCCCTCCTCCCTGTCACATCGTAGGCACTGAAGGGATGTGATGGCTCCCATCCTCCATAGACGAAGACTCGTGTAGTATACGCGATGGACATATTCAAATTGAATCAGACGGACCTAGAAGACACTGCAGCACCCCGAGGACTAGCAATTGCCTCCACCCAATCATCATCTGTCAGTTCTGAGATATCATCTTGCCATTCCTTCCTGGTCGTATGAAGAGTCGTGGTGGAGTGTGTTGTCAGTGTTTGAAATATTTGTCAAATTTTGTGTGCACCCAAATCGCTCATAGGGAGGCGACCCTCTAATGGGTGAAACTCGGGGAGGTCATCTAAGTTTAGAAGCAATGGGGTTAGAGCATGGCGTAATTGGAGATACTTGTAGAACTGGGTTTTATGAAGATGAAACTCCTCCTGCAGTTGCTGGAAGGACACTTTGTTTAATTTCGACACGTTTTAACCCTGGTCTCTCGAGAAGAAACGTTATTTATTATACTCTCTGAAATTGAGCACAGACTCTTTTTATTCATTGTATTTTTTTACCATTTAATTAATGTTGAGTTCTGCATTTGCAGATCAAGTCTGGACGACTACTGTCCCTCAGAGCAGGTGGACGTTATTCAGGAGAAGGTGTTGGACGTGCTGCGCTCAGTCTATGGAAGCCTGGACGTCCACTTGGAATTCTCACCTGGTTCATCATCTGTGTAAACGGAAGGAGCCACTCTTAAGGAAGCATTATTACTTGAAAGATGTAACCACACTGTCTCATAAGAGGATACTCCGTCATGTGTACTTTTTCAAAGGGGTCCTCTGATCAGCTCCAAAAATAAGAATCTTCCTTAATGCAGAACCCATATATTTTTTTTTTATCACATTTTTTATGCACAGTAAACTTTTCTTAAGGTAGCAATTAACCAGGAAAAACTGAACAATCAGCTTTAATATAATGCATCATAGGACTTTCCGCCGAATCACTGTTGAGTGTCTTAATTTGTTTTTTAGAGAATTAGACATGACATCGTTAGCTAGAACCTGTGGTCGCACCGCAGGGACTGCCTCTATAGATCATCCCTGAGAGCAGGGACCAGATTTAAAGCCGTGATAGTGAAACAAAATCAGTAATAAAGAAAATGAGGCCTACAGTTGTGATGTGTCCTACGACTTGTTTCAGTACTACATTAGAGTGGTGTCTTTGTGTGAAGAGATGGACAATGGCCACAGTAAATGGGCAGAAAATTCTGAAAAATACAAAAACACACTTTACTTACTATATTTATATCTTTCATTGCTGCCTTTTTGACAATACTGAAAACTTTAATTTTTTCCCGGAGAATTAAAGTCTGCATCGCAGAGCAGTTTTTAATCTCCACATAACAATGTGGAAATGCCTTCTTTTGTCAGTGGTGCTTATTCTTTTTGCCTTTGTTGATAAACCTGCGCTTATGTAAAGCACTCTCTCCAAAGAACATCTGAAAGAGAAGGCTAAAACTGTTTTAATCCTCCGGCAGCAGTGAAGGAAGACCTTTTTTCCAACTGTGCCTTTTCTTTCTCGTCTCTTTTGAGAAACGTGTGTTCAGGTAATGTACTTTTGATCCCATAGTGCGTATCAGGGTGAGAAAGCTAAAAAACAGGTTAGGGCAGTTGAATTTGTCTGACTGTCCTTGCCAAATGTGCTTCATTTTATTGCTCTGCCTAGATTGAGTATTCTCGTTAAAGATTTATTGAGGGGTTTCTAGGTGATTGTTTTGGGAGCGTGCATCCTACATACATTTTTAGGAATTACTTCAATAGCTCTGTACCTGCAGCACAGTGCCTGTTCTTGTGTTCTGCAGTCATTTGATACCCCTTTGTCAGAAAAAATAACTTCTGTGTGACTGCCTTTACTTTACGCAGTTCAAGTTGTATGCATAAATGTTAATGGGATTAAGTGATCCTGACCAGCTCTGCCTTTATGAAGTCTTAAGCAGTGTTACACATTTTATAGGGGCACTCACAAGTCACTGTTTGGATGGAAAAGTGGATGAAAGAACCTCTAAATTCTAAGATACTTCCTCCTGCCACATGTTCAGTTAAAATGCCTAAAACTGCCGACATACAACACTACTTATTGCTGTTGTAGATTGACTTTGCCTTTGTTCTTGGGGAGCCAGGAGCCATTGTACAATGGGTGAATTCTATCCCTTCTTGCCTGCATTAAGGCCCTCCAAAACATACTGCACTCCACCGGTGCCCTGGCGCTCCATCTTCACTGCATCCCTTTTACAACGTTCTGCCCGTAGCCCACTTTCATTTACTCTGTTCACTCCCAAATCCCGCATGTTTATACATTTCTGTGCCACCATAGGTGACTATGGGTAGAAACTGAATTTTCTGTGCTCTGTAGAGCTTTTCATACAACTGTGCTCTACGCCATGACTGGCCCTGACCACAACAGCTTTTGTACATTTCCTCTTGTATGCTTGTAGAAACTAATCATGGTGTTGGTAGTCATTGTAACCTCTATATCGATGTTCTTGTTGGCCTCTCTGTTAGTGGTTTGCCCATACAGTGTCTCATTCCTTGTCTCTCAAATCTCTGTGAGGTAGTAATATTCTGGGATGGAATGCTTGGCTGGTCATCTAGCAATTATTATTAGGCTCGATGACGGTATTGCAACTGGACACTTTCGTTAAAGCCATGAGTTTATTCTGGGCTCCAATTTTCCTTAGTCATTGAATCCATATTCTAATGCAAGCCAGTGGTTGCAGAATGAGCTTCATGTTTCTGCAGCTGCCTACAGTACTGGAGTCAATCTCTGCAACACACTAGTTCCTATGGTGTTAGGAGCTAAGCGGTTTTCAGCAGTCTTATGTTGAGCCTGTGGTAGGTACACATCCATAGACAATATTATGAATGAAAATACAAATGCTGAGACGAAATAGAGGGCTGCAAAATCCACTGACCTACAAAAAGTAGGATCTCCTGCTGTTCCTTCATGGGTAATTGCAACCCCCAGCTGATAGCAAAGGGCCCTTCTTGCTCAGACCCTATTGGGATACATACCTCAGAGATATAAAGCGTCCACTGCTTTAGCTCATAGCATTTATCTCAAGGCCTCTTATCTTCAGTTATACCTTGAACCACAAGGATCAGTCTCTTGTTTATAAACCTTGGAATTGTGTTAGATGATCTCGCATTCAGATTTGTCAGTATCTCAAAATTAAAAGCACAGTTGCCTTTCAGATTACAACGCAGTCAACCAAGGTTGAAGCTGCTCAAAAACATGTTATCATGTGATTTCTGTGTACAGTACGTTTTTTAAGGAAGTAAAATACAATTTACACATTTGGGGAGAAGCATTCTAAATTCAGTAATGAATTTGGGTATAAAAGTCAACTGATATTCCTCAGTTGTTCCTCCGGACATTAACCATCAGAATGTGTTCTTTCTTTCGCCTCATTATTTCTTATGTCTATCGCAATTTGAAGCCAAAATTCATGGGTCTATCATGTTTATTATATGCTAAAAGGACTCCAGGGCTGCAACTATGTGTAGCGTAACCCTCATTCATCTTAGTTAATAAGCCATTCAGGGACGCTAATCCAATTACATTCATTCATATCATATTAAAGAAAAAAAAAGTGATGCTTTGTCGAAACTGTTGTGTTTAACAGCATCAATGCAAAGTCAGTACTGTGCACCCTAGACAAGTCCCTGTTTTACAAAGACTTTTCTGTGACTAGGTGCAACAGTGACTTCTGAACTTCTAATAGAAAGTCACACCTACTCATGAGAAAAAAGCTTTGTGAATTGCATCTCAGTGTTTGTCACTCACGCATCATGTTAAGATTTTGGGTGTGCTCATTAGAGATATGAAACTTAACCAAAATTGGTTTAATCCGGATGGCCTAACGTACAAAGCAGAATTGAATGGAATCGATGATTAGCACTGTCTACAAGTAAACTGTGTTTAAAGTTTAATATGGGCCATTTTTTACTTGTAACAAAAAACTTAGTAGTCGTACCGTAAACTTTCCTGGAACATGTGGCCCTTCAAGTAAAGGTTTAGATTCCTCTCGAGTTTAGCTAAAACTTGCTTTTAGAAATATACTTATCCATGGAATAACTTGAGGGTTTCTCGCCTTAATCTTTTTCGCCACAAAATATGAATAACACATTGAGGTTTTTCCTGTGTTAACATTATGTAAGACGTTCGTGTTCTTCACAAGTGGTATTTATTTTTAAAGATTGGACAGTAGTGGAAGTGCTTAAAAACTATCCGTATGTTTGTTTGTACATGTAAAGCTCTTACCTGCTTCCATGAAGAGAGACGTTCCTCAGAGGAAGTGAATGGAGTCTTGTGGGAATCTGTGTGAATAATCAACAGAAACCTCATTGTTGACGTCCAGTTTTTCCTTCGCCCTAGCTTTTAATAGATCAATGCATTTGTATGTAACACACTTGTATTGTGAGGGAAAAATGATATATTGATTGTTCTGTATCCTGTACATCTTCCACTGTAAAATTTTGGATTTTCACAATCAGTTTTAAAAACTCCCATTGGAAACGGTCATCTTCGCAATTTGTGCAGTTGTCAGCACTGATGTTTAATTTTAGTATCGATTATGAACAAATAACACATTAGTTATTTTACAAAGCTATAAACTAGAAGCTGCTGTAGTGCATGGATTGTATTTTGTACAGAAAGAAAACGAAAGTATTGCATTTTTAGTTGTATCTGTTTTTATTTGTGTTTTAAAGCAACAAACGTCTAGCATTAGTTGCCTGAAGAAAACACTGTGAAAAATATGATTAAAATGTTCTTTAAAATATAACGTGTGTTCCACAAATGCCCATGTGCTATTAGCAAATTAATGTTCCTGTTATATGACTACAATAGTTGTAATGTGTCTCGCTGTTTTCGATTTACAAATAGATGGCATCTGAGTCCCTTGCCATATGTGTAGCTGTTTTCCTATTTTTACAGTTCGAATGTTTATTTTTTATCACATTCTTGCTGTTATTGCATTGTGGTGATTACTGTAGTTTGGCATATTGCCATGTGAGGAATGTGCCTGTTTTTGTGTCCTATATATATTTATAAATATGTATCTCAAATAAAAAGTGAATTATATGTATATTTACATTTGTGTCATCCAATTAGCAATAAATAACTATAAAAATTAATACAGTAGTATAAATTTGTGAAGTGTATTGAAAGTTTATTCAGTGTGATACTTAGATAATAGTACAGTCACAAAAGCATGTCCTTGGATAATATTAAACGCGCATGTGCCTAAATAGTTTGAATAAAGTCCAGTTGATCTGTTGGTTTGTACGTAAACCGTGGGTATAGTGACTTCCCTCCCACGTTCAATGTCATGCTGCCCCTTTAAGCAGGTATGTGTGAAATTTTCCATTATGCTTGCGTAGCTCGCTCTTTTTCGTGCTCCAATTTATATTAAATCTCACCAGTGTAAATTTCGTACACTTATTTGTTGGCACATACTGTTTTTATCACAGTATATTTCGCAGAGAACAGGTTTGGGCAGAAAATATTTCCCAAAATAAATTTTCTCCTCAGAAGAGTCTTCTTGGTAGTATTCGAAGTGGCTTTTAAATGCCAGATGTGCCCTCCTCACATTCGGTTCTCTCACTAAAACCCCCAATATGTTTTCACCACCCCCCTACACTTATGAACTACCTTCCATACAATGTCTTGCCAAAGCCACAACTTTGGGGACATTAACCACCTCCTTAAACGAGCTCAGTGTTAAGGTCCAATATTGTTCATGTACTTTTAGTTACATTTATTTTCTGATATTGTTTTTAAGAAACCAACTTGCAGCATTAACTGTCTGCCTTTAAAAAGAATTGCCTGACCACAAAATCTGTGAGATGCCATATTTGTGAAAATGGAAGTATTCTAAGACATAAATCATAGGACTGGTTGGGCATTCAAGAGAGCTTAAACTTCGCCTATTTGGAACAAACCCGAAATAAAATTAGATCATTAATTAATTCCACTGGAAAAACTAGTACATCAAAGACATAAACCAGATATTTACTTTTTGAAAGTAAAACTCCGGTAACTAGGCAGTCGACTCGTGCTGAGGCCTGCATCACAGGAGCGCTGCGCCCTGACGGGGCCATGCGTCTGACTGCGCAGACTATAAAGGAGCATGGAATCCAGATACAGGCCTGACAGAGTTGGAGCACAGTGACTGAGCTGGGACATGGGGGCCCCTGATGTTTTATCCTGTGCCTGGGGAGCATATGAAGGCCTTTTAGGCCCACTTGGTGCTGCAAACCCTACCCTCGATCGCCGCAGAGAAGTTGGGTGATCCCATTACGCCTCAGGAAGACAAGGGGGCTGTTCGGGACATGGCGTCTGGTCCAGATGGTCTACTAGCAGAATTTAGTTTCACTTTTGTTGGAGCACTGGCCCGAGCTTAGCTGACATGTATAATAGAGCGTTGGAAGGGAATGAGCTGCTGACTACCATCAGGAATGCGATAATCCCAAAGACAACAATACAAGGGGCACCTCCTCCAGCGTATTGCCCGCTACCCAGGTTGAACATGGATTTTAAGCTCTTAAGTAAGATATTGGCCATGCGCCTCCTCATGCACATGCAGGGGTTGGTTCATCCTGATCAGTGCAAATTTATCCCACAACGTAACACCTTCCTTAATCTCCGTCATTTGTATTCGGTCATGTTTGGTACCCTGTAAGAGGATGCTGAGGTAGACCTGATGGCATAGACCTGGAGAAGGCATTCAACACCCTCAGCTGGGCCTATTTTAAAGTGGTTATGACCCTAAGGCAACTGGGGCCTCAGGGAGGTGCGGGTCCGACTGTTATGCACCAACCCTGCAGATTGGGTCCGTCCATTCAGGATCGTGTCTGACTCTTACAAGCTATGTCTTGGTAGTCATCAGGGATGCCGCCGGCCGCTCTCTTGTTGACCCTCGCTGTTCAGCCAATGGCAGAGTTGTGCGGGTTGCGAGGTCAAGGTATGGGTATCCTGACAGCTGACTCGGAACATGTGGTATTATTATATGAGGAAGACCTCATGTTGTATTTGTCCAATATGACAACTGATATCCCCTCCATGTGACAGCTCCTGCATGAGTTTGGCGAGCTCTCTGGATTACGAGTGAACCTGGCAAAGACCTGCATCTTTCCAATGGTTCCCAGTTCGGAACGACCAAAGGCATTGGTGCTGGAGATTGGCTGGCCCGATACGACTTTGGATATTTGGGAGTTCAAATAGATCAATCCTTAGTGGGCATAGGAGAGGACAATATGGGGGTAGTGCTTCGCTCCTTGAAGGGGAATTTAGCCTTCTGGTGCTCACTCCGACTCCTTATTATGGCACAAATCGCTTTGGTCAAAATGATTATCCTGCCCCGGCTGCCTTATTTCTTTACCAATCTCCCAACCTGATTATTGGCCCCTGTGGTTTAGGCAATGAGACTCACTCCTGAGAGAGCTCATCTAGGATGGGGCGCCACACAAGGTGTCCTTGGACACTCTTAGATGGCCTATCTAGGAGGCGAGCCTAAGGGGAGATCTGACTTTGAGCTATATTACCTGGTTGCCCAGCTGCAATGTATCACACTCTGGCTGGATGGTGTAAGCCTGGCCGAGTTAAGACCCATGGGATCTGTGCGCAATTGGGGGACACTTCTTGCCTGCTTGTTGAAACAAATGCCCAAGGGAGGAGGGGTCGTGTGCTTTTGAAGACGGTTCTCCGATGCTGGCAGCGAGGTGTCTGGCAGACTAAGGAATGCCCATTGTATGCCATTCACTCCTTCTGGTGGGTTTGTCAGATGGGGGCCCTTCATCCAGCAGCACAACGGAGGACGTGAACAGAGGCAGGGTTGCTGATGGTTGAGGACTGCTACGAGGCCTCCCTTCTGATTCCTCCGGAGATCTTGATGGAGCCCCACGGTTTGCCCCTGCACAGTTACTCACTTATGAGGCACTCTCTGGTGAGCTTGGATGGATGAACACCCGACACATGACATTCTACACCTACCGCTGTCCCTGGGTAAGAGTAGGCATCTGGTTAAATGGTTGTACAATGCCCTCAACAGGGTGGTGCAGAAAACTGAGCACCCTCCGGCAAAAATGGGAAGTAGTGTTGGGCAGAGCAGTTTTAGACTGCAAGTGGGTGAAGATGCTGTCCTGAAACACCCTGTTTTAGGTAATTCAATGTAATTACTTCCACCATGCTTATCTTAGCCCGACGAGATTGACTGCAATTTATGGCGTGGAGCCCAAGGGCTGTCGTCGCTTCACTCTAGCAGAGGCGGATTTCTGTCACATGACCTGGTCTTGTGCCTATGCACAGGCATTCTGGGCACGGTGGTGCAGAGGCTGAATGGGGCACTTAACCTGGATGTTCTGTGAACTTTGGAGGTGTGCCTGTTGGGTTTATTCCCCCGCCTGGCACCCAAGAAGGTGGGAACCTGATTCCTTGATCTGGCCCTAATATTGGCCAAAAGGCAGATTTTCATGACTTGGAAATCTGCAGTTGTACCAGTGATTGGAAGATGAGAGGCATCTGTCAGGGATTGGACCTGGGCGGAAGACCAGGCACTTTGCAGAGAGGAGGCGTGGGGTCTGCGAAGGCAGCCAATACCCCCCCTGTGGACAGAAGTGCGCTAGATGCATTTGAAAACCTTGGCGGGCATGCTTATACCTCGGCGGAGGGGTCTGGATATGGGAATGAGAGCAGAATGGCTGACTGTGAACATACATGGGGGCATTAAGTTTAGGATGTGGTGCGGTCGTCTCGCTGTCCTGCATATTGGGACTGCATGACTGGGCAGTAACTCCCCTCCCCCCCCATGCCTCTCTATCTCCCTGTACATTATCCTGTTTAAGATGCCGAGAATGCCCCACTTGGAACCTACGGTTTGCTTTGATATGTTATGTTACTGGTTTTAATTTTGTTATCCTACGTCCAGACACTGCACCGTGGAACGCTTTCCCTTGTAGTGTCTCATAGGATGTATGTAGTTGGGAACATTTGGGGGAGCGGAAGTACCATGAGAAACGATGTGCACAACTGTATGCAATGAGGAATTGAGTGTGCCATCCCCCACCCCCCGTGGTGGCATGATGGAAAAGGCTAAAATATTATACTATTAATCTCTACACCTGTGCAGTGTTGTCAAAATGCTAATAAAAATATATTTAAAAAAATAATAATCTTACAGTTGGAATTAACAGAAATTAAAGCAATGTATTGAGAATTTCATGAGGATGCACATTATAACTGCACAGCAAAACTTCTACTGCTTGTTTCTCAAAAGAATATTCAAAGGAAATGTATGTTCTATTTTAACTTTATATAAAGAAATCAGTCAAACTAACATGGAGGCCATATCAAAGTGCAGAAGCGACTATTAAAACTTCAGAATATGGCACACGACGAACATTTCTTGATAGATATGCCCAATTGACTGATGCAACAAAAATCTGCTACAGACTTAATTGAAACCTCTCAAAAATGAAAAAAAAAACAATATTTATCTGCAGTAGACATATGTTGCAAGTGTAGCAAATGAACAGACAATCTCAGCACGTTTTTCAAATGTCTGACACTGACCCTTAGAAAAAAGTCACTAGCAAACTGTCATTAATACTTGATAAACCAATAACACTAGAAGAAATACAAATTATTTTCAATGAGATTTCTAAGCTCCAGGCACATTAAGTTGTAGTTTAAAAGCTGTTCGAAAATGACCTAATCCTGTCTAATGGTAAGCATTCAGCTGTGTAAACATCAATACTTGGGAATTAATAAATCTAGTCTGTGGAAAGAGTAATTTACAGCAAGAAAAAAGCTTTACCTTTTTCTTACAGCGTGTTGGGAATATGTTTGTCTTTCCTTAACAAATAACCACTGAAGGTCATTGTAAGGATGTGTAAAGGGTTCTATCCGCAAAGAACCGGGAGCCATCCTGACAGGCTGCTAGAGGAAAAGTGGAAGCACCTGTGGGTGGTAGATGGCTCCAAACAAGTGGAAAGGGAGCCGCTGCCAGATAAAGGTTTTTTCGCAAAGTATTAGGGAACCAGGGATGTAATCCTATGATATAAAACGTGACACAGAAATGGATGGGCTGGTTGTGAATTGTGGCATTTCTTACCTGAGAGGAAGCCATAGTAACAGGTACACCACACGGAAGACGCCAGAAGCTCAATTACTTCCTTCTGAGGGATTGGGAACAGGGAGGTGTCATGGGCTAGAGCCTGATGTTTTAGGAACAGGAAACAAGGTGGAGAGTAGGTAAGGTTACAACCAATGGATGCCTGGAAAGAGAGGGAGGGGAAGAAAGGAGGATGAGCCAATTCCTATAAAAGCCTGGGAGGAATCATTCCAGTAAGGATGCAGAAGGGGAACAATAGCAATCCTTACATTGGCAACCTCTGATTCAGATAAAGGAATTCCCTGCTCAGTTTGACAGAAGTTGAGGCCAAGAGTAAATCAAGGGTCTTATTGAACTGTTGGAAGAGAAACCAGAAACAGTGGGAAATATGAACCTTTAAAGACTGGTGAATTAACCCTTATGGAACTTGACTAACCTGTTAGACAGGACTATTATTTTCAATACAATAGGCCTGATTCTCATAGATAGCTTACACTTTGGAGTAATTTACACGTTTGAGGAACTTTACTACTGTTTCCTTATTTATTAAAATCTTTAAACAGTATTAGAACATTGGAATGTTGGTAGCTCCATTGAAAACAATGGAGTGCTCAGGCTTATAATGGCTGGTATAAGCCCGGAGCTCCAACATTCCAATGTTTCTTTGTTCACAGCTCTGGCTGTGAACAAAGGCTTCGGGGAGCCTGACGGGATTTCACTCCCCTTGCGCTCCCTGTAGGCTTTGTTTTATTTGTTAGAACATTCTGCCCTCTAGTGGCAGAATGTTCTAACAGCCTTATAGCCCTTCGTAGCAGGGCTATACCGACTTTTAACCCGTTTACTGCGGCCTTTAATTTGGCGCAGTGCGGGCGGGGCCGCGTCTGCCGTTGAACGTTCGCAGCACCAGCCAGGTAGTGCTCCGAACGTTCAGCGGCCGACGGCAGCACTGATAGGGTTAAAGTCCCTCTGCTTTGTTAAAGTCCCTCGTCTTCGGCTCGGGCCTTTAACGCTGCAGCGGGCCTTTAATAGCCGGTATAGCCAGCTACGGTGGGCTATAAGGCTATAGTAAGTCCAGCATACACATGGCCAACCACTGGTGCTGCAGCGCTCTTCCATAGAAAATAATGAAAATAGTTATAAATATACTTTTTATGATATATATATATATATATATATATATATATATATATATATCAAATCAAATCAAAATTACTTTATTCGGATACTTGATAAAGCATTCCATAAAAGCACAGTCTATAGTTTATACAGTTTAAAAATAAAAAGAGACAGTTAATAAAGGAAGTCCGATTATATCATAATTGATTTATGCAATCTAAAAACAGTTTTTAAAAAGGCAGTAATAGAGGCAATTATGAATTCACAGTCCAGAAATTGCAGTGCCAAATGAGATATATATATATATATATATATATATATATATATATATATATATATATCCAATAACAGACCACTTCAGTATAAAGCAATCGGAGGACACAATGGGGAACAGCAGTAAGTCCAATTTATTAAAACAGCGTTGGCACACGCGTTTCAGCAATTTGTCCCTTTTTCATATGCCGCTGATGCTAGTAAACTGCCCCAACTAGCCTTTTTTGAAAGTCCCACAACACTCCCATTGGTGGAAGTCCAGCTGGCCCCATTCGTTGTTGTGAGTGAGGCTGTATTTTCTGGATGGCAAACTACAGCTCCCACTAGGCACCACTACTGGGTAAGTTTCTCCAACATCATGGTTGTTAAAATATGCGCTGGTAATGCGAGCAAAAAGGCTGTTGTGTGTGAATGAAAGTCTCGGAATTGGGTTGTCGGGTGGGGAGTTCGAATGTTTGGGATCTGGTGGGGGACGGACGGGGTAGGGATTATCAATTGATACTCTTTGTTAGACTGTATTGAGTACAGAGAATTGATAACCTATGGGCCAGTGGGAGGGAGAGGGGCCAACTATTAGGTCTTGAGAGCTGTTGCAGGAAACCTGGCTGAGGCTGGGAATGTGAGGGTTTCAGGAGCATTGAGGATAATATTTGCAACGTATATTGTATGCTTACCTGCTTCTCTGTATTGCCCATGAGATTGTTCCTCCCCTTTTGTTATTTTTCTTGAAAATCAAAGTCTGTTTAAAAAAAGAAAAAGTCCCGGAATTCGCAATAGCACAGAACTTTCCTGTGTCCCCAAATGCCCAGCTGCAATCTCAAGCAATAGCAGGGCTGTGAAACACAAATGAAGTTATCATGTTTCACCGTGAAGTCACGGTCCGCTCCTGGCAGCAGCCTTTTACTGTGCTTGGTTGACGAGGTCCGAGGTCTATCCAAACCCTTGGAAGAATAATAAATAAAGCAAAGCAAAAGCTGTCACCAGCGAAGCCTCAGACTCCTAAGGACGGGTCCTCCCACCGCACCACTGGTCAGCACGTAAAATATTCAAAAACAGACCACGTCACTATAAAGCAATCGGAGGACACAATGGGGAACAGCAGTAAGTCCAATTTATATATACATATATATATATATATATAAGTATAGTATAATTATCACTTATTTATAAAATATTTTAATACCCTAGCTTGAATTTAAAAATTAATGATCATGGGCCATATGTAGGTAAATTGAGAATACCGAATCCTTAATACCGAATTTTACCGAATCGGTATTAAGGATTCGGTATAAGCGATGTAGATAAAATTTCATTAAAGTTTACCGATTCGTTATGAATCGGTATTAAATACCGATTTCGGACAAATCGGTAAAAAATGAGAATGAAATACCGATTCGGTTTTACAGAATCCATTACCGAATCGGAAATACCGAATCGGTAATTCAAAAATTCGTAATTTGTTGAATCAGCCAATCCAGATTCACCCAATTACCTCCCAAACAGGAAGTGGCCACACCCAGCCAGGTGCACAGGACCTGGAGCTCACAGTGAGGCAGGCAGGCAGGCAGACAGCCTGGTGAGCTGAGGAGCCAGCAGCAACACAGCCACACAGCCACAAGCAGGACTGCAAAACAACAACAAGCATTGAAATGGCAAGCCAGGACAGGGAGAAGGAGGGAGGTGACAGAAAGAGAAAACTCAAGTTTAGTGACAAGGAGCTGGAGGTCCTGATCCAGGATGTCAGTCAAGAGCACCACAAGCTCTTTGGAGCCCAGTCCCACCAAGTGCCAGAGTCACAGAAGAGGCAAATCTGGAGTGGCATCAGGGACAAAATCAATGCCATAGGTGTGACCCAGCGCACCATAGAGGACATCAGGAAGAGGTGGTACGACCTCAGGAAGACAGCCAAACTGAGGATGGCAGAGAGACTGAGGCAGGCTGGAAAAACAGGAGGGAAAAACAGAGCACCAGTACCAACACCACTTGAACAGATGGTTGAATCCACCATCCAGCAGGAGAGTGTAATTGGCGTGGGAGACGCCGACAGCTCCGCCAGAGCAGCTAGAAAACAAGGTAAGAAGCATGCCCAGCATGCTGTGCTACCCCCTCCCCAACCCCAATCCCCATAGTGGCAAAGGGGCTCCCACTCCACCCCATGTCTTACTGGATACCTGCAATGCATTATGGGTGATGTAGTCTGAGGGAACACATGAATAGGACAGTCAGGCTAGCAAACACAATAGCATGATAAAGTAATAGGCAATGTCAGGACAACCACTGTGCTCTGTAGGCATGTTGTTTAATGAAATCACATGGCAGACAGAGCAGTGAGTATATCTACATTTGTGTCATTACAGGCGAGTCATCTCGCAGTGCAGCAGAGAGCAGCCGAGCTAAGTCAGCCAGGCCGGAGGGGAGGCAAAATGAAGACGCCAGCAGGCCTGCAGGGACCACAAGCTCTGCGTCATCACGGCCATCTATTCCACCACCACAGCCATCACCACAGCGCCAGGGAAGTCCACAATCCCCTCTCACACAGTCTCCACTGCGAAGATCATCAACACCCCCACCCCCACAGTCAGGCAGGAGGCATGCCGTGGCCACCCTCCAGCAGATGGAGGAGTCAGAGGAGGAGGGCAGAGGGGGCGAACAAAGTCCCATAGGGGAAAGATCCAACAGGGAGAGGTGTAGTTCTGCATCCGAGGGTGCCCACATCTCATCCAGACGCCGCAGGGCAAGGCCGGACAGTCCAGAGGCAGCCGAGCTGGGTGACAGTGTGTTCGCTGGACTGGAAGGCAACATGCTGAAGGTCCAGCGCCTGCAATGGAAAGAACTGAAGTCAATGCACAGGGAGGTGGCACACATGAACAAGCATATGCACAGGATGGAGAAGGGCATCAGTGCTATGGGGGAGAACATGAGTGCAGGAATGGAAAGAGTGGCTACTTCGGTGGACAACCTCTGCAGCCAGCTTGAGCAGGACCGTCTAGCCAGGCGCAGGGAGAGACAGAGGCTCCAGGCCTATACCAAGTCGGTGAACCGGCTCGCCACTTCAACATCACTGATGTGTCGCAGGTCCATCGCCATGCAGGAGGAGATGGCGCATTGCAGCAGGGATGTGGCCAGGGGGATGGTGTCCTTGACCTCAGTGCTAGAGCAAATGCAGAATGCTAAGGCCGCCACAATGGAAGGGGGGGGGACAGTGAGGAGGCCACCAGCCGTGGTAGCATCACGCCCTCACCCACCGAGTTCAGAAGGCGTAGTGAACGTAACGTGCCTTCACATGAACAGTCCGACACACCGGACAGTGTAGATAGGGAACGGTCACGGGCAGCACGTGGCCGCAAGAAGTAAGGACCTGTGGCTGTTGCCAAGCATGAGATGGGTGATGTAACCCATGTCCAATTGGACATTGCTCACATTACTGGGGGTGTGCCTAATAAACACCTTGAAATGTAACTGGAACTGGCTCTGTGTCGTTACTCACTCAGAAGTAGTTTGCCGTTATCTCTGCCCGTCTCTGTCTCCCATCATGTTAAATAGCAACACCTGCTGCGCTGGGCCCTGGCTGAGGGTTGTCCTCGTCCTCGTCATCTGAGTCAGTCAGTTCCACTGCTGTTCCTTTTTTGATGGCCAGATTGTGTAGCATTGCACATGTAGCAATAATCTTGCAACATTTGATGGGGCTGTAGAGACGTGCACCTCCAGTTTTGTGGAGGCAACGGAATCTGCTTTTGAGCAATCCAAACTTGCGCTCCACCACGTTGCGTGTGCTCCTATGTGCGACATTGTATCTTCTCTCCCTCGGGGTGGTTGGGTTGAGATAAGGTGTGAGTAGATACGGCCGGAGGGCATATGCGCTGTCACCTATGTACAGATGTAAGTGGCATTATGTTGTGTGATCAATAGCTTTAGCCAGGGTGTACATCAGAGTGTGTCACATTTACTTACCTAGTATGTATCCGTCTCCAAATTCACCTGCAAGCAGACGGGTATGGATGCCACTGTTCCGGAAGATGTACGCGTCGTGGCTACTCCCGGGGAATTTGGCCACGATGTCAGTAATTAAGAACTTGGCATCACATATCACCTGTACATTGATGGAGTGGGTGGATTTGCGGTTCCTGTAAATGTATTCACTAGCTGCAGGTGGGCAGATGGGTATATGGGTCCCATCTATGCAGCCGATGACGTGTGGAAAGTGTGCCATTTGGTAGAACTCCAGCTTGGTCCTCTGCAGCTCCGCCTGTGTACTGGGGAAGGAAATGTAGTGTTCCATTCTGTCCATCATGGCATCTAGGAAAGTGTTGAAAAAACAGGACAAACAGCTCTGTGACACTCCACCCACTGCAGCAATCACACCCTGGAAACTTCCTGATGCAAGGAGGTGCAGGCAGCAGAGTACCTTGACATGGGTGGGGACAGCGTGGGCCCTTGGTGTCTGATGCTCCAGATAGGGTTTTAGGTCCCGTATTAGCTCCAGGATGGTATCAGGGTGCAGTCTGTATCTTTCATGAATTTCTGCTTCTGTCAATTGGAACAATGTGATGCGCAATCTGTACACCTGCTCCTCCCGTCTCCAGATCCTTACTCCTGCTGCTCTCAAGCGTAGCCGCCTTGCAATGAGGTAGAGTCCCGCCATTGTGTTCCCACTGATGCATTTTGGCCCTGTTTTTATGCACTCCACCTGATTACCACATGCTCCTGAAAAGTGGTAAATACCGAATCGTTATTACCGAATCCGGTCAATTTCGGTAATACCGAGGTTTGCTACATAGCATTTTTGGGGATTGTTCCGATTCGTTATTTCCGATTAGGTAATATTTGTTTCGGTATTTTTGATTCGGAAAATAACGAATCGGTAATTTATTACCGATTCGTTATTAACGAATCAATTCGGTATTACGTACATCTCACATGGCTAATTACCGGTCGGTAACAACGAAAACTGGCCTTTTTCGGTGTTACCGACCGGTAATCGGCCACCTACATATGGCCCCATGTGTATTAAATATACTTACATTAATTTTAATTTATACTGTACATCACTATTAATAATTATAAATGCATTATATAGAAAAAAAATAGGTGGGAACTTATTTTTCAATTTAAACTTCGGAAAAATTATTTTAATTTAATTTATTTCCATTAATTAAAGATTTGTTTCGAAATTAAGTTACTAGTCCAGTAGCATTTTTTATTTTCTTCAACATTTAAAATAAATATACTAGATGATTATACATTAATATGAAAATACTTTTAATATTGATTTTTGAGTTACATTATTATTTTTAATGTTGCCTGTACTTTAACATAAGGAGACTCAGCAATTCGAGCAGAGATCTATGCCCTCACTTTAATAGTGAATACCTTTACGAGTGTTGGGTTACTCAAAGTAGGATTTGGATAAATACTTAACATATTAAATCATATCACATTCAGTTGGAAAAGATGCTTTGTGAACTGGGTGATTCCTTACCAGTGGCGTCAGAAGTGGGTTGGTAAGGGCCCCACAAGATCAAAGTTTTATTCCAACAACTCGTGGATGGGAAAACTCAATTAGCACCAGTTATGCAGTGGTTCCAGCAAAAGGCGTTGGAGGACCGCCAAGATCCTTACCGGGTAATCCAGGCTCTGGGTGAATGACAGACCGTCTACTTGCAGATTTAATTGCAGCCGCCTATGTCTATCCTATTGTCCTGGCCACAGTTCTTTAAAAATACACCCCAGTGAAAAATCGTACTTATATTTTTTAATTTCTTTCAACAGTTGGCCCGTAACGCAGCATGGCTATTGAACATTGCGAACATTATAATGCACCCATGTTAACTTGAGAGGGGCAGGTGGCCTTCAATCCCCCATATGTGTGATGGCAATAACCCTTATGAAGAAGGCTGGATAGTTTGGAGTATGATGAGGAGACCTATTGTCAATCATTCCAGAACATACAACTCAAGAGTAGCAAAACACCCTGGCAACTCTATTATACAGCGAAGAAGGCGGTGGACAAATGGCTTTAGACACACACTACTACCAAGGAGTTGATGAGAGACTGGGTACTAAACCCGCAGTTCATGTATACTTTAATAACAGTCATGCTGTGGCGAGACAGCAGCCAAACCCAACTATGGAGGAGATTGTGAATCTGGCAACAGTGTTCCACACATCTGACACAAAGAGAAGCCCTTCCAGATCTAATCCTCCTGGCTCCTTCAAATCCAGAGAATCCCAAGAATCAACCAAAACCATGGCTTCAAGATAAGCCACCAGAAAAAAAGTAATGGGAAGAGGCAGTATTCAATTGACTGGCCTACAATGCTTTGAATTTGGGGATTGGGGTCACATAGGTGGATTATGTCCCATCCGGCACATGCCAGAGCCTATGGCTGTAAAATATGTTTGGTTTAATTATGGGCAGCAACATCCTCATGGCTCCACATGCTCGCAGGATAAGTGTTCAAGAGAAGAAAGTTCTGGGTGTTGTAGACAGTGGCTGTCTACAGACTGTGTTGATCCCGGAGCTAGCCACTGGCCCAATCCATGGCACAGTCCTGAAAGCGTGTATCCATGAGGACATTCTCACATATCCCGCCACAAACGTCACTCCAGCAATAGAAATAGATAATATCCCTTTAGAAGTGCGGTTGATTCTAAATTCACGACATAGACTCTAAATGAGGACATAGTGCTGGGAAAAGTTATTCCACATGTTTGTTCCAGTGTCACAACAGAGAAGGGTTAACTAACCTGTAAGCCGTATACAGCAGGAGCGATGACTGATGATCAGTAACCTTTTACCCTATATGTGGCACCACCTGCGAGGATACATATAAATCCTCCACAGATTATACACAGAGGGGGAAAGGGACAAAAGGGATAAACGAAACAATAAAGTTGTGGCGGAAAAATCACTGGTGTGCACACTGGAGTCGTGACCTTCACTCCTACAATCGCCACGTATTCCCTGCAGAGAAGACACAACACAACATATCATCAGAGTAGACCCTATCCCTCCCTAATGCATATGTAATGTTAATGAGAGATATGCAAACTTACATTATGCTGCCACAATCTCTTCCATGGAAGAAAGGCACAAAGGAAAAATAAAGTAAAGAAAATAAAGAGTAGTTTCTTTGCTTCTCAGGATTCTTGTGACTAGAACACTAGTGTGCGCTGTTGGAGATCCGGTAGCAGGCCGTTACGATGTCTCCACAATCACAAACAAATACCAAAGGTTCCAATAGCATGTCATTCTCAGAGGTACACAAACCAAAACGCCCTGCGTGAACCACAGGATCTCCGAGCCTCTCAACAGCTCAAAAATAGTATCAGGAGGAAGTTAAGCAATAATGCGCTCCAGCGCAGTTGCTAAAGAAATCCTAAAATACCTTCAGCACACAGAACCCATGTCGGGGCTTCCGCGTAGTTCAAAAGAGCATGACTCTGCCCGCGGCAGCTTCAACCTCTCTCACCAGTTGAATTACTGCGCACTGGCTGGATGACAGTACTCGACACTCGAGCACCGTTGAAAAGCTGGAACAATTAGACGCGGTCGCGCTCCAGCGCGAACAAGTGTGAAATCAAAGTTTCCGAACTCGGACTTCCGACCAAATAAACAGAAATAATCCAGGAGTCTAGAAAATGCCACAAATGCTCTGGTTCGCAGTGTCAGTAGACGGAATTCCACAGGTGACAAGCACCGAGAGCACGGAGGGAGGCGTTTAGATAGGAGGGAACAGAAAGAGAGGTAGGACAGATGCAATCTACGTTTTCTGGAAGTTGTAGTCCCACCTTCATTCCACATACATTAATCATTATAGCCTAGCTGTGACGTCCAGCAACCTAGGTCGATGAGTGATTAGAAAAGACCCCTTTTTCCTAGTATGGATTTAGAGAGCATAGCAACCTGAAAGAAAAAATCCAGAGCACTCGGATCAACGTTATAGGAACGATGTGACCCTCTGAGAGGAAGCATAAGCATACTCTGTTATTAACATGTTATGCCACCAGATTGCCGGACTGGGGGAAATATTTGCATTGTCAGCATTCCGTCCATCATTTGTTTGCTGTAACACTTTTCGCCCAAAGTGGGATGGGTATGCCTAGACGTGGGCCCCTTGCTCACTGTGCCACTGGATTCAAGCTAGCCCGGCTGAAGAAGGGGAACATACCCTGAAACTGGTCCCAGGATGCTTGTTTCCAGTCCAGGGAGGACCTGGCCTGGCAGTTCGGTCTGGACTGTTCCCATGAGGCACAGGGTCAAGACTGATTTGCATACGGATGGGTCAAAACTGGGGTGGCGTAGTGGGCAAAAGAATGATGGATTTAATCCAGATCTTGTGACTGGGGAAGAATGTTTGCATTGTCAGCATTCGTCCATCATTTGTTTGCTGTAACACCAGATATCCTGAAGTATTTTCCTTACGGGGGTACCTTTACTGCTCGTTTCTGTGATATGCTCATACTGGTTTTTTTCTCAAGTAGAATTACGGAAGTGATTTTAAGGTAACACAGTCCCAATTTCACATTCAAGCTCATGGCTCAGATCTGTGATAGAATGCAAATCCACCATTGGATTGAGTTTACCATTAAAAAGACCCACGCATTGCCAGAAAGAATTAATAAGTCCTTGAATAAGTTTCCTGAGGAAGGTGACCAGCCCAGATAGGAAAGACTGAGATAAAGTGTATGTGCTTTAGTATGCAATTCCAGTGCTTGGTACTTTGGGAAATGTTCTTTATTAACAACAAAAAAGTGTATTGTGCACATTCCTCCTTCAATAAAGAAGCTGAACAGCTGAGAGTTTGATGAAAAAGTGTAACAAAGTAAGAATCTTCAGGAAGTCAGGTAGTTGATTCCAAGTAGTAACTTTATTTGTAGGTAAGTTACAGGAAGCTTAAGGTGAAGCCAAAATGGTAATTAGGCTATGAAGTATGCCCCACCAGGAGCAGAGTATCCTTCCTACTCAGCCTGCGGACACCAACTGACAAGATCATGCACCCAACATTCTATGCAGTCATCAGGTTCCATGCACAACTAGGCTGAACAGGAGGAAAGGGCAAAGAAAGAAGAGCGTGAAATAACCTCACAACAAAAGGCATGTTGTCTTTGGTTAGGTGCTCATCCTTGCTATAGGGGGACATAAAGAGGAGTGGACCCTTCAACCCCTCCCTTGGCGGTGTCTCAGGAAACCATGGCCTCTTACCTACAACATCAGGAAATGTGTAGAGAAGGCTGGTTTCTGTAGAGATTTTTTTTCCAGGCTTGAGTATTACAATGTGGGTGAGCACTTCATCTGCCCTGCAGGACAGAGCTACGGTTGTCTGAAAGAATGGTAACTAAAACCACTGCAGTGTAAGAGAATTGCTTGTTCTCCTAGGTTCACTATTGTTAGTCATGGTTGTCATGCCTTGAGAGGGAAGAGAATTAATCACAGTGCTACATTTTGCTGCTTACTGACCACTGAAGCAGATTAAAAGTGAACAACTTTTCAGTTCCAAGGACAGCCACAATGATGTTCATGTTGTGGTCAGCAGCAAGATTATTGCTTCAGGAAGGATTGCAGGTTATAAGTGCAAAGGCAAACACGGCTTGGTTCTAAACAGAAAGATGAGCCCCTGAAATCTGTTTGAAATATTACATTCGCCTCTCTCCAGCAGTGAGCTGTGTCTGGGCTGGCTTAGCACCTCTTTTGGGTACTCCTAGTTGGTGAGCCCTAAAAGCTGTCCTACTTGTTAAAATCAAATTGAATTAAACATTACATTGTCCTTGCAGGTTTAAGAATCAAATCAAATCAAAAATTTGCTTTATTTGGTTTCACATTTTAAATCATAAAAGCATACAGAAAATAGATTACATTATTCAAATTAAAAAATACTGTATAAAAAGTATGATAAAACGTACAATACAGATAAAAATGGTAAAAGGACAATTGCTTTATATAATTACTAAAATGGACTATAACAGCTTTCTACGGGTGATGGCAGCCCAAAAATAACGTAACAAAACAAATATACAGAATAGGGAGGGATTGTAAAAACAAAAACGCTGGTCGACACTGCACAAAGTTTAAAGATCTTATCAATGGTTTGATTAAACATTTTCTCAGATCGGAGTAGTGTTTACAGATAAAAACAATGTGCATAGTGATCTGGGTGGATACGGATCACAAGGTTATTTCTCCAAGGCTTATGACCAGTTATTTGGATTTGGAAAGGTAGTAAGACCATGAAAAATATCCCCCCTAAATCATATCAATACAAATCTATGGCAAGCATTGTTAACAGTTATTAAATAAGGTTGCATATCATGTGTGATCAAGATCAATTGGTTCTTAAGAACAGAAGATTTCAATAGTTCTGTAGATAAACTTACATTCTCAAGCAATGATAAGCATTTGGATTTTTGGGCTTTTCTAGAAATGTTAGTCAAAGAATCTAGATATCAAAGTACTCAGAATGGCAGTGATCTGCTAAAAGATGTTTAACATACTTGAGCCAAGGGATTTAAGGACGTATGAAGATTTGAGGCAGTCCTTTGTAATGTCTTGGTGTTAACCCATGGACTCGGATGTCCAGAATTTGAGCCAAAGCAAAACAGGCTGAATCTTAATCAGGTCTGTTAAGAGGGACACTCCCAATTCCAAGTGACAGATGAAAGTAGAACGACTTTTGGGAAGGGCAAGGAGATTCCTTAAAAAAGCATTTTCAACCAATTGCAAAGATTCACGTTTGACATAGACCCACAACTCTGCCCCATGCATGGTGGTAGTCTGACATTTAGCCTTATATATAATCTTCATCTCTCTTAGGGAGTTTTTATTCAGTTTCCTAGGGAAATTGAGCAGGGCCAAAACAGTGTTAACAAATTGGAGCCTCCTGGAATTAACCGCATATGTCCAGGTCCCCTCTAAGTCAAATAAAATGCCCAAATATGATTTTCTTTGTGTAAAATGGATTTTTATGTTCTCAATCAATATATCATGGCATTTAGTGGCTATTTTCCCGAGTTTCCTAATATAAGTTTTACTCATGTTGACTTGTAGTCCCAAATTCTGCATAAACTTAAACTCTGTAAGTAGGCGCTAGAAGCTCGGGGGGCAGAGCATGAGCACCACATCGTCGGCATAGAGGAGGGCCGGAATAGGTTAGAGACCAACTTGGGGAAGATCATTACATCTACTTACTAAAACACTACCCAGTCTGTTAATATATACATCAAACAAAAAGGGAGCAAGAACACCACCATGCCAGATCCCTCTCTCTATGCTGAACGGCTGTGAACATTCTCCTTTTGGACCATAGCGCACTCTGGCCATGCTATCCAAATATAACTCCCTAAGGAAATTGACTGCTGATGGGTCTACACCCAAGTCGTACATGATGATCCATAGTTTGTAATGCACAACACATTTGAACGCAGATGTTAAATCTACAAATGCAAGAAACATATTGCCTTGTTTAGTATGTGTGTATTTCCAAATTAAGAGATTCAAATTTAGTGCCTGCTCAATTGTCCCTAAACATGGATGGAATCCATATTGTAGATCTGAGAAAATATCTTTAGATTTAGCCCAATCGTGTAATCTACTCAAAAGATATGACCAGCCACCTTAGACAAAGAATCTAATACATAGAGTGGTCTATATTGGGCAGGGTTATTACGGTCTCCTTTCTTATATAGAGGGACAATGAGCTATTCTGTCCAAGTATTTAAAAATCCAGCTGTACAACAGATCCTAAAAAGCAGAGTCCAAAGGCCATTTTTAAGTCAGGCAGCATACATAAGTCGATGTTAGATTTACAAAGGTCGACAGGAATATAATTGGGACATGGTGCTTTGCACCCGTTACTCGCTTTTAAAGCCAGAGTGACCTTCTCAAGGGTAAATGCTGGATATCTATGTTCATGGGGAAGAACCTTTATTGAAGAATAGGATAATCATATTGATAAAAGAAGATCGGCTGGACTCTCTGCATGGTTTGAAAAAACTTTTGTATAGTAAGCCAACCATTCAGCGTCAGTGATAGTGATCTCAAGAAGAGGGCTATCTGCCTCTCTTACGAAAGGGGAATTAATCACACACCAGAAAGCAGTGTTATCTTTGCTAGGGCATGCCTCATGGATTTTTTTTTACTTGTGTGTTTTATAGCGCACAAACGTGACCCGTTAGGGTATCACAGCGCTTTACAGCATTAACAGGTAGTATACAAAAAAAAAATTAAGAGGGCGGGTGGAAACATTTGGGATAAAGACAGGTACATACATTTTACAAGAGTGAGAGGTCCAAGAGCCTAAGGGTGGGATGCCCGGAGGTGCCAGGTGGGTAGCATCCAGTTAATGGAAGGTGTGGCAGTAAGAGGATATAAAACAAAGTCACTGAGGAGAGTGCAATGCAAGAATTAGGAGAGAAATTTGCCCATTAGGAATGTTTTGGCCTCCCTCTAAAAGCGTGCTAGAGATGGCATTCTTCTAATGGCGGGCGGGAGTTAGTTCTATATTCTTGGTCCAGCCCCAGAGAAAGCCCAATTGTAAGTGTTTTTCTTTTGCAAGCGCCGAGGCTGTTGCAAGAGGTCTCTGTCAGACCGGGAGTTTCTGGCTTCTCCTGATACCACGAGTTTCATGCCGAGAAATTCAGGAGATTTGGTGTAGAGATCCTTGTGAGTAATGTAAGCCAGTTTAAGTTGGATTCTGGCCTCAAGAGAGAGCCAGTTCAGAGCTTTTAGGTGTGGTGATATGTGGTCAAAATTTGAATCTGTTAGGAGTCTGGCAGAAGCATTGAGGCAGGCTTTTAAGGGGGCCAGGGAGATCTTGGGTAGACCCGAGAGGGTTGAGGATCCAGTTTAGAATCTGGAGATGACTAGTGCCTGGACTGCCATTTTTACGTCTGGATGTCGAGGAAAGGTTTCAGTTTTCTTAAATAGCTCAGGTGAAATCTGGCGGTTTTGGCCATCGAGTTGATGTGGTCACGCATATTCAAGCTGCAGTCTAGGGTTATTCCCAGGATTTGGCTGAGTCCACTATAGGTAGTGGGCAGTTTAGAGCTGTGATCACCTTAATCCATTCCTGTATGTCAGGGTTGGTTTTGGGTGGAGAGATTAAAAGAAATTCTGGTTTTCTAGCATTAAGTTTGAGTTGGTTAGATGTGAGCCATCGGACAGTCAGCTTTAAGGACTCATTCAGGGAAAGAATCTCCTCAAGAGCTCTGGGTGTCGTCGGCATACATGTGGTAGGAGATATTAGCGGTGCGTAGTACTTCAGCTTGCGGTTCGAGGTGAAGTTTGAAGAGGTTAGGGGACAGGGTTGAACCTTGGAGGACTCCGACCCTGATCGGAGAGGGAGCGGACAAGTTTCAGTTGATTCGGAATCTCCGAGAGCTGTTCTGGAGGAAGGACCTAAACCATTCGAGAAGGAGGCCATCCAGTCCCATCCTGAGTTTGAGGTGTTCGAGGAGTATTTCGTGGTTGACCCTATCGAAAGCCGAGGATAGATCTAAGAGGATTAGCAGACAGATTTTGCCTGGGTCAAGGGCTTGAAGGGAGGTCATCATCTACAATGTGGAGAATGGTGGGTTCGTTGCTGTGCCCAGGTCTGAACCCTTATTGGAAGTCATCTAGCAGGTGGAAGTTGGTGATGTGTTGGCTCGACTGCTGTTGCACACATTTCTCCAGAACTTTGGCTAGGAGTGGGATATTGGATATAGGTCTAAAGTTGTCAGGGGAAGCAGGGTTCAGTGTAGGTTTTTTTAAGATGGGGTGACTTGACTGGCTTTTAGAGAGTCGGGTATCGACCCCTGAAGAAGGGAGGCATTGATTATTGCAGTCCAACTAGGAATGATAGATTGGGAGGCAGTGGATAAGCAGTTAGAGGGGAGTAGGTCGTTAAAATGGTTGTTTGGGTTTAAGGAGGATAGAATTTTTGAGCAGGAAAGGTCGTCATAAACTTTGAAGTTGGGCCAGTGCGCTTGGTTTTGCGTGATATCTGGGGGGGCAGCGCAGAGAGATGAGACGGTTTCGGAGGGGGTTGGGAGTAGGAGGCGGAACTAAGCTCATTTATTAGGGCAGTAATTTTATAAGAGAAGGAGGAGGAAAATTCCTAGCATGTTATTAGAGATTTAGGGGTTTCTTTGGAGGTTTTAGCTAGTTTGTTAGATTGATGTTTGACCTTTTCTAAGAGCTTGCGAGGGCAGTTCTTGGTGTTTCCCAGTTCTGATCTGAATTTTTTTTTCCAATTGAGAATGTTCCTATTATAGGCATTGCTGGTCTGGTGGAGAGGTTTTAAATGGGAGGCTGAGGGGTGCTGTCTCTAGTTTCTTTCTGTCTGTCGGAGGGTTCTCCTTTCATTGTTGAGGGATCTGTTGAACCAGGGGTTTCTGTCTTTGATTTGGGTTCTTTTTAGCTTTAGCGGAGCAAGATCATCAAGAATGTTAGTCATAGTAGTGGTATAGTGTTCTGTGAGGTAGTTGACTGTTGTGATATGAGGTGGGGGGGTCAATCTCACAGCGTGCAGCTAGTTTCCAGAGATCAACGTTTTTGGTGTCTCTAACCCAACGTTTAGGAATCACAGGTTGCGGAGCCCTGCTCTTGTGGGTGAACGGTAAATGGAAGGTAGTAGCGTGGTGATCAGACCAGTTGCATGGGTCTATAGAGATAAGCTTGACCGTTGATTCCTTAGAAATGATCAAGGCTAGAGTGGCGCCTTTCGAGTGTCTTGGGAGAGTGCAGGTTTGGGTAAGGGCTTGGTCGGCCAGGAAGTCTTTGATGGCGTTGACATGAGGGTCCTTGAGGTTGTTCCAGTATAGATTGAAGTCACCAAGGAAAATGTCTTTGGTATTGGAGGAAACCTTGGCTGTGATGATTTCCATGAGATGGTCAGTGAAGTTGTCAATCATGCCTGGAGGTGGTAAAAGATGTGCAGTCTGCACAGTTGAGTAGCGTTGCTGCATATGGAAAGTGCAAGGTATTTGCAGGAGTCTTTAGGATCTGCCAGAAGTTCTGTTACGAGGATGTTAGAGCGGTAGATGCAAGCAATGCCTCCCCCTCTTTTTTTTTTGATTGCCTGTTCAGCCTTGTGCTATTATAGTTAGGAGGGACTAAGAGGTCTAGGCAGGGAGATGAAGATTCATTGAGCCAGGATTCTGTCAGGTTTTTGGCTCTGGATAAAATCGGCGATATCAGCGGCATGCTTTACTGCAGAGCGGCAGTTAATTAAGAGGCTGGCAGAAATGGGTACTTGCACTAGGTTGTTAATAATAACTCCACTGTTACGGAGAGTAGCTGATCTGTTAGGGTTGATTGCAACCGTATGGCTAGCGTGTTCGTCACTCAAGTCCAGAGTGCTTGGGGTTTCAGGGGCAGATTTGTAGGTGAGGAGGAGGTAACCGGTGATGGAGGGGCTCAGTGAGGGGGGAGTAGAGTTCTGTGGGAGTTTGAGGTTGGAGAAGGAGAGTTTGGTGAGGTAAAGAGTGCTCTTTAGTTCCAGAATGGAGTTATGGATGCTCTGAGTTAGTTTGACTGCTCTGTGGTGCAGAGTTTCGATATCCATAAGTGAGGGAAGAGCTTGCAGGAAGGAGATCAATGAATTAGGAATGGTTCTGTTGGCGTGCGCTGGTAGCATGGGAGTGGGGCTAGGTCGACCTGTGTCATAAACCCTCTAGAGGGGTGGCTTGTGAGTGGCTAGGTGCACTTAGAGTATTTGTCAAGGGATAGTTGGGGTGGGCGTTTGCTACCCTGCAGATGTCTAGCATATGAGTCACTATAGAGGTGGGGGATGAGCACTGGTTGGCAGAGGATGGGGGGTGGCAAGATCTCCTTGAGGGATGGTGGAGGTTGTGTGGGAGTGGGAGGAAGATCTGTAGCAGAGTCATTGTTTAGAGAGCCGTTTAGAGCGGGGAACAGCAAATGTTGGGTTGGTCTAGTCTGCACCCATGGAGGGGGTGGGGGTGAGGGGGAGTGGTTGGGTCTTTGGTGGGACTAAGCTGGGGCTTTTATCCATACCATTTGTGCTGCGTTGCACGGAGTGAGTTGTATATTCTCCTGGGCCTCCTGGCGAATGGGTATATGTCAAGAAGCACGCAAGGAAGTTGGGCTTAGAACCCAGGTGGCACGGACCAGGTCATACTGGTGAAGACAACAGCAGTGAAGTGTGGTGGTTTACCAAATTGGATTCATGCGAGCGACACCAAATGAGCCCTAGGTCGACTTGAACGAAAAGGAGAGCAGCAACTGGTAAAAGAAGAACAAAAACAAGTGGTTGAAGTGTGTGAAGTTGATGAATCTAGAGAGACAGATTCAAATGATCAACCAGATGATGAACAACCAAGCACAAGTCAAGAAAGGGGACACCAGATACTAGGACTCAGAAGACTGCTGTCGGGCCAGAAGAAAGTGAGTTCACTGATGATCAAGAATCAAGAGAGTTCACTGCTGAGCCAGAAATAAGTGAAACTGCTGTTGTACTCACAGTTGAAAGAGAAGTTACTGTTGAGAATCAGATGTCGCTGAAAATCAGAAAGAACAAAACAAAGAATGGCCAAACAAGAGTTTGTGAACCAGACACAGAAGGAGAATAAGTAGTTCAAACCAAGAAACCAAGAAAAGGTGATAATTGGCTAGGTGGGGTGAAAAGACTGAAATACACCCTACTGAGAAGAAAGTCAAAAAGAAGGCCAGAGAAAAGTAATGAGGTGTCAAGTCAAGCAGAACAAGAAGAGTCAGGGAAAGAAGGGTGAGAATTCCAAGCAGAAAATACAAGGTACCTGAATGGACCTACGTCATTTTGGAAAACATTTAAAAATCTGATCCAAGTAAAGAAAAAGACAATTCTGACACTGAGCGAGTTGATGAAAACAAATTAAGACCACCTTAAGAACTCTTGAAAAATTAAAGGATGGTGAAAACTGCTAACTAAAAGAAAAACTGAATGACGCCAAAGACTAAAATATAATAAAAGAAGGGGGTAAAGAAGAAAGCCAGTAGGTGTAGGATTACACCATTATAATTATCATTATTTTTCTCCTGAGTTTTTTAGCATTCGTAGGTTTGGATAGATTTGTATTTTTTAGGATACAAAATGGCTAAAGCAGAAGTGACTGAACGTCCAAAATCTAGTCTAAAACGTATATGTATTAAAGCTTGCTTATGTAGTGTCTTGATGTTAACATTTATGTGGATATTACTAACTGTTCTTGTAACTATTCTAATGGTAACTAATGATGGAAACAAAACTAATGATGTAATAAGAGAAAGAATGAGTGATGTCACTAATGAAACCTCTAATACTAAAGTAGAACCTTTGCATTGAAGTATTCTCCATTATGATAAATCAATTAGTGATTTCTCGTTAAATGTGTTTACAAAGTTATTATACGAGTACAAAGAGACCATGAATGTGTGCATGCAATTACCTATGTCTGTCTCAGAGGGGGTGACCTATCACCACCTACCTTTAACATATGGTGTGTCTTGCAGGGTACTAACCAGCATTTTCTACGTAAAGGATAAACTGGAGTACCACTACTCTAACATAGATTTAGTATTTTCAGAAATACCAGTAAATAAAGAGTTGAATAAGTGGCAAAAATGCACGCTATATGGGAGAGTTCTTCCATATCACTAAAACTTTAGATGTAGAATATGCTTATAGAAATAACTTGGCCTGTAGTTTGCGGGTGGAAGAGAACATTTTCATAGAAATGGTAGAAGGTAAAGTTTCCAAAGAAAGGCTGCTGAACAGAAGTCACGGGTACCTCCGTAGGCTTTTAGAGAAGGAGATTATGAGAAAGGCGAGACATATGTTGCAATGTCCCTGGACTGGGCTCAGAAAAGAAAGATATGTTTGCTTCGTACAAAAACTAACTATAACAATTAGTTTATTGGCAGTAGTGAATGTGAGCATACTTTCCAAATTACTGGAGGTTGGGAATTGGAAGGTGGAACTGATCCTGTCTTTCCAGGATTTTATTATGTGTGTTGAAGAAAGGTTTACTATAGACTGCCTGCACACTGGTATGGAAGTTGTTATTTTGCTATTGTCTTCCCCAAGGTCTATCACATGGACCGAAGGAGTAATTAACTCAACCAAGTAAAACAAAGACTAACACGCAGTAGAAGAGCACGTTTTTCAGAAATAGTAGGTGAAGTTTTTGGTGCGCTGATACCCTCAGTTAAGTTGTTCTCAATTCGCACAGGGTTAGAAAATTGCCCACAGTTGTTGATTGCTTATTAACGGATACTGCTGGTGGGTTTTTGATGATTGACACCGAAATGGTGGCGATCAGATCAATGGTTTTGCAAAATCGACTTGCCCTTGATATTTTACTAGCAAAAGAGAGTGGAGTCTGTGGCATGTTGAAAATCTAACGCTTATGTACATATATTCCTGATTAAAGTAACGGAATATAAGGATATATAAAGAATATTACTAAATTACATGAGGACTTGACCCAACTGGAGGCTGATGGTGTTTGGGAGAAACTTGGTAAGGGTTTCTCCTCTGTGAGTAAAGGGCTTTCTACCTTTGGAAGTAGCTTATTAGGAACAATAATAATGCCAATTGTTCCTGTAGCCATAGTAGCCCTAATGATAATAACAACATATAAGTGTTCTAAGTGGAAAAGGAAAGTTGACAGAATCAAATAATAAACATCGATCAAGAAATAGAAAAAGAGAAGAGATAGAATTAGAAGACATAAAAGGGAAATAATACGATTTGATGAAAGAATTAGATGAGGGTCCATAAAAATAGAGAAGAGTACTGAATTTTAGACAAAACAAAAATGGTATTTGGTATGGTAGGTATTTTAGGATGGCTCCTAAAAGGCCATGAGAGGGGGGGATTGATGAAGCAGGGTTTCGAAAAGAAACCTGCTCGAATTGAGTACCCCCATAATATGTACTAACAGTAAGTAATAAATGAACTAACATGCACCTGACACAAACACGTGGGAAGTAGCTGTGCGCATGTATGCACTATTATGAAATAATATGTGAAAGAACTAAATGTATTTGCAGTGTGCTTTTAAGAAAATAATAATAAATGCATGACTAGGACGCATGTGCATTTTGTAGTTTGCATGTTGCATTTTGCTTGAAATAATAATAAATAATGCTGCTTTGCACTTAAAGCTGATGCTAGGTAACTCTAATAAGGAATACTATAAGGGAGGGGGTACACAGTGAAAACTACATTGTCACATTATGAATACATTTTTGTTTGCATTTACTATAGTGCGGGATGAAAGACTCCATCTTGTCTAAAGTTGTCCTACGAGGGAGGGGTGAGATGAGGAGTGGATTGAAGCTGTCAGCGGCAAGACAGACCTGCTGTCCTCAGCAGAAAGAATACCTGAGTTTAAGGCCAACCCGATGTGCATCTGCCAAAATATGGAGTCGACCTTGGGACCAGAGTCATGTTCTGCGGATGGTATTTGTTTTAGCAATAAATGTCTACAAAAGTATCATATAAGAGAAAAACGTGACCACTTGCTAAGCACTGTACTGTGAGAAAACAATGTTAACAATAAAGTGTTCAGAGTGAAAGTGAAGTCACCATGGTGTGACAACGCCACCTCTCAAGCCCACCAATCCACTTGCGAGTTACAAGAAAGTTTGCAACAATTGTGGGATGTACATGTCAGTTTTAGGGTATAATTGGGGTGGTTTTAGGGGTGTGGTTATCGCTTAGGCTGACAGGAGAGAAAGAAGGGAGATGCGTTGCTGTCCGTTGGATTGGTGATTGGTCTAGCTGTTTCCTGTCCCTCCCCTACCTTTGGGTCCTGTAATCTTTGTTTCCTGATCCTAATTCAGGGAACCCCCACCATTCCCTAGGCCGAGGGGGTGGTTTTCCACAAACCAATAAGTTTGTATTTCTGCCTATGATTCATATATGTAAATTGTTTGCAAACGTATTTTTATTTCTGAACCTTTTGTCTCTCCACCTATTCTCTCCGTTTGACATATTGAACGTATTATTTAGATGAAACTACCGTTTCTTCATCTATCCCCTCCATTAGGAATATTCCGTTTTTTGCACATGTTTTTGCTGAAACTTCTGTCTCTTAATCTATCCACTCCTTCATGTATGATGTCATCGGTTTAAAGATAAGTTTGTACTTCATTTATGTTGCTGATGTGTATCTCTCCCAATATGAGTTTCATTATTTACACTTGTGACTGTATGCATTTAGCACACTGCATTTATATTAAGATAAAGCTTAAAAACTTTACAGAGTGTCTGTGGGTTTTTAGTTAAACTGACGGTTTATTATATAAGATAATTATTATCATCAACTATTCAACTAATTATTCCATCGACCAAGTAGATGGAAAAGTTGATTAATTAAATTGGTAGGCAATCTAAAGACATTCTACATGTTTCACAGAAAAGAAAAGGATTGAACGAATCAAATTGACCCCAGCGAATCAGGGTGTATGTGTATGGGCCATTTTAATTGTATGAATTATGTATCGATCCCAGATCAGGTATTGACCTCGCGCTGGATCATACTTATGATGCAGCATTGCAAGGTTATGAGCTAAACATCTGTTACCATCTTGATATTATAAATATGCAGAAACCAAACAACAACTGGACTCATTAGAGCCCAAGAAAATCAACTTTAAACATCCTGTCACGCTATCACACACCCCGAGTGCAAGATGGCAGAGAACCAGGGAGAGAACCAGTCGTACCCGTCTGAAGAGCGTTCTGCGTAATGAAGCATTGTATTCCTTCTCCAAACGACTGCTTCACACGAAAAGACCACCCATGCTAACTACATGGCGACCGGTACCTCCATGCTGCCTGACCTTAAAAT
This sequence comes from Lissotriton helveticus, assembly GCF_964261635.1. Taxonomy (NCBI): domain Eukaryota; kingdom Metazoa; phylum Chordata; class Amphibia; order Caudata; family Salamandridae; genus Lissotriton; species Lissotriton helveticus. The sequence continues at coordinate 1,406,317,134 of NC_136063.1, read as the reverse complement.
AATGACCACGCCAGTAGCAATCGCCCACTGACAGTGCATTTCTAATTTTGTACAGTGCCCAGAGAGGTCCTGCTGTGCCTTATTCTAACTAAGGCAGAACAGTGCTTGTATTGGGGTTTTTGTGTGTCTGCGACAGCTCACTATGTTAAGAGGCTCCTGTAATTCTGCATAGAAAATGGTGGCGGGCATCCTCGCGCCCGTTTAGTGAACGCTACCTGATTCATGCCAGAAGTAGGTAAAGCCTGCCCAAACAACGGTTCACATGATAAGTGGCTAGGAGATTTAAAATAAATCAGCGATCTATTTATGCTCAAAACTAGGTCTAATCACAAGTTTGTCACACCTGCCTGACTCAAAGCCTGTCCTCAAAATGTCGCATACTCTAATTTCTGAAAATTAACTTCAAAGCAACTTTAGAGCATTACCAGTGTCATGGATGTTTTCACGTTATCACATTCCAACATGTATCCCAACATGTATGGCTGACATCAATCTGGCACCTACTGGATCAGTTCGACCAGCGTGCATAATTTTAGCCCAGTAGCCTTGATCTGCCACAGCAAATTCTGCCTCCTAAATGTAACAAGGGAACCCAAACAGTTGGCTGAGGACCGTGGGGAATTATGCTTTGGAAAACAAGGGTCCTAAGCTTAAATTGATAAAGATAAAGAATAAAATATAGACCATAATAGGAAGCTATATTTATCCTTTGTCCAGCCGGACAGGGTATTTATTTTCGACACAATGAAAAGACAATTATATGAATGGTTGATAGGCACAGTCCTGTACCTTACTCAGAAAGGACAAACAACATATATGGGGGGGAAAAAGTCTGCCACCTTGCTTGCCTGCCGGCCAACCAATAAGCTGTTCTGCTTGCCTGCTTGCCAGCCATTACCCTCAGCTTGTTGCCAGCCACTTAGAACTCATGCCAGCACTCCGCACTTCGCAGGGGCAGCAACATTGCGGATTCCTCCATCACTGCTCTACACTTTCCCGTCAGTTATCTGCCAGTATACAGTTTGGTACTGTTTAAAGCTGTGGGCTTGTCAGAGTGTGCCCTTATGTGCCCTTTGAAATCCGCTCATCTCAATAAGCAGTAGAGTTCACAGTAAGTATGGCGGAGTACCACGCAAGCAGTAGTGGTTACTGAAGTGGTCGATAAAATAAACTAACTCCAACCTACACCAACTACACAATTACATTCTGCCCATAGTTCTCCAACCGCAGTGCTCCACCCCTGTCTCAACCCATCATTCAACAGCTGTCTGGCTTGGTGGCATAGCTCGCCGTAGCTCATCATAGCTCATCTGGTTCTCTACTGTCATCCATATGGCACTCCACTGACAAGCAGAAGAAGGGGTGCATTGGTAGGTCATGTCTGAAAAAGAAGCCAAATCACACTTCAAACGCTCAAAGGCCGAACCGCCCTCACCGGACGCTCTAATTAAGGCTAAGGCAGACATTAACAGCACTATGGAGATAATTCTGAAAAAGTTAGCAGATGTACATGATCTGGCAAAGTCAACTAAACAAAATACGGATGCTATGCAGCTAGAGATGACCGCCATCAGAGCTGATATCTATATAATCAACTCAAAATTTGCAATAGCCGAACAAAGGATAAGCAATGTTGACAACGCCACTACTCGCCAAAACAAAGACATTGCATCTCTTCTATATTCCACCAAACACACAAAGAGAGAAATTGCATAGCTCGAGGATCGCAACAGGCGGGGTAATATTAGAATCTTTTTCATTCCAGAGGGCTCGGGGGCCAAGCGGATGCACACAGTTCCTGCATTTCCTTCCTAGAAAAATGATCCCTCAATTACAGGAATCTCAGTTAACAAAGATCTGGAGCTAGAACGAGCCCATAGGGTCCCAACCTATAAACCTGCCTCAATGAATACAAGACCAATCGTTTGCAAACCACTGAGGTTCCAACGTGCTGAAGCTATGCTTAACAATGCCCGCAAAAAATGGCAAATCACTCGGAAAGGCCCCAAAAAATTTTCACACAGTGTTTTTCAAACTCTACGGTGGAAACAAAGAGGGGCTTTATATCTCTCAGAGACAAACTCCGTGAAAATGAACATTCAATTTTCCTTCTCAGGCCCAGCCAAGTTTAGAATCACAGCAAAAGGGAGGCAACACATCTTTTCAGACCCAGCTAACCTCTCAAAATTCATAGATGAAATGACCTCGCAAGAGATGGACACTCTCTCGTTTTCTAACAAAAGGAAACCATAGTGCCACAACAACAATCCTCCTCGGCTTTGTGCCACTTCAATACGTGGTTCAACATCTTTACCTGTCTGCAACACGTTTGTACTAAGTGTACTAAGCGTTCTAAGTGTTCTAATTGTAATCAAAGTTATCAACTGCATGCCTCGTATCAATTGTAAGTCTCAACTGTAAGTCTCTTATCAAGCCTGTTATCAACCTCTTTTTTATGTGCGCCTGTTACCCGTCTTCTCGTTAAGTGTGGGATTTGTATTCATGATGCTATGACTGGCAATCTTGCACTTGCTAACCAATCTTCCTCCTGCTGACACACATGAGCATCTTTATTTGCTTCAAACAAGTTTGCACTAAGTGTTCTAACTATTCAAATTGTTATCAAAGTTATCAACTGCATGCCTCGTATCTATTGTAAGTCTCATATCAAGACTATTATCATTCAATCCTCGTTCTCGCTTGAGCATGCTACCATGCCCTTTTATGTCACTATGTGTCATTATTATGTGACACTATGTTTCGATTAGCCTTCTAGGGTATATCTTGGTCAGCCACTAGTTAGTGTCTGGTTCAGCCATTTAGGGAAGCTCCATGATGGGCGATGGACAATCCTGCTGTCACATCTCCTCTTCTCAATTTTTTGGGAGTGGGAAGGGGCAAGGGGTTTAGGAGGGTTTATTGTTCTTGCTTCCTTAGTTGTATTTGCATTTGTTTATGCTTTTTCTTTTGCGCCAACAGTGTTCAGTGCTCTTATTTTCACTCCCACTTCAGCTCGGGGAATACACAATGCCCTATGGTCATCTCAATATCAAGTCTTCTACTCCTGCCCTCACTATTCAATAGTATTTTTTACCTTTGTTACTTCTTCTTTTGTAACTCCCCCACTATGTCCTCAGCACTTGGTAAGCTCAAACACTTCAGGGCAAAAAACACAGTAGAGGAACTTCCCTTGCATACAGATTTACTTCCTGCTAGATACACCCCTGGTCCAGACAACTGGGACCTCCTAAATGACGACCCGAACGCTTTCCACTGCTTTTAATCCCACAATGTCGTCACCTAACCTTACAGAGAATCTCAATTTCATCTCCCTAAATGTGAAAGGACTGGATCACCCAGTCAAATGCCGCAAAATAATGGACTACTTAGCAAAAACAAAAGGTGACATTATCCTTCTCCAAGAAACCAAACTTAGTGAGAAAGACGTGAGTTTTATTAAAAACAATTGGACCGCACATATGTCCTGCTCCCCAGAAAATCATAATAAAAACGGGGTAATTACCCTAATCTCAAAAAACTTCAATTTCTCTCTTGTGTCAACTACCCCTGACATTGAGGGTAGAATACTTATTACAGATCTACGGAGAGGCAATGACTTCTTTAACGTAATAAATATATACAGCCCAAACTCGGACGATTCCTCTTTTTGGGAAAATGTCTCTAATAAGATTGGCCATCTCCCCCAAGATGATCTCATCATAGTAGGCGGTGATTTCAACCTCCCCTTTTCCACCATCTTGGACCGCCAATCACCCTGCAGATACCGTCCAACGAAATCTCACAACCTATTACAAACAATATGCTCAAAATACAACCTCAAAGATACGTGGCACTTACAACACTATGATAGCAGGGATTACACCTTCTATTCAGCCCCCCACAATTCATACACTAGAATTAATTACATTCTAATCTCCGGAAATTACACCTTCTTGATTGACCAGACCAATATTTTTCCAAAACTTGTTTCCGATCACTCTTGCATTAACACCCTTCTTAGTGGTAGCCACGGAAGACCATCTACTAAGATTTGGCACTTCATTAATGACATTCTAGCTAACCCAGAAGATAAGTGAAAAATCGAAACCACGATCAAAAAATATCTTTGAGATTATGACCTCCCCAGATACTAATCCTTATACATTATAGGGCGCCCTTAAAGCTACTCTGAGGAACACTGATTGAAATTAAGAACAAAATCAACAAGGGAAATAATGCTATACAAAAATGTCTACGGGTCTAAGTCAGAAAGAACCTTTTACCTCATATGATGCAAGATGAGCAACTACATCCCTAAAAGATAAGGATACCCATCTGCTAGACCATGGTCACAAAGGAGATTTACCAATTGTAATAGTGACAAACTAATCTATTTGATAGTTTGCCCGTGCCAGCTCAAATATGTGGGCATGACTACCCGCAAAATCAAGCTCAGAATCTCTGGGCACAAAATCACCATAAGATGCAGAAAACAGGCCACTAAACCTACGAGCCATTTTGTGGAAGCGAAGCATGATCCATCAGATTTCCAGCGTACAGTGTTAGAACAGCCTTTTATCCCAGACCATGTGACCGATCTATCAAAATACTTGCTAATAAGAGAGCAGAAATGGCTCTTCAGGCTCGGTAGTGACAAGACAGGACTGAATGACTACATCCCATGGTCCACTCTGTAGTCTGTTCCCTCAACCCTGTCCATGTACCACACAGACAAGATCTTCATTTGTGTGTATGTACATGTCTAATAGTTCCAGCTATGAGTTATACTGGATAAGTGTCCTTTAGTAACTACACATTTGGCGAACACACACTGATCAGATGTACCTGACTTATTTAAGTCAGATGGTAATAATCTCTCTAAGGATTTGTGTCAGCATTCACATACACTCCATTTGAGATCTGGTTACGTGACCACTATTATGTGGCGTCTCTTTGGTATTTTAGAATGACTGGGCCTTTTTTTCATATCTGCTCCACAAGCACTTCTTAGCCCTAATATAGACAAGGAGTCTTCCATCATTCACTTTGACTGTATTTTGCTCCGAATTGTAATATTTATATATATATATTCTTTTTAGTCCTTTGTAGTTTCATTTTTTTATTCAAGATTATCGTGGGCAAATAGAGAATACAGTACGAAAAGACCATTGAGTTATGCCATATTGGAGGCGCCTTCTGGGATGATGGATACTGCTGGCATAATCGGTCTATTAGACAAACTACTTATACCATGTATCCTTTAACATGCCGAGCTCTCGCGAGACTTCGTACGCTTCACGCACAATCTCGTGTTTAGATGCCCCGGTACATTGTTTCTCGTACATACAATCTTAATTCCATGGCTTGCCCCCAGACAAGGGTTATAATATAGAGAGACTGGTCTGATCTGATTCAATTACCATTTCGGATCGCCGCGGCAAAAAACCTAATGGTCACATGCTATCCTCACGTGACACATGGCCTCCCAACCAACAATCATGTAAATAAAAATGGCAGCACCTGCCCGTTCGGAACCTCCTCAGTCGGCTCGGACGCCAACGTGGAGTACCGACGGACTGGTAAGAGGGCTCACGAGTCCTACCATCTTTATTCTTCCAGACACGATGTGATCCGTTAAAATTCCGGCACTTCTTTTAACATTGAGACTTGGTACTTGAGACGCGTTGACAGAAGCCGTTTACGGGCTGGTAGCGCTTACAGGCAGCATGGCGCGCCTCAGTCCGGCTATCACCGTAAATTGTGAACGCGATAGACATCATTGAACAAAAGGCATTTTTTGTCACCCCAGTGCCCTCACTTCTTGCTTGAAACCCAAAAGAAATGTCATTTTTCTATGTAAGCCCGTTTCTCGTTCCAGCAATCTATATGGACCACCATAGAATGCAATAACGATAATCTCTCGATCAAGCACAAACAGTGATCCTACCATCTTTCACTGAGTAGGGGATACAACTTGTAACCACAAGATAAGCTATTTCCATGAGGGCACGAAATGATCTAAAGGATAAAGGTACATTTACCTTTGTTTCTGTCCCTTTTCCTTTGTTTTTAGAGCTGTGCTTCCTATCCCTAAGCCGCTGCCAGGTGAGGTGAGGCTCATTTCTCCTGCACAATAGGTAAGCAGGAGTTTTTTGACATCTGATTAATAATTCTACACATGATGTTTTGTTAAACTGCACTTGAGTATTAGTCTATTATGTTCAAACAGTTGATGCTTAGTATTTCTTTTAATTTCTGTTCTTTAGTTTACTAGTGACAGAAATTGTCCACTCGCAGGAAAGAAACAGCCACCTAGGATTTCAGGTGCCCACGTTCCCTTTTTCTTCTTCTTCTTCTTATTATTATTTTTCACATTTTGCAGTAGCACTAACACATTGGTCCTGATGAAGGCAAGGACTACCTGGTCCATCAAATTGCTCAAACATGTTGACCTATATACCATCGGAGCAGTTATTTGTTGGAAACTGCTCCTTGTTGCTTTGTTTTTAACATTGGAGGATTGAGCAAAATAATAAAAGAATTGTTGCCCGCTCACCCAATTTTAACGCACTTTTTCTCACATGCACTGCAATTTGGTCACTCACTAGTTGAGACGTTAAGCTAACATCACTAGGGCCACTCAGTGAGCTATCTGTTGATGGCGGACATTCCACCTAGTCCTTACCCATCATTCAGATCTCAGGGAGTAAGGTCCATAAGGAGTCCCAAATGATGAAGGACGGTATCGAGTGGTGACTGATGGGTATCCTTATCTTTTAGGGATGTAGTTGCTCATCATACATCATATGAGGTAAAAGGTTCTTTCTGACTTAGACCCGTAGACATTTTTGTGTTTGTCACAATACTTATAGGGAATATGTCTATGCTTGGTCTCTAAATATCCCCTAGGGCCCCCACCCACCGTGTTGCTTAAATAATGCTATACTACTATCACTAGAACAGGAAATAAAACAGCTGGAGCTTTCACATGCTAGCTCACTAGATAATAACAATCTCTCACCAACTTAAAATATGAGTACAATAAGATCCTGAGCGATAGAGCTGGTGTAGGGATAAATAATTTCAAAGGTCTCAAACTTTGTGAGGCTAATAAAGCTGGCAAGATGCTGGCCTCCTACCTCAAACACAAACAAAATCAAAACAGAATCACTTCCATTAAAGTTTAAAAAAAACTATAGTCCATACTAAGCCGGAGAAGATACTTGATACTTTTAACATTTTTATGAATCTCTATACCAAAATGATCAATCCTTTGATCCCCTGAAATGTGAACCCTACATCAAAAACAACTAATCTCCCCCAACTGTCAGAGGGAGGTAAAGTAGCTCTTGGTAAACCGATTTCTTAGACCAAAATATCCAATGCAATAATACTTTAAAAGAAAATAAAGCCCCTGGTCCGGACGGCTATACAGCAAAGTTCTACAAATCTAGCTCAGGTAAGATCATAGGCACGATGTCTGAAGCCAACATATCGTGATCCCTAAAGAGGGGAAAGACCCTACCCTTCCCAAAAAATTTAAGACCAATCTCCTTGACCCTGTACTGCAAAATATACGCGAAATTCCTAGCCACTAGACTTAACGTTTACCTCCCCAGGCTAATAAGCAGTTCTCAAGTAGGCTTTCTCAAACACCGAATGTCTAATGACAATCTCTTTTTCTTGGGCCTTCCTAAACCAATACATGGTATCTTTTGACCTGGGCCCTAACTTTTTAAATATGGTCATGGCTCTCTATAAACATCCAACCGCTCGTATCTCAGTTAATGGTTCACTTTCTCAACCACTTACCCTTGAACAGGGAACGAGGCAAGGTTGCCCCCTCTCCCCCTCACTTTTCCTTTTAGTTCTAGAACCCCTGTTATCAGACATAAAACAAAACCCTGCATTCAAAGGGGTAGGATTTAGTAACAAATACATCAAACTAGTGGCATACACTGACGATATTCTGATAATGACGGAGGACCCTGGACCCTCTATACAGTCCCTCATATCTACCAAAGACCTCTACTCCTTTACTCCTTACACTCAGGATACAAACTTAACAGAGATAAATAGGAGGTGAAAACCCTAAATCTTCACTGTACAAAAGAGGTGCTGGGCTCCTCTGGGCAAACCTGGCAAACTGGTTATATAAAATATCTGGGCATTGAATTTGGAGCCAAACTAATTGACACCATTAAACACAATAAATTGATTACTCTCGACAAGACTAACAAACTACTAGCCGCATGGTCCCCCAAATTCATCACTTGGTGGGGCAGAATCGAGACCATAAAAATTATGATCACCCAATAATAAATGACCTGATCAGCATGCTTTCCTTGCTACTCTCCGAAGACTTTCACCACAAAATAGATAAACAGATCTCTAAATTCATTTGGCAGGACAAAAAGACAGAATTGCTTTGAGAAAACTCAGACTACACAACTCGTTGGGGGAGTCAACCTAGCCAATTTCAGGGACTATCAATCAGCCTTTCTGGCAAAACAGGGCTCATATTGGATTCTCCCTCAGTGTGATTACACGCCAGTCTGGCTAGAAATAAATAAAGCAGATTCTCCTAATTAACTGAAACCCGCAAACACTACTTACGTCCAGCACCAAACACCTTGACAACTCCAAACATATTTTCAGGAACACAAAAAGCTCCATAGATAGAATTCTATCATTTGAAATAAAACCATCCAATTGTGCCTCACTTTGAAACAACCCCCACATTAAATATAATGGGAATACGCTGTACCTCCAAACATGGATTGACCTTGGTATCTTCTTCCCCCACCAGCTGGGTCCCAGCACACAACCACTTACCTTCACCGAACTACAAGCAGTCTATCATCTTGAGCCAATAGAATTTTATAACTTCCTTAAATTCAAAGTAGCCATCATGAACTCTAAGGTTCATAGTGACACACCCTCCCTAATGAATCTGATCCTGAAAATTAACAAATTTGGTCACCAAGTTTCCCACTTTTACAAACTTCGACTTCCCAAATCATCGCAATTACACAAGAATTTAACAACCTTTTGGGGAAACCACTCTTCTACAGCCATTTAATCCACATATTGGTCCCGCATCTGGAAGTCAGTTACCTACCAATAATCCTCCCCTGTACTCTCGCAAACTAAATTCTGGCTCCTTCACAGAGCGTTCTGGACCCTAGCCCGCTTACACTCACTGAAAATCCTAGACAACCTTACATACTGAAATTGTAAAGAAGAAGATGGGAATATTGCTCATCCCATCCTAGACTGCAAGGTCCTCTCACAATTTTATTAATAAAGTTTTCTCCTTCCTATCAGATCAATTCAAATGCCACCCAAAGAAAGAATTTGCATTCCTCATTAAAGGGTTTCTCGACAGTAACTTACCCAACCCAGCATGTAACGCCTTGCTTGACCTACTACTCACAACTGCAATCAAATTAGTCCTATGGACCTGGAAAATACACACAAATTCTCTTTTAACACTTGGTTATAATGGGTCACTCACATTAGAGGAGCTGTCAACATTTCTCTTCAGCATTCACCTTGGAAGTCTACCCCCAAATCTATTTGGGTCACCCTAGACAAATATTTTGCCACGAAAATAATTCCTTAAACTCAACCGTGCTTTACACTTCTCCAAAATCAAAACTTTGAGAAGACCTTTCATCCTCATAAACTGTATGCGCCCCTCAGGATCTATATTGCGCTCATCTCTACCCTCACCTACTGCAAGTCCCCGTGCACCCACGTTTCTATATCAGGTTCTACCTCAACTTATTCATATCATAAGTGTACTGCTGTAAACGTATTGGTGCTTAATCCTCTACCATACTTGTCTTTACCGCTGCCTTTGTTTACACACCATTACCTTAATAACAAAGATCTCACTCAAATGCTCACAACTTTCACAAATACCTACAAAACCCCATTGTTAATGTGCCAGCAATAAACTAGACTACTACCAATGGACCGGCCCTGTTTAAAAGGCATGCATAGACACATTCCTGCTTCTCCTTTGGCTTTACTTTCCCCTTTGTTGTTTTCTTCTATTTCTTAGGGGCCTTTGTTCTCTGTATACATGATTTGATACCTTACCTTATATTCTTCACTAAGTTTGCTTTTTGCTGTACCCTATCATTGTTTTATAATTTCGTACTTTTTGTATCTCAATATAAAACCCAATAAAAAAGTTTGAAATTGCAAAAAAATTAAAAAATATGTAGTTCTTTATTTTCGCATTGATAAAACATACATCTTCTTCTTCTTCAACAAATCCTGTTTTTTACAGCTTCTTAACCTTTTGACTTCTGTGGACACCCACTTCATCGTTACTGTAGCTGGGGACCCCCAGGGAATCACTATTTGAATCCGGGAACCCCCCACTGAGTCATTACTGGAAGCTGGGGACCCGAGCTTACACAAGTTCTATGATTTGAACCACAAAGTAATACATGAAAATACAGAAAGGAGCATTTATTAAAAAACAAATGATTAAATATTTTATTTAATTTACAAACGTATATGAACCAACATTTTTTATTTAATTGGAAGCATTGAGCTTTTCCATATATAATGGAGGCCACTCATTGTCCATACTATATTCTCTGTTGTGCACTTGCACTGCTCCCACAAATCAATCTGAGTATACTAAAATTCAATTTCACATTTAGCTTCTTTATATACATTTTAGTAATCTGTTAATACGAATTCATTTTCGAAGCAGTAGCGAGCCCCTGAGTATGCTTCACATGCCCCAGGGGGTCCCTGGACCACAGGTTAAGGAGCCACTACTGTATTTAATGAACAGTGACAATGTGCAAGTATGTGTTGTTTTGAAATTAAAAATGTGATTGGTGCTGTGCAAGTAACATTTGTATTACTGCCATTTATGTAATACCATGCCATGAATTTATATGCATTTTTTTATCCGGAATATTATAAAAGATGTACTATTTGTGGAAGAGCCAATTCATCATCTTCTTAGGCTGCCTAGAAAGGGCTAGATATTGTGGTCATTTCTGTGTTTAGGCCTATGTACCATTACTTTGATTAATTAACAAAAGTGCTGTGGGTACTTAATTTCCTAAAGGCACATGACATTTTGCTTTATTAGGATTTGGCTTTATGCTATTTCCTTTGACTTTAATTATGTTTTCTTTACGTGATATTACTATTATTTGAATGAATCTACAAATACTGAGAACTGGAAAAGCCATGTTGTGCATGTTTTCTAATTGCCTTTAACAAGCATTAAAGTTCAGGATTCTCCCTTTTCTGCCCTTTGACCCGACTTAATTAATTAGGAGTGGGGCATTAACTTTGATTTGTGCAGAGTGCTAAAACCTGCTTTCCAAGATTTGTGGGGTGGGAGTAGAGCCAGGATTATGGATATGTAATTCCCCCAGGTCTGACAGATGCATTGGTGTGCCCAGAATGAGTTCGAAGGTTTGACACTGAGAAAGGCACCACAGCTATTCTTCCGCCAGAGATTGATGATTTCAGGGCAGTTACTATTTATAATAGTTCTGTTCACATTGCTATGTAACATACACAAACTAAAGTGTCAGTCACAATTTTAACACAAACTTTATTGGGTATTTTTGGTGTACATTACATATTTAAGCAGTACTTCATACATGTTACTTTTGTAAAGAAATTACCTATAATTTATATACATAACATTTAACATCCACATGTCACAAGTTGTTCATATGCTCCTGTGCATAACCATTTTACTTAAACCAAGGAGAAATTCACGCATATTGACATAATATCACAACATATACTTCGTGCTAGAGGTATATTATAACTAGAACCCAATACATCCCACCTACCCTAACCCACCCCTGATAACCAAACCCGCAACAAGAAAACAATTGCAGCTGTGAAATTATTACTTTGTATCTTGGTAGAAAGTACCAGGTGATAAGTACAACCGACAGTGTTAGGGAGAACAAGGGAGGGAAGACAGGAACAATACAAGGGGCCAAGGAGAGGAGAGAGGGAGGGGAATGATAATCCACTCAGAGGTGATCTGCTAACAGTCCAGCCGCTGCGTGTGGGGAAATCGAATAGCCACACCACTAGTAGTTCGTGCAGTATGAGAGTCTCCTGAAACCTCCTCCGTGTTCGTTCTAAAAAGCTTTACCAATTGGGCCCATTCTAAGGATATTGGAAGTATTCGTAGTCCCCTGTATTCCTCCCGCTGCAGCGCCTCCCTCTCTGCAGTAGCCCAACGGAGGACTTCCTCCTTCTATTTACCTGCATGTTGTGGTGTGCGAGATTTCCAGCGCTGTGTGATATGCCTTTTTGCATTCATCAGGGCTAAGCCTGCAAAGCGGCGCAGCAACTTTGATTTCTACAGCATCCCAAGGTGTAGGTTCTGTTTACACGGACAAAGTTCTGGATAATTCCCATCCAAAACCCATGCAATGCCGGGCAGGACCACAACATATGTATAAAATAAAATCAGTGTCTTGGGCGGGGCATCTAGGGCAGTTCAGGGAGGCAGTAGTGTACATGTTGTGTAGTGTTTTCTTGGTGAGGTAAGCCCTATGCAAAATAAATAATTGTATTACTTTCAATCAGCAGTTACGAGATACCTTTCTAGGATGCTCCAATAGTAGGGTCGATAGTTTCCCATTCATGTCTGAGAGGCCCTACCGGGATATTCAGGTGTTCCTGCAACCCTTGATACAACCACCGGACAAGATGACGCCCATGCCCCATTATGTGAATGGACTTCAACAAATGAAAGGTGGGAGGTTCTCTTTGGTCCACCAGCCATTATTTGCGAATGAAGTGTGCAATCGTGGCATGGATGAGAAAAAGGGTGTCAGGTACCGCATTTGTGTGTACAAATTAATCGTGTGGCATCGGGTTACCATCATGAAAGAAATCTCCAACTGTCTCAATCCCTAGCCGCGTCCAAACTCGAATTTGTACCCTTTTAAGGTTGCTGCTGGTGATAGCATCCGAGAGCTTCTTGAAATCAATACGGTCGAGGAAGGGGACTTGAAGCCCCGCCCCCTCTTCCCATTGCCTCGCGTCATAGCTTATGCTAAACGCAGGCTTCTCATTGTAAAGGAGGCTTCTTATTCTCTCCTTGTTGCTGCCCTATCCCCTTTTGGCCCCGCCCACGAGGATTTGATCTTTTACTGGCGGCCTTATACTATGGCCTTTAATTACTGGGTAAGCACTATTTGTTTACCCTCCGTCTGTCTCTCTTCCCAAGCAGACCCTTCCCTCTGTCTCTCTCAGAGACACAGCTGCTTGTACTACTTGCCCCTGCCGCCCAAAGCATACCGCGGGTTCATGTGGGTTATAATCTCGAGTCACTATTCCTCTCCTTGTGCAATATCTCCCTGTGTTAAGGTAGACTTGTTCAGCTGGTGCTGCCATTACTTCTTCATAGTCCGTCTCTCCCGCTAAAAAGCATTTCTCTCTGTCCTAGGCGTGCCCTCCGACCCCCTCCTTGAAATGTTTTGTCTGTTCTGTAGCAGGTGGGCAGATTGGGGTGAGGGAGGTGTGTGAGTGTTTGCTTCTCCAGACACGCTTCTTTTGTCGCAGTGAGAGGATTAAAATAGCTGTTCGGCTCCTTGGTTTATATATATATATATACCCTGCTTGGCTCCAACGTACACCTTCACATCCGAGCACTGTCAGGGCTGTATGTCTGCGCACAGACTCGGCCGTGTTTAAGCCACGGGCCTCGCCTACTGGCAGGCTCGCAGTCTGTGCACTGAACAACGTGGGCGTGTCCCCACACATTTACATCTGTGCACTATAACAGGTGCTATGTGTGTGTGCACCGACCGGCGCATACAGCTCCATCGGGGACCGCTACACACCCACTGTGACCTCCTGCTACAAGACACTACCAGGTATCTTCTTACACTGTCACATGCTGTTCACTGAATGCCCAGCACATACGTCATATTTCTGCTATGAATTAGCGTGCACTAGTGGTGTGAGAAACACTCGTCCGCTCAGTATTTGTGCTGTGCAGGATGCCTGTGCATCAACCGATGCATAGAGCATCATGAACAGGCGCGTTCTTCCTACTCCCTCAAGCGCAGCTAGCCCAAAGGACGTTATTTTATTGCAAGTCTACATTTTGACCAAGGAAACAGGAGAACAAGTGTAAAAGGGATACTAGAAGCTGCATTTGCAGCTTTCTGTACACTTATGCCATCAGGCGAACCCGGCGCCCGTTCGGGCATCACTTCTGTGTCACAAGGAAAGGTTACAAATGGAACACATGCCGTATGTCTCCTGACCGCATTGCACACGAACCGTGTGCACCTTAACACACCGCCTCTGCAGTCTGGACCCCTAGTGACACTGCATTGCATGCTCAAATAAGCTTATGTCATCAACCGACTGAACGCGTAATGAGCAGTTCATTCCGGGGCGTAACATAGGCTCTAGGGGGTCCCCAACCCTTCATGGGGTAGGGAGCCTTCAGACCAAAGTCAATGATTATCAGTGAGATATGACCAGGGCCCCTTATCACAGTCTGCAGGAGGCCCAGACATTTTGTGTTACACCACTGGTTAAATCTACACCCGATGGGAGGATATTTTCGGAAACATTAGGTAGCAATATGTATGCCATGGGATATTTCTGTACATGATAGTCTGACATAAACATTGCAACATGTCAATCACATATTTATTTGCAAACATATTGGTGCTAATAACATAGAAGAAATGCAGACCTATCTGCACAAGTATATTGAACAGGGGACCACTGTCCGGTGTTTGGTTAGAGGATTCGTTAAAAGAACTAACTGGGCCATCTTCTAAGCCCGGTTGGTAAAATCCAGTAAATTTTGGCAACAGTCAAGAACAAGCATTAAAAATGCAATAGATCTCGCCTTTTATTAACAATACCATTAGCAAAGCAAATGGCTTTAACCCCTTCTATGCTAATGACAAGGTCAGCTCGTCATGCAGTACCACTGGAGCTGTGCTTATGACGAGCTGACCTTGTCATGAACAATGGGAAAATAGAGGGCCCAGCGCAGCAGAAAAATACCCTGTAGCATTGAAGGTGTTAACTTAATCAAAGGTGAGACCTATTGCATTTTCATTGCTTGTTATTATTCCACGTGTTGTGGGTAAACCACAGAGGGGGATATTCAGGGTATATGGGAAAGGTATTTTCGCGTATTTAAGAGCTTGTCTCCAGTAGTGAAGTGCTATGCGTCGAAGAAAAGGAGGGTTCTGCACTTTGTCTGCCCCTGGGAACAGCAACGCCTGTAAGGTACCATGTCCAAGGCGGTCCTGAGAATACGCTATCGCAAATAAATGATGGCCTGCCAGCCCATATGCCAGCCACTGGGAAACAAAACCGGCCCTGGCAAAGTGCTCGGCCGACCCCCCCCCCCCAACCCCACTCGATGGGGTTGGATGTGCCGCCGTGCGCTTTGCTAGGGCAGGTTTTCTGCCGATTTTGTTGCAGGGCCGATTTTGCAGCTATGCTGCAAAAACGGCCCTGTAACAAAATCGGCCCCCAGGGGCTCAAAACCGGCCCCCACCCTAGCGGCGCACCGGGGGATTGCCCGGTGCCCGCTATGGCCAGTCCGGGCCTGGCCACTGCAATTGCCCAACTATGCAGTATGCTTTAAAATCGAGCGCTCCCATCCCGCCTGCAGCATTGGGGAGCTGCATCTTGGCTAATGCCATTCTATGTCTGCTCGAACCCCAAAGCAAGGAGGTCAAAAGGGTGTCTAGAGTTTTAAAAAAACATGCTGGGAGGATAACCGGAAGGTTTACAAATTGATAAAGGAGCCGGGGCAGCATGACCATTTTGGACACTGCAAGGCGGCCCGCTACTGTGAGCAGTAGAGTATTCCAAAAGGAGACCTTTGATCGAAGGGAATTGATGGTCCGCACTATGTTGCCGGCTATTGTGTCAGCAGGGATTCGGTATATATAGATTCCTAAATATTTAAAGGTTACGAGTTCTACTCAAAACTGCAACTGACCAAAAATAAAAAATGGCTCAGCATACGTATTATTGAAAGAATATGCTATTGACTTAGAGGCATTGAGATGTAACCCCGATAGCTTCCTGAACTGTGAAAACACGTCTGCTATTGCCTGCATGCTTTTATTCAAGTCCTGGAAATACAATAACATGTCATCTGCGTAGAGTGACACAGATGAACTGTACCATGTATGGGAACACCATAGGGGACCATAACTTGCGGTAGATATTGAGCTAGAGGTTCGAGCACCAGGACAAACAATAAAGGCGACAGGGGGCAGCCCTGTCGCGTGCCTCAATAAATAAAATACGCTGGCGATATGATTGAACCCGTTTTTGTGCAGGTTGTATAGAGTAATTTTATCCAGTTACAGTATGCCAGAGGTAGTCCGAACTTGGTCAGGACAGCTAACATATAAGACCAACTCAGTGTATCTAAGGCTTGGCGTATATCCAGGGATAGACAGCCAGCACGCAGGAACTGTGCTGAGTTCGCATGTAGTATGGTGTGATATCGTCGAATATTCAAAGAGGTGCTACGTTTGGGAACAAACCCACACTGATCTACATGTATGAGTTGAGGGAGCAAGAGAAGAAGCCTAGACGCCAGAAGTTTACTGAGTATTTTACACTCTGTGTTAAGGATGGAGAGGGGTCTGTAGGATGTCAGCTCGTGTCGAGAGGATCTTGGTCAGGCTTCAGCAAAGAAGTGACTAATGCTTCTCTAGTTGTGGGGGGGCAGTGTACCCTCAGCAGTTTAGGCACCAGCGCTGTCGCAAGGGTAGAGTAAAATTTAATAGGGAGCCCGTCAGAGCCTGGTGTTTTATTACAAGTGAACGCCTTAATCGCCATATTAATTTCTACCGCTGTAATCGGCGCTTCCAGGTTTTGGATGACGGAATCAGAAATAACTGTGAGGTCTACCTCCGCAAGGAAGCGAGTAGTAGCGTCTATCATGTCTAGATGAGGAGCAGCATATAGAGTGGTATAGTAGGT
This sequence comes from Lissotriton helveticus, assembly GCF_964261635.1. Classification (NCBI taxonomy): domain Eukaryota; kingdom Metazoa; phylum Chordata; class Amphibia; order Caudata; family Salamandridae; genus Lissotriton; species Lissotriton helveticus. Next base: position 1,406,300,133 of record NC_136063.1, on the reverse strand, counting down.
TTGGAATGCGGAATTTATCTCAGCCTGTGTGGTGACCTGCGTTTGCTGAACATTATTAATTGCCAATATAGGAGTGAGGGTTGATGGAGGCGCAATGAGCCTCGCCAATAAAGCACCGGAACGGTCTGCCTCAGAGTGTGTGCGAAGTGTGTATGCGTTAAAGTCAATCAATCTTAAACGTTCCAGCAATTCTACATATTTGACCCTAGCTAATTGTAAGCGTTCCACCCCATCCCCGTCCATTTGGGACTCCACTTCCTGTGCTTGCAGTTTGCCCTCCAGCTCTGTGAGGTCTCTAATCTCTTCCCTTCTAAATCCCACCAAGGAGCTCAAGGAGACTCCCCGAATTGACACCTTCCATGCCTCCCATTCCAGGGATCGGGTCGGGCTGTACCTTCATTAATTGTAAAATATGTAGTCATGGCAGTGGCTAATGTGGCCCTATACACCTGGTCTTCCAATTGTATGGGTTGCATACACCAGGTCAGGATAGGCGTGGGAAAGCGTCCCCACTTGAGGTTCAGTTCAATGGGATTGTGGTATGAGATTGTCTTGCCTAAGTAAGTACAGTGCGAAATGGTCAATGAGAGCTCGGGTGAGCACAGGAAATAGTCCAGGCGGGTATGCAACATGTGGGGGTGAGAATAGAAGGAATATTCCCGCATGCTTACATGCTGGGACCTCCAAAAATCTATTAAATTCCATCCTTGTGCCCAGCGCGACAGTGCCGCAGCCTTGGAGCGTGCTGTGGTGTTTAGCAAAGGAGGGTGAGAGGGGTCTAGGATTACATCAAACACTGCATACAGGTCCCCCCTAGTAACCATGGATAACAGTACCAGTCTGAGAGGGCTAGTGAGACCCGGGACAGAAAGGCATCTTGGTCTGCAATTGGCGCATATAGGGACCCCAACACCACTTGCATACCATCTAAGGTCCCCCGTAAGAACACGTAATGCCCTTGTTCATCTATCCTACTCTCACTAAGGGAGAAGGGAATTCCCGCCCGTATCCATATTGCAGTCCCTCTAGAAAAGACAGGATACGCTGTGGCATAAATTTGACCCCTCTAGCGGCACTGCAGTTTCGTGGTTTCAGTGGGTATTAGGTGTGTCTCTTGCAAATACACTATTTTGGTCTTACGGCGGTGTAACTGTGCTGCTAAATGATTGCGCTTAGAAATCACTCCCATTCCCCTAATATTCCAGGATATGATAGTGTAAGATTTGGGAGTTTTCATCATCAAGGTACCCTGGCGGAACCGACCCACTCCCCCCATCCCAACCCAACACCCATCCATCCCCCCACACGTCGGATCATGCAGCAATAATACAACCAATAAAACTATAACCCAATACTTGGTCCAATAATCTAACTTCGCTCGATCAAACAGTGTCAGAAACATCAACATGATTCACATCAACCTGTGGGGGAGGTTGCAAACAGTACTGTTCCTTAGAAAGAAAAGAAAGGAAAGAAAAGAAAAGAACACAACGCATGGAATCTCCCAGGACAGGCCAGGCTGGGGGGACAAACCATAGCGTCCCCAGTTACATCGTGAAAAACTATAATACCAACTCGCTGGCTGCCGCAGAGACCAGCACCCACCACTGCGGGAGTAGGGACATTACTTATAATACAATTCTGTAGCACACTGGCAATCTAGGCAGATAAAAACAACCTTATAAACATCACATAAACCTATCATTCCAAGGGTTCGTTACTCAGCTGCGTAGACACAGAAGGGAAAAGTGGGGCACTACCAACTGATTCAAAGTCCGAGTTGGCCTCAACTGAAGGACTAGTGCTAATAGGTAGGCGAGGTGGGCGGAAGGCCGTGGCAGATTGAGAAGCTTCTTGCCCACCCTCCAACACCTGTTGCCGAGGCGGAGAACCGGATCCCATGCTCTGCGTCATGAGACCCTTTCTATGTCTCCGGGGAGCATTCTGTGACTTTGGCTGTGTGGAGTCCATCCACCTTGCAGGTAAAACATCTGGAAAGCTTATGTTTTTTATTTATTTTTTATTTTTAAAGAGACCTTTATTGTCCAGCATACAGTGTACACAGCTCCATAGCTTACAACCCAGCCGGGCCAGCTGCAGGTAATGAACTTTGTGGCTCACAGAATGTATATACACAGCTGTAATTCCGGCAACCCTGGGGTCCGGCAGCGTAAATCAACATTGCGCAGTACAACATGACTTGTATACACTTGATATCTAGTAATTGTGTGGTCTGTGGGTTTTGTTTTTTGACATGTGTGCAGTGTCTCGAGGTGGTTGCGCTGTTGCTACCTTTGTTTATAGCTGCGGTGTCTGCCGCGTCCATCACTGCCAATGTGTAGTGCCTGTAAACATATCTGTGCGGGGTGACATTGTGATGGGCACGGCGCTGTTCGAGGGAGCTTAGAGGGTGTTCAGCGACCGAGTGCAGATGGGGCGTGTTACCTCCAAATGTGAAATTGTTCTGCATCTCAGTGTCTAGACGGGGTGTCCAAACTTCGGTTGTCCCATCCGTGCGTACCCAATGGCGGGAAGTAGTATAAAGCGCGAAGATGTATGCGCACGGACATGGTCCAGTTGAGTATGTATCTGTATCGACAGTTAACTACAAAACAGGGACGTGGGGTTCATAGGAGGCAGGTAGGGATTGGTTCATGTAGAGTTCGCCGTAGTGCCGAAGAGGTAGAAATCTGAATCAGCGTGTCAGTCGTGTCTCGCGGGGTATGCAAGCGGGGAGGGTCGGGACTCAGGAATGTATGGGTCACCTGCGCAGCGGGGCCCCAATGAGGGGGGGGACCTGGAAAGCTTATGTTGAGCCAGTCCCAAGCTTCGTCGGGTGATTAAAAAAATAGAGATAGCTGATTGTATATAACTTTGAGTTTTGCCGGGAATAGCAATGCAAACATGAGGCCCGCAGCGCGGACTCGGGCCTTGACCTCCAGAAATGAAAAGCATTTATTCTGTACAGCCAGTGTATAGTTAGGGAAGATAGATATTCTCACATTGTCGATTTGCAGTGGGCCGTTGTCGCTGGCTGCCTGCAGCATATGATCCCGGTCCCTGTAATTTAAGATTCTGGCCAGCACTGGACAGGGGTTTGCGCCAGGAATGGGACGGCGTGTAGGTACGTGGTGGGCCAGTTCGACTGTAAAATAGGTAGGCAGGCCTGTTGGGGCCACACTCGTTTTCAGCCAGTTTTCAATATAAGTCGTCGGTTTAGGTCCTTCTGTTCCTTTCGGCAGTCCAACAATTCTAAGATTATTTAGCCGGGCCCGACATTCCGCATCGTCTGCACGGGCCTGGAGGGGGTCTATTTGCTAGTGCATTTGACTAAGTTGTTCGTCATGAGCAGCTACTCGTGGCACCACTGTTACCAGAGTTTGTCCCGCAGACTTAACTTTATCCGCTAACTTTCCATGGTCGGCTTTGAGGAAATTGAGCTCCACAGAGATCATGCCCAATCAGTTCTTCAGTGCTGTTTGGGAATCTCATATTTCTTTTAAGATCACGTCCAACTTATCCTCCGAAGGGTTGGATATGGCTCTGTCCTCAGAGTAGCGGGAACGGCCTGAGGAGTGTTCAGAGTGTGGTGAGAGTGACCCAGTCCTCTCGGATCCAGAGGTGGATTTTGTCTTACCCCTGCCTATTATTGCTGGTGTGTTGGGTGTATGCAGACCAGGTCGCAAGTCACTGCAAGACCAGGGGGGTCCCCGTGTAGCGTGTGTCCCATCACCACTGGCCCCAAGGCCAACTCCAGGAAAGGGGTTATATCCCTGGAGTGGATTATATAGGCGGGTATCACTGATCAGCAAGTGTAGCCCCCGATATCAGGGGCTATCGGGCAAGCAAAACAACTGCAGGGTCCACAGCTGTACTGCCACAAGCAGCGTGACAGGCCTACCCCAGCCCCAGAGCGGGAGATGTAGGCCACTAGATGTGAGGGAGCCCCCAGTACCTCATAGAAGACCAGTCCAGGCCATAGAACCAGCCAGCAGAAGAAAGGCCCAGATCCAGGAGGATCCAAGCCAAGACACCAGCCAGCATCAAGGCAATGCAGCCCGGTAGCCAGCGCCGGCGAGTCCGCTGCAATGTAGGCCCCACGTCTCACCTAGGCCCACGACCGCTATGGAGACTCAGCCAGTCCTTACCGCGGGCCTGCGAGCCCCCCAAGGCCCCAGAGTCACCAACAGCACTGCTTTGTGCGACCCCTTCCAGGCGGGGGTCCCACTGTCGTCGATCAGGGCGTCACCGCACTCAATAAAGGGAACAATCCTGCCAGTGGGAGACAAGCCACCGTCATGGAGAAAATACAGCCTGTGGCCTATTCAGGGCATTGGTGATGAGGGTCCCAGGTCTCCACAGGGTAAAGAGGAGCAGTGGTGTACCCACAGGGGGCCCCCTGCCCAGTAACAGACCCAGATGACTGATGTAGGGTCCCCGCCCAGGGGCTCAAGACCTCTCTGGGTGATGCCGAGGGAGCCCCGGGGCAGCACAACTCAGCGGGGAACAGTGCTGCTCCTACCAGGGCTCCAGCCAAGCAGCAGATTTATGCAATTGATGTAAGGCCCCGGTCTGGGGGCCCGAGTGTATACGCTGGTCGGCCCCAGAGGCTCGCAGACCGGCAACAGGTGTATGCTTGTTGGCTGATGGGAGGCCTCCACCCGGGGGCCTGAGGCTATATACGACAATGGCCTTGGGTATCTTCAGGGCGCCGCAGGGCAGGGAGAAGCGTCGCACCTACCAGGGGCCATCCAGGCAGCAAATGCAGGGAACTGCTGTAAGACCCCACGCCGGGGTGCTCGAGTCTGAACGCCGGCCGGTCTCAGGGTCACGCAGCCCGGCATCAGGTGTAGACAAGGCCGTGGTGTGGCAGGCCTCTTGTCGCAGCCAGGCCCAGAGAAGCTCCGGATTCTCCCAAGGCCCATAATTCAGGACGACAAGTCTAGGGGAGTCACAGAATCGCCCGCAGTGGCTCACAGGCAGGAACCAGCAGCAGCCTGCGTGCCACCGTGTCTTCAGAGTAAACAGGGGAGGTCGGATTGTAGACGGATAAAAGCCCGTGGCCCGGAGCACGTTGCTTAAGCGACCACCATCTTGGGCTGCAAACCACGCTCACCCTGTCAGTCACTACATAAACCATTTATTATAGTTGTAAATATTACTTGCTGAAAACTAAGACTGCTCAACTATTATTCCAAGTCAGACATCTCTATTAAAACATGGATGGAATGCTTGCAAAGTCTCAGCAACTGGCAAGCACTCAAGCTGTGTTACAGTCCATCATTTTTCACTCGCTGTGCCTCTTGAGTTAGAGACCAGCCATATGCAAATCTGCCTTGGCCCTAATTCAATAGGAACAGTCCATCAATCCAGATTTCAACCACTTAGGGTCATCTGTGAGGTACAGGTTGAGTCTTGTGGTACAGCAAGCAAGCATGGAATTCATTCTTTGGCATACTTGCAATTAGGGTTTCGCACCGAGGAAAACACAAAGGTGATGAGTGGAATGCTTGAAAACAATTTTTGGGATTGGCAATTGCACATGGTCTAATTCAAATCCATAATTTTTCATCAACTATGCAACTTCAATCAATTAACAGAAATATGCAAAAAAGAACAGCCCTAACTGCTAGTGCAGATCCCCTCCGAACAAAAGCACAGGCAAACGCAGACCAGACCTAGACTCGTTAAATATAGCGTAGAACTTGTGGCAAAGCTAGCACTGGACCCTCATCTATGCATACTATTCATGCTTAGTGCATCACACTAAGGAAGACATGAATGGAAAGCTTTCAATAATCTTAGTCAATTGCAATTGTTAGGGCTGCATTCCAGTCAATCATTTTTCACCAACTTTGCCACTGCAGAGATCAGCCTTAAATCAGTCCTGGTCAAAGAGGAACACTGACGCCTGAACTGCTTAAACAGGTCCCGTCCAAATGTGAACATGAGCAACCTCACATCAGTTTCTATGACACGGCACAGTATAGATAGAGAAGATGGTCACTGATTCCATTGAAATAAATCTTGTCCTTAGCTGCCAAGGAGAAGCCGTCATAGTAAATGACTTGACAGTCTTTTTCTCTGGTTCCCGGATGAATCGAAAACCAGAAAACTCCAAAGAAATGAGAATAGTCTCAAAAAGGAGAAAAACTGTAGACTAGAAAACCCCTTATAGGAAAGCAGACCAACAAGCGTGGGCAAACTGAAACATTTCAGAAGACTAGACAGAAAGGATGCAGCAGGGATGCGAGAGAGCAAGGAAGGTCGAGTTGGGGCCCATTGTGCACTAACCACCTTGTAACAAAAAGAAGCGCTAATTTAAGGGCCAGGAATAGGAATCCCATCATATTACTGAAAAGTCAAAAATAAAAATAAAATAAAGGGAAGGGCCAAAGTCAAAAAGAATATGTAAATAAAATCTCTAGTCGGTCCTAGATGGCAAGAGCTTATTTGCTCTATACTGCGTAACATAGATGCTGGCTACACAATACTGAAAAAGGCTGAGGCATGCCCCAACTGAAATGTGGTTGTGAAGAAAGTTTTCTTGGGACTGCCGCATAGCTAAAGAATGCAGATGCCACTGAATGCAAGCAGACCAGAAGCTGCAACCTTGAGTACCTGGCAACATGCTGAACCAATGCACTGTGCTGTAAAATCCTTGCTACTCAGACTCTGGATTTGTTAGGTTTGTCTTAAGAAATGGATTAGTAAGAAGCAATGCATGGACTGCTTCTGCTGGTTCCTAAAAGCAATGCGCTATGGTTATAGCTTTATTAATTGATAAATTGAAGTTATTTCCTTCTGTAATGGGAGCCACACATTTATTCTACTTCATATTCAGGCTGATCATCAATAACAATGGTTTTCGGTATTATTATCTTAAAAAACGTGGTGTGGTCTAAATAAGGTATTAAATATGGAGATGTGAAATGACAGCTAAATCTTCCAATTCGGGAAGATATTCAAGCTAACAGCAAAAGGATTTATTATCTTGGTGTTTTCGAAGGGGCCACACAATTTTGGACTGGATTTAAAAGATGGAATTGAATAAGGGCAGTTGGCAGCAGATAGTCAAACCTTGTTACCAATAGACAGGAGCTGTTTGTCTATGCTGATTTGCCTGTTAGCTCCGATTTAATTGAGCCAGTTGCAAGTTGGGTACTAGTATTTTTCTTGTTTGGCTTAATCTATCGACAACCTCTTGCACCGCATGAACTTTGTCATCAGTTTCAGGACTGTCTGGAAAAATGTAAGGATGGAATTCAGTAAGAGTAAAACATTGAGTATAACCTGAAGAAGACGATGCAGGATTGTTATAAATAAATTCTGCTGAAGGAAGTGCCACTTTCCAATTACCTCGAGCCATAGAGGCATAACAGTATAGACATTCCTCTAAAGTTCTATGCCGCGCTCTCAGTCTGATCATTGGCCTAAGAGTGAAACCCAGAAATCAAGGCTCCTATTTTTTTTGTAAAAAGTTCTCCAACATCTTAAAATATATTGTGGTCCACAAACTGATTATTTGGCAGACTATGAAATTGAAAAATATCTTCCAAGATAATTCTAGACATTTCAGTAGCTGAAGGAATCTTTGGCATAGCTGAAAAATGAACTATCGTAGAACAGGAGTCAGTGGTTACCAATATGGTAGTAGTTCTTTCAGATAGAGAAAGATCAACAATGAAAAAAAGTAGAAATGATTTCCCATGGTTTAAATCGTAGTTCACGGTGTAGAAGTCCACTGATGTTAAGGGCATATATATCATGACTTCACAAACCCCTTGACATATTTTTGCTTGATAGGAGTTCTTTTTTTTTTTTCCACTTTTTAAAAAAAAAAATTTTTTACATGAACATCTTGGCGGTTCTGTTACAGGGTTAGCAGAGTTGTTGCAGGTACGTTTTATTTTTTGATCTATCGGGACGTGCAAGTCCCAAATGTTTAGCTAACACCATCTGTCGGTAGTCACTGAAGAAGAGGGAGAAGAGAAAGAGAAAGAGAAACGGTGAGAAAGGGGATAGATACAAGGGAGGAAAAGGAGACAGGCAGTGTACATTCATTACCTTTCTTAGATATTCCCAGCAGCTTCTGTGACATATGCCGTCCTGTGGCGTGGTTGGCATCCATGTATGCAGCTTGCTGATGGTACCTTATATTCACGGGGGCTCATAAGAGTCCAGGTACGTGTTCAGCGCACTCCACATTTTCCTGGAAGCCGGTTTCCATGGTGAGTTTCGGAGTGCAATGTTGTCCACGCCTCTAAGATGTGTGATCCAGTTAAACCAGCCTTTGTAGGTGGTTTTACTGGTGTCCTTCCAGTTTGCTAGGACCATTTTCACTGCCGCAGTTAGCAACAGGTCAAGTAGGTCTTTGTCGGGTGCGGATTTTACATCAGTACTCATAAAAGCCATGGTAAGTGTGGAGAAATCCTTGATTAGTGTGCTGTCAACCAACCCGTTAATAAACCCAAATATTTTCTCCATGAATGAGTTAAGTGTTGGGCAATGGAGGATGAGGTGTGCTAAGGCCCCGGATTCTCTGTTGAAATTCCAGCATATCGGGTCCTCCCTGATTCCTAGTGGGAATAGCCGGGTCAGGGTCCAAAAGGCTTTGTGAAGCAGCCAGAATTTTGTTTGTGAGCGAACGGGGGAAATCTTGTTACTTGAGGGTGATCATTAAGCTTAAGCTTAGAGGATTTGGGATGGTGGAGTTTGTAGAGGTGGTGGACCTGGTGACCTAATTTATTTATGTTCGACACAAACCGGGAGATTGATGGTTGTGAGGCCGATAATTTGGTTCTAGCAAGGGCTGTTCTAATTTGTAAGAAGTTATAGAGTTCTATGTCCTCTAGTTTGTATCTTGTTTTCAGGTATGTAAAAGTTATAGGGTATGTTCCGTTGTCAAGTTCAATTCAATCTTTATTTCGGCTTGGCGCCATAAAAGAACGATTTAAACATTACAATTCAAATTTTAAAAACATACTATATAACTGTGCAACAGATGTAGAAAGACTCTTGGAGCATGACATTAAAAATCATATAAGACTGGAGGACATTTCAATAATTTTTAGGAGCAATTTCAGTTAAGCGGTGCTAATAAAAACAATTTCTAGTCCATAATTCAAGTCCATAGATGAAAGAAACTCGGTTACAGCTTATAACCCATTTTTTTCCTGCGGTGGCAAACAGAAAGTAGAAATCTACTAACACTAAATATTATCTGTTGTGAAGTGTTTGTAGTCAAAATTCTCAGAGCCTGACGGTAGGATCTCAAGCCTAATAATAGGCATATTGGTTTGATCCATCTTGTTCTTTCTTGGCCATACAAGGGACAGAAGAAAAAGATATGTTGCTCATTCTCTATTTGGTTGTTATCACAAAGTGAGCAAACTTCGTCCAATGCCTCGGAAGATGGATCACGGTTCCTCGCCCAACGAGCCAAAGTTGATTTTAATACGAGATTACCGTATCTAAACTTTAAAAATAATGTTTTGGCAAGTGGAGGCTCAATTTCATCCATAAAAGTCTCATAAAATGGTTCATCCTTAAAGTTTAAAAAATTTTTAACTAATGAACCACTAGTTATGGCATTCACGGTCATGTTTGCTACATAGGACCAAAAGGCCCTTTTCAGGACTAATTTTGGGTTAGATGGTAATAGCTCAGGGTTTTCCCAAAAATGTTTCAGACCTATGTTATTAAACCAAGTGCTAACATGTCTAAGTCATGGGATTTTTTTCTGGGTGTCCAGCGCCATAATCTCTATAAGCCCCTCTCTATAATCTTGTAATTCAGGGACATGCCACAATCTCACCCATAGCATAAGTGGTTTAATAAGAACATGATGGTCTGTTCTTTTAAAATTAAGGTCCAATTGCAGAGGTACTAATGGAGTTCCTCTCGGAACCCTTACCAAGCTTCGCATGAAATTATTATCTTGGACACTAAAGGTCTCCTTGGACCCCGACCCCCACAGTTCTGCACCATAGAGCACTGATGATTGGACTTTAAATTTAAAAAGTTCCATTACGGGAAACACCGCTTTACTGGTGCTTAAGCTTTGCTCTCTAAGTATCGGTTTAACATTCTGAGCGAATATTAATTTGCTTTTTTCCAATTGTGCTTTCCAGGTGAAGTTGGAATCTAATGTCACCCCTAGATATGAGAAGTGAGGCACTGACTCCAGCTTCACGCCTTTTAACGTTAAACACCCCTTATCAGGTTTGGTTGGATTCAGGGCCATGTACTTCGTTTTCTTGACATTAATCTCTAGCCCCTTTTGACAACAGTAATCATTAAAAGTGTTCAATAAAATCTGCAAGCCATTCTTTGTTTGGGATATCAGGATTGTGTCGTCAGCAAATAATAGAGAAGCTACCCTTTCACCATTCAGTTTGGGAGCATCACTTTTACATCTTTCTAGGTGTGAGGGAATATCATTTACGAAAATAGAAAAAAGCGTGGGGGCCAGAACACATCCTTGGCGAACTCCACGTTCAATTGGAATTTTCCCGGATAGTTCGCCGTTTGGACCCCATCTAATTCTCGCAAAGTTCCCTTCATGTAATTTTATGATCTGTGCTACTATATTATCTGGCATACCTGCTGCACTCAACGTTTTCCAAAGGAGGTCACGTGGCACCAAATCGAATGCCGCCCTTAAATCAACAAAGGCGACATACAGATGGGCCTTTTTTATCATTACGTACTTCCAATAGAGGCAGCAGAATCTAAAGCACTGATCTATGGTGCTGACTTTTATCCTGAACCCGGCTTGAAATTTAGTCAAAAATGAGTTTTCATCCAGCCAATTACTCACTCGTACTAAAATATGGCGTGAGTAAATTTTCTGTAGGATGTCCATTAAGCTTATTGGCCGATAGTTACAAGGATCCTTCCTGTCTCCTTTTTTATATATTAAAACAATTTCAGCTCCTTTCCAACTTTCTGGAAATTCTAGACTACATGATAGTTTATTGCACAGATAATTAATATAGGGTGCCCATACTTTTGAGTCGTGCTTGTAAAGATCCCCAGGGATTTTATCCAAGCCAGGGGCTTTCCCACTTTTAACTTGGCTTACCGCCAGCTCAGTTTCCCCCAAGGTGAAGACAAGCGGATCAACTGGAGTTACATAACTTGCTATATTAGATGCTATATAAGGATCTTCATATTTTCTATACAAGTTAGTAAAATGAGTTACCCAAGTTTGCTCATCTAAAAAGGTGTCCTTAGCCACCCTTCCTGCATTAGTCCCGTTTGCTATCAACCTCCAAAAAGCCACAGTATTGCGTGACCTTGCGGCTGACAACAATTCCGCCCATTTCTCTTCCTCCCATGCACTTTTTGATATCCTTTGGGCAGATTTATAGTTGTTTCTGGCTTTATGAACATCATGTTGTGACTTGGACTTAATCGCAACTATCAGTTCCCTCTTCGACTCTCTACAGGATCTACCGTACCAAGGTTTACTGTGTGACAGATTCTGGGTCTTCTGCTGAATTTTTTTCGGCATTTTAGTAACCAATAGTTTTAATTTAGAGAAGAACTCCTGATGTATAATCAAGAAGGAAGTTTTTGCTTCCTCCTCGGGAGTTAGACTCAAATATGAAGCGAAGGTCCCAGCAAAAAGTGAATATATTTCACTGAGAATATCGCTATGGTCCAAAATAAATGGCCAATTTAGCGATCTCCTGTTGTTACTAATGTGGATTTCATTTCTGTCACCAGCGCCTTCCTCAGATGAAGAATCACTAAACAGTGCTGCATCTAGGGACAAATTTAGGGGAAAATGATCACTTTCAGTCCTCTCCATTATATCGAGATCTATAAGATACGGCCAAAGAGGGATGGAAGCTATCACAAAATCCAGGTTACTCTTGTAGGCATTTCTGCCAAAGGTTGGTTTTTTTGAGGTGTCAGACGGTAACCGACCATTACAAGCCCTAAGGAAGTGCTCTGTACATAATTTAGTCAGCTGTAAAGCCAAAGTAGAGCACTTGACCGATGTAAAGTTCCCAAGAAAAGGGATCTTATTTACCTGGTCTTCTTCCTCGAAAATCTCACTTAAGCCTGAAATTGGCTCATAGTTACAATTCAGATCCCCAGCCAAAATAACAAAATCCTCCCTGGGATCCAACCCTCTCAGAAAACAGTCCAGCTTGGAAACAGTCGGAGATTCCTTTGAAGAGGGGGTTGGCCTATTATAGATATTTATTAGGAATAGTTTATTCCCATTGGAGGTTGTTACTTTTAAGACTAGGATGTCTACAGAATTCACGTCTATCAACTCAATATTAACCTTTAGGGTAATTTTTGCCCAAATCAAGAGACCCCCCGACGCCCTACCACTTCTAGAGGGTATTGCCCCAATACCATAAGTCTTGTAGCCCACCCTATGGGGAATATCGACTGCCCATGTTTCCTGGAGTAAGCAAAAATCAAAAGATTCTATAAAAGCAGCCCACTCAGGATCCCTCAGGTTACTAGCAACCCCAGCTATGTTCCAACAAACCAGGTTAGCTTGCACCCCGGGTACTGGGAGCGTAACTGTATTAGCCCTTGGCGACTTTCCACCAGTATGTGCCATCAATTTGGTTACCGAGGATATTTCCCCGGAAAGTAAATTCCCTAGAGGGCATGTTGATTCTACCTGTTCCTCAGGAATATTTTCAATGTAAGTTGCAAATTTAACCGGAGGCCTTGGAGCTAAAATTAATAGTGGGCTACGCTCATTTGCAGTTCCAGGAACTATGGAATTACTCATATCACTTCCTTCAACCCCCCCGCTCAGGAAACTTCAATCACAGTTATCAAGACCACTGAAAACGTCAAATCGATTTGACGTTTCCAGTGGTGTGAAGGGTTTAAGATGGTCCATCCTTCTGTTTTGGAAGTTTTGATTTCTAACTGGAACATAGTTCCATCCCAGGGTGTCAGGGGCTATCACATGACAAGGGGGATAGTACATACTTCTCATACCCTGTTGGGTCAAAGGATACTGAACATATTGATTACTCCCAACGTTCCCAACATTCTGTACAAAAGGATTGGTGAATGACTGAGTTTGAGTTGTACAATGTGTAGGGAAACTCTGAGATGGAAACACCACTGACCTAGGATAAAAATACGTTAGGGGTCTTGGGGTTATAATATTGTTAGAGCTGCCCATCTGCCAGTTCAAAATGTAGTGTACAGCAATGGGATCCCTAAAGTTCACAACCACCACGTCCCCGTCTATGTCTTTGGGTCTACCCCCCAACCATCCAAGGCGGCGAACATGGACTATTTCCCCATTAATGTGATTTGCAATTGGCCTATGCATTCTCAGCCAATGCATTATCTTATTCTTTAATTGAAAGAAACCCTCCCTCTTGTTTGGTTCAAGAACCGGCACACCTGTTAGGACTACCACATAGGGTACTGCCTCTGGTGGAAGTTCGGGCAGCGGAACCCTTTTTGGTTTCCCCCAGGTGTGGCTAACTTCCCTAGTCTCCCTTATTGGGTTTGTCAAAGCCAGGTTAGATGAATTACTAGTACTTTTAGATGTATTATCACTAGTTTTGGTTATGGTTATGTCATCACCCAACGGGCGTTCAGCGATTTTTAATTGAGATGAACTAGGGGATAAATGATGATGAACAATCGCTGATACTATGTTCCCCGTTGATTTAGGGACAATTGGGATTGGGGAAGGGCTAGGAACAACACAATAGGAAGTAAATGGTGGTGGTTGGACTGTGGATGACAAGTTTTGAGATGCAATATTAGATGTTTTACTAACTACATTAATAACACCTTTTTGGCCTACAGGATCTTGTTTGACCAATACATTCTCAATTTTAGACAGTCTACACTCCATTTCCATTAACCTCTCTATAATAGATGCAGAATAAGATTTGATCAAGTTCTCAATATCCAGTAGGGACACAGGACCCTTGTTCTCAATATAAACATCATCAATTACATCAGTGACCATACTATCCTCCACATCCTCAGATGTATTAGGTTGGGCTGAGGGTGTAGATATAATATGAGGCCCCTGTAAGTCAACTTGAACAACGCAGGGATTCTTGACAACCATAGGCAGTTTTTTCCCAAAGTCTGAACAAGTCAATTTGGGTTGCAATGGATCCCGCCTTTTACGCCGTTTTTTGTTCGGCGGTGGACCATAAGTTTTCCCCGTTACCGGCAGTTTTTTGGCCTTATTGCGAGCTACGTGCAATTGTAACGAGACATCTCCCTTTGCTGTCGTTAAACTACTCGCAGTTGATGTTCTGGGCAAACCAATGGCATCCAACCCAAGTACAGTGTCAGGTGAAAGTACTGCCGTGTTAACTTCTGGAAGCAAACTGTCCAAAATAAGAGGTGACTCGTTCGTTACCATACCAGTGGTCATGCCAGTGACAGTATCAAGAGGTCCAGTCGCGTTGATTAGAGGAAGGGAAGCAGATCCCTTCTTGATACTTTCCACGGAACGGCGGCGATCAGCCCGCCGCTCCGCCAGGGCAGACTCCCGAGTAATATCCGATGTTGATTTAAAAAAATAATTATCCAGGGTCCCATTGAGCAGTAAACCCTGGTTATCCTGCATGGGTGGGTCAATGTTAGTGGTGGCCATCTATGAGTAATGAGAGATCGTTGACAAAATAAATGATGATAATAAAGGGAGTGTAGGAAGCAAACAGTACCTGTTATGCAAGGGGGTATGCCCGACCCCTGGCTCCTCGTGTCTCTGAGGGTCTCAGAGGGTCCGCCCTTAGTCCGGGCTTTGTCCCGGGATAGGTCCCGCACACGCGTCCCGCTAGCGCGTTGTGATTCCAAGTTACATACGGGGCTGTAATTAGGGGGCGGAGTCACGGGAAGAGGCGGCAGGTGTGCTGGCTGGTACACGCACAGCCTGCCGGACCTCGCAGTCCCGTCCTCCTACGGCAGCCCTTTCACCTCCGAATCAGCTTCTGTGCCCTACAGGGCTCCTGGCAGCAAGCACAAGACAAAATCCAGAACTCCTTGGCGAGCGGCACCCGTTGTCAAGTTGGTGGGGGAAGTGAATGCCTTTCTCAATCCATACATTGAAGGTAAGGTTTTTCCCTTTGTACAGGAACTTGTTGTTGGCCCATAGTGATTCCATTTTGGATCCTTTTATGCTACTCTCTAGTTTATCTACTTTAAGTTGTGCCATTTTTGTGTTCTTGAAAATGGATTTGGCTGTGTGGGGGTATCTATTTGCGGTTAATAGGGCCAGGGATGATAGGTTGTTCAGGATGGCCCTCTCTACCTGTAGCCATACTGGCGTATAGTCGGCTGGCGGTGATATTCAGTAGGTCCCCTGTTTGGCCCGAAAGGCTTGCTGGAATATTCTGAAGTCTGCAAGATTTACCCCTCCTTGGTTTTTATCCAATCTTAGTTTTTTTATGCTTATAAGCGCCTTCTTCCCTCGCCATAAGAATTTCGAGATCAGTTCTTCAATAAGTGCTCAGCCTTTATGACCTGCAATTGGGTTATCATGAAGTATCTCAAATAAGAGTTGTTCAAGGTTCTTAGTAGAAATTAACAATTGCTCATAGTAAAAGATGAACCCACTGAATATCTTAAACCTTGACAAGGAAACATGTTAACTGAACCGATAATACTGAATTTCTTTAATTTCTTGCTGAATATGATCTAATAAAGTAGTAGACATGACTGCAATGAAAGACCTACAGGTAAGAATGTTTCCTAGGATTGAGAAAAATCTCTTTTAGGATATTATTGTGATGGACTACTGCGACCACATTCCAATCCACAGGAACGTAAGAGCTCAAAAATGAATACTGCTGACAAGGGAAGGCCCACCCTGCTTGTCTGCTGTTTTTACATTCAGCCTGAGTTAGAACCTGTACATGTTTGCAACAGTATGATCTGTGACTCTGAAACAGAGGTGAAAAGAAGAAAATGGTGCCACGGTACAAAAACATATTTGACTGCCAACAATTCCTTTTCTAATATGGAGGGATTTAAATCAGCAGGAGAAAATATCTGATAATAATAAGCCATAAGAAGTTCAATTCCAACAGCATTCTTGCATTGGGATTGTTGCCATTGCTCAATCGTAAACCTCAGTTTTCGCAATAAAAATTCGTTATAATTCAGGTTTTATTAAGACTTGACACTTTATGGATTCTTCTTTTAATCTGATGAGCAAATTGACTCCAAGAATATTTTTCAATTTTTTAAACCGGGGTGGTGTAGAGGCTGGTATGACTTAATATATTTGCTAATTTGCACACTCCCGCTGTTTTTGCACTGAACCGTGCCGAATTATTGTGGACAAGCTGATATTTTTAACGATCGTGTTTGTACTCATTTTTAATCATTTTAACCAAATCATGAATCTGTAAATTACCTCCACCTCTCTGACACCCGCAGTTCTGTCCGCCGGCTCCCCGTTCCACCACGGGCTTTCCCGCTAGATGTGGAGGGAGTGAAGGCGGGACAGACACGGGTTAGAGGTCGGGGGCGGGACTACCCTGCTGGAGCCCTATTTAGTCACAGGCTCGGCAGGCACTCGCTGGATTTGTGTTTTTAAACCGGGGTGGTGAAGAGGCTGGTATGACTTAATATATTTGCTAATTTGCACACTCCCGTTGTTTTTGCACTGAACCTTGCAGAATTATTGTGGACAAGCTGATATTTTTAACGATCATGTTTGTACTCATTTTTATTCATTTTTAACCAAATCATGAATCTGTAAATTACCTCCACCTCTCTGACACCCGCAGTTCTGTCTGCCGGCTCCCCGTTCCACCACGGGCTTTCCCGCTAGATGTGGAGGGAGTGAAGGCGGGACAGACATGGGTTAGAGGTCGGGGGGCGGGACTACCCTGCTGGAGCCCTATTTAGTCACAGGCTCGGCAGGCACTCGCTGGATTTGTGTTTTTAAACCGGGGTGGTGAAGAGGCTGGTATGACTTAATATATTTGCTAATTTGCACACTCCCGCTGTTTATGCACTGAACCTTGCCGAATTATTGTGGACAAGCTGATATTTTTAACGATCATGTTTGTACTCATTTTTAATCATTTTTAACCAAATCATGAATCTGTAAATTACCTCCACCTCTCTGACACCCGCAGTTCTGTCCGCCGGCTCCTTGTTCCACGACGGGCTTTCCCGCAAGATGTGGAGGGAGTTAAGGCGGGACAGACACAGGTTAGAGGTCGGGGGGCGGGACTACCCTGCTGGAGCCCTATTTAAACGGGGATGTGTACTTCGCGCAGCGGGCGCGGGCAGCGGGCGCGCCGGCGTCGCGCCGTAGGCACGCCAAGGCAAGCCCGTCTGCGCCCGTCCGCGCCCAGACGGGTCCAGGGGCCACCCCCCATGCTCAAAATCATCTAGCGCCTAGTTATTCCTGAGACGAGCTACTGAAACTCAGGCCAAAACATAACGTCAATTGTGAGACTTTGCGCTTAGAGGTACCTCCAGTTGGATGTTCTGACTGCAAATTCACTCCCTCCCACCTTTACCTACATATAACAGGGAAGAATGGCAGCTGTATGACCAAGACCTCTGTTACGAATACAATCCACGACAGACAATTTAACTTCCTCAGCACAAACTGTAGATCATTGCCCAGACACAAAGAGGACATTTTCAATCTTTTAACAGATCAGCAGCCAGACGCCTTATTTCTAACAGAGACTTGGCTAAACGCCAGCTCTGGGCCAGATATTGCCACTGCCCTTCCCTCAAACTACGCCATAGTTACTAAAAACCGTCAAAATCAAGGCGGAGGCGGCATCGGTGTCATTTTTAAAAAAATATTTCAATGTAAATGGGAGGATGTTGACTTAACCAACTGTGAAGCTGGTCTTTTTAAACTCACTCTCACTCCGAACATCACTTTTACTGGTATTCTGATCTATCGCCCACCAGGGGCGGCTGGGGATTGGGCGGCAGCCCTCTCTGAGGTACTGGCCCCACTGATAATGGAAGCATCTATGTTTTCAATTCTTGGAGATCTCAATTTGCATCTGGAGGATCGTAGCTGTCCTATGATCCTCAATTTTCTCTCGGATTTGGAAGCTTTGAATGTTCACCTGTGGAATACTGGCCCCACACATACTGCAGGTCACCTATTAGACCCAGTATTTGCCAATTTTGACCGCATAAAATGTGAGCCCGCACTACCCATTCCCTGGTCTGATCATTATCTAAATTATTTTAATATATGGGTCCCCATTACAACAAACCAGACGAGACCAGATGTCTGGTCCAGGAATTGGCAAAAAGTAGACTTAAACGACCTTAACTCACAGATTATTCGCACTAGCCCAGACATTGTCCTCAATGAGCTCACAATTAGTGACCACCAAGAAATCAATAGCTGGCTAGCCAACGCTGCAAACACCATAGCCCAACTCACCTTGAGCAAACAAAAATCATGTCACCCTCCAGTCCCGTGGTTCTCAGAGGAATTAAGGGAAGAAAAAAGTAAATGTAAAAAATTAGAGAGACAATGGAGAAGAGACTATGCTCCTGCCACGAAAGAATTCTATAAAAAAGCACTAAATGATTACCATCTGTCCTGTAAAATTGCCAAGGGCAACCACGCCAAAAACACAATTCTAGGAGCACAACATAATTCTGGCACTCTTTTTTCAAAATTCTGAAAAACCTTGCAGGAGCAGATCTTCAGCCAGAATCCCCGTCCCTATCTCGCTTGCAATGTAATCGCATAGCCAACTTTTTTAATGATAAAATAACCAAAATCCACTCCAATTTTAGCAAAACTAAGACTGACGCAGTTACGTCACATACGACTTCTATCCCAGGTGAAGTAGAGATCAGGGAGAATCGACACGAGACAGCATTACTCAGATGGGTACCTCTAGGTAACCCTTCATTTGCAAAGATTTTAGACAGTATTAGATCGGGCTCACCACAAGACCCAATTCCAGCATTTATTCTAAAACAGTTAGATCCTTTTATTTTGGGTGTGATCAGATCTTTGTTAAACGCCTCCCTAGAAGAAGCTGTGGTCCCTGCCGAGTGGAAACGTGCCATGGTAGTCCCCCTGTTAAAAAAGGCAAATGGTGACGCAGAGGTTTTATCCAATTACCGCCCAATATCGCTACTACCAATCTGCTCAAAGATCCTAGAAAAACATGTAAATCAACAGCTAGCAGACTTTGTAAGTGAGAACAACCTTCTGCATCCCTCCCAGTCAGGTTTCAGGAAAGGCCACGCCACGGAGTCCACTCTTCTTGGTGTCACGGAAGCTATCCGCAAGGAATTGGACAACGGCGGTACGGCGGCACTCATTCTTTTAGATTTGAGTGCCGCCTTCGATACGATCTCCCATAATACCCTGGTACAGGTGCTAGAGGATATCGGAATAAGAGGGAAAGCGCTAAGATGGCTGGAACAATTCCTTTTACATCGGACATTCCAGGTGTTTTCCAAAAATAACTCTTCTGACATCCTGGATTCCCCCACGGAGTACTACAGGGTTCCATCTTGAGCCCACTGCTGTTCAATATTTATGTTACTCCTTTAGCTTCAATCGCAGAGGAAATGGGCCTCACTATTTATTCCTATGCGGATGATACTCAACTTGTGTTCTCCCTAACAGCCACCGACAAATCTATCACCTCTCCCCTTCGCTCTGGCCTCTTGAGAATGGCAGACTGGTTGGATTCTAAGAAATTAAAATTGAATGGGGGAAAAACAGAACTGCTCCTCTTAGGCAATCATAAGGAGTTGTGGGGCCCTTCCCATTGGCCAGTAGAAATGGGTCCGACCCCGGTTGCAGTACCAGCTGCTCGCAACCTTGGGGTAATAATTGATGACAAGCTATCAATGCAACCACAAACGGCCAAAATGGCCTCAACATGTTTTGTAATCCTCAAATGGTTGAGGAAAATTCTGTGGCAACTCCCGGAAGGGGCACAAAGTAATTCCCCTCTCCCTTACCCTTCCCCTCCAGGCTTCCATCTATAGCTCCGTCATCGAGTACACAATCAAAGATAAGGGCGGGCTGGTCTACTATAGCAGTCAAACGTCCTGGGTAACTCAAAGAACCAGTGGGTCCAGGGCTCATTAATTGGAAACCTGGTATAGTTATAGGAGTCATCATTCCTTTTTTAGTATAATAGGTTTTCAGTCACTTGTAGCTTCCTCTATTAGATCAGCCAGACCTTGTCATGGTCCCCCAAGAAAGTAAATCATTTGCCAATTTGTCATCTTGCCTTGCTTGTCGCATATGGGCCTCTTCCACATCCGCCCATTCCAGCAAATTATTTTGCCACGCCCATGTTGTAAGGGATCTGGTACTCAACCACTCTACTGCTATGTGTCTCTTGGCCACTACTAGGCCTAGCATCGCATACCGTCTGCTTAGTTTCCTTTTGGATTTTTGGGGAGTAGGCCCAACAGGCATTGTGTAACATTACTAGGGGTCTCCTACCCATTGATGGTTTTAATGTGGGACAGCACCTCTGCGCAATATAGTGCAATGGCCGAGCAGCACCACACAACATGAAAAACATCAACACTGGCACAACCACATCTAATGCTGTTAGGTGATCTATCAGGGCATTTGGCATGTAATCTCCTAGGGTATATCAATCAATCAATACAATCAATAAATCAAGAATTTGTAGAGTGCACTACTTACCCGTGAGGGTCTCAAGGCACTGGGGGAAAAAAGGGGGGCGCTACTGGTCGAACAGCCAGGTCTTGAGTAGCCTCCTGAAGGTCATCAGGTCTTGGGTCTGTCGTAGGCTCAGTGGGAGGGTGTTCCAGGTCTTGCGGCAAAGTGGGAGACGGATCTGCCGCCGGTGGTTGTTCTTCGGATGCAAGGGACGGTGGCGAGGGCAGCGGAACGGAGCTGGCGGTTGGGGATGTAGAAGAAGAGTCGTCTGTTGAGGTAGGCTGGACCGGTCTTGTGGAGTGCCTTGTGTGCGTGGATGAGGAGCTTGAAGGAAATCCTTGTTGATGGGGAGTCAGTGTAGGTTTCTCAGGTGAGGGGTGATGTGGCTGTGGCATGGTACATCGAGAATCAGGCGTGCAGAGGCATTTTGAATGCATTGCAGTTGTTTGATGAGCTTGGCCGGGGCTCCCGCATTGAGGGTGTTTCCATAGTTGAGTCTGCTACTGACGAGGGCCTGAGTGACTGTTCTTCTTGTATCCACCTGTAGATCTTGCGAAGTATGCCGAGGGCGTTGAAGAAGGAGGAGGAGACTGCGTTGACTTGCTTGGTCACGGAGAGTGTTGAGTAGAGGATGACTCCAAGGCTGCGTGCGTGGTCGGTGGGTGTCGGGCTGCTTTCAGTGCCGTAGGCCACCAGGAGTCGTCCCAGGCTGAAGGGTTGGAGCCGAGGATGAGGACCTCCGTCTTGTTCATGTTCAGCTTCAGTCGCCTGATCTTCATCCAGTCGGTGATGGCCTTCATTCCTTCGTGGAGGTTGGATTTGGCGGTGAGGGGGTCGTTAGTGAGGGAGAAGATCAGTTGAGTGTCGTCGGGGTAGGAGATTATGTTGAGGTCGTGCTGTCGGCGACTTGTGCGAGCGGGGCCATGTAGATGTTGAACAACGTCGGACTGAGGGATGATAGGTTAGGTGTACATTATATTGTATTCATTTGAACCAAGTGTTTATAGATACCCTACATACGGTCTCATGGATGTTTGTCAAGTCCCCAGGTATCTGTGGTTCCTTGCAGGCCTGCTGCCACATTTCCTCTATTCGGAGCGGCGCTACTCGCCAATCCTCTTGGAGTGCTCAATATATCTGCGTTATGTGTTTCCGGCTCTGGCTTGGGAGTGAATGACAACCATGGTTTGCATAGCTTCTGGGGCCTTAGCAAATTGTGCCCATAGCTGCAGAATCGTAGCTGCTATCTTGGCATACTGCAGAAATTGCCCTTGTCCAAGTCCAAACAACTCAGAGGCATCTTGCATTGTAATAAAATGGCCCTCTGGGTAGAGGTCAGAAAGCCGCCCTCCTTGAATTTGACGGTTGACATAGTCTGGACAATCCATAAATCTAAGTCTGGGCATAGGGCACCCATTGCAGAACCCTCCTGACAGTCCATTCTCAAATTCTACACAACAGCTGGGTCACATGGGGTAAGGAGTCTGGGACATTTCTGCCTCTCATCAGCAGGGCACTTAATTGCTACCCATCATGTGTACCCGCCAGTATGGACCTCTCCCAGTTATCTTTGTCATTGAACCAATGTTGTAGATGCCACAGCTCTATGCATAAATGTAATCTTAGAACTAGAATTACCCTTTGTCCAGTTAATATAAAACTGACTTCCCTATGTTTTGGCAACTTCTGGCATTAAATTCTCCTATCCAGATAAACTTCATGGGCTTGGGATGATGGGTGCTCATATTGTTAATCACCTTCTCCAATTTCCCTGCCACTTGTAACATTTGCAATCAAAGTTGTTATCATAAAAATGTATGATTGTCAGGTCCCAGTCTCTTCACCCCCCACATATCAAATAATAAAAGAAGGGTGAGCCATTAAAGAGCTCGAGAATTCTGATGTTGAGAGTATTAGCTAACAATATCAGAATTCCACCTTTTGCAGATGGTATTGCCGGCGTTTGGTAGGAGTGGAAGCCATCCAGGAAAATGGGACCCACTTCCCCGGTTTCCTGGAGGCATATCATGTCATGTTTTATTATCTCTCCTATCCAATCCCTGTCATCCTTCTTTCTTCTAAACCCCGCTATATTACATGTTAATGTCTTAATTACTTTTGTCCTTTCCTCCTTCATGTCCTTCACTTCTTTTAATAATTCCATACATCCCCCACCATTAGCTGACTTATTCCTGATATTAAGTCAATCACATTTCTCTAAGTTCTCCAAAGGGGCAAACCTATTTCTGGTTAAGAGCTCAACACCTCCGTTAAATGGGCTAGTGCATGAACGGTGGGGAACTAGACTATTCGCTGTCCCTCCCTCTATCCTGAGAATATCTTACGGTTTAAAAAACAAAAACAAAGGGAGTATATATATTTGAGAGCCTAGAGATGGTACAATAGGGAGCTGACGTAACAAATCCCCCACTAATCTAGGGCTGTTGAAATGAATTACAATGCAATCACCGGCAATACCACACCCCATGTTTTTTCTGCCCATAAGAATAGGTCCACTTAAGTAAGGGCCTGCTCTTGCAAATTTCAACAGCAAATGTAGCGCCTTCGCATAAGTTGCAAGTAAGTAAGTCAGTAAGAGGTTTATAAAGCGAGGGATTGCAGAGGTGTCTTGGCGCTGGGATAGCAGAGATATGAGATGAAAATAAGAAAGGTCAGGTCGTTACTGAGTGGGGAAGAACCAGGTTTTCAATGAACCCCAGAATTATGAACAGACAGGTCGGGATCTAATGTTCAGAGGCAACTTGTTCCAGAGCTTGGAAGCTAGATGAAAGAGGCATCTGCCTCCCCATTTTGCCTTCTTGATTTTAGGGACGTTAACCAATGCTTGATTGGCTGATCTCAGTGAGCGTCGGGGGTGTACAATTGTAATAGTTTGAAATATTCCGTTGGTTCACCTCCATTCAATGTTTTATGAACCAGACATAGTGCCTTGAATTCAATGCGCTCCTTGACTGGGAGCCAGTGGAGATTCCTGGTAGCCCCAGATATATGATTATATTTAGGGATGTTCAGTAATGTTCGGGCTGGGGCGTTCTACAAGGATTGCAATTTGGTTAATTGCCATTTATCAACCCCTAGGCAAAGGACGTTGCAGTAATCAATCCGAGATAACACGAGTTCTACCACAACCATTTTCGTCAACTCCAACAGGAGAACGGTGAAATCTTCTGCAGTATTTTTAAAGTGGTAACAGACAGACTCCTGCTACTGCTGGCCACCAAGCAGATTTCCAAATGGGAGGACCAGTGCCAAACTCCATAACCTCCGTCTTCTGAGTGTTTAATTTTAGATAGCTAAGGTGCATCCATGTTATGATGTGGTCAAGACAGCTGTGGACCATTGTCGACTCACGCTGTGACTGCCTTAACTCCAAAACATTCACCAAAATAGGCATGTATGGGCAAGCTGCAGGTGGGAGACACAATTTCTGACCCCTGTGGTTCCCACTGCCCCCACAAAGATCTCTTTCCTTTCTGCCTGTCATATCCCTGGTCTTTGTCCTTCTTCCATTCTCAGGAATTATAGGGGAGTTTGCAGTTGGATAGATAGATGTGCCTATGTGATCCACATTCGGAATGGAAACTAGAATGGACGGGGTTGAGTCTGGGTGAAGGGCACGTTATGGGGAACTGTATTTATATTGCTTGCACACCCCTCGTCTGGAGACTCCAGGCCATGGTGAGGTGATTGGCCACTGTTGTTGAATCGATTGTTGATAATCCCAAATCCCTCCCCTGGTTCTAGGCTTGGAACCAATAATCAAAGTTGGCACACACACTTTTGAAAGTAGATTCACCACACTGTAAAGGGCGGTATCTGTGGTTTTCTGTAACACCCAGCTATGTTCAGTTTGTTGTGTTAAGTGTTGTTCTATAGCCCCAAGCCTATTTAGTAATGGTTGCACATGCATTCACAGTACACATTTCCAATCTATGACAAAGTTTGTCCATGTCTACAGATTGCACTGTCAGGGCGTAGGACTGAGTGTCTGGTCCGGGCACTGTCTTCGGTTTCTTCACTTTGAGGGCCTTTTCACACCCCTTTTCATTTTTACAGGTGGCTCCTTAGGGAATGTTACAGCAGGTAGACTGGGGGGGGGGGAATCTCTCAATGACCCTAACCCTGGTGTGTCACTGTTTCTCGTGAATAAGGGACATTCAATGATGGCCTGTACACTTCTTACAGCGTTATGTGAGTTCAATTTCCTTTTTCAGAACGGTGGCTGCCCTGATGAGAAATAAATTGAGAGTGGTGATAATCTCTCCTCCTGCCTCTGTTTGCTTTATCTTCCTTTTCCCCATGGCACTTATATCATCCTCCTTAGGACACCAGGCATTGTTCCGGGCCATGACGGGCACGGATATGTCCGCCCTTGGCCTGTGTTTCGCTCTTATGAGCACTTGTTCAGCATTGCAGGGGCTAATGGGGCTTGTAGAGCCTAAGACATTCCAGAATGTGAGCAGGCCAGAGACACCACCCATGAGTTGCTTGCGAAGTGCTGAATAAATGTGTTGTGATGCAGGAATCCTTGACATTAGTGACATGCAAAGGAAAGGTATTCTAGCAGCACAAGATGTTTACACAACAACCTAAATTAGAGACAAATTGTAATACATTTTCTATTGAGAGAGGGTGATCAAGAAGTTTATAAATGAATACTAGATTTAGAAGGTGGGGATTATGAATAGGAGGATTTGATGGTCAAAGATGAGAATGTAAATGCCGAAAATGTGTTGCAGGATTCGCAGGGGAGAGATGTATAATCAGCCCAAATTCATTAAGACATCCCCGTAGCACAGACTGAGTGCCCATAGCATACACTTGAGATTACAGAAAAGAGTACATCTGTAAATCTTTAGGCAAGGATCCAAAAGCCATTATGATGGCAGGGTTCTTGAGACCTAATGCTAAGGATAAGGTGTGCATTGCACCTAGTTTGGATGCTCTTAATTTGTTTTGTGTTCCATTTGGGTACAGATAAAGAGGTCTGTTCATTGATCGTGAATTCTTTATAGTGTGCATTTCAGACTAATTCATTAGCATCTTGTTCAAGTGTGAGGGCATGAAGAGGTGTGGTTGGCAGGCTACAACAAAATAATCCAGCACTCGATGTTAGCGCGTCTGGAATTTTGTAACCAAACAACGCATGTGTCGGCTGGAGTGCTCACTCACAGGCACGCTGCAACATGTGACTCCGTCTAGGGCATGGGTACTCACAAACTTTCTCTCGGGGGCCAAATTTACAGTGTGGTTTGTGGCCGAGGGCTGCACCGGTGGAGGCGGAGTCAGTGGGGGAGGGGGAAGGGGCTAGAAAGAAAAAAACTGTGACCATGAAGTTGAACACAGGCTCCTGCAGCTGACGCGTTCATCCACTGAGCCAACAGACCAGCATACACACACATCTCTCTTTCTCTCTCTCTCTCCCTATCTCTCCCTCCCTCTCTCTGTCTCCCTCCTTCTATCTCTCTCTCTTGCTCCCTCCTTCCCTCTCTCTCCCTCTGTCTCTCTCCCTCCGTCTCTCTCTGTCTTACCTCTCTTTCTCTCTCTGTCTCCCTCCCACTGTTTCCTTCCCTCTCTCCGTCTCCCTCCATCTGTCTCCCTCTATCTGTGTCCCACTGTCCATCTCCCTCTGTCTCCCTCCCTCCGTCTACCCTCTGTCTCCCTACCTCCCTCTGTCTGTCTCCATCCCTCACTCTGTCTCCCTCCCTCCCTCCCTCTGTTTCCCTCCCTCCCTCCCTCTGTCTCCCTTCCTCCCTCTGTCTGTCGCCATCCCTCTGTCTGTCTCACTCTGTCTTTCTGTCTCCCTCCCTCCCTCTGTCTCCCTCCCTCCCTCTGTCTGTCTCCCTCTGTCTGTCTGTCTCCCTCCCTCTGTCTGTCTCCCTCCATCTGTCTGTCTGTCTGTGTCTGTCTCTGTCTGTCTCCCTCTGACTGTCTCTCTCTCTCCCTCTGTCTCCCTCCCTCTGTCTATCTCCCTCTGTCTGTCTCCCTCTATCCCTCTGTCTCTCTCCCTCCCTCTGTCTCCCTCACTCCCTCCCTCTGTCTCCCTCCCTCCCTCCCTCTGTCTTTCTGTCTCCCTCCCTCCCTCTGTCTGTCTCCATCCCTCTGTCTGTCTCCCTCCCTCTGTCTGTCTCCCTGTCTCCCTCTGTCTCCCTCTGTCTCCCTCCCTCTGTCTGTCTCCATCCCTCCCTCTGTCTGTCTGTCTCCCTGTCTGTCTCCCTCTGTCTGTCTCCATCCCTCCCTCTGTCTGTCTGTCTCCCTCCCTCTGTCTATCTCCCTCTGTCTGTCTCCCTCCCTCTGTCTGTCTCCCTCTGTCTGTCTCCCTCTCTCCCTCTGTCTGTCTCTCTCAGTCTGTCTCCATCGCTTCCTATGTCTGTCTCCCTCTCTCCCTCTGTCTCCCTCTATCTGTCTCTCTCTGTCTGTCTCTCCCTGTCTGTCTCTCTCTCTCTGTCTCTATCGCTGTCTGTCTCTATCGCTGTCTGTCTCTATCGCTGTCTGTCTCTATCGCCGTCTGTCTCTATCGCCGTCTGTCTCTACCTCTATCTGTCTCTGCCTCTATCTGTCTCTGTCTGTCCCTGTCTCTGACCCTATCTAGCTCCGTCTGTCCCTGTCTCTATTTGTCTCTATCTGTCTCTATATGTCTTTATCTGTGTCACCTCACCCGGCTCTAACTCCCTGCTGCCCTCTGTCACCGCACCCGGCTCTCACTCCATGCTGCCCACCACCTCCCTCACCCGGGCTCTCACTCCCTGCTCTGCCCTCCCACCTCCCACACCCGGGCACTCACTCCATGCGCCCTCCACCTCCCTCACCCAGGCTCTCCCTGCTCTGCCATCCACCTCCCTCACCCGGGCTCTCACTCCCTGCTCTGCCCTCCACCTCCCTCACACGGGCTCTCAGTCCCTGCTGCCCTCCACCTCCCTCACCCGGGCTCTCACTCCCTGCGCTGCCCTCCACCTCCCTCACCCGGGCTCTCACTCCCTGCTGCCCTCCACCTCCCTCACCCAGGCTCTCACTCCCTGCTCTGCCCTCCATCTCCCTCACCCAGCCTCTCACTCCCTGCTGCCCTCCACCTCCCTCACCCAGGCTCTCACTCCCTGCTCTGCCCTCCACCTCCCTCACCCGGGCCCTCACTCCCTGCTCTGCCCTCCACCTCCCTCACCCGGGCTCTCACTCCCTGCTGCCCTCCACCTCCCTCACCCAGGCTCTCACTCCCTGCTCTGCCCTCCACCTCCCTCACCCGGGCTCTCACTCCCTGCTCTGCCCTCCACCTCCCTCTCCCGGGCTCTCACTCCCTGCTCTGCCCTCCATCTCCCTCACCCGGGCTCTCACTCCCTGCTGCCCTCCACCGCCCTCACCCGGGCTCTCACTCCCTGCTCTGCCCTCCACCTCCCTCACCCGGGCTCTCACTCCCTGCTGCCCTCCACCTCCCTCACCCGGGCTCTCACTCCCTGCTCTGCCCTCCACCTCCCTCACCCGGGCTCTCACTCCCTGCTGCCCTCCACCCTCTCACCCGGGCTCTAACTCCCTGCTCTGCCCTCCACCTCCCTCACCCGGGCTCTCACTCCCTGCTCTGCCCTCCACCTCCCTCACCCGGGCTCTCACTCCCTGCTCTGCCCTCCCACCTCACAGGGCTCTCACTTCCTGCTCTGCCCTCCACCTCCCTCACCCGGGCTCTCACTCCCTGCTGCCCTCCACCCTCTCACCCGGGCTCTAACTCCCTGCTCTGCCCTCCACCTCCCTCACCCGGGCTCTCACTCCCTGCTCTGCCCTCCACCTCCCTCACCCGGGCTCTCACTCCCTGCTCTGCCCTCCCACCTCACAGGGCTCTCACTCCCTGCTCTGCCCTCCACCTCCCTCACCCGGGCTCTCACTCCCTGCTGCCCTCCACCCTCTCACCCGGGCTCTAACTCCCTGCTCTGCCCTCCACCTCCCTCACCCGGGCTCTCACTCCCTGCTCTGCCCTCCCACCTCACCTGGCTCTCAGTTCCTGCTGTCCTCCCCTCTCCCACCCCCTCTCCCCTGTGTGTCAGCCTGACACAGTCTCCCCCAGTACTTCACAGGTCTTTAAACAACCATTTGTTTGTTAATGAGGCTTTGTTCACCTCTTAGCGCCCCTGCAGCTCCACTCTTGACTGTGGCTGGAATCGCCCGGGGCCCCCACAGAGCAGGCTCTCTGATTACGCACTGCTGCTCCCCGAGGTGTTTGCTGAAGTTAAAAAAACAAAACACACAGGTGCGATGTGTCTCAAGCTCCGCGGGCCGCCACTGAAGGCTTGCCGGGCCGCTACTGGCCCGCGGGCCGTACTTTGAGTACCCCTGGTCTAGGGCATCCTGGGATTTCCGTTGCCAAGCAACATGTGTGGCAGACTGAGTGCTCATTCAAAGGCACACAGCGCAGCAAAAGTTAAAAGCACCAATAACAGCTTTCTACATTTTGTTTGAGCCTGCATCTGATTTTGGGGCTATCGCCAAATGGAAATGTTTAACTTTGAAAGTTATGTAGTACAATATCATCATCTTTTCAATCTGGACAAGTTTCTTAAAATTATGAAAAAAATATGTGTTCATGAACAGCAGAAAAAAATAATCTGCTCAGTACTGTCTACAATCTTGGTTTTGGGCACACTTTACAAATGAACAAACATTTACATAGTTAAAAAGCAATTCTCGCTGTATATTGGCTTCTACGGTGTGTTAGATATTGTAGTTACATCCTGCATTTCTGCATCTATGATATGCAAACATTTGAAGTGTCATTATTAAATGCACTGAAGCAATGAAAAGTGTAAATGCACCTCCCCCTTGTCTCCAAACGGTGGGCGGATTGCCTATAGCATGGAAATCTTGCTTAGGACATCCACGAAATACATTAGTGCTTTTGGAAGGAACAGGTACCTCCAGGAACGAAAAAGATTTTTTTTTGGAGCACAACTTGGGTTTGAAGTGCAACCTATTTACGAACATTTGCCACATCAAGATCTAGAAGATCATCAAGAGGACAGTGATGAATACCAGGCAGAGGTGAAGAAGTTGGAGAAGCAGTTGGACGTGCAACCTTGATAGTAAAAAGACATACATTTTTCATGGGAGAACAGTGGCAGAATACATTCATTGATTGCTATGTAGCAACGTTAAGAATATTCGCAGCAGATTGTGAGTTTGAAAATTTCACTACACGAGAGTCGCGCGAGCGCGTCGACCAAGATGGCCGCCACCGCCGGAGCTCCGTAAGTCTACCGGCCCAATTAGCTGGGAAACGACGAATTTCTTGTCAGGTTTTACCAATTTATAGCGGCGCTTGTCTACATTCACCGACTCATACCTGCTGCATTGTTTTTGGGCGAATTCTTCGTGGGAAAGGGTTTCTGCTTGCTCCTCGGTCCTTTCCCCTGCCTCTGCTCCAGCTTCTGCCGGCTTGCTCTGCTTGAGGGGCGGAGTGATCACAAGGAAAGGGCCTGGCTTTGGCCTGGCCACGCCCACGCTCTTGTCTAGCTGCTGCACCAAGCCTTTTTGCAGTACTTTTGGGGCATTTGCTTCCTTTTTCCCACATATTTATTAAAATTTGAGGTGATTTTTACTTTTTCCAGTTTTCTGACACAAAAGGTTATTTAAAAAAAAAAAGGAAAATAAAATTGTGCTTACTAATAAGAGGAAACAGCAGATATCACCTCCTCCAACTAAGTCTAAGGTTGTTGAATCTTCTGAACCTTCCCTTGCTTTGATTTTTGAGGAAATTCAAGCGCTGCGTCTGAATACAGACTCTATTGCCACTGAAGTGAAAAATATGCGCAAAGATATGGCTTCTATTTCCATGAAAGTGTCTGATAATACTATCAAAATTCAGGATAATAAATATAAATTAGACGCTTTTACTTCTTTGGTGAGTCAAATAGCTCCAATGCATACTCAACTGCTGGAATTGGAAAACCGTAATAGACAATACAATCTTCGCATTTTCAATCTTCCTGAAGAGGTTGAGGGATCTGATTGCCGATTATATCTAGAGTCATTGCTTCCTGGTCTCTTAAATATCAAATTTCCTGAAAAATTTGAAATAGATAAGGCTCACAGAATTCCCTCACACAGGAATCCTCGCCACTCGTAGCCCAGGCAGATGATTTTTAAGGTTCTGCGACACCATCATTTGGTCCTTATCAGGAAAGCTGCAAGAGACATTCCCTCCCTCTTAGTCGATGGCTGTAAAATCTTTATCCATCAAGATTTTGCTAAGGAAACGGTTGCTATTCGCAAAGAATTTTCCTCTTTTCGTCCACAATTGCGAAGCCTTGGTTTTAAGTATGGGCTATTTGATCCCTCTACGATGAGAATCTGGAAAGATGCCTTTTCTAAATCTTTTCATCGTCCTGAAGATTTGAGACTCTTTCTGGCGCAACAAGCTTCATCGTCAATGGACACTCATGATCCAGTTACTTGAAGACGTCTGCTATGATTTCTCCTGACATCTATACTTCTCTCTCTTCACGGGCTCCAACGGTTTATATGGCCATGCTTGAGGAACGTGTGTGCGTCTCTATCTTCTTATTTATGTCTCTGTTTCTTGTTTTTTTTTCTTCCCTTCCTTTGTATTTCTCCCTTTTGTGTCCTTCCTTTTCTTACTCTCTACATAGAGTTACTTTTTCTCTGTGGCTGTTTTTCAGTTCCTCTTCTTTTGACGCTTTTCTTCTCCTCTTCTTTCTAGCTCCTAATGGCTAATACGCACTCTGTTAACCCTGTTTCACTTAATGTCAAGGGCCTGCGGCATCCAGTAAAATGCACGAAAATCTTGGACTACCTAGGTGCCTGCAAAGCTGACATTTGTTTCCTTCAAGAAACGCATGTTGATGATAAGATTTTGCAATATATGAAGAAAAAATGGGTTGATTATATTGTTTCCGCGCCTGCGTTGGGGAAGAAAAATGGGGTTGCAATTTTCTTTGCAAAACGGTTACACTGTCAGATTCTTAGTAAGTTTAATGACGCAGAAGGTAGATATATTCTGGTTAAGGTAAAAGTTTATGACTCAACCTTCTATTTGCTTAATATTTATGGCCCTACGGCTGATGACCCTTCGTTCTGGTCTGCTATAACTACTGAAGTCCTGAAGTTAGGAAAAGTTACTTTGATTGTTGGGGGGGATTTCAATGTGATTATTGATCCATTATTAGATAGGCTTTCCTCTGCAAAATTCCGCCCTCCTAAAGTTTTTTATGCCTTTAAATCTTTCCTTTAGATCCACCAAGTTGGCTGATGTTTGGAGAATACACTTTCCTACTGATAAATGGTTTTCTTTTTTCTCTAATTCCCATAACTCTCATTCAAGGATTGATTATTTTTTACTTTCACCTTCTTTAATCCAATCTGCTGACAATCCTGTTGTAGGTAATATTGATATCTCGGACCATGCTTTAATCTCCTTTGTTTTAAATGTCTCCTCTAATTTTACCAAACAAAATAGGTGGCGTATGAACACGAATGTTGCACTTATGACACGCATAAACCTAAACTATTACAA
The DNA here is from genome assembly GCF_964261635.1 of Lissotriton helveticus. Taxonomy (NCBI): domain Eukaryota; kingdom Metazoa; phylum Chordata; class Amphibia; order Caudata; family Salamandridae; genus Lissotriton; species Lissotriton helveticus. The sequence continues at coordinate 1,406,267,965 of NC_136063.1, read as the reverse complement.
GCTGTTCAGGACTATTTTTTATTTAACCCTGATGGTTCAACTTCACTTGTTAATCGATGGGATGCGTTTAAGGCTTACATTAGAGGTACCACAATTTCTATTATGGCCCATGCAAACAAACAATTTAACTCTAAAGTTAAACTTTTGGAAAAACAAATTGCCAAATATGAACGTTTATTTATTTCTTCTAATGATCTTACACACAAATTTACACTACAAAAACTTCGTTATGAATTTAACGCTCTACTTAGTACTAGAGCAGGGATTCAACTTGCAAAGTCCAATGCCAAATTTCGCTTTAGTGCCAACAAGTCTGGGAAACTCCTTGCAAATTATTTACGAATCAAGAAGGATAAGACCCAAATAACCTCGATACGCGGTGCTAATGGCCAAGTTGCTGTATCCCATAATGACATTGTCCAAGAATTTTTATCTTTTTACTCTACCTTATATAGTAAACCTGATACCTGTGATGTTTCTTTAATTGATTCATTTTTAAATAAATGTAATTTACCTCAAATCTCTCCCTCCGATAGATTAACTTTAGATTCCCCAATTACTTCTGATGAGATTTTACTAGCTATTAAATCCCTTCCTAAGAATAAATCCCCAGGCCCGAATGGTATCCCAGCTGAGTTTTATAAAGAATTTGATTCTCACCTTTTACCTTATTTAAGTGCCCTTTTTCCCATTTTGGTTCCTCCTGCACTATTTCGGGCTCCTTTACGGATGCTTTAATCATTGTTCTGCCAAAACCTGATAAGGACTCTACCCTGGTTTCTAATTATCGTCCCATTTCCCTAATAAACCAGGATTGTAAGCTTTATGCTAAAATCCTTGCCATGAGATTGGCTCCTATCCTTCATTCCATTATTCATCCAAATCAATCTGGTTTCATGAAAAACAGATACTCTGCAAATAATACCAGAACGCTTTTACACGTTATTGAACAGAGCTCTCACCTTACTTCTCCTGCAGGAGTGATGGCTTTAGATGCAGAAAAAGCATTTGACAAAATTCATTGGCAATTTTTATTTAAAACTTTATTGTCTTTTAATTTTGGTACTCACTTTATTCGTTTGATTTCTGCCTTATATTTTGCCCCTACTGCTCGTTTGTTTATTAATGGTCAGATTTCTACTCAATTTCCACTCTTTAGAGGTACTAGGCAGGGTTGTCCCCTTTCCCCACTGTTATTTTTATTAGGAATTGAACCCTTTCTTAATTATATTCATTGCTGTGATACTATTCAAGGTGTTGCGATAAATGATGTCACTGTTAAAACTTTAGCATATGCAGATGATGTGTTGTTGTTTATTAGCAATCCTCTCTCCTCTGTTCCCTCCCTCTTATACATTATTACGCAATATTCTATAGTTTCAGGTTACAAGTTAAATGTAAGTAAAACTGAATTTTTTCCTTTAAATGCTTTTTGTACACCAGATATGCTACCAAACGCAGATATTCTTTGGCAAAACGTTAAGCTTAAGTACTTTGGTATCTTATTTGCCTCTTCATTGCCTGCTACATTAAAACTTAATATGGATTTTATACTTGATTACATCAAAGAAAAAACATCGAAATGGTCTCCCCTTCATCTCACCTGGTGGGGGAGAATGGAGGCTGTAAAGATGAATATTGCACCAAAAATCTTTTACTCTTTGGCTATGATTCCCACTCAGTTTCCTCTCAAATTTTATAAAGATGTTGATAAACTGCTATCTAAATTCCTTTGGTCCAATAAAGTTCCTCGTATTGCTTACAGAAAATTAAAACTCCCCAAGTCCCAGATGGGATTTGCCCTTCCAGACTTTTACCTTTACCATAAAGCTTTTATCTTAAAACAAAGTTCCTTGTGGTTTTCAAAATCACATGTGGTCAAGCCTCCAATATGGTTAGACATTGAAACCTCAATTATACGCCCCTTTACATTGCTTTCTTTGATGTCAATGTCCTCTGCCTCTAAGGTTGTTCATCGATCGTCTATAATTAAATCTTCTAGATTAATACTTAGTGACTTAGACTCTAATTTTGACTTACCCCTACTCTGCACAGTTCACTTGTCTTTATGGCACAGTGCTCTCCTTAAGTTAAACAGAAACATAAATTTTTGGTCCTCATGGATATCAAAAGGAATTCTATATCTTAAAGATGTCTTTTGTAACAATGCCTTTATTCCTTTTGAGCAACTACAGTTAGAGTTTGGTATCCCGGTTTCTGATTTCTCAAAATACCAATCTTTATGTAATTCTATTTTAGATTCCTTTCCCAATGGTGTTCCCTCGTCCAACAATAATGACCTTTTGATTTACCTTACGGCTGTTACATCATCTTCCAAAGCTGTCTCTGTTTTTTATAAAAAACTTTCTACATTCCAGGGCTCCAATATTGGTGCAATATCATCTTTTTGGAACACAGAACTTTCTATTTCACTATCAGATGACTCATGGTCCTCCATATGGCTCAGTAGCATCTCCGGTTGGCTTCCGGTGTCCCTTTATCAGACTAATGCTTATATTTTATTTAACGCTGTATGGACCCCATCTCGCTTAAGTCATGCAAAATTAATACCATCTGATGTTTGTTGGCACTGCAGGTCAACTTCTGGATCACTTCGTCATATGTTATTTGATTGTACAATCATTATGAAATAATTTTGGGTGGATGTATGGAATGTCATTCTGCAAATTTTACCTTTACATGATGATATTTCTTATGCTATGTTAATATGTAAGTCGGTTGCCCTCTCTCATCCTCTTAGTGATTCGGAGGCAAAGTTATTTAATTTTTTAATTACAGCTGCTTTAAAATCTATTACTTTTTGTTGGAAAGACGCTTAATCTCTTTCAGTTCATGCTTGGTGGTCTTGGATTACCTTTACAAGAAGACGAGCTCAACTGTCTCTTAAAGGCGTTACCCACAATTCACAGTCATTTCAATCTTTTTGGTCGCCTATTGATTCGTATGTTCTACAATGATGTGATTTATATATTTTTATCTCTCTTGATGATGAATTTTTTCTTTAATTGCCATATCTGTTATATTTAATCAATTTTTAACTCTATATGTTATGGTTTTTATGATTCTATGATCTTTTCATTCCCTTATCCTCCCTTCCCTTTCTCCCCCTTCCCTCCTCTTCATTTTTGGTTTATTGCATATCATATTTATCAATTACTCATTTACGCATGTACATATTATTTTTTTCTGTATTGTACTTGTTTATTTCTTTTGGTGCATAAAACTTCAATAAAACCGTTTTGAACTCGAAAAAAAAAAAAAAGAACATTTCACTACACAGATGATTCGAGATCAAATAGTAGTTAGATGTTGGGACAAGAAAGTTCAAGAGAAACTATTGACAATAAAAAAGCACTATTTCAGAAAATATTGACATAGTAAAAAGCATTGAACTGTCCCAAAAGTCGTGCAAATAACTGACTCGCAGAACAGTGTTGCATCGCTCCAGTAAAAGAAAATTGGAATTTTAAGCAAGGTGCACAAAACAAGAAAAGAATAGAGAAAAAAGAGGGGAAAACATTTTTTTTCAAACAAAGAAATATTTGCTTCAGATATGGTATAGCGAACCATACTGCAGGTGGTAGGGTGTGTTTCGTTAAAAATGTTACTCGTAGGATTTGTGGAAAGTTAGGTCATTTTGCAAAGGTGTCCCAGTCTAATAGGGACAAAGTCAATGCTATCACTGAGTGGGAGGGTGGTGAAACATCAGATGATGAACAAGGCTATGGGAGAGGTATGATTTTGGTGGCCCAAAGTGGAGAATCTAACTGTGTTGATCCGTATAAGAACATTGTGGTCGATGTTAAAGTGTGAATCCTTTTGATTGGTTTGGGTGCAAGTATGACAATAATCACGTACGAATTGTACAGAAAACAAGGGCAAAAAAAGGATCTTAACTCTCAGTGAGTGTGGGGACAACATTTGGTTCTTTCTTCTTAGAAGTGGGAGACAGATTGCACACTTCTTTCGATATTTGGGGAACAATGGACCCTGGGGTATGGAAAAGTATGCTACAAGGTTGAGTATTTATAAAACATGGTTCTGATAAAGGAACCTATAGGTATGTGTTTTTAGAAGGATCAATAGGAGTTTCTGGATTTAGATGTTCTGGAAATGCTGAGAAGGATTCGATTGTGAAGGTTGAATAGAAAGACAAGGTTTACATGAGTATATTTTTTTGGCGAGAAAAATAGGATGAAATCCTGGAAGTTAAAACAGATTTCTAGTCTACAAACATTTCGTGATGGATAGAATTATTTAGCCCTTTAGAGATTTTGTACAAGAGAGTAATTATCTGGTCAAGTCAGATTTAAAGAATGCTTATTTTATTGTCCAATTAGCTCAGGAGAGGCAGATATTTCAATTTGTAAGTATACCTTTGGCATATTTTTAGCATCACAGTGTTTTATGAAGATGGTTCATCTTTTTTTGAAAACATATTTTATTGGTTTTTAGACATCATACAAACCAAAATTAGCATCCATTACACTTTAGACCCATCAAATATATTTCCAAGTTTATCCCCAACCAAACCCCTCAGAACCCTCCCCCTTCATTCAGCAATTGGTATGGGTACATTTCAAAGGATATATATCACAACATAGCACCAGCAATAATGGGAATGCTCATAACACAGTGCGCCTACTAGTTGTCACATGTATGCTCTATACAATTCAATCTTCCCCCTCCGCCTGAGAATTTAGTAGAGCCTGTACCATTGTGTCCCAAGCTTTAGCCATTTCCAGAGCTTTTTCATTGTTCGTTCGTTTGGCCTGTTGGAACCTAACGGAGCTTTCGCTGCTAGCCCATCTATGTAGCTCCGCTCTTCATCTCTTACACGATGGCCCTTCTTTCGATTTCCAGTGCCAAGTAATTTCCCGCTTTGCTAAGAGTAATCCTAAATCAATGAACTTACTGGTCACCTTAGTTTTGGGTGTGTGCGGGAACCAATGTAGCAGGCATACAGCAATATCAAAGTTTAATTGTCTATCAGTGATCTCCTTGAGGAGCTCCCCCACTTCGATCCAATAATCCCTCAAAACTGGGCAACTCCAGAGCATGTGCTCCAGTTCCGCACCCTGTTCCGAGCACCTAGGGCACGCTGCACTACGGACCTGAAAGTATTTCTGGATCTTGCCTGGGGTTAGGTAGGCCCGGTGCAAAATAAAAAATTGTACTTGCTGGAAACGCGCATTTTTGCTCCCCTTCCATGTTCTCCCCATGATGTGGCCCCACACTGTGTCTGGTATTGGTTTGCCTATGGCCGCCTCCCATTTCAGTTTCAAACCATCTAGGGGCCGGAGTCCCTCGCGCAACATTCGAGACTGAAGGCATTTAACTGCCTTAAAGGTCCCCGCTGCCATTACTACATATTGGCAAGCCATAGTTGTCACTGGTTCTGCCTGTCCCCCCTTCCAATGTTTCCAAATTGCCGCCGCTACTGCTGCGTGAATCAGGAAACTACCATGTGGGAGACCATATCTATCCTGAAGGGCTTGGAATGTCAGAAGCACTTCATCCTCATATAAATCACCTACCATTTGGAGTCCCAGCTGTTCCCATTCCATGAGGGGGGACCAGTCTCCACCATGTGGCAGTGCCGTCAGCATCCCCAATGGGATTTCAGGTGCATACGGGTGGGTCACCCCAGCTCTACACTGACTCCTATTCCAACAGAGCCTAAGGGTTTTCTCTTCCAGTGTCAAATCTTTTAAGCTAAGTTTTTGTTGCATTATTATGTATGAGAGGATATGTCTTGGAATCCCCATACCTCGCAACCTCTCAGGACCCTGAAATTCCGCCGCAACGTTTTGCGTGAGCACCTGCAGCTGGGCGGTTAAGTAGTAAAGCTCAAAGTCGGGAACTGCCATCCCACCCTCTGCCTTAGGCCTCATCAATGTTGTCAAAGCCACCCTCCGCCGACCAGCCCCCCACAGAAAGCAAACAATCATAGAGCGCAGTTCTTTAAACACACTCGGGGGAACCCAGATTGGTAAAGTTCGGAAATAATAAAGTAATCGAGGTAAGGCCACCATTTTAAGAAGAGCCACTCTCCCCACCACTGAGAGAGGGAGTGTAGACCAGAACGCCATGCTTCCCTTCAGAGCACTGATACAGCGCCTCACATTCCCCTCCAGCATGCCCGTGGCGGCATGATAGATTCGAACCCCCAAGTATGTCAAACAGGTCGGTTCCCATGTCATCACCCCGGGCAATTGCGGCGACTGCGCACACGGTTTTAACGGGAAGAGACATGTCTTGCGCCAGTTCACCTGCAAGCCCGAGAGCGCTCCAAATTGCGAGAGCAGGGAGATTGCACTCTGCAATGAATCCTCAGTATTGTCTAAAAACAGAAGCAGGTTATCTGCATATAGTGATATGTAATGCAAGCCCTGATGATCGAGCTTGGCCATCCTGAGTTTTTCTCTAGACCACCTAGCATGGAAATGATCTCTAGAAAATCATTGAAACAACTGGCCATGAATCATCTAGCAAACAAAAGATGGTCTATAGAAAAACTTAAAAACACAGTTTTGGCCTTTCAGGAAATCACCATCAACCCAGGGCCCCAATTGTACCTTTTAAGTGATCTAACCTGTTACTCAAGAATGTTATTAACACGGGTTAGGTTTGGAACTTTCTTTCGTATTATTACTTTTCCATCATGTAACAATTGGTCAAGGGATTTGCCTACCTGCCCCTGTGATGATTTATCCCCTCAATCAAATCTACACTGCATTTTATTTTGTAAATTTTATGCTGTTCCACGGAGGATCATTTTGAAACCAATCCTTAAAGCATGGGGCCACCGCTCTTGCAGAATAGCCTATGTTAGATTGCAACAGCTGGAAAATGATCCTGTGGCTCAGGAGATATCTAGTTTTTTTTAAATTATTGATTAGGTTTAGAAACTCTATGTAAAGCATTTTATTCTTGTACACATTAGCATTCATACAGCTTTTAAAGGATTTGCTTTAATCTAATCGGACTTGTTCGCTTTTTTATTAACAATGATTTTAATTTTTTTATTTCTGTGATATGTTGTGATTGTATGTTTCTTTTTAACTTGTATGCTTTTATGAATTCATTTTTGAATATCGAATAAAGCTTTTTGAATTTGAATTTGAATTTGATATGTAATGGGGCACATCCTGCAACCACAGACCCTGGTAAACACGTCCCGACCTAGCCTGTGCCGCTAGAGGTTCTATTGCCAGGGCGAACAATAGCGGGGATAACGAGCACCCCTGTCTCGTTCCTCGCTGAACCGAGCACTGCACGGAGATCATATCTCCCAGCCGCACCCTTGCCCTTGCCGAGGAGTGCAATACCCTCGTCCACGCTCCAAAGTGTTCCCCCAAGCCAAATTTCTCCAGTACCCTATATAGGAACTCCCACTCCAGGCTATCGAAAGCCTTCTCTATGTCAACTGACAAGGCTATTGGTAACCGTACACCCTGATGTTCTCCTCCCATAATCCGTGCCAATCTCCGGATGTTCGAATACGTGTTACGCGTGGGGATAAATCCCGCCTGGTCAGCATGTACCAGCATGGTCATATATGGCAGTAATCGGGTCGCCAGGATGCGGCTCAGTATTTTATAGTCCACCGTCAACATAGACAGTGGCCTAAAGGATGTCACATCTGTGTCTCCTCTGCCGGGTTTCAGAAGGGGGATGATCAACGCTTCACGCATCGAAGTAGGTAACGGACCCAATACCTTGGCCTCTGCGTATACTTCCAGCAGGCAGGGTTCCAAGACGTCCACATAGTGTGCGTAAAATTCGATTGGCAGCCCGTCTGCTCCCGGCACTTTATTTCTGGCCATGCTCTTGATTGCACATCGGATCTGGTGTCACGGCCTGCTCTTCCTCTTATCGCGGAAGGGGGATCCCGGCCAGATAGTCCTCGATGTCTGTCCCCTTTCCCGCCAACCTGCACTGGTACAGTGACGCGTAGTACTTTAGGAACCGCGACACCACTTCCCCCTGTGAGTAGACCATGCCTCCTGCCGGCGTTTCTAGTTTCATAATCGTTTTTTTTCTCTGGACTGGATTTGCTATTCGTGCTAGCAGCGTGCCCACTTTAGCTCGTTCTGCATGGGCCTTCACCAAGTAGTTTTTGTGATCAAAACAGCGCAAGCGCTCCACTTCAACCGCCACTGCTTCCTTCGCTTCAATGAGCGTCGCCTGCAATGTCGGCTGCTCAGGCCTTTGTTTCTCCACTTCCCTCAGGCGGTCTTCAGCCTTGGCCGCATCGTTCAAGATCACTTTCCTTACCCCGGAGTATTTGCTAATTCAGAGCCCTCGTATCACCACCTTGAAGGCGTCCCATTCTCCTGCCCTAGAGGAAGCGGTTCCCTGATTAACCTCAAAATAATGCTCAATGCCCTCCTTAACCTCTGTCCGGAAGACCTGATCCTCCAGTGTTTCTGGGCGAAGCCTCCAAGTGGGTATGGAGGACCTCTCCCGTAGCCAATTGAAAGACAGCAACAGTGGGTTGGGGTCTGAAATGGTTCTAGCCAAGTACTCAGAGTGTGCCGCTATGTGTGCTATCGACTTAGAACATAGTATAGCATCTATCCTGATGTGCAATTCATGCATTGCCGAATAAAAGGAATAATCTCTTTCTTGTGGGTGGTGTGCGCGCCATGTATCCAGCAGCCCACATCTCTCCTGCCAATCTAAGCGTTTCCCAGCCAATCTGCGAACCGGAGAGTCCGCCAACGGGGGATGTGACCTGTCAAGAACTATGTCTGTGATGGAGTTGAAATCCCCTCCCACTATCGCCGGTCCGGCTAGGTAATGTGCCAATGTTCCTGAGATATGATCCAGGAAACGTGGTTGGTCCACGTTTGGGGCGTAGATACTGCTAGAACAATATCTCTACCATGCAACCTCCCTTCAACTGCCACATACCTGCCCTCTGGATCCAAAATATGGTTCAAGGCCTGAAAAGGAACACCCGCCCTCACCCAAATCAGTGTCCCTCTGGCAAACGCCGAGTACGACGTGCTAAAGATCTGGCCCCTCCATCTACGTTGCAATGCTAGTCCTTCCGTTTTAGTGAGATGGGTCTCCTGAAGCAGGGCTATGTGAACTCCCCTCCGCACTAGGTATGAGTGTACTTTATGCCGTTTCGCCATAGAATTCAAACCACGAACATTCCATGTGATACAGCGCAGTTCAGGTAACGTGCCCATAGTGTGCATTCCTCCGCTCCCTGGGCCACCACATATGGTCATCCACACCATATTTGCCACCCCAAACAACAATTCCCCACTTAACAACCCCCTACCTCCCCCCCAGAACAGGACCTAATACAAATTTATCAGCCCCCATCCAAACCACACAACACACTCAACTATATCCTGTAGTAGCCACTACAGGCTTGCCTTAAGGGCAAGAGGGGGTCGCTCGGCCCCAACAGGCAGCTGCGCCTGCCACGCACCCCACCGCCTTATGATCACATAACGAATTCACAGGATCCATATATTCCCCCATTTTGCCTAAATCCAAAGACATAACTACCAATCAGAAACAATGCAGCGATCGCCAACAGCTAGTCCATGGAGTCATTCATCGAGCATGCCCTCCGCAGTCACCTCCGGACCCTTAGTACTATCAGTTTCTGAGCGCTCAGCTTCCGATCGCGGCCTGTCTTCCTCCGAATCAGTCCTAGCTGCCGACTCTGTTCTCTGTGATCCAGTGATCGCAGCTGTTGCTTCCAATGCCCCCTTCCTTTCCACTGCTGTTTGTGAGAGCATCCGCAGCCGCAAAGCCCTGTTCTTCTTCCGTAGCCTCTGGGACTTGCGCACTCGCGGTTCTCGAAACTGTTCTGCGTACCATTGATCTCTACGATCTGTTCCTGCTCTGTAAGTTTCCAGCCAGGTCTAAGCTTCCTCAGGAGTGAGGAAGAACTGTGTTATGCCATCCACAATGATTCGCAGCTTTGCAGGGAAGATCAACGAATATTGGATTCCTTCCTCTCTGAGCTCTTTTTTGACCGCAAGGAATGATGCACGACGTCTTTGAATGCCCTGTGTGTAATCCGGAAATATTGTCACCTAGCTATTCTCCACGACAAAGGGTCCAGCCAGTCGAGCTTTCTGAATCACCAGGTCTCTATCCTTGTAGTGGAGCAGTCTGGCTACTACTGGCCTAGGAGGGCGGCCCTGCAGCGGCGGCCGCGCCGGTACTCTGTGCGCTCTCTCAAGTGTGAAGAAAGTGGACAAACCCTCCGCAGCCACCGTCGTTCTAAGCCAATGTTCCAGATAGGCGATCATATCGGTTCCTTCTTTTTTTTCCGGAAGGCCAGCCACGCGTATGTTATTGCGTCTGTTTCGGCTTTCGGAATCTTCCGCCTTCTTCTCCAATGCCTCTATGCGGTTTAGAGCATCCGCCATTTTGGCTGCCAGGGCGGTGTGAGCCGGCGCCAAGTCTCAAAGGGAATCCTCATTTGCCTTTACTTTATCTGCCAATTTCGAATGGTCGGCCCGCAGGAGCCCCAGCCCGGTCGCCACCTGTGCAAAATCCAGTTGTAGGGCTTCTTTTGACGCCGCAATGGTGTCCAGGATCCTATCAAATTGTTGTTGGAGGCCTGGGTCTGGCATCAATTCTGCAGCCCCATGGTCTACAGTAGCAAAATCATCTGGTTCCACAGTCTCATCTTTTTTGCTTTTGGGCTTCATTGCGGCTGAAGAGCCCCCACTGCGCTATGCGACACCCGGTTTCCTCTCAAGACTGCCCGCTCCACCTGGGCGTCGCGGCGTCCACTCTCCACTCTCGTGCGTGAAGTTTACTCCTCGCACCTGTGGTTCTGTGAATTCTGAACCCGTTCCATAAAGGTCATGGTTTCGTTACGAATTTGATATTAGCGAACCGTAACTAGTTAGTGCGGCAAGTATGAGTGTTTTCGTCATGTTAGACCGATGGATTCACTACGTATTTAGGGATTTCGTTCTGAACCCTTGGGTTCCATTTTGTGTATGGCAGCCATTTTGTGGTTGCCCTCACATAAGCCGATGACGATGGCCGAGCGAGTCCTTGGTACATGTACACCTTAGGTCCAGTTCGTGCTGACTCATGTTTGACCTGAGTGAACTGACCCTGTTGCCTGAAGCCGACCTTGTTAAACCAGTTCCTGCCCTTTAGCTGATCAAGATTAAGGATCAGAGCACAGGACATCTTACTGCACACAAATATACCTTATCCTACTCTCAACTGTTTCTGCTCCTTTCTTTATGGTCTATTTATGATTGGGTTGTGGTCTTTTTATTATGGGTTTGTTCGACCTGTCTAAAGAAGAATGTTGGGTTTGACCGATGATTGATCATGGGGTGGGCAACTGAAAAGTGGGTTTTACCGTCATGCGATACTTTTGTTGTAGAAACATGTGATTGGTTAAACTGTATTGTATTGTATTGTATTGTGGTATATTTGTATAGCGCAAGCCTGTCACCACCAAGGGCATCCTGGCGCTTTGAACATTAATCCAGCGAATTTCAGCAGCTAGCCTGTCCTAGGGAAGAGGTAAGTTTTCAGCGCCTTCCTGAAGGCTAAAAGCTCTTCAAGACTCCTTAAAGATAATGGCAAGGAGTTCCAGAGTTTTGCCGCCGCTACTCTGAACGAACGGCCACCCATCCTCACTCTCTGGAACCGCGGGACTACTAGTAGCCTGGAGGAGGAGGACCGAAGGGCTCGAGATGGAAGATACCAGGCAAACATTCTTTGCAGAGGGATCGGGCCCAGGCCATGAATGGCTCTAAACACAATACATGCTGCTTTATAGCGGACACGTAGATGGACCGGGAGCCAATGGAGTACCTGTAACGCGGCCGTGGAAGAGCTGTGGTAGGGGCGGGATAGGGCCAGTTTGGCTGCATGGTTTTGTACCCTTTGGAGCTTGCCCAGGAGTGTTACCGGGGCTTCCAGAAGTAGTGCGTTGCAATAGTCGAGTCGACTTAAGATGGTGCTCCGCACCACTTCCGGTCTGGCTTGCTCAGGGAGAAGGGGCAAAACCTTGCGCAACATGCGAATAAGCATCATGCACGTTGAAGTAGTTTTGTTTACGTGCAGATCCAGCTGCAAGTTGGACCCAAAAATGACGCCCAAATTACGCGCCGATAGTGAGGCTGACACTGTGTCTGAGAATGACTGGGGCCAGAAGTCATTTCGGAGATCTCTAGGAACTCGATCGTTAGAACAGTGCAGGACCTCTGTCTTAGTTCCATTGAACTGTAACGAGTTCGAGCGGAGCCATTCCGCGGTAGCCTGCATGCACCGATGGAAAGTCTCCAGCGGGACTGCGTCCTGTCCCTCGAGTGAAAAGACCAGCTGGGTGTCATCCGCATAATTAAATGCGGGGATCCCAAAAGATTTAATGAGCTGGACTAAGGGGCGGAGGTAAATATTAAAGAGTATCGGGCTGATGGCTGAGCCCTGAGGTACTCCTTGTCCTACCCTCCGCTCCACTGAACTAAAGGGAGGAAGCGAGACCCGTTGCTGACGGTCGTTCAAATAGGAAATTAGCCAGTCCCTGGCCTTATCTTGGCCCCCGCACTCCTCCAGCCTCGATATTAAGGTAGGATGGCTGACCGTGTCGAACGCGGCCGACATGTCGAGCAGCACCAAAAAGGCTGCTCGACCACTGTCGACTCGCGCCCGCAGATTGTCTAGCACGGTCACTAACGCGGATTCCGTCCCATGAGCTGGGCGGAAGCCGAATTGCGTCTCATCCAGCCAGGCGTTCCCTTCTAAGAAGCCGGAAAGAGTGCGGGTGACCAATTTTTCCATGATTTTAACTGGAAAAGGAAGCAGGGAGATTGGCCGGTAGTTGGAAAGACAGGCAGGGTCAAGCGTAGATTTTTTTAAGAGAGGGGATACCACTGCCTTCTTCCAACAACCCGGTACAATTCCTGTTTCGAACGACTGGCAGCAGATAGAGTGCAAAGGCTGAAACAATTCCTCCTGGAACAGCCTCCAAAATTTTGGAGGGAGAGGATCGAGAGGCGAGCCAGAAGAGATCGTAAGGGCTAAACTGCCAAACTCCTCCAAGGAGGGAAGGGGAAAGCTCCTCAGCTGGGGTCGACTGGCCACAATCGCCGGAGCTCCCAGACTGAGAGCCTGGTCCAAGGAAGGAGAGGAAGAGCTACTCAGCTGGGGTCGACTGGCCTCAGTCACCGGAGCTCCCAGACTGAGAGCCTGGTCCAAAGCGAAAAGGGGAGAGCCACTCAGCTGGGGTCGACTGGCCACAATCGCCGGAGCTCCCAGACTGAAGGCCTGGTCCAAAGCGGGAAGGGGAGAGCCACTCAGCTGGGGTCGACTGGTCGCAATCACCGGAGCTCCCAGACTGAGAGCCTGGTCCAAAGCGGGAAGGGGAGAACCACTCAGCTGGGGTCGACTGGCCACAATCGCCGGAGCTCCCAGACTGAAGGCCTGGTCCAAAGCGGGAAGGGGAGAGCCACTCAGCTAGGGTCGACTGGTCGCAATCGCTGGAGCTCCCAGACTGAGAGCCTGGTCCAAAGCGGGAAGGGGAGAGCCACTCAGCTGGGGTCGACTGGCCTCAGTCACCGGAGCTCCCAAGCTGAGGGCCCGGTTCTCTGGTCGGGGTCGACTGGAAGGCGTGGCCGGAGCTTCCAGACAGAGGTGAGTAATCCTCTGCGGGGGTCGACTGGCCACCGCTACCGGAGCTCCCAAACCAGGGGGGGCGTTAACTGGGGCCTGCAGACCCTCCAGGATTCTACAGATTTTCTCCTCAAAGGCGTCAGCAAGTGAGTCACAAAGAGCTTGCGATGAAGGAACAGAGCTAGCCACACACGTAGGGTGAGCAAGGTCCCTAACGATTTTGAAGAGGGCCTGTGCCTTGTTTGAGGCCTGATTCAAGGTGGCTTCCAGATAAGTCGCTTTAGCCAACTTGATCTGAGCCTTGTATTTTTGTATGGCGGTCCGGAACACAGTTTTCTCCGACTCTAAATACTGTTTCCTCCACGCCCTTTCTGCCCGTTTAAAGTCGAGTTTAAGCTGGCGTAGTTCACTCGTATACCAAGGGCTAGCTCGATTCACCCTCCCTCGTGACTTCCGGAGGGGTGCCAACTGATCCAGTGAGTTCGAGATAGACTGGCAGAAGAGAGTATAACTCTCTTCCGCAGTGTTGCCAAGCTTAAAGTCCCTACCTAAGATATTTGGTAGTGGAGAGGTTTTAAGAATACGGGACCAAGGTCTCTCTAGCTTAGCTTGGGGTAATCCTACCTCACGCGCAGTGTGATCCTCTGAATGAAGAGAGAACAAAATCAGAGAATGGTCTGTCCAAAACTGGCACTTAATATCCTCCGTTGATACCCATTGTAGGTCCGCGAATACTAAGTCCAGAATGTGACCCTTCCGATGCGTGGTGGCATTCACCAGCTGTTCCAGCTTGATGTCCAAGCAGGCTTGACTAAGGGAGAGAAATGCGTTGTCCAGTGAGCCACCTGCCCACAGATTAAAATCACCAAGAATCAATAATTTGGAATGGGAACTAGAGAGTTCGTAGATCAAATCAATGAGGAGCGAAATGGAAGGTGCCGGTCCCGGGGGACGATAACACAAGACACCCGAACAAAGCGTCAACTCCTGCTGTTTGACTGTAAAACCCATCAGTTCGAATCCAGATACCTCACGGATCTTTAACTGGGAGAGGGTCAGCGAGTCTTTGTAAATGAACCCGATTCCCCCTCCTCGATGGAGTGGGCGAGGGGTATGGCTGATTTTATAGCCTGAGGGGCAGGCTAAGCCCAACTCAACCTCACAGTCCTCCCGAGTCTACATTTCTGTGAGAAACAGGACATCGAGTTTTTCTGATTCGATTAAGAAGGCAATTTCCGTGTAGTGCTTGCAGAGGGATCTGACATTAAGCAGCCCACAGGAAATTTGCCTACTAGATGGTTGCCTAGCCGGGTTCTTGCAAGGTCTGAGCCTGAGTAGCTCCGCCCGAGAGTAGGCGATGCGACATGGGCCAAAGGGGCCAGAGGTAGCGGCCCTAAGCGCGTCCGTTGCGCGAACGGGCGCAAACGGGCTTACCTCTGGCGCACCTCCGGCGCACCTACGACGCGCCCGCTGCGCGCGAGCGCTGCGCGTCGGTCTATCCATCCTAAAGTACTATTACGCTGAGCGGAGGACCGCCTACTATCCTCTTGCCTTACGCAAGATGGCCGCGGAGTGCCTCGCCTCACTGACTACCCAACCCAAGATGTCGGACCCGACTAATCTGTCTGATCCCCGCCAAGTGCGAGGAGGTGAGCTGTTATGGTGCCGGTATGCCTCACAAGTTTCCCCGGCCTGCGGACGCCGACAGGAGAGGTACAAGGGGGGAGTTCTGGCCAAGAGGGTGGGCGCCGACAAAGTAAGCACAATATCTGAGCGCCGCGAGAATTAAGATACACGATACAATAACGCTTTAAAAATGCAGCAGGGTAAAAGCGCGGCAGCCGAATGCGCTGACAATAAGTTCTGACTGACCTTGCCTACAAGTTGCTTTAGTAGCACCCCAGAGTGCGGAGGACCACCTACTATCCTCTTGCCTTACGCAAGATTGCCGCGGAGTGCCTCGCCTCACTGACTACCCAACCCAAGATGTCGGACCCGACTAATCTGTCTGATCCCCGCCAAGTGCGAGGAGGTGAGCTGTTATGGTGCCGGTATGCCTCACAAGTTTCCCCGGCCTGCGGACGCCGACATGAGAGGTACAAGGGGGGAGTTCTGGCCAAGAGGGTGGGCGCGACAAAGTAAGCACCACATCTGAGCGCCGCGAGAATTAAGATACACGATACAATAACGCTTTAAAAATGCAGCAGGGTAAAAGCGCGGCAGCCGAATGCGCTGACAATAAGTTCTGACTGACCTTGCCTACAAGTTGCTTTAGTAGCACCCCAGAGTGCGGAGGACCGCCTACTATCCTCTTGCCTTACGCAAGATGGCCGCGGAGTGCCTCGCCTCACTGACTACCCAACCCAAGATGTCGGACCCGACTAAACAAGGAATGTTTGCCTGAAGCATGATTTTTGGCATAAAAAGGGACGACTTGCTGTGTAAAATTGAGCAGTCTCCTGAGAACCCATACCGTGATGATTTCTAGGACTTCTGTTACTGGCTGCAGCCAATAAATTTGATCTTTGACGCCACCAACAAGTTTTCGTGTCTCTGTACTCTAAGACAGCTGGAACCCGAAGACTTTGGGCGTGCCCCTGGCGCCGCTGGGTATTAAATAACCCGGTTCTTCACACCACCCCACCGCGCACCTGGGAGCCCAGAACCCCGGTATCGAGCACCGGTCCTTTCGCTCCAGGCATCTGTCCGCACAAATCAGGGGCAGTACACGTTAGTACAGCTTCGGTGAGGCCCTCCGTCGCATCAGCCGGACGGGTGCTCCGCCATCTTGTGCCGGGTGCAGAATTCAGTTACAACCGTTCCCCGGGCTCAAGCACCCATAAGCCCTCCTCCGTTATGTGCTGCGGTCCCTCATGTCTGCGCCGAGACTCAAAGTCACTCGCACACTCCCGCGAGCCCCGCCACAGGCCACTGATTTATCCCATTGCAGGAGTATTCATCGACGCTCCGAGACCTCCGCCATTTTGTCGACCTGTATTGAGCCGCAGCAACACGATTTCTCGGCCCGTAAGGTTCGACGATGGCCCCAGCTATTCCGCCAGTTGACGTCTGCTGGTCACAGGCGCCCCGGGGATTCGGGGCACCAGGTTTCTGCGGCGGATTTAGGGGGATAACAGGATTATTGCCGGGATCAGGCACGGAGTTCCGAGCTCACGCCGCCATTCTCGTCGGCCCCAAGGCATGCCCCCTGAAGAAGATGGTTCATCTTGTTGTGCTTCTTTGAAAGAGAGGAGAATCAGGTGAATACTTCCTTTTGGTGGAATTTTAATACTGTCATAGGGCACAAAAATAACTATTGCAAATCCTATAGTCAGTAAAGCGAGTGTTGGAAAACTTGGGTTTCATAATCAATGTAGAGAAGTTGATTATCGTTCCAAGCAGGGATTTTGAGAATTTATGTCTTCAAAAGGGTACAGTTCAAACAGTTTTGAAACTGTCATTCTGGAAGCTGAAATTAACAGGACCAGAAAATTCATCAAAACAGAAAAAGTATCCGATAAGTCGGAGAGCTTTCATTAGTGTTATTGGTCTTCTGTCTTCATTGAATTAGCAAGTATTCCCTGCAGACCTACACTATAGGTTACTATAGTTGTTAAAGGCAAATGCATTGAGGGATGGTCTGTGGTATGTAGACAGGGCAAGAATGACAGAAGAGGAGTGAGATGAGTTTGGTTTGTGGTTGGAGAATTTGGTGCTTGGAATGAGTAACCAGTTTTTGGCACTAGTCTGAATTTTATTTTGGAATCTGATGTAATTTGCCCTGATGAGTGGGCCAGTGGGACAGGAAGTGACTGTAGGGCACACACAGTATTGGAGGAAACTCAGCATATAAACTTTTTGGAAATGAAAGCTGGTTTGTTTTCTTTGCACACTTCAGGATGTAAAAAGTGGTGTGCTGTTCTTCTATGTAGGGTCAATTTCTTGTCAGAAATGCATATAAACTGATTGGAATGAAGTAGATTGCAAAATTAGAGCATGAGATTTGCGATTATTTGTTGGAACTCAAAATATATCTCAGAGCTGAGTATCTACCTAGTCTACATAATATGGGGGTGGACTGGAATTCAAAATATTTGGCAATTATTCTGATTGGATATTGGAGGAGCATTTAGGGAAATATTCAGGCCATTTGGAGTCCATTAGAGGTGGCTCTGTTTGTGTCCAGATTAAGGCCTCAATTACAGAAATATTTCAGTTGGATGCTGTTCCAAGGTGCTATTAACAGGGATTTGAGTAAAAAACCATCCATTGGTAGAGAATAGTTTACTGAACCTTCTTCTTTGGAGACTATCAGGAAATCGAAACAGTACAAAGGATTCGGAGGAGGCTTTGCTCCATGAGTCATGGGCCCCAAGAAGGGGCAGTATATGCAGGGTAGTATGGAATGTTTTTGTACGTTGCTGCATAGTAAGGACTGTCGATCCCTTCGAAGTTTCTGACATTATGGTAGTAAATCTTTGTACCAAATTATTCAAAAAATGATTAAGTTATAGAAAGGTGAACTGATAAAGATAGACAGTTGCAACAAGTCATTCTTTGAGTGAGAAAAGGTAAATAAAGTAGGATTTCGTTGGTGTGTAAATTATGAAGGGAGTGAGATTGTGGAGACCATTGAAAGTAAAGTATATTTTTGCCGGGGATGTGGACAGAATATTAACGTATTTGAGGTGCGGACATTTAATACATTTTTAAGTATAAGACAGAGGAGTTGAAAGTTAGCATTTTTGTTAATTGTTATGTTTTCAGAAGGGTTTCAGATGTACCAGCATTAAAGTTAGGTAGTAGGTATTATAAAGCAAATGGAGTGTTGTTTGAAGTATACAACAGAACAAAATCAATGTGTGAGCAATATGTTATTGCCAGTTTGATGAGTATCCTAAGTTGTTTGCTGTAAGATCTATTCAAAGAATATTAGAAAAGAATATTGTAGTTCTGGCTAGACTGTAAGCCTGAGCTGTTGATTTCTTAGTTGAGAGTACCTAGGAGGATCAGGAGTAGATTTAAGTAAATTCAATGCTCATTCTGTTCTAGAGCCCATGAGCAGTAAAGTGTTTGATTTGGGATGAAAATTGTAGGACATTTTGAGAGTTACTGATTAATTAAATGCAGGAGGGTTTGCAAAGTTTTACGAAAGACCAGTGTATCATGTTGCATTTGCTGTATTGCCGGCTTTGAACATGCATAATGGTAGCCTCTGATCTTATCATTAAATGACGGTTTTCCAAGGCAGAGGTTAGTGTTATCCAGTAGCGTCCCGTCCCCTGCCAAAGAGTTGGGTTGGGCTGGGGGAGGGAGCTGGGGAGGGAGGGGGTCGGGGGACAAAATAAAAATAAAAAAAAAAACTGAGCTGATCGCCGCCACCATCTGCTGCATCACGCTCTTCCGGCTACTGGGCACAGGTTCCTAGATTGCACTGCAGTCAATCCTGTTGTTGCATGAAAGCAGCATCAGGATTGGCCTGAGTGCTGGGACTTTGCACTCCTAGGCAGACTGGGAGCCTGTGGCTGCTTTCTCCAGCCCTAGCAATGCAGCTGGGGCTAGAAGAAGCTTCGCTGCGCATGAGGGTTTGGCCGACCTGAAACAGCTGGCCAAAGCCTCATGCCCTGAGAAGGGACAAGGGGGTGCACATCCTCTCCCCCACCACAGTGTCATCCTCCTGGACCTGCTCCCAAGACTCGTCAGAGTCCTGGGGGTTAGTCTAGGGGGATTAAAATAAAACGATAATAAAACCGGTTTGAAATCCATTTTATTATTGTTTTATTTGTGGGTAGTGGCGGGGGCGGTGCTCCTCTGCCCTAATGGAGGTGCCGCCGCTGGTGTTATCCCACCATCTTCTCCTGCACTGAGAAATACACATAAAATAAATAAAAAAACAAGCATTAGAGTATTAAAAAAAAGTATTTGCTTAGGATTATGGGTTTATTTTTCTCTTATGTTCGGGGAAGGATAGTAAGTTTGACAGAGGAATTGAGCACAGGAGAGGAAGAAAAATTTGTGAACCAAACCAGGGGAGCGTAAAAGATCGAGTATGGATTAAGGAAGAGAATTTATGTTAACGAGCAGAGGGAGAAAGAGGAAGAATGTTGGAAAACATAATTCTTAGCAGTCACTAAAGGATTCTTATTCTGTGGTTTCCAGTATATTATGTTTAGTCCTATAAAGTACTATGCTAAGGAGCAGCATTAGAGTTATCCATAATGCTTCCTTGTGTGTCTTTAATAATATATATATTCTCCTGTCACTAAACCTCGATGAACCGTTATTTTCATATTGTCAGTAACTTAACGATGCCTTGTGGTAAGTGTGTGTAAATCCACAGAATTGAAACACCAGAATAAATCAGGAGACACAATCAGTGTCAATAAGCCGTATCAAAGGAGTTTCTTAACAGCACTGTATTCAGTATCGCTCATGAAAAGAAAGAGAGTTTCTTTGTACAACCTTGCAACTGAGTTGCATGGTTTGTTCGAAAAAAGAATGATAAATAATTTACAAGATTGAAAAAATAGCACAAGCTACCGGCCTTGAAATTGCTATTTGCATTCATAGTACTTGAGTAGACTCAGCAGCAACAGCCCCTTCACATTTCACTAAGAACGTTTCTTTGTGCCTAGTCCACGTCTTTAAAATGTTAGCGTTATGATATTATGAACAAGGTGAGTCTCCCTGGGAAGATAATGCATGCACTAGTGCACGCTATTGAGCTCAGTATATCAAAACCCCGAGAAGCTCAAGTGTGCTCAGAAACTATGAGGCATTCACCTTAAAAATCACGAACTTCATCAACAAAGGTAAGCAAAGTCCAATGCACACAACAGAGTATGTGTGATATGATTGATCACAAGCTCGTAGCAAGGATGGAGTTGTACAAATGTGTTCTTATTGTGTCGTTTTATTGGAATACGTATAGTTGGAACCAGGCGTCATGTTCCAACTATACGTATTCCAATAAAACGACACAATAAGAACACATTTGTACGACTCCATCCTTGCTACGAGCTTGTGATCAATCATATCACACATACTCTGTTGTGTGCATTGGACTTTGCTTACATTTGACCACAAGGCAGGAATGTCTCCATCCTTGTTTTTCAGAGTTTAGGGTTTCCTCTGATCCTGTTGCACCAACCACAATTAACATTTCTTTTGACTTAACCACTACCTGTTGTGCGTCATCTCATTTCTGAATACTCACAAACCCCTCGCAGAACTCAAATTTCATCAACAAAGGTGCCTTGGCACAATCGTTTTCATGTTACACACTGAACACAGTGAAAATCGGCACTTCTGTCTGTCCCACTGTTAGATCTCAGGTGTCACTTTCGAAAATGATCCGAAAGAACACTTTTTCAAAGGACATATCCATACCGAGCTATAGCATCGTTCCTTAATGGTTAAACTGTTCCCAGCAAATGAATCGAATGCTCTTCAAAGAAGAAAGTTTGCCAACAATGTCAACTGTATGTTCTCATGTTTACACTTGCAGTTCTAAGCCTCAAATACCTGTCTGCAATCTCACTGTTCAAGGGGTGTATTCACAAACTGCATTTTGTATAATGTTTAGTAGTGCTACAATAGCACTACTAGCATTCTACAAAATGATATCACAAATCTGTATGCAGAGGTTCTGCCTCTCCTATCTTTTTATGTATGGAGATCCCTTCCCCAAATGTGGCATCTCGGAAACACATAAGTATACGTTTTAGTAGTAAATATCGGAGGGCCGGGGAAGTGGCTGGAAAATTGGGAGTACTTACTGCTAAAGGGGGTGGGGTAAGTGAGAAGTAAGGAGGGGTTTATATTCACAAACTATAGTTATAAAGTTACAATAGCCAAAAAGGAACAACACAGTCGTAAATGTACTTGAGCCCAGAGCTGGAGTAAGTGCAACAGGAACACATAGCCACTTAGAAGAACTGCAGCACCCTCCAATAGAAAATCATGGAGGTAGGTACATAAACTAAAACCTCATAGGAAATAATGGTAAATTAACTTAAATTATTTAAACTAGATAAAAATAGAAATAAATAATTAAAATTCAGTGTGTAAAAAATTATCTAAAACATTGTTTTAATGTTAACACATTTTAAAAAACTTTTTAAATTTAATCATGAATGAAAATATAATCTGTTTACTATCAATTAATTCTGTACATCACTTTTAACCATTATTATTGCATAATCAAAAAATTTTTTTTTTTACTTTAGAAGGCATTTTTTTATTATAATCTTAAAAAATATAGTTACATGTATACGAAATATTTATCTTTTAAATGTAAATTCAATTATAAATTTTATAGCATTTTTTATTTTGCTTTGTTTATTTTATTTTGTTTTACTTTTAAAATGACTATATAGTATTAATTTACAATAATATTTACCATCCAATATATAATACTAATGTACAATAATGTTTAACATAAAAATATTTCTACTCATTTTTTTCAGGTTTATTATACTTTAATTGGTTAATCATCGGGACATCACTGCCTGTAGGGTGGGAATGTCAATATGGTAATGTATAGGGACATTTTTAAGAGTTTATTAAAGGTTAAAAAATATTGTTATGTTAAATAATATTGTAAAACAATTGTATATATTTATTTTAAATGCTAAACAAGCTAAATAATCGATCAGCACTATTCACTTATTTTAAAATAAATATTTAATTAAAATATTTGAAATTAAGTTAATATAATTTTCTAAAGATTTAGGAACCATAAAATCCCACCTCAAGTGTTATGTATTAAAAATTGTGACAAGGTAAATATAGAATGGATTTAAAATAAATACATTCTTTTTTAACACATTAATGTTTTGTTTTTTTAAATGTACAAACTGTTTATTAAAATAGTTTTGATCATAATGTAATAATCCTAGTTATATTTAAATTTGTGACCGTAAATAATGTGGGTAAATATAGTAGTAAATCTACTGACAAGTGTAAGCTTGAACTTGCACATATAGATTTACTCACATGTAAGTTAACATTTGTTAATATCAACCATGTCCCCAACTTCACGTTCATATCTCCACTATCTACAGGGCTACTGGAACTATGTAGCAATAGAACACCAAATTATGAAGCACAGCTGACTAAATTATGCTACAAGAAAAGACAAATTATGCACATTTTAAGTCTGTAATGTTACTCTATTTTGTCATTTTATCACACATTAATACTGTTTGATCAAAGGTTTCATCTTATCAGTACTAGTTGAACACCTGAATACAGATATCAGCAACTGAAAGGTGACTGGTAAACCTTTTTAAATGGTCTTGCAGCAGGAAACACAAAATGTGGCACTTTGGTTAGTGACTATTCTTTCATCTGAACAAAAAACATTTATAATGAAATCTGAAAAGTTATATAGCAAAATGAAGGATTATAGCAAGAGTGGTAAATCTAAAATTATGTGAAAAATGCCACACCCTCCATAGTCTGGTGGTTCTGACCAATGTTCCCCAATATTTTTAATCTTCTACGGCAATAAACTGCCTGAGAGTGCACTTTATTCAGCAGTTTTGTGGAACAGTGTACAGGGGGTGAGTAAACAAGTTACGATTGGGCGGGATGGGAAAGGAGAAGTGAGGGGAACTACAAAAGTTCTTTTCCCAAATTCCCAGCAATACAATTTACTGTGTTTTCTGTTGAATCTACTAGATTGTAAGTTTGCAACCTTATTTACAGTTGTGGTCATTTCACCGAAAATTAGTTTAAAATTGGTGCCTGCCCTCACAGAAGCTGGTTTCTGTGAAGATATAATGGCATTATGGATATAAAAACAGGTTATGATCATTCAAATAAATGGTTATCGTCTAATAATGTATGTATAACCATGAAAAAGTTTCTTTGGGCTCATGTCTAGCAAGGATCTCCCACAAGACGTTTCAGGTACTTGTGTCTACTCATGTCTGCTTTACCCAAGTTTAAATAAATTATAGATTCTACAGTACTGTTGTATTACTAGAGTTTGCCTTGTAACAATATTAACATGAAAACATTTACTGTTGGAGAACAGCCTAAAGTAGCCCAGAAATATTCCTGTGCTGTGTTCTTTTTACAAAGGAGAGGCTACAATATTCCCTTCAAAGTAGGATAATGGAGGAAGATGGAAAAGTTAATGACGTGTTCATAGACTTGGAAAACAGTGAGCCAAGTAGCATTATTTCCTAAAGAGAAGGAGAGAATGGAATTAAATATGGATGTAGTATTCTCATGTAAAATAGCAGGGTCTGTAGTGTGACATCAGCATTTCCGCACCTGATGCACAGGAAACATTCTGAACTAATCATAAATCAACTCACAGCACTCTATGTAACCATTAGTTATATTTACAAATAACATGTTGTCTATCGTTATAATGTACATAATTGAGTTACTGGTTGAGGGGGGTGAAGCCCTTCTCAATCAGCAACCACAATTCGTCTCAGGGCCAAGTCACAAGTAAATCCTAAATTAACCTGTGCTCAGCCCTGAGATAGTTTGGCACAGAGCAGTCAGGCTTAACTCAGAGGCAATGTGTAAAGTATTTGTACAACACTTCTAACATTAACACAGTAGAAACACTTCACAAAAGGATCCCATACCAGCTCAGCAAAATAGAGCAACATGTAATAAATAAAACAAGACGAAAATGACAAAAATCCAATCAGTAGAACTGGAGTTATGGGGAGATGGTAGCACACATGCATCTCAAGATGGCTGTTGCCGTGTGAGCTCCATCATCATACCAGCCTAATAACTATACTTTCCCCAACACGAGGAGTGTGCTGTCTTTGGTCCCTGGTGACGCTTCTGCTGTAGAAGTTGCGGTGACCATTTTGGTGGCTTTCTGGAAGTACTTTGGATCCGCTGCACTGAAGTAACGTGAAAGCCTCCACTGAAGTGCTTCACCACTCCGACTGCATTCTGAGGCCTGCCCTGTTGAGAGGAGGCAGTTTCCTTGCCCACACCTGCTTCTTGGCTGGGAAGTATGCCGAGCTCCCTTCTTTAGGGATTTTCAACTATCGAGGCTTACTCCTTTTACCTGGCTTTCATTGATGCTCTCTTTTTTCCAGCTACATTAAAGAGATTATTCCAATTACTGTTCTAATTATCTGGATATCAGTCTTTGACAGCTATTATAAAAAAAATGTATCTCAACATATTGCATCAGTGCTTCATAAAAACATATAGGCCCTAATTAGGATGTTAGTCGGAGTTGCCTCTGACCGACATCCCTGTGTTCCCGAACCAACCAACCTTGGGTCGGCGGTCCGAAACCGCAATTACAAGGTGACTGTACATGGTGCGGATGCAGACTCACATTTCCCTATGGAAACTTGTGTGGCAGTCGGAAACCAGCAGCAGCACAAGCTCCCATAAAGAAATGTGAGTCACTGTAAATCCCTGCACCATGTGGCAGGCAACTCAAGGTGCGGTCTCCAGGGAAAGAAGTAGGTTACTGAACCAGAGACGGCTTTGACGAAAGTGTGACTACAAGCCCCTCTCCCCCTGGCTTAGACCATGATGCAATAATATAGCATCTACAGAAACACAGATTAATCACTTGAACCGTATATATACAATGCACATTAGGTGTGCATGGTTTGTGTCCTTATTACAGGATTCACTAGGAGAGGTACACACGGGGCTGGATCCCGTGGAGTCCTGATGAAGAGCTATAAGGAGAACAGCTCGAAACATGCTGACAAAAACACATTATTGAGACAACCAGACTCATTAAGGTTAGGTTTCTTCTCAGTACACAACCCCTGATTTTTAACCATACCAACTAGGGGCAGGAATTAAAGAGGGGCCAACTAGTTAGGCTTTTTTAGATTTTCTTTATCTTTCCACTCCACATCACTGAATTACACATAGTCTCTAATAAAAAGTACTCCTACGTAATTTGCAAGTCGCAGCACGCCTCAATCTGTAGAGGATTGAGAGGAAACTCAATGACGAAGCATGCCACCTAGGAGCAACCCTGGTGGGTGAGGGGTCTCTAGAAAAAATGTATTTTTTCTAGACAAGGGATTACAATGAATTCTTGCTGTATCCTACCTAATTCGCTAAGGACAGGTTTCCTTCGATCTACTCGATTATTATCCACTACGTAACTGTCAGGAGGATAAATCTAGCCTCTACCTCTGCCTCCCTCTCTCCTTCGGTAACTCACTGTGCCTGCCACACAGTTCAGGGATTTACAGAGGGCACCATAGTTGCACCCTTGGTCCCCAACTGGAGGCTGTGGAAGCAGGGGGGCCCTGCTAGTGGTCTCCAAAGACACTTTCCGACAGGCTTTCCATGTCAGAAAGCCCAACATGGATAGTCTGTTGTAAACCTACGTAATAATCCGGACAGCAGAAACGCCATCCGTAAGGGATTGTGTTGTGATTCTGACTGGCCGACGGGCTCCTTGAGCCTGTCGGAAGCCAGCTGGATTGACAGGCTGGTTTGAATTCCGACCGCTGTAATCGTAATATGGCAGTTGGAATTCAAACCAAGGATGTGGGTCGGAAAGCCTTTGAGCTGCGGTCGTAGGCTTTCAGACTGACATCCAAATTAGGGCCATTGTGGTTTATTTCTGCTGTGGCTATTATAAATACAAACATGTTATTCCTTATATACCAATATTTTCTCTTATTTTCATAATTCTGCTAAACACACTGTCTGCTATTTAAAATGGAAACATAGCTATCACCTTCCTACTGCAACAAACAGAAACAAACTGCTTCTCCTCCAACTATATAAAATCTAAAGTAGTGGTGTCCCAAGAATTGTACTTAACTAACATCCTAGAGTAGATAAAAGCCATACATTCAAATACTGACTCTATATGCTCGGATATTAAGCATATTCAAAGAGACATTGCTTCTATAGCAATGAAGATTTCTGACAATGAGACAAAAAGAAGTGTCTGAATGGATGATTTAGTAGGTGCGTGACAGACTCTATAAGTGAGTGATTAAATGTATCTTACTGAATGCATGGATTAGTGACTAAACTGTGTGAATTTATGTATCTGTCTGACTGTTGGTGTGTAAGCTGCTGCATGGGTTTGCGAATAGCAACATGAGTGTCTATATGGGTTATTGATTGGTTGTCTGAGTATCTGTATGGGTGCCTGAGTGTTTGTGTGGGTGGGGTGTGTGTGACTCTGTGCATAGATGTGTGAGTGGGTGATTTACTGAGTGCATCTGTGATGGACTGTTTGGGTGGGTGAGTGTGTATGGGTGTGTTAGTGAGTGGATGTATATCTCAGTTGTACACGTGTGAGTAACTACATATTTGAAAGGCAGTATATATTTGTGTTGGAGTATATAAATGGCTATGATTGAGGGTGTGTGATTGTGAGAGTGGCTGTATGAATGAGTGTGTGCTTTTATCAGTGATTGTATAAAAGCATAAGACTGCTAGTAATTGTATGAGTAATTGAGCTGGTGTGTGTATAACTGTATAGGTGAGTAAATGGCAATGTGATTAATTATTTGCATGACTGACTAGGTGTGTGAGTTCCTCTATGGATGAGTGGCAGTGTGTGAGTGTCTATATAGGTGTATGAGTGCATATGATAGTCCTGTACTAAGTGACCATAAGTATAAGTGACTGTATGGGTGAGTGAGTGGATGTGTGTGTAAACCTAAGAATCAGTGAGTGGGTATGTAGTTATTGGTGTTGGAGTGTCTATGGTTTTGAGAATGGCAGTCTGTAATTTAGAGTGGGTGTATCAAAGGTTATATTAGGGTGTAAGAAGATGCAGCAAATTATCACATGGATGATGTAATCACTGATGTCATTTGAGATGTCATCAGTGATGTCATCAGTAATGTCACTGACCATGTCATAAGTGATGTAATATGTGACGTCATCAGCAGTGCATTGCGGGGGCGCGAGTTATAGTTAGCTGAACTAACTATAACGGGGGAATTTCTCTGGTTTCATACAAGTGTAATGTCCAACTAACTATAACTTTCCTCAAAACCTATGGTTTTTTCAGTGAATTTCTAAGGTTTATTAAATGCTAATTTCTAACTATAACGTGCCTGAAACCTATGGGTTTTTCGTGAATTTCAAAGGTTTTTTAAATGCTAATTTCTAACTATAATGTGACTGAAACCTATGGTTTTTCCAGTGAATTTCAAAGGTTTTTTAAATGCTAATTTTTAACTATAACCTGCCTGAAACCTATGGTTTTTAAAGTGAATTTCTAAGGTTTTTTAAATTGTAGTTTCTAACTATGCCTACAGAGGTAGAACATGTGAAGAAAGAAGAAAAAATACACAGAAAGAAGCAACAGAAGTCCACAAAGACGAAGAAAAGGAAGAAGCAAGACATGTGTAGAGAGAACCCACAGAGGAGCAATAAGAAGCCTTGTTGCAAAATCATTCTCTGCCCACAACTTTTTCAGACAGGTACTGGTGGTAACTGATTCTGACTAACCAGGCCTAGAGCCAGTGCTATTCTAAAAGACGCTTTGAATACAGTGAAAACACCTACATACACTAGGGAACACTATGCGTTGGGGTACCCCTGTGATTAGCATGACCTTCTCTGTAAGACCCCAGTACATAATAGGGCAGGGGTATTAAAACTACCATTAAGTCAGAGGTGCAGAAATATGCTACTTTAGCTAGTATTCGTGTTTGCAGAGTGGTGGAGAAAGTGTGCTTGGCGTCCAACCAACGCTCAGGAATTCCGCTGCGTAGGACTTACAGGAGGTACTCCCTCAGGACTAAATTGGACTTCATCCCCCATCCCGTAGTATGCTACAAGACATGTTTGCAGATTGGTAGAGAAAGAGGGCCATGTCCTCCAAAGATGTCTTAGCAATCCCACTGTTTGGGACACACTGGAGGTAACAAGAGGGGTAGTTGGCCCCCAAGGACATCCTTGGAGGCCAACTTTCCAAACTATTACCTCCAGTCAGTCCCACACGGCAGCACTGGTAAGTACTCATACCAGGCCATGCCCGCTTTGCCCACCACTCTACAAACGTGCTCCCTGGCATGCTCTTGAATGGGGATTGAAGTCCCCTTCACTGCAGGAGCTCCTTTAGTGGCTATCTAGCATACCTTTTACCTCCAGTAAGCCCCACGCAGTGGGATTGGTGAGAGGTAGATGAAGGCCATGCCCCTTTCCCCACCACTCTGCAAACGCACCCCCCTGGCACGTTGTAAGTTGGGGGATTAAGTCCCCTTGAATCCTGAGGGTCCCTGGGGTCCAACTAGCCCACCAGGCACCTCCAGTAAGCGCCACAGAGCAGCGTTGCAGAGAGGTGTAAAAAGGGGCATGGCCGGACCACCTCTCTGCAACGCAGCGCAGTAGCGCTTACTGGAAGCACCTGGTGGGCTCTTTGGTCCCCAGAGGCCCTCAGGATTGAAAGGGAATTAATTCCCCAATGTTAAACGCGCCACATGGCTTGTTTGCACACATGTCACCTCAGGCCCTGCCCCCCTCCCTTCACCACTGTGCAAACGCATCCCGTGGCGTGTTTTAAGTTAGGGGATGAAGTCCCCTTGAATCCTGAGGGTCCGTGGGGTCCAACTAGCCCACCAGGTACCTCCAGGAAGGGGAATTAATTCCCCATCTTAGAACACGTCACAGGGCGCATTTGCAGAGTGTTGCTGGAAGGGGGCGGGCCCCTTTATCAAACATATATATTTTAAATAAGGGGGCTGTGTGGCCCCCCTTCCTTTCCTATTTTATAGGCCCTGGGGACCTCATTCCCCCAGGGCCTGACCCCTATTTTTTTAAATGGAAGGGGGCCGCGTGGCTCCCCTCCCGAGGTCATATTCGGCCCCGGGGACCCCATCCCTCGGGGCATGGCCAGTGTTTTATTTTTTTTATATATTTGGAGGGGGGCTGCATGGCTCCCCATCTCAGGCCATTTATGGCCCTGGGGACCCCATCCCCGTGGCTGGGCTTTATTTATTTATTTATTATTTTTATTTTTGGGGAGGGGGACTGCGTGGCCCCCCTGCCAGGCCACTTCAGCCCGGGCCCTCTACATTGGGGACCGTGGGGGGAGCCCCAATGCCACCACAGTTCTCCCGGCTCCCTGCGTCCTGCAGGAGCTGGCATTGCTTTTCCATAAGGGGAGCTGCTAACATTCAGCTCCCCTTATGAAAAAGAAATTCTGCTTTGCTTCATTGAAGGGAGAGCATGTTTCCCTGCTCTCGCTTCAATGAAGCAAAGCAGTTTGCAATGACAGGGTGGGAGCCGCGGGGCTCTCGCCCCGTCATTGCAAACTGCAGTGTCCCGGGGTGGGCATCCCGGGACACTGCAGGAGCCAGCCCTGGGGGTGGCTGTCCCGAGGGCCATCAAGGGCTCCAAGAGGGGGGCCGCACTGCCCCCTCCCAACTTGTGCATAGCCCCGGGGAGGTGGTGGTTCCCGGGGCTCGGGGGTCTGTTACGGACCCCTGAATTAACATGCTTAGTGGCCCGGGGAGGTGGCGGTCCCCTGAGCATGTGGGGGGGCTCGAGCCCCCTCACACAGGTTATTATCTTTTTTAACTCAAGCACCGAGAGTGGTGGTCCCCGGGGCTGCAGGAGCCATGTGCCCCTCGAAATATTTTTTAAAAAGCCCTGGGGTGGCGGTCCCCGGGGCTTGGGGGCACACATTACAAATAACAAGCACCTGGGGTGGCTGTCCCCGGGGCTGCGGGGCCTGCCTGATCCCCCGCAATTTCAATTTTGCATGCCCCTGGGCCTTGGCCCACCCCGGGGGCTAAATAATGATGAAGCGCGGGAGGCAGCGCTTCATTTATTTGTTTTTTTCTTTACGAAACTCGTGCTGGGTGCACTAATCTTGACGATTTTCTTTAAAAAAATGCTTTTCTTGGCCCAGGGGGTCCTTATGGGAACCCTGAGCCGGCCTAGGGGGTCAGGGTGTTTCTACCCTGCCCCCTTTTCTTGTTTTTTACATTTGTTTTTCTGTTATCTTGTGCCTCGGTTACCAAGGCACAAGATGGCTGCCAACACTTCCTGGTTTAGAGTGTTGACAGCCAATTAGAATAAAGCTTGTGGTTGGGAGGGTCCGCGGATCCTCCGTGCTTCTGAATATTGAACTTTTATTTTTTGATTTTCTCAGCAACTACTGAACGGATTTACACCATTTAACAAAAAGAGTTCTTTCTGTAACAAGGGCTACCTTTTTGCCAAATTTGGTGTAATTCCGTTCGCAGTTTGGGCTGTAGCAGTGTCTAAAGTTTCCTACGGGAATTGCCATGGAGAAAACATGTTTTGGGACCCCCCTTTTTTGTCGGCCCTCGCTTGCCAAATCACCCCGAAACCTTTAAGATAAGAGCTGACCAGAGCTCCCCACAAGTTTTGAAAATTTCCCGAATATTCGTCAACCGGCCCCGAAGGTATGGGGAAAAGAAAATAGCTGAATAGAAACAAGGTCCTAACTATAACAGCGGGCTACTTTTCTTACTTTACTTCTCTATTTTTCCTTTGTTTTGATATATCTTATATACTACTATGGTTACTCAAAACACAATCAAAGTTGTTTTGCGCATTGTTAAAGGTCCCAGACACCTAAGTCAAGAGGTGT
This sequence comes from Lissotriton helveticus, assembly GCF_964261635.1. Taxonomy (NCBI): domain Eukaryota; kingdom Metazoa; phylum Chordata; class Amphibia; order Caudata; family Salamandridae; genus Lissotriton; species Lissotriton helveticus. The sequence continues at coordinate 1,406,236,755 of NC_136063.1, read as the reverse complement.
AAAATATTAGAATGCCTACAATTATTTAAAGCTGATAGTTGTTTCCTTCAAGAAACTAATATCAATAACACAATTAAAAATGTCATATCAAAATGATGGGTGGATACTATTGTGTCATCCCCAGCTATAGGATGCAAAAATAATGTGGTCATTCTTTTGTCACTCTCAAGACATTTTCATATACAAGTGTTAAATCACCACAATGATTCTGGTGACAGATTTGTATACACTCAAATCAAAGTTGGAAACTACATCCTCAAGTAGTGCATTATGCTCCCACAATAGATGCCCCTCCTGTATGGAAATCTATCACAATTGAAAGCATAAAACGTGGTAAGGTCCCTCTTATCTTGGGAGGAAATGGTATTCTTATCTTAGATCCCCTTTTATGATAGATTTTCTACATCAAATTTTCGATTCACTATCACAAATGAAAGCATAAAACTTGATAAGGTCCCTCTTATCTTGGGAGGAAATGGTATTCTTATCTTAGATCCCCTTTTATGATAGATTTTCTACATCCAATTTTCTATTCACTAAATCCTTTTATATGTTTAAATCCTTTTGTTTGCACCACAAAATTGATTATGTTTTGGATACTTCCTACCACCACAGCTAAACATCTCTGTACAATGACCACAAATCCTAAAATTTAACAAATCTCTAACTCAGACCATACTCTAGTTTATTTTTCTGTTATCCTACAAGGTATTGTTTTCCCCAAAATCTAGCTGGAGAATGAACACTAATATAGTCTTAAATCCAGTTAACTCTCCTAAACTGTCCACTGCTATAGGTAAAAATCTTATGAATAATAACCCAAATGACACCTCACAAATTATTCATTGAGATGCCTTTAAAGCATACATAAATGGTGTCACCATATGGCGCATGAAATTAAAACCTTCTATACTCAATTATCTTTGCTTGAGAATTAAATAGCTTTATCAGAGAGATTGTCATCTCTTCTTGAGATACTACATACAAATTCCAACAACAAAAAGTGAGACATGAGTATAACAACCTACTAAGTAACAGCGCTGGTTTACTATCTCTCAAAGAGACAAAGCAATTGCTACCTTACTTCCAATAAATGTGGCTAATTTTTAGCTAATTACTTACATATAAAAGAGACATAAACCAAATTAATGTGGTTAGGAAGTCTGATGGCACTTCACTTCTTAAAGTAAAAGACATTGCAAAAGACATTGCAAAAGAATTTCTATCCTTTTAATCTACCCTTTATGAAAAACCTGTGGCTCTACCAAATGATGGCATTGCTGCTTTTCTGAAGGATTGCCCTCTATTCCATATCTCTACAGAAGACTGGCTCCATCTTGGAAACCCAATTGATGGCCAAGAGATCTCTTCAGCAATTAAATGCCTTCACTCTAATGCCTTCAGTACCCAGCTCCTGATGGTATCCAAGGGGAATTGAAAACATTTTCTGATTCATTGTCTTCTACTTTACTTTCGTTATTTCGGGATTTTCAACTATCTTCTGCTGTTCAATATCCCTTTTCAACCAAGACTGTAAAATATATGCTAAAATATTAGCCAACAGATTGACTCCTATTTTAAATTCTATTACTCAATCAGACCAAACTGGTTTCACGAAGGGCACACTCTCTGCTCTGCACATAATACATGACTATTATGACATGCTTTATCTTTTGCTGGTAAATTGAAGGACCCTGCTGGTTTATTTAGTGGTAGATGCAGAAAAAGCTTTCAAAAAGGTGAATTGGCAGTTCCTTTCTCACACATTGGAAGCTTTCCATTTCAGCCCGAATTTCATGAATATGATTAAATCATAATATATACTGCTCCATCAGCTGCTATCCATGTTAATGGCACCTTTTCTTCTGCCTTTAATTTACATAGATGTACTAGTCCTTTGTCAACTCTTGTATGCCTTATTGCCATGGAACACCTTTTATGCTCTCTTTGTATGAATAAATAATATACTGGAATTACTGTAAATGAGATTATTTTGAAAGTTTCAGTATATGCAGATGATATACTATTATATGTTAAAAAAAACCTCTACCTCTGTTAGTCTACATTAGCTCAGAAACATCAATTTAGCCTCTCAGAGGCCACACCAAGGGTCCAGGATTTGTGAGGCACCACTCGGGGGTCAGGGGCTTGCTCCAGCTGGATCTGGGTGCTGGGGCAGGAACCTGTTATGTTCCTGTGGCTCAGGTCAGGAGGCCAGCAGACTAGCCCTAAGAGTCTCTCTGGGAGTCCAAGCTCCAAGAGGTGCAAGTCGAGTTCTTCTCACCCAGGCAAGAGGGCAGCAGGGCAGCACAGCAGGGCAGCAGTTCCTTCAGAGGAGAGGTCCAGCAGTGTGATAATCCTTTGAGCAGCACAGCAGTCCTTCTTCCTGCAAGAGTCTCCAAAGAACTAGAAATGCTGTCACGGCTATGGGCTGTGGTCCAGGGGCACTGCCACACAGCATGGTATCAATGGCAGTTCGCGCAAACTCTGTGGCAAAATGCACTGTGCCACTTTCTTGGTGCGTTACTGGTGGTCTTGTCGCTGCCGCCACTCATTGGGACATATGCACAACGCTGTGCGCAAATGCTAAGACAACACTTTGGGAACATTGATGTCAATGTGCATTGGACCTCTACTACAACATAGTGCATAATATAGAAATACAGAATCATTGTGCAAAGCAAGGACAGCTGAGACATTGTGCAACGTTAAAAAGGAAGAGATTATTGCCATTGAGCTGAGCCTGTACAGTTTCTGCCTTTTTTTAAAATTCCTTTAGATACTTTTGTTTTACTTTCATGCTCCTCTTCAGTATTGTTGAGTTTGCTTGCAGGTGCATACTGGCCACGCCCCCAGGTCATCTTCAGCGTAGCAATCATCTCAGGCTCATCTCCTCTATAAAAGGAGACTGCGCCCTGCTACACGTGCTCGTTATTCTCTGTTGTTTCCCGATACTAGGACAACAACTGCAGCTGATGCGGAGCTTCTGCTTGTCAGCGTGAGGGTTCCAGACAGAGAGCTCCAGACGGTGAAACACAGAGAATAATTTGAAAATGGAAAGGCAAACGCTCGGCTGAATTGGGGGGGGTAAGAACATTCTTTTCATTTCTTTAGAGCATCGGTTGGATAATTACAATACGAACGCTTTGTGAACTATTTATTTTGAAAGAACATTTGCATGTTTGCTTATGATCATTGAATCCTGAACTCTTCAGCAATCTTTGCATCAACCGTTACTCCTGATATGTTAATGACAAATTTTTAGAACACTTGATGAAAATCGTTTTCTGATGGCAGAAAGGAGTTAAAGACCATTATTGTGTACAGTGCATCTTTTGTATAAAGTTGCAAGGCAGGTCCCACATTATATCTTATCATTGACATTCGTGGAGTAGACTTCTCGAACTGGAAAGTCATAAAGAAATCAAGGGAATAGGTTGTTGGTATGTATAACTTGTATCCTCCCACTTGATCAACACTAATTGAGTTTTCTAGGGAAATGTGTGATTGTTAATATTTCTCGTATATTCTATTTTGTAGCGTTTTCATTCCCAAAGACCCCTGGCTAAGCAGTAGGGAAGGCACAGGTGAATATGTTTAATCAGTATTAAGATGTTATTGGTTTTATTAGGAGTCCAGTCTGTATAACACGTCCTGTACTTTTATTGCAGATCTCCTTCCCTGCTGTTCCTTCCCCAACACCCTTTCCCCCACCTGGCCACTCTAATAATCTGCGTCATTACGACAATTCCGGTTTGGAGCTGCCTGGAGGTGGACCCTTCTAACTTCGTGCAAGTCCTGAGGAACGTCGCCTATGACAGAATAACGAGCCCACAAATTATTTCCTCCTGGCTTGCTCAATCTTAGAATGGATACCCTTGATGACATACTAAAGGCGTTAGAGCAAGTGCAATGAGTGTTGGTAGACTCTAAAGCACATACGTCAACCTTAGCAGATAGTGTCTCACATTTGCAACAAAGAATAAAAAGCAGGGAAAAAGCTGAACGTAACCCTTTTGATTTCCCTTCAGGCAGATTTCCAAGTGTTGTTAATTCTATTGGACAAAGAGCTACAGGTGAGGGTTCGACTCCAGCCTCTATATCAGTAACATTTCCTCCCCAAATACCATTGCCAGTACCTGAACGCTTCTCGCGGGATCCTGTTAAGATCCAAATTTTCCTTACCCAAATAGAACTGCATTTTACCTGTAGACCCCTATATACGGTCGTCAGCAGATGGATGAGTAGCTCATTTGACTTTGAACATGGTTTTAGATATTGCACAAAAACAGACATTCAATTACTGTGCTCCTTGATTCTGGAGCAACTGGTAACTCTGTGGACTCAGCATTGGCACACAATTTACAGTTACCATGCGTACTCAAGACAAAACAGGAAATTCTTCAAACTGTAGATGGGCGTGTCTTAACTTCAGGACCTATTACTACACAAACCAAAGTCTTGCAATAGAAGTTTACTGTAGTCATTATGCGACATATAGCAACCATCTCTTTTAATCTTATTAGCGCTCCTCAGTATGGATTTATTCTTGGGATGCCATGGTTGCAATCCCATAATCCGCAGATAGATTGGGTGCAACGAAAAATGATGCTCTAAAGAAATGAAAAGAATGTTCTTACCCCCCAATTCAGCCGAGCGTTTGCCTTTCCATTTTCGAATTATTCTCTGTGTTTCACCGTCTGGAGCTCTCTGTCTGGAACCCTCACGCTGACAAGCAGAAGCTCCGCATCAGCTGCAGTTGTTGTCCTAGTATCGGGAAACAACAGAGAATAACGAGCACGTGTAGCAGGGCGCAGTCTCCTTTTATAGAGGAGATGAGCCTGAGATGATTGCTACGCTCGAGACGACCTGGGGGCGTGGCCAGTATGCACCTGCAAGCAAACTCAACAATACTGAAGAGGAGCATGAAAGTAAAACAAAAGTATCTAAAGGAATTTAAAAAAAAAGGCAGAAACTGTACAGGCTCAGCTCAATGGCAATAATCTCTTCCTTTTTTAAAAATAAATATCCACTCCCGCTCATCCCTGTTCTCCTAGACCAAGTAAAGTCAGCTGTAGTGTACACAAAATTAGACCTAAAAGGCGCGTATCATCTGGTACTCATGAGAACAGGAGCTGAGTGGAAAACGGCATTTAAGTCCAGGTAGGGACTTTTTTAATATGCCATAATGCCATTTGGACTTTGCAACGCCCCAGCAGCGTTCCAATTCTTTCTGAATGATATCCTATGGGAGAAATTTGTCATTGTTTTCCTAGACTATATTTTAATCTATTTTAATTCTCAAGAACTATAGGAACACCATGTTTTAACAATTTTGGAACAATTACAGAAAAACAGCCTTTAATGAAAATTGAGTAAATGCGATTTCCATGTCACCGAAGAAGAATTCCTTGGTGTCATTTTAACTCATGGAGGTTTTCAAATGGCACAAAGGAAAATCCAAGCAGTGCTCAATTGGCCAAGCTGGAAAGTGGTACGTGATGTCCAGTGTTTTCTGGGCTTTGCAAATTTTTATAGACGATTTATAGATCATTTCTCTCAACTATAGCTCCAATCACTCATCTACTGTGAAAGAATGTCCTATTTGTATGGAGCTCTGAGGCTCAAAAAGCATTTGAACAGCTTAAGCAAGCTTTCACCTCTGCATCCATTCTAGTTCATCTCAATCCTGAACAACCATACATTGTGGAAGCTGATGCCTCAGACATAGCAATTGGTGCTATCCTATCACAAAGAAATGTTACCACTGGCCAACTCTACCCAGTAACGTTTATGTCCAAAAAGTTGTCATCAGCAGAGAAAAACTATACGATTGCAGAGGAAGAACTTTTGTCAATAAAAGAGGCATTTAAGGAATGGAGGCATCGTCTGTTAGGAGCACAACATACAATCACAGTGTTCACTGACCACCGCAATTTACAGTTTATGAAAGCAGCACAAGTTTTGACCCCACGTCAATTGCGGTGGATACTTTTTTTTCCTGACTATGATTTTTTGGTCACATTTCATCATGGCATTGAGAACAAAAAAGCTGATGCAGTAACTTGCCAAGATTCAACTTTGATCGCATTAACAGAAAGACCACAAGCTATTATTGATCCAGACAAAGTTATTTGTATAGTATCCGCTGAGGATTTCTTAGATTCAGTATGAGATCATTTTCCTGTTCAATCTTGGAAGACATGGTTAGCGCAAAGTGCAAACAGACAAATCATTCAAGAGCTACCATTCCATGAGACAGCCTTATTTTTACCCACTGAGTAACTACAAAAACCAGTATTTGACTGGCATCATAACCACCCATGTTCCGGACATCCTGATAGGTTAAAAACAATAACTGCAATTCAACAAAATTTGTGGTGGGCCAAGCTAATTCAGGACATAACAAAGTGTGTTGCAGATTGTGAGATTTGTGCTCGTAACAAAAGTGAATGTGGGAAACCCAAGGGTTTGCTACTGCCCTTACAAACTCCACAAAGACCATGGGCATATTTTTCTATAGACTTCATCACAGATTTGCCTGGTGATCAAGACTATACATGTATTATAGTAATTGTGGATTCAATGCTGAATGCTTGAATGCTTAAGGGTTGATACAATGTTAATATGACAATCCTACTATTATAGGGATGTATTTATCTGTTCTAGCATGATTTAATTACCTCTTACCAGCAATGCTCTGTCAGCAGTGACTCTTTACCATCTACTTTACTAGTTCTAGTTTGGAAACTCCCCCCTTTTTTCTCTGTCCTTTAATGACCTCACTCCGCTCTTATTTCAAATCGCTATAGTCCTTAATGGGTTGTTTTACCCAGAGTTACGAGCGGAGATCGTTGTACGAGCTTCCGATACAAATATTCTTGACCGCGCCACCCCTTTCCCTCAGGCGGTGTCGTTTGGGCTTTTAAAAGAGCTTGGGATACGAACAAAATTGACTGGGCAACCCCCTTTTCCTCATGCGATGTTGTTTGCATTTTAAAAGATTACACCTCACGCGCTGGGCAGCCTCGCGCTGCTCCCGCTCGCATCCTACCTTCACAGTTACGCCCACCGCTCCATTCCTCTCTCCGGAATACACCGTCCCCGCGCACACTATTCAACGGACATGATCCCTGCCTAAACAATGACGTGCTTTAGAGGAAAGCACCTTAACGGGAACCACGCACGTCGTAACCTGCGTGGCAACCATTTTGTATGCCTGACAACCATTCCCTTCGGCATTAGACGAGCGACAACGGTCTTTTCCTCACGATCTGCTATCTCTATTAGGACAACACCCCAACTTCGCGATTTTAATCGGTAATTTTTCCGATTAACTAGCTCTTTTCCCTTCATAAAACTTATAATAATATTAAAAAAAAAAAAAAAAAAAGGCAGAGGCATACCTATTTACAAGGGGATACCTATCAATAAGGGGCATAATTACTAACATGTCTACATCCCCATCTCTCGATCAAAAGCTAGAGGAACTTGTCAATAAGGCCCTAGAGAAAGCCCTAGGCTCAATTGACGACGCTATTAATAAAAAATTGGACTCCCTTTCCAATTTACCCTCTGCACCCTCTACTAGTAAGACCAATGGGGTATCTAAAAGTAATAAAAAGAGGGCTATTATCACGACTCAATACAAGAAGAGCGCAAAGAAGCTAAAGAGCTCTATCTCTACAGGCCCTAGGGGCGCTGACCAGACTGGTGCCTCGGGCACCCCAGATGGGCAAGATATAGGCCCAGAATTTACTATCCACATCAACAGCGACGAAAGCTGTGAAGAAGAAATTGAGCTATCATGCTCATCAGGATTTAATACAGATGTGGAGGATGAGAACGTTAGACAAAGCGGAAGCTTAGAAGGAGCCTCTAAGGCCTCAGGTTCTAACAGTATGCCTCTAGACCCATTCAGGGAAGAAATGTTTGATCCCCTTCTAATTAAACACCCACTCTCTCCAGAATGGACCCCCTCCCAGCATATCGTTGACTACTTGTCATTCTGGCTTAGAAGGGAAATACCCCAAGAAGTCAGATCTAGACTCAGATCTGAATGCCCACGCCCATCCCTACCAAATAAAATCGCTATGACCCCAGAGTTAGACCCTAAGGTTGTGGCCTTTATAGCCAAAAACAACAGGGACCCAAGGAAAGGTCTAGACAAAGGACTAAAATCATGCCAAGATCGCCTTCTCGATGTAATAGGACCTCTTACTAAAATATTCGAAATGACAGAATCTGCTTATGTAGGGAATAACCAAATTGATGTCAAGGAGCTACGAGAATGGGTGCAAAGAGCGATATGCCTTGTTGGCAATGCTAATACAGCCATCTCCACAGAAAGGAGAAAAGGGGTCCTATTTAAAATAGATCCTAAACTCATTGAACTAGCCAAGAAAGACGGAGGTGCTGACTCTCAAGGTCTCCTCTTTGGCGAGGACTTCATAAAAGAAATGGCCAAGTATGTGAGCGCCTTCAGCTCAATTCAAAAATCGCAAAAAGATATTAAAAAAGTATTCAATGATAGAGTTTTTGCCAGGGCCGGGAGAATACGGGGTCGTTTCCCCGGCCGCGGAACTCAATCTTCAAGACCCTTCAATACCCGCGGAGGAAGATTCTCCAACAACTACGGCTCCCAATTCTTTCCACAAAGACAGAGAAACTGAGGACGTACCTTCAGAGGCGAACGGAGACAACGTTCCTTTTCTTCAGGTAAGAACCTTAAAAGACCATTCAGATATCCCTCCAAGGGTGGGAGGGAGACTACGCCAATTTGCTGGGAACTGGAACTTAGTAACACAAGACAACTGGGTCTTAGATACAGTAAAGGGTTACAAAATAGACTTTCTAGGTATTCCCTTTCAAACACGTCGCCCTCACGAGATCACTTTCTCTCTCAAAGACCGAGACCTAGTCTCCAAAGAAGTACAAGAACTGTTACACAAAGGGGCAATAATCGAGACGGAAACAAGAGGTTTCCTCAGCAATGTTTTTCTAGTGGAGAAGAAGAACAAAGAACAAAGACCTGTAATAAACCTAAAAGACTTGAATCGTTGGGTAGTTTACCAACATTTCAAAATGGAGGGTATACACCTCCTGAGAGACATTTTGCGGAAAAGGGACTGGCTCACGAGGTTAGACCTGAAAGACGCTTACTTAACAATTCCCATCTGGGAACCTCACCAGAAATTCCTCCAATTCACTTGGTTAGGAAAACTCTACCAATTCTGCAGTCTCCCTTTCGGCCTATCGTCCGCCCCCTGGTGTTTCACCAAGGTACTACGCCCTGTAACCGCCTGGCTCAGGGGGAGAGGGGTAAGACTGATCATATACCTAGACGACATCCTTATAATGGCCCAATCGAAAGAGACTGCATCTCTCCACACCAACCTTACAATTCAAATTTTGGAACATCTGGGTTTCATCATAAATACCAAGAAATCTTGTACTATTCCCAACCAACAAACACAGTTCCTAGGCTTTACGGTAGACACTCTCAAGGCGGAACTGAAATTACCCTCCGAAAAAGTCAGGAAAATGAGGAAGGAATTGAGGAAGGCTCTTGCGAAAAAGACCTTCCCTCTGAGAGTACTAGCAAGAATCGTTGGCCTCCTTTCCTCGACGATCCAAGCTATCTTCCCGGGACCCCTCCATTATCGGGCACTCCAAAGACTAAAGGCGAATGCTCTAAGATCGAACCATTCATATTCCCATATGATTTCTCTAGATCAAGAATCGAGGACGGAACTCCTCTGGTGGCTCAGAAATGCGGAAGCATGGAACGGCAGAGCCATTTTCGGGGAACAACCGGATCTGATAATAGAATCAGATGCGAGCTTGGCAGGATGGGGAGCGAGATGTGGGAAATACTCCACAGGGGGTCGTTGGACCACTCAAGAGAAGAGATTGCATATCAACTGCTTAGAATTACTGGCAGGTTCATTTGCGATTCGCTGTTTTACACCCAAAACAGCGAAATGCTGTGTGACATTACGCACGGACAATGTTTCGGCAGTCCGTTATGTCAACAAATTGGGCGGTCCACATTCCAAGGGCCTAACGGACCTTGCGAAGAGTTTTTGGGAATATTGCTTGAACAAAGGTATTTCGGTTATAGCGGAACACATTCCGGGCCTGAGCAATGGTGTCGCAGACTGGTATTCCAGGAATTTCAGAGATTCAAGCAACTGGAGACTAGACAGACAAACCTTTCTAACCATTCAATCAATATGGGGCCCATACAGGACAGACCTTTTCGCGGACCGTCTAAACACACAACTGAAGGAATTCTTCAGTTGGAGACCGGACCCGCAAGCTCAGAATGTAGATGCTTTTCTACAAGATTGGAGAGGTCTGAAACCTTATGCCTTCCCGCCATTTGCATTGCTTCCTCGGCTTCTCCTTCATGCTCGACGCTACCACGACATTATAACTGTAGTAGCTCCTCTTTGGAGGTCCCAAGCCTGGTTTCCAATCATTCTGGAAATGAGCATAGACTTTCCAATTCTAATACCCTCCTTCAGGGAAATACTCTCGGGTCCAGAGGGAGACGTCCATCCCCTCGTGGATCAGGGTCTTCTAACCCTGACGGCCTGGAGGATTTCAGGAGACAATGGCAAATCCCTGGGCTTTCGCCGAATGCTTTCAGACTCATTTCCGAGTCGTGGGCTCAAGGTACAAGGAAAGCATATCGACTGGCATGGAACAAATGGGTTCGCTGGTGTCTTCAACAAGATCACGATCCCGTTTCAGTTGATCTAGTTCATGTTATCAACTACCTTTCTGAACTCTTTATTTCAGGACTCTCCTATAGAACCGTGAATGTCTATAGATCTGCAATTTCTGCAGGTCATTCCCTCATTAATGGTCTCTCCGTCGGACAGAACTTGCTTACTAAAAAAATTATGAGAAGCATGAGAGTCATTAATCCACCAACCGCTAAATATTCCGCCCTTTGGGACGTAACACTGGTACTCCGAACTTTATCATCTTGGGGAGAGAACTCCTCCCTCTCTTTAAAGCGTATCTCTTTCAAACTTACTGTTTTATTATGTCTGGTATCTTTTAGAAGAACCTCCGATGTCAAAGCTCTAGATATTTCTAGTAGATCCTTTCAACCAGAGGGTGTATGTTTCTACCTTAAGAGAAGAACTAAAACTTTATCTTCCTCTATCTTCTACCCCTTTTTTCCGCAGAATGAAAGACTCTGTGTGGTTAAATGTCTGAAAGAGTACGAGAGGAGGACCGCCAATCTAAGATCAAATGAGACTCAATTATTGATTTCCTTTAGACTTCCCCATAAAGGAGTTTCTTCTCCAACTCTAGCCAGATGGGTGAAAGAAGTTATGTACGAAAGTGGTGTGAACACCTCGATCTTTGGAGCTCATTCCCTTAGGGGCGCTTCTGCTTCTAAAGCCTATTTCCTTGGTGGTGGTTTACAAGAAATTCTTAAGGCGGCAGACTGGTCTAATGATACTATGTTTAGATCTTGTTATTTTAGACCGATCTCTAATGTGATTGATAATGTTCTTAATGCACTTTGAACTTGCATAATATGGCCTCCGTGTCGTGCCATAAAATTTAGATTTTTCACAGCCTGCTGGGCAGAAAATCTGGATTTTATTAAGGACACGGAGGCTGATATTATCCCGCCTCTATTTTTTAATCTGAATTGTAACCCACCCTTTTATTTGAACAATGTCTCGGAAATGTATTCTTCTTCTTTCAGAATAAGAATCTACTGGATTAGAAGTTGAAAGTTTACTCGTTGGAATCCTGTTCCTTTCTTCATGTTGGACATCTTTCTTCGCAGCCTGACAAGAAGGAAGATACTTGGTCAGAGAGGGACTTGTTACCTCTTCAGAATGTTCACAAAGTTCTATTCCATTATTGCTGCTGAGCTGTGGTAATAAAGGAGATTTGCATAATATCAGCCTCCGTGTCCTTAATAAAATCCAGATTTTCTGCCCAGCAGGCTGTGAAAAATCTAAATTTGCCTGGTGATCAAGACTATACATGTATTATAGTAATTGTGGATAGTTTCTCTAAACTGGGACATTTCGTAGGGTGCAGGAAATTACTGACATCTAGTGTATTAGCCAACTTGCTTCAATTTCATGTTGTGCGCTTGCATGGATTTTCCAAAAAGATTATTTCCGACCGTGGACCCAATTTACTGCCACCTTCTGGTCTCAATGGTGTCGAGCCCTACAAATATCTCCTGCTCTCTCAATCAATCAATCAATCAGTCATTTGTTAAGCGCACTACATACCCGCGAGGGTCTCAAGGCGCTGAGGGCCACTACTGCTCGAACAGCCAGGTCTTTAGTGTCCTCCTGAAGGTCAGAAGGTCTTGGGTCTGTCGTAGGCTCAGTGGGAGGTCAAACTGAGAGACTCAATCAAACCTTGAAGCAATACCTATGTTGTTATGTCAATTCCACAAACGATTCATGGGTTTGATTGCTCTGGTTAGCGGAAATTGCGTACAACGCAGCACATCATACATCCTTACAAAATCCACGTATGGTTTTCATCCCACTTATTCGCCAGTAGTTCTTCCTGACAGTCAGAGTTTAGTCCCATCCATTGCCACTGGAGTGAAACACATACAGAAAGTACATTCCCAGATAATTCAAAGGCCACAATTAGCAAAAGCAAGGTACAAATCTGCAGCTGACAAACATCGCAGTCCTGGACCTCCATATAAAGTGGGTGACAAGGTTTGGCTTTCCACCAAGAACATATCATTCAGACATAAGAAGGCCTTTCACCCCAAGTTCATTGGTCCATATGTGATGGTCAAGCAAATCAATCTGGTTGCCTACAAGTTACAGCTGCCTTCTCAGTTTTTTACACCTCATTGCTGAAGCCTGCACCCCAGATGTGCTCCTCTCTGCCTAGTCCCCTGTTAATTAAGGGACAGGAGGGTTCGAGGTCCATAGCATACTGGATTCTCGCAGGCATGGTTCTCGTTTATGGTATTTGGTTTCCTGCAAAGGTTATGGACCTGAGCATGATTCCTGAGAGCCTGCGGAGAACGTGCACGCACCTCGGTTGGTGCGACAATTCCATGATTCCCACCCTTGTAAACCTGACCCTAGAGTCTGCTTGGGAGGGGGGAGTACTGTCATGGCTACGGGCTGTGGCTCTATGGGCACTGCCACACAGCATGGTTTCAATGGCAGTTCGCACAAACTCTGTGGCAAAATGCACTGCGCCACTTTCTTGGCGTGTTACTGGTGGTCTTGTCGCCGCCACCACTCATTGGGATATATGCACAACGCTGCGCGCATATGCTAAGACAACACTTTGGGTCCATTGATGTCAATGTGCATTGCGCACCTACTACAACATAGTGCATAATAAAGAAATGCAGAAACATTGTTTTAAGCAAGGACATACTGAGACATTGTGCAACGGTAAAAAGGAAGAGATTATTGACATTAAGCTGAGCCCATATTGTTTCCGCCTTTTTTAAAATTCCTTATAGATACTTTTGTTTTACTTTCATGCTCAGTGTTCAGTATTGCAGAGTTTGCTTGCCGGTGTGTATTGACCATGCCCCAGGACGTCTTGAGCGTACCAATCATCTCGGGCGCGCCTCCTGTATAAAAGGAGACCGCGCCCTACTACACGTGCTCATTATTCTCTGCCGTTTGCCAATCGCAGTACAACAACTGCAGCTGATGCAGAGCTTCTGCTTGTCAGCGTGAAGGTTCCCGACAGAGTGCTCCAGATGGTGAGACACAGAGAATAATTTGAAAATGGAAAGGCAAACGCTTGGCTGAATTGGGGGCTAAGAACATTCCTTTAATTTCGTTAGAGCATCGGTTGGATAATTACAATACAAACGCTTTGTCAGCCTTTTTTTTTTTTAAAGAACATTTGCATATTTGCTCATGATCATTGATCTCAACTCTTCAGCAATCTTTGCATAAACCGTTAATCCTGATATGTTAATGACTAAATTTTGGAACACTTGATGAAAATCGTTTTCTGATGGCAGAAGGGAGTTAAAGACCATTATTGTGTAGAGTGCATCTCTTGTATAAAGTTGCGAGGGAGGTCCAGCATTATATCTCATCATTGTCATTCGTGGAGTAGACTTCTCGAACTGGAAAGTCATGAAGAAATCAAGGGAATAGGTTGTTGGTATGTATAACTTGTATCTTCCCACTTGATAAACACTAATTAAGCTTTCCAGGGAAATGTGTGATTGTTAATGTTTCTCGTATGTTCTATTTTGTAGTGTTTTTATTCCCAAAGTCCCTTGGCTAAGCAGTAGGGAAGGCACAGGTGAATATGTTTAATCAGTATTAAGATTTTATTGGCTCTATTAGGATTCCAGTCTGTATAACACATCCTGTACTTTTATTGCAGATCTCCTTCCCTGCTGGACCTTCCCCAACACCCTTTCCCCCACCTGGCCACTCCAATAATCTGTGTCATTACGACAATTCAGATTTTGAGCTGCCTGGAGGTGGACCCTTCTAACTTCATGCAAGTCCTGAGGAACATCGCCTTTGAGAGTGCACTGAAGTGTTGGTGTTGCAGGTCCAGTATTTATACCCAGTTGTACCTTTGAAGAGGGGAGAAAGGTACTAGAGGTTTCCATTTGAAGTCCCCAGGAATTCTGCCTTCTCTGCCCCGGCTCCAGACTAAATACAGGGAGTATGCAGCCCTTTGTGTGGAGGCAGGACATCGCCTATTCTAGTGCAAGTAGGACTGGCTCCAGCTCCTCCCTTCCATCCTGCCAGTGATGGCTCATCCAGGTACACCTAAGCTGTCTAATGTGTGTGGCTTTGTAGAAGGAATACACAAAACCCAACTGTCAGCCATACCCAGTCTTGTGACCAGAGACAGGCTACAGGCACTAAATGGCTAAGGTAGGAAAATGCCAACTTTCTAAAAGATGCAAAAAGAACAATTGATGTACAGAATGCAGAACAATGTCATACATTCACCCCAGTACAAAGATCAGGGTCTAAATCCATTGTATTTTTTCCCACCATGACATTCCAGTTTGGACCCAGCCATATGCAAATCAGTCTTGACCCTGCGCCCAATGGGAACAGTCCAGCCCGAATTGCCAGACCAGGTCCTCCCTGGACTGGAAACAAGCATTCTAGGACTGGTTTTGGGCTTTCAGCCCTCATCAGCCAGGATAGCTTGACTCCAGTGGCATGGAGAGCACGGGACCCACATCTGGGCATACCCGTCCCACTCAGGGTGACAAATGCAAAAAGAACAATTGATGGACAGAATGCAGAACAATGTCATACATTAACCCCAGGACAGAGATCTGGGCCAAAATCGATTGTTTGTTTGCTAACCATGCCATTCCAGTTTGGACCCAGCCATATGCAAATCAGTCTTGACCCTGCGCCCAATGGGAACAGTCCAGCCTGAACTGCCAGGCCAGGTCCTCCCTGGACTGAAAACAAGCATCCTAGGACCGGTTTCCGGCTTTCAGCCCTCATCAGCCAGGATAGCTTGACTTTAGTGGCATGGAGAACACAAGACCCATGTTTGGGCATGCCCATCCCACTCGGGTGACAAATGCAAAAAGAACAATTGATGGACAAAATGCAGAACAATGTCATACATTCACCCCAGTACAGAGATCTTGGCCTAAATCTATATTTTTTTTGCTAACCATGCCATTCCAGTGTTAGCTAAAGAGCGATGATGGATTAAATCCAGATCAGTTGCCTGGGAGTGAATGCTTGCAATGTTCAACACTCCGTCCATCATCCCCTTTGGTTTTGCTTTGTTATCCCTCAGTTGGCAGGGTATGACCAGATGTGGGTCCTTGCTCACTTTGCCACTGTATTCAAGCTAGCCTGGCTGATGACGGATGATTAGGCAGAAACCGGTCCCAGGATGCTTGTTTCCGGTCCTGGGAAGACATGGTTTATCAATTCGGGCTGGACTGTTCCCATGAGGCACAGGGTCAGACTGATTTTCATATGGCCATGTCTGAACTGGGGTGGCAGAGTGAGCTAAAGAACGATGATGGATTAAACCCAGATCAGTTGACTGGGGGTAAGTGCTTGCAATGTTCAACACTCCGTCCATCATCCCCTTTGGTTTTGTTGTGTTCACCTTAAGTTGTCAGGGTATGCCCAGACGTGGGTCCCTTGCTCACTTTTTTTATTTTTTATTTATAAGAGTTTTTATTACATCAATGCACAAATAACATAGCATGGTACAACGGAACAAGCCCATGGCCTACAGGACAACAAAGCACCCTCAGTGGATATTGTACACAGCTTGTTTGCCAACAACCCACAACAGGCAGGCAGCGAGTCATGTTTTGAAACCAGTGAACGATCATACAAATACCGAGCTCATAGATTCTAGGGGCAAACCTCCCGTGCACATGCTCCATACTCTGCCGTCCCGGAGGCCCTCACCACTGACTGAGTTCAGAAACATAGCAATAGACTCTCTCCCAGACTGCCTGCCAGCCCTCATCCCCCCGCACCCCACCCGACCCATCCGCCCATATCTCATGTAGTTCCCAGATTGAAACTGTTCATCATATATCAATACTAATTGTCTGCAATCAGGAATGCTCCATTCCTCTTACCAAGTCAGTGGAATCTATCTCCTCCTCCCCGGGTATCGCCCCCTCCCCCTGTCCCAACTCCCGGATTTGCCAAGCCTATATGCTGTATACAGTCTCCAAATATTTTTAGGACGGTTCCTGGACGGAAGCAGCTCACTGTAGTTCTCAGATTGCATGCAGCAGTACGTCATGTCGTGTGTCCATTGTTGAAGTGCCGGCACTGGACCTCTCATCCAACACAGTGCCACTCTGCGCTTGGCCATGAGTAGCCCCATATCCACCATCCTGCGCACTGCTTTGGGCAACTTCTTGATAAATCCCAGCAATGCCATCGCTGGGTCTGTCGAGAGTTCCGTCTCTACCACTGCCCCCAGCTCTCTAAAAATGTCCACCCAGTATGCCTATATTCCGGGACATTGCCATGCCAAATGCAGAAAGTCTGCTGACTGAGCTTGATACATCTCGCAGGTTGCCTCATCTCGGAGACCGTACCTGCAGAGCCTCTCAGGAGTGTAGTAAGTCCTGTTGATGTATTTAAAATTTATAAGCCTATGCCTACCATGTAGTGAGATCTTCTTAGTATTCATACAACAGAATGACCACATGGAGTCGTCTATCAGAGTCTGCAAATCTCTCTGCCAGGCTAGCCTAGCCGTAGTATAGCTGTTTTCCCTGTGAGACATAGTTAATTTATATATAGAAGTAATCATCTTGCGTGGGGAAGCAGTCTTAATCACATGGGTCAGCTCCCGCACTTCGGGAGGCTCGGCTAGGTCTTCTCCCAGCTGTTCGCGTAACGCCCCGTGCAGCCTGTGGAACTGAAACCTGGCCAGCAGTGTGCAAGCGCCTGCTGTCTCCTCAATTTGTTCTCAAGTCTTCACTACCCCCTCATGAAATAGGTCCCCCGTCACCTCTATGGACTGTGCGCGCAGTGTCTGCGTCACCCCCTTGTCCTTACACGACCCCAACCACAGTGCCCATTCGATTGGCATGTCAGGGGAATACAGTAATGCACCCACCAGTTGCTGCAGAATACAAGGCCATGCATGACGGACCGAATTAATAGTCTAAAATGCCTGTTCTAAGGTCAATAGGCTCAAATATTGCGACGGGGTCGGATCTACCATCGATTTCTCAATACGGAGGAATGGGACATCCGCTTCACCATGTATCCAGGCATGGACCAGGGCTCCCTGCGCTGCCCTATACTATAGTTAAAAATCCGGAGCTCCCAGCCCTCCCATATGATAAGGCAACGTAAAGACCTTCCACTGAACTCTCGCTTGCTTACCAGCCCATTTATCATCGACTGATGCAGCCTGTGGAAAAAGGTGCGTGGCAAGACTATCGGGATGTTCACAAATAAGAATAGCAGCCTGGGCAAGACTACCATTTTCATAATCGAGATTCGTCCCATTAAAGATAGCGGGAGACAGGACCACAATTCCACATCGTCCTCCAGTTTATCTATGGTCGTGCCATAGTTTTCCCTAAACACCGTCTCAGAATCCGTGTGCAGTCTAATGCCTAAGTATCTAATGGAGTCCGTTGACCATAGCAAGGGGTACTCCATATCGAATTCAGTCGTAGCTGGGGTAAGAGGAAAAACTATTGATTTTGCCCAGTTTACTTTCAGCCCTGACAGTGCTCCAAAATGCACGACCTCCCTGATAACAGAAGAAATGTTATTTTCCGGGTCGCGCTCATACAGCAGCGTTACGTCCTCGTAGGTCGACACCACTATCCTGTATGTCAGGAACCCTATTCCCTTGTTTGCGTGATACTCCTGGAGCGCACATGCCAACGGTTCTGCCACGAGGGCATATAGTAAAGGCGAAAGAAGGCAGCCCTGCCTAGTTCCCCTAGAGATGGAAGTTGGCTCTGTGACCAAATCGCCCAGGCAAATACATGCCGTGGGTCGATAATATATTATACCCATCATCTGCAAGAAGACTGATCCCAGTCCCATTCTCGTCAACACCTGTCGCATGAAGGCCCACTCCACGGAGTCGAAGGCCTTCTCCATGTCTAGAAAGACCGCTACCGCCTTATTTTCTTGCTTTGTATGTTGCATGGCATCAAACACGGTCTGCACATTATACGTTAGTTTCCTGTTCGGTATGAATAAGGCTTGTTCCAGACCGATCAATACATTAGCCAAAAGAGCAAGTCTATTAGCTAGTATCTTGGCAAATATTTTGGTGTTGACACTGAGCAGCGACAAGGGTCGATCCGAGCCGCACTCGTCGGGAGGCCTCACCTGCTTGGGAATAGCCACCAAACGGGCGTCTCTCATCGTTTTAGGCATGGTGCCGGTGACACACATGTCATCAAATAACGTTGATAAATATGGGAGCAGTAAGTCCAGAAAGGCTTTATAGAAGGCTACCTTTAGACCGTCGGTCCCCGGGGCACTCTTGGCCCTCGTGCCCGCTAAGGCCTTCGTGATCTCGTCTTTTTCGATGGGGTGCATTTAGAATTCCCTATGTGTGTCCGAGAGAAACGGTAATTTTATATGCTCCCAGGATCCAGGATTTCCTCATTCGCTCCCTCTGAGCGGGAAGTGTACAAATCTGAGTCAAATTGTCTAAAGCACTCTGCAATGTCTGCCTCATCTGTTAAAACTGCGCCCATCGAGGATCTAATTTCCGATATCTGAGCCATTCCACGTCTTGGTTTCATAATATGGGCCAGCACCGAACTCGGTCTCTCACCCTCCCCATATGTGCAAGCCATGGCGTATTTGCCCATGTGTTTCACTTTGCTGTCTGCAGCCTCATGGTATTCTTCAATCAGTGCCCTGATCTCCTTGTCCAGGTCAGCACCTCCCCCCGCAACCTGTATTTTCTCTAAGTCTTTCAGCTTCCGTTCTAGATCTGATAACCTCTTCCGTATGGCTTTAAGCACTCCGGAGTGCTTAGACATTGCAATGCCTTTGATATAAACTTTAAATGCTTCCCATACTATCTGAAAGCTATCCACTGAGCCAACGTTTGTGACAAAGAACTTTTCTATCGCCTCTGCATGTTCCTCCTTGAATAACGGGTCCAACAGAGAGAAGGGAGGAATGGGCCACGTGAACGGCAGAAGT
The DNA here is from genome assembly GCF_964261635.1 of Lissotriton helveticus. Lineage (NCBI taxonomy): Eukaryota > Metazoa > Chordata > Amphibia > Caudata > Salamandridae > Lissotriton > Lissotriton helveticus. The sequence goes on along the minus strand of NC_136063.1, from coordinate 1,406,217,088 downwards.
GTTTTCTTTGGTGTGGACAGCACTAGCAGCAACGGGGAGTGGTCAGAAAGAGTGCGAGGCAGCACCATTACAATGGCAAATTTGATCCATTAAGGAAGAAGAGGCCAGTCAATAGTCTACGTGCGTGTGTATATTGTGGTAGGCTGAATAATGAATAAAGCCACCCCTGCCATTGCTACGCACTCGCCACACATTGCAAATGTCCATGCAAAGCATTTTGGCCTCCAGCATTCTTGTCGCCGCTAGCGGCTTCCTAGTAGGGCCCGCCGACCTGTCAAGGCCAGGGTTGCATACCAGGTTTAAGTCTCCCCCCATAGAAACTGCATGTTACGGTACTGTTTGGTGGCAGTAGCCAACGTCGCGAAGAACTCAGGGCTGTCATAGTTGGGTCCGTACACGTTGACTATGGTCAAGTCCAGGCCCCGGCCTTGGCAACTGGATATTACATAGACTCAGTCTGCGTGCAGTAGTGTGAGTTTGAATTGTGATCTAGGGTTGACCCAGGTCAGTATCCCCCGGCATGCGATGTGAACCCCGCTGAGTTAGCACTGCCAAGCAGTCCCTTATGCCGAAGCATAGGGCTCAGTTGTGGCAAATACGTTTCTTGTAACAGGGCAATGTCAACATTTTGTCTGTGCAAGTACCTGAGCACCTTCCGAAGTTTGCGATGGTCATTCATCTCCCTAACTTTCCAAGTGACCGCTGGCATAGAATCCATCGGGTCCCGGCTATTGGATGCGCTTTGTGTTGTCATCACTGAAGTCTGCGTTGCTCATGAATCTTGACGCAATGCGTGTGCGTGTACGATGCACCAAAGGTAATAGAACAAAAAACTCCCCCCAACATCCCTTGCTCAGGAACCTCCCCCCTGCGCCCTCCCTCCCCTCCCACAGCAGACCTCCCCCAACTAGGCCCCCCAATCCCTCCCCCAAATGCAACCGTTGGGCAAAGGCACTCTGAAGCGGAGGTAGCTCCATATACCAATCTATATCACTAAGCGTTCCTTCTAGCCCTGTCACACCTGCGTCGTCCGTCATCGTTTGCAGTATTCCCCACCGGACAGTGCACTCTAGTGAGCCACTCGTGACCACTCCTCCACTGGATATCACCTCCCCTGTATTGTTGTGCAAAAACCATACTCCCCCCCCACCTCCAAAGCACTGTTCGTTATACGGGCCTACGGGGTTCCCATCATAGTCCATTCCAAAATGTCTCGAGTCCCGGAAGCAGAGACCTGCAGCACCCTCCAGGTTTTCTATTTTGGCAATGTCTACGTACAAGGGGGCAAGAAACACCCAGAGCTCCAGCCTCCCGCCCCGCCTTCCCTCCCTCTACCATCTTACTCATCTGAAATCCACTGATACACAGTCTCCGTCCTGTTCATCCAGTGGTCCCCTGGACGCTTCGTCCAGGGTTCGACTCTCCTGGCTGCTACGTTGTTCCGTCACCCAGCGTTTGATTGCCTTCTGCAGTGACTTGGGATCCGTGAAGATATGCGAGCGTCCCTGCCTGTTCACTCTGAGTTTCACAGGATACAGCATGGCATAGTCTAAGCCTAGATCTCGAGCTGCTTCTTCAGAGGAACGAAGTGCCTATGCGCCTCCTGGACAGGGGCAGTGAAGTCTGGATACAGCGATAGCTCGAAGCCCTCGTACCTCAAAACTTTCTTCTATCCGGCTATGCGTAGCGCCACATCCCGATTGCAATAATTTAGTAATTTCGCGATTATCGGTCTAGGAGGGGCGCCCACCGGTGGTTTGGGCCCCAGGGAGCGATGCGCCCTCTCGACCATGAACATTGTGGAAAAGACTCCCTCTCCCAGTAGGGACACCAACACCTTCTCCACAAACTGCTCCATATTCCCCGTTGAGGTAGATTCCGGCAAGCCTGTAATTCGCAAGTTGCATCGTCACGAGCGCACCTCTAAATCTTCCGTCTTATCTTGCAGGATGCGCATCATCTACCCAAGCTGTTTGTGATCCGCGTCCAGGGAGCTGTGAGCTTCTTCCACTTCTGTCAATCGCCTCTCGGACATGTCGAGTCTTTCTGCGTGCTTATCAAGACGTTCTGCCATTCTGTCCATTCTATAGGAGAGGCCTCCATTTTTGTGCCCAGCGATGCAATGCCGCTTTGCAAGGATTTCGCCATGGACCTAAGCATGTTGCGTATGTCCAAGTCTGAATCATCGCTTGTTGGAGGTAGCGACCTAGTGTCCTCGTTCAAGGCAGTGTCATGAGATTTCGATCGTTTCTGCTCAAAGGACAGCTTGGATTGAGTCTTATCTCCTCTGCCCATTATTGTGTTGGCACGGCCACCCTCGCCGGGGAGGGGGCACCCATCTCTGATCCTTCTGTTGGCTGAGCTCGGGTTAGGTATGCGCAGTTCTGGAGAGCAGCCCGTGCTACCTCCACTTCTATTGCACGTTCCATCACAGGTGCCTGTCTCAATGGACCGTCTCATCCACCTGGGGGGGGTGCAGCGTGATTAGACCTGGTCCACCGGTGGCTCTGTAATCGCCTCCCGCTCTTCAGCTTGCAGTTCTGTGTTGGATAGGGTGATAAGCGAGTGGTTTCACGTGTTCCGCTGCACAGGGGCTTGGCAGTCATCACCACTATCTCCAGCACGTTCTCTTGAGCTGTGCTGGCCGTCACCCTAGCCTGGCGTCTGATAGTGCCCAGCTGGGCACACGGAACTGTAGTGCATGCCCACGTTTAGGGAGGACTCTTGTTCACTGTCCCTGCAACGCAGGCTCTGTTCACTTCCTCAAGAGTCTGCTTCGTTCTCCCAGCCTCCGGCCCCTTCCCGCTGGGGTCCTATGCTTGGGTCTGACAGATCTCACAGGAACCACACCTCTGCTTGTCAGTACACTGCGGAGGTCCCCCTTCAGATTGCCTCCCGCGCTGTCTTCTCCTAGGCTCTCCTGGCCTTCTTGCCAGTCAGAGCTGCAGCACCCTCAGCGGGCACAGTGTTGCACTCCGCAGTGCGGCACTTGCCTGGCCCACGTGGTCGGAGTAGTCAGGGTTCCGCCGCCGCAGTCTCTGCCTCCAGGGTGGTTCCAGCACGTCGTGCCTCTGTCTGGCCGCCTGTTAATGTTACGCTGGGCCACCAATGTCAGCCTCCCCATCCACCACTTCCAATGCGGCAGCGTGACTTTGCCCTCGGTCCCACAGCGCTGCGGTCAAAGTCAGCGCGCGCCGCGAGACTCGAGTGCCTGCCACATGTTAGGTGACGTCGCTCCGCCATAGCCTGCACCTTAGCCCGGGGATTATCGGCCCTCCAGCCGCCTCACTTCTCCTAGCAGTTAACACGGTTGTGGGCCACAGATTTCAATACCGAACGGCTCCGATGCACCCGCACCCCTTTCGCTGGACAATCAATAGTTATGAGGTGTTATGGCACTGGAATACTGCCGGATAAATTCAGGATTGATGAACGACGCTTCGGAGAGCCGGGCTCAAGCGCCCATTTCAGTTTTGAGCTAGCTCCGCCCCCTACCTTGCTCACTTTGCCAGTGGATTCAAGCTAGCCTGGCTGATGTTGGCTGATTAACCTGAAATCGGTCCCAGGATGCTTGTTTCCGGTCCAGGGAAAACATGGCTTGGCAGTTCGGGCTGGACTGTTCCCATGAGGCGCAGGGTCAGACTGATTTGCATATGGCCATGTCTGAACTGGGGTGGCGGAGTGAGCTAAAGAATGATGATTGATTGAACCCAGATCAGTTGACTGGGGGTGAGTGCTTGCAATGTTCAACACTTCGTCTAACATCCCCTTTGGTTTTGCTTTGTTTGCCCTAAGTTGGCAGGGTATGCCCAGACGTGGGTCCCTTGCTCACTTTTCCACTGAATTCAAGCTAGCCTGGCTGATGATGGCTGATTAGCCAGAAACCGGTTCCAGGATGCTTGTTTCCGGTCCAGGGAAGACATGGCTTTGTAGTTCGGGCTGAACAGTTCCCATGAGGCACAGGATCAGACTGATTTGCATATGGCCCAGCCGCGGCCGGCAGTGGGAGGAAATGCAGGGCGGTGACGTGGGGAGGGGGAGGGGCAGGGTGGGGGGTAGTAATGTATGGATTACGGAGTTTTACAGGTAAGTAAACATTTGAATTTTGTTGCGCGCACTGCATCGCATTTTGGGATGCTGTGTACTCAACGAAATTCGTTTTATTTATTTAAATGTCTACTTACCTGTAAAACTCCGTAATCCATACATTACTAATTCCCACCCTGCCCCTCCCCTCCCCAAGTCACCGCCCAGCATTTCCTCCCACTGCCGGCCGTGGCTGATATGGCCATGTCTGAACTGGGGTGGCGGAATGAGCTAAAGAATGATGATGGATTGAACCCAGATCAGTTGACTGGGGGTGAGTGCTTGCAATGTTCAACACTCCGTCCTTCATCCCCTTTGGTTTTGCAACTTTCTAAAAGAGGCATTTTCAAAACAGTAATTTAAAATCGTACTTCATCATATGTTAGGATTTTTCATTCCAATTCCAAAGACACTAAACATGAGCTACATACCTGCTGTCAATTGGAAATTACAGCTTATTGATTGTCATAAGGTAACTCCAATGTTAGTCTATGGGACAGGTAAGCCTGGTACTAGTGAAAACTAAATGTAAGAGTTTTTTACTACAAGGGCATATACAACTCCAAAGTACATGTACTACTTTTCAAAAACACTGCACCCTGCCCTCTGGGCTGTTTAGGGCATACCATAGGGTTGACTTAGATCTATAGAAAGGGAAAGTTTCGGACTGACAAGGTTTATTTTGCCAGGCCATCCTGGCAGCTTAAACTGCACACATATGCTGCAATGACAGTCCTGAAACATGTTATTGGTGCCACCTACTTAAATAGGTGGCACAAGTATGCTACAGGCCCACTAGTAGTATTTGATTTACAGGCCATGGGTACATGTAGTACCACTTTCCTAGGGACTTATCAGTAAATTAAATATGCCATTTGGAGATAAGCCAGTGTTACCAAGTTTTAGGAGGGAGCACATGCACTTTAGCACTTGTTAGCCTGTGTAAGTGCGCAGGTCCTAAGGACAGCAAACACGAGATCAGCAAAAAATGAAGGAGGACAGGTCTAACACATTCTATCCTCTATTAAAAGAATTATGAATTATTATGTGAAAGGACGGGGCAGTGAGCATAGTGAGAGCAGGAAAACTGGTCCCTATATTATTTAATGGCAATAGTGATGTTCCCAACATGGTAGCAGCTGGTCTGCATAGGAGTGGCAGGGTGGGGGAGAGCAAAGGAAGATGGGGAGTTGAGCGGGAACAGGCAATGAAGAAAACTTTAAAAAATACAGAAAAAATAACTTACCCGCCACCCGATGTTCTTCTGCTTCATGTCCTCGCTGCAACACACAGACTCCCTGTGTCCCATGCGGCCAATCCTGACACTACTATCATACTTTAAAGCGGTACAAAAGGCTGCAATCCAGGGAAGGCATGGCTTGGCAGTTCGGGCTGGACTATTCCCATGAGGCACAGGGTCAGACTGATTTGCATGTCTGAACTGGGGTGGCAGAGTGGGCTAAAGAACGGTGATGGATTAAACCCAGATCTTTTGACTGGGTGTGAGTGTTTGATTGGTACGGATGCTCCGTCCATCACCACCCCCTTTTTTACCGCTTTTGGCCGCCATAAGTGTGGCAGGGTATGCTCAGACGTGAGTCCCTTGCTCACTTTGCCACTGGATTCAAGCAAGCCGGGCTGAAGACGGCTGCAATGCCAGAAACCGGTCCTCGGAAGCTTGTTTCCGGTCCAGGAAAGGCATGGCTTGGCAGTTCGGGCTGGACTGTTCCCATGAGGCACAGGGTCAGACTGATTTGCATATAGCCATGTTATGTTATGTTATGTTACGTTATATTTATTTTTATATAGCGCACGGCTACTCAAAAAGAGTGTCCCGGCGCTTTAATAATGAGACCTACAGCAAAATAACACAACACAGTAATAAAAACAGAATTAGGGCGTACCAAAAAGAGAAAAAAAGAAGCAACCTAAAGGGAGAACAACCAAGTTTTTAGACCCTTCCTAAAAGCAAGTAAACTAGTGGCTCCACGGAGTGTCAGCGGCAGGGTGTTCCACAGCTGTGGCGCCAGCAGTCCAAAGGAGCGTCCTCCAGTGCGCGCTCTCTTTACGCGCGGCACCGTCGCCAAGAACAGAGATTCTGACCTGAGAGACCGGGCCGGATGGTAAAAGGCGAGTCTCCTTCGGAGATACTTAGCTCCCACAGCATGAAGGGCTTTGTAGGCCAAGGTTAATGCCTTAAAGGCGATCCGTTTGCGGATAGGCAGCCAGTGTAAGGTCTGCAGGAGACCAGCAGCACTGGCTCGCCTATTTAGGCCATAAATGGCCCTCGCGGCCGCATTCTGCGCAACCTGAAGCCGCTGCAGCAGATACTCTGGCAGGCCCAGGTAAAGGACATTAGCGTAATCCAACCTGGAGCCAATCAGAGCCTGCACGGTCAGCTTCCTATGTTCTTCAGACAAAAGAGGCAAAAACCTCCTCAACATCTTGAGGAGGCCGAAACATGTGCCCGTCACCCCAAGGATCTGAGATCTCAACGTCAGACCCTTGTCCATCTTGACACCCAGGTTCTTAACTACTTGAGATGGACAGGATGGGGGAAACATGTTAATGGGCCACCAAGCTTGCCAGTCAGGATCCGACGCACACCCGAAGAAGAGTACCTCAGACTTATCTGAGTTGCACTTGAGGCCGCTTAGATGAAACCATCTAAAGACAGCCTCAAGGCAATCCCGGATACTCTCTCCATTAAAATCTCCTCCCCTCTTACAGGAGAAGAGGAGCTGGGTGTCGTCGGCATAGGATACGATCTGGGCCCCGAACGACTCCGCCAATACCGCCAAAGGGGTCATAAAGATGTTAAAGAGGGTCGGGCTCAATATAGAGCCCTGCGGGACCCCGACTCCCAATGGCGGCATCACGGCGGAGTCTGGGGGGGCCCAGACCGTTTGTCGGCGGCCAGCTAGGAAAGATGAAAACCAGCTGAACACCGTTCCCCTAAGGCCAATCTCATAGAGTCTCGCGAGAAGGCCCTCATGGGGAACGGTGTCAAAGGCCGCCGACAAGTCCAACATGACCAGCATGGCTTTGCCCCCGGAGTCCAGTACCCCTTTAATGGCTTCCGACACCTCCAGGAGCGCGGTCTCTGTACTAAGGTTCGGACGGAAGCTGGATTGAGTGGCGTGCAAAATCTCGTGCGTTTCCAGGAAATTGGAGAGCACCGTGTGTATGTGCTTCTCCAAAATTTTCATGAAAGCTGGCAAAAGAGAAATCAGTCTATAATTGACCGGAGCCTCAGGATCAAGACCAGGCTTCTTCAGCAAGGGAATGACCATTGCCTGCTTCCAGGCCTGGGGAACCAATCCCTGGCTCAGCGAGAGATTCAGGAGTGGATTCGCCAAAGGGTTTATAGCTTCCGCCATTTTAGCCAGAAATTTGGCCGGGCAGGGGTCCAGGGGCGACCCCGACTTAAGATTGCCCATAAGCGCTAAGGAAGCCGGGGCTGAAATAGGAGGAAAAACGGCCAACATCGGGCCTGGTGAGACCGCGAGGCCTGGATCATCCTCGGGATTAATCAACCCCACGGGTGCCACCAGTTGGAAAGAGTCCTGAATAAGCTTAATTTTACCAGTGAAAAAGTTTGCGAGATCAGAAGCCCAGGACTTAGAGAGCATGCCTCGAGATACATTGGAACGAGGGGCCGTAAATTCTCTAACTATGGTAAAAATCTCCTTACAGGAGTTGGAAGCAGCTTCTATCCTCCCTGCGAGATAGGCCTTTTTTCCCAGGCGAATGTCCCGCTGATAAGCCTTAACCGCTGTCTTATAGGTCAGCCTTGCCTCAGAATCATATTGTGATCGCCAAGCTCTTTCAGCTACCTTACAAAGCTGTCGGGCGGTAGATAGTGCTGCAGTGAACCAAGGGGCCGATACACGTTTCGGTGTTGAGCGGGGGGCCATCACTGGGGCAAGATCATTTAGCCTGTCCAGAAGCCATGCCTGCAGAGACTCAAGGTCCTTCTCCAGATCTCCTATAAGAGGGCATGGGTGATCCAGAGCGGCCTGAGCCAGCATAGCTGGAGTCACTTGATGGTAAGCCCTGAGGGCACGGCCCTGTTGCTGAGACGCGGGATAAGCCAGTTTCACCGTGCCTTTAACCACAAATTTGGCTAGCCTGTGGCCTGACCAGAGCACCGGGATAATCTCCTTCACCTCCAAAGGAGATGTCGAGAAGACCTGATCAAGAGTATGTCCCTTGTCATGCGTTGGCCCCCAGAGATACGGGATCAGGCCCAAGGGGGCCGTGGCCTCCAAGAGTTTGATGGTATCCAGGTCCGATGGCTCATCCATACGAAAGTTAAAATCCCCGGCAGCAATACAATGGTCTGCTTTCAGGGCCAGACCCGATAGGACCGACTCGAACTCTTCGAAGAAGGTTCCAGGTGGACCAGGTGGCCTATAAACCAGTAGGCCTTTAAAGGATTGGTGTGGTGCCAGAGTGATGGAAAAGGCAAGGGACTCAGAGCCGCGGATATCATCTACAGGCAGAATGGAACAGGCCACGCATTTCTTCACCACCAGCGCCACTCCCCCACCCCTACCCTTAAGTCTATCCTTCCTGAAGACATTGTAATCAGGAGGAATGGCTAAAGCCACATCGGGATTAAAAAATTCCCCCAGCCACGTCTCAGTTAACATGAGACAAAGTGGCTTTTCCGTCTCTAACAGATCGTAAATATCTTGCGCATGTCTGCCCACAGATCTAGTGTTGAGCAGCATGCAAGAATACCCCACATTATCGATCTTTTTATTGGGAAGTGAAGACATAACACGGCTAGGATGCCATCCGCATCCAGGGCAGCGAGACTTACCCCTGTAGCGAACGGGGAAAACAGTACAGCAGCCACCCAAAGAGTATTGAAAGGAGCGTAGCTCACATGATGTATATCGAAGCATAGGGGGTCCAGGAGCGTGAACGCCCAATGGCTGAGCCCAGTCCGCCGCCTCGGTCGCCTCCGGGACGCCTCCGGGTGCAGACGGGCTGGACTCTGGCGTGACTCCGGCGGTGATCCGGCGTACCCGCTGCGCGTGGCCGCTGCGCGTGAACATGACTCCCTTAAGAGGAGGTCGTCGCCTGAGCCACTAGAGCGTGCACCCCTCACCCAATATGGCCGCCACAGAAGCGCTGTTGCTCCCACCACCAGCCCACAGGAACCGGTACCCGCAAAACGCAGTGGCAGTACCAGTTATGGTGCAAGTGAGTGGAGTTGAACTTTAAAAGCAGGGGATGAACAAATAAAGTTTAAAGAAAATATCAGAACAGGATTTTAAAAACACGCCGCAATATTGCTGTTAAAGCGCGCCTCAGCTCGGCATAGCGCCGTGTAGCGCTCGGGTAGGTCTCGTGTCCGCTAGTAAGATCAGCGGCACTCAGAATGTCAAGACCGAGCCCCCTGGTTACCTCCCTTAAGAGGAGGTCGTCGCCTGAGCCACTAGAGCATGCACCCCTCACCCAATATGGCCGCCACAGAAGAGCTGTTGCTCCCACCACCAGCCCACAGGAACCGGGACCCGCAAAACGCGGTGGCAGTACCAATTATGGTGCAAGTGAGTGGAGTTGAACTTTAAAAGCAGGGGATGAACAAATAAAGTTGAAAGAAAATATCAGAACAGGATTTTAAAAACACGCCGCAATATTGCTGTTAAAGCGCGCCTCAGCTCGGCATACCGCCGTGTAGCGCTCGGGTAGGTCTCGTGTCCGCTAGTAAGATCAGCGGCACTCAGAATGTCAAGACCGAGCCCCCTGGTTACCTCCCTTAAGAGGAGGTCGTCGCCTGAGCCACTAGAGCGTGCACCCCTCACCCAATATGGCCGCCACAGAAGCGCTGTTGCTCCCACCACCAGCCCACAGGAACCGGGACCCGCAAAACGCGGTGGCAGTACCGTTTATGGTGCAAGTGAGTGGAGTTGAACTTTAAAAGCAGGGGATGAACAAATAAAGTTTAAAGAAAATATCAGAACAGGATTTTAAAAACACGCCGCAATATTGCTGTTAAAGCGCGCCTCAGCTCGGCATAGCGCCGTGTAGCGCTCGGGTAGGTCTCGTGTCCGCTAGTACGATCAGCGGCACTCAGAATATCAATGTCTGAACTGGGGTGGCAGAGTGGCTAAAGAACGGTGATGGATTAAACCCAGATCTTTTGACTGGGTGTGAGTGTTTGATTGGTTTGGATGCTCCATCCATCACCACCCCCTTTTGTACCGCTTTTGGCCGCCATAAGTGTGGCCGGGTATGCTCAGACGTGAGTCCCTTGCTCACTTTGCCACTGGATTCAAGCAAGCCGGGCTGAAGACGGCTGCAATGCCAGAAACCGGTCCTCGGAAGCTTGTTTCCGGTCCAGGGAAGGCATGGCTTGGCAGTTCGGGCTGGACTGTTCCCATGAGGCACAGGGTCAGACTGATTTGCATATAGCCATGTCTGAACTGGGGTGGCAGAGTGGGCTAAAGAACGGTGATGGATTAAACCCAGATCTTTTGACTGGGTGTGAGTGTTTGATTGGTTTGGATGCTCCGTCCATCACCACCCCCTTTTGTACCGCTTTTGGCCGCTATAAGTGTGGCCGGGTATGCTCAGACGTGAGTCCCTTGCTCACTTTGCCACTGGATTCAAGCAAGCCGGGCGGAAGACGGCTGCAATGCCAGAAACCGGTCCTCGGAAGCTTGTTTCCGGTCCAGGGAAGGCATGGCTTGGCAGGTCGGGCTGGACTGTTCCCATGAGGCACAGGGTCAGACTGATTTGCATATAGCCATGTCTGAACTGGGGTGGCAGAGTGGGCTAAAGAACGGTAATGGATTAAACCCAGATCTTTTGACTGGGTGTGAGTGTTTGATTGGTTCGGATGCTCTGTCCATCACCACCCCCTTTTGTACCGCTTTTGGCCACCATAAGTGTGGCAGGGTATGCTCAGACGTGAGTCCCTTGCTCACTTTGCCACTGGATTCAAGCAAGCCGGGCTGAAGACGGCTGCAATACCAGAAACCGGTCCTCGGAAGCTTGTTTCCGGTCCAGGGAAGGCATGTTTTGGCAGTTCGGACTGGACTGTTCCCATGAGGCACAGGGTCAGACTGATTTGCAGATAGCCATGTCTGAACTGGGGTGGCAGAGTGGGCTAAAGAACGGTGATGGATTAAACCCAGATCTTTTGACTGGGTGTGAGTGTTTGATTGGTTCGGATGCTCCGTCCATCACCACCCCCTTTTGTACCACTTTTGGCCGCCATAAGTGTGGCAGGGTATGCCCAGACGTGAGTCCCTTGCTCACTTTGCCACTGGATTCAAGCAAGCCGGGCTGAAGACGGCTGCAATGCCAGAAACCGGTCCTCGGAAGCTTGTTTCTGGTCCAGGGAAGGCATGGCTTGGCAATTCGGGCTGGACTGTTCCCATGAGGCACAGGTTCAGACTGATTTGCATATAGCCATGTCTGAACTGGGGTGGCAGAGTGGGCTAAAGAACGGTGATGGATTAAACCCAGATCTTTTGACTGGGTGTGAGTGATTGATTGGTTCGGATGCTCAGTCCATCACCACCCCCTTTGGTACCGCTTTTGGCCGCTATAAGTGTGTCAGGGTATGCTCAGACGTGAGTCCCTTGCTCACTTTGCCACTGGATTCAAGCAAGCCGGGCTGAAGACGGCTGCAATGCCAGAAACCGGTCCTCAGAAGCTTGTTTCCGGTCCAGGGAAGGCATGGCTTGGCAGTTCGGGCTGGACTGTTCCCATGAGGCACAGGGTCAGACTGATTTGCATATAGCCAGGTCTGAACTGGGTGGGCAGAGTCGGCTAAAGAACGGTGATGGATTAAACCCAGATCTTTTGACTGGGTATGAGTGTTTGATTGGTTCGGATGCTCTGTCCATCACCACCCCCTTTTGTACCACTTTTGGCCGCCATAAGTGTGGCAGGGTATGCTCAGACGTGAGTCCCTTGTTCACTTTGCCACTGGATTCAAGCAAGCCGGGCTGAAGATGGCTGCAATGCCAGAAACCGGTCCTCGGAAGCTTGTTTCCGGTCCAGGGAAGGCATGGCTTGGCAGTTCGGGCTGGACTGTTCCCATGAGGCACAGGGTCAGACTGATTTTCATATAGCCATGTCTGAACTGGGGTGGCAGAGTGGGCTAAAGAACGGTGATGGATTAAACCCAGATCTTTTGACTGGGTGTGAGTGTTTGATTGGTTTGGATGCTCCGTCCATCACCACCCCCTTTTGTACCACTTTTGGCCGTCATAAGTGTGGCAGGGTATGCCCAGACGTGAGTCCTTTGCTCACTTTGCCACTGGATTCAAGCAAGCCGGGCTGAAGACGGCTGCAATGCCAGAAACCAGTCCTCGGAAGCTTGTTTCCGGTCCAGGGAAGGCATGGCTTGGCAGTTCGGGCTGGACTGTTCCCATGAGGCACTGGGTCAGACTGATTTGCATATAGCAATGTCTGAACTGGGGTGGCAGAGTGGGCTAAAGAACGGTGATGGATTAAACCCATATGTTTTGACTGGGTGTGAGTGTTTGATTGGTTCGGATGCTCCGTCCATCACCACCCCCTTTTGTACCGCTTTTGGCCGCCATAAGTGTGGCAGGGTATGCTCAGACGTGAGTCCCTTGCTCACTTTGCCACTGGATTCAAGCAAGCCGGGCTGAAGATGGCTGCAATGCCAGAAACCGGTCCTCGGAACCTTGTTTCCGGTCCAGGGAAGGCATGGCTTGGCAGTTCGGGCTGGACTGTTCCCATGAGGCACAGGGTCAGACTGATTTGCATATAGCCAGGTCTGAACTGGGGTGGCAGAGTCGGCTAAAGAACGGTGATGGATTAAACCCAGATCTTTTGACTGGGTGTGAGTGTTTGATTGGTTTGGATGCTCTGTCCATCACCACCCCCTTTTGTACCGCTTTTGGCCGCCATAAGTGTGGCAGGGTATGCTCAGACATGAGTCCCTTGTTCACTTTGCCACTGGATTCAAGCAAGCAGGGCTAAAGACGGCTGCAATGCCAGAAACCGGTCCTCGGAAGCTTGTTTCCGGTCCAGGGAAGGCATGGCTTGGCAGTTCGGGCTGGACTGTTCCCATGAGGCACAGGGTCAGACTGATTTGCATATAGCCATGTCTGAACTGGGGTGGCAGAGTGGGCTAAAGAACGGTGATGGATTAAACCCAGATCTTTTGACTGGGTGTGAGTGTTTGATTGGTTCGGATGCTCCGTCCATCACCACCCCCTTTTGTACCGCTTTTGGCCGCCATAAGTGTGGCAGGGTATGCTCAGACGTGAGTCCCTTGCTCACTTTGCCACTGGATTCAAGCAAGCCGGGCTGAAGACGGCTGCAATGCCAAAAACGGTCCTCGGAAGCTTGTTTCCGGTCCAGGGAAGGCATGGCTTGGCAGTTCGGGCTGGACTGTTCCCATGAGGCACTGGGTCAGACTGATTTGCATATAGACATGTCTGAACTGGGGTGGCAGAGTGGGCTAAAGAACGGTGATGGATTAAACCCAGATCTTTTGACTGGGTGTGAGTGTTTGATTGGTTCGGATGCTCTGTCCATCACCACCCCCTTTTGTACCGCTTTTGGCCGCCATAAGTGTGGCAGGGTATGCTCAGACGTGAGTCCCTTGCTCACTTTGCCACTGGATTCAAGCAAGCCGAGCTGAAGACGGCTGCAATGCCAGAAACCGGTCCTCGGAAGCTTGTTTCCGGTCCAGGGAAGGCATGGCTTGGCAGTTCGGGCTGGACTGTTCCCATGAGGCACAGGGTCAGACTGATTTGCATATAGCCATGTCTGAACTGGGGTGGCAGAGTGGGCTAAAGAACGGTGATGGATTAAACCCAGATCTTTTGACTGGGTGTGAGTGTTTGATTGGTTTGGATGCTCCGTCCATCACCACCCCTTTTTGTACCACTTTTGGCCGCCATAAGTGTGGCAGGGTATGCCCAGAGGTGAGTCCCTTGCTCACTTTGCCACTGGATTCAAGCAAGCCGGGCTGAAGACGGCTGCAATGCCAGAAACCGGTCCTCGGAAGCTTGTTTCCGGTCCAGGGAAGGCATGGCTTGGCAGTTCGGGCTGGACTGTTCCCATGAGGCACAGGGTCAGACTGATTTGCATATAGCCATGTCTGAACTGGGGTGGCAGAGTGGGCTAAAGAACGGTGATGGATTAAACCCAGATCTTTTGACTGGGTGTGAGTGTTTGATTGGTTCGGATGCTCCGTCCATCACCACCCCCTTTTGTACCGCTTTTGGCAGCTATAAGTGTGGCAGGGTATGCTTAGACGTGAGTCCCTTGCTCACTTTGCCACTGGATTCAAGCAAGCCGGGCTGAAGACGGCTGCAATGCCAGAAACCGGTCCTTGGAAGCTTGTTTCCGGTCCAGGGAAGGCATGGCTTGGCAGTTCGGGCTGGACTGTTCACATGAAGGAACAGGGTCAGACTGATTTGCATATAGCCAGGTCTGAACTGGGGTGGCAGAGTCGGCTAAAGAACGGTGATGTATTAAACCCAGATCTTTTGACTGGGTGTGAGTGTTTGATTTGTTCGGATGCTCTGTCCATCACCACCCCCTTTTGTACCGCTTTTGGCCGCCATAAGTGTGGCAGGGTATGCTCAGACGTGAGTCCCTTGTTCACTTTGCCACTGGTTTCAAGCAAGCCGGGCTGAAGACGGCTGCAATGCCAGAAACCGGTCCTCGGAAGCTTGTTTCCAGTCCAGGGAAGGCATGGCTTTGCAGTTCGGGCTGGACTGTTCCCATGAGGCACAGGGTCAGACTGATTTGCATTTAGCCATGTCTGAACTGGGGTGGCAGAGTGGGCTAAAGAACGGTGATGGATTAAACCCAGATCTTTTGACTGGGTGTGAGTGTTTGATTGGTTCGGATGCTCCGTCCATCACCACCCCCTTTTGTACCGCTTTTGGCCGCCATAAGTGTGGCAGGGTATGCTCAGACGTGAGTCCCTTGCTCACTTTGCCACTGGATTCAAGCAAGCCGGGCTGAAGACGGCTGCAATGCCAGAAACCGGTCATCGGAAGCTTGTTTCCGGTCCAGGGAAGGCATGGCTTGGCAGTTCGGGCTGGACTGTTCCCATGAGGCACAGGGTCAGACTGATTTGCATATAGCCAGGTCTGAACTGGGTGGGCAGAGTCGGCTAAAGAACGGTGATGGATTAAACCCAGATCTTTTGACTGGGTATGAGTGTTTGATTGGTTCGGATGCTCTGTCCATCACCACCCCCTTTTGTACCACTTTTGGCCGCCATAAGTGTGGCAGGGTATGCTCAGACGTAAGTCCCTTGTTCACTTTGCCACTGGATTCAAGCAAGCCGGGCTGAAGACGGCTGCAATGCCAGAAACCGGTCCTCGGAAGCTTGTTTCCGGTCCAGGGAAGGCATGGCTTGGCAGTTCGGGCTGGACTGTTCCCATGAGGCACAGGGTCAGACTGATTTGCATATAGACATGTCTGAACTGGGGTGGCAGAGTGGGCTAAAGAACGGTGATGGATTAAACCCAGATCTTTTGACTGGGTGTGAGTGTTTAATTGGTTCGGATGCTCTGTCCATCACCACCCCCTTTTGTACCGCTTTTGGCTGCCATAAGTGTGGCAGGGTATGCTCAGACGTGAGTCCCTTGCTCACTTTGCCACTGGATTCAAGCAAGCCGGGCTGAAGACGGCTGCAATGCCAGAAACCGGTCCTCAGAAGCTTGTTTCCGGTCCAGAGAAGGCATGGCTTGGCAGTTCGTGCTGGACTGTTCCCATGAGGCACAGGGTCAGACTGATTTGCATATAGCCAGGTCTGAACTGGGTGGGCAGAGTCGGCTAAAGAACGGTGATGGATTAAACCCAGATCTTTTGACTGGGTGTGAGTGTTTGATTGGTTCAGATGCTCCGTCCATCACTACCCCCTTTTGTACCGCTTTTGGCCGCCATAAGTGTGGCAGGGAATGCTCAGACGTGAGTCCCTTTCTCACTTTGCCACTGGATTCAAGCAAGCCGGGCTGAAGACGGCTGCAATGCCAGAAACCGGTCCTCGGAAGCTTGTTTCCAGTCCAGGGAAGGCATGGCTTTGCAGTTCGGGCTGGACTGTTCCCATGAGGCACAGGGTCAGACTGATTTGCATTTAGCCATGTCTGAACTGGGGTGGCAGAGTGGGCTAAAGAACGGTGATGGATTAAACCCAGATCTTTTGACTGGGTGTGAGTGTTTGATTGGTTCGGATGCTCCGTCCATCACCACCCCCTTTTGTACCGCTTTTGGCCGCCATAAGTGTGGCAGGGTATGCTCAGACGTGAGTCCCTTGCTCACTTTGCCACTGGATTCAAGCAAGCCGGGCTGAAGACGGCTGCAATGCCAGAAACCGGTCATCGGAAGCTTGTTTCCGGTCCAGGGAAGGCATGGTTTGGCAGTTCGGGCTGGACTGTTCCCATGAGGCACAGGGTCAGACTGATTTGCATATAGCCAGGTCTGAACTGGGTGGGCAGAGTCGGCTAAAAAACGGTGATGGATTAAACCCAGATCTTTTGACTGGGTGTGAGTGTTTGATTGGTTCGGATGCTCTGTCCATCACCACCTCCTTTTGTACCGCTTTTGGCCGCCATAAGTGTGGCAGGGTATGCTCAGACGTGAGTCCCTTGCTCACTTTGCCACTGGATTCAAGCAAGCCGGGCTGAAGACGGCTGCAATGCCAGAAACCGGTCCTCTGAAGCTTGTTTCCGGTCCAGGGAAGGCATGGCTTGGCAGTTCGGGCTGGACTGTTCCCATGAGGCACAGGGTCAGACTGATTTGCATATAGACATGTCTGAACTGGGGTGGCAGAGTGGGCTAAAGAACGGTGATGGATTAAACCCAGATCTTTTGACTGGGTGTGAGTGTTTGATTGGTTCGGATGCTCTGTCCATCACCACCCCCTTTTGTACCGCTTTTGGCCGCCATAAGTGTGGCAGGGTATGCTCAGACGTGAGTCCCTTGCTCACTTTGCCACTGGATTCAAGCAAGCCGGGCTGAAGACGGCTGCAATGCCAGAAACCGGTCCTCAGAAGCTTGTTTCCGGTCCAGAGAAGGCATGGCTTGGCAGTTCGGGCTGGACTGTTCCCATGAGGCACAGGGTCAGACTGATTTGCATATAGCCAGGTCTGAACTGGGTGGGCAGAGTCGGCTAAAGAACGGTGATGGATTAAACCCAGATCTTTTGACTGGGTATGAGTGTTTGATTGGTTCGGATGCTCTGTCCATCACCACCCCCTTTTGTACCACTTTTGGCCGCCATAAGTGTGGCAGGGTATGCTCAGACGTAAGTCCCTTGTTCACTTTGCCACTGGATTCAAGCAAGCCGGGCTGAAGACGGCTGCAATGCCAGAAACCGGTCCTCGGAAGCTTGTTTCCGGTCCAGGGAAGGCATGGCTTGGCAGTTCGGGCTGGACTGTTCCCATGAGGCACAGGGTCAGACTGATTTGCATATAGACATGTCTGAACTGGGGTGGCAGAGTGGGCTAAAGAACGGTGATGGATTAAACCCAGATCTTTTGACTGGGTGTGAGTGTTTAATTGGTTCGGATGCTCTGTCCATCACCACCCCCTTTTGTACCGCTTTTGGCTGCCATAAGTGTGGCAGGGTATGCTCAGACGTGAGTCCCTTGCTCACTTTGCCACTGGATTCAAGCAAGCCGGGCTGAAGACGGCTGCAATGCCAGAAACCGGTCCTCAGAAGCTTGTTTCCGGTCCAGAGAAGGCATGGCTTGGCAGTTCGGGCTGGACTGTTCCCATGAGGCACAGGGTCAGACTGATTTGCATATAGCCAGGTCTGAACTGGGGTGGCAGAGTCGGCTAAAGAACGGTGATGGATTAAACCCAGATCTTTTGACTGGGTGTGAGTGTTTAATTGGTTCGGATGCTCTGTCCATCACCACCCCCTTTTGTACCGCTTTTGGCTGCCATAAGTGTGGCAGGGTATGCTCAGACGTGAGTCCCTTGCTCACTTTGCCACTGGATTCAAGCAAGCCGGGCTGAAGACGGCTGCAATGCCAGAAACCGGTCCTCAGAAGCTTGTTTCCGGTCCAGAGAAGGCATGGCTTTGCAGTTCGGGCTGGACTGTTCCCATGAGGCACAGGGTCAGACTGATTTGCATTTAGCCATGTCTGAACTGGGGTGGCAGAGTGGGCTAAAGAACGGTGATGGATTAAACCCAGATCTTTTGACTGGGTGTGAGTGTTTGATTGGTTCGGATGCTCCGTCCATCACCACCCCCTTTTGTACCGCTTTTGGCCGCCATAAGTGTGGCAGGGTATGCTCAGACGTGAGTCCCTTGCTCACTTTGCCACTGGATTCAAGCAAGCCGGGCTGAAGACGGCTGCAATGCCAGAAACCGGTCATCGGAAGCTTGTTTCCGGTCCAGGGAAGGCATGGCTTGGCAGTTCGGGCTGGACTGTTCCCATGAGGCATAGGGTCAGACTGATTTGCATATAGCCATGTCTGAACTGGGGTGGCAGAGTCGGCTAAAGAACGGTGATGGATTAAACCCAGATCTTTTGACTGGGTGTGAGTGTTTGATTGGTTCGGATGCTCCGTCCATCACCACCCCCTTTTGTACCGCTTTTGGCCGCGATAAGTGTGGCAGGGTATGCTCAGACGTGAGTCCCTTGCTCACTTTGCCACTGGATTCAAGCAAGCCGGGCTGAAGACGGCTGCAATGCCAAAAACGGTCCTCTGAAGCTTGTTTCCGGTCCAGGGAAGGCATGGCTTGGCAGTTCGGGCTGGACTGTTCCCATGAGGCACAGGGTCAGACTGATTTGCATATAGACATGTCTGAACTGGGGTGGCAGAGTGGGCTAAAGAACGGTGATGGATTAAACTCAGATCTTTTGACTGGGTGTGAGTGTTTGATTGGTTCGGATGCTCTGTCCATCACCACCCCCTTTTGTACCGCTTTTGGCCGCCATAAGTGTGGCAGGGTATGCTCAGACGTGAGTCCCTTGCTCACTTTGCCACTGGATTCAAGCAAGCCGGGCTGAAGACGGCTGCAATGCCAGAAACCGGTCCTCAGAAGCTTGTTTCCGGTCCAGAGAAGGCATGGCTTGGCAGTTCGGGCTGGACTGTTCCCATGAGGCACAGGGTCAGACTGATTTGCATATAGCCAGGTCTGAACTGGGTGGGCAGAGTCGGCTAAAGAACGGTGATGGATTAAACCCAGATCTTTTGACTGGGTATGAGTGTTTGATTGGTTCGGATGCTCTGTCCATCACCACCCCCTTTTGTACCACTTTTGGCCGCCATAAGTGTGGCAGGGTATGCTCAGACGTAAGTCCCTTGTTCACTTTGCCACTGGATTCAAGCAAGCCGGGCTGAAGACGGCTGCAATGCCAGAAACCGGTCCTCGGAAGCTTGTTTCCGGTCCAGGGAAGGCATGGCTTGGCAGTTCGGGCTGGACTGTTCCCATGAGGCACAGGGTCAGAGTGATTTGCATATAGACATGTCTGAACTGGGGTGGCAGAGTGGGCTAAAGAACGGTGATGGATTAAACCCAGATCTTTTGACTGGGTGTGAGTGTTTAATTGGTTCGGATGCTCTGTCCATCACCACCCCCTTTTGTACCGCTTTTGGCTGCCATAAGTGTGGCAGGGTATGCTCAGACGTGAGTCCCTTGCTCACTTTGCCACTGGATTCAAGCAAGCCGGGCTGAAGACGGCTGCAATGCCAGAAACCGGTCCTCAGAAGCTTGTTTCCGGTCCAGAGAAGGCATGGCTTGGCAGTTCGGGCTGGACTGTTCCCATGAGGCACAGGGTCAGACTGATTTGCATATAGCCAAGTATGAACTGGGGTGGCAGAGTCGGCTAAAGAACGGTGATGGATTAAACCCAGATCTTTTGACTGGGTGTGAGTGTTTGATTGGTTCGGATGCTCCGTCCATCACCACCCCCTTTTGTACCGCTTTTGGCCGCCATAAGTGTGGCAGGGTATGCTCAGACATGAGTCCCTTGTTCACTTTGCCACTGGATTCAAGCAAGCAGGGCTGAAGACGGCTGCAATGCAAGAAACCTGTCCTTGGAAGCTTGTTTCCGGTCCAGGGAAGGCATGGCTTGGCAGTTCGGGCTGGACTGTTCCCATGAGGCACAGGGTCAGACTGATTTGCATATAGCCATGTCTGAACTGGGGTGGCAGAGTGGGCTAAAGAACGGTGATGGATTAAACCCAGATCTTTTGACTGGGTGTGAGTGTTTGATTGGTTTGGATGCTCCGTCCATCACCACCCCTTTTTGTACCACTTTTGGCCGCCATAAGTGTGGCAGGGTATGCCCAGACGTGAGTCCCTTGCTCACTTTGCCACTGGATTCAAGCAAGCCGGGCTGAAGACGGCTGCAATGCCAGAAACCGGTCCTCGGAAGCTTGTTTCCGGTCCAGGGAAGGCATGGCTTGGCAGTTCGGGCTGGACTGTTCCCATGAGGCACAGGGTCAGACTGATTTGCATATAGCCATGTCTGAACTGGGGTGGCAGAGTGGGCTAAAGAACGGTGATGGATTAAACCCGGATCTTTTGACTGGGTGTGAGTGTTTGATTGGTTCGGATGCTCCGTCCATCACCACCCCCTTTTGTACCGCTTTTGGCAGCAATAAGTGTGGCAGGGTATGCTTAGACGTGAGTCCCTTGCTCACTTTGCCACTGGATTCAAGGAAGCCGGGCTGAAGACGGCTGCAATGCCAGAAACCGGTCCTTGGAAGCTTGTTTCCGGTCCAGGGAAGGCATGGCTTGGCAGTTCGGGCTGGACTGTTCCCATGAGGCACAGGGTCAGACTGATTTGCATATAGCCAGGTCTGAACTGGGGTGGCAGAGTCGGCTAAAGAACGGTGATGTATTAAACCCAGATCTTTTGACTGGGTGTGAGTGTTTGATTTGTTCGGATGCTCTGTCCATCACCACCCCCTTTTGTACCGCTTTTGGCCGCCATAAGTGTGGCAGGGTATGCTCAGACGTGAGTCCCTTGTTCACTTTGCCACTGGTTTCAAGCAAGCCGGGCTGAAGACGGCTGCAATGCCAGAAACCGGTCCTCGGAAGCTTGTTTCCAGTCCAGGGAAGGCATGGCTTTGCAGTTCGGGCTGGACTGTTCCCATGAGGCACAGGGTCAGACTGATTTGCATTTAGCCATGTCTGAACTGGGGTGGCAGAGTGGGCTAAAGAACGGTGATGGATTAAACCCAGATCTTTTGACTGGGTGTGAGTGTTTGATTGGTTCGGATGCTCCGTCCATCACCACCCCCTTTTGTACCGCTTTTGGCCGCCATAAGTGTGGCAGGGTATGCTCAGACGTGAGTCCCTTGCTCACTTTGCCACTGGATTCAAGCAAGCCGGGCTGAAGACGGCTGCAATGCCAGAAACCGGTCATCGGAAGCTTGTTTCCGGTCCAGGGAAGGCATGGCTTGGCAGTTCGGGCTGGACTGTTCCCATGAGGCACAGGGTCAGACTGATTTGCATATAGCCATGTCTGAACTGGGGTGGCAGAGTCGGCTAAAGAACGGTGATGGATTAAACCCAGATCTTTTGACTGGGTGTGAGTGTTTGATTGGTTCGGATGCTCCGTCCATCACCACCCCCTTTTGTACCGCTTTTGGCCACCATAAGTGTGGCAGGGTATGCTCAGACGTGAGTCCCTTGCTCACTTTGCCACTGGATTCAAGCAAGCCGGGCTGAAGACGGCTGCAATGCCAAAAACGGTCCTCGGAAGCTTGTTTCCGGTCCAGGGAAGGCATGGCTTGGCAGTTCGGGCTGGACTGTTCCCATGAGGCACAGGGTCAGACTGATTTGCATATAGACATGTCTGAACTGGGGTGGCAGAGTGGGCTAAAGAACGGTGATGGATTAAACTCAGATCTTTTGACTGGGTGTGAGTGTTTGATTGGTTCGGATGCTCTGTCCATCACCACCCCCTTTTGTACCGCTTTTGGCCGCCATAAGTGTGGCAGGGTATGCTCAGACGTGAGTCCCTTGCTCACTTTGCCACTGGATTCAAGCAAGCCGGGCTGAAGACGGCTGCAATGCCAGAAACCGGTCCTCAGAAGCTTGTTTCCGGTCCAGAGAAGGCATGGCTTGGCAGTTCGGGCTGGACTGTTCCCATGAGGCCCCGGGTCAGACTGATTTGCATATAGCCATGTCTAAACTGGGTGGGCAGAGTCGGCTAAAGAACGGTGATGGATTAAACCCAGATCTTTTGACTGGGTATGAGTGTTTGATTGGTTCGGATGCTCTGTCCATCACCACCCCCTTTTGTACCACTTTTGGCCGCCATAAGTGTGGCAGGGTATGCTCAGACGTAAGTCCCTTGTTCACTTTGCCACTGGATTCAAGCAAGCCGGGCTGAAGACGGCTGCAATGCCAGAAACCGGTCCTCGGAAGCTTGTTTCCGGTCCAGGGAAGGCATGGCTTGGCAGTTCGGGCTGGACTGTTCCCATGAGGCACAGGGGCAGACTGATTTGCATATAGACATGTCTGAACTGGGGTGGCAGAGTGGGCTAAAGAACGGTGATGGATTAAACCCAGATCTTTTGACTGGGTGTGAGTGTTTAATTGGTTCGGATGCTCTGTCCATCACCACCCCCTTTTGTACCGCTTTTGGCTGCCATAAGTGTGGCAGGGTATGCTCAGACGTGAGTCCCTTGCTCACTTTGCCACTGGATTCAAGCAAGCCGGGCTGAAGACGGCTGCAATGCCAGAAACCGGTCCTCAGAAACTTGTTTCCGGTCCAGAGAAGGCATGGCTTGACAGTTCGGGCTGGACTGTTCCCATGAGGCACAGGGTCAGACTGATTTGCATATAGCCAGGTCTGAACTGGGTGGGCAGAGTCGGCTAAAGAACGGTGATGGATTAAACCCATATCTTTTGACTAGGTGTGAGTGTTTGATTGGTTCAGATGCTCCGTCCATCACTACCCCCTTTTGTACCGCTTTTGGCCGCCATAAGTGTGGCAGGGAATGCTCAGACGTGAGTCCCTTTCTCACTTTGCCACTGGATTCAAGCAAGCCGGGCTGAAGACGGCTGCAATGCCAGAAACCGGTCCTCGGAAGCTTGTTTCCGGTCCAGGGAAGGCATGGCTTGGCAGTTCGGGCTGGACTGTTCCCATGAGGCACAGGGTCAGACTGATTTTCATATAGCCATGTCTGAACTGGGGTGGCAGAGTGGGCTAAAGAACGGTGATGGATTAAACCCAGATCTTTTGACTGGGTGTGAGTGTTTGATTGGTTTGGATGCTCCGTCCATCACCACCCCCTATTGTACCACTTTTGGCCGTCATAAGTATGGCAGTGTATGCCCAGACGTGAGTCCTTTGCTCACTTTGCCACTGGATTCAAGCAAGCCGGGCTGAAGACGGCTGCAATGCCAGAAACCGGTCCTCTGAAGCTTGTTTCCGGTCCAGGGAAGGCATGGCTTGGCAGTTCGGGCTGGACTGTTCCCATGAGGCACTGGGTCAGACTGATTTGCATATAGCCATGTCTGAACTGGGGTGGCAGAGTGGGCTAAAGAACGGTGATGGATTAAACCCATATCTTTTGACTGGGTGAGAGTGTTTGATTGGTTCGGATGCTCCGTCCATCACCACCCCCTTTTGTACCGCTTTTGGCCGCCATAAGTGTGGCAGGGTATGCTCAGACGTGAGTCCCTTGCTCACTTTGCCACTGGATTCAAGCAAGCCGGGCTGAAGATGGCTGCAATGCCAGAAACCGGTCCTCGGAAGCTTGTTTCCGGTCCAGGGAAGGTATGGCTTGGCAGTTCGGGCTGGACTGTTCCCATGAGGCACAGGGTCAGACTGATTTGCATATAGCCAGGTCTGAACTGGGGTGGCAGAGTCGGCTAAAGAACGGTGATGGATTAAACCCAGATCTTTTGACTGGGTGTGAGTGTTTGATTGGTTCGGATGCTCCGTCCATCACCACCCCCTTTTGTACCGCTTTTGGCCGCCATAAGTGTGGCAGGGTATGCTCAGACATGAGTCCCTTGTTCACTTTGCCACTGGATTCAAGCAAGCAGGGCTGAAGACGGCTGCAATGCAAGAAACCGGTCCTTGGAAGCTTGTTTCCGGTCCAGGGAAGGCATGGCTTGGCAGTTCGGGCTGGACTGTTCCCATGAGGCACAGGGTCAGACTGATTTGCATATAGCCATGTCTGAACTGGGGTGGCAGAGTGGGCTAAAGAACGGTAATGGATTAAACCCAGATCTTTTGACTGGGTGTGAGTGTTTGATTGGTTCGGATGCTCCGTCCATCACCACCCCCTTTTGTACCGCTTTTGGCCGCCATAAGTGTGGCAGGGTATGCTCAGACGTGAGTCCCTTGCTCACTTTGCCACTGGATTCAAGCAAGCCGGGCTGAAGACGGCTGCAATGCCAAAAACGGTCCTCGGAAGCTTGTTTCCGGTCCAGGGAAGGCATGGCTTGGCAGTTCGGGCTGGACTGTTCCCATGAGGCACAGGGTCAGACTGATTTGCATATAGACATGTCTGAACTGGGGTGGCAGAGTGGGCTAAAGAACGGTGATGGATTAAACCCAGATCTTTTGACTGGGTGTGAGTGTTTGATTGGTTCGGATGCTCTGTCCATCACCACCCCCTTTTGTACCGCTTTTGGCCGCCATAAGTGTGGCAGGGTATGCTCAGACGTGAGTCCCTTGCTCACTTTGCCACTGGATTCAAGCAAGCCGGGCTGAAGACGGCTGCAATGCCAGAAACCGGTCCTCAGAAGCTTGTTTCCGGTCCAGGGAAGGCATGGCTTGGCAGTTCGGGCTGGACTGTTCCCATGAGGCACAGGGTCAGACTGATTTGCATATAGCCATGTCTGAACTGGGGTGGCAGAGTGGGCTAAAGAACGGTGATGGATTAAACCCAGATCTTTTGACTGGGTGTGAGTGTTTGATTGGTTCGGATGCTCCGTCCATCACCACCCCTTTTTGTACCACTTTTGGCCGCCATAAGTGTGGCAGGGTATGCCCAGACGTGAGTCCCTTGCTCACTTTGCCACTGGATTCAAGCAAGCCGGGCTGAAGACGGCTGCAATGCCAGAAACCGGTCCTCGGAAGCTTGTTTCCGGTCCAGGGAAGGCATGGCTTGGCAGTTCGGGCTGGACTGTTCCCATGAGGCACAGGGTCAGACTGATTTGCATATAGCCATGTCTGAACTGGGGTGGCAGAGTGGGCTAAAGAACGGTGATGGATTAAACCCAGATCTTTTGACTAGGTGTGAGTGTTTGATTGGTTCGGATGCTCCGTCCATCACCACCCCCTTTTGTACCGCTTTTGGCAGCTATAAGTGTGGCAGGGTATGCTCAGACGTGAGTCCCTTGCTCACTTTGCCACTGGATTCAAGCAAGCCGGGCTGAAGACGGCTGCAATGCCAGAAACCGGTCCTCGGAAGCTTGTTTCCGGTCCAGGGAAGGCATGGCTTGGCAGTTTGGGCTGGACTGTTCCCATGAGGCACAGGGTCAGACTGATTTGCATATAGCCAGGTCTGAACTGGGGTGGCAGAGTGGGCTAAAGAACGGTGATGGATTAAACCCAGATCTTTTGACTGGGTGTGAGTGTTTGATTTGTTCGGATGCTCTGTCCATCACCACCCCCTTTTGTACCGCTTTTGGCCGCCATAAGTGTGGCAGGGTATGCTCAGACGTGAGTCCCTTGTTCACTTTGCCACTGGTTTCAAGCAAGCCGGGCTGAAGACGGCTGCAATGCCAGAAACCGGTCCCCGGAAGCTTGTTTCCAGTCCAGGGAAGGCATGGCTTTGCAGTTCGGGCTGGACTGTTCCCATGAGGCACAGGGTCAGACTGATTTGCATTTAGCCATGTCTGAACTGGGGTGGCAGAGTGGGCTAAAGAACGGTGATGGATTAAACCCAGATCTTTTGACTGGGTGTGAGTGTTTGATTGGTTCGGATGCTCCGTCCATCACCACCCCCTTTTGTACCGCTTTTGGCCGCCATAAGTGTGGCAGGGTATGCTCAGACGTGAGTCCCTTGCTCACTTTGCCACTGGATTCAAGCAAGCCGGGCTGAAGACGGCTGCAATGCCAGAAACCGGTCATCGGAAGCTTGTTTCCGGTCCAGGGAAGGCATGGCTGGGCAGTTCGGGCTGGACTGTTCCCATGAGGCACAGGGTCAGACTGATTTGCATATAGCCATGTCTGAACTGGGGTGGCAGAGTCGGCTAAAGAACGGTGATGGATTAAACCCAGATCTTTTGACTGGGTGTGAGTGTTTGATTGGTTCGGATGCTCCGTCCATCACCACCCCCTTTTGTACCGCTTTTGGCCGCCATAAGTGTGGCAGGGTATGCTCAGACGTGAGTCCCTTGCTCACTTTGCCACTGGATTCAAGCAAGCCGGGCTGAAGACGGCTGCAATGCCAAAAACGGTCCTCGGAAGCTTGTTTCCGGTCCAGGGAAGGCATGGCTTGGCAGTTCGGGCTGGACTGTTCCCATGAGGCACAGGGTCAGACTGATTTGCATATAGACATGTCTGAACTGGGGTGGCAGAGTGGGCTAAAGAACGGTGATGGATTAAACTCAGATCTTTTGACTGGGTGTGAGTGTTTGATTGGTTCGGATGCTCTGTCCATCACCACCCCCTTTTGTACCGCTTTTGGCCGCCATAAGTGTGGCAGGGTATGCTCAGACGTGAGTCCCTTGCTCACTTTGCCACTGGATTCAAGCAAGCCGGGCTGAAGACGGCTGCAATGCCAGAAACCGGTCCTCAGAAGCTTGTTTCCGGTCCAGAGAAGGCATGGCTTGGCAGTTCGGGATGGACTGTTCCCATGAGGCACAGGGTCAGACTGATTTGCATATAGCCAGGTCTGAACTGGGTGGGCAGAGTCGGCTAAAGAACGGTGATGGATTAAACCCAGATCTTTTGACTGGGTATGAGTGTTTGATTGGTTCGGATGCTCTGTCCATCACCACCCCCTTTTGTACCACTTTTGGCCGCCATAAGTGTGGCAGGGTATGCTCAGACGTAAGTCCCTTGTTCACTTTGCCACTGGATTCAAGCAAGCCGGGCTGAAGACGGCTGCAATGCCAGAAACCGGTCCTCGGAAGCTTGTTTCCGGTCCAGGGAAGGCATGGCTTGGCAGTTCGGGCTGGACTGTTCCCATGAGGCACAGGGTCAGACTGATTTGCATATAGACATGTCTGAACTGGGGTGGCAGAGTGGGCTAAAGAACGGTGATGGATTAAACCCAGATCTTTTGACTGGGTGTGAGTGTTTAATTGGTTCGGATGCTCTGTCCATCACCACCCCCTTTTGTACCGCTTTTGGCTGCCATAAGTGTGGCAGGGTATGCTCAGACGTGAGTCCCTTGCTCACTTTGCCACTGGATTCAAGCAAGCCGGGCTGAAGACGGCTGCAATGCCAGAAACCGGTCCTCAGAAGCTTGTTTCCGGTCCAGAGAAGGCATGGCTTGGCAGTTCGGGCTGGACTGTTCCCATGAGGCACAGGGTCAGACTGATTTGCATATAGCCAGGTCTGAACTGGGTGGGCAGAGTCGGCTAAAGAACGGTGATGGATTAAACCCAGATCTTTTGACTGGGTGTGAGTGTTTGATTGGTTCAGATGCTCCGTCCATCACTACCCCCTTTTGTACCGCTTTTGGCCGCCATAAGTGTGGCAGGGAATGCTCAGACGTGAGTCCCTTTCTCACTTTGCCACTGGATTCAAGCAAGCCGGGCTGAAGACGGCTGCAATGCCAGAAACCGGTCCTCGGAAGCTTGTTTCCGGTCCAGGGAAGGCATGGCTTGGCAGTTCGGGCTGGACTGTTCCCATGAGGCACAGGGTCAGACAGATTTTCATATAGCCATGTCTGAACTGGGGTGGCAGAGTGGGCTACAGAACGGTGATGGATTAAACCCAGATCTTTTGACTGGGTGTGAGTGTTTGATTGGTTTGGATGCTCCGTCCATCACCACCCCCTTTTGTACCACTTTTGGCCGTCATAAGTGTGGCAGGGTATGCCCAGACGTGAGTCCTTTGCTCACTTTGCCACTGGATTCAAGCAAGCCGGGCTGAAGACGGCTGCAATGCCAGAAACCGGTCCTCTGAAGCTTGTTTCCGGTCCAGGGAAGGCATGGCTTGGCAGTTCGGGCTGGACTGTTCCCATGAGGCACTGGGTCAGACTGATTTGCATATAGCCATGTCTGAACTGGGGTGGCAGAGTGGGCTAAAGAACGGTGATGGATTAAACCCACATCTTTTGACTGGGTTAGAGTGTTTGATTGGTTCGGATGCTCCGTCCATCACCACCCCCTTTTGTACCGCTTTTGGCCGCCATAAGTGTGGCAGGGTATGCTCAGACGTGAGTCCCTTGCTCACTTTGCCACTGGATTCAAGCAAGCCGGGCTGAAGATGGCTGCAATGCCAGAAACCGGTCCTCGGAAGCTTGTTTCCGGTCCAGGGAAGGCATGGCTTGGCAGTTCGGGCTGGACTGTTCCCATGAGGCACAGGGTCAGACTGATTTGCATATAGCCAGGTCTGAACTGGGGTGGCAGAGTCGGCTAAAGAACGGTGATGGATTAAACCCAGATCTTTTGACTGGGTGTGAGTGTTTGATTGGTTCGGATGCTCCGTCCATCACCACCCCCTTTTGTACCGCTTTTGGCCGCCATAAGTGTGGCAGGGTATGCTCAGACATGAGTCCCTTGTTCACTTTGCCACTGGATTCAAGCAAGCAGGGCTGAAGACGGCTGCAATGCAAGAAACCGGTCCTTGGAAGCTTGTTTCCGGTCCAGGGAAGGCATGGCTTGGCAGTTCGGGCTGGACTGTTCCCATGAGGCACAGGGTCAGACTGATTTGCATATAGCCATGTCTGAACTGGGGTGGCAGAGTGGGCTAAAGAACGGTGATGGATTAAACCCAGATCTTTTGACTGGGTGTGAGTGTTTGATTGGTTAGGATGCTCCGTCCATCACCACCCCCTTTTGTACCGCTTTTGGCCGCCATAAGTGTGGCAGGGTATGCTCAGACGTGAGTCCCTTGCTCACTTTGCCACTGGATTCAAGCAAGCCAGGCTGAAGACGGCTGCAATGCCAAAAACGGTCCTCGGAAGCTTGTTTCCGGTCCAGGGAAGGCATGGCTTGGCAGTTCGGGCTGGACTGTTCCCATGAGGCACAGGGTCAGACTGATTTGCATATAGACATGTCTGAACTGGGGTGGCAGAGTGGGCTAAAGAACGGTGATGGATTAAACCCAGATCTTTTGACTGGGTGTGAGTGTTTGATTGGTTCGGATGCTCTGTCCATCACCACCCCCTTTTGTACCGCTTTTGGCCGCCATAAGTGTGGCAGGGTATGCTCAGACGTGAGTCCCTTGCTCACTTTGCCACTGGATTCAAGCAAGCCGGGCTGAAGACGGCTGCAATGCCAGAAACCGGTCCTCAGAAGCTTGTTTCCGGTCCAGGGAAGGCATGGCTTGGCAGTTCGGGCTGGACTGTTACCATGAGGCACAGGGTCAGACTGATTTGCATATAGCCATGTCTGAACTGGGGTGGCAGAGTGGGCTAAAGAACGGTGATGGATTAAACCCAGATCTTTTGACTGGGTGTGAGTGTTTGATTGGTTCGGATGCTCCGTCCATCACCACCCCTTTTTGTACCACTTTTGGCCGCCATAAGTGTGGCAGGGTATGCCCAGACGTGAGTCCCTTGCTCACTTTGCCACTGGATTCAAGCAAGCCGGGCTGAAGACGGCTGCAATGCCAGAAACCGGTCCTCGGAAGCTTGTTTCCGGTCCAGGGAAGGCATGGCTTGGCAGTTCGGGCTGGACTGTTCCCATGAGGCACAGGGTCAGACTGATTTGCATATAGCCATGTCTGAACTGGGGTGGCAGAGTGGGCTAAAGAACGGTGATGGATTAAACCCAGATCTTTTGACTGGGTGTGAGTGTTTGATTGGTTCGGATGCTCCGTCCATCACCACCCCCTTTTGTACCGCTTTTGGCAGCTATAAGTGTGGCAGGGTATGCTCAGACGTGAGTCCCTTGCTCACTTTGCCACTGGATTCAAGCAAGCCGGGCTGAAGACGGCTGCAATGCCAGAAACCGGTCCTCGGAAGCTTGTTTCCGGTCCAGGGAAGGCATGGCTTGGCAGTTCGGGCTGGACTGTTCCCATGAGGCACAGGGTCAGACTGATTTGCATATAGCCAGGTCTGAACTGGGGTGGCAGAGTGGGCTAAAGAACGGTGATGGATTAAACCCAGATCTTTTGACTGGGTGTGAGTGTTTGATTGGTTCGGATGCTCCGTCCATCACCACCCCCTTTTGTACCGCTTTTGGCAGCTATAAGTGTGGCAGGGTATGCTCAGACGTGAGTCCCTTGCTCACTTTGCCACTGGATTCAAGCAAGCCGGGCTGAAGACGGCTGCAATGCCAGAAACCGGTCCTCGGAAGCTTGTTTCCGGTCCAGGGAAGGCATGGCTTGGCAGTTCGGGCTGGACTGTTCCCATGAGGCACAGGGTCAGACTGATTTGCATATAGCCAGGTCTGAACTGGGGTGGCAGAGTGGGCTAAAGAACGGTGATGGATTAAACCCAGATCTTTTGACTGGGTGTGAGTGTTTGATTTGTTCGGATGCTCTGTCCATCACCACCCCCTTTTGTACCGCTTTTGGCCGCCATAAGTGTGGCAGGGTATGCTCAGACGTGAGTCCCTTGTTCACTTTGCCACTGGTTTCAAGCAAGCCGGGCTGAAGACGGCTGCAATGCCAGAAACCGGTCCCCGGAAGCTTGTTTCCAGTCCAGGGAAGGCATGGCTGGGCAGTTCGGGCTGGACTGTTCCCATGAGGCACAGGGTCAGACTGATTTGCATATAGCCATGTCTGAACTGGGGTGGCAGAGTCGGCTAAAGAACGGTGATGGATTAAACCCAGATCTTTTGACTGGGTGTGAGTGTTTGATTGGTTCGGATGCTCCGTCCATCACCACCCCCTTTTGTACCGCTTTTGGCTGCCATAAGTGTGGCAGGGTATGCTCAGACGTGAGTCCCTTGCTCACTTTGCCACTGGATTCAAGCAAGCCGGGCTGAAGACGGCTGCAATGCCAAAAACGGTCCTCGGAAGCTTGTTTCCGGTCCAGAGAAGGCATGGCTTGGCAGTTCGGGCTGGACTGTTCCCATGAGGCACAGGGTCAGACTGATTTGCATATAGACATGTCTGAACTGGGGTGGCAGAGTGGGCTAAAGAACGGTGATGGATTAAACTCAGATCTTTTGACTGGGTGTGAGTGTTTGATTGGTTCGGATGCTCTGTCCATCACCACCCCCTTTTGTACCGCTTTTGGCCGCCATAAGTGTGGCAGGGTATGCTCAGACGTGAGTCCCTTGCTCACTTTGCCACTGGATTCAAGCAAGCCGGGCTGAAGACGGCTGCAATGCCAGAAACCGGTCCTCAGAAGCTTGTTTCCGGTCCAGAGAAGGCATGGCTTGGCAGTTCGGGCTGGACTGTTCCCATGAGGCACAGGGTCAGACTGATTTGCATATAGCCAGGTCTGAACTGGGTGGGCAGAGTCGGCTAAAGAACGGTGATGGATTAAACCCAGATCTTTTGACTGGGTATGAGTGTTTGATTGGTTCGGATGCTCTGTCCATCACCACCCCCTTTTGTACCACTTTTGGCCGCCATAAGTGTGGCAGGGTATGCTCAGACGTAAGTCCCTTGTTCACTTTGCCACTGGATTCAAGCAAGCCGGGCTGAAGACGGCTGCAATGCCAGAAACCGGTCCTCGGAAGCTTGTTTCCGGTCCAGGGAAGGCATGGCTTGGCAGTTCGGGCTGGACTGTTCCCATGAGGCACAGGGTCAGACTGATTTGCATATAGACATGTCTGAACTGGGGTGGCAGAGTGGGCTAAAGAACGGTGATGGATTAAACCCAGATCTTTTGACTGGGTGTGAGTGTTTAATTGGTTCGGATGCTCTGTCCATCACCACCCCCTTTTGTACCGCTTTTGGCTGCCATAAGTGTGGCAGGGTATGCTCAGACGTGAGTCCCTTGCTCACTTTGCCACTGGATTCAAGCAAGCCGGGCTGAAGACGGCTGCAATGCCAGAAACCGGTCCTCAGAAGCTTGTTTCCGGTCCAGAGAAGGCATGGCTTGGCAGTTCGGGCTGGACTGTTCCCATGAGGCACAGGGTCAGACTGATTTGCATATAGCCAGGTCTGAACTGGGTGGGCAGAGTCGGCTAAAGAACGGTGATGGATTAAACCCAGATCTTTTGACTGGGTGTGAGTGTTTGATTGGTTCAGATGCTCCGTCCATCACTACCCCCTTTTGTACCGCTTTTGGCCGCCATAAGTGTGGCAGGGAATGCTCAGACGTGAGTCCCTTTCTCACTTTGCCACTGGATTCAAGCAAGCCGGGCTGAAGACGGCTGCAATGCCAGAAACCGGTCCTCGGAAGCTTGTTTCCGGTCCAGGGAAGGCATGGCTTGGCAGTTCGGGCTGGACTGTTCCCATGAGGCACAGGGTCAGACTGATTTTCATATAGCCATGTCTGAACTGGGGTGGCAGAGTGGGCTAAAGAACGGTGATGGATTAAACCCAGATCTTTTGACTGGGTGTGAGTGTTTGATTGGTTTGGATGCTCCGTCCATCACCACCCCCTTTTGTACCACTTTTGGCCGTCATAAGTGTGGCAGGGTATGCCCAGACGTGAGTCCTTTGCTCACTTTGCCACTGGATTCAAGCAAGCCGGGCTGAAGACGGCTGCAATGCCAGAAACCGGTCCTCTGAAGCTTGTTTCCGGTCCAGGGAAGGCATGGCTTGGCAGTTCGGGCTGGACTGTTCCCATGAGGCACTGGGTCAGACTGATTTGCATATAGCCATGTCTGAACTGGGGTGGCAGAGTGGGCTAAAAAACGGTGATGGATTAAACCCATATCTTTTGACTGGGTGAGAGTGTTTGATTGGTTCGGATGCTCCGTCCATCACCACCCCCTTTTGTACCGCTTTTGGCCGCCATAAGTGTGGCAGGGTATGCTCAGACGTGAGTCCCTTGCTCACTTTGCCACTGGATTCAAGCAAGCCGGGCTGAAGATGGCTGCAATGCCAGAAACCGGTCCTCGGAAGCTTGTTTCCGGTCCAGGGAAGGCATGGCTTGGCAGTTCGGGCTGGACTGTTCCCATGAGGCACAGGGTCAGACTGATTTGCATATAGCCAGGTCTGAACTGGGGTGGCAGAGTCGGCTAAAGAACGGTGATGGATTAAACCCAGATCTTTTGACTGGGTGTGAGTGTTTGATTGGTTCGGATGCTCCGTCCATCACCACCCCCTTTTGTACCGCTTTTGGCCGCCATAAGTGTGGCAGGGTATGCTCAGACATGAGTCCCTTGTTCACTTTGCCACTGGATTCAAGCAAGCAGGGCTGAAGACGGCTGCAATGCAAGAAACCGGTCCTTGGAAGCTTGTTTCCGGTCCAGGGAAGGCATGGCTTGGCAGTTCGGGCTGGACTGTTCCCATGAGGCACAGGGTCAGACTGATTTGCATATAGCCATGTCTGAACTGGGGTGGCAGAGTGGGCTAAAGAACGGTGATGGATTAAACCCAGATCTTTTGACTGGGTGTGAGTGTTTGATTGGTTCGGATGCTCCGTCCATCACCACCCCCTTTTGTACCGCTTTTGGCCGCCATAAGTGTGGCAGGGTATGCTCAGACGTGAGTCCCTTGCTCACTTTGCCACTGGATTCAAGCAAGCCGGGCTGAAGACGGCTGCAATGCCAAAAACGGTCCTCGGAAGCTTGTTTCCGGTCCAGGGAAGGCATGGCTTGGCAGTTCGGGCTGGACTGTTCCCATGAGGCACAGGGTCAGACTGATTTGCATATAGACATGTCCGAACTGGGGTGGCAGAGTGGGCTAAAGAACGGTGATGGATTAAACCCAGATCTTTTGACTGGGTGTGAGTGTTTGATTGGTTCGGATGCTCTGTCCATCACCACCCCCTTTTGTACCGCTTTTGGCCGCCATAAGTGTGGCAGGGTATGCTCAGACGTGAGTCCCTTGCTCACTTTGCCACTGGATTCAAGCAAGCCGGGCTGAAGACGGCTGCAATGCCAGAAACCGGTCCTCAGAAGCTTGTTTCCGGTCCAGGGAAGGCATGGCTTGGCAGTTCGGGCTGGACTGTTCCCATGAGGCACAGGGTCAGACTGATTTGCATATAGCCATGTCTGAACTGGGGTGGCAGAGTGGGCTAAAGAACGGTGATGGATTAAACCCAGATCTTTTGACTGGGTGTGAGTGTTTGATTGGTTCGGATGCTCCGTCCATCACCACCCCTTTTTGTACCACTTTTGGCCGCCATAAGTGTGGCAGGGTATGCCCAGACGTGAGTCCCTTGCTCACTTTGCCACTGGATTCAAGCAAGCCGGGCTGAAGACGCCTGCAATGCCAGAAACCGGTCCTCGGAAGCTTGTTTCCGGTCCAGGGAAGGCATGGCTTGGCAGTTCAGGCTGGACTGTTCCCATGAGGCACAGGGTCAGACTGATTTGCATATAGCCATGTCTGAACTGGGGTGGCAGAGTGGGCTAAAGAACGGTGATGGATTAAACCCAGATCTTTTGACTGGGTGTGAGTGTTTGATTGGTTCGGATGCTCCGTCCATCACCACCCCCTTTTGTACCGCTTTTGGCAGCTATAAGTGTGGCAGGGTATGCTCAGACGTGAGTCCCTTGCTCACTTTGCCACTGGATTCAAGCAAGCCGGGCTGAAGACGGCTGCAATGCCAGAAACCGGTCCTCGGAAGCTTGTTTCCGGTCCAGGGAAGGCATGGCTTGGCAGTTCGGGCTGGACTGTTCCCATGAGGCACAGGGTCAGACTGATTTGCATATAGCCAGGTCTGAACTGGGGTGGCAGAGTGGGCTAAAGAACGGTGATGGATTAAACCCAGATCTTTTGACTGGGTGTGAGTGTTTGATTTGTTCGGATGCTCTGTCCATCACCACCCCCTTTTGTACCGCTTTTGGCCGCCATAAGTGTGGCAGGGTATGCTCAGACGTGAGTCCCTTGTTCACTTTGCCACTGGTTTCAAGCAAGCCGGGCTGAAGACGGCTGCAATGCCAGAAACCGGTCCCCGGAAGCTTGTTTCCAGTCCAGGGAAGGCATGGCTTTGCAGTTCGGGCTGGACTGTTCCCATGAGGCACAGGGTCAGACTGATTTGCATTTAGCCATGTCTGAACTGGGGTGGCAGAGTGGGCTAAAGAACGGTGATGGATTAAACCCAGATCTTTTGACTGGGTGTGAGTGTTTGATTGGTTCGGATGCTCCGTCCATCACCACCCCCTTTTGTACCGCTTTTGGCCGCCATAAGTGTGGCAGGGTATGCTCAGACGTGAGTCCCTTGCTCACTTTGCCACTGGATTCAAGCAAGCCGGGCTGAAGACGGCTGCAATGCCAGAAACCGGTAATCGGAAGCTTGTTTCCGGTCCAGGGAAGGCATGGCTGGGCAGTTCGGGCTGGACTGTTCCCATGAGGCACAGGGTCAGACTGATTTGCATATAGCCATGTCTGAACTGGGGTGGCAGAGTCGGCTAAAGAACGGTGATGGATTAAACCCAGATCTTTTGACTGGGTGTGAGTGTTTGATTGGTTCGGATGCTCCGTCCATCACCACCCCCTTTTGTACCGCTTTTGGCCGCCATAAGTGTGGCAGGGTATGCTCAGACGTGAGTCCCTTGCTCACTTTGCCACTGGATTCAAGCAAGCCGGGCTGAAGACGGCTGCAATGCCAAAAACGGTCCTCGGAAGCTTGTTTCCGGTCCAGGGAAGGCATGGCTTGGCAGTTCGGATTGGACTGTTCCCATGAGGCACAGGGTCAGACTGATTTGCATATAGACATGTCTGAACTGGGGTGGCAGAGTGGGCTAAAGAACGGTGATGGATTAAACCCAGATCTTTTGACTGGGTGTGAGTGTTTGATTGGTTCGGATGCTCTGTCCATCACCACCCCCTTTTGTACCGCTTTTGGCCGCCATAAGTGTGGCAGGGTATGCTCAAACGTGAGTCCCTTGCTCACTTTGCCACTGGATTCAAGCAAGCCGGGCTGAAGACGGCTGCAATGCCAGAAACCGGTCCTCGGAAGCTTTTTTCCGGTCCAGGGAAGGCATGGCTTGGCAGTTCGGGCTGGACTGTTCCCATGAGGCACAGGGTCAGACTGATTTGCATATAGCCATGTCTGAACTGGGGTGGCAGAGTGGGCTAAAGAACGGTGATGGATTAAACCCAGATCTTTTGACTGGGTGTGAGTGTTTGATTGGTTCGGATGCTCCGTCCATCACCACCCCTTTTTTTACCACTTTTGGCCGCCATAAGTGTGGCAGGGTATGCCCAGACGTGAGTCCCTTGCTCACTTTGCCACTGGATTCAAGCAAGCCGGGCTGAAGACGGCTGCAATGCCAGAAACCGGTCCTCGGAAGCTTGTTTCCGGTCCAGGGAAGGCATGGCTTGGCAGTTCGGGCTGGACTGTTCCCATGAGGCACAGGGTCAGACTGATTTGCATATAGCCATGTCTGAACTGGGGTGGCAGAGTGGGCTAAAGAACGGTGATGGATTAAACCCAGATCTTTTGACTGGGTGTGAGTGTTTGATTGGTTCGGATGCTCCGTCCATCACCACCCCCTTTTGTACCGCTTTTGGCAGCTATAAGTGTGGCAGGGTATGCTCAGACGTGAGTCCCTTGCTCACTTTGCCACTGGATTCAAGCAAGCCGGGCTGAAGACGGCTGCAATGCCAGAAACCGGTCCTCGGAAGCTTGTTTCCGGTCCAGGGAAGGCATGGCTTGGCAGTTAAGGCTGGACTGTTCCCATGAGGCACAGGGTCAGACTGATTTGCATATAGCCAGGTCTGAACTGGGGTGGCAGAGTCGGCTAAAGAACGGTGATGTATTAAACCCAGATCTTTTGACTGGGTGTGAGTGTTTGATTTGTTCGGATGCTCTGTCCATCACCACCCCCTTTTGTACCGCTTTTGGCCGCCATAAGTGTGGCAGGGTATGCTCAGACGTGAGTCCCTTGTTCACTTTGCCACTGGTTTCAAGCAAGCCGGGCTGAAGACGGCTGCAATGCCAGAAACCGGTCCTCGGAAGCTTGTTTCCGGTCTAGGGAAGGCATGGATTTGCAGTTCGGGCTGGACTGTTCCCATGAGGCACAGGGTCAGACTGATTTGCATTTAGCCATGTCTGAACTGGGGTGGCAGAGTGTGCTAAAGAACGGTGATGGATTAAACCCAGATCTTTTGACTGGGTGTGAGTGTTTGATTGGTTTGGATGCTCCGTCCATCACCACCCCCTTTTGTACCGCTTTTGGCCGCCATAAGTGTGGCAGGGTATGCTCAGACGTGAGTCCCTTGCTCACTTTGCCACTGGATTCAAGCAAGCCGGGCTGAAGACGGCTGCAATGCCAGAAACCGGTCATCGGAAGCTTCTTTCCGGTCCAGGGAAGGCATGGCTTGGCAGTTCGGGCTGGACTGTTCCCATGAGGCACAGGGTCAGACTGATTTTCATATAGCCATGTCTGAACTGGGGTGGCAGAGTGGGCTAAAGAACGGTGATGGATTAAACCCAGATCTTTTGACTGGGTGTGAGTGTTTGATTGGTTTGGATGCTCCGTCCATCACCACCCCCTTTTGTAACACTTTTGGCCGCCATAAGTGTGGCAGGGTATGCCCAGACGTGAGTCCCTTGCTCACTTTGCCACTGGATTCAAGCAAGCCGGGTTGAAGACGGCTGCAATGCCAGAAACCGGTCCTAGGAAGCTTGTTTCCGGTCCAGGGAAGGCATGGCTTGGCAGTTCAGGCTGGACTGTTCCCATGAGGCACAGGGTCAGACTGATTTGCATATAGCCATGTCTGAACTGGGGTGGCAGAGTCGGCTAAAGAACGGTGATGGATTAAACCCAGATCTTTTGACTGGGTGTGCGAGTTTGATTGGTTCGGATGCTCCGTCCATCACCACCCCCTTTTGTACCGCTTTTGGCCGCCATAAGTGTGGCAGGGTATGCTCAGACATGAGTCCCTTGCTCACTTTGCCACTGGATTCAAGCAAGCCGGGCTGAAGATGGCTGCAATGCCAGAAACCGGTCCTCGGAAGCTTGTTTCCGGTCCAGGGAAGGCATGGCTTGGCAGTTCGGGCTGGACTGTTCCCATGAGGCACAGGGTCACCCTGATTTGCATATAGCCATGTCTGAACTGGGGTGGCAGAGTGGGCTAAAGAACGGTGATGGATTAAACCCAGATCTTTTGACTGGGTGTGAGTGTTTGATTGGTTCGGATGCTCCGTCCATCACCACCCCCTTTTGTACCGCTTTTGGCAGCTATAAGTGTGGCAGGGTATGCTCAGACGTGAGTCCCTTGCTCACTTTGCCACTGGATTCAAGCAAGCCGGGCTGAAGACGGCTGCAATGCCAGAAACCGGTCCTCGGAAGCTTGTTTCCGGTCCAGGGAAGGCATGGCTTGGCAGTTCGGGCTGGACTGTTCCCATGAGGCACAGGGTCAGACTGATTTGCATATAGCCAGGTCTGAACTGGGGTGGCAGAGTCGGCTAAAGAACGGTGATGTATTAAACCCAGATCTTTTGACTGGGTGTGAGTGTTTGATTTGTTCGGATGCTCTGTCCATCACCACCCCCTTTTGTACCGCTTTTGGCCGCCATAAGTGTGGCAGGGTATGCTCAGACGTGAGTCCCTTGTTCACTTTGCCACTGGTTTCAAGCAAGCCGGGCTGAAGACGGCTGCAATGCCAGAAACCGGTCCTCGGAAGCTTGTTTCCGGTCTAGGGAATGCATGGATTTGCAGTTCGGGCTGGACTGTTCCCATGAGGCACAGGGTCAGACTGATTTGCATTTAGCCATGTCTGAACTGGGGTGGCAGAGTGTGCTAAAGAACGGTGATGGATTAAACCCAGATCTTTTGACTGGGTGTGAGTGTTTGATTGGTTCAGATGCTCCGTCCATCACCACCCTCTTTTGTACCGCTTTTGGCCGCCATAAATGTGGCAGGGTATGCTCAGACGTGAGTCCCTTGCTCACTTTGCCACTGGATTCAAGCAAGCCGGGCTGAAGACGGCTGCAATGCCAGAAACCGGTCATCGGAAGCTTCTTTCCGGTCCAGGGAAGGCATGGCTTGGCAGTTCGGGCTGGACTGTTCCCATGAGGCACAGGGTCAGACTGATTTTCATATAGCCATGTCTGAACTGGGGTGGCAGAGTGGGCTAAAGAACGGTGATGGATTAAACCCAGATCTTTTGACTGGGTGTGAGTGTTTGATTGGTTTGGATGCTTCGTCCATCACCACCCCCTTTTGTAACACTTTTGGCCGCCATAAGTGTGGCAGGGTATGCCCAGACGTGAGTCCCTTGCTCACTTTGCCATTGGATTCAAGCAAGCCGGGTTGAAGACGGCTGCAATGCCAGAAACCGGTCCTAGGAAGCTTGTTTCCGGTCCAGGGAAGGCATGGCTTGGCAGTTCGGGCTGGACTGTTCCCATGAGGCACAGGGTCAGACTGATTTGCATATAGCCATGTCTGAACTGGGGTGGCAGAGTCGGCTAAAGAACGGTGATGGATTAAACCCAGATCTTTTGACTGGGTGTGAGTGTTTGATTGGTTCGGATGCTCCGTCCATCACCACCCCCTTTTGTACCGCTTTTGGCCGCCATAAGTGTGGCAGGGTATGCTCAGGCATGAGTCCCTTGCTCACTTTGCCACTGGATTCAAGCAAGCCGGGCTGAAGATGGCTGCAATGCCAGAAACCGGTCCTCGGAAGCTTGTTTCCTGTCCAGGGAAGGCATGGCTTGGCAGTTCGGGCTGGACTGTTCCCATGAGGCACAGGGTCAGACTGATTTGCATATAGCCAGGTCTGAACTGGGGTGGCAGAGTCGGCTAAAGAACGGTGATGGATTAAACCCAGATCTTTTGACTGGGTGTGAGTGTTTGATTGGTTCGGATGCTCCGTTCATCACCACCCCCTTTTGTACCGCTTTTGGCCGCCATAAGTGTGGCAGGGTATGCTCAGACGTGAGTCCCTTGTTCACTTTGCCTCTGGATTCAAGCAAGCCGGGCTGAAGACGGCTGCAATGCCAGAAACCGGTCCTCGGAAGCTTGTTTCCAGTCCAGGGAAGGCATGGCTTGGCAGTTCGGGCTGGACTGTTCCCATGGAGTGGAAAAACGATGGATTTGGGCCCAGATCTTTGGACTGGGGTGAATGTGTGACATTGATCCACATTCTGTCCATCACTGTTGTGTTTGCAATTACCGCTCTAAGTGTACTGGGGATGCTCAGACGTGAATCCCAGGCACTCCACACCACTGGAATCAAGCTAGCCGGGCTGATGAGAGGTGTTACCTCGAAACCGGGCCGGTCCTCGGATGCTTGTTTCTGTTCTGGGAAGGACATGGCTTTTGTAGTTCGGACTGGACTGTTCCCATGGGGCACAGGGTCAGCGCTGATTTGCATATCGCCATTGTCTAACCCAGAGTGGTGTGGAGTGGAAAAACGATGGATTTGGGCCCAGATCTTTGGACTGGGGTGAATGTGTGACATTGATCCACATTCTGTCCATCACTGTTGTGTTTGCAATTACCGCTCTAAGTGTACTGGGGATGCTCAGACGTGAGTCCCAGGCACTCCACACCACTGGAATCAAGCTAGCCGGGCTGATGAGAGGTGTTACCTCGAAACCGGGCCGGTCCTCGGATGCTTGTTTCTGTTCTGGGAAGGACATGGCTTTTGTAGTTCGGACTGGACTGTTCCCATGGGGCACAGGGTCAGCGCTGATTTGCATATCGCCATTGTCTAACCCAGGGTGGTGTGGAGTGGAAAAACGATGGATTTGGGCCCAGATCTTTGGACTGGGGTGAATGTGTGACATTGATCCACATTCTGTCCATCACTGTTGTGTTTGCAATTACCGCTCTAAGTGTACTGGGGATGCTCAGACGTGAGTCCCAGGCACTCCACACCACTGGAATCAAGCTAGCCGGGCTGATGAGAGGTGTTACCTCGAAACCGGGCCGGTCCTCGGATGCTTGTTTCTGTTCTGGGAAGGACATGGCTTTTGTAGTTCGGACTGGACTGTTCCCATGGGGCACAGGGTCAGCGCTGATTTGCATATCGCCATTGTCTAACCCAGGGTGGTGTGGAGTGGAAAAACGATGGATTTGGGCCCAGATCTTTGGACTGGGGTGAATGTGTGACATTGATCCACATTCTGTCCATCACTGTTGTGTTTGCAATTACCGCTCTAAGTGTACTGGGGATGCTCAGACGTGAGTCCCAGGCACTCCACACCACTGGAATCAAGCTAGCCGGGCTGATGAGAGGTGTTACCTCGAAACCGGGCCGGTCCTCGGATGCTTGTTTCTGTTCTGGGAAGGACATGGCTTTTGTAGTTCGGACTGGACTGTTCCCATGGGGCACAGGGTCAGCGCTGATTTGCATATCGCCATTGTCTAACCCAGGGTGGTGTGGAGTGGAAAAACGATGGATTTGGGCCCAGATCTTTGGACTGGGGTGAATGTGTGACATTGATCCACATTCTGTCCATCACTGTTGTGTTTGCAATTACCGCTCTAAGTGTACTGGGGATGCTCAGACGTGAGTCCCAGGCACTCCACACCACTGGAATCAAGCTAGCCGGGCTGATAAGAGGTGTTACCTCGAAACCGGGCCGGTCCTCGGATGCTTGTTTCTGTTCTGGGAAGGACATGGCTTTTGTAGTTCGGACTGGACTGTTCCCATGGGGCACAGGGTCAGCGCTGATTTGCATATCGCCATTGTCTAACCCAGGGTGGTGTGGAGTGGAAAAACGATGGATTTGGGCCCAGATCTTTGGACTGGGGTGAATGTGTGACATTGATCCACATTCTGTCCATCACTGTTGTGTTTGCAATTACCGCTCTAAGTGTACTGGGGATGCTCAGACGTGAGTCCCAGGCACTCCACACCACTGGAATCAAGCTAGCCGGGCTGATGAGAGGTGTTACCTCGAAACCGGGCCGGTCCTCGGATGCTTGTTTCTGTTCTGGGAAGGACATGGCTTTTGTAGTTCGGACTGGACTGTTCCCATGGGGCACAGGGTCAGCGCTGATTTGCATATCGCCATTGTCTAACCCAGGGTGGTGTGGAGTGGAAAAACGATGGATTTGGGCCCAGATCTTTGGACTGGGGTGAATGTGTGACATTGATCCACATTCTGTCCATCACTGTTGTGTTTGCAATTACCGCTCTAAGTGTACTGGGGATGCTCAGACGTGAGTCCCAGGCACTCCACACCACTGGAATCAAGCTAGCCGGGCTGATGAGAGGTGTTACCTCGAAACCGGGCCGGTCCTCGGATGCTTGTTTCTGTTCTGGGAAGGACATGGCTTTTGTAGTTCGGACTGGACTGTTCCCATGGGGCACAGGGTCAGCGCTGATTTGCATATCGCCATTGTCTAACCCAGGGTGGTGTGGAGTGGAAAAACGATGGATTTGGGCCCAGATCTTTGGACTGGGGTGAATGTGTGACATTGATCCACATTCTGTCCATCACTGTTGTGTTTGCAATTACCGCTCTAAGTGTACTGGGGATGCTCAGACGTGAGTCCCAGGCACTCCACACCACTGGAATCAAGCTAGCCGGGCTGATGAGAGGTGTTACCTCGAAACCGGTCCGGTCCTCGGATGCTTGTTTCTGTTCTGGGAAGGACATGGCTTTTGTAGTTCGGACTGGACTGTTCCCATGGGGCACAGGGTCAGCGCTGATTTGCATATCGCCATTGTCTAACCCAGGGTGGTGTGGAGTGGAAAAACGATGGATTTGGGCCCAGATCTTTGGACTGGGGTGAATGTGTGACATTGATCCACATTCTGTCCATCACTGTTGTGTTTGCAATTACCGCTCTAAGTGTACTGGGGATGCTCAGACGTGAGTCCCAGGCACTCCACACCACTGGAATCAAGCTAGCCGGGCTGATGAGAGGTGTTACCTCGAAACCGGGCCGGTCCTCGGATGCTTGTTTCTGTTCTGGGAAGGACATGGCTTTTGTAGTTCGGACTGGACTGTTCCCATGGGGCACAGGGTCAGCGCTGATTTGCATATCGCCATTGTCTAACCCAGGGTGGTGTGGAGTGGAAAAACGATGGATTTGGGCCCAGATCTTTGGACTGGGGTGAATGTGTGACATTGATCCACATTCTGTCCATCACTGTTGTGTTTGCAATTACCGCTCTAAGTGTACTGGGGATGCTCAGACGTGAGTCCCAGGCACTCCACACCACTGGAATCAAGCTAGCCGGGCTGATGAGAGGTGTTACCTCGAAACCGGGCCGGTCCTCGGATGCTTGTTTCTGTTCTGGGAAGGACATGGCTTTTGTAGTTCGGACTGGACTGTTCCCATGGGGCACAGGGTCAGCGCTGATTTGCATATCGCCATTGTCTAACCCAGGGTGGTGTGGAGTGGAAAAACGATGGATTTGGGCCCAGATCTTTGGACTGGGGTGAATGTGTGACATTGATCCACATTCTGTCCATCACTGTTGTGTTTGCAATTACCGCTCTAAGTGTACTGGGGATGCTCAGACGTGAGTCCCAGGCACTCCACACCACTGGAATCAAGCTAGCCGGGCTGATGAGAGGTGTTACCTCGAAACCGGGCCGGTCCTCGGATGCTTGTTTCTGTTCTGGGAAGGACATGGCTTTTGTAGTTCGGACTGGACTGTTCCCATGGGGCACAGGGTCAGCGCTGATTTGCATATCGCCATTGTCTAACCCAGGGTGGTGTGGAGTGGAAAAACGATGGATTTGGGCCCAGATCTTTGGACTGGGGTGAATGTGTGACATTGATCCACATTCTGTCCATCACTGTTGTGTTTGCAATTACCGCTCTAAGTGTACTGGGGATGCTCAGACGTGAGTCCCAGGCACTCCACACCACTGGAATCAAGCTAGCCGGGCTGATGAGAGGTGTTACCTCGAAACCGGGCCGGTCCTCGGATGCTTGTTTCTGTTCTGGGAAGGACATGGCTTTTGTAGTTCGGACTGGACTGTTCCCATGGGGCACAGGGTCAGCGCTGATTTGCATATCGCCATTGTCTAACCCAGGGTGGTGTGGAGTGGAAAAACGATGGATTTGGGCCCAGATCTTTGGACTGGGGTGAATGTGTGACATTGATCCACATTCTGTCCATCACTGTTGTGTTTGCAATTACCGCTCTAATTGTACTGGGGATGCTCAGACGTGAGTCCCAGGCACTCCACACCACTGGAATCAAGCTAGCCGGGCTGATGAGAGGTGTTACCTCGAAACCGGGCCGGTCCTCGGATGCTTGTTTCTGTTCTGGGAAGGACATGGCTTTTGTAGTTCGGACTGGACTGTTCCCATGGGGCACAGGGTCAGCGCTGATTTGCATATCGCCATTGTCTAACCCAGGGTGGTGTGGAGTGGAAAAACGATGGATTTGGGCCCAGATCTTTGGACTGGGGTGAATGTGTGACATTGATCCAC
Source organism: Lissotriton helveticus (assembly GCF_964261635.1). NCBI lineage: Eukaryota > Metazoa > Chordata > Amphibia > Caudata > Salamandridae > Lissotriton > Lissotriton helveticus. Next base: position 1,406,172,555 of record NC_136063.1, on the reverse strand, counting down.
ATTCTGTCCATCACTGTTGTGTTTGCAATTACCGCTCTAAGTGTACTGGGGATGCTCAGACGTGAGTCCCAGGCACTCCACACCACTGGAATCAAGCTAGCCGGGCTGATGAGAGGTGTTACCTCGAAACCGGGCCGGTCCTCGGATGCTTGTTTCTGTTCTGGGAAGGACATGGCTTTTGTAGTTCGGACTGGACTGTTCCCATGGGGCACAGGGTCAGCGCTGATTTGCATATCGCCATTGTCTAACCCAGGGTGGTGTGGAGTGGAAAAACGATGGATTTGGGCCCAGATCTTTGGACTGGGGTGAATGTGTGACATTGATCCACATTCTGTCCATCACTGTTGTGTTTGCAATTACCGCTCTAAGTGTACTGGGGATGCTCAGACGTGAGTCCCAGGCACTCCACACCACTGTAATCAAGCTAGCCGGGCTGATGAGAGGTGTTACCTCGAAACCGGGCCGGTCCTCGGATGCTTGTTTCTGTTCTGGGAAGGACATGGCTTTTGTAGTTCGGACTGGACTGTTCCCATGGGGCACAGGGTCAGCGCTGATTTGCATATCGCCATTGTCTAACCCAGGGTGGTGTGGAGTGGAAAAACGATGGATTTGGGCCCAGATCTTTGGACTGGGGTGAATGTGTGACATTGATCCACATTCTGTCCATCACTGTTGTGTTTGCAATTACCGCTCTAAGTGTACTGGGGATGCTCAGACGTGAGTCCCAGGCACTCCACACCACTGGAATCAAGCTAGCCGGGCTGATGAGAGGTGTTACCTCGAAACCGGGCCGGTCCTCGGATGCTTGTTTCTGTTCTGGGAAGGACATGGCTTTTGTAGTTCGGACTGGACTGTTCCCATGGGGCACAGGGTCAGCGCTGATTTGCATATCGCCATTGTCTAACCCAGGGTGGTGTGGAGTGGAAAAACGATGGATTTGGGCCCAGATCTTTGGACTGGGGTGAATGTGTGACATTGATCCACATTCTGTCCATCACTGTTGTGTTTGCAATTACCGCTCTAAGTGTACTGGGGATGCTCAGACGTGAGTCCCAGGCACTCCACACCACTGGAATCAAGCTAGCCGGGCTGATGAGAGGTGTTACCTCGAAACCGGGCCGGTCCTCGGATGCTTGTTTCTGTTCTGGGAAGGACATGGCTTTTGTAGTTCGGACTGGACTGTTCCCATGGGGCACAGGGTCAGCGCTGATTTGCATATCGCCATTGTCTAACCCAGGGTGGTGTGGAGTGGAAAAACGATGGATTTGGGCCCAGATCTTTGGACTGGGGTGAATGTGTGACATTGATCCACATTCTGTCCATCACTGTTGTGTTTGCAATTACCGCTCTAAGTGTACTGGGGATGCTCAGACGTGAGTCCCAGGCACTCCACACCACTGGAATCAAGCTAGCCGGGCTGATGAGAGGTGTTACCTCGAAACCGGGCCGGTCCTCGGATGCTTGTTTCTGTTCTGGGAAGGACATGGCTTTTGTAGTTCGGACTGGACTGTTCCCATGGGGCACAGGGTCAGCGCTGATTTGCATATCGCCATTGTCTAACCCAGGGTGGTGTGGAGTGGAAAAACGATGGATTTGGGCCCAGATCTTTGGACTGGGGTGAATGTGTGACATTGATCCACATTCTGTCCATCACTGTTGTGTTTGCAATTACCGCTCTAAGTGTACTGGGGATGCTCAGACGTGAGTCCCAGGCACTCCACACCACTGGAATCAAGCTAGCCGGGCTGATGAGAGGTGTTACCTCGAAACCGGGCCGGTCCTCGGATGCTTGTTTCTGTTCTGGGAAGGACATGGCTTTTGTAGTTCGGACTGGACTGTTCCCATGGGGCACAGGGTCAGCGCTGATTTGCATATCGCCATTGTCTAACCCAGGGTGGTGTGGAGTGGAAAAACGATGGATTTGGGCCCAGATCTTTGGACTGGGGTGAATGTGTGACATTGATCCACATTCTGTCCATCACTGTTGTGTTTGCAATTACCGCTCTAAGTGTACTGGGGATGCTCAGACGTGAGTCCCAGGCACTCCACACCACTGGAATCAAGCTAGCCGGGCTGATGAGAGGTGTTACCTCGAAACCGGGCCGGTCCTCGGATGCTTGTTTCTGTTCTGGGAAGGACATGGCTTTTGTAGTTCGGACTGGACTGTTCCCATGGGGCACAGGGTCAGCGCTGATTTGCATATCGCCATTGTCTAACCCAGGGTGGTGTGGAGTGGAAAAACGATGGATTTGGGCCCAGATCTTTGGACTGGGGTGAATGTGTGACATTGATCCACATTCTGTCCATCACTGTTGTGTTTGCAATTACCGCTCTAAGTGTACTGGGGATGCTCAGACGTGAGTCCCAGGCACTCCACACCACTGGAATCAAGCAAGCCGGGCTGATGAGAGGTGTTACCTCGAAACCGGGCCGGTCCTCGGATGCTTGTTTCTGTTCTGGGAAGGACATGGCTTTTGTAGTTCGGACTGGACTGTTCCCATGGGGCACAGGGTCAGCGCTGATTTGCATATCGCCATTGTCTAACCCAGGGTGGTGTGGAGTGGAAAAACGATGGATTTGGGCCCAGATCTTTGGACTGGGGTGAATGTGTGACATTGATCCACATTCTGTCCATCACTGTTGTGTTTGCAATTACCGCTCTAAGTGTACTGGGGATGCTCAGACGTGAGTCCCAGGCACTCCACACCACTGGAATCAAGCTAGCCGGGCTGATGAGAGGTGTTACCTCGAAACCGGGCCGGTCCTCGGATGCTTGTTTCTGTTCTGGGAAGGACATGGCTTTTGTAGTTCGGACTGGACTGTTCCCATGGGGCACAGGGTCAGCGCTGATTTGCATATCGCCATTGTCTAACCCAGGGTGGTGTGGAGTGGAAAAACGATGGATTTGGGCCCAGATCTTTGGACTGGGGTGAATGTGTGACATTGATCCACATTCTGTCCATCACTGTTGTGTTTGCAATTACCGCTCTAAGTGTACTGGGGATGCTCAGACGTGAGTCCCAGGCACTCCACACCACTGGAATCAAGCTAGCCGGGCTGATGAGAGGTGTTACCTCGAAACCGGGCCGGTCCTCGGATGCTTGTTTCTGTTCTGGGAAGGACATGGCTTTTGTAGTTCGGACTGGACTGTTCCCATGGGGCACAGGGTCAGCGCTGATTTGCATATCGCCATTGTCTAACCCAGGGTGGTGTGGAGTGGAAAAACGATGGATTTGGGCCCAGATCTTTGGACTGGGGTGAATGTGTGACATTGATCCACATTCTGTCCATCACTGTTGTGTTTGCAATTACCGCTCTAAGTGTACTGGGGATGCTCAGACGTGAGTCCCAGGCACTCCACACCACTGGAATCAAGCTAGCCGGGCTGATGAGAGGTGTTACCTCGAAACCGGGCCGGTCCTCGGATGCTTGTTTCTGTTCTGGGAAGGACATGGCTTTTGTAGTTCGGACTGGACTGTTCCCATGGGGCACAGGGTCAGCGCTGATTTGCATATCGCCATTGTCTAACCCAGGGTGGTGTGGAGTGGAAAAACGATGGATTTGGGCCCAGATCTTTGGACTGGGGTGAATGTGTGACATTGATCCACATTCTGTCCATCACTGTTGTGTTTGCAATTACCGCTCTAAGTGTACTGGGGATGCTCAGACGTGAGTCCCAGGCACTCCACACCACTGGAATCAAGCTAGCCGGGCTGATGAGAGGTGTTACCTCGAAACCGGGCCGGTCCTCGGATGCTTGTTTCTGTTCTGGGAAGGACATGGCTTTTGTAGTTCGGACTGGACTGTTCCCATGGGGCACAGGGTCAGCGCTGATTTGCATATCGCCATTGTCTAACCCAGGGTGGTGTGGAGTGGAAAAACGATGGATTTGGGCCCAGATCTTTGGACTGGGGTGAATGTGTGACATTGATCCACATTCTGTCCATCACTGTTGTGTTTGCAATTACCGCTCTAAGTGTACTGGGGATGCTCAGACGTGAGTCCCAGGCACTCCACACCACTGGAATCAAGCTAGCCGGGCTGATGAGAGGTGTTACCTCGAAACCGGGCCGGTCCTCGGATGCTTGTTTCTGTTCTGGGAAGGACATGGCTTTTGTAGTTCGGACTGGACTGTTCCCATGGGGCACAGGGTCAGCGCTGATTTGCATATCGCCATTGTCTAACCCAGGGTGGTGTGGAGTGGAAAAACGATGGATTTGGGCCCAGATCTTTGGACTGGGGTGAATGTGTGACATTGATCCACATTCTGTCCATCACTGTTGTGTTTGCAATTACCGCTCTAAGTGTACTGGGGATGCTCAGACGTGAGTCCCAGGCACTCCACACCACTGGAATCAAGCTAGCCGGGCTGATGAGAGGTGTTACCTCGAAACCGGGCCGGTCCTCGGATGCTTGTTTCTGTTCTGGGAAGGACATGGCTTTTGTAGTTCGGACTGGACTGTTCCCATGGGGCACAGGGTCAGCGCTGATTTGCATATCGCCATTGTCTAACCCAGGGTGGTGTGGAGTGGAAAAACGATGGATTTGGGCCCAGATCTTTGGACTGGGGTGAATGTGTGACATTGATCCACATTCTGTCCATCACTGTTGTGTTTGCAATTACCGCTCTAAGTGTACTGGGGATGCTCAGACGTGAGTCCCAGGCACTCCACACCACTGGAATCAAGCTAGCCGGGCTGATGAGAGGTGTTACCTCGAAACCGGGCCGGTCCTCGGATGCTTGTTTCTGTTCTGGGAAGGACATGGCTTTTGTAGTTCGGACTGGACTGTTCCCATGGGGCACAGGGTCAGCGCTGATTTGCATATCGCCATTGTCTAACCCAGGGTGGTGTGGAGTGGAAAAACGATGGATTTGGGCCCAGATCTTTGGACTAGGGTGAATGTGTGACATTGATCCACATTCTGTCCATCACTGTTGTGTTTGCAATTACCGCTCTAAGTGTACTGGGGATGCTCAGACGTGAGTCCCAGGCACTCCACACCACTGGAATCAAGCTAGCCGGGCTGATGAGAGGTGTTACCTCGAAACCGGGCCGGTCCTCGGATGCTTGTTTCTGTTCTGGGAAGGACATGGCTTTTGTAGTTCGGACTGGACTGTTCCCATGGGGCACAGGGTCAGCGCTGATTTGCATATCGCCATTGTCTAACCCAGGGTGGTGTGGAGTGGAAAAACGATGGATTTGGGCCCAGATCTTTGGACTGGGGTGAATGTGTGACATTGATCCACATTCTGTCCATCACTGTTGTGTTTGCAATTACCGCTCTAAGTGTACTGGGGATGCTCAGACGTGAGTCCCAGGCACTCCACACCACTGGAATCAAGCTAGCCGGGCTGATGAGAGGTGTTACCTCGAAACCGGGCCGGTCCTCGGATGCTTGTTTCTGTTCTGGGAAGGACATGGCTTTTGTAGTTCGGACTGGACTGTTCCCATGGGGCACAGGGTCAGCGCTGATTTGCATATCGCCATTGTCTAACCCAGGGTGGTGTGGAGTGGAAAAACGATGGATTTGGGCCCAGATCTTTGGACTGGGGTGAATGTGTGACATTGATCCACATTCTGTCCATCACTGTTGTGTTTGCAATTACCGCTCTAAGTGTACTGGGGATGCTCAGACGTGAGTCCCAGGCACTCCACACCACTGGAATCAAGCTAGCCGGGCTGATGAGAGGTGTTACCTCGAAACCGGGCCGGTCCTCGGATGCTTGTTTCTGTTCTGGGAAGGACATGGCTTTTGTAGTTCGGACTGGACTGTTCCCATGGGGCACAGGGTCAGCGCTGATTTGCATATCGCCATTGTCTAACCCAGGGTGGTGTGGAGTGGAAAAACGATGGATTTGGGCCCAGATCTTTGGACTGGGGTGAATGTGTGACATTGATCCACATTCTGTCCATCACTGTTGTGTTTGCAATTACCGCTCTAAGTGTACTGGGGATGCTCAGACGTGAGTCCCAGGCACTCCACACCACTGGAATCAAGCTAGCCGGGCTGATGAGAGGTGTTACCTCGAAACCGGGCCGGTCCTCGGATGCTTGTTTCTGTTCTGGGAAGGACATGGCTTTTGTAGTTCGGACTGGACTGTTCCCATGGGGCACAGGGTCAGCGCTGATTTGCATATCGCCATTGTCTAACCCAGGGTGGTGTGGAGTGGAAAAACGATGGATTTGGGCCCAGATCTTTGGACTGGGGTGAATGTGTGACATTGATCCACATTCTGTCCATCACTGTTGTGTTTGCAATTACCGCTCTAAGTGTACTGGGGATGCTCAGACGTGAGTCCCAGGCACTCCACACCACTGGAATCAAGCTAGCCGGGCTGATGAGAGGTGTTACCTCGAAACCGGGCCGGTCCTCGGATGCTTGTTTCTGTTCTGGGAAGGACATGGCTTTTGTAGTTCGGACTGGACTGTTCCCATGGGGCACAGGGTCAGCGCTGATTTGCATATCGCCATTGTCTAACCCAGGGTGGTGTGGAGTGGAAAAACGATGGATTTGGGCCCAGATCTTTGGACTGGGGTGAATGTGTGACATTGATCCACATTCTGTCCATCACTGTTGTGTTTGCAATTACCGCTCTAAGTGTACTGGGGATGCTCAGACGTGAGTCCCAGGCACTCCACACCACTGGAATCAAGCTAGCCGGGCTGATGAGAGGTGTTACCTCGAAACCGGGCCGGTCCTCGGATGCTTGTTTCTGTTCTGGGAAGGACATGGCTTTTGTAGTTCGGACTGGACTGTTCCCATGGGGCACAGGGTCAGCGCTGATTTGCATATCGCCATTGTCTAACCCAGGGTGGTGTGGAGTGGAAAAACGATGGATTTGGGCCCAGATCTTTGGACTGGGGTGAATGTGTGACATTGATCCACATTCTGTCCATCACTGTTGTGTTTGCAATTACCGCTCTAAGTGTACTGGGGATGCTCAGACGTGAGTCCCAGGCACTCCACACCACTGGAATCAAGCTAGCCGGGCTGATGAGAGGTGTTACCTCGAAACCGGGCCGGTCCTCGGATGCTTGTTTCTGTTCTGGGAAGGACATGGCTTTTGTAGTTCGGACTGGACTGTTCCCATGGGGCACAGGGTCAGCGCTGATTTGCATATCGCCATTGTCTAACCCAGGGTGGTGTGGAGTGGAAAAACGATGGATTTGGGCCCAGATCTTTGGACTGGGGTGAATGTGTGACATTGATCCACATTCTGTCCATCACTGTTGTGTTTGCAATTACCGCTCTAAGTGTACTGGGGATGCTCAGACGTGAGTCCCAGGCACTCCACACCACTGGAATCAAGCTAGCCGGGCTGATGAGAGGTGTTACCTCGAAACCGGGCCGGTCCTCGGATGCTTGTTTCTGTTCTGGGAAGGACATGGCTTTTGTAGTTCGGACTGGACTGTTCCCATGGGGCACAGGGTCAGCGCTGATTTGCATATCGCCATTGTCTAACCCAGGGTGGTGTGGAGTGGAAAAACGATGGATTTGGGCCCAGATCTTTGGACTGGGGTGAATGTGTGACATTGATCCACATTCTGTCCATCACTGTTGTGTTTGCAATTACCGCTCTAAGTGTACTGGGGATGCTCAGACGTGAGTCCCAGGCACTCCACACCACTGGAATCAAGCTAGCCGGGCTGATGAGAGGTGTTACCTCGAAACCGGGCCGGTCCTCGGATGCTTGTTTCTGTTCTGGGAAGGACATGGCTTTTGTAGTTCGGACTGGACTGTTCCCATGGGGCACAGGGTCAGCGCTGATTTGCATATCGCCATTGTCTAACCCAGGGTGGTGTGGAGTGGAAAAACGATGGATTTGGGCCCAGATCTTTGGACTGGGGTGAATGTGTGACATTGATCCACATTCTGTCCATCACTGTTGTGTTTGCAATTACCGCTCTAAGTGTACTGGGGATGCTCAGACGTGAGTCCCAGGCACTCCACACCACTGGAATCAAGCTAGCCGGGCTGATGAGAGGTGTTACCTCGAAACCGGGCCGGTCCTCGGATGCTTGTTTCTGTTCTGGGAAGGACATGGCTTTTGTAGTTCGGACTGGACTGTTCCCATGGGGCACAGGGTCAGCGCTGATTTGCATATCGCCATTGTCTAACCCAGGGTGGTGTGGAGTGGAAAAACGATGGATTTGGGCCCAGATCTTTGGACTGGGGTGAATGTGTGACATTGATCCACATTCTGTCCATCACTGTTGTGTTTGCAATTACCGCTCTAAGTGTACTGGGGATGCTCAGACGTGAGTCCCAGGCACTCCACACCACTGGAATCAAGCTAGCCGGGCTGATGAGAGGTGTTACCTCGAAACCGGGCCGGTCCTCGGATGCTTGTTTCTGTTCTGGGAAGGACATGGCTTTTGTAGTTCGGACTGGACTGTTCCCATGGGGCACAGGGTCAGCGCTGATTTGCATATCGCCATTGTCTAACCCAGGGTGGTGTGGAGTGGAAAAACGATGGATTTGGGCCCAGATCTTTGGACTGGGGTGAATGTGTGACATTGATCCACATTCTGTCCATCACTGTTGTGTTTGCAATTACCGCTCTAAGTGTACTGGGGATGCTCAGACGTGAGTCCCAGGCACTCCACACCACTGGAATCAAGCTAGCCGGGCTGATGAGAGGTGTTACCTCGAAACCGGGCCGGTCCTCGGATGCTTGTTTCTGTTCTGGGAAGGACATGGCTTTTGTAGTTCGGACTGGACTGTTCCCATGGGGCACAGGGTCAGCGCTGATTTGCATATCGCCATTGTCTAACCCAGGGTGGTGTGGAGTGGAAAAACGATGGATTTGGGCCCAGATCTTTGGACTGGGGTGAATGTGTGACATTGATCCACATTCTGTCCATCACTGTTGTGTTTGCAATTACCGCTCTAAGTGTACTGGGGATGCTCAGACGTGAGTCCCAGGCACTCCACACCACTGGAATCAAGCTAGCCGGGCTGATGAGAGGTGTTACCTCGAAACCGGGCCGGTCCTCGGATGCTTGTTTCTGTTCTGGGAAGGACATGGCTTTTGTAGTTCGGACTGGACTGTTCCCATGGGGCACAGGGTCAGCGCTGATTTGCATATCGCCATTGTCTAACCCAGGGTGGTGTGGAGTGGAAAAACGATGGATTTGGGCCCAGATCTTTGGACTGGGGTGAATGTGTGACATTGATCCACATTCTGTCCATCACTGTTGTGTTTGCAATTACCGCTCTAAGTGTACTGGGGATGCTCAGACGTGAGTCCCAGGCACTCCACACCACTGGAATCAAGCTAGCCGGGCTGATGAGAGGTGTTACCTCGAAACCGGGCCGGTCCTCGGATGCTTGTTTCTGTTCTGGGAAGGACATGGCTTTTGTAGTTCGGACTGGACTGTTCCCATGGGGCACAGGGTCAGCGCTGATTTGCATATCGCCATTGTCTAACCCAGGGTGGTGTGGAGTGGAAAAACGATGGATTTGGGCCCAGATCTTTGGACTGGGGTGAATGTGTGACATTGATCCACATTCTGTCCATCACTGTTGTGTTTGCAATTACCGGACTGTTCCCATGAGGCACAGGGTCAGACTGATTTGCAGATAGCCATGTCTGAACTGGGGTGGCAGAGTGGGCTAAAGAACGGTGATGGATTAAACCCAGATCTTTTGACTGGGTGTGAGTGTTTTTTATTGGTTCGGATGCTCCGTCCATCACCACCCCCTTTTGTACCGCTTTTGGCCGCCATAAGTGTGGCAGGGTATGCCCAGACGTGAGTCCCTTGCTCACTTTGCCATTGGATTCAAGCAAGCCGGGTTGAAGACGGCTGCAATGCCAGAAACCGGTCCTAGGAAGCTTGTTTCCGGTCCAGGGAAGGCATGGCTTGGCAGTTCGGGCTGGACTGTTCCCATGAGCAGACCCCCCAGGATATAGCGGCATGGATTAGCAAATTTAGCGGCACAAAAATGGAAATTTAGCGGCACAAATATGGAAATTTAGCGGCAATTTTGCGGCATTTTATTTGGCCATTTTTCCTACAACAAATACAGATATCTTTGTTTTTTGAGTTAATTAACAACATGAAGCTATATATATTTGGTTTAATTACAATGTAGACACTTTAGGGCAGATTTACAAGCCCCTTGCGCCCCTTTTACACAACTGTTGCATCACTTTTGTGACGCAGCGGTAGCGCAAAAGATGCGCCATGGTGCGGGGTACTTACAACGTGACGCATCTGGGAGATGCGTCACGTTGTAAAGCCCTGCGCCAGAAGGAGGCGTTCCTGCGCAGAAACGCCTCCTAAAAGTGGCTGAGTGAAATCTACATGATTTCACTCAGTCACTTTTGGGCCCATGCTGCGTCAAAACCCTGCGCCTGCTTGAAGCAGGCGTAAGGCGTTTGGCAAACAAGCCTTTCTATAGCCTTCCCTCTGACTCTTCCCCCTCCATCTCCCCTTTACTCGTCCCAAACCTCCTCCTACTGCTATAATCTCCAAAGAAACCCTTCCCTCTTCTATCCCTCCACAACTCTTTTCAATCCAAAAGATTCGCATGTACACCGCTCAAATTAATTTCATATCTCCCTATAGTATACTAATTCACGAATAATCCTCTTTGGGTTCCGGGGTAGCATGCTACTCGAGGAAAGGCGCTTCAACGCCTTCTCAGGAGTAGTAAGCGCTATATAAATGCACTTACAATAAACCAATTTATCCTGCTACTGTTGTAATGCGCTGCTGACTTAGCTACATAAGATTGAAGATGGTTTATCACAGTGAACCTTCAGGAAAAACTGTGATGGTGGCTCTATAATAGTGGACGGCAGGCTCGAACCTGGTCCACAGCTCCAAGGTCAGCTTCTTTTGCCCTTAGCATAGTATACAGCCTTCCTCTAGCAGGACGGAGGGAGGGGTTTCATTAATTATGTTGAAAATTGCTGGGAGTAATGCAATTACCAGTAACGAATTGAAGCATTGGTAGATGCAGCCGAATACTGAATGGATACAGGTGAGATGTAAGGGGAAGCAGCAGGAATGTACCTTTGCATACAATGCACCGCCACTGAATGTCAGAGTACCAGTGTCCGATTTGTTGTTATTGACTGGTTTGCGCCTAGTGAACTGACCAGCATGTACTTCTAAAAGGTAAGAATGAAAAAAAGGTGAACAGGGTAGTGCACAGCATGCAACTTTTGAAAACGAGAGTATGCACAAAATCAGAAAAAAAAGAATCTGGAGGCAAATTCGAGCGCAACATTTTTTCAGTAGATATAGTACTGAATATTACTTAATATGTCGAAAAAAATAGTGTATAGGCCCAAAGGTTTTCTTGGGAGCTGGCTACCGCTGCTGACAAACCAAAGCAGCCAAATATCAGAGCTGCCTCATGTTGATGGCACTCAACACTTCCTGTGTATCTGCTGTTGCCGGTTCTTACTTTATCCATCTTTTTTCCCCCTTTGTCACTGTTCTCCTAGCTTGAAGTCTGGTAATGTTGATCGGCCCTATAGCTCTCACATTTTCGAAAGGCCACTCTAAAGCACCATAGGAAAATTAGGTGCATAAAAAGAAAGCCGCTGCAGCTAAAGCGTGATGAGACCGGAAAGAGCGGGGGCGGGGGGGGGCACTTTTTGGTTGAAGAAAAGGGAGAACCCCCTTCAAATGCAGAAATGGCAAATATGGCCCGAGAGTATCCGCTTCTCCTGTCTTCCACGCACTTCCAAGCTCGCAACCCTCTCCTTAAAAAGGTCACCACTAAAGTTGCCAAATGGAGTTGTATGCCCTCCTTATTAAAGCAGGGCCTCATGGCGCGCTGAAAGCTTTATTTCGCTACGACAGACCTGTACTGGGTGTTGAGATTGAAGCGGAAGATGTCCTGGGAAGGAGAGATCCGGTGCACCTGCCATCGCGTCTCTCTGAAAGGTGCACCCCGACCGATTTCCGAGGAACAGAACGACGAGGCCACACGTAAAGATTATGCAGTTAATGCTGCGCACGTCTCCTCTCACAGCTTGGCCAGGAGGAAACAGATATTGATTGGACGGTGCCACCTAGTGACGTTGGCGTGCATAGCCAATAAAAGGGCATTGTTTGTTTTGGTGTTTCCCGGTAGACACTTTTTGCAAATATCGCGGCCAATATTGCAAATATCGCGGCCATCGCGCTAGTTTGCCGATTTCGCGATTTTTTCGTGAATCGCGAAATCGCGAAATGCTGGAGGGTCTGCATGAGGCACAGGGTCAGACTGATTTGCATATAGCCATGTCTGAACTGGGGTGGCAGAGTCGGCTAAAGAACGGTGATGGATTAAACCCAGATCTTTTGACTGGGTGTGAGTGTTTGATTGGTTCGGATGCTCCGTCCATCACCACCCCCTTTTGTACCGCTTTTGGCCGCCATAAGTGTGGCAGGGTATGCTCAGGCATGAGTCCCTTGCTCACTTTGCCACTGGATTCAAGCAAGCCGGGCTGAAGATGGCTGCAATGCCAGAAACCGGTCCTCGGAAGCTTGTTTCCTGTCCAGGGAAGGCATGGCTTGGCAGTTCGGGCTGGACTGTTCCCATGAGGCACAGGGTCAGACTGATTTGCATATAGCCAGGTCTGAACTGGGGTGGCAGAGTCGGCTAAAGAACGGTGATGGATTAAACCCAGATCTTTTGACTGGGTGTGAGTGTTTGATTGGTTCGGATGCTCCGTTCATCACCACCCCCTTTTGTACCGCTTTTGGCCGCCATAAGTGTGGCAGGGTATGCTCAGACGTGAGTCCCTTGTTCACTTTGCCACTGGATTCAAGCAAGCCGGGCTGAAGACGGCTGCAATGCCAGAAACCGGTCCTCGGAAGCTTGTTTCCAGTTCAGGGAAGGCATGGCTTGGCAGTTCGGGCTGGACTGTTCCCATGAGGCACAGGGTCAGACTGATTTGCAGATAGCCATGTCTGAACTGGGGTGGCAGAGTGGGCTAAAGAACGGTGATGGATTAAACCCAGATCTTTTGACTGGGTGTGAGTGTTTTTTATTGGTTCGGATGCTCCGTCCATCACCACCCCCTTTTGTACCGCTTTTGGCCGCCATAAGTGTGGCAGGGTATGCTCAGACGTGAGTCCCTTGCTCACTTTGCCACTGGATTCAAGCAAGCCGGGCTGAAGACGGCTGCAATGCCAGAAACCGGTCCTCGGAAGCTTGTTTCCGGTCCAGGGAAGGCATGGCTTGGCAGTTCGGGCTGGACTGTTCCCATGAGGCACAGGGTCAGACTGATTTGCATATAGCCAGGTCTGAACTGGGGTGGCAGAGTCGGCTAAAGAACGGTGATGGATTAAACCCAGATCTTTTGACTGGGTGTGAGTGTTTGATTTGTTCGGATGCTCTGTCCATCACCACCCCCTTTTGTACCGCTTTTGGCAGCTATAAGTGTGGCAGGGTATGCTCAGACGTGAGTCCCTTGCTCACTTTGCCACTGGATTCAAGCAAGCCGGGCTGAAGACGGCTGCAATGCCAGAAACCGGTCCTCGGAAGCTTGTTTCCGGTCCAGGGAAGGCATGGCTTGGCAGTTCGGGCTGGACTGTTCCCATGAGGCACAGGGTCAGACTGATTTGCATATAGCCAGGTCTGAACTGGGGTGGCAGAGTCGGCTAAAGAACGGTGATGTATTAAACCCAGATCTTTTGACTGGGTGTGAGTGTTTGATTTGTTCGGATGCTCTGTCCATCACCACCCCCTTTTGTACCGCTTTTGGCCGCCATAAGTGTGGCAGGGTATGCTCAGACGTGAGTCCCTTGTTCACTTTGCCACTGGTTTCAAGCAAGCCGGGCTGAAGACGGCTGCAATGCCAGAAACCGGTCCTCGGAAGCTTGTTTCCGGTCTAGGGAATGCATGGATTTGCAGTTCGGGCTGGACTGTTCCCATGAGGCACAGGGTCAGACTGATTTGCATTTAGCCATGTCTGAACTGGGGTGGCAGAGTGTGCTAAAGAACGGTGATGGATTAAACCCAGATCTTTTGACTGGGTGTGAGTGTTTGATTGGTTCAGATGCTCCGTCCATCACCACCCTCTTTTGTACCGCTTTTGGCCGCCATAAGTGTGGCAGGGTATGCTCAGACGTGAGTCCCTTGCTCACTTTGCCACTGGATTCAAGCAAGCCGGGCTGAAGACGGCTGCAATGCCAGAAACCGGTCATCGGAAGCTTCTTTCCGGTCCAGGGAAGGCATGGCTTGGCAGTTCGGGCTGGACTGTTCCCATGAGGCACAGGGTCAGACTGATTTTCATATAGCCATGTCTGAACTGGGGTGGCAGAGTGGGCTAAAGAACGGTGATGGATTAAACCCAGATCTTTTGACTGGGTGTGAGTGTTTGATTGGTTTGGATGCTTCGTCCATCACCACCCCCTTTTGTAACACTTTTGGCCGCCATAAGTGTGGCAGGGTATGCCCAGACGTGAGTCCCTTGCTCACTTTGCCATTGGATTCAAGCAAGCCGGGTTGAAGACGGCTGCAATGCCAGAAACCGGTCCTAGGAAGCTTGTTTCCGGTCCAGGGAAGGCATGGCTTGGCAGTTCGGGCTGGACTGTTCCCATGAGGCACAGGGTCAGACTGATTTGCATATAGCCATGTCTGAACTGGGGTGGCAGAGTCGGCTAAAGAACGGTGATGGATTAAACCCAGATCTTTTGACTGGGTGTGAGTGTTTGATTGGTTCGGATGCTCCGTCCATCACCACCCCCTTTTGTACCGCTTTTGGCCGCCATAAGTGTGGCAGGGTATGCTCAGGCATGAGTCCCTTGCTCACTTTGCCACTGGATTCAAGCAAGCCGGGCTGAAGATGGCTGCAATGCCAGAAACCGGTCCTCGGAAGCTTGTTTCCTGTCCAGGGAAGGCATGGCTTGGCAGTTCGGGCTGGACTGTTCCCATGAGGCACAGGGTCAGACTGATTTGCATATAGCCAGGTCTGAACTGGGGTGGCAGAGTCGGCTAAAGAACGGTGATGGATTAAACCCAGATCTTTTGACTGGGTGTGAGTGTTTGATTGGTTCGGATGCTCCGTTCATCACCACCCCCTTTTGTACCGCTTTTGGCCGCCATAAGTGTGGCAGGGTATGCTCAGACGTGAGTCCCTTGTTCACTTTGCCACTGGATTCAAGCAAGCCGGGCTGAAGACGGCTGCAATGCCAGAAACCGGTCCTCGGAAGCTTGTTTCCAGTTCAGGGAAGGCATGGCTTGGCAGTTCGGGCTGGACTGTTCCCATGAGGCACAGGGTCAGACTGATTTGCAGATAGCCATGTCTGAACTGGGGTGGCAGAGTGGGCTAAAGAACGGTGATGGATTAAACCCAGATCTTTTGACTGGGTGTGAGTGTTTTTTATTGGTTCGGATGCTCCGTCCATCACCACCCCCTTTTGTACCGCTTTTGGCCGCCATAAGTGTGGCAGGGTATGCTCAGACGTGAGTCCCTTGCTCACTTTGCCACTGGATTCAAGCAAGCCGGGCTGAAGACGGCTGCAATGCCAGAAACCGGTCCTCGGAAGCTTGTTTCCGGTCCAGGGAAGGCATGGCTTGGCAGTTCGGGCTGGACTGTTCCCATGAGGCACAGGGTCAGACTGATTTGCATATAGCCAGGTCTGAACTGGGGTGGCAGAGTCGGCTAAAGAACGGTGATGGATTAAACCCAGATCTGTTGACTGGGTGTGAGTGTTTGATTGGTTCGGATGCTCCGTCCATCACCACCCCCTTTTGTACCGCTTTTTGCCGCCATAAGTGTGGCAGGGTATGCTCAACGTGAGTCCCTTGTTCACTTTGCCACTGGATTCAAGCAAGCCGGGCTGAAGACGGCTGCAATGCCAGAAACCGGTCCTCGGAAGCTTGTTTCCGGTCCAGGGAAGGCATGGCTTGGCAGTTCGGGCTGGACTGTTCCCATGAGGCACAGGGTCAGACTGATTTGCATATAGCCATGTCTGAACTGGGGTGGCAGAGTGGGCTAAAGAACGGTGATGGATTAAACCCAGATCTTTTGACTGGGTGTGAGTGTTTGATTGGTTCGGATGCTCCGTCCATCACCACACCCTTTTGTACCGCTTTTGGCCGCCATAAGTGTGGCAGGGTATGCTCAGACGTGAATCCCTTGCTCACTTTGCCACTGGATTCAAGCAAGCCGGGCTGAAGACGGCTGCAATGCCAAAAAACGGTCCTCGGAAGCTTGTTTCCGGTCCAGGGAAGGCATGGCTTGGCAGTTTGGGCTGGACTGTTCCCATGAGGCACAGGGTCAGACTGATTTGCATATAGACATGTCTGAACTGGGGTGGCAGAGTGGGCTAAAGAACGGTGATGGATTAAACCCAGATCTTTTGACTGGGTGTGAGTGTTTGATTGGTTTGGATGCTCCGTCCATCACCACCCCCTTTTTTACCGCATCATACTTTAAAGCAGCATCAGGATTGGCCTGAGCATCATGAATTTGCATTCTCACCACCTCACATATAGGACTGAACTGCTAAACTCCTAAAACCACAGATGCGTTCTGGGTGGAGTTGCTCTCTGGTCTTCTTGGATCCTCCACAACCTCTTGTGTGTGGCATCTTCCTTGCATGTGGGCTTTGTCATCTCTAATTCTCTCAGAAGGGCACTGCATTGTCCCTTTACAGTCAGGCAAGATGGCCACTGCCTGTATTTGGTGCAGGTGAGGATTTCTGCTACAAGCCATTTCTCCACTGATTCCCTTGTAATGTATGCTAGGTATTGGATTGCTGTGACAGGCTTTGCCTCTACCAGCAGGTTTTGTTTCCAGCTTATAGCACTGCTGCTGAAGTTTAAAGCCGGGAAGGGGGTAAAAAGATGTGCCTTTACATTCTGGAGCACAACACCTCTTTGGCATTTGCCCTGCCCCCCTCTGCTGGGCACTTTTTAACCAGCTCAGAAAGGTTTACTAATTGGAAGTGAAATCAGCACTGTCACATGTATTATGCACATTTATTTGGCCATAATATATAGAAATATTTTTTAAAACAAAGTCATCACATTTCTCTCAGTAGTCATTATATTCTCAGTTTTTCTCTGTTTAATCTACTCTACATTGGAAAGACACATTCCAACGTAGGATCTTTTGGTTGTTATTCTCATTAAATTTACACGTGTGAAGCCTGTTCTTTGTCAGGCTTGATGGGTGCACAATGAATAAAACGAGCCTGATTTAGAGTTTAGAGGTAATGGAAAATACTCAGATTTTCGGAGGAAGTCCTATATTGCAGATAAATCTTCCAGTGGAATTTCATTCACCATACGTTTAATATAGGCGAGGAAATTTCACTGATTTATTTTCCGTTGGCATTAATACTGCCTCCAGATATCAGAGGATTTTTATTTATCCCTAACGTTAAACTAGGATCATAGTCAGATGGATGGCGCAATAGGGGTAGCGGTACAGAGGCGGGGTGTCCAAGCTTAGCTACTTGGCGGTCGCATTGGGCCTTGTGGATGCCTGGAGAGCACGTCATCCCTCCAGAAATGGAAACACTTATTTTTCTTCAGAACATGACTCATTCTCTCTACTTGATTTCTTCTTTATCCCCAACACGTACATCCAAAGGGGATCTTAAGTAGACATCTTGGCAAGGGGATTGTCTGACCATTCACTGGTAGTTCTCAGGCTCCTTATAGGGCCCAGGAGACTAGCATTCCTTTGGCGCCTCGTGCTGTGGCACCTGCGGAACCCTTCATATCAACTGCATATCACACAATCCATTGGAGAGTAGTTTACCCTCAACGTAGTTACAGTAGCTTCCACAGCAACAGTAAGGGAGGCCTTTAAATCAACATTGTGTGGTGTAGATATTAGCATCTGTTAGAGACATCTAACCGCAGATTCCTTAACTTTTGAATTGAATTCTCCCCAGGTGTCAGACTTGATCCGGAAATTATTCAGAAGTACCTCTGCGTGCCCGGGGACGGCGCCGTATGGCTCTGCAATGACGTTGTCTCTGGATGTGATTCAAGCTGTGCCTTATAAGTCTCTTCCGATGTGCAGACGTCAGTTTCTTCTTTTCTGCACTGCAACACGGATCAGGAGTAGCAGTTCATCGGACCGTTTGTATTTTTGGCCTACTTCAATGCCTTTTTGTGTCAGGGAACAGTGTGCCTATGCCTTTGAGTTTTAAGTCGTGCGGGACCTATGCTTGCCAGAAGTCAGATTCGGATCCCCACCCCATCTGCATGAGGTGCCTAGGAGAGCACCACGACTCCGAGGAGTGCGACGCCTGTAAACGGCTAAAGCATAAGGCTTTGTGGGAAAGGGGGATGAAGTTGTTTACAGAACGGCTCTCCCAGTGGGAGACCAGGTGATGTTGGTCTCCTTCCTGCTCTGAGGTTCCTGCCAGGGCTGTTCATGGAGCTGTTCCCATGAGTGTTGCTCACCTAAGTCGCAAAGATCCTGTCGTAAGGGATCGAAGTCGTGGCGCCCTTCGGCCTCACCACATCGTGACATGGTTTCTCCAGGTTCTTCTCGTTTTTTAACAGAGGACATTCCTAAAGAGTCAACCCAGTGCCTCCCTCCTTATCCTGGAGCCAGGGCGACAATGAACTAGATGCAGGCATACTAACATGCTCTGCATGCCTTTTTTGGGTCCATGCCTCCCCTTGTAGCACCCTCGGGCCCCAAGGCGGTAGGGGTACTGTAGTATCTGGACTCCCATGTTATGCCTTCCCTCTCTGTAGAATACTCATGTGATGCAATCCTCATGTGATGTCACTTCACAGAATGTTGGGAGTCAGATAGCCACAGTTGGCTGGGCCGAGCAGCATGCTGGCTGCTCCTGGTGGGGTCTCTCTGTGGCCTTGTTCCTATCTACTTATCATCTTGTAAACATCCTGAAATAAACCATCTTTAAACTACATGATCATTTGTGGACTTGATCATTACAGGTACTCCTGAAAAACACACAGGCGGGTTCGCCCTTGACTCTGGTCGAAGATCTCGACTCCGTACCTGGGGTCATCATGGCGTCGGAACACAGCTTGGTGCGGCTACCAGTGATGCTGGCCGTGTCGGAGGAGGTTGTACAGGAGGTGGATAAGATGCCGCCTCGACGTTGGCGGGTGATGGAGGTGCCACCCATGGTGCATGACCATTTGGCGTCACTCCGACGTTGATCGGCACCGGGGACGCAGCTCATAGCCACTGCATTTGCCATGTCTTCTCCTTTGCATTCTGAGGATGAAGCTGGCTCTGTTGCTCCAGCATTGCAAGGTGTCACAAGTGACGCAGGCAACATTGACCACTTAGTTTATCTGGTTCACCCTTGTGGGAGGTTCTTGGGCTGCTTTGGATGATGATGGTAGTCTGCAACCCTCTCCTATTCCTGACCTGCTTTCTCTGCCACGAATGGTGAAAGTGATTAGTGCTGCTTTTGCTGAAGTTATGAAGAGAGATGCTGATTTCTAGAAATTGCAGCCTCCTTCGGTGACTTTGTCATCTGATCCCTTATTGGATCTGCTTCATCAGGGTGTGACAGGTGTCGAACCCCTACTGCCCTATGCAGAGTGTCTACATGATATTCTTCTGGGAACTTGGGCGAGGCCAGTGACCGGAGTCTATGTTGATGGTGCCATTTCATATCATCATCATCCTGCTCCAGATGGCCCAGTCTGTATTTCTCAACACACTACTGTTGAGGGGTCCGTTGTGCAAGCTGCTATGACTTTGCTGAATCCAGATATCTCTCCTTTACTGCCACACGGTAGAGAATTTAGGTAGTTGAATCTGTGTGGCCAGAATATCTTTGCTTCGGCTGGTTTGGCCTTGAGATCATTAAACACGTCTTTTGCCTTAGGCAGAGCTTCATATGCTTTATGGAACTCTTTCACCCATCTGCTTCCTTCCCTTCCTGAAGAGGTCAGGGCTGAACTCTTTCAGCTTGCACAAGATGGCCGTGGGATGGCCCTGGGATGGCCGTTCATCCTTCTTGGTGAATATATTTTCTCTTTTTGCATTGATTGCATTGATGTTCATTCATCTTTCTATAATGGGAATGATTTCTGAGAACCCTTCTTTTTGGATTTTACCAGGAAAGTTCTTTCCCTGATATTTCTTTATTGTCATGAAGAATGCTGATTGGATGGCTTTTGTCTTGCAGTTGGCCCTTTTGGCCAACGAGTTCTCTTTCCCTTTGGGGATACAGAACAAAGTGTGATAACTGTCAGATTGTTGTTTAGGGGTTTACCCCTTTTTCTTCAAGGCCCGATTCTTTCTGGCCTTATTTTGTATATGTTCTGTGACAGTGAGCATGGATTCCATTAAGAGCCAAGCTCTTGTTCTGCTATTCCTACATGCATGTGGTCGATTGTTAGGTATGACGGCTGGTTCTCTTTGAGAACTTTTGTAGGGTTAGTTCGCAGACCCTCCTCCATGGGTATATGGCTATGGTATTTAAAAAAAGTTAAGAAATCCGCGGCTAGATGTCTCTGTCAAATGTACAAGTTACTTACCTTCAGTAACGTAATATCTGGTAGAGACACAGTCTAGCCGCAGTTTCCTTAACGCCCTGACCATCCACCCCTCTCTGCAAACGACCAAGAGGTAAGTGTTATACCTATTTTCAGTACTGTTTTTTTTATATCTGTGATCACTGTCTCAACTAATGTTGGCACTCAACACAACCACTTGGTCTTGCCACATAGGTTTTGTTTAGATGTTGCCATACCATCCATTTTCAATGATGAGTGATCGGTAGAGTGGGAGGTGTTTTCTCTTTCACACTGGATTAAACACCAGTGAGCAGTGTTGATTAATTTGGTTCTTTTTTTGAAAGTCTTTGTCTAGTATCACACTACCTTGTATTAGCACTGTCACTATGTTACATAATGGTGTGATTTAACAAACAGCTTGGTGTGTTTTTATAGGTTTGTTTTGCTATTAACATGCCATTCATTACCAATAATGAATGGTCTGTAGAGTGTAAGGGTTTTTCCCTTGCATGCTGGTTATTCACCAGGGTGCAGGTTTTCACGTAACCCTGTGCTTCGTTGATTCTTTTGGGGTTTTCTTTAAAATCCATGTCTGATATCACCACACCATTTGATGTTTCGTCTTCATTAAGGTTTCAAAGATTTTTGATCTTTCTGGCACACTGTTTGTACAACTAGTTTCTATAGTGGCTCTGTGTTCTGGCGGAAGATTTAACAGAAGAAACTGACGTCCGTCTGCCGATGGGGAGTTATATGCCACCGCTAACATCACATCTGGAGGCTACGTCATTACAGAGCCGTACGGTGCTGTCCCTGGGCGCACAGGGGTACTGCTGAAAAAAATTGGGATCCAGTCTGACCCCTGGGGAGAATTCAATTCAAAAGTTAAGGAATCTACGGCTAGACTGTGTCTCTATCAGATATTACGTTACCGAAGACCTTGAAAGGCAGATGCAGTCACTAGAGGAGCCGGGTGGAATGGCCTATGGATGCAGGCATGGTGGCGGTTCAGATGGGCACAACAGCAACACTAGCAGCTGCTCCTGGAGGAGGCCAAACAGGCCTGTTGGGCAGTGCAGTTGCGTGTAACCAGGGGTGGATACATCAAGCAAGGTGGTACACAGGCTGTGCCAAACCACTCATTACCTTAATATGAGCCCTACAGTTCATGACGAGCCGGGCCAGCTGTTGGTGAACCCTTGAGGCGTGGCCTGGAGCTTTGCCATTTATTACAGGGAAGTGTATGCTCTGAGGACAACACAGACCCTGGAACAGATAGCTGCTCGTTACCATTGAGATCAGGCGATTACTGAGAAGGAGCTCTTTTCAGCTTTATCAGAAATGCAAACAGGATGGGCTCCAGGCTTCAGTTAATTCCCAAGAAAATTCTATAAAGCATTCCTGCCTGATTTTAGGAACATCTCTTTGGGGTGGTCATTCTGTGCTGAAGGGTGGGCAGTTTCTACCGGAATTGCAGCTTGCAGAACTTGTGATCTTCCTCTGGAATATGGAGGTGAAACTTCTGGAAAAAACACTGGCCAGTAGGCTAGTGAAGTACATATTGAATCTGGCCCATCCAGCTCAGGTGGGCTTTATATCTACCCGGACCACTCGCCACAAAATCAGATGTGTCAATAATGCCTTGGCCCTTGCACATCACCTAGAGAGGCCAGCAGTCAAGCTACTAGTGTTTAGCGATAGGGCATTAGATTCTGTCTGCTGGGATTACTTATTTGTTTTTCTCCAGAGGCTGAATTTTGGCCCCAAATTCCTCTCCTGTTGTATACCAACTTACCAGCAACAGTTAGCACTGCGGTGCCTTATTGGATCCATTCCCATTTTACAGAGGGATGAAGCAGGGGTGCCCTCTATCCCCATTGCTTTTTGCACTTGCCATGGAGCCTTTGGCCTTAGGGGTCAGGATGGATATTCAGGTGAGGGGTTTCAAGTGGAGTGATTATCCAATAGGATCGCCATCTATACAGACAATCAATTTTTCTTACCGAACGGGAGACCTCACGGCCATGAATCATGCGGATCATGCACACTTTTAGAGGAACTTCCCTCCTCTATAGGGTGGACCATAGGATGAGAGCTGGGCCTGACACTGGTTGACGGCGGCTTTAAATATTTAGGAGTATTAGTGTCCCCAGATGCGACTTTGTTGTGGGCTCAGAACTTGTCTTCAGCATTAACTCGGGTAAAGGAAGAGGTTAGAATCTGGTCGCTCCTGCTGTTGTCTTGATGGGCACTTTTCAAGATGATCTCACTGCCCGCTTGTTGTTTCAGTTACTGAATTACCTGTATGTCATTCCCCAGTCATGGTTTTGGCAAATTAACTCCATTATTGGAGTGTTCCTTTGGGGGTGGGGGGGCTACTGGCATTGTCCTCAGAACCTGTTTTCAGTCAACGTACTGTGGGGGTATCGCCACAACTGACATTTCCTCCTACTCCTCTGTGTCCCACTTTCTGATCATCAACGACGGGTGGTATTGCCCTCCCAGACACCCCGCGTATTGCGACTGAGAAGCAGGTGATGGGCACCACCACTTTACTTGATTATCTATACGGTGGGAGAGGGATGAGATTTCTTCCACCAGCGAAACACAAAGTTCTGATGGTATGGAAATACTGCTTGAGGCAGGAGGGATGGTGGGGGAGACTGTATTAATTCATACAATGTGGAGCTGCACATCACTGGGCCGGTTCTGGCAGGGTGTGACATCCTGCCTGAGTGAGGTCCTTTCATGAATGATCCCAATGGACCCCAAATTGATCCTCCTTCACTGTATAGATGGCATGGGGGAAGAGATACAAATGGCTGTTTCTGTTTTTGGGACTCACACTTGCTAAAAGAGACATAGCCAGGCATTGAAGGCAGAGTGCCCTCACTTCTCTTACGGTGTGTTGAAGAGGTGTTGATTAATACACGGGGATAGACGTTGCGGTATATCTGGAAAGGGGATGTCCCCAAAAGCACCTCACAATTTGGCAGAAGTGGACAGATTATAGAGGTAATATTTTGGAAACTGCTCGCCCCGTCAGCTCTTGCCTTGATGAAGAAATTCAGATATATGGAACTGAAATCCAGGGCAAAGGCACACATGAATGATAAAGGTTTTGTGGGAATTTTAGATTGCTATTTGGTGACAAGGTGGGATGGGTGGGATAGAATGTACAAGTTGCTTGTTCATGTTAATGGGTGTGCTACTCTTCGTATCCGATGCATAATTTGAGGCCAACACTGCCTTCTCCTTTTGCTACAACCAAATAAAAATGTGTTATGAAAAGAAAAACTAGAGACAGAGTTATAGAACATTGCACAACGTAAACATTAAGTGGAAAAACATTGATTAATTGCTGTTGATCCCTTCACTCACATAGTGCACTATGACAAATGCTATTCTAAGTGCTGTTATATAGTGGTGTGACAGCCAGAAAACAGGGTCATCCCTTAGTACGCTAATACTGGAAACCTAAACTTGCCAGATCATTGCATGAAGTGTGGTGCCCATTTTACTTATTGGAGCTCTAAAGTAATGACAGGAGATGGGTCTCAATCCCTCAGTATATATGAGGCTTAGTTGACCTGAACTCTGTGATTCCTACTACACTCTTACATCTGGTTGTAGTATATTTATATTCTGCTGAAATTCATCCTTATGATAAATAGTGTCTCTGCTAAGTCTGTTCCGAAAATCATACTTTGATTACACAACTGTGCTAGACGGGCAAAGACATCTTTGAAGAAAGAAGTAAGGCTGCTGAGTGTGACGTGATACCAATCGAATTCTAATATCAGAGTTCAATGACTTATGTAGCCATATGGTAAATGGTGGGGATAATCCGGCTTCTGTTGTTCAACAAACTTGGTGGTGTTCCTTAAAAAAGACAAAACACCGGAGCAAAGAGGTTCATACCGACATATATCACTGATAACTGCTGATACCTCGGTTTACTCCAAAATCTTGGCAATGCAATTGGCTCCTTGTTTACATAGTTTGGTATCTATACAACAACATGCATTTGTTCCTGGTAGAGATACAGTCTCTTATATTAACAGGGCCATAACATCATTCAATGTGGCAGGGAAATTGAAAAAGCAAATCGGCATGCTAGTGCTAGATGCTGATAAAAGACTTTGACCTGGTTAATTGGGAAACACTGGCCACATTTGGACTTAGTACCCAGTATATTACAATGATTCAGAAACTTTATAAAAATCCTATTGCTAAGGATATTGTTGGATGAATCCCTTCTTCTCAATTTTTTATATATAGAGGCACACGTCAGGGATGCCCATCAGCCCCCATACTAATCGCGATATATATAACAAACCATATATCAGACATCTTTTAGGTAACCCTAGTATACAATCAATAAACAAGAATGAAGTAGAATTAAAAGTCATGACTTACGCCGGTGACATCGCAATATTCACCATCAATCCATTGGTATCTATGCAGAGTATATCAAGGGAAGCAGAATCATTTGGCTCCTTCTCCGAATATAAGCTTAACTTGTCCAAGAAACAGATTATATTGAATGTTCAAGCATGTATTCGGTCACCAATGGTTGTCAAGATGGCTACTTACTTGGGTGTTAGTTTAAATGGACTTGTGGAAGAGATTATTCCACTTAACTATGATCCTTTGCAGAAAACTGTAGCTGCCAAATTACATGGCTTGGCATTGATTACCTCTCAGTATCTTTGGGCGGTGTAATGTCATCAAGATGAATATATTACCAAAATTTGTATACTTATTTCGAGCTATGATTCTTTTTTCAAAAGGCTTGAAGGTATAATCAGCAGTTTTATCTGGGGTTATAGGAGGACAAGGCACGTCATTAAGTTTCTTAAACTTCAGGATAGGCAAGGGGGCTTTAAATTAACGGATTTTAAATGATACTTGGGGCTGTGTTTTCCTGTAGAATTCAGAGGCTTTTGACAGGAATTGAGGCTGGCATAACTATGCTTGGATAACAACTAGCGCTTGGATATACACGTCTTCCAATGACGGACTCTAATTACTTCAAAAGATTTAGGTTTAAGGTAGTTAGAGGTGTAGTAAGGATTTGGCGGGAGATAAGCCTTAGGCAATCGCTGCCTATCTTACACGTGCATACTCCCTTATGGTTTAATCCTATATGTCCAGATATCTTTCGCAACTTGGTTGTAAAGACATGGCTACAAAAGGGGTTAGATAAGCTTGGGCAACTGTATGATCCGAAGGGGTTTAGGACCTTCACCTCATTGGAGGAAGAGTACAGGCTTGCACCTGATTCCTTTTTTAAGTACCTTATTATTATTATTATTATTATTATTATTATTATTATATTTAATTTTATACAGCACGCAGCTACCCGGAGGTTTCCCGGCGCTAACCAGAAAAGAGAGGACAGTTAATTGCGGGAAAAGATCTCTAAAGAATCTAGGGGGTCTAAAGGTTGAATAACCAGGTCTTAAGTTCTCTACGGAACCTAAGATAGCAGGATTCCGAACGTAGGGAGAAAGGTAATGCATTCCACAGGGAAGGGGCCAAGTAAGCAAATGAGCGACCGCCCATTCTGGCTCTCCTGATGCGAGGGACCTGATATCTTTTTTGGGTTGACGAACGGAGAGTACGGGGGGGACAGTATTGATGAACCAGAGTTCTTAAGTAGAAAGGAGCAATGCCTGACTTAATGCGATGCATGAAACAAAGGGCCTTGAATGTAGAACGGTTTTCAATGCGGAGCCAATGAAGGCTGCGCAGAGAGGCCGAGGTGGGAGAGGTTCTGGGAAGATTACAAAGTAATCGAACGGCCATATTTTGAACTGTGTTAAGTTTGCGCGTTACCTCCTTGCATGCACCCAGAAAAAAGATATTCCCATAGTCCAGTCGAGAAGTAATTAACGTCTGGACTACGGTTCTCTGGGTGTCATGGGGAAGCATCCATATGATTTTTCTCAGCCACCTGATGATGGTAATACAGGTGGCCGAGACCTTGATGCCATATTGCCTCATCGACAGCTGATCATCAAATACGATGCCTAGGTTGCGAGCTGTCTTGGAGGGAACAGGTAGGGAGCCCAACTGCTGTGGCCAATGGTGGGGACCCCAGAGTGTGGTATTGGGGCCAAACAAAAGCAGCTCGGTCTTGTCCCCATTTAGTTTCAGTTTGTTGTCATGCATCCAACTAGCTATGTTATTAAGACTAGAGTGAAGAGATAAAGTGGAGGAGTTTTGACCTGTGGAGAGTGAAAAGATGATCTGAGTATCATCGGCGTAGGAATAGATAACGAGTCCGGCTTGCTCTGCAATGGTGGCAAGGGGTCTAACATATAAGTTAAAGAATAAAGGGCTCAAAATAGAGCCCTGAGGGACACCACGGGTGGAGTGATGAATTTTAGAGGCTGAGGAAGGGGAAAAAAACTTGGAACGTACGGTCAGAAAGATAGCTGGCCACCCAACCGAGCGCTGAGCCACTGATGCCGATGGATTTTATGGCAGTAAGAAGGATGGAATGGGAAACAGTGTCGAACGCGGCACTCAAATCCAGTAGGATGAGTGCCACTGTTTCCCCTTTGTCTACCTGGCATCGAATGGTCTCAGAAACCCCGAGAAGAGTCGACTCGGTCGAGTAGCCAGCCCTAAAACCAGATTGGGACTGATGGAGGAAGTTGCCTGCTTCAATGTAAGTGGTGAGCTGTTTATTAATGTGCTTTTCCAAGATTTTTGACCAGATCGGAAGGAGAAAGATGGGACGAAAATTAGCTGGATTATTGGGATCGGCATTAGCTTTCTTTAGTAGAGGCACAATCATTGCGTGTTTCCACGTACTCGGAACCTTAGCTTCTCTGAGTGAGGCATTGAGGAGTTCTAAGATTAGCGTGAGTGTAGGGAGATCAAGAGTTAGAAGGATTTGGGGGGGGCATGGGATCCAAGGGGGAACCAGATTTAATGCAACCCAGGAATTACTTAACCCGTGGCTCTAACTTGATTGTTGATTATCATCCACCTGAAATTCTTACTTATCGATACTCCTCATCTAAGACAGTAATTATTAGCTTTTTGTTTAACAGAAACTACTTTTGAACGTCTTGGATGATAGTCTGAGAAAGGGGACACAACTCTTAGCAACGTAAGTATCTGTCAAGGAGATTCAGGAGGCTCTAGAGGTAATAGATCAATGGCGGGTGTCAGGCAATCTCAAGTTACAGCAATTTAAAACTATATTTATGCTATATTACACACCCAACATATTTTTTAGTGGACACAGACTCAAGCCTCGGGGAAGGAATTCTGTCCGAAGTGTCATATTTTAGCTGCCGATTTACCCCATATGTTTGTTGAGTGTTCTAAGCTCAAAACCTTCTGGGGTGAAGTGATTCTAACCTTGACAGCTCGGCTTGGGTGCGATCTCCGATTAAAATAAAAAGACCTGCTTTTGGGGTATAAAGGGGGTCTGGATAGACATATCAGCGCCTTAGTTACAATAATAAATGTTTGTGCCTGATTATGCATTGCCTGTGCTTGGATTAATTCGTATCCACCTAAGGTTAGTGAGTGGTCGGCATCTCTACGACAAATATATAGGTGTGAACGAGCAGTTGCTAAAGTTAGAGGCTGGCGCTCAGTTAAGAAATTTGAGAAGATTTGAACTAGATTTCAGTGGAATGATTAAGTCCTGCTGTAATTGTAATAATTACTATCTTGGGTTGTATTTATTTAGTATTGCTATTAACTTTCCGATTGCTGTCCCCTCTTCCTTTACTCTGCAGAAATGTTGTTCTGTTTTTTTCCTTTTTGGTAATTATTTATGTATTATGAATTTGACTGCTATGTTTAATAATAAAGTATAAAAAGAAAAAAGACAAAAGAAAAAGAGAAATTACGTACACTGTGCACTGCAATTAAATAGATGTACCCCTCAGCTAGATGGGTATCAAGCATTCTTTGGATTATGTCAACTTTAGCAAGCAACTGAAAGACTGTTTGACCCTGCTCTGTTTACAAATTTTGCCCTGGTTAGATAAATATTCCCTGTAATCCTTATGATAGTTTATAATTACATGTAAACCTTTACCGACAAGTCATATGCATACCCTGGGTTAAGTTAATTCAGCCAATGAAGGTCATCCTAAAATCCTCCTCACAAATTCATGGTGACAATTACTCACTCCACTTTGACTAAACAAATGTCCATATTGGCTACTGTAAACATGTTAAGGCACTTTTATTTTCAACTTTGACCTATAAGGGAACACGAATGAGCAGAGCCTGTGTGAGGTGCTTCATAAAGGCAGAGAACTCCCTAAGGCTGGTATCCCATCTCACGGTCTGGGTATAGGAGAGGAAATCCAATGAGGAAGCATGCCACATCAGGGTTGTGCATCCTTTTAAGTAAAAACTACTATGGAGTAGAACTTAATATGATTCCTTAGCCCCTCTAACTCTTACATCCTGTTCCACCTATTTGTTGTGTGTTTATTGTAGGGATAGGGGTGAACAGATCATAAAGTATGCCAATCCTGTCTTCATTGTTAGTTGGTGTCACAAATCGCCATTCTGCGACCCCTAAACAACTAGAGATTTTGAAATGCAAAATGTGAAATCTACTAATAGGTAGCATCGCAAAATTGGCAATTGGTCGGAGAAAATGGATGTGCAATTTGTAACCTCTTTCAGGACAAATCTTTTAGTTGATCTGGTCCTAAATTATTGGCTTCAAAGGTGCTGACTGTACAGAGGCATCTGAAGGGTCACTGGCATAAGACTCCAGTTCCTGGCCTCCACCCTTCTCTTTTCAGCTCCTAGCTCCCAACATTTCAATCAATCAACCAATCAGAGTACTTGTAGAGCACGCTACTTACCCGTGAGGGTCTCAAGGCGCTGAGGGGAGGGGGGGTGGGGGGGTGCTACTGCTCGAAGAGCCAGGTCTTGAGGAGTCTGATGAAGGCGAGTAGGTCTTGTTTCTGCCGTATGTGGGTAGGGAGGGTGTTCCGAGGTAGGAGAAGGATCTGCCGCCGGAGGTCGTTTGTTGGATGTGGGGGACAGCGGCGAGGGCGAGGCTGGCAGAGCGGAGCTGGTGGGTGGGGGTGTAGAAGCTGAGTCTGCTGTTAAGGTAGGCTTGTCCGGCGTTATGGAGTGCTTTGTGTGCGTGGGTGAGGAGCTTGAAGGTGATCCTCTTGTCGATGGGGAGCCAGTGTAGGTCTCTCAGGTGGGGGGTGACGTGGCTGCGGCGGGGGAAGTTGACGATCAGTCAGCCAGAGGCGTTTTGGATGCGTTGTAGTCGTCTTAGGTGTTTGGCTGGAATTCCTGCATAGAGTGCATTGCCATAGTCCAGTCTGCTGCTGACGAGGTACTGTGTCACCGTTCTTCTTGTTTCGGTCGGGATGCACTTGTAGATCCTGCGGAGCATGGGGAGGGTGTTGTAGTAGGAGGAGGAGAGGGCGTTGACCTTCTTAGACATGGAGAGGGAGGAGTCGAGGATGAATCCAAGGTTGCCTGCATAGTCGGTGGGTGTTGGTGCTGTTCCCAGTGTGGTCGGCCACGAGGAGTCGTCCCAGGCTGAGGGGTGGGTCCGAGGATGAGTACCTCCGTCTTGTCCGAGTTCAGCTTCAGACGGCAGCTCCTCATCCAGTCGGCGTCAGCCTTCATTCCCTCGTGGAGGTTGGTTTTGGTGGGGTGTGGGTCCTTGGCGAGGGAGAGGATGAGCTGGGTGTCGTCGGCGTAGGAGATGATGTTGAGGTTGTGATGGCGGGCCACTTGTGCGAGGGGGACCATGTAGATGTTGAACAACGTCGGGCTGAAGGAGGAGCCCTGGGGGATGCCGCAGATGATGTTGGTGGCTTTGGATCAGAAGGGTGGGAGGTGGACACTCTGGGTTCTGCCGGAGAGGAAGGACGTGGTTCAGTCAAGGGCCTTCTCTTGGATTCCGGCTTCTAGGAGGCGTGTCTTTAGAGTGCGGTGGCAGACCGTGTTGAAGGCGGCCGACAGGTCCAGGAGGATGAGGGCTGATGTTTCGCCGTTGTCTAGTTGGCGCCTGATGTCGTCTGTGGCGGCGATGAGGGCTTTCTCGGTGCTGTGGTTTCGTCTGAATCCAGACTGGGACGGGTCCAAGATGTTGTTGTCAATGTTGACATCACAGGAGCTCCAACACAGGCTGACAGCATAACATTTTGCTTAACAGTATAGATACATTTACCATACAGATAAATGAATAGGAAACCCTGGTGGAATGCAGGTCAGTAAACAGAGCAAATGTTGGTGTTAATCTTGTTTAGTCTGAAAGTCATGTTACATTGTACAGTGCACCAAAATCATTCATATAAACAATCACTCTGAGGCAATCACTCAAATTGTCATCCTATGAGGAGCTATAATGTTTTTGCCTTGTCAAGTTTAAGGAGCAAAAAATATGTAGTTGGCATGAAAAACGCCACAATGTGCTTTTCGTGTCAAATGTTGATAATCGGTCATAGAGAAAGGGAGCAAAGAGCTTTAATAAAACACAGGAAGTTAGGAAGGCGCTAGTGAGGACAAGCACATGGAATAAAATAAGCCAAGGTGGGAATGGCTTGTGATGTACACAAAGAAACATATAAGATTAGAATGGCAAGGGTTTGTGACATAGAAAGAGGCTGTGGGTGGGAAATCTTGTCACGGAAAAACAAGCAGTGGCAAAGCCAATAGGCAATATTAAATATTCGAATTTTATAAAAGAATGTGAATATATGTATGTTTTTGGGTTTCACATGTAATGGAGCTTGCACCATTTTGGCAAACATATTGTATTTCATGCCTACTTCATACATATAAAAAGTGGCTTTAGGTCAGCCTTCTTCAACATTTTTTTTTTTGTCCTCATACCACCATTGTTTGCAAAGTCGAGCCTCACATCCGACCTATACCACTCCAGGCTATCTGCAATATCACATGTATTCCTGCGTACCAGCTCACCCAGTTTCCTGGTTGATAATTCCACGCAAGTGTAATCAAAGGACACGGGGGAATTAAGTTTTTAATGTAAATGTAAATGTAGTTGAGCTTATATAGCGCACAGCTACCCGCAGTGGGTTTCCCGGCGCTTGCTTAGGGAACCCTTCCTGGTATTCCCCTGTGAGATAGCAGGGTATCCACAAGGTGAAAGTCAGGCATCCCGCCGCGAGGGGCCGTTGTGGAGATTAAGCAAGCTATTGCCCAGAGTCGCAGAGTGTGAACCCGTGAGTCGAGGAGGCACCGGGGCGAGAATTATCGAGTCCGTGGAATTTTTAGCCCAAGACTCCGCCGAGGCGGGGAATTGAACCCTGGTCCAGGACCGATCTCAGCTTCCGGGTCTGCTGCCTCTAACCCCTGAGCCACACTTCTCCACAATATACCATTCCAGTTAAAAAATGCATCCCAGATCTTAAAATGTGTACTAGTCTTGAGTCCTATGTCCATTTTGCAGATAGTTTTAACCGCCTGGAGCCAGTCCGAACCATGAGGCGGTACAGAGTCTGTCATTTTTTACAAATTTCTCTCCTTGCGAGAAGGATCAGATACAAGAGTATAGCCCTCCTTTTCGCCGATAGGGGCAAGGTCGGCTGATCATCCAACCCTATCATGATCAGGGTTAAGCTCATTTTTATATTAGTGCAGAGGATTTCGTTTATTACTTTCTCGATCGAAGACCAATAGTCCTGAAACAGGGGGCATTCGAAAAACATATGGCGATCATCTGCACTTTGCATACCACATCTTGGGGCTACAGCTGTTACGAGTTTTGCCAATATTATTTGGTGTCCAATATAGCTGATTGACTGTGAAAAAATGGTTCATTTTCTGATTTGCTGGCTGGACCACCCTATACAGTAATGTAAAAGAAAGTTGCCACATTCTCCGTGGCTCCATCATCTGGATAGCACCATCCCAGATCTCATGTGGTGCTTTCAGCTTCTTCGAAGAAACCCAGTGTCTGGTTCCAGTCTGTAACTTCCTTCTTTCTCAGGCCTCATTAAGTAATTTCTTTTCGAACTCCCAGATTCCTCCTATCGCTCTCCTGTTCGCCTCCCCCAGGATAGCAACTGCAAGAATTTAAACCTTGAGAGGGACCCCCCTGTCTTTGCTGTCAAGATTTCCCATGGCACCACCTCTTTCATCACCATGAGGTCCCCCCATAGTTCAATTCCCGCCCTCCTTGGTGGGATACTTAACTGGTCTTGCAGCCATTCTGTTTTCCCT
The DNA here is from genome assembly GCF_964261635.1 of Lissotriton helveticus. Classification (NCBI taxonomy): domain Eukaryota; kingdom Metazoa; phylum Chordata; class Amphibia; order Caudata; family Salamandridae; genus Lissotriton; species Lissotriton helveticus. Next base: position 1,406,139,918 of record NC_136063.1, on the reverse strand, counting down.
TGTGAAACCCATATTGGTGCACCATCCGAAAAGTACCCCATTCCAAGTATGTTCCTTATTCCTACCCAAAGGATAAGTGCTGCCTTGAGCGTCTTCAGTCCAACTTTTTTGCCCAAATTTGTAAAGAAACCCTTTTGTACCCCACTCCTTGACCATCTTCTCCAATAGCCCACCCCACGTCATAGACCCTGGTGTACCTAGGAGAGCTCTGCAATTCTTGAACTGAAATGCCATGCAATATAATCTTAAGTCCGGGAGTGCCAACCCACCTTCTGCCGGCGCAATTTTTTCCAAGACAGGCGTGCTCCCGTGGCTGCCCAGACAAAACTGCCTAATTTGCCCTGTAATTTTGCATTCAAGACTTTGGGGAAAGTGAGAGGGACACAATTAAAGAGAAACGTCAACTTAGGAAGTAACACCATTTTCATTAGGTTTACTCTTCCATGTAATGACAACAGCAAGTTCTTCCATATAGTTAGTATTTTCTCAATATCCTTTACTACCCTCTCTAGATTGTGCTGGGGGATTCCCTCTAATGAATTAATAATACCTATTCCGAGATACCTGATCTCTCTGGACACTTTCCCTCCAGTCTAAAATGTTCCAGCACATTATCACTGTTTTTTCATTATTTACCGAATATCCTGAGAAAGCTCCATATTCTTTTGCTAGTAGCTCCACCCTGGGAATTGTAACAGCAGGATCTGCTGTGTAAATTATAAGGTTACCTGCATATAACACGATTTTCTTTACATATGCTCCTGCACGAAAAGCAATAACCTTTTCATCCTGGCAGAGCATCTGGGCAAATGGTTCGATATATATATATATGAAACAATAATGGATTAATGGGGCACCCCTGTCTTGTCCCTCTAAGAATCGAAAAAGTCCTAGTGAGAGAGCCATTAAGGAGAATCCTGGCTGTAGAGCGGTGATATAAAGCCTTTAATGTTCTTATAAAATTTGACCCAAACCCCATGATCTCCAATACTGCCCATAAATATTCCCAGCAAACACGGTCAAAAGCCTTGGCGGCATCCGATGTGACTGCCGCCAAGGGTACCAACCTTGATGTAGCTGTGTTGATACAACCAATCAGCTACTGGGTCAATTCGTGCATCTGCAACCCAGGGATAAAACTTTTTTGATCTTCATGTATAAGCTGAGGGGCAATTCTGGTCAGCCTCCCTGCTAAAATGCTAACAAAGATTTTATAGTCTGCATTTAGCAGGGATATCGGTTGATACGACTCTGCTTTTGCCGGGTCCTTGGCTGGTCTTAATATCAGGACTATAGAGGCCTCTCTCCATGATTCTGGGGCCTGTATCTCCCCCATATATACACCATGTTAAACAGGATTTTCCATACAGGCAGTACTTCCTCTATTAACATTTTATATACTTCTGAGGGGACGGCATCTAAACCAGAGGCCTTCCCATTCTTAGCTCTTTTAATTGGCCCCCTAATCTCCTCCTGAGTGATTTGAGATTCCATCATTTTTTCCCCTTCACCATTCAGTACAGGGAGACCAAACTTGCTATGCCAACTCTTTAGCTTTTGGGATTCTGGGTTAATATCTTCCTTGTAAAGTTGTGAAAAGAGTGTCACTACGTGTTCCTGCATAGCATCTCAACTATCAAACACCTCCCCTGATTCCCCTCTCAACTCCTTTATCTTATTTCTGGTTCTTTCGACCCTAGCCTTCCAGGCCAGCAAAGCCCCCGCTTTGTATTGTATTGTATTGTATTGTATGTCGATTTATATAGCGCGATTGCTGCCCCACGGGCGTCCAAGCGCTGAGTCTCTAGACAGAACTTGAATTTCCTCACATTGGTAGTTTGCCACCTTGCCTTACACTTTAACTCCAGCTTGATCTTATGTTTTAGTTGGACCTCTTCTAACCTCCTTTCCAGCCTCTCGCTTTCCTCTCTCACACTTATGGAATGCAAGGCTTCCTCAAGGATCCCTCCTTCCTTTTCGATGTTTATTAATTCTGCCCTTTCATCTCTGCTTTTTCCACAAGCAAGGCTTTTTAAGACCCCGCGAATGTATGCCTTAAAGGCAGTATCTTTATTATCAATGAAGTATTCTACTGCAGCCTTTTTCAAAGCTATCTCCACTCCCTCATCAAGGAGAAGGGCACGCTTTAGCGTCCATCTCTTGCAGGACTGCGGTCCTAGAGCTTGTAAGTTCATTGTTAGATCTGGGGGTCTTAGTTGGCAGAGGTAGGTACCAATGTCCAAATAGGGACCCTTGCCTCTAGTCATGGTAAGGGGGATACACTCTTTGGATAACACCTGCTCACCCCCTTGGTAGATTGGCACGAGCAGACAGGCTTATCAAAGGCAATGTGTAAATTATTTATACCAACACTCACAGTAACACAGTGAAAATACCACAAATGGACTCCAAACCAGTTTAGAAAAATAAAGTATCTTTATCTAAACTACACAAGACCAAAACGACAAAAATCCAACATACACAGTTCAAGAATATGATTTTAAAAGAGTTCTATTGTTTGCATCAAAATAATCCACAGTTGCGTCACGTTTAGCCCAAAGTACCAAACGGAAGCTGCAGCGTTGAAAAACAAGCGGTGCGTCACTCCTGAGACCCTGGGGAGGCGATGCGACAGCCTCGCTGCACGCAGCGGACGTGTTGCGGCGAATCCGGTCTGTATGGGGAGGGATGCGATACCTTGTATGGATTACGGTGCGCAGGTTCGGTAGGAAGCGTCTCGCACAGGCACGATGCGACGATCTTCGAGACGGCGACGATTTCTGGTGCGGCGGCGAGGCGCAGCGCAGCATCGATCCTCTCCTCTCGCGGCCCCTCGATGCGATGGCTGTGCAACGATGTTCGCAGCGACGTGATGCGGTCTGCAAGCAAGCGGTGTGGCAATCCCACCCAGCGACTACAGGCTCTGTGACGATACTCACAACAAGAGGAATCTTCAGCCACCCAGCAGGAGGTGGAGCCAGCATTGTGGAAGGCAGACACAGCCCTATTCAGGCCCAGGTGCTATCCCCTCCCACCACTCAAGATGCAGATGCAGCTATTGAGCCTAGGGCTGACTCATCCAGCCTCCCGGGGGCTCCCCAGCCCCTGTCACTCACAAACAAGACAGTCAATTTACAAACAGGCCAAGGCACACAGAAAGGTCAGACAAGAAAACAGCCACTTTCTAAAAGTGCTGTTTTCAAACACAGGATTTAAAAAACATCTTTCCTAAAAGATGTGGTATTAAATTCTGAGTTCAGAGATACCAGACTTTAATTTTCTATTTTGCTCCTATGGGAAAATATGCAGGTAAACATTATACACAGCATTCCCTATTATAGCCTATGGGCAAGATAGCCTTTCAATAGTGAAAAACGAAAATGGCTGTAATTCACTACCAGAGCATGTCACCCACACTAGTACATGCTCTACCTTTTACATACACCGCACCCTGCCCAGGGGGGTACCTAGGGCCTTCCATAGGAGTGTCTAATGTGCACAGAAAGAGAAGGGTTAGGCCTGGCCAGTGGAGACACTGGTCAGGTCAGCATGGCAGTTAGCAACTGCACACAGGCACTGCTGTGGCAGGCCTGAGACACCATTTTAGAGCTACTTGTGTTGGTGGCACAACCAGTGCTGCAGGCCCACTAGTAGCACTTGAATCACCAGCCCTGGCACACTCAGTGCACTTTACTAGGACCTTACTTGTAAAACAAATATGCCAATCATGGACAACCAATCACAATAAAAATGTACTCAGGGAGCACTTGCACTTTGACACTGATCAGCAGTGGGAAAATGCCCAAATCATCTAAACCAGCAAAAACGAAATCCAGTACTGCGTCAAAAATACAGTAGGTAGAGGCAAAAAGTAATGGGAAACCACGCCAACGATGCCAGGTCTAACAGTAATGAGGACTGCTGAATGATCCGAGATGTGTGCTGGAAGATGCTCAATCTTTTTAATATTAGTTGCAAGGCATCTATCAACTAAAAAATTGTCTAATCTTGAAGAGTGATGGTATTTTTTACTGTGTACCCTCTCACCTTTCCTCTCAGATGTCCCCAGACATCTACTAAGTCTAAATCCTGTATCATACTTTTCAACGCATTCCTCATTCTTGGTACAGAATTACTCTCCCTCCGCGTTGAGCGATCCATTACAGGATCTAACAGTACATTAAAATCCCCGCCCACAATCGCAGGAGCTGAAATATCCGCCAATCTCCATTCCAATTGTATAATGCACTGCAGATTATCCTCATGAGTCCATAAAACCAGAAACATACGAAATCACTATCCACCCATTTTATTCGAGCTAAAGTACTCGACGACTTAAGCTCGATCCCACTACCACTTCTAATTAAAATTGCGACCCCCTTACAACATTGTGCTTGATCAGAAGCAATCACATTTTGGACCCATCCACACATACCAAATAACTCATAGCTTTCATTTGCTAGTAAGTGTGTATCCTATAAGATTAATAATGTGTGCCTGTCTGTCTTCTAAATACTTCAACACTTTCCTCTGTCTGGGTTTAGACCTAAGACTATTCACATTCCATGTGAGTATATCAATACTTGGAATTCTGGCCATAATACTCCCTTTCGTATTCCACCTCCTGCTCCGTTACTGGCTTAATAAGATACTCCTGCATAGAAGGCTCAGAGGACTTTTTTGTTTTTTTAACCCACTGCACCCCACCTGTGCCCACGCCCCCCAACCACCATCCTACTCCATCCCCCTTAATCAACCCCGGGAACCCTCACTCTCTTTTTAGGCATAACAATGCCTATGGTACCGTTTTGGGGGAATTTCAACTGGTTTAGCAATATACAAGAGAGCAGACTGTCCTGTAATCCAAAATTGGTCACTTAGCGGTATCTCCCTTTTTGATCCTACCAATGAGTGACTCAACATCCTCTACTGTCCGAAAATTGTACATTTGATTGTTCCACATAATGCACAGCATTGCAGGGAATTTTAACTGAACTTTCGCTCCCAGCTTCCGTAGCTCCTCCATCTTGTACCGTACCCCCCACTGCCTATGTTCTGTGGCCTTACATAGGTCCAACCTAACTAGCAGTGAATACCCATCTATTAGGTATGGATCATTTGTAGGGGCCTACTAAGGATCTCTTCTTTAATGGTATATGAGAGAAAGTTCACAAGGATCTTCCTGGGTTTAACCCTTTGGGGGTTGCAACGGAAAGGTTCTCTCTGCGCTGTTTGAACTTCTTGCTCAAGATTGATATCTTCCTTGCCCTTGTATTTTGTAACAACTTAATAATGAAAGCCTTCCTTTCGACCCTTCCTCGGCTTCCGGAACATTATAAAATCTCAAATTATTCCTTTGGGAATGGTTCTCCACTCTCTCAATATCTTCCCTTAATGTTTGGTTGTGCCTTTCTAGCTTAGAGATCTCAGAAGCGTTCTTCTCCACATGCTGCTTTACTATGACCACCTCTTCCTCTAATCTCTTTGTATGAAAAGTTACATCATCCAGTTTTTGTGTTAGCTTCAAGCATGATGCTTGTATGCCTAACTGATTTGCTTCTGAGACCTCAAAACGATTCTTGATGTCATTTTTCCGACCCAATAAGATACTTGCCAGTGAGGCTTCTGAGGCTTCAAGGTTCCCCTGACTTACCTCAGTTATTCCCCCATCCAAACTGCTCTGTCTACTTCCATTTCGAGCTTGAGAAGGAGCTCCTAGATCATCAGGTGGTGCCAGCACAGTAAACCCACAGGAATTGTTATAGCGTCTCCCTGAAATGCCATGGTATCACAGCTAAACTCATTCATTTCTGAAGGGCCACCAATGCTATTTACACACTTTTTCATGAAAGTTGCGGTTTCCTCTGAATTAGCACTATTACCTGATGTGTCTGGTGTATCTACTTCCATATTGAGACCTACGACACCTGTACCTTCTTTCTGCATACTTGGGAGCATTCAAAAAATGATTTGAGTGAGGGGGTAATTTTTACTTTAGTGGGCACGGTTAAGATGTTGCCTCTATTTTCTCCCTTGTTAATTTTTCCTGATGATGATGATTTCCCTACTCCGCTACTCTGGAGAATCACTCCTCCTTGCCTCCCCCGTTTCACCTCAACAATTACTTTAACGCGTTCATTCAGGCTATGTATTTCACGAAATGGGAGCAAAATTCGCCTTACCTCCAATATACCTGGTCCTCAAAGTATACCTGAATGGTGCCACACCTTCCTTGTTAGTGCAGGTACTGGGCACACGTGTGGTAAAGACAAATATTGGTAGTACAGTGGTTTGAGACAAAACAGTAGACACCGGAAAAAGCAGTATAAGAAGCTTTGTAAAGGTCTTTTATTCTTGCTGTGTTAACAAACGCTAGCCGACACGTGTTTTATCAACGGTGAAGTACCCGTGACTCATCAGGGCTGAAAAAACATATCATAACATGTGAGTTGGTGAGGGAAAAATAAAGAAATGGCGAGGATTTCAACAGCGATCCAAAACATCAGTGAAGTGCGTTCAGTGGTTGTAAACGGGATGTGCACGAAATAAAAGAAATGGGGGAAACAGTGGAAAACTATAACTGCTTCATCACATTCTTGTAACATGTGCAAAGCGAAAAGTGTGCATATCGGGAGTGGAAGGAGAGGGAAGACGCAATAAGTGATGAATGAGAATATGGTTACTGGCTCTTAGGGGTAGAACCCGATTAGTGGTGAGTGGGACAGTACTAGTATTAGTACTAGTAACAGTACGTTGCAGGACGAATTAGGTATAGAAGGTATGAGTGCTTAGGACCGTGGTCATTGGGAGTGTGGCTCAGGCTAACAACAGAGAAGAGCAAGCATGCGCAGGCTAATAGAGATCAGGAAAAAATATATAAAAGGGCGGTGCAAAAAGGCAGTCAGTGCCTATCTGATTATGTTCTGCCTGTGTGTGAGGGAGGCAGAACACACCTCACGCCCGTTTTAGACAGCCGATTCAGAAAAGGGGGTGGTGATGAACAGAGTGTCTGAATTAAGCAGACCACTCTTACCCAGTCCAAAGATCAGGGCTTGATCCATCACCATCATTTAGCTCACTGCCCCATCCCAGCTCAGAACCTGGCTATATGCAAATTAGTCTGTCCCTGGCCCAGTGCATCATGGGAACAGGGCAGACCAAACTACCAAGCCAATTCTTCACCAGAAAGGATACAAGCTACCGGGGACCGGTTTCTGGCATTTCAGCCTCGTCGGCCCGGCTTGCTTGAATCCTGATGGAGCAGTGAGCAAGGGACTCATGTTTGAGTATACCCTGCCACACCTATAGTGGCCAAAAACGATTCAGAAAAGGGGGTGGTGATGAACAGAGTGTCTGAATTAAGCAGACCACTCTTACCCAGTCCAAAGATCAGGGCTTGATCCATCACCGTTATTTAGCTCACTGCCCCATCCCAGCTCAGAACCTGGCTATATGCAAATTAGTCTGTCCCTGGCCCAGTGCATCATGGGAACAGGGCAGACCAAACTACCAAGCCAATTCTTCACCAGTAAGGATACAAGCTACCGGGGACCGGTTTCTGGCATTTCAGCCTCGTCGGCCCGGCTTGCTTGAATCCAGATGTCGTTTTAGACAGCCAACATTCCACCTCCCGACACACCGGCTCACTCCCCTTGGGATCATATTTTAGTCTCTGCTCATATATTGTAAACCGCTCCAACTTTTGTCAACAACTGAGGAATTATTCTTGTTCTTGATCATCCCAAGATTTTTCCGGTGTCCACTGTTTTGTCTCAAACCACTGTACTACCAATCTTTGTCTTTACCACACGTGTGCCCAGTACCTGCTGTATATTTTGTATGGTGTTCAGGCATCCTTTGTCTGAACATTACTAAGAGGCTTCAGGGTTTTCCTCTATACTGGCAGCACCGTCCAATACGCAACTCACAACCTGTCATCACCACAAACGATCAGTGCACTGCGTGAGCGCCCCATACTGTACAAACCTAAACCCTTAGCCGAATCCACAACAGTATCATTACAGTTTGGCAGCTCTGCAGCATTTATTTGCTATATATCCTAGTTCTAGGTGATGATAGAGACAAAGAGGCATCAGATCTTTTCGACAACCTTGAAAGAGGTAGACAACAAGCAATCAACCACGTAGAGATACATTAAAAGACAAATTAATTAAACTAGAAAGGCTCAGAAAAACAGAAACTCAAGGTGGTGGGACTGCGCCACCCTCAAGCAATACCTCAGATTGAACAGGGTTCCTCGTGGACTACGTTCACAAATCTTTCCCACATTCGACGACCTAGACGACGACCTACTGGGTAAATGGGAAGCGGCATTGACCGCCAATTCGAATACATTAATCAACATTCTCATTGAAAGCGTAGGAAGCTACAAGCAGAAATACAGACATTAGAGGAAGAAATAAAAGACTTTAATCTCAAGGACGCCACGGACAAAAATTACGTGATACTCAAGAACATCCTCGCCACACACCAGAAAGAAGTCAAGGAACGGAAAAGCAGACAACTTAAACGCGACGAAGCGGACTACCGGGAAGGGAGAGTCTTCACGTTCGCGAAGAAATACGACCAACTAGTAAGAAAACCCAAGACACCCGAAACAACATTGGGAGCAGGAGCAGCCTCCAACGCATCAAGCTCGTCCTCTATCAACACCATCCCTAGCGAGAACGAAACTGAAGCAGAAAGAAACACCAACGCCTCTAATTTTTTCGTTGAAATCTTAACTATCAGACACGAGAAAAGGACCCAACAGCGTCACAACCCCACTACAAAAAAACCAGAAGAGGCAAATGATCCAGGAAAGGAAGAATACAAAAAGAAATTGATGTCAGGGGACACACGCCCATAAATATAGAATCCCAAGAGGTACAAGTGGTTAACCTTTCAAGCAAGATTCTCTCTCAAGCGATGACGAATGTGCTCAGCAAAGGACTTAACTTCAACCCTCAGGATACCAGTGACCCTTGCAAAACCAAAATAGATCTATTTAAATTTGTGCGTAGACTTAAACTTAAGAAACATTTTGCACACAACCCCAAAGAGGGGCAAGGACCAGAGAGAACACCCACCACATCTATAGAAGACATGCAAACCATACAAGAAATCTTAGGCACACACTTGCTACTGACCCTCAATGAGACTACTGATCAACCCTTCACACCCGAACACCTACTACAAGATCTGGGTATGGAAGATGATAGTACACTCAACAGCAACCTGAAATGCAAATCTAAATGGACACCCAACCTACCAGCTGGGAATCCTATAGATACTTTCCACACGCTGGTCCTTGAAGACCTTGAAAAATATGAAACCAAAAACCACAAACCACGGAAACGTAACATCAGCGATAATCTCACCAGAGGAGATAGAATAGCCCTGAAGACTTTTGCATTGGATAGGGAAATAATAATCAAAGAAGCAGACAAAGGTGGCAACGTCGTTGTCATGGACAAAACGGATTATGAACAAGAGATCTATTCCCAATTGAATGACGAGACATGCTACATGCCCATCAAGAACAATCCGATAGAGGCTGTAACCACCCAGATAAATGATCAACTAAAAGAATGGCATGGAGCAGGACTGCTGAACGATGCAGAAACATCCTATCTCAAAATCAACAAACCAATGGCCCCGTGGCTCTACACCTTGCCAAAGATCCACAAACCTGCACCATTTCCTTCAGGGAGACCGATAGTCTCTGGAATAGGTGGACCGACCGAGAGAATGGCAGAGTACATGGACATTTTTCTTAACCCGTTGGTGAAGAACCTCCCTTCCTTTATCCAGGATACCAAACATATCCTCAGTATCCTAAATGACATACAGTGGCAAAGAGGAATGACAATGGCCACTTTGGATGTCGTCTCTTTGTACACCTCAATAGATCCAGACAAAGGTCTAGTGGCTGTATCCACATATCTCAATGCTAGACCTGCTAATTTATGGCTACACACAAACATGATCACGACCATGATGAGCATCATCCTCAAAAACAATTTCTTCATGTTAAACCAGAAATGGTACAAACAAACGAAGGGCGTAGCCATGGGCTCAAGGTTTTCCCCTTCATTTGCAAATCTCTACATGGGCTCACTGGAAACCACTTGGATCTGGAGCGCCAAAGGCGCCGCATGGGTTGACTCGATAGTGTACTGGGGACGTTACATCGATGACTGCCTACTCATTTGGTCCGGCACACACTCCAAGCTGGAAGAGTTCTTCACCCATCTCAATAATAACGACATGGATATGAAGTTTACCTGTAACTACAGCACCAAGAAAGTCACCTTTCTAGACTTGGAAATCTACATACAGAAAGACACACTACACACCGGGCTTTTCCGGAAGGAGACCTCGTGTAATGCTATCCTCAAAGCTGACAGTTCGCACCCTAAACATCAAATTGACACTATACCATACGGGGAACTCGTCAGAGCACGCAGGAACTGCAGCGAGGACACAGAATACAAGACCTGTATTGATGGCATGCGTAGTCGCTTTCTTAAACGTGGTTATAACCAAAAGGTGGTTAACAAAGCAGTCAAAAAGGCCCAATCACTGAACCGTGATAGTACACTGCTACCCAAGAACAGACCTAATATCAAGACGGATCAAACCAGGATGATCATGGACTACAACAGTATCAGCCTTGTTGTTAGGAAAAGCATCAATAAACATTGGAATGTTCTTTTGGCTGACAAAACCCTCTTACCATGCATCAGCTCCAAACCGCAAATTACATACAGACGCGGCAAGACGTTGCGTTCTAGACTCAGTCCAACCGTCCCTCCTACTTACAATTGCAACACCTGGCTAACCCCCCACATGAAAGGATTCAACAAACGTGGTTGCTGTGGTGTGTGCAAATGGGCAAGAAACAATACCAGACACTTCCAGGGCTACCATAAACAGAAGTATGAGATTGAAACCAATATAAACTGTAACACTAAATTTGTCGTATACATCATTGAATGTTTGTGCCACAGCCAGTATGTCGGCAGTACAATCAGACCCATTAAAGATCGAATCAGAGAACATGCCAGAGCGTTGCATCAACAGGATCCTCGATATCCCATGGCTCTGCACATAGCTAAATGTAAAAGCCAATCAACACACAAGAAATTTGAATTTTATGGGATAGACATTGCCAAACCAAACATCCGCGGAGGGAACCAGAACTCCGGTTACGCAGATTAGAAGCAACTTGGATCATGCGTCTGCACACGGTCAAATATGGCCAAAACATTGATTCACAGAATTACAAAACTTTCTGGACACATAGAACAGACACAACTATCCAACATAGCAGCTGGATTCTCCTTTCCGCATGTCTTCCTTCAAATCTCGCATGCCACCCTTCAAATGTCTCATAACTTTTAGACCTACTCATGATGTCTACCCCTTTTTCAATGCGGATACTACCTTCCCAGACACACTGACCCGTGTGATGCATTCTCACACTTATCAACATCATTGCTATACAACACTTTGAGATATCCTATCCACATATTTAGACATTCATGTATTGTACAGTAACATGACCCCCCACTGGTGACAAACACTATCACTTACTAGTGTTTTATTGTTATCTCTACAGTCTGTAATGTGTTGACAGTTATTAGTTCTATTAACACCCTGATATTGTACAAATATGATCCCTCTCGGCGCTCTCTTTATCCACACCACTAGGTTGGCACTCTAGTTCTCCATACTGCGTATCCTCACTTCCTGCCTTCCACCCCTAGCGCACACCCTGATATTGTACAAATATGATCCCTCTCGGCGCTCTCTTTATCCACACCACTAGGTTGGCACTCTAGTTCTCCATACTGCGTATCCTCACTTCCTGCCTTCCACCCCTAGCATGCACACTTATATTCACTCGGTATTTGTATAGGACCTGACAGAGCACTTCGCTCTCAGGATTATCCCGCCAGATTTCGGCCCAGAGCAACCTCTACTTTCAAGGTAACAGCGGGACTCCGGCTGACTGACAGAGTTACCGACAAGATCAGTCCTCGTGCAGACTCAGACCTACTCTTTTACGCGACTCTCTAAATATTTCCCCGCCCATAGGACAGCCTGCATCAGTCGTATCCGACTGCATCGCGGCTTCACAACTTCACATTTCCGTCACCAATGTGCATCATCATATCGTCTTGACAAATACTCCATTGCCGGACTCTTGGTGAGTTATTCATTTTATTTCCCCATTTTCCTAATGGCTCGTAATTTTACTCGCACCCCCACTGAATTTCTCCCTTGTTTTTTCCCCCCTCCTCCCCCGTCTTTCCAGAACTGATCACACGCCGCTCACAGGTAAATATATTTGTGCACCCCTCACGCCCGTTTTAGACAGCCAACATTCCACCTCCCGACACACCGGCTCACTCCCCTTGGGATCATATTTTAGTCTCTGCTCATATATTGTAAACCGCTCCAACTTTTGTCAACAACTGAGGAATTATTCTTGTTCTTGATCATCCCATGTCTGCCTACTACATTCTCATGTTATTTATGTCTCTAAGTCACTTGATTGCCGATAATATATTTACGTCTTCCATTGTTTCCAAGTCACATATTAGTGGTCCGCTTTTTAAATGCACTTTGATATTGTATTGACCCGCACACATGTCCATTTATTTTGTTTGTCGTCGCAACCATGGTTTTTCTTTCCTTGCGCACAGTTCACTCAGGCTGTGACAAGCACTCACGTAACAATGCATGCCACTCGCTGTGCAAGATGCGTTTATGATTTGTCATGGCATTGTTTAAGATACATTTGTTTTATCATGTTAGGCAGCCATTACTTGCAGTTTCTCTCAGTAATTATTATTTCATTTTGATGCTCGTATACCATGTATATATCAGATTGTCTATTTACCGTGCAGCATTACAATTTGCTCATGATCATTGTTTTTGAAGTCACGTGCACTCTCACCACGCGCTCTATAGTAACGGTATAACACAACCTGTCAATTTTTCCCTCACACACAGGCAGAACATAATCAGATAGGCACTGACTGCCTTTTTGCACCGCCCTTTTATATATTTTTTCCTGATCTCTATTAGCCTGCGCATGCTTGCTCTTCTCTGTTGTTAGCCTGAGCCACACTCCCAATGACCACGGTCCTTAAGCACTCATACCTTCTATACCTAGTTCGTCCTGCAACGTACTGTTACTAGTACTAATACTAGTACTGTCCCACTCATCACTAATCAGGCTCTCCCCCTAAGAGCCACTAACCACATTCACAGTCATCACTTATTGCGTCTTCTCTATCCTTCCACGCCAGATATGCACACTTTTCGCTTTGCACCTGTTACAAGAATGTGCTGAAGCAGTTATAGTTTTCCACTGTTTTCCCCCTTTCTTTTATTTCGTGCACATCCCGTTTACAACCACTGAACGCACTTCACTGATGTTTTGGATCGCTGTTGAAATCCTCGCCATTTCTTTATTTTTCCCTCACCAACTCACATGTTACGATATGTTTTTTCAGCCCTGATGAGTCACGGGTACATCCCCGTTGATGAAACACGTGTCGGCTGGCGTTTGTTAACGCAGCAAGAATAAAAGACCTTTACAAAGCTTCTAATACTGCTTTTTCCGGTGTCCACTGTTTTGTCTCAAACCACTGTACTACCAATGTTTTTCTTTACCACACATGTGCCCAGTACCTGCTGTATATTTTGTATGGTGTTAAGGTATCCTTTGTCTGAACATTACTAAGAGGCTTCAGGGTTTTCCTCTATACTGGCAGCACCGTCCAATACGCAACTCACAACCTGTCCATCACCACAAACGATCAGTGCACTGCGTGAGCGCCCCATACTGTACAAACCTAAACCCTTAGCCGAATCCACAACCTTCCTTGGTAGTGCCTGTCTCCGTATGCGAGAGCTGCCCCACTCTCTCACACAGCTCTCCCCTCTTCCACACTCCTACAGTGTTCCTCCGGTCTCCCGCCATCTTCCTTACTTCCTCAGAGGGCTGCTGGCAAGCTCGACTTGTTCTGTCTATGCCCCTGTCCTAACGCCCGGCTCCCAAGATCACCGGAGCTCCACTGCTGCCACTCTCCTTCGCGTCCCCGGGGAGCCGGAAATCGGCCTCGCGCTCCCTGCAAGCCCTACTGGGGTGAGAGTCTGCGGCATTCCGTAATTCGGTAGGTTTGTCAATTAAATAATTCCACCGACGGCATCCCTTTTGCAGTTCTTCCCCTCAATGGTGCCCGTGAGCGTCTAGCTCGCAGCCTCCATTTTCCCCCAGCCTTCTTTCACTATTGGCATGAGACATTGTTAAACATGCCTTGGATCATTCCACAGTAGAATTTTATTCTTATGTTTTTCTATCAGCTTAGATGTTTCCTTTTGCTGTTTGTGGGATGCACAAAGAACTATTTTAAGTCTGAACGGAAGACTCTGTCATCACACACTTGCTTCTGTCATCGGCTGACCAGGAGACATGTTTCTTTTCACAACCCAAAGATGTAAAAGGCTGGTCAACCAACATAAGTCCCCAAAAAGTCAAAAACACAAACATTGATGGAAAGAATACTTGCAGTAAGTATAACCACTGGAAATCATTCCGGGTAGCATTCCAACCCATCCATGCCATCTCAGTTTGGGCCATCCATATTCAATATGCAAATCATATGACAGTCACTCCTGAACCGGTCCAATAGGACCTGAACAGCCAAAACTGCCAGGCCAGGTCCTCCTTGAACTCGGCCACAAGTAACCAAAGACTTGTTCACCCTGATTGGGGAAAATCAGTCAGGTGTTGCTTGATTTCAGTATCACAGTGAGCACAGGACCCATGTCTTGGTATTCCCTTTCAACTTATGGCAGTACATCAAATACACAAAAGGTGATGGGGGAATGCATGCAATAAGTCTAACCGCGTGAGTCACTCAGGTAGTATTCCAACCCCTCATTCTTTTCCCCAGCATGTCCCCTCAGTTTGGAGCAAGTCCTATACAAATCAGTTTTGGATATTGATGGAGCAAGGACTTGTGAAAAAGAGACTTGCTCGGACGCAATCCTCTAATCCTGTAACAAAGTATTAATAATGTCTGTAATACTAATTTTACACGTCATTCCATATTTTCTAGAAAGAGGGAAGCTTGCCTATGTGTTTTACTAACAAGTAACGCAAGTGAAATTAAAAATGTCTGCTAACGTGGGAAAATGAACTGTGCATGCATCAGCTGCATGACGTCTTAATGCTTAGAGGGAAAACTCGGCTTCTGAGCAATAGCATCTAATATGGCCACTTGAGAACTCATGTGCTAAGCATCTGCTTTGCTGAAACTAAACTGTATTATATACTAAGTGCTAATGCGTAAATAGTATTTATAGGTAAATGGGATTAGAGTAGAGATAGGTGGTATACAGTGAAATCATTTTATTTGAATTTAATACTTTGTCTTTTTGACCTCTCTATTAGTTCGTATTTGGGCCTCCTAGATACGCTAAGGTCTGACACCCAGGAGGGGCTGCCGCATGCGCAAGAGGGACAACTCCGGAGCAAGGAGCTCAAGTCTTGGGACTCGTCCAAGGACATTCCTTAAAACGTACCCTAGGAACCAACTGAACATCCTGAAGATTTAATAAACAACTGTTAAATTGTATACATAGTTGTCAATAAATTTTACAAATATGGGTGAGAAATAAAGCTTGGGAGAACAAATGAATGGGCGGGACCTTAAAACAATGATCTGTTAGAAAAGTATTGAGCTTAGTATGGTGTGATGATCATCCCCTCAGCTTGTCCAATCAGAATTAGGAGTTTCATAAGGTTGAAACATTGAGGGTTGGTACATGCCATTAAGAAAGTATAATTGGGGTAGTTAGTTAGATTAGTTAGAGCAGTCGCTGCCAGAGCGCTGAAAGACAGAGATGATGTCCGAATGCTGATCGAATACCTGATGAAGCAGACTTAGAATTTTCAAGCAAATTAAAATTAGAAGCAGATCACGGAAGAATCGAGGAGGTCATAGAATTGGAAGAAAATCACGGAAAAATCGTGGAGGTAATTAGTATCAGAGAGGGGTGAGACGCAGGCGTCGAATCCAGTAGAGGTCATCTGTCCTGTCCTATCCTGTCCTGAAGAACCTGTCATCTATTTCTTTAAGGGGCCCATAACTCTTGGCCAGAGGGGCCTGATTTTCGCACCATCCTAGGTAAATATAAAATGTGTGTATTGTGTCAATGTGCCTTTTCTCTCTATTCTCTTTTTCCTGAGGTACTTGTCACTGAAGATCTTATTCCAAAATAGATAAACGGATCTTACCCCTTCAGAATAATGGAGTGAACACTGTAATTTGGTTTGCTCCTCTGAATAATTTAGATAAACATTTAAAACTTACCCGAGTCTGTGGTTATGTAATGAGGAAATCAGGTAATGAGATTCATGTTATAATTATCAAGTCCTAATCAACTAAAATATATCCATTAGTAAAGAAAGGGGTTAGTATTAAATAGACTCAAAGACTGATAAGCAAACGGACGTGTGAAATTAGCCCTATAAATTGATCCCCAGCGGAGTTCACTGGCCTACATTGTGTGAGAGTGTGTTTATGGGCCCAAATGAGTATTTATGTGCGCAGGTTGGTAGCCCGCTGGATCAATATACTGTCTTGATACTCTGAAAAGTACAATGTAGATGGTGATGGAACGCTGGAGTCCCTCTCTACTGCCAACAGAGGTCCTCACAAAAGAAGGCAATGGAGATTGAAAGCTTGTTGTATTATACCACTAACAGAGGTCTCCAAATGAACAGTACAGAAGCATCCTAGCCCTTTCTAGGTGTATATTTACACTTTGGAAGAGGGTGTTATGCAAACGGCACACCATGTTCACTTCTTGAGGAAAGAAATACAGCACTGCTTTGCACCTAGGTCCAAAATTTCCCCAAACATGTGCAATAAACAAATATATTAACTTCTGCAAGATCACATTTGCCATGAACTGACTTCTACCATTAAACTATTCATTTCCTTTTAGGAATTAGGATTTGGACCACAATAGAGAATGAACCTGCGCTTGTAGAGACCAGGTGCAGATGTTCACGAATAAATAAAAAAGACAACCTGAAAATATACTTTGTTTTACTGAGACTATGCCGTGAAAACAAGATTGGCTAGTGGACTACTTCACCTCTTAGACGGATGAGTTTTTTCTTTGCACACAACATTAGGTGCTGGATACAATCGTACCACTAAGACGGGCAAAGATCGCTCTGCTCTGAACGACATGATACTTTGCTACCCTGCCTGGCACCAGCAAGCTACTAATATATACTGAGACATAGGAAGGTCCTCTCGGTGTACAAGAGAATCCCCGCCCACCCTTGTCATTTACCTCTCAACAGTATGGTCCTGATGAAGTTGGCTGTAACTCCTATCCACCGAAACATGCGTTGACCGACCATATGGGGAAATCTTCCTTAGACAACACATCAGTGGATATTCTTTAGATTAAGTCAAACCATAGAGTGTATGTCATACGATAAACACAGACGATTCCTTCACAATTTCATTTGTGTGTTAGTGTGTTGCCTGTGTGTGTGATAATGTTCTGATTAGCAAGATTGACTGCTGGATGGTTGTTTGTGGAGTTTCTGTCATTTTTATGATGTTATTTTTTAAATCTTGTATGCTATTTTGCTTTTCTCCCTAGGTAACACTTTCATGCAAATAATGTTGCATTGCTTTTGTGAAAAATAACATAGTGTTTACCTTTTTAAAAACAATGTTAATCTAATGTACAATTCTGATTAGACTGAACTGGTATGAGCCAAAAATACAAAAAAAGTTATAAAAAAATAATAATTTAAAAATGTTGTTTATATTTAATAACATTTGTGCTAAAGAAGAATACATGGATTTTGTATAATTGGTTGGTGTTAAGTGTTGTGCTGTGGATCTACCTTGATTATGAGCCTACTGGAGGCCATTTGAAAAGAAACAGGTTAGACAAAAGTTTTTCTATAGTAGTCACCCCCAAAACCAATACACATTTTATACATAAACAATTAGCAAAACAGCATATTCAGCACAGCATGACTAGCGATAGCACATGTTGGACAAATCAGGAGTGAGATCGTCATTAAATGTTTTATAACACTAACCCATTTCAAAGGTGGTTAATTAATCTTTCATTGGCTTCCACAGCAACAGCAGTCCAGAGATGAAAAATGCAATATGAAACATTTGCAATCAAAGGTTAATACACTCGTGTGCCAGCAAGCCTGCATCTGAACTTCTAGCAGAGTGGCCTTCAGAAAGATACATCATGAACATGATGAAAAGTTTTATTCAAAATATTTGCTCTCTAAGGAAATTAACCAATTGAGTCGATGTGTGCTGTTCCACTTAAACTGTGGGGAGAGAAGACTTGCAGCGGAACAATGATGGGGAGGGAGAATGAGCAGGATGAGCAAAACACTAGAAACTGCAGCCATCTTAATAAAATGGTGTCTTCAGAAAAATGTGGCAAAACTAAACTACGTTAATAATCACACTTCTGAACATGATTAATTAATTGGTTACGACTATATCTAACATAAAAATCATTGGTATGAACAAATTATTTTTTACCCAAAATTGCAAATTTGAAAAAGCTTTGACACTGCCTCTAAGAACCTGGTAATATGGCTCGCAACAACAGTTATTTACATGTTGCTAGAAAGGGTCCAGTAGTACAGGGGACCAAGAATGTCAGTCTCTTCTCTTTCAAATAGAAACCAGGCCAGTGACAGTGGTTCCTGGGGGTTTTTGGACTGAGTCCCAGACTTACCAGACTCATGAGAAGCTCAACATGTTCAGCAGGATGCATCCACATTTAGACCCATGTTGGGCCAATAGAAGTATGGAATGGGCCTGTTTTGGAGTTTTAGATTCAACATGCCTTCCAAGAGGGACTTCATGTGCCATCGTTGCCATGAAACTTTCTGTGACATCCTGGTGCCACGAGCTGTCGGCTGGACTTGGGTTCTGATGTGAATCATTTTCTATTTAGCAAGCAGCCAACCAACAAGATCCTGATTCTCCCTTATGGTTCTCCAGCAGTCTTTGCTTCGAGTTTAGTATGCAGACCAATCAAGGTGGGTCACTTCAGATGTGCTTGCATTAACTTTGCATTTCCTGGACTCTCCTCTTGTAGCAACTGTTGTTATTTAGACAGGTCCTTTAGGTCCGAAACTGCTACTTCTGGCATCACATCAGAGTTTGCGTTTGGGGAAGATAAAGCTGTTGATGACACTCAAGTATATTCAGGACTTGCAGAGCACATCCAAGATTGGTCCTAGCTTTTTGGAGCCTTCATTCCCTAGTTCAGCTTTCTAGAATTCCCCAAGTTAGTTGTCTGTGGGCACATCAAGCCAGCATCCAACACGACTAACTCAATGAGGCTGTTCCCTAGTAGACAATGAATCCATTGAAATATAATCTCTAACTTTCACTCACACCAGCTCAATCTTATCATTGGCCAGTAGAGTGATGAAAGACAATGGAATCTTCAGAAAATATTACTTTTTATTGAAGGCTGACAGGGAGTGCATCCAATGCTATTTCACAGTCTTGTTCAGGGCAACATACTCCTTGCTCACCATCGTCAGACCTACTTCAGAGTAGTGCAAATTTGTCACTCTCTTGTCTTCAGTGTAAACACTGTCCAGGAAGTGATTAGAGTTTCTTGACACCTTGGCGAGAATCTTGGGATTCTGTGACACAACTCAAAGATCATCGTGACACACACTCTTACACACTTGCAGTTACGAACAATTAGTACGGTTCGGTGCAGTTTATTAGTTGACAGGTCTGATGCTCTGCAGGCCAAATTGTTATGGAACTCTAAAATTTGGTACGCTATGTTATATTGAATATATGTAATGTACTCGCTGGGCTTTGCTCTTTTTGTACCTGTAAAAACAAATAAAATTTGTTGTGAAAAAAAAGATCATCATGACCACCACTGAGGATATAGCCTGGGATTCCTTACCGATGTCGAGCACCGGGTCGACCTGTGTGCACCTACACCTACGTGTGTTGAGGACTTTAGAGTGACCTCTCCTATGGGTCTTGCTCCCACAGTCTCAACAGCTGTCCTGGCACTCAGCCAGGTTTATTCCCTGGGTTCCTTGCAGCCTTAGGCTAGGGTCCATATGCACAGGTTTATCCTTATCCTTAAATCCCTAGAATCCGGGAGGAGTGCTCAACTTTAGTTCATAGTCTGCCTCAGCGGCAACTCACGGAAAGTGGCAAACAGGAATTAACTTAAGGTATGGACCTCGAGGTCAGCAAGACACTACCACAGATCAGGAGGATAAATAACCAAAGGGTGCTCTTCTAGAGAGAAACTAAAAGACTCTCAAAGATCACCACCTTCTAGTCATGCACTCAGGATTTCTGGTGCAGGTCGCTTCATACATCCGGAGATGTATCCTGTATATCATGCATTCACTCGATGGTCTTTTTCATCTTTCACCAGTAATGAATAGGGGTTGTCTAAAACCACTTGATCAGTATCTCTGTCATGCTATCATAAGTCTACCTTTTACCTTCAATCAGTTCCATGATCACTTCTGTATCAGCTCTAAACATAGGGACTCTAGCTACACAGGCCTGAGCCCAGTCCTTTTTAGCTATCTTACTGCTTTAATTCCTCAATATTAATGGCCCACAGCCCAGCATCGTCGATTTCTGCTGTTTAGTCTTTATTCCATGTTTTAGACATTATAAACTGACTTTTTATTGAACTATAACCTTTCCACTGAGGCCTAAACTAATATTACATTGCTAGCTACCAATGTCAGACTTTTTCATCAGTCTGGAAGATTGCAAACTATCTCCCATCTGTAGTTCAAGTTCAAGTTCAAGTTCAGTAATTTGTATAGCGCACTACTCACCCAGAGGGTCTCAAGGCGCTTGAGGGAGGGTGGGTGTATTACTTATCGAATAGCCAGGTTTTCAGCTGCTTTCTGAAGGAGAGGTGGTTCTGTGTAAGGCGGAGGTGAGTGGGGAGAGAATTCCAGGTTTTGGCCGCTAGGTAGGAGAAAGATCTTCCTCCCATGGTGGATCTATTGATGCGCGGGATTGCGGCGAGGGCTTGATTGGATGAACGTAGTTGGCGGGTGGGTGTGTAGAAGGACAGTCGTTTGTTGAGACATTCGGGTCCTAGGTCGTAGAGGGCCTTGTTTGCGTGGGTGAGGAGACGGAACGTTATTCTCTTGTGGACGGGAAGCCAGTGGAGATCTTTCAGGAGACCGGAAATGTGAGCTTGACGGGGGATGTCCAGTATGAGTCTGGCTGAGGCGTTTTGGATGCGTTGGAGTTTTTTTTGTAGTTTGGCTGTGGTTCCGGCGTAAAGGGTGTTTCCATAGTCTAGTCGGCTAGTGACTAGTGCGTGGGTGACTGTCTTTCTTGTTTCGGTGGGGATCCAGCGGAAGATTTTTTTGAGCATGCGTAGGATGTTGAAGCATGATGATGAGACGGCGTTGACTTGTCTGGTCATTGAGAGGGAGGAGTCTAGGATGAAGCCCAGATTACGTGCGTGATCTGTAGGTATGGGTGCTGTGCCCAGAGCTGGTGGCCACCATGAGTCGTCCCATGCAGAGGGGGATGGTCCTAAGATGAGGACTTCCGTTTTGTCTGAGTTTAGTTTTAGGCGGCTGTTCTTCATCCATTCGGCTACTTCTTTCATTCCTTCGTGTAGATTGGTTTTGGCGGTGTTAGGGTCTTTGATGAGGGAGAGGATTAGCTGGGTGTCGTCGGCGTAGGAGATGATGTTGAGGTTGTGTTGTCGTGCGATGGATGCGAGGGGACTCATGTATACGTTGAAGAGGGTGGGACTGAGTGAAGATCCTTGTGGAACGCCTCAAATGACTTCAGTGGCCTCTGATTTGAAAGGGGGGAGGCGGACTCTCTGGGTTCTTCCGGCGAGGAACGAGATGATCCAGTCCAAAGCTTTTCCTTGTATTCCGACGTTGCTGAGGCGTTGTATGAGGGTGCTGTGACAGACTGTGTTGAGGGCGGCGGAGAGGTCAAGTAGGATGAGGGCAACTGTTTCTCCGTTGTCCAGTAGTGATCTGTACACTTTCCAATGTTTATAATCTGCAAACTCAATGAACATATCTTTTGTGATTATTCACATTCATTAAAAAATAAATAACACAATGAACCCCGATTTCCTCCAAACCACTGGATTTACTCTGCAATTGGAAGTTAGTAGGCAAGGCTGTCCCCCAGGATCACAAGATCTGCTGTTTGCAGGATCTCTTGTGATTAGGGTTCCAAAAACCCTTGCCCAAATAGGGTGAAAATGCAGTGAAACCTAAGGACAAAGGAAAAGGAAAGGGATGAAACAGCAGCTCAGAGGGAGGAAGACTCTAGTGTTTGCACTTAGGATCTCAGTTAGAGTTTGGGGGGTTGGAAGCACCAACATAAATTCCAGTGCCTCTGCCCCGATATTAGGGGTGGGATTCCACTGGGTTCCAGGACGCTGAGCCGGACCTGGCACCCTGTCCTAAGAGCTTGACCTGATGGCAAGTCCACCACATAGCTGGAAGGTCAAAGTGGTGATAACCCTGCCCTCTTTAGGGCAGGGTTACTACCAGTGACCAGACTGCATGGAAGTTTCGGGAGGAAAACGTAAAAATGTCCCACAAATACCATCTGCGCGCCAGTCATTTTGCATTTGATTTTCAAAAGCAAATATCTGCTTCGGATGTTTATTGCAGAAAAGCAAAAGAAAATGCTGGACAGGTCAAGAACACAGTTCCGCCCGCTAGGCATTTAATAGTGATGAATATGCAGCATCAGATTCGCTTTCATCTCAAAGATCCCCATCAGACAGGTGAAGGTCTCTTAACATATTTAACAGCCCTAAGACTAGGCAGAGAAGAGGGTCTCCGTCAACCTGATGTCCCAACATGCCACCTGCCAAACAATAAATGAGCGTCCATTGTCTCCAGCTTTGTTTGCTTTTACTTTACCATAACCCCTCTTTGACACAAAAACAATCAAATTGTGATTTGCACTCTGCACATTCCATTACAGCACATTTCCAAGGGTGTTGTGATACACTGGTGCAAGCCAGAATTTGTCTAATGTAACATTTGGGTGTCACTTTGTGGAGAACGGAGTACAGAGGGATTCATTGCACTCCATTTCTTATTGGACAGCACAAAACTCCTTGAACTTTGAGTAAGGTTAATTTTTGCCGACAAAAGTCAATAGAAATGTCTTTTATTGCCATGATAAATGATAAATAATCTTGGAAACAATGAAAGGCGAATCAGCTATTCCTTTTTACAGTTCTGATGTAGGCCAAATTCTCTCTTGGGACACATGGGCATTGAAAGCCACTGTATGCAATGTGGACTTTGTTTCAATTTGATTAATACACCTCACATAGTTAAGTAGGAGTAAAGATACTGTTATACATAATTACCTAACAAATGCTGAGGTTACTTTTTCATACAGTATATCTTCTTTTCATTTAACAACGAAGGCACTTCAAGTTTATTCTACTGCTTTGAAAAACACCATGGAACACTTTGATTCGCTTTTTTATTAGCTGGCTAGTCTAGAAGCAGTGTCTGCCTCTGATTGTTTCATGCTTTGGTTACTTCCCAATGTTCTTTCTTACATGGAGCACTGTGGGCACAGTTGTGTCATCCTGTCCCTGCTCTATTTGAAGTTGGCCAAGGAAGGTTTTTTTTGGGGGGTAGTTTTATATAGCGTGAACTAGACCATCCGGTATCAGAGCGCTTTACATGATCACCAGTTTCATTACGATGGACACATTCATTTTTGTTAGTCACAGGGAGATTAGTGATTTGCCCAGAATCACAGGCTGTTGATCGTCGTTGCCGAGACTCGAACCCGATTCCCCAGCTTTGAGGTTGACTGCTCTAGCCGTTAGGCTACACGCTCTATCAAGCCCGGTGGAGGTGCTCCATGTATATTTTGATTCCTCTCCATAGAGTACACAAAGCTCTGATAGACACGGGTTACCAAATACCAAATTCTTTACACCTGGTGTTGATAAATTAATAATGCTGGGGGACAGGCCTTTTCCGGCTGTCCTCGGAGACGTTCTTCCAACCCATCATGTGAAATCTATTAAGTGTCCCATGACTGGGTCCTCCACTCCGTCGGCGTTTATGTTGCCCTGTTCCATTCTCATGATGTGTGACATCTGCCTGCCTTCTGCATTAACAGTGGATTGTGGAAACTGCCAGGACCAACATATAAATGGACTCCAGGTCCTGAACCTCCAGCTGCATTACCAGTTCATTTCATGTAAATTGCACTATAGGTAAACAGGAGCTGGAAACTTAATGTCATGTATGTAGTGATGGTAAGTGGTCCGAGAACACACTCATAACACCACAATTGGAAATAAGCATTTTCATTTAATTATTCAAAAATAAGTGAACATATGCTGAGAGCTCTTTCAGTCCTTTTATTGTCGCCCCAAAACACCACACATGTAACAAGAGAAATAAACATACAATATTCCATTTTGTTGGCAAACCCAAAATGCAAGGTGCAAAAAGTGCAAAAGTAGTGTCAGCAACCACACGTTTCACCAACGTCTGTGGACTATGTTGTTTATTCACCTTATTTTTAAATATGATACCTACCAGATAACTTTTCGGTGTGTGTAGGAGAACACCTCTTGCGGTCCATACCAAAAACTAATACAGGGCTTGGAGCCCACTCACTGCTTCCCTTAATTTGGCTATATTGTCACTCTCTTTTGCTTGCTTCTTATTCACTGATTTGTCTTCTTCTTCTTGTGTTTGTCTCTCCCCAGAGGCATAACCTCTTTACCATCTTTTTGACTGACTGGCTTGTATCTTTCCACTGCTCATAGTTTGGATACCACTTCTGATCTTTAAGCATTCAGTGAAAGAGCATGTTTTTTCAAGCTCTTTCCCTTGTGCTCACCAACTCCCTTCTCCAGGGCTGGACTGGGATCCCAAAGCAGCCCTGGCAAATTTTGGCAGGCCAGCTCACATACAGTGCATAGCGAGTGCAGCGAGCGAGCCTGCCCACTACAAAGGGGGGCTTTGGAGGGTTCTCCCCCTAAGAGAATGTGGGGAAAATAGTTGATTCTACAACACATTTATCATTCTATATTCAACTGTATTAGCTTTTAAAGCATAGTAAAGGATGACCATACAGTGCACTACAAATACTTCTGGCTTTTAAACACATTTTCTCACTATCACCCTTCTACAGTGGCTCTCATTTCTCCATAGCCCCTCTCTTACATGTATTTCATTTGTTTTATAGCATCTCCCATACCAGTGTAGGGTGCCGCAGCACTTTACATCAGTTACCACATATATAGAGATAATGAATCATACGTGTGTAAATCAGTGTATAGATTATATTACATAAGGCAAAGGAGACTACAAGGTGTAGGATTTGTCACCAATACTGGTAGGCATTTCTTAAGAGTGCTTGATCTGGAGATGCACAAACTAAGGATTCAGGATTATCCGTTTGATAATACAGATTTATTTTTACCCAAACGAAGCCTTTTTTAGTAACATCAGGATAATGAAAGGCTGGAAAAAACAACTTTCCAACCTGTACCATGCAGTTTGCATGCAGCTCATTTCATAGCTCACTGTGCTAGATTATGCTTGTAACTTATGAACTGCACAATAACAAAAGAATCTCTGTGGCCAAAGCAGTAACTGTTCCTTGATATGCATGGCACACGTTCTTTGCAGCAGGCATATTAACCCTCTGCATTACCTTATATGAGTCAAAACTGCCACTAGACAAAGCACCCATCTCTCTCCAATAATTACCAGAGTTACCTTGACACTTTTATTGGTGCTAGAAAACTGCAGGATATACAAGATCCTGCCAGTGCTTTTAAAACTGCTACACTGCTACACATCTGGCCCACACTAACAAAATCAGGCTTCCCCCCTTCCAGCCTCCCGGGGAAACGCCCATTGCCCGGTACAGTCAGTCCGACCTTGCCATCCCTGCCTGCCTAGGCAGTCTGTGCTGCTCCCTCCACCCCCCACCATGACATTGCTTCCATCTGCTTGGGTTTTTATATTGTTTTATAAATTACTCAGCCTGCCCGTTGCTCTAGTGCCTTGTCTGCCTTCCTTACCTTCCACTTGCTACTTCATTACTCCTCCATTCCTTGCTATCATTTAAAAAAATGTTGGAGGGACTAGCAGCTACCGCTTGCTGCTGGGCTGCTCCCATTTTTGAGCAGGTAAAAATTATTATTTTTATTTACGATCCAAGTATTGTCCACCATCTTGGCATTCAGGGATGGTGGGAGGATGAGGAGAGATTTACTCGCCAGGTGTGCTAAGTGATTCTGTCATGGCAGCGTCAATCCATGTCTGCCTGGATGCTTTAGGCAGATTTCTCCTCGCAGTGGCTCGCTGCTGTTGATGTCTTGAAGCCTGCAGGGCTGTTTCTACGTGCAGCGCTCTGGGGGCAAGGAAGAGGGAGCAGCTGTGTGTATCACTATTTGTGCTGGCATGAAGCCTGCAACTGCATGGGCCCCCAGACAATGTGCCTATGTGGAGGAAGGTCTCTGGCAGTTCAGCTGTATGATGGATTATTGCTGGCTCTTAACTAGCCTCCAAAGGCTCGGCTCAGCAGCGTCGGTGTGCCTGTGGGCAGCGCTGGAGGGGTGACTGATCTGCGAGGAAGACGGTATCCCTGCAGAAGGTGGTGCGTGAGCCTTTGCCTCTTTCTGCCTTTATCATTTGTGGCACTCCTCGCATCTCTGTATTTCTACTTTTCCTTCATCTCCCAGGAACCCCCACAGCCACGCTCTTTGATACGGATGCGGGGTCACGATGAACATTAGATCCAAGATCCCAAGAATGTCTGGCTTAATTTGCCACAACTTGCTTCTGCCTAATGCATGCCTGGGATTTTTTCTAACGATAGCCCCAGCATTTGGTGAAAAGACAATACTTTCCCTCCCTGGGATATGAAGCCCTACTGTGGGAAGAAAGTTTGGGAGACATTCAGCCTTAAATCCTCCATTGACTTGCACAGAAAATGGATTCATGCAGAGACGAAGGCCTCTATTAAAAATAAAGAGACTGCCAGCGGCCGGACACCCTTCTAGATGCATCTAGTCACCACCACCATCACTATTACAGCCCTTCACAGCCCCCTCAATGCCTAGAGTCCCAGAATACGGTGACATCTGGGGCTTTCCAAGTAGAACTCTCAGGAGATTTGACAAGTATTATGAGAGCCAGTACACCTAGAACTGAGAACCGTGTAATGAATAGTTTGGATGAAATCTCAGAGACTGAAGTGGAGAGACTGAATACAACTCTTTAGTCGACGATTCCTTCTGAAGGTAGTCTCATGGACAGACAGATGTGTGTGTCCCAATAGCCCATCTTCAATAGCTATTCCCCACGTAAACAACTGGAGAAAAAGTGCTTCTCTCCCTCTCTCAAAGCTGGTTGTGGTGGTTGATAATGGCAAGCTTCTGTCAGCAACACAAGCCCCCTCATTAAGTCAGCCATGCAGAATTTCTAGGGGTTTGCATAACCAAATATCTCCGGGCCACACTCAACTTACCTCTTGGGACAGGAAGGGTCGATGTGCTCATTCCCTAATGTCTTTCTCCAACTCTCTGGTGGTGCACAGAGTACCTGAGCAAGACTTTGATAATCTCGGGTACTTTAGTTCCAAGGTATGTGCCCTCCTTAAGCAGCTACTGGCAGAGGTTCAAGGAATGAGAGTTGTTTATGAAGAGATGGTGGAAAAAATAGAGAGGAAGCTGGATTACATAGACAAGGGACTGCAGGCTCTGAACACCAGGTTCTCGGAAACCGAACAAAGGATATCTAGACTGGAGGACCTCCAACAGTCACATTCTGTGTTCACTACAAAGCTCCTCAAGCAAGGGAAAGAAAAGAAGGTAGAAGATCTGGAGAATGGAGAATGGATCCAGGTGATCAGATCTTAGACTTGTTATGGTCCTGGAAACTTTTGTGCAGATCCAAATTTTGTCTGGTGCGATAACTAAGCTGTTGCCGAAATATGTCTTATCAGATTCACATAAAGAGCTCTCCATTGCATGGGCCCATAGAGTTCCCCCTACAACCTTCAGGGATCTGGCCACACTGTGAACTATCTTGGTCTGTTTTCAAGATTTCCGAATGGATGAAGAGACACTCCAAGGAGCCATCCAGTTGAAAACTGTAAATGTTTCGGGTGGTGTCTCATTTAAGATGTTTCAAGATATGGCTTATGAAATGTCCTGAAGACGTCCTGAAGACGCTGGGAACTTAAACACCAGAGATGTTGAGGTCTAATGGAGCTCAAGCACAACTGTTGCACCCTGCTAAATTGAAGGTTTTGTGGGGAGGGAAGCTCTATATTTATTTATACTGAGTTTATAGAGCGCCTAGTTACACTAGCCAGTGTGTCCCCGCGCTGTTCAGTGGCCTAAGTGATCCCTAGTACAGCTCACGCAGCTAATGCAGTTTACTATTTTGGGAACAAGTATGTTTTAAGTTCCTTGTGAAAAACTCTTTCCGACGGCTCCATCCGGAGTCTGAGAGGGAGAGTGTTCCAACTCCGGGCCGCCAAGAGGCGGAAGGATCTGCCGCCCATCCTGGCCCTACTGGTCTTCGGGATACACATTTACCCAGTACTCTCCAACCGGAGCAGCCTTGTGGGTTTATACAATGTGAGCAGATTCCGCAGGAAGCTGGGGCCCTTCCCATGAGCGATCCGATGGCCTATACAAAGGATTTTAAACTGGACACGCTCTTTAATCGGCAACCAATGTAGCGTCCCCAAGGCCTTTTTGGAGGCAGATCTTTTAGGCAGCGTCAATACTAGGCGTGCAGCAGCATTTTTAATATGTTGCAATCTTTGGAGACATCTCGCGTTAGCTCCCAAATATAAGGCATTCCCGTGGTCCAGCCTGGAAGTAACCAGGGCATGGACCAGGGCCCTCCTTGCTGACACCGGGAGCAGATCGAGCGTCTTTCTCAAACAACGGAGAATGCCAAAGCAAGTACCGGCTACACGTCTAGTATGATACTCGAAGGATAGTTTCGAGTCCATCCAAATACCCAAGTTCTTGACCTGATCTTTAGGTTGGGGTAAAGGGCCCAGAGTCTGGGGCCACCATGCGGATGTCCAAACAGACGGAGACTTGCCTACAATAAGCACCTCCGTCTTGTCTCCGTTTAATCTGAGACAGTTATTCGACATCCAATTGGCCAGATCCTAGAGGCAGGAAGCAAACTGACTAGCTGCCTGCTCAGCTGGCTGTGAAAGAGCCACAACCAGCTGAGTATCGTCAGCATAGGTCACCACAGCAACCCCATGTTTCTCCGTGATTAGTGCCATTGGAGCAACATAGAGGTTGAATAAGGTGGGGCTCAGGCTGGAGCCTTGTGGGACTCCCTGGGTCAGGGCAATACCCCTGGACCTATGGGGCCCCTGCTCCACGCAGTAACTGCGTCCAAGGAGAAAGGACTTCAGCCATTGCCACGCTTTGCCAGCGACTCCCCCCTCCCTCAGGCGCTGAAGCAAAGTGTGATGTGCCACTGTGTCAAACGCGGCACTGAGATCCAAAAGGATCAGTGCCGCAGTTTGACCTTCATCCACATGCTTCCTTAGCATCTCCGTGGAGTAGAGTAGTGCTGACTCCGTGGAATGGAGAGCGCGGAAGCCTGCCTGAGTGGGATGTAAAAGTTGTTGGGTTTCGATGTAAGCCGAGGGTTGTTGATTAGCCAATTTTTCTGCTATTTTGGCGATATAGGGGAGAAGTGAAATGGGCCGTAGGTTGCTCATTTGAGTGATGCTAATCTGTGGTTTCTTCTTAAGTGGAAGTACCACTGCCTGTTTCCACACCGATGGAACCCTACCAGAGTCAAACGACAGTGTCAAGAGATACCTGACATACGGTGCTAATGCCTCCATATTGCCTCTCAGAATTTTGGCTGGGGCCGGATCTCTAGGAGAGCCTGATTTTACACTTCCGGCCACCTTTATTAGCTCGTCAATGTCCGGGGCTGAAAAAGCACACAGCTTATCTGTGGCCAGAAGTCCCTCATCCGGCGGTGTTTGGCCACTTGAACAGACTCTGGCCGTGTTGGGAAAGGCGGAATAGATATCCTGCACCTTATTGTGGAAGTAGTCAGCTATCTGATTGCAAGATTGCACAGAGGTCGCCACTCGTTCTTCCAGACAAGCCAAGGAGGATAGCTCCTTATATACTACAAAAAGTTCTTTGGCGGAACAATCGGCCTTGGTAATCCTTTCAGTACAGTAACCTGCACGGGTTTTCCTTATCAGTGCATGATACTTTCTAAGATTCTGCTTATATGCCCTCTCGTGGTCTAACGAATGCCCCTGTCTCTTTCATACAATTTGCAGACAGTTTTAGCCCTTTTTAGATCCTCATTAAACCACGCTGCGGATTTGGTTCGCCGCATGGGTCCCCTATTAGACCAAGGGGCTGTTTCATCCAAAGCAGCGTGGATGCGTTGATCAAGTATTTCACCGATCCTGCTGAGGTAGAGTACTTCCTGCCTCAAATGATGGGGGATTCCACAAAGTAAATTTGATATAAATTGAATGTGCTTTAATGTGCTTTAGGCCAACATAGATGCAGGAAGAAACACACCACATTCTAATTAGTTGCCCAGTTGCCGGCTTCAGGGTGCTGAGGGATTGGGTGGAGGACAGGTGCACAAGGTGGGTTGGAGAGAGCTGGGGATGGTTGGGAGGCAGGGGGGCTCTGGAGCAGGGGGAGTCACCGCAAGGGGGACATTTTTTTGGATACAGTGGATGAACATGGCTCAAGATTACTAGCAGGGCCAATTGGTCTTCAGTGTGATAAAAAAAGAAAGGACTACATATGAATAATAAGAGAACAGACTTTATCATAGCCTGCTATAATTCATACAGGTTAAATGATAGACAGAAGAGGGATTCAATCGTTTTCAGTTTGGTCCTTCTGTCAACCTCATACAAGAGATGCACCTGGTTTGGGGGAAGGAAGGAAATACATTTTCAGTATTCCTGGGTCAGCCAATGTTTTTATTTATTCCGCTCATAGAGGGGCATCAGTGGTGAGTGGTCGCAGAGCCCAGGTTATTTGCCTTTCCCCTGTAAGAGACGAGTGTGGTTTTTGGAGTATAATTACCATGGTAATCTCAAATGGCAGGAATAATATTACCTTCTTCTATGGCCCAATTAATGGCAACAGCTAGCCTCTTTTGTCTCTTCTATGGGTGCTATGTTAGCTCTGTGGGATACCAGTGATTTCAACTATCTTCCAGTGCATAGGCAACATAAGAGGAATAAATAAAGGGTCTTTTTGGTCTCGTGATCAAGGTTGTGGGTCCAGGATGCTAATCCAACAGTCAGAGTGTACTCTTGTTACTCCAAAAAGTACTGGCCACCTCAAGGATAGACTTTTTTCTAACCACTTTAACTATCCCAAATATCTCCTCCCAATGTCACGCAGGGGCTTTTCAGACCACTTTGTGATTCTCCTACAATTTTCTACATCCTATCTGAGGGCAACTAGGAGATGGGTCATGGATAAGATGTTGCGGAGCCATGAATCTTATATATGGTCCCTGGGAACAAAGATTGAACACTTTTTCTTGATTAATACCCATACAGCGGGGGGGGGCTTTTAAGGCCACAATCCGGGGGTCTATACTTTACATGCTGGCCTTCCAGAGAAAGAGGGTTAAGGAAAAACAGGATAATTTACAAAGGGCAGTTGATGAGGCATATCATAAAGCATTGGCGGAACAGTCTCCTGGCTCCCTGCATTCCTGGCAGGATAAGAAAGAAGTTCTGAAAGAATTCTTTCAGGGTACGGAAATTCTTAATAGTCGGGCTAGCAACTGTCAGTTGTATGAGGAGGGTGAGAAGATTGGTCTTTTTTTAACCTGGACGGCCAAGGAAAAAGTGAATCAAAAATTGAATTACCGACGTAAAAGTTCTGGGAATCGGAGAGATAGTAAGAGACAGCGCAAAGAAAGGGCAAATATTTTTGTGGCATTATGATTCTTTTTCCAAGGGAAAATTGGAACATGGGATTTGGCCCTCGTGGAAATGTTTCTCCAGGAAAGGCACCTTCCAGGGCTGAGTAGCGAGGCTGCGGCCCTTCTGATATGCCCAATTGGCCCAATAGAGGTTAAAAGCACAATAAAATAACTACCTACGTGGAAGGCACCTGTAAAGATGGTATTGGGTCGGAGTTCTATAGGTGCTTTTGCACTGTATTAGCGATCCACCTCTCCAATTTGTTGAACTCAATCCTGGCTGGGGGCTCAGTCCTACCCTCTTTCAAAAAAGGAGCCTTAGTAAATTTCTTAAAGAAAGGGAAGCATGAGACTGCTACATCGTCATATAGGCCTATAACAGTCCTAAATGTGCATTATATGTGTTTCACAAAACCTTTATCTAACCCCATTAATGTTGTGTTGGGGTTATTGATTCACCCTGACCAAAACGGTTTTATTAAAGGATGCAGCCTAAGAGCTGATACTTATTATCTGGCTGAGTTTATTAATCTGGTCAATACTGACAATATCCCAGCTGCCGTAATTCTAATGTATGCAGAAAAGGCGTTCAACCTTGTGTGCTGAGAATTTCTGATTAAAATCTTGGAGAAATTTAAATTCCCACCCAAACCTACAAGGTCACTAGCCAGACTGTATGAGAATACGTCGGCTCAAATAATAATGAATAATTCAAGCTCTGGGATGGTGTTTCAGAGTAGGGGGACCCTTCAGGCATGTTCCCTATCCCTAACCTTATTAGCCCTGTTTATAGAGCCCCTAGCTGTATATATGGGATGCTCCCCCATTTCCGTATTGCAAAAAGAAAATTATATGCGGATGATTTTGCTCTGAATTTACTTACATAAAAGCAGAACATTGAGACAGCGTTGCAAGCAATCCGGAGGTAAATAAAACTAGGGAGGTATGAAATTAACAAATCCAAGACTGAGTCTTTGTTGTTTAATACCTCAATGGAGGTCTTACCTTCGGATGTCAGGTGTAATTACAATTCCCACCCCAAGAGATATCTTGGGGTATTTTACTTGAATTCTGTCCTGGATAGTTATGACTTGAATTGTGTCCCACTTTCAACCAAAATTCATTCGCTCTTCCCCCTTTAGAAATCCCTCCCTATTTCCTTGATCGGACGGATATCATTAATAAAGATGTTGATCCTTCCTTTCGTATTATTTTTCTTAATAAATGTCCCATGTAGATTGGAAGCAGGGTTTTTTTGCAAGTTTTTTCAACATTCATATGGTTTAATAAATCCCCCAAGGTTAGTTTAAAGATACTCCAACTGTCTAAGACAGAGGGTAGTTTGGCACTTTCCTGTCTCAGGACCTATTACTCTGCATCTATTGTAGTATAATTATGTTGCTTTGCTATGTAGGGGTCTCAGTTCTACAACTTTTTGATTTTAGTTATGCTGGGCCGCTGCTGTATAGCCAGTTTGCCGAGAGCTATCCATGAACCCAAAATACTGAAGTAAGTGAGGTATAAGACCCTAACAATTATTATAGTTTTAAAGCAACAATTTTTTCACAAATTTAAAATACCTGTGATTCATGTTGAAATGTTCTTGGTGTGTTGTTCCCATCTTTCTCCCTGTCTCTCACCATTAAGAAGAGGGCTAAGATTCATATTTTTAAGATTGGAGACTTCCTGGATCAGGACAGAATGAAGTCGGTGCTAGAGATCTGCTCTGGGACTACCTCGTAGGAAGTTTAATTTAGCTTTTCTCATTGACAAATGGTCTCTACTCCTAATAGTCTCTCTCTATATGAGAGTTACAGCTCAACCTGGTGGGTCACAAAACCATTTAGATTTGATAAAGTGAACTCTGGGTTTTGAGTATAGGGAACTTCTGCCTGACAGTTCATTTGTTACCTCTAATATTCTGGCAAGATGGCAAAGGCACTCAGAAACTGTCAAGGAGACATGGTCGAAGTACTTTGGGTATAGATTTACGTTGTTGCGGGGGGCAAACTTTCACAGAATTATGTTTTTCAATGCTTAATGTTTTAATATACCCCAGAAAGACTTGACAAAATGTTTCACCAGAACATGCCCCAGATTTAAGGGAATGGTAGACTGAGGGCATATGTTTATGACTTGTAAGGCCATTTCAGATTTGTTTTGTGTTAAAAATAGTTTATAACATTTTATAATAAACAATGACATTACAAAAAAGAGCACGATACAAAGTGCCCATATAAGAAACTTATCTATAGAGAACTTTAATTAAATTTAAAATAGGTACAATATAGTATCAATATAAAGATTATAAAATAAAAAAGGAAGTGGAAGAAACACTCTGTTATTATTGTAAAAACTGTTTTTGAGTAGAGCTACTATAAGTTAAACATATGTAATTTATAATTTAGAAATATGAGTAACAAGAGGTTATAAATATAACGTTAAATAAGAATCAATCGGTATCCAAAATGAATGAAAAGAGTCACAATTATGAATAATACCAGACAAAGATAAATTGGCACCTCTTCTAGTGAAAATAATCCTTGACCACCAAGCATGAAAAGATAATAATGACACTACTTTCCAACATGTTGTAATAGACTTTAGAGTGGCTGACAGTAAAAAAATTAAGAAGTTTACAAACTTAGTCAGACAATTCCTTAGAAACAGCATCAGATTTGTATATCAAAATATTAAATGAAAGTCCATCGGAGATATTGAGTATTTTTTGTATGACGTCCCAAACTACTCTCCATAATGTTAAAAGAAACGTACATTCAAAAAGCATATGTTTTAATGAACCTGTATGCGAGTTGCAATGCCAACAATTTGAAATCGGAAGAAGCTTAGCCTGAAATAACTTTAAGGGGGTCCATAAGCAATTAAACAGAACATAGGAATTTGTTTGATAAAGTGATAAAGGGTAACCATCCTGCAATACCATTCAACCATATTTTTTTCCTTGTATCATATGAGTAAGATATTGAGAGTTCATTATACCAAAACGTTGAAATTACATCATATTGTTACCTTGAAAAGTATTCAGCTTTTCATACATTAATGAAACAGCATGAGACAAACAGGATACTGTTTGAAAGTAAATTGATAAGTCTAACTTTATATTTGAAGGAGTGGTATTAGGAAAGGAGTCTAGTATACAATTACATCAAAGTTCATATTTAAGAAAATCAGAAGATGGTAAGTGACATTTTTTCAGTAGTACATCAAATGATACAAAAGTATTATTATGGTAAATATCTTTTAGATTAAAAATACCTGTGTTAATCCACAAATGCCAACATTTTACAGTTCAAGAACGTTTTAGTCATGGATTGTACCATAATGACATATCTACAGAATTTGAAATAGTTGATTGATAAAGTGAGTCTAAATCCTTTAATATTAACTTTGTGGATTTCAGAATAATAGATTTATTAAATAGCATTGAATTGTTAGACATAGTTAGCAAAGAAGATAATGGAAACAGAGTTACCAAACCCTTTTCTATAAGGAGTCAAGTAGGAAGATTATTAAGGTGGGAATAATTAAACCAAAGAGAGCTTTGTTTTGAGATAAACGCTTTATGATAGTTACAAAAAATATGGCATACCAAATCCTCCATTACATTTGCCCATTTTTTTGTTTTTTATAACCAATACGAGGTGATTTATTATTCCAAAGAAACTCAGAAAAGTGTTGAAACAGTTTTATAAATCATCATTTGAAATTGACTAGGGATCATAGCTAGAAAGTAAAAAATGTTAGGAGCTATAGTACATTTTATTGAGTCCATTTTCCAACACCAGGAAAGGTGTAGTGTAGACCATTTGGATAATTTATCTTTAATGTAGTTTACAATAGACTCACAATTCAAAGTAGTTGTTTTTTATAGAAGTAGGGAACAAATTGCCAAGGTTTTTGATTTTGTCTCTTTGCCAAATAATTTCTTGTATGGGTAATATATCTGGTGTACAATGAGGATTTTTTAATGTATAGCCAGAAATCAGAGAATATGATTAGGATAATATCCAATAAAGGCAGAAATGAGGATTCAAGATTACTAATAAACAAAAGTACATCATCTGCATATGCTAATGTTTTAATAGTGACCTCCTTAATAGTAATACCAATGATATCATTACATTTTCTAATGGAAGTAAGTAAAGGTATGATAACAAGAAGAAATAACAGTGGGGACAATGAACAGCCTTGTCTGGTACCTCTAAAAAGAAAAAAATGATTTGAAATTTGACCACTAATAAATAAGCGAGTGGAAGGGCTAGAGTAGACAGCAGATATCATGCAAATAAACAGATCACCAAAATTACCTGCTGCTAAGGTATGAAATAGAAATTGCCAATGCACTTTGTCAAAAGCTTTTTCTGCATCCACCAATGCGAGTACTCCAGACGGTAAGGATAAAGTAGACCCCTGTTCAATAGCATGTAAAAAAACTCTTTTGCTATTGACAGAATATCTATTTTTCATGAAATCAGATTGGAGGGGATGAGTAAGGGAATCCAATACAGAGGTCAATCTGGTTGCAAGAATTTTAGCATACAGCTTACAAACTTGATTTATTCAGGAAATAGGTCTATAGTTCAATACAAGTGTCGGGTCTTTGTTAGGTTTTGGTATAACTATAATCAAAGCTTCCATAAAAAACCTGAAGTTGAGCCTGAAGCACTAAAAATGGTAAAAACATTAAACAAATAAGGAATAAGTTGCATGTCAAACTCTTTATACAATTCTGCTGGAATTCCACCAGGACCTGGGGATTTTTTTAAAGAGATTTAATAGCCAATTGACTTTCTTCCTCAGAAATAGGCAAATCTAATTTATATTTAGTTAACTGTGGAACTTTAGGTAATCCACATTTATATAAAACATGATCAATCAGGGAAGGATCATCGAATTGCCGTTTATTATATAGGGTTGAGTAAAAATCTTTTTGTGACAATGCAATTTTTCCATTGGGAGCATAAATTAAATGTATTTGTGTTTCAGCTTTTTTAATATGTAAATAGTTGGCCAGTAGCTGACCAGATCTGTTAGCATTAAAACAAAATTTAGCTTTAGAATTAGAAAGTTGTATACCAGCTCTTTCATTAAAATTGACTTAAACTCATAACGCAGTTTTTGTAATTTTATTATAAATTGGTAATCATTAGAAGGTATAAAAAGTATCTTGAATTTTGCAATTTGCTTGTCCAATTCTTTAATTTTGGAATTAAAGGTTTTGTTTTCATGCGCCATAAGAGAAAAGGAAGTTCATTTAATATAGACTATGAAAGCATCACAGCAATTCACGATAGTTGTAAAGCCTTCTGGGTTAAGCAGAACGTAATCTTGAAGTGCAGATAACATTTTTGGTTTATTATGTTCGTTCAGAACAATGCTAGTATTCCTGCCCCATCTGGATTGAGCTTGAGAATTTGAGCTAATTTGTAATACCACAGAAATCAGAGCGTGGTCATAAATATCAATATTATAGATATTTGGAGTAACAACTGAATGAAATAATTGTCGAGAAACTAATAAATAATCTAATCTTGAATAAGAGTTGTGAGGATTTGAGAAAAAACATTTTTTCAGTAGGATAATGTAACCGCCAGATATCCACTAATTTAGGGCCCGATTCCGATCTCGCTCGGAAGGGCTCTGAACGTGATCCGTCCGGAAAAAGTCTGAGCCGTACGCGTGATTTCCGAACGACACGTACAGCTGTACGAGCGAGCAAGTACAATGCGATAATCGTGTAATCGCCAACCGAATCATATCCGGGACCGAACCGCATCGTACATCTCGTCCGTAGCCAAACCGTGCAGTGCAATGAAGCCGATTTCTGACTGAGCAAGTACGATGCACGATTTAGACCGCTGCATAAAGTTGAAGCCTCCGTCACGTAAAACCTCTGGGAAGCAGACTTCGGGTGGCCGTAGAGGGCTCCCCTTCACCCGTAGCCTTAACGAGTCAGTCACAGGGGGGGGGACCCAAGTGTCCCCCCTACACATGCATGTACGGTGTGGGTGTCATCAATGCATCCCCACAACAGGGTCGCCCTTTTCCACAACGTACCTTTTCCTTCAATTGCAGCCTATGTACGCGACGTACAACAGGCTTCCATCGACTTCAATGGGGCTCTGAGCGACCCCAGTCCGTCAGCACATGCTCGCATCACACTCAGGCGCTTGGAGCCCTGGAGCATGAGCCGGTCGGGAAGCCCTCCGGATCCGAGTCGTACGGAGGGTTTTCTGACCAGGATCGGAATCGGGCCCTTAGTTGTTTAAAAAAAAGACTTTAGAATAAAGAATGCTCTAGGTGGTCGAAATTTAGTGTGAGATGATCTTTCTAATAAAGGATCATATCTAAGGGTGAAATCGCCCCTAACTATAAGTGGGACATTGCCTAACTTGAGAACTTCAGTAGTTACAATAAACTAAAAATGAGGATAATCAGTTGTTGGTTCATACACATTAATTAAAAATATAAATTTGTCTTGAATTTTAACTTTCACTATATTATATCAACCATCTGTGTTCCAAGATTTACTTAATATTTGACAATGTAACCTTTTTGCGAAAAGAACAGCAACACCATTTTTTTACCTATAGCAGGAGAGGATATAATAGAATCAACCTACTTTTTTTTCAATATGTGTCTCTTGTATGAAGCAAATATCTGCTTTATAACTACCTAAATAATCTAAAAATATTGCACACTTCACATGATGTCTTAAATCTATAACATTCAAAGAAACAATTTTAATATTATTAACGCTAGCCATAATGGGGTAGGAAAAATACAGAGAAGAAGAAGAGATAACGTTTGAAGTATAAAAGGAAAAGAGGTAGCTCTAGAAAAGAACATTAGGGAACAAAGGAAAAAAGACGCATACAAACATTGAAAAAGAACACATTAAAAAAAATAATAACAGTCTTGAAATGCACACACGCTTTGCAAGCATGACTGAACCATTAGAGCCCTGTAAGGAATTAAACAGGTTAGCCAGAAAAAAAGAACAACATGTTTTAATATTCAAGTAGCAGTCTCATGTATATCCATAGGAAACTGTGAATGTAGATTCAAAAATAACCGTAGGTCCTCAGGGTATTAATAGGATTTTGAAAACCCATCTGTCCAGATTCGCATTGTCGAAGGATCAAAAATACCATATTTAAATCCAAGACTTCGTAACCGTGAACGAATGTCCGTGAACTCCTTGCGAGTCTTAACAGTTTCTTTAGCAATGTCTTGGTGAATAAATTTTTTATTGCGGTTTACCATTAAGGAAGTAATTTCTCATGCCGCTTTTCTCATCAAGACTAAAGGCTAATGATGTAAAACTTTAAAGATCATTTGTCTTGGCTTATTTTGGTGTGGATTATGATGAGAAGGAATCCTGTGAGCTTTATCTATTTCAAATTTCTCAGGAAATTGTATACTTAAAAGACCAGGTAGTAGATTCTCCAAATATAACCTGCAATCATTACCTACTACATATTCTGGTAAATTAAAAATACATAAGTTATACTGTCTGTTACGATTTTCCAAATCAAGAAGAACTTTGAACATAGGAGAAATCTTTTCCACAAGTGGTGAGAAAGTATCAATTTTGACTTTATTGTCTTGAATTTTAATTTAATTGTCATATATTTTCATTGACAAACTAGCCGTATCTTTTCATAAGTTTTTAATATCTGACGCAATAGTATCTGTGCTAGAGTGAATTGCCTGAAATCTCATCAAGAAATAAAGCCAAAGAAGGTTCACTAGATTCCACCACTTTAGATTTAACAGGAGGAGGAGAAATATTTTGTTTCCATTTATTGTGCTGAGCCTGCACATTTTTGCTTTCCATATATCCTAAAGTGGATTTCAGCAGCAAAATATAATCAAATATGCAGGAAAGAATTATTAATGAAGAAAGTCTTTCAATAAAGGAAGGTGCAGCAGCTAAAACTGACTGTGGGAGTGATTAGGCCACAGCCTCGCCCTTTCCAGAGTATTACTCCACCTCCCCGACTGGAATGCTGGGCAGTACCTGGGTAAGAGATCGAGGCAACCAGAGTGGGAAAAATACAGCTTCCGTTGTTCTGCAGAAATGGGAAAACATCTCACCGGTAAGTTAATGCCTTCAAAAGCTGCTGCCAATATTTTGAAAAAAATTCTGGAAGATATACGTTGTAAAATTGTTTACGAAGGGCTGATGCAGTGAAGAGCTCACCGAGGGGGCGGGGGGCGGCCATCATGATTCGCATGCCTCCCATTTCAGAATTTTTTGGTTACAGATTTTTTTAGCACATTTCTCTTAAGATTGGTTGTGAGGCTAAACCCTCTGGCAGTAAAATGTTTGCTCCACCTCACACTCGCTTCACAGATCGGGAAATAACTTTAGTGGTGTGTTCTATTATTACCAGCCTTTATAAGTCCCCACAGAAGCACACATTTGCAGAGTGGTTGAAGAAGATGAAGAAAACTAGCACATGCAAATATCGATATTTATCCCACGTGAATAATTTACAACACTATAAGAAAATCTGGGTGTCTTCCTTTGTGGAAAATTAGGTTTAAGGGAATTGACACAGACTTAGTTTAACATTTTAGGGACATTTTTAATGGGATGTTTGCTTTCGCATTTTAATCGGAGGACAGCATTTAGCTAGTATCTCACTAGCTGGGTTGTAATAGCACTGTAGTAGAACTGTCACTTTATTGTTGAACATCTGGTCAGATGAAATGGGAGGTAGCACTTTATGTGCTCTTCACATTGCCACTTTATATTGTTAGTTATTTGGTGTAGTCTAGGCCTCGTCCGCATGACTGCCCTATTGTTTCATTACGAGTTTTTTACCGTTTATATTTGTACTGTAGTTCTTTTTTTATTGCACTGTTTATTTCTTCTGATTAATATTTAGATTTCAGCACTACATGTTGCTGTAATGTGTTAAGGTGTGCACTGTCATTTTATTTATCTCTGGTTGCATGTTTGTGCTGTGGCTAATGGCAGCATATTAAATAATTTCATCCCCCTTCTGGAGAGAGTGTTGGAATGTTAACTGTATTTGTATGGTCATTCTTACGAATTAGTCTGAAATTATCTATATTGCTCTATGATGAGATATGGCATTAAGTTGGCAATTAATGTTATTTATTATTTAAGTTAGTAGGAGCCAATTGTGAGTGGGTGGGGAGCTTTTCTTTTATACTGTATTCCAAGCAGGGAGGACGGTGGCAGTGTCTCTCCCGATTCGTTTTGCGGTACGGCAGTTGATGGCAGGATTCACTGTGTATCTCATTGAATTTTAACAATCAATGTGCGTTTTACTTTACTGATTTTTTAAAACATTTATTTGTGTCCACTGGGAATTTTAAAAGGGGGGGCTTGGCACTTACTTGTCAAGGAAGCCTGGGCTCAGTATCTGCTCCTGCCCGCCCCGGTCCGACGCGGTAGCTAGTACTGTTGCGCGGAGGGCGGGACAGGGAGAGCCATGTACTTCCGCATTCTCCTTGGAGCGGTTAGCGCTCTAGTTGGAGGCAGAGAAGGGCTATTTAGCCCTCATGCATCTGCGGACGCCGTCAACGTGCCAAACACAAGCCCGTCTGTGCCCGTCCGCGGCCGGCCGAGACCTGGGGCCAAAAACCCTGGCTGTCGGCCCATAAAATCCAATCCCGTCAGGCGTATAGGATATACTAGAAAGAACTTAGTAAGTCTGCAGATAGCACCATCTCTGATTCGTGCATTAGAAATATGGCCGTGCTTGGAGGGCCCGTTCTCCTGTCGGCATTGTCACTTTCAGGCTCCTCCCTTCCACTCTGATCAGCCTTAGTTGCCCCTTACTGATACCACACTTAAGAGGTGGAAGAATCTGCTTTGTAATATCCGTTCTCTGCCAAAGCATTCAGCTGAGGTATGGGATCTCATCTCCTCAGTTAAACCGGAGCTGAGCTTCCTTACCGAAACATGGCTGAAGCCTCATTCGGTTCCGGCTATCACGCTGGGCATTCCTGAAGGATATAAAATGTTCAGGCTGGATAGACCTTCTAAAATGGGAGGTGGCATTGCCATTATTTATAAAAGTGGGATCACCATCTCGATTCTAGACCAGTGCAGTACTGCCAGTATGGAAGTA
Organism: Lissotriton helveticus; assembly: GCF_964261635.1. NCBI lineage: Eukaryota > Metazoa > Chordata > Amphibia > Caudata > Salamandridae > Lissotriton > Lissotriton helveticus. The sequence continues at coordinate 1,406,097,708 of NC_136063.1, read as the reverse complement.
TTGGTTTTTAGGATTGAGGCCCCGAGTAGGGCTTGTTGGAAGGGGGCTTTGGTATACCGCCCACCTGATCCAATTGCAAACTTCTCCATTTCATTAATTGAACTGTTGGCCCCGCACATTAAATCAGGTAATAAATTCCTATTGCTGGCTGATTTTAATGTGCATAGTGATCTTATAGAGAATTCTGATGCTCAGACCCTTTTGGCGGACCTATCCCTTTTAGGACTGGTGCAGCATAATAAGGGTCCAACTCACATAGCTGGCCATACTCTGGATATGATACTCTCCAACTCGTCTAAGATCATATGTGACCCCCCCCCTAAGCATATGATCTGGTCGGACCATTCGGTCATAGAATTTTCTATGCATGACAAAATCAAAAATCCGGCTTCCGGGAGCCTCTTTTTCACGCAGACAGTGGCATAAGATCTTATTGGAAAAGTTCCAAAATGTGTTTATAGAACCTCAATTTGGAGTATCAGATAACATCGAGGAGGCTTTATCCAAATATAATTCAGCCATTTCCAATGTTATTGATTTCATAGCCCCCATTAAAACCTGCATGAAACGTTCAACCCAGCGTCAGGAAGCCTGGTTTTCCAATCAGTTGCGCTGGCAAAAGCAAGCGTGTAGAAAGCTCGAAAGGGTCTGGAGAAGTACACACGCTGAGGAGGACAAGATATGCTATCATGTCTCTTTGACAAGCTATCATAAAAATATCAAACTTGATCGGAAAACTCATGTAGCTCTTCAATTCACACAGGCTGGTAACTCATCTAAAACACTGTATCAGATTCTGCAATCCTTTATTAAGCCTAAGGTTTGTGAAAGTCTTGATCTGCCTTCACAACAGCTATGTGACGACATCTCCTTGTATTTCTCTCACAAAATTGGGGATTATTTATGATAAGATCACTAAAAAGGGTAGCCTAATGATCAGCCCTGTGTCATCACAGATCTCTAAGATATCCAACCCTATATTATACACTGAATTCCCAGCTATCACCTTGATTGAGGTTGAAGCATTGATACGCGAGATTAAGTCCGGCTCCCCCTCAGACCACATGCCTGCAAGAATGTTCTCATCCCTGGTTAAGCCGCTTGGTCTCACGATCCAATCTCTTGTCAATCTTTTCCTCACTGAGGGTTTGGTGCCACAGGAGTGGAAAGCGGCCCAGGTAAGACCAATCCGCAAGAATTCCAACATCCCTTGGACAGAATTGTCGAATCTCCGGCCCATCTCTCTTCTTCCCTATCTCAGCAAATTGATGGAGAAGCATGTTAAACCGATCTGTTGAAGTTCGTTGAACTAACTGGAGGCTTAGATCATTCCCAGTCCGGATTTAGGCCCAACTACAGCACCAAATCTGCCCTTTTCTCTGTGACTGACTGGATAAAGGGCATTCTATGATTCTGGTGCTGTTGGACCTATCCGCGGCCTTCGACACGATCTTCCATGACATTATGCTCAGAGGTTTGGAAGAGGTGGGAGTTGGGGGCTTGGCCCTGTCTTGGATGAGACGTTTTTAATCTGGCCGCATGCAGAGTGTGAACATCGGCTCGTTTCGTTCTGCACCTCTGGAACTGACCAAGGGGGTTCCTCAGGGCTCCTGCCTGAGCCCCACTCTTTTCAACATTTATGTTGCCCCCCTCGCCAGTCTCATGAGGTCAAACAGGTTTATTCCCGTGTCATATTCTGATGACACGCAGCTCCTCTTCCCATTCAATGTGTTAACCATGGCGGTCCAAAAGGCCTTCTCTGACGGAATGCGGGCGGTATCACAGTGGATGGTTGCTAACTTCTTGCAGTGTAATGTAGGAAAAACGGAGGTGATGCTTTTCGGGGAGGCGGCGTTGCTATGGACGCCGGACTGGTGACCATGAGATCTGGGCCCCGATCCTGTTCCAAAGCAAGTGGTGAAGAACTTAGGCATCTGATTAGATCAAGACCTATCGTTAAAAGAGCAAGTAAATCAGACAGCTGGCTCTTGTTTTCATGTGATCGGACTGCTCCGAAGAGTATTCCTACTACTCCCTGATTCAACTCGGAAAACACTGGTCCAGGCTTTAGTGCTTAGTTGCCTGGATTACTGTAATGGGCTACTGATCTCTGCTAATGACACTTTACTTAGCAGACTTCAAGTAGTCCAAAATACAGCTGCAAAGCTAGTTCTGAATGTACCTCCCAGATCACCATCGCGCCCTCTTTTGGAAAATCTCCACTGGCTGCCTATCCGCCAACTGATCAAATTTAAAACTTGCTGTGTCATTCATAAAGCTCTCCAAAATATGGGCCCCCCTTATCTGGCGGAGAAGTTTATTTCTTATGTTCCAGCACGTGCTCTCTCCGTTCCAGTAACAAACTTCTTCTCCATGTTCCCTCCATTAGGAGGGCAAGACTGGGAGGTAAAGCTCTTTCGTACCTTGGCCCTCGTCTCTGGAACGAGCTTCCAGTTACCCTTAGAACATGAACAGAACATCTCACTTTTAGGAAATTGTTAAAAACCTTTTTGTTTCAAACTCAGTGAATTTGTTAGTACCAACTCCTTTCCTCCTCCGTCCGCTTTTGAGCGCAGAGATACTCCTTCGGGAGTCGATTCTAGCGCTATACAAGCCTTTAAATAAAACAAATAAATAAATAAATAAAAATTCCTAAAAATAAGTGAGCAGAAGGCTTTTATTGTATTTTAAGACTTGTTATTGCAGTAGGAGTACCACAGGAACACCATGGAATTTTTACAAATGGTGTGGGTGTCTGTCAGGTGCGCTCAAATGAGATCTTGTTTTCGTGTGCACTTAAGAACACGTTTGTGATTTGACACTTGTGTCAGTTGAGTGCAAACATGAAGAGGTTTGTTTTTCACATTCGTAGACATGTGCCTGTTATGCATACATAAATATGTCAGTGCTTTTTTTCACACTTCTTGATGTGCGTCATGTGCCATAGGAACATGTCAGTATTGTAGAACTTATATAGTCCCTCAGTCCCATGATGAGGCTGTGAGGTACATCTGTATGATTGAGAAATAGAGCATACCATTTGTGGTGCACAAAAGCATGGGATTATGGCGTGGCCTATGTCGCGACTTCCAGGGCTTAGCAGCCTGTATGGAAAACAAGCATTGGCAAAGCCACAAGGTTTCCCCTACACACATTCTAATGATGTCAATATTTTTTTAACACAGAATTGTGCAATGTGATACATATAGGTCCCAAAGGCAAAACCGATTGGCTTTGTAATAACACCAGTAACAACACAATATATTGCCCTTTCATAAAAAACTAATCACAACACTTGAAAAGACTTCATATCCCCTTTGTATCATATTTCTGTATCATATCCTTTCTCTAGATCCCTTGTATTATACACTGGACGATTGAGTCTCCAGCTTTAAGTCAAATAATTTAGGACCACTACGTAGAGAACTTCCCGACCAAGTCGCTTCTTTTTAGAATATCTGGGCATAGCACAGCCCAACAATGATATGTTCACACTAGTTTAAAGTTTTTCTAGTAATATACATCAAGTGACTAAGAATAATTTCAACATATAAGAATACTCATGTTGGCAACTGCTTACATATAAATGTGGACTACCTTGTCAGGATTTCTACTTACACCCCTGTCCCGTTACCTAAGGGGTTAACATGGCTCTGGGCAGATCACGTTTTTTTCTGAGACTGCCGTCTACGGATCACATAATCACTGCCGTTCGGCATCCATTCATGTAAATATTTCAATTTAATAAATTGTTATCACGTTTTCATAAGCTCTTCCTGTAAAAGTGGACCTAGATAGGCACTTATTTCCTTTATATTTCCCATATAAATTTTACACGTTTTTATTTATATTTTAGATTATTTTCTTTTTAATTTATTTTTCTCATTTATTCTCCCCACACCTTTGGCAATTCCGATATTTTCGTGGAGGGCTTTCACTCAAAACGTCTATTAGTTCTAAGAACCGCATCACTCCGACATATGGCCCTCGATACAGACTTCTTTAGAAGCAGCAGATACAGGGACATAGACTAAGATGGCCGCCGTTTTCTTCCTGACTTGCCATAGTCCATACACGGCATTCTCCGGGCTATGTTCTATGGTTCGTCAATAAATAAACTCTGCTCGTGACCTCTTCATGCTCCTTTCGTTATGCTAATACATAAAATCTTAGGAGCAGGAGTTGACGTCGCACGTTATGTGTTTTATACCTTCACATCGGTTCGAAATACGGTGAAGGTTATTTCAATTTCACTTGGGTACTGACAATTTGCTGAAATAATTGAATAACAGATTATCGAATGTCAGGAGTGGTGATTTATCGCAATCATGTACTGGGGGATCAGTAAGCACAGGGGAATCCAGCTTTTCCAAACACACTACAAGATGGCCGCCGCTTGTTTCGCGTGAGGCAATAGCGCAATGCCTTTACTTATCGCTCTGAATTTCGGCGCGAAGATCTCAGGTGTAATTACTCTAATCCGATTAACACCTGTATATAAGGACATGCTTGAATCAGTATGTTCGAACACAGCGTCCTTGCGGGTGTTTCGGCGGGACGAAGGCTTTGTGGATGGGTGCCGGCTGTTTTAATACGAACTGTAAGACTGTTGGCCTAAAACCCTTATTGGCTTTTGGATCTGACTTATGCTCAAATTCTTTTTGGTTAGCAGTTACTTCAATAGTGGTCCTAAGCCTAATTTTGTCCATACCATACTATGTTTGGGCAATCCTTTTACCTAAAACCAAGAGAAGGTTTACTTAACTTGATGAGCCTTAGACTCAATACTGTCTTAAAACTAGATTGGCCCTCAGTTTTCATTCTCTGTAGACTCAATTGCTGGTCTGAAGTATATTTTTCAGAAAGGGGCAGCCATCTCAATTGTGCGCCCACACTCCAACTAGGTGATAGATCATTTTTTCAGTACTGAACTATGGAAAATGTATTTAAATCCCCCATATTTGAAATATACTAGCTGGTTATTTCAGAAAAGCTTGATCATGCAAGTTATGGGTATGGACACACTTGAGGGCACTCCATATAGATCCATGGTCCCTTAAGTTTTCGCTATACTAACTGCAAACATCCTATCTGTTTATTTTTCACTTGGCAGGCCTACTGGAATACAGTGCCCACATCCTCTTCCCAGGGACTTATAGGACCTTTTGTCCCCTGGTACTCCGATAATTACTACAGGTAAACATTTCTGTTTGGAAAGGCTGTTTCCCTTCCTATCCTTAGTCTTCATCCACTAATGTAAATTCTCTCATACATATCCCTTATGTCTTTTCAGAACGTAAAAAAGAGCTATAAACATATTAAGTTGTGAGATCAATCCTTCCCTATATTCAGGAACCCTGCACATCCTTGTCCTCAACAAGCTCATGAGTATATAGTAAGTTGTCATAATTCCTTGGCCGTACTTTTAAGTGTCAGGTCTCCCTAGTCTCTCCATCACCTTGTAAGTTATTGAATCTGATCCCGTCTCCTTTTTATCCCTGGAGGTTCAACCCTGTCTGTTCCAAACTGGATGAAAAAATAAAAAATATATATACCAGATTGCACTAATTGATTATTGAACCTGGGAAGACGTTCTCCGGACTCTTTGTCTTCTGCACATTTCACTCTAAAAGGGACAGACCACACTTATAAAAGGTAACTATGTTAACTACTGGTTGTCTATGGAATGAAGGGTTTCAAATATTGCCTCCCCTTAATCCAGTATCCCTCCTTCAAAACAGTTAAATCCATTCTTTGGGCAGTTCTCAGCAATAGTACACTTTGGAAACAGCTTCGAGCCAATCCCTCACACTATACTGTGTCTCACTCCTGGTCCGACTCTTGTTGTGCCCCTACGACTTGACCTCTGGTTCTCCTTGCCTTGAGAATCCCTTATACATAAAATAGTTGGTTCAACAGATACATCTTGAGCTATGTTAGCGCATTACTAATGAATTTCCAGTGATACATCTAGTATCCATTAGGTTTTCCCTTTTGGCATAAAATGTTCAGTGTCTGATTAAAGAATCATTCCTTTATAAATGTAAATATTGTATATATAAATATTTGTATATATCCCCCCATGTACATATAGGCCCTTGTCCATCATGTTTTCTATGGGCCTATTTTTGTTTGTTTGTACAAGCTCCAATGCCTATTTTTTAGCAATTTTAAATCGTTTGTAATTGCCCATGTTGTTTGTCACCCCATGTATACATTAGAGTAATTGTTTGTTTGTATGTTTTTACCGACAGCCCTGAAGAAGTCCCAGCTTGGGACGAAACGCGTCGGCTGTACGTTGTATTGAATAAATTGAAAATAAAGATTACTTGAAGATTATCAACATCTCGTTGGCAAAAAACATTCTTCTGTGTTTATCAATAACATTTGAATCTGTCTCTTGTTCTTTGTGGTGCACCTTTGCGGTTGTTTGACTTGAAAAGACTGTCATTAACTTATATTGCACCACTTTTCACCAAGCTACAACTGACAACAAAAGACAACTTATTATTAATCACATAAGTGTAATCTGGTTCATAGACTTATTATCAACAACAACATCATACTACAAAAATATTGTGTCAAAAATATGGAACCCAAAAATATTGTTTTCCTATACTTATGATGTAAATGGCAAAAATATTGAAAAATAAAACATCATTGTTGCTAATATATTGTTTTTATCTATCTATCTATCTATAACACAAATAATAAACATAAAATATATTAAACAGTAATAGTAATATAATAGAAATTCAATGTATTTGATTAATTAAAAAACATAACTATTATACGTATTTGAAAAAGTAAAAAACAAAAAATATATATATTTGTTTAGATATATTAAATTTTAAAATATGAATGAACTAGTCATTTTAATTTATATTATAATTTACTTTTTTAAATGTAATAATATTATATATATATGTATATATATATATTTATATATATATATATATATATATATATTACCTACTGGCGGTCGCCAGTAGGTATATATAGTTAGGATTTTTTCTCTATGGGATTTTTGAAAATTCTATGTCTAATAACTTTGGCGTTTGTGGACGGAATTGGCTGAAATTTTCAGGAAAATGGCACATTTTGTTTCTGAGCAGCCCTTGAAAATTTGGGGGGGGTTCGTCAAGGGGGGGCCGAGAAAAAAGGGGGGTCCCAAAACGTGTTTTTAACATTGAGTTTTCCATAGGGCGGTTGGCCTCACTTTTAGCCCGAACGGCTGAATGGATTTGCACGAAACTTGGCAAAATTGTAGGGACTGGTAGCCCGATGTGCCTTTTGTAGGTCTCAATATATGTGCTCCAGTGGATTTTGAGAAATTAACGTTTAAAAAAAGATATATATCTGTAACAGCGGACCGGGCAGCGTCCCAGGACGCGTACTTTTCGCGCAACGGAGCTTTGTGAAGCGAAGCTGATTGGTTCTCTGGCGTCTGTCAACATTCCAAAAAGTCCGTAGCGGCCGCCATCTTGTCTCTCGGTAGGATCGAGAGACAAGAGGAGGACAAAACAAAGGGGGAAATAACCATAAGGTGGCATAGTAGATCCTCGCTGACCCCCTAGGTTTGATGTGGAGGTTTTAAAAGGGCCCCGCGGGGCAAAAAAAAAAATAATAATAATAATCGAACGGCTGAATGGATTTGCACGAAACTTGGCAAAATATTAGGGACTGGTAGCCCGATGTGCCTTTGCTAGGTCTCAATATATGTGCTCCAGTGGATTTTGAGAAATTAACGTTCAAAAAAAGATATATATCTGTAACAGCGCTCCGCTTCGCGTAACGGAGGTTTGCGAAGCTGATTGGTCATTCTGTCACTGGGCTATAGTTGGGCTACATCTGGCTGATATTTGGGCTACATTTGTTTTTTTGTGTGTCTGGCTGCCATCTTTGGGCTACATTGGGCTACATTGGGCTTCATTGGGCTACATTGGGCTACATTTGGGCTCCAACATATATATAGGCCAATGCAGCCCAATATATATTTTTCAAAGTTAATTTTCGTAAAAACCACTGGAGCATATATCTTGAGACATAGCAAAGGCACATCGGGCTACCAGTCCCTACAATTTTGCCAAGTTTCGTGGAAATCCATTCAGCCGTTCGAGCTAAAAGTGAGTCCAACCGCCCTATGGAAATGAAGGAAATGAATGGGTAATTTGTAATTAGCAAATAGCTAATCGCAAACTAGGAATGGTAAAGAATCGCTATTTATTCCTTAAAGTTCGCTATTTAGGAAATGCAAAAAACTTTGATGATACATATGGCGGTTCATCTCTAACAAGATAAGAAGCATAGGGATACATTTATGATGACTGGCGCATCACCAGGGATGTGTTAGTCATTCTGTGCCGCTGTTCCGTCACCTATGGTGTGCTGCATTTACAATGCGGCGCATCATGGGGCAAAAACAGCACAGATGCGTGATGTATCTGTGCCGTAAAGGTGGCGCATTGCTGGAGTTGTATCGCAAGTGTGATGAAGCTCCAGCAAGGGTCGGGGGTGCCCCTGTCGCAGGGTTTCTGTTCTCACACAGAACTGTGGACAGAGGATTGGAACCTCGGCGAATTAGGGTGTCCCAAAACTCACGTTAGTAATCAAAAACTCCTTAGCAAGCTAGGTACAGTGTCACATTGGATATAACAAACTCTCAATGTTTAGACAATCCAGAATATGAACTTATAGTACCTCAGGATACGTGGAACTCATGAACAGTCGGTCGTTATATATTTCTTAGAAACCAGAACATGGAGTTAAGAAGAACACATGTGTATTTGAAATGTTTATTTACTAATGCCGTCTTCTCAGGCGTAGTATCTTAGATAATACAAGTACACATATTATCAGTAGCAAAATTACCAGCATAGTTACTAGTACATAAAAAGCGAATGGTGATAGTATGTTAACATGCTGTAAATGAATAAGAGTTAGCAACACTTATAAGCAGCCGCGGGCCGTGGAGGGAGTTACGGTGAGGCAGGGAGGCGGGGAGGGGGAGAAGCAGGGTGGAGAATACAAGTACACATATTATCAGTAGCAAAATTACCAGCATAGTTACTAGTACATAAAAAGCGAATGGTGACAGTATGTTAACATGCTGTAAATGAATAAGAGTTAGCAACACTTATAAGCAGCCGCGGGCCGTGGAGGGAGTTACGGTGGGGCAGGGAGGCGGGGAGGGGGAGGGGCAGGGTAGAGAGGGCTCCACCCTGCTTCTCCCCCTCCCCGCCTCCCTGCCTCACCGTAACTCCCTCCACGGCCCGCGGCTGCTTATATCTCACCCTCCCTAATACACATATTATATTATTTGCTAAGAAGGTCTCTTTGTGTTGGTTTAGGGCGTGCCCATACTTTAGTGTCTTAGATTTGAAGGAATCACATCAGCATACACCAGCTCTCTCTTCATGTGAACCGCATCAACTGTTGTGTATGTGTGTTCGGCAAAGCAATATAAAACCCGCCTCATGCCCAGAATTGGCAGAAGTTGCACTTATGTTATGAGTATGAAGTCGTGGAGATCAGACCTCATAACAATTCTGTATCGTGTTGTTCTTGAAACTTTAGCACTCGCTGTACAGATATAGTTTAACAAGCAAAGCAGATAGTAGAGCAATAACATATTATTCTCATGTAAACCACGATGAACTACTAGGTGGAAAGCTAAAGCAACAACTAAGTGTCGTGTGCAGAAGTTGCAAAAAAGGAAAAATGGCGTTTAAACCGGTAATGAGCCCATGCTAACTTAACACGGTGTAAAGATATCCAGGACCTAGATGACACCTCCCCATGATCCGGAAACGAACTGAATAAGATAATAGAAGTGCCATCTCATGAGAGCAGATTGCAAGTTTATATGTGGACGGTCCGCAAGGTAAAGCATTAAAAACTAGGAAAATTTAATGCTAAAGAAAAATAAAACAGCCAAGTACTTTATCGAGTCTTAAGCCAATAGGCAAGGTAAATAATAAAAACTTGACAAATAAGTCAATGAATTGTCAATGAAATGCTAGTACTCAGCATATCAAACATGAAAAAGGTCTATGACATAACTGTGTATGCAAAATAAGCTGCAACAGCCTCCAATAGGAAGTCACCGTCTTCATCCGAAAACAGTTCAGCCATCCAATTTAAAAGCGGAAAAGAACATACGTGCTCTCCCAGCACCGGATCCTCTATCACCATAGGAGGACAGCTCGGTGGGTTTTTAAGAATGCTCTGTTCCAAGAAAGACTGTGCTGCCGCCAATAAATTCCAGGGACCAATTAGTCCATGCATCAATGCCACAGCCATAATCCTTTCGCCAGGACAAACCAACTCGTGAGTAATGATAGGAGTCATCAGCTGATTAAAGTCGACGTCAGGAGAAACCGGTCCGCAGAGACACAAATCAATGGCCCAATCGAAATCACAGGTCAGGCAGTGAAATACAGGCTGGACACAGGTGAAGTAGGAGAATCGAAAAGATAATCCATATGCCGTGCTTAATATCGCCAACGGCATTGGGCCATAATATTCTAGCATGCGATTGCGGAACAGTGTCAGCAGCTGCAGGGTGGGAGGTTGCATAGGAGGGACATCCATATTTAAAAATGTAAAAAAGCACAAGAGCGTCCGCTGGTAATGCAAGTAAAAATGCCAATCCACGAAGCAGAGTGGAGAAAATAGAATGAAAGAAAGCAGGGATGACTCCAAAGATTTTCTCAAATAAAGTCACGAGACCACTGGTAACAACTTTAAAAAAGTGCGCCAGGGCCTTTGTGGAGGATGCGTTAAAGATAGTCCGAACCATCTTGCTGAAATTGAAAGGCAAATCTGAATTGAAAAGGGTCTGCACCTCTGTACGGGTGTTCGCTATGTGAAGCACGAAAGTTTCACGGGCCGAACTCAAGGCCACCTCTCTCTGAGACAAAAGAGCTCTTATTCTTGCCATGCCGTTGAAATCTCTCCCAAGGTTGGTATTTGTGGCCAGATTGAAAACTCCCTATGTTCATGTGTGGGAGAAAATAGAACATTTCTGCAGCAAATAACCCGTTCACTTACTGTTACGATAAAAGGAATACTTTTAATTAACTCAGAACAATCTTCATTATTGAGCATCAAATAACTACCATTTTCCAACAACTTGAACGTGGGGATGATAGCAGGAACTGGCGTGCCTTGCAACACGCAAGCCATATTTGGTCGGTGTTTGTTGCATGAACCGTGTAACTGTATGTGCCTACACATTAGTGAATGATCTGGCGTCTCAGTGCATTCCTCTCCATTCAGATAAACTTCTTGATCATCTTTGAAACATCTGTATGTGTATGGAAGCGACCAGACCTCATGAAGAAAAGCACTAACTAAAGGTTCATAACGACCTATTGGTATATATTTCATACAATTTGAAAACTTATATAAAGCAAAAGGCAGCGTTATTAAACCGTGGATAAGGCACGTTGCCAAAAAACCCGCAATCCTCTGCTGATGATGTCACTGAGCATGTCATGAATGATGTAATATGTGACATCATCAGCAGTGGATTACGGGTAATAGTATCTCTAGTTTACTCCCCTATAGCTGTCTTTCTTTTAACATAAGTGTCTGTTTCCTTCCCTTATACTTACTGTTTTTGGTTCGCTTCCGGTTCGCGTACCGGCGAGCGAACTGGGAAGCGAACTAAGAGAAATAGAGGTTGGCACAGTTCCAAATATTGTACCAATTTTTTAATAACGGGGAGGTAGTTCTGAAAAGAACTTTTTTTTATTGTTTTTGTTGTTTTATATTTTTTTTATTATTTTTCAGAACATTTTTTTACTTTTTTTGAATTTTTCTGAACAGTTTTATATTTTTTGGGGTTTTTCTTGGAGGGGGCAATGAAAACGATTCATTGTAAAGGGCTCAACAGGAGCAACAAAACAAAAAAAAGTATTTATTATTTTGGGCGTTTCGTACAAACTTGCATATGATAGTCAATAGCTCTGTTGATCAGAGTGATGCTTCTTTCTCCGTAGCAAATGAATCCATCGCAAAATACGCAGATGTGTTTTACTTCACCAAATCTCATTTGTATATTTGGCACCATCTCCCTGCCCTCTGGTCCCGTTACTTCCGGTACAACAGATCTTCTGGCCATAATAGGGAGATTATCTAGGTCGTTCCGAAACTGTGCAGCACTGTAGTTGTTAGGATGCCACCTAGTCATATGGCGATGCATTGTGTAGTTTCCGAAACTGTATTTGTTCTCGGTTCCTCTGGACAGTCTATCTTGACATATAAGGCAAGTTACGTATCTTGCATTTACTTTTTTCTGACCTTTGGGAATTTCAAAAAATTGCCAAATGAAGTTTTCTTTCCGGTGAGACGTCCTGGGTTCCTCAGGCAAAAACTGCCTCTCTTCCTGCTCTTCCTCGTCTTCCTCTTCTTCCTCTTCTTGCTGAATTATAACTTGAGCAGGTGGTCCACTCTTCCTTGGATGTGGTGGAGGTGGTGGGGAAGCACCAGCTGAAGCTACTAAAGAAGCCATTGCTCAGTGATCACAAAGGGTCTTTCTCTCACAATGATGAAAGTCAGAGTGAGGAAAGAAGGAGGGATTTTCATCATTTGGGAAAAACAAGAGTTCTCAACCAATCAAAAGTGTTCATTTTAGATTATATGACCTAGTCTTACATCATTAGGAAACCAAAAGTGAAATGAACCAATGAAAAGTGTTATTACCAAGTCACATGACTTGCTGTGTTTACATTAAGCGCTTTGCAGGGCCTCCCGGTTTGCTTCCAGAAACCTGCGCTTTGCGACTCGCTTCGCGTACCAGTTCGCTAACGTAGCACGTCATATGACGTATCACGCGACAACGTGAAACGTCATGCGGACGGGAGGCGTCACGATGTTGTTTTCTAACGCGGCACTTGCGGTAAAGAAACGTTTACCGGCTCGCGGTCTATTTCGCGGCATCAAGGTCAGCTAACGGGAAGCTTCCCGATTCGCGAAGCGGGAACGAAGAAAAAAAAATATTAAAAAAAAAAATTATTCATAAACATATAAAATATATTTTTGGATTTAAAGAAGAATACATTTTACAGCTACAGATATTAGCTGTTAAAAAACCAATGAAATTCACTGAAAAAACCATAGGTTATAGACCATATATAGTTAGGAATTAGCATTTACAAAACCTTGAAAATTCACTGAAAAAACCATAGGTTATAGACCATATATAGTTAGGAATTAGCATTTAGAAAACCTTATTTTACTCACACAAAACCATTGAAATTCCATATATAGTTAGTTTCACTAACTATATATCGCGCACCCGCAATCCACTGCTGATGATGTCACATATTACATCATTCATGACATGGTCAGTGACATCACTGATGAAATCACTGATGACATCTCAAATGACATCACTGATGACATCACTGATGACATCTCAAATGACATCACTGATGACATCATGACACACCAATACCAGTTACTACATACGCACTCACTGATTCCTACGTCTACACACACATTCACTCATTCACCCATACAATAACTCATACATACAGTCACTTATTATTACAACACTATCATATGCACTCATACACCTATGCAGACAGTCACACACTGCCACTCATCCATGGAGTTACTCACACACCAAGTCAGTCCTGTAAAGAATCAATCACACTTCCATTTCTTCATCTATACAGTTAAACACAGAACACCATACTTCAGTGACATCACTGATGACATCACTAATGACATCTGAAATGACATCACTGATGACATCTCAAATGACATCACTGATGACATCATGACACACCAATACCAGTTACTACATACGCACTCACTGATTCGTACGTCTACACACACATTCACTCATTCACCCATACAATTACTCATACATACAGTCAGTTATTATTAGAACACTATCATATGCACTCATACACCTAGTCAGTCCTGTGAAGAATCAATCACACTTCGATTTCCTCATCTATAGTTAAACACAGAACACCATACTTTTCACACATATACTAACACATACTTACTCTCTTATACAATCACTGATACAAGTACACATTGATATGCACAGAGTCACACACCTCCCAGCCAGCCACACACACACTCAGTCTTCCATACATCCAGTCATTCTTCAATATGTAAAACGTATTTAAACTTTACAAAAACACACAGACACTAGATGATGTCATCAGTGATGTCATTTGAGATGTCATCAGTGATGTCATCAGTGATGTCACTGACCATGTCATGAATGATGTAATATGTGACATCATCAGCAGTGGATTGCGGGTGCGCGATATATAGTTAGTGCAACTAACTATATATGGAATTTCAATGGTTTTGTGTGAGTAAAATAAGGTTTTCTAAATGCTAATTCCTAACTATATATGGTCTATAACCTATGGTTTTTTCAGTGAATTTTCAAGGTTTTGTAAATGCTAATTCCTAACTATATATGGTCTATAACCTATGGTTTTTTCAGTGAATATATATATATATATATATATATATATATATATATATATATATATATATATATATATATATATATATATACATATATATATATTACCTACTGGCGGTCGCCAGTAGGTAGTTATAGTTAGGACCTAGTTTCCATAGGAAATCCGCAACATTCTATTTGGAATAACTTTATCGCCGGTTTACGAATCTTCGTGAAATTCTCCAAGAAGATGGGGCGCTCCGCTCCTATCCTGAATGTTTCGGCGTGATTCGTCAAGCGGGGGCTGAGAAAAAAGGGGGTCCCAAAACGTGTTTTCCCCATGCAATTTTCCATAGGGACCTTTAGCCACGGCTACTGCCCAAACTGCTGAATGGAATTACACCAAATTTGGCAAAAAGATAGAGTTTGGTTTACAGATCACGCTTTTTGTTAAATGGTGTAAATCCGTGCAGTAGTTCCTGAGAAAATCAAAAGTAAAATCATAGATATATCTATGGACGAAGTAGGGTACACGTATCCTCCGAGGATCATGTGCGTAGCTTTACGAGCACAAGCTGCATGATAATTGGCTGTCAACTGTCTGTCAACACTCCAAACAAGGCAGCCATCTTGTGTTTCCGTAGAACCGAGGCACAAGAAAAAAAAAAGAAACGCGCAAAACGCAAAAAGGGGGTAGGGTAGACACACCCTGACCCCCTAGGCCTGCTCAGATGGTCCCACAAGGACCCCCAGGGACCAAAACATTTTAATTTCTTTTTTAAAAATTGCGGGATGCTCGTAGGATCCGCGCATCCTAGCGATAGAAAAAGAGAAACACCATCTCCCGCGGTAAATAAGGTAATTTGCCGCCGGGGGAGCAGAATCCCGGGGGCATTAATAAAAAAAAGTATGGGGTCCCAATCCCCCCACACTGCCCCGGGGACCACCACCACCCGGGGCTTTAAAACTTTTGCTGGAGGATGCTGCGAGGCCCCCCCAGGCCCCCTTAGTTAATGTATGCGGGGGATCACGGGGCCCCCTGCAGCCCCGGGAACCGCCACCCCTGGGGCTTGTACAAAATGGGTGGGGGGCTCTCAGGCCCCCCTGCCCCAGGGACCGCCACCACCCGGGGCTTTAAAACTTTTGCTGGAGGATGCTCCGAGGCCCCCCCAGCCCCGGGGTCCGCCACCCCTGGGGTTCTAATTTAATGTATGCGAGGGGCGCACGGGGCCCCCCACAGCCCTGGGGACCACCACCCCCATGACTTTTTTGAAAAGGGTGGGGGGCTCTCAGGCCCCCCAGCCCTGGGGACCACCACCCCCCGGGGCTCTAAATTAATGTATGCAGGGGACTCACGGGGTCCCCCGCAGCCCCCGGGACCACCACCCCCAGGGCTTTTTTTAAAATAAAAAAACCTGTGTGGGGAGGACTTGAGCCCCCCCCACACACCCCGGGGACCACCACCCCCGGGGCTTCTCAAATGATGGGAGGGGTGCTGCGTGGCCCCCCCTCCTGGAGCTCTTGAGGCCCTGGGGACAGCCACCCCCCCAGGGCCGGCTCCTGCAGTGTCCCGGGGTGCCCACCCCAGGACACTGCCATTTGCAATGGCAGGGCGGGAGCCTCGCGGCTCCCACCCTGCCATTGCAAACTGCTTTACTATTTGGAAGAGAGAGAAGGAAATCTGCTCTCTCTTCCAAATAGGAAAGCATATGGCTTTTCCATATGGGGAGCAGCATGTTAGCTGCTCCCCATATGGAAAAGCAATGCCGGCTGGGGCCGTGGGGGGATTGTGGACCCCTCCATGGTCCCCAACGGAGTGGGCCAGCCCGGGGACTATTAATGGCCCGGGAGGGGGGCCACGCGGACCCCCTCCCCCACATTTTTTTTTAAATGGCGGGCCCTGGGGAATGGGGTCCCCAGGGCCAAAAGTAGGCACAGGAGGGGGGCAAGGCAGCCCCCCTCCTAATAAAAAAAAAGGCCCATGCCCCAGGGGATGGGGGCAGACTATGGCCTTGGGAGGGGGGCCACGCGGCCCCCTTCCCGATTTTTTTCTATACATAAAAAATTGGGGGCAGGCCCAGGGCTAAAAAAATTAGAGAAAGAAGGGGGGTTACACAACCTCCCCACAAAACGGGATCGCGGCCGGAGGCCACGCCCCCTCATTGTACCACTCTGCACACGCGCCGCATGGCGCATTTGCAGAGGGGGAACAAATTCCCCTGGAATACTGGGGGTCCCTGGGGGCCAACTAGCCCACCAGGTACCTCCAGTATGCTCCAGAGAGCTCCATTGCAGAGAGGTGTTCTGAGGCCACGCCCCTTTTTACACCTCTCTGCAACGCAGCTCTGTGGCGCTTACTGGAGGTAGCTGGTGGGCTAGTTGCACCCCAGGGACAATCAGTATTCAAGGGGACTTAATCCCCTTACGTAAAATGCGCCACAGGGTGCTTTTGCACAGTGGTGAAGGGAGGGGGCGGGCCTGAGTTCACATGTCTGCAAACACGCCCTGTGATGCGGTTTAAGTTAGAGAATTAATTCCTTGTCAAAACCGAGGGTACCTGGGGGCCAACTAGCCCACCAGGTACCTCTAGTAAGAGCCACGGAGCTGCATTGCAGAGTGTTGTAAAATGGGGCGTGGCCTCTGAACATCCCTCTGCAATGCAGCCCCCTGGCGCATACTAGGGGTACCTGCTGGGCTAGTTGGCACCCAGAGGACCTCAGGATTCAAGGGCACTTAATCCCGCAATTTAAAACGTGCCACATGTCGTGATTGCACACTTGTCACCTCAGGCCCCGCCCCCTTCCTTCACTATTGTACAACTATTCCTCTAAAATCAGCCGAATTATGAATTCCAATTTACTCACTTGTTATCAGGAGAGAACCCAGTGCGGCATCTTTTAGCCTAGCACTGACCCTGAAAAGTAATTCTAAGCGTACTTACAGTAACTTGTATTTCCTTCCATAGGAATCCATTGTGTGGTTTTCAGCAGAAAAGTTTCTAAGTGTTGATTTTTGAAACGTACAAATATTCCTCTGAAATCAGCCGAACTACGAATTCCGATTTACTCACCTGTTATCAGGAGTGACCTCAGTGCTGCTTCTTTTAGCCCAGCACTGACCCTGAAAAGTAATTCTAGCTATACTTACCAGTAATTGTATTTCGTTCCATAGGAATCCATTGTCTGGTTTTCACCAGAAAAGTTTCTAAGTGTCCATTTTCACAAACTAAAAATAGTCTTTAAAGATCGCCTGTTTGACTTAAACACATTTTTTCAACTGTTTACAGGAGATGCACCTGTGCTGGATCCAGGAGCCACCACTGAGTAAGAAAAAGTAACGTTAAGACTACTTACCTGCTAAGTGAATTTCCTCCCAAAGGATAACATTGGTGATTCTATGTGAAAAAGTTTCTAAGTGTCAACTTTTAAAATACAATAATATTCCTTAAAAATCACTACTGTAACCAAAACGCTTTTACTCAACTGTTTACAGGAGATGTCCCAGGACTGAATCTAGGAGCCAGTCCTGTGGTTAGAAAAGTAATCCAAAAAGTAACTAATTGCATTTAACTAGAAATTCACATTGACCTCAATGTTGCATTGTGTCTGAAATTGTGTTGCGCACTACAACAACTTTACCTACTGTACTTAGAAGACTATTGCCTATTTGCAAAGTATTTAAACTAAAGTAATTCATTCTGAGTAAGTATATTTTGCAATGTAATGTATAATTTAATTATAATGTAATTAAAAAAAAATATCTAAACATAAGTTGTCTAAAAAATTTAGAAAATCAGTATAAAAAAATAAAAATAACAATAAATTCATTTAAAAATTGTCATTTACAAAACCTTTGAAATTCACTGAAAAAACCATAGGTTTCAGACATGTTATAGTTAGGAATTAGCATTTTAAAAAACCTTTGAAATTCACCAAAACAACCATAGGTTTTAGGGGTGGTATAGTTAGCTAGACATTTCACTCATATAAAACCATTGAAATTCCCATAACTCGCGCGCCCGCAATCCACTGCTGATGATGTCACATATTACATCATTCATAACACCGTCAGTGACATCACTGTTGACATCTCAAATGACATCACTGATGATATCACTGTTGACATCATCCAGTGAATGTGGTTTGCTTCGATATTTAAATAAGTATTATATATATATATATATATATATAGCAATCTGCCTTGAAGACTGAGTGGATGTATAAGTGTCTGAATGGAGGATTTAGTAGCAATGTGATTGACTGTCTAAGTGACGCCGCAATGTCAAATATGCCATATGAACCCTTTTCCGCCCCGGCCGTAAGGCGACCGGGGCGGAAAAGCGGCCAACGGTGTTTCTGTCTGCCGCGGTCCCCCCTGCCATTGTAATATGGCGGACGGGAAATTGGTGGCGGACGGGCACAGATGGTGGACGTATCCGCCCACCATCCTAATCGGCCCCTAAATTTGGCAAAAAGGTCATTTGAGATGTCATCAGTGATGTCATCAGTGATGTCACTGAGCATGTCATGAGTGATGTAATATGTGATATCATCAGCAGTGCATTGCGGGGACCGAGTTATAGTTAGGTCTACTAACTATAACAGCCGAATTTCTATGGTTTTGTACGAATGAAATCTCCAACTAACTCTAACGCCCCTGAAACCTATGTTTTTTCAGTGAATATATATATATATATATATATATATATTTATTACCTACTGGCGGTCGCCAGTAGGTATATATAGTTAGGATTTTTTCTCTATGGGTTTTTTGAAAATTCTATGTCTAATAACTTTGGCGTTTGTGGACGGAATTGGCTGAAATTTTCAGGAAAATGGCACATTTTGTTTCTGAGCAGCCCTTGAAAATTTGGGGGGGGGTTCGTCCAGTGGGGGCCGAGAAAAAAGGTGGGTCCCAAAACGTGTTTTTAACATTGAGTTTTCCATAGGGCGGTTGGCCTCACTTTTAGCCCGAACGGCTGAATGGATTTGCACGAAACTTGGCAAAATTGTAGGGACTGGTAGCCCGATGTGCCTTTTGTAGGTCTCAATATATGTGCTCCAGTGGATTTTGAGAAATTAACGTTTAAAAAAAGATATATATCTGTAACAGCGGACCGGGCAGCGCTCTGGTTCGCGGACTTTTCGCGCAACGGAGCTTTGTGAAGCGAAGCTGATTGGTTCTCCGGCGTCTGTCAACATTCCAAACAGTCCGTAGCGGCCGCCATCTTGTCTCTCGGTAGGATCGAGAGACAAGAGGAGGTCAAAACAAAGGGGGAAATAACTATAAGGGGGCATAGTAGATCCTCGCTGACCCCCTAGGTTTGATGTGGAGGTTTTAAAAGGGCCCCGCGGGGCAAAAAAAAATAATAATAATAATAATTGAACGGCTGAATGGATTTGCACGAAACTTGGCAAAATATTAGGGACTGGTAGCCCGATGTGCCTTTGCTAGGTCTCAATATATGTGCTCCAGTGGATTTTGAGAAATTAACGTTCAAAAAAAGATATATATCTGTAACAGCGCTCCGCTTCGCGTAACGGAGGTTTGCGAAGCTGATTGGTCATTCTGTCACTGGGCTATAGTTGGGCTACATCTGGCTGATATTTGGGCTACATTTGTTTTTTTGTGTGTCTGGCGGCCATCTTTGGGCTACATTGGGCTACATTGGGCTTCATTGGGCTACATTCGGCTAATTAGCAAATAGCTCATCGCAAACTAGGAATGGTAAAGAATCGCTATTTATTCCTTAAAGTTCGCTATTTAGGAAATGCAAAAAACTTTGATGATATATATGGCGGTTCATCTCTAACAAGATAAGAAGCATAGGGATACATTTATGATGACTGGCGCATCACCAGGGATGTGTTAGTCATTCTGTGCCGCTGTTCCGTCACCTATGGTGTGCTGCATTTACAATGCGGCGCATCATGGGGCAAAAACAGCACAGATGCGTGATGTATCTGTGCCCATAACTCGCGCGCCCGCAATCCACAGCTGATGATGTCACATATTACATCATTCATGACACCGTCAGTGACATCACTGTTGACATCTCAAATGACATCACTGATGATATCACTGTTGACATCATCCAGTGAATGTGGTTTGCTTCGATATTTAAATAAGTATTATATATATATATATATATATATAGCAATCTGCCTTGAAGACTGAGTGGATGTATAAGTGTCTGAATGGAGGATTTAGTAGCAATGTGATTGACTGTCTAAGT
This sequence comes from Lissotriton helveticus, assembly GCF_964261635.1. NCBI lineage: Eukaryota > Metazoa > Chordata > Amphibia > Caudata > Salamandridae > Lissotriton > Lissotriton helveticus. Next base: position 1,406,077,033 of record NC_136063.1, on the reverse strand, counting down.
GACGCCGCAATGTCAAATATGCCACATGAACCCTTTTCCGCCCCGGCCGTAAGGCGACCGGGGCGGAAAAGCGGCCAACGGTGTTTCTGTCTGCCGCGGTCCCCCCTGCCATTGTAATATGGCGGACGGGAAATTGGTGGCGGACGGGCACAGATGGTGGACGTATCCGCCCACCATCCTAATCGGCCCCTAAATTTGGCAAAAAGGTCATTTGAGATGTCATCAGTGATGTCATCAGTGATGTCACTGAGCATGTCATGAGTGATGTAATATGTGATATCATCAGCAGTGCATTGCGGGGGCCGAGTTATAGTTAGGTCTACTAACTATAACAGCCGAATTTCTATGGTTTTGTACGAATGAAATCTCCAACTAACTCTAACGCCCCTGAAACCTATGTTTTTTCAGTGAATATATATATATATATATATATATATATATATATATATATATATATATATATATTATTACCTACTGGCGGTCGCCAGTAGGTATATATAGTTAGGATTTTTTCTCTATGGGTTTTTTGAAAATTCTATGTCTAATAACTTTGGCGTTTGTGGACGGAATTGGCTGAAATTTTCAGGAAAATGGCACATTTTGTTTCTGAGCAGCCCTTGAAAATTTGGGGGGGTTCGTCCAGTGGGGGCCGAGAAAAAAGGGGGGTCCCAAAACGTGTTTTTAACATTGAGTTTTCCATAGGGCGGTTGGCCTCACTTTTAGCCCGAACGGCTGAATGGATTTGCACGAAACTTGGCAAAATTGTAGGGACTGGTAGCCCGATGTGCCTTTTGTAGGTCTCAATATATGTGCTCCAGTGGATTTTGAGAAATTAACGTTTAAAAAAAGATATATATCTGTAACAGCGGACCGGGCAGCGCTCTGGTTCGCGGACTTTTCGCGCAACGGAGCTTTGTGAAGCGAAGCTGATTGGTTCTCCGGCGTCTGTCAACATTCCAAACAGTCCGTAGCGGCCGCCATCTTGTCTCTCGGTAGGATCGAGAGACAAGAGGAGGTCAAAACAAAGGGGGAAATAACTATAAGGGGGCATAGTAGATCCTCGCTGACCCCCTAGGTTTGATGTGGAGGTTTTAAAAGGGCCCCGCGGGGCAAAAAAAAATAATAATAATAATAATTGAACGGCTGAATGGATTTGCACGAAACTTGGCAAAATATTAGGGACTGGTAGCCCGATGTGCCTTTGCTAGGTCTCAATATATGTGCTCCAGTGGATTTTGAGAAATTAACGTTCAAAAAAAGATATATATCTGTAACAGCGCTCCGCTTCGCGTAACGGAGGTTTGCGAAGCTGATTGGTCATTCTGTCACTGGGCTATAGTTGGGCTACATCTGGCTGATATTTGGGCTACATTTGTTTTTTTGTGTGTCTGGCGGCCATCTTTGGGCTACATTGGGCTACATTGGGCTTCATTGGGCTACATTCGGCTAATTAGCAAATAGCTCATCGCAAACTAGGAATGGTAAAGAATCGCTATTTATTCCTTAAAGTTCGCTATTTAGGAAATGCAAAAACCTTTGATGATATATATGGCGGTTCATCTCTAACAAGATAAGAAGCATAGGGATACATTTATGATGACTGGCGCATCACCAGGGATGTGTTAGTCATTCTGTGCCGCTGTTCCGTCACCTATGGTGTGCTGCATTTACAATGCGGCGCATCATGGGGCAAAAACAGCACAGATGCGTGATGTATCTGTGCCGTAAAGGTGGCGCATTGCTGGAGTTGTATCGCAAGTGTGATGAAGCTCCAGCAAGGGTCGGGGGTGCCCCTGTCGCAGGGTTTCTGTTCTCACACAGAACTGTGGACAGAGGATTGGAACCTCGGCGAATGCATTGCTGGAGTTGTATCGCAAGTGTGATGAAGCTCCAGCAAGGGTCGGGGGTGCCCCTCTCGCAGGGTTTCTGTTGTCACACAGAACTGTGGACAGAGGATTGGAACCTCGGCGAATTAGGGTGTCCCAAAACTCACGTTAGTAATCAAAAACTCCTTAGCAAGCTAGGTACAGTGTCACATTGGATATAACAAACTCTCAATGTTTAGACAATCCAGAATATGAACTTATAGTACCTCAGGATACGTGGAACTCATGAACAGTCGGTCGTTATAGATTTCTTAGAAACCAGAACATGGAGTTAAGAAGAACAGATGTGTATTTGAAATGTTTATTTACTAATGCCGTCTTCTCAGGCGTAGTACCTTAGATAATAAAAGTACACATATTATCAGTAGCAAAATTACCAGCATAGTTACTAGTACATAAAAAGTGAATGGTGATAGTATGTTAACATGCTGTAAATGAATAAGAGTTAGCAACACTTATAAGCAGCCGCGGGCCGTGGAGGGAGTTACGGTGAGGCAGGGAGGCGGGGAGGGGGAGAAGCAGGGTGGAGAATACAAGTACACATATTATCAGTAGCAAAATTACCAGCATAGTTACTAGTACATAAAAAGCGAATGGTGACAGTATGTTAACATGCTGTAAATGAATAAGAGTTAGCAACACTTATAAGCAGCCGCGGGCCGTGGAGGGAGTTAAGGTGGGGCAGGGAGGCGGGGAGGGGGAGGGGCAAGGTAGAGAGGGCTCCACCCTGCTTCTCCCCCTCCCCGCCTCCCTGCCCCATCGTAACTCCCTCCACGGCCCGCGGCTGCTTATATCTCACCCTCCCTAATACACATATTATATTATTTGCTAAGAAGGTCTCTTTGTGTTGGTTTAGGGCGTGCCCATACTTTAGTGTCTTAGATTTGAAGGAATCACATCACCATACACCAGCTCTCTCTTCATGTGAACCGCATCAACTGTTGTGTATGTGTGTTCGGCAAAGCAATATAAAACCCGCCTCATGCCCAGAATTGGCAGAAGTTGCACTTATGTTATGAGTATGAAGTCGTGGAGATCAGACCTCATAACAATTCTGTATCGTGTTGTTCTTGAAACTTTAGCACTCGCTGTACAGATATAGTTTAACAAGTAAAGCAGATAGTAGACCAATAACATATTATTCTCATGTAAACCACGATGAACTACTAGGTGGAAAGCTAAAGCAACAACTAAGTGTCGTGTGCAGAAGTTGCAAAAAAGGAAAAATGGCGTTTAAACCGGTAATGAGCCCATGCTAACTTAACACGGTGTAAAGATATCCAGGACCTAGATATCACCTCCTCATGATCCGGAAACGAACTGAATAAGATAATAGAAGTGCCATCTCATGAGAGCAGATTGCAAGTTTATATGTGGACGGTCCGCAAGGTAAAGCATTAAAAACTAGGAAAATTTAATGCTAAAGAAAAATAAAACAGCCAAGTACTTTATCGAGTCTTAAGCCAATAGGCAAGGTAAATAATAAAAACTTGACAAATAAGTCAATGAATTGTCAATGAAATGCTAGTACTCAGCATATCAAACATGAAAAAGGTCTATGACATAACTGTGTATGCAAAATAAGCTGCAACAGCCTCCAATAGGAAGTCACCGTCTTCATCCGAAAACAGTTCAGCCATCCAATTTAAAAGCGGAAAAGAACATACGTGCTCTCCCAGCACCGGATCCTCTATCACCATCAGAGGACAGCTCGGTGGGTTTTCAAGAAAGCTCTCTTCCAAGAAAGACTGTGCTGCCGCCAGTAAATTCCAGGGACCAAGTAGTCCATGCATCAATGCCACAGCCATAATCCTTTCGCCAGGACAAACCAACTCGTGAGTAATGATAGGAGTCATCAGCTGATTAAAGTCGACGTCAGGAGAAACCGGTCCGCAGAGACACAAATCAATGGCCCAATCGAAATCACAGGTCAGGCAGTGAAATACAGGCTGGACACAGGTGAAGTAGGAGAACCGAAAAGATAATCCATATGCCGTGCTTAATATCGCCAACGGCATTGTGCCATAATATTCTAGCATGCGATTGCGGAACAGTGTCAGCAGCTGCAGGGTCGGAGGTTGCATAGGAGGGACATCCATATTTAAAAATTTAAAAAAGCACAAGAGCGTCCGCTGGTAATGCAAGTAAAAATGCCAATCCACGAACCAGAGTGCAGAAAATACAATGAAAGGAAGCAGGGATGACTCCAAAGATTTTCTCAAATGAAGTCACGAGACCACTGGTAACAACTTTAAAAAAGTGTGTCAGGGACTTTGTGGAGGATGCGTTAAAGATAGTCGGAAACATGTTGCTGAAATTGAAAGGCAAATCTTAATTGAAAAGGGTGTGCACCTCTGTACGGGTGTTCGCTATGTGAAGTACGAAAGTTTCACGGGCCGAACTCAAGGCCACCTCTCTCTGAGACAAAAGAGCTCTTATTCTTGCCATGCCGTTGAAACGTGTCCCAAGGTTGGTATTTGTGGCCAGATTGAAAACTCCCTATGTTCATGTGTGGGAGGAAATAGAACATTTCTGCAGCAAATAACCCGTTCACTTACTGTTACGATAAAAGGAATACTTTTAATTAACTCAGAACAATCTTCATTATTGAGCATCAAATAACTACCATTTTCCAACAACTTGAACGTGGGGATGATAGCAGGAACTGGCGTGCCTTGCAACACGCAAGCCATATTTGGTCGGTGTTTGTTGCATGAACCGTGTAACTGTATGTGCCTACACATTAGTGAATGATCTGGCGTCTCAGTGCATTCCTCTCCATTCAGATAAACTTCTTGATCATCTTTGAAACATCTGTATGTGTATGGAAGCGACCAGACCTCATGAAGAAAAGCACTACCTAAAGGTTCATAACGACCTATTGGTATATATTTCATACAATTTGAAAACTTATATAAAGCAAAAGGCAGCGTTATTAAACCGTGGATAAGGCATGTTGTCAAAAAACCCGCAATCCTCTGCTGATGATGTCACTGAGCATGTCATGAATGATGTAATATGTGACATCATCAGCAGTGGATTACGGGTAATAGTATCTCTAGTTTACTCCCCTATAGCTGTCTTTATTTTAACATAAGTGTGTGTTTCCCTCCCTTATACTTACTGTTTTTGGTTCGCTTCCAGTTCGCGTACCGGCGAGCGAACTAGGAAGCGAACTAAGAGAAATAGAGGTTGGCACAGTTCCAAATATTGTACCAATTTTTTAATAACGGGGAGGTAGTTCTGAAAAGAACTTTTTATTTTATTTTTCTGAACATTTTTTTACTGTTTTTGAATTTTTCGGAACAGTTTTATATTTTTTGGGGTTTTTCTTGGAGGGGGCAATGAAAACGATTCATTGTAAAGGGCTCAACAGGAGCAACAAAACAAAAAAAAGAAGTATTTATTATTTTGGGCGTTTCGGACAAACTTGCATATGATAGTCAATAGCTCTGTTGATCAGAGTGATGCTTCTTTCTCCGTAGGAAATGAATCCATCGCAAAATACGCAGGTGTGTTTTACTTCACCAAATCTCATTTGTATATTTGGCACCATCTCCCTGCCCTCTGGTCCCGTTACTTCCGGTACAACAGATCTTCTGGCCATAATAGGGAGATTATCTAGGTCGTTCCGAAACTGTGCAGCACTGTAGTTGTTAGGATGCCACCTAGTCATATGGCGATGCATTGTGTAGTTTCCGAAACTGTATTTTTTGTCGGTCCCTCTGGACAGTCTATCTTGACATATAAGGCAAGTTACGTATCTTGCATTTACTTTTTTCTGACCTTTGGGAATTTTAAAAAATTGCCAAATGAAGTTTTCTTTCCGGTGAGACGTCCTGGGCTGCTCAGGCAAAAACTGCCTCTCTTCGTGCTCGTCCTCCTGTTCCTCTTCTTCTTCTTCTTGTTGAATTATAACTTGAGCAGGTGGTCCACTCTTCCTTGGATGTGGTGGAGGTGGTGGGGAAGCACCAGCTGAAGCTACTAAAGACGCCATTGCTCAGTGATCACAAAGGGTCTTTCTCTCACAATGATGAAAGTCAGAGTGAGGAAAGAAGGAGGGATTTTCATCATTTGGGAAAAACAAGAGTTCTCAACCAATCAAAAGTGTTCATTTTAGATTATATGAGCTAGTCTTACATCATTAGGAAACCAAAAGTGAAATGAACCAATGAAAAGTGTTATTACCAAGTCACATGACTTGCTGTGTTTACGTTAAGCGCTTTGCAGGGCCTCCCGGTTTGCTTCCAGAAACCTGCGCTTTGCGACTCGCTTCGCGTACCAGTTCGCTAACGTAGTACGTCATATGACGTATCACGCGACAACGTGAAACGTCATGCGGACGGGAGGCGTCACGATGTTGTTTTGTAACGCGGCACTTGCGGTAAAGAAACGTTTACCGGCTCGCGGTCTATTTCGCGGCATCAAGGTCAGCTAACGGGAAGCTTCCCTATTTGCGAAGCGGGAACGAAGAAAAAAAAATATTTAAAAAAAAAATTATTCATAAACATATAAAATATATTTTTGGATTTAAAGAAGAATACATTTTACAGCTACAGATATTAGCTGTTAAAAAACCAATGAAATTCACAGAAAAAACCATAGGTTATAGACCATATATAGTTAGGAATTAGCATTTACAAAACCTTGAAAATTCACTGAAAAAACCATAGGTTATAGACCATATATAGTTAGGAATTAGCATTTAAAAAACCTTATTTTACTCACACAAAACCATTGAAATTCCATATATAGTTAGTTGCACTAACTATATATCGCGCACCCGCAATCCACTGCTGATCATGTCACATATTACATCATTCATGACATGGTCAGTGACATCACTGATGACATCACTGATGACATCTCAAATGACATCACTGATGACATCACTGATGACATCTCATTTGACATCATTCTTGTGCTAATACGATAAACCTCTTCAGACTCTAATATAACCTTAGATACACTCAGTGTATACAGACACTCACACACTGCCACTCATCCATGGAGTTACTCACACACCCAGTCAGTCATGCAAAGAAACAATCTCACCTCCATTTCTTCAACTATACAGTTAAACACACCTTACTTATTGAAACATATACTAACACATATTTACTCTCTTATACAATCCCTGATACAAGTTCACAATGATCGATACAACCACTCACTCATTCAGTGGCTCTCATGCACAGTTATTTATATATGCCAACTCTCACATGTACTGTGTTTTACATATGTACTTACTATGACATGTAGCATTGAGATATCCATTCACTCATCAATACACTCATGCACACAGTCAACTGCCCATGTAGCTGTTTCCACATGCACTCTTGAACTCATACACCTAGTGAATAAACTGCTCACACATCTATGCATAGAGTCTCACACCTTCCAGCCACCCCCACACAAACTCAATCTCCCATAGAAATACTTGGGCAACCAATTAATAACACATATAGCCTCTCGTATAGCTAATGATCAACACATGCAGCAGTTTACAGAACAACAGACATAATGATGCACAAATTAAGACAGTTTAGTCACTAACCCATGCATTCAGTGAGACACATTTAATCACTCACTCATACAGTCAGTCATGCACCTACTAAATCCTTCATCCAGACACTTATACATCCACTCAAGACATATTTTAACTTTACAGAAACATACAGTCACTGGATGTTGTCATCAGTGATGTCATCAGTGATGTCATTTGAGATGTCATCAGTGATGTCATCAGTGATGTCACTGACCATGTCATGAATGATGTAATATGTGACATGATCAGCAGTGGATTGCGGGTGCGCGATATATAGTTAGTGCAACTAACTATATATGGAATTTCAATGGTTTTGTGTGAGTAAAATAAGGTTTTTTAAATGCTAATTCCTAACTATATATGGTCTATAACCTATGGTTTTTTCAGTGAATTTTCAAGGTTTTGTAAATGCTAATTCCTAACTATATATGGTCTATAACCTATGGTTTTTTCTGTGAATATATATATATATATATATATATATATATATATATATATATATATATATATATATATATATATATATATATATATATATATATATAAAAGCTCCAAGGTTCCCACCTGTGGAGACGCACTCCACATCCACAGCAGCAACCTTCGTGAGGAAGAAACCAGATAAGCGGGCGGATCCAGTTTACAGCATGCCTGTCGATTCACGCCTGACGCGTCGTGCTCATTGCACTCTTCAGAGGCGCGACAGTCATTTTGGCATAGAGGCTATACCTCCCACTTAAAATTATGAGCCCTCCAATGGGCGACTCGAATGAGTCTGTCTTGGATTGTGGGTCTAGTAGTGTGTGCCTCAGATGTGTGCCACTGTCTGAGACGTTTCAAGTCCACCAATGGGCCTCCACTCGCACATCCGGCTTGTCAATCCTCCATAGATGACTCCACATTGAGACTCCGTGATTCGGAGCTCCATGGCCCCAAATTACCGGGTGGTGCATCTCCCGTGGCTGGGAGGCCACCTAAAAATCAAAGCTCCAAGTTTCCCACCTGTGGGGACGCACTCTGACATCCACTGCAGCAACCTTCATGAGGTAAAAGCCGGATCGGCGGGCGGATCCAGCTTACAGCATGCCTGTCGATTCATTCCTCATGAAGGTTGCTGCAGTAGATGTTAGAGTGCATCTCCACAGGTGGGAACCTTGGAGCTTTGAGATATATATATATATATACATATATATATATATAAAAATACACACACACATATATATAAAAATATATATATATATATATATATCCAATAACATAGTACATTTAAAAAACATACCAACATATCAATTTAATTACAAATAAAAAAGTAAACAATATAAAAAATTACATTTACTAAAAATATATTACATATTATAAACATTGCTACTTTCAAATAATATTATTTTATCTACACAAACACATAATAATATAAATGTAATCAATATAAACAAAACTATAAATTTCTACAAACAATTAATATAGTATACCCACGCCAATGTATACAACAGCAGAGAAAGCGTTGCTATTCCCTCTCCAATAAATACAACAGTATGGGAAAGCATGGGATTGCGCAGGGGTACAACTTACTATTCCCACTCCAGTCACTGCAACACTAGGGAAAATATTGGATTGCAGGAAGGTAACATTTACTATTCCCACTCCAGTCAGTGCAACAGTAGGCAGAGTGTTGGATTGCGGAGAGGTAAAATGTATTAGTCCCACTCCCCTCTATACAACAGTAGGGCAAGTGTTTGACTTCGGAGGGATAAAATGTACTGTTCACACTCGTCAGTGCAACAGTAGGAAAAGTGTTGGATTGTGGAGAGGTAACATTTACCATTCCTACCCCAATCAGTGCAGCAGTAGGGAAAGTGTTGGATTGCGGAGGGGTAAAATTTACTATTCCCACTCCAGTCTGTGCAACACTAGGCAAAGTGTTGGATTGTGGAGAGGTGAAATGTGCCATTCCCATTCCAGTAAGTGAAACAGTAGAGAAAGTGCTGAATTGTAGAGGGGTAAAATTTACCATTCCCACTCCTGTCAATGCAACAGTAGGGAAAGTGTTGGACTGCGGAGGGATACAATTTACTATTCACACTGCAGTCAGTGCAGCAGTCAGTGCAACAGTAGGCAAAGTGTTGGATTGCGGAAGGGTAAAATTGACTATTCCCTCTCCACTCAGTGCAACAGTAGGGAGAGTGTTGGATTGCGGAGGGGTAAAATTCACTATTACCATTCCAGTCAGTGCAACAATAGGGAAAGTGTTTGATGGTGAGGCAGTAGTGGCTACACAGGCTCCAAAGCAGTGGGGCAGGGGCAGGCATTGGGTAAAGACAACATAAAAAATAGCAAAATGATCTTACCTTACCTGCCGCATTGCTCCTCTCCCGATCCAGTCCCGGGTTGAACACACTGCACAGACTGCCAGATGGCAATTCCTGACACTTCTCTCATGCTGGGAATGCTATTACCAGCAATAGAGCAGTGAGGGGATTGATCTGAGCGCTGTGGTTCGGCACTCAGGCTGTGCCTGGGACCCTGTGGCATTTCTCCACTTGGCTGTGCAACACAGTCATGCACACTTAGTAATGCCCATCACCCTTCCTCCCCACTGCTGTTGTAGGATGCATGGCCCGGCCGTATGACGTGCCACCGGCAGCCGCAGGTAAGAAGAAAAATAACATGATACTAAAATAGGTTTATTATCATTTTATTTTGCAAGTGTTTACCTCTGTTGCCACCTAGTGGGGCAACGCTCCTCCGCCATAACAGAGGAGCCGCCCCTGGGCGGAGCGGTAAAATTTACCATTCCCACTCCAGTCAGTACAACAGTAGGAAATGTTTTGGCTTATGGAGGGGTACAATTCAGTATTCCCACTCCGGTCACTGCTACAACATTAGGGAAAGTGTTAGATTGCAGAGCGGTAACATTTTCTACTCCCACTCCAGTCACTAAAACAGTAGGGTAAGTGTTGGATTGAAGAGGGATACAATGTACTATTTCCACTCCAGTCAGTGCAACAATAGTGAAAGAGTTGGATTGTGGAGTGGTAAAATTTACTATTCCCACTCCTGTCAGTGCAACAGTAGGCAAAGTGTTGGATTGCGGAAGAGTAAAATTTACTATTGCCATTCCACTCAGTGCAACAGTAGGCAAAGTGTTGGATTGCTGAGGGGTAAAATTGACTATTTCAGCAGGGAAAGTGTTGGATGGCGGAGGCAGGCTCTGAAGCAGTGGGGCGGGGGCAGGGGGTTGGGTACAGACAAACTATAAAATAAAAAAACTAACTTACCTTACCTGCCGCATTGCTCCTCTCCCGATCTGGTCCCGCGGTGAACACACTGTGCACACTCCCAGATAGAAATTCCTGACACTGCTCTCATGCTGGGAATGCTATTCCCAGCATGAGAGCGGCACTAGGATTGGTCTGAGCGCTGGGGTTCTGCGCTCAGACTGTGCCTGGGGCATTTCTCCACTTGGCTGTACAACATAGCTGGGTGGAGAAATGCTAAGTGTATATGACGGTTTGCCAAACAGTCACGCGCACGTAGTAGTGCCCATCACCCTGCCTCCCCACTGCTGTTATAGGATGCATGGTCCCACCCTATGACGTGTCGTTGGCAGCCACAGGTAAGAAGAAAAATAAAATGATACTAAAATAGGTTTATTATCATTTTCTTTTTCTATACTTACATATTTTCTATAATTATTTATCAATTAAAATATTAATAATAACTACCTAATAGTAAAATTATTATATCTAATTATCTTTACACCCTCTATCTCTATAAAGTTAACCCACACCCAATATATATATTAACAAAATGTTATTTATATAATAAAATATCAATTAAACAGTTAATGATAATTAACTAATAACAAATTAATTGTATTTAATTAACTTCCCACCCTTTACCCCTACAAACCCAACAACTCACACCTAATATATAGCTTAAACAATATCTGAATTACACAATTTACATAATTAATTATGAATTAAATAATGAATAATAATAAATAATTACCCTGCCCTATACCCTAAAAAAGCCACAACACGCACCTAACACTTACATTAACAAAACATAATTATACAATTAACATAAATGATTATCAATTCAATAATCAATATTAATTTAAAATTAACTATTAATTAAGTATAACTAATTTACTTCCCACCCTGTACCCCTATAAACCCCACAATCTGCTACAGTACTAAAAATGACAAAAAAAGATTACATTTAATTTAACACCACTAAAGATTTGCAAACTATATTACAAAACAATATTTATACAATTTACAACATATACAATTGTAATATATAGTAAAACACATAAAAATAGTTAAACATCAGTATTACCAACAACAATATTTTTGTATATAACATTAACAACATAGATATTTTTAACATCGATATTAACATAGATATTTTCTAAATGATATTAACACTTTCTATATTTTTTAAATTGATATTACTTACCTTAAAATCAATATTCTTGTCAAAGATATTCTTGCACACCATATTTCTGTATCACGATATTTCCAACTTGATATTTATGTAGCTCGATATAAACCTTTTGATATTTTGACTGAGTACTGAGAAACCTAATGCATTTACTAATGCTTGTTATGTGTTGCTCCCAAGTGCCCAAGAAAGAAAATCGTATAATGAAGCAAGATCAGGGCAACAAAAATAGGGAAGCTGTGAGTATGGTCCCTTTATTTAACAGCTGCAGTAGCAGAGTTAAACTGTATCCTCAAAGAAAAGTGCTAGAAAAGAAGGCAGAAGAAGAGGTTTGTGTTGTACGTGTGAGTGTTGTAGTCTGTTTCGTAGGTTTTTATTGGAAGTCCGTGTCAGTCTGCATTCTCCCGATGAAACTTTCAGACCGTAAGTTGGTGCTAACTGGTTTCAGAAGTGCCACGGCTGGGTTGCTTGACAATAACATTTCTGTTCTTTCCATATACCATGTATTGGAGTTTATTTACCACAATCTGAAGACAAGCAGCTTGAGCAGATCTCATGCCAGTCACCTGATAAGAACAGGAACCCAGGTTGTAAAGGTGAAGGACATCGGCGAGCCATGTGACCTTCTGGAGATAAAATATATGGTCAGCAAGCAACATAGGTGAGCCTGCATGTCGAGCTGGAGGTTGGCGAAACACTTTTGTGGTGCAGGCCTATATGTCGGGCTAGTGTTCTGTAACAGTTGCTTATTCATCATTGGGATGGTACCATGATTGACAAAGTCTCTCAACCTTCTGTTGGGGCACAAATGCAACTGCAGGAGATAATAATGACTGTGCTGCTCCTGGCTTTTGAGGGTTTCTCTTAACAGTGGCTCACACCATGCCAGTGTGTTTTCTTGGTTGGTTTGACTGGTCGAGAGTGCATTACTTGGGTGAGAGTGGGGATGCCGGAAGAGGGGCCTCTGCTTCCTCATAACCTCTTTCCTCACGTGTTTCCGTCTGATTTTCGAGATGGTTTCTCTGTTCACTTTTAGATGTCAATTGTGGGTGTACCTTCTTGACCCATGATATGTTTTCACACTCATATGAAGTCCGGTACTTCCATCCAGGATACCTATCTTTGAGGAGCACCAGGTTGCCTTTGGCTCACTGGGCTATCATGGCTTGATGGTTACTCTGGGACCCCTCTTTCTGGCTATCTGCCCCATTTAGCTTCTTTGATGTCAACTTTGATGTAGGAAACACATCCCAGACTTTCCTCTAAAATATCAGTGACTCTGAGTGCATTGAGTGACGTAGTGATGAATGTTACAGAATGCCCTCAGGATGTTGTACAGTAGTGACTCTGTGTCTTCTGTTTGGCCTACATCGATCCTGAGTGCTTTGCTCATGGTTCACATAAACCTCTATACAGCTCTGCTTGCTTGGGATCATTGAGTTGTTATGCACCAAAGCTTTATATTGAGGCTCTCCAGATAGGCACAAAGTTCATATCCTTGAGAGGCCGGCCTGCTGTCAGACCTCATAGTCATTGAAGGCCAAAGCTGCGAGAGTGTTTTCTAACTTCAGTTTCAATGTTTGAAAGCTGTAGATTGGACTAACTCAACTGCTGGAAACTTTGTGTATGTATCCATAAACACCAGGGCAAGACGGCCATTGTGTAAGCTCTTGATCCTAGGGCCTGAATTGAGTCTAGGGTGTGGTGCTAGGACATTTGGTGATGATGGGGGCTGCTCTGTCATCTTCGCTGTTTAGCTGGCAATATAACGATTGTCTATCAGTGTGTCTAACCTGGCATCTATCCTGGGGAAAAACTGTTTTTCCCCCGAGTCTTGCTTTTTGGTGGCCTTGCTGGGAAAGGGTCCCCACAAGCTCCTGCATCGATTTGGGTACCTCTATCCTTTGTTCTCAGAGAATAAGATCTTTGTTGATCATGCTAAGGGCTGAGTGCACTCGCCAGAGTTGCTTGAGGACGTGGCAGGCTGTATGGACAAGCATTCGAGAGTTTGCCAGGAAGGTCACCCACTTGCTTTGTTGAAGCATCTCTCTTGTCCTTCCTAGACACCTGTCTTGCAGTGAGGCATGCATGAACGCCTTTAATGATAGAACTTGGAGACACACAGCTTGGGATAACAGAAGAGCACAAATGTTCTGTAAGGTATGTTTAAATGTTATTGGTCTGTTTCAGGGTCTTCCACGTGGTTGAGCTATGCCGTTGTGTTGGTGGATGTGCATACAAAATGACTCAAAGTTATTTTGGAGACGGGACCACCATCAATAGTACCATTAATTTCCTGAGATTTATATTTTCCTCAGAAGGGTTGTCAGCATTTCTAGTCATGTATAATGGAACACAACACACAACTCATTCTGGGTGAATTTAGGATTTTTTTAGGCTCATAAAGTATAAACCATATAAGGACATCTTAGATCCCACAGTTCAAGACACTGTGGAATGTGCCAGTAGGTTGATCGAAGGGACAATCGAAGCAGCCATCAAAAGTTTGTTAGTTGAGGAAAACACTCTAGAGGACATGGTGTGGGCTTTTAGAACCACTGTTAACTCTTCCACAGATCATACACTATTCGACTTGATGAGGAGAAGGGAACCCCCACAACGTTTGTACCTGGATGGTTAAAAAGTGTTTTTAGAGGGGGCGTGGCTACAGCGTCACGCAAGATGGCGGTGTAGCGGTGTTTCTCCTCCACACCGGACCTCTTCTTCGGTCCTTTACTGCATTTCCGGGGTGTTTACAGGACCCTGCATGCCATCAATCAGCAGCGGAATGTGAGCTGCCTGGACTGCGCTGTTTGTATTGCTTTTCTGTCAGTGCGTCTTGATTTACGGAGCTTCTCGACTTTGAAGCTTGCTGCGGCCGCCATTTCATGACGCGTCTGTACCTCACGAATCATTTCTTCAACGCGGACGAAAATCTCCCCCGGTTGGCCCCCAGCGTGCATGTCTTCAATCATAATATGACTATTTACATCTCCCAAGGTGTGCAGGGAGCATGCACATCGTTTTTTCTCTTGTTCTAAGGCATCTTGATGTTCTATGGCTGCTGTTTATCTGACACCATTATGGCTGAATGACTTCCTGACGCCGTTTGTGATGTTCTTCATCTGAAAAGTGCCTCCTGCCTATTGCCATGCTGTAAGGTTCATAATTCTTCATTTTGATGCACGCCTCTTTAATTAGCTACTTCCTTGGCTCGCACTGTATTTTTCTTCAGGATTTTTTTTTCTATCAATGTCATTCTCATCGCTGACACCGATGATTATTATGCCTGGTAGCGTCTATCATTGTGAACGTGCTTCTTTTCCTGAGACGCAGTAGCAGGTCATTATTTTTCATAAAGACTTATCCACTCCTATCGATGTCAGATGTATTGTTACATTTTTGGATACTGCGCCTGGTAAGCATTATCATTTTGAGGAGTGATTTCTTCTCATGAGGGCAGCAGCAAGTCATTAATGTCAATTGGATTTATGAGCTAGAGGAACTTTTTTATTACCATCACTGGAGAGCTCTTTTGTACTAATTTGCAGTTGCCATTCCGCTGATTAAACATTGCAGAATTCGTTTTTTGCATGGGCAAGCTGCGCCAACCAAAATTTGTCTTTGTCTCCTCCAAGCCTCACCAAGACTCATCCATTTTAGTCTCTTCTGGTGTATCTTCGGTGGCTGATCAAATGGCTGGCCTGGCTCCGCATCGCTCTTCCTCGACCCAACCTTCATCAAATAAATCCTCTCCTCCTAAAATTTCTTCTAAACGTTTGAAACAGGACCCTTCCTCACCGGATAAACCTAGCTCTCCAATTTCCATGGAGTTACTTTTGGAAGAGATACATGCCCTTCGTCCTTTTGTTGAAGAAACCAGCAAGGACATGCAGACTCTGAAAGACAAATGGACATCTATGGACGATAGACTCACTTCTGTTGAACAACAATTTTCGGGAGTGCAATCCAATTCTCAACGCATCTCTTCTCTGGAGAAGTCGGTTCTCGCTCTCCAGCAACATACAGAGGATTTGGAAAATAGGAATAGAAGGAACAATCTTCGCATTTATGGTTTGCCAAAAACTCTGGAGGGGGGTGACCCTGTTACGTTCTTCACTTCCTTCATTCCAAAGCTATTGGATATGCCTCCTAACACTTCTATTAGTATCAGAGAGCCCATAGACTTGGTCCACGTACATCTGACTCCCCGAAGCCACGAGGTGTTATTATTCTTTTTTTGAAGTTTACGGATCTCCTTGCTGTTCTTTCTGCTGCTAGATCCAAACTTCAAATTTCCTGGTTGGGTCAGAGAGTGTTTCTATCTCAAGATGTTTCCAATGCCACAGCGTCCAGAAGAAAGGAATTTCTCAATATTCCTCCACCTCTATGTTCTCTTGGGGCTCGTTATGGATTATTTCATCCTTGTATCTTCAAAGTCACTTATCAAAACAAAACCTAGACTTTTCAAGATCCTGGAGAACTTAAGAACTTTATTCATCTTCATTCCGGTGCTGCCATGGATACTTCAAGCTCTTCCAGGGGCTGATCGTTTCATCTTATTGCTTTCTCTATCTTTGATTCCTCTTTATTGATTGTTGGTTGTTCCTCTGTTTTCTAGAATCTCCTCTTAAATACTCACCATCATACTTCTCTCCTTTCTTCCTGCATATTTCTTCTACTTCCCTATTCTGTTTGTCATGTAGAATATTTTATTTTGTATGCTGATGTTATTTCCCAATTGTTATAGTCTTTTTCTCTCCCTATATAGGTCCCTGATGATCTTCCCTGATTCCCAGTGTGTTGCATCTTTACTCCCTAGGTCCTGGTGTGGTTTGGATTCTCACCCTTTGCTAGGTCCGTCTTGTAGAGTGTTGCCATTTCCCCACCTTCCTTCTGTCTATTCCCTTCAGGTATGTTGATTTCAGTCATCCTTTGGATATGTACTGTCTCTTCTTCCGTTTCTCTTTTTCCTCACTTTCTTTCCCTCTCCCTCTCCTTCTTTCTGTCTTATGGCTTTCCTTTTCTTCTTTTGGATTTTTTATCCCTTTACTTTTTTAACTTCTTGTTGTTTGCATGTCTTTTTGCATTTTTAGATGTTATTATGTTTATCTCGTTTATAAATTTAGAGTTGTTACATGGAATGTGAAAGGTTTTATTAACCCCATCAAACGTCAGAGAGTACTTTCCCATTTATTCTCCTATACCCCTGATATTGTCCTTTTGCAAGAAACTCACCTAACTGACCTTGAATCCCTTAAGTTAATAAGGAGTTGGGTTGGTACAGTTTTATGTTCCCCATCTAACAATAAAAAAATGGAGTTGCTATTTTAATTAATAAAAAATTGAAATGTAAAGTGTTATTAGAAGAAAAAGATTCTGATGGTAGATGGATTTTGGCTAAACTTTTAATTAATTCAATCCCTTTAACTGTTTTTAATATTTATGGTCCCATTCAACCTGATAGTTCATTTTGGCCATTAATTACGAGCAAATGTATTCAATATAAAGATGACTTATTTATTTTAGGAGGTGATTGTAACCAGATTATATATCCATTCCTTGATCGCAAGTCCACTATTCGCTTTGTCCCTTACAAGTCCCACAAATTATTTTTAGATACCATTCTACAAGCACACCTTTCTGACTCTTGGAGACCCACACATCCAGACACTTTAGACTATTCCTTTTTCTCTCCTCCTCATGCTTCTTTCTCTCGACTAGATTATATCTTTCTTTCTCAATCCTTATCTCAAAATTTAAGTTCTTCCTCTATTGAGCCTATTGTTATCTCAGATCATGCCCCCATTTTAACGGACATTGACTTACTTCCTCCTCGCCCTAAACCATAGCGTTGGCGTTTTAATTCCGCTCTTCTTACTGACCCTAACTTTTCCTTTTCTTTTTGTTCTTTCACTACTGAATTTTTTCAACTCAATTCCAACTCTACTACTCCTTCTCATATTCTTTGGGACTCATTTAAAGCCACTGCGAGAAGTTTTATTATTGATTATGTTTCTCAGAAAAAGAAACAATATCTACAGAAACGTCTCGTTTCATTGTCTCATATTAAACAATTAGAACACCAATTCTACACTTCTTCTGATAAAGGTATATCACCAGATCTTTTACGTGCGAAAATCGCTTTTAACAAACTTCCTACTGACAATGCCGCTTCGATTCTTCTCTGCAGTAGTGCGCGCTATTATGGCGGTCGCAATAAATCTGGTAAGCTCTTAGCTAATTATCTCAAGTTCCGTAATTTCTATTGAGTCTATTTATTCCTCTGATAATACTCTTCTTCACACAGACCAAGACATTCTTAATCAGTTCCAGTTATTTTATCAAAATTTGTATTCTCCTGAATCTCCTCCAACTCCCTCTCTTATTCACTCTTATTTTGAATCCTTACCCAAACCCTCCACCTCTCACCTTAATTTTCTAGATCTTGAACGTGATCTTTCCTTACGCAAACTCTCTACGGCTTTGTCTTCTCTTACTAAAGGTAAAACACCTGGCCCTGATGGTTTTCCGGTTGAATTTTATTTACATTTCTCCGACCTCTTATTACCCAAGCTTCTTTCTCTTTTCCAATCATTTTATTCCTGTGGTAAAGCAGGTTTTACTTTTCAGGATGCAACCATTTGTCTTATTCCTAAGGATGGTCGTGATCCCAAATTTTGTAAAAATTATCGTCCAATTTCATTAGTTAATGTTGATTATAAACTCTTTGCGAAACTTCTTGCTTTACGTTTGGACCCATTTATGTCTCATCTTATTGGGAAAGAACAATGTGGTTTTATTAAAGGGAGACTTACTTCTGACAATTCTCGTCTCTTCTTAAATGTCTTAAATAAGGCTTCTTCTCTCTCGATCCCTTTGGCTGCTATCTCTATTGATGCCGAAAAGGCTTTTGATAGGGTAGACTGGTCCTTTTTATTTGCTTCATTCCGATGGCATGGTTTTGGTCCCAATTTTATTTCTCTCATTTCTTTGTTATACTCCTCACCCAAAGCTTCAGTCCTAGTAAATGGTCAACTTTCTTCATCCTTCACCCTTCAACGAGGAGTTTGTCAAGGCTGTCCTCTTTCTCCACTCCTTTTTGTCTTGGCTCTTGAGCCTTTTCTGTCTTCCATCGTAATAATTCTTCCATTTCTGGCTTTCCATATGGAGATAAACAATTAAAATTATCTGCTTATGCGGACGATATTCTTCTGTTTATTTCAAATCCTGAAGTTTCTATTCCACCTTTACTCTCTGAGTTTGAAGCATTTTCACTTGTCTCCGGGTACAAGATTAATTCTGATAAGACAGAAATTCTTCCCTTAACTAAATCTTGTCTTCCCCATTTCTTTTCCTCAACAGGCTTTTCCTGGAATAGTAAGAAGATTAAATATCTTGGTATCTGGTTCTCCAATTCCATTTCCTCTTCTGTTAAATTAAATATGTCCGCAGTTCTTTCTCGAATCTATCAGGCATTTTCCTCTTGGAACCCTCTTTTCCTTTCTTGGTGGGGTCGTCTTGATTCTATAAAGGATGACGATCGTCCCTATCCTTATTTATATTCTCTCCATGTTACCCGTGCATATTCCTCCCTGTATTTTAAACGTATTGATTCTTCTCTTTCAAAATTACTGTGGAAGAATAAAAAATCTAGAATTTCTCTTCAAGCTGTTCGCAATGCTAAATTGAATGGTGGTGTTAATGTCCCTGATTTCCGTCTTTATCATAAATCCTTTTCTCTATGTCAAGCATCACGATGGTTGTCGTCGGAATATTTCCCCTTTTCTCCCCTTTGGTTCCATGTTGAACGAGATTTATTACTACCCTTCTCTTTTGAAGAAGCTTTACGTTTTTCCACTAAATTCCCTTATACTTCACTTCCTTTATTTAAACATACCTCTTCTTTGCTAAAACCTTTGATCTCTCCGTTGGCCAGTTCACGGGAATCTTTTCTCCACACACCTATTTGGCATAATTCACTTATTCTTTTAAATAATCGACCTATTTCCTGGACATCATGGAGGCTTAAAGGTATCATATGGGTCAATCATTTCTTCGATGGCATACTACCTCGTTCATTTCCTCAATTTCAGCTCCAGTTTCACTGTCCTCATTCTTTTCTATGAAAATACACTATTCTTATGGAAATAATTCTTGAACGTTACTATTCTCTCCCTTCTTCGTCTTCACTAGCTCCTCCTTCTCACCTTCTACAACTTCTTTCTACCCTCCCTAAGGCATCTCTTATTTATAAATTATTTTCCTCCCCTAACCCTGACCGTGCCAAATCCAAATTGAAACTTGCTTGGGAAAGGGATTTGGATTGTACCAGGTCAATTGCTCTTTGGAACAAACTCTGGTTAAAGACTTTGAAAACCTCTCGTTCTGCCTCTCTTACTCAATCTTTATTTTTTCTCTATCATAGACTTTACCTCTCTCCTCTTTCTATCTCTCATTTCACGTCTTCTTCTGATTCTAATGGCTGGACCTGTGGTGCTCCCCATGCTGACCTTCTTCACCTCTTCTTTCTCTGTCCTGCTGTATCTGCATTCTGGAAACAGGTTTGGTCCTATATCTCCCGCATTTTTACTCTTTCCATACCATATACACTTCCTATTCTTTTTCTAAGCACTCTTTCGGATTCTTTGGTTCTTCCCCCACAATCACGTAACCTATTAGACCTCATGCTGGCACTCGCATTTCAACACATTTCTTCTAACTGGAAGTCCCTTACAAAAGTTTCCATTAGCAATTGGTGGAATTCTTTATGCCATTTTCATAGGCTTGATGTTGCCTTTTCTTCTTCCTGTACTCCAACTCGTAATGTCGATCTTTATTGGTTACCTCTTACTACATACCTTGATCACTTATCTCAAAGAAAACCTTTACATGTTAATTCCGAAAACGTCAAACCTCCTTGAAGGACTTTACTCTCTCCTCCTTGTTTATTCATTTACTGTTGTTTATAATTATCCTTATTATAATGTTTTCTTTTTATAAGATGCAAACTATGTATTTTTTAAATTTTTTATTTCTTCACTGTTTCTTTGTCATTAACATGATTTGATCACACCCCCCTTATTTCCTCCCCTTCCCTCCCCTTCCTTTTAAAATCCCATAAAATGCTTTATTTCTTGCTTTGACGTTGGTAATGTTATGTATTCAGAACTGTTTGATATGTACTGATTTTTATTTTACTGATGTCACATTCTTCTTTTGACATTGTTTTTTCAATAAAGCTTTCCAACATAAAAAAAGTGTTTTTAGAGGTAAGAAGAAAAAAGAAGGCATACCCTTATGCAAATATGGATTTCAGAGGGAGACTGGGTTTAAATAAAGCCAAGTAGACTTACTTTGGAGATTTTCCAAATGTAAAGGTGTATACATGGTAAAAAGCTAAAAAGGGAACATGATAGAGTAAATGGATGGAAACAATTAAATTGCTGTTGGGATGCGCTTTAGCAGATAGGTGGTGTGCAGAATCATTACATTGTTATGGAAGAGATATATTCCAACAGTGCCACAAAGCTGATGTCTGATCTGAAGTTAGGATGTAGAAAATGCCAGTAGCCAGTCTGGTATGAACTGAGCATTCGCTGATGGTATCAATAACCGCTGGCTTCTTTAAGATGTGAGAAGACTAGAGCCCATGGTAGTGAGATGGGGGCCCATGGTGGTAGAAAATATTATGTTTATGATTGAGATGACAAAACTGTACCCAGATTGCTCTTGAGTGTTTATCTGATCTGTGCTGGAGAGTTTTATTGTGTCTAGTCTTTTATTTTTATTTCTTCTAAAGTCAATTACAACTTTGTTTATTTAAATGTAATACAAAGTTGTTCATTTTAATGTGAACAGAGTGAAGAGGATTTGTATTCTCTTTTTTATGTTTATATTGTAACCCTGTGTGGGTCTGTCTTTTGTGTTATATTAGTTTCTCCCAGTGGAACTTTCAGACTGTCAGTAGGTGTCGACTGGCTTCTGAAGTGCTGTTGCTGGATTGCTTCAAAATAAAACATCTGTTCTTTCCATGTACTGTGCGTTGGAGTTCAGTTACCACAGTGTTTATTATAAAAAATATATGCAGTAAAATGTTGCACAGTAGTTACTTTTGACTAAGGGCCAGTGTTTTGTTGAAACTTTAAGAAATCCTATTTCCTTGATTGTCTTTACTTTATGAACAATAAAATCTGTAAATCCAACACCATGTTATCTTTACAACTAAGTAATGCAAATGAAGTCACATGAGTCATTAATAAATTGCAGAGTGTATTTATGGCAAGGCTCATACATCCAAATAGCAAGTAGCTGCTAAATAAAAAAGCCACAAACTAGCAACTGAAATGTAATTTTGCCAGCAGATCACACGTCAAAGAACACACACTTGCTCTAGTTTACCTTAAGAAGTGTTTCCTGCCCTGTCTTCGATCTCTAATAAGAACACAAATTGGGGAATGCAACCATCCACAAATTGCCCTGACCTTAATTACCAGCCCATCCAAGCAATGTTGAACCATGAAAAATACAAGAAAGCCAGCGGCTGAAGGGAGATAATGCAAAGCCCACTCTTTTTCTTTACTTCTTATTTTACTTGTTATAAGAATTGATAACATGAGAGCCTCCATACTGCTAATGTTGTCTGTAAGCAAGCCTTAATCAATCAATCAATAGCTTCATTCGAGTAAACAAAAAGCCATAAAAGTACAAGTAACAAAATAAAACTGGATGAAACATTCAATAACAAAAAAAATCATAAAAACACACTTAAAATATTCCATTAATAAACAAAAACGTACAATAAGAACACAGAAAAAAATGTCATAACTTAAAAAAGCATCAAGTTATGGTATCTGATAGATGATTTTAAGGACGACCCCACTGCTAAACATGCATGTAGATCGGACAATATTTAAAAATACATCAGTGCTGGTCTACATCTTGTAGCCCAGCTAACAAGACTAAAATAATTAGTGCATTCACCTCAATCTCCAAACCTCACAGAGGCAGACATATAAAAGCGCAGACATCAAAGAAAATAAATAAGTGATTCATCAGAACCCATGGTATTCAGGGCCATCCTTAATTTCAATCTGTTAACCTGATCAAAGGCACTGCTCAAATCCATAAATGCCATACGAACTGCATCCTGCTTAGCCACAGTATCTGTTATTATGGGATATACATTTAAACTATATTTCCTGGTTCCTAATATTCACGTAAGGTCATAATGAACATCAGTTAAAATATTGCTAGCAGAGGTCCAGGTCAAGACTCTTTTCAGGGGTACTCTACCTGCAACTTTGATAATAAAATTAATCAACGAGATGGGTCTACTGCATCTTGAGTCACTAAGATTACCCTTCTTAAAGAAGGGCATTCTCATCGATTTGAAGTATTTGAAGAGTTCAAAACATTAGATGGCAATGGCGCCCATAGCTCAATATTGGGACTTTACCTGGGGGGTTCACGCAAGTGGCAGTAATCACCTCCTCGTATTCAAATGAAAAATAAATACCACTGTTAGAGACCAAAGGGTTAATAGATGACTCCAAACAACTGGCAGAAATATTGGTGGTTAAATATGGCCCAAACCTTCTTTTAAAAGTTGACAATTCATCACATTCCAAAACAGGGCAACATTTTGTAATGTAAAAGCTAATTCCCGTTTAGCCCAAACGTCAGATCTAATATCACACTTCCATTTTTATTCAGAGTGAATTTAAAAGCAACTGGTCTTTGAGCTAGACTGAGTCTCCTATTAGACATAAATGATCAGAGTTAAACCATTTATGACCCAAGTCAAATGGGTATCTGACGAGTGTCTGCTGCCATTTTATCAAACAAGATTCTGAGAGGGAGGAGCAACCATCAACAACATTGTGATCACTCTTATATTGCCCATCAAGCAGTCACACAAAACATCCTGCATGTCTTTGCCTGTTTCATCAACTACTCTGCCAGTTTTGATAGAGTAGTTCGTAACACATTCTGGCAGAAGCTTGAGAATTAGAGCATACCCCCAAACTATTGAGAGCCATCCTGTAACTTTACAGCAGTACATGGGTCCGGGTTAAGCTCTTCTGCGACATAGAAACTACAAAATCACTATGGGCTGAGGGCTAAAACAAGGCTGTGTGCTCAACCCTATTTTATTAAACATATACACAGCGGACCTGGGACCGGCATTATCAATTGCAACCCTAGATACTCTGAGGACTGGAGAAAAGAAAATCACCCTCATGCAATATGCTGATGACCTCGTCCTCTTAGATCACACGAAAGTTGGCCTCCAGAAGGCACTTAACGCATTGAACACATACAGTGCAAAGAATGAACTCATAGCCAATGCCATTAACACCAAAGTTGTGATATTCGAAAGTTACCCGAAAAAAAGGATTAAGAAATGGTGGCTGGGGTCAGAAAGTTCAGTCAGAGTGCGTTCAGATCTATAACTATCTTAGAGCGTAGCTCTGTGAAACGGGAGAACTGACCATAAATGTGCAAAAAATAAAGAATAAAGGAAAGATGGTCATACATTCTATCTGCAAATTAAAGATTAATCTCGACAACCCAACGACGGAGGCCATCAGGAGGGTAATCATGACAAAATTCATGCCCTCCATCAATTATGCACAGCAAGGAGGAGCCAAGCTGTCGACCAAGATGGCTGCATAGACGCTCGGCTCCGTGAGCCTTCTCACTCCGCGCATACATCCTGGCAATTATCCTGAGCCGTAACGGCATATTTAAGTAGGCGAAGGACAGCTTTCACTGACCGTTTGCTCCTGAGGCTTTTACGTGCGGCAGACCCGTGGAAATGTCCCTGACTGTTTTGCGGCCTTCACAGAGCTGGGACTGGGGTGTCGAGTGAGGAGGGCAGCCGGCCGCGACTGCGACAACAGCGGCCTCTGGTGGAGGTGAGGAGTCGGCCGGAGGGCACTGGAGATCTGATGGGCGATGGTGACAGTGACGACCCAGTCCATCTAGCGGAGTGCCTTGTGGGATGTGCGGCAAAGCGGGGTCGAGGGGAGTGCACGATACTTGGCCCCCTTTCCAGTGTTGTATCCGGGCATGACTAATGACTTCTCCCGGAATCGGCGGGCGGCTCCCAGAGAGCGGCGGGGATTTTGTTTAGTCATGCACAATCAACAAATCCCTGTTACAGTAGTGGCAGACTAGGATCGCTGAGAGAAAAAAGGCTGCATAGGGAATATTAAGGTATTCAGATACTCAGTGAATTGTCCAATGGACACATCAGACATGAATACAGAACTAAATCTAAGCAAACTCACACAACATGTAAAAGTAAAACGCTACTGATTAATTATAAAGATGTACAAAAATTTATTTGAAGCCTCCCAACTGGGTTACAGTCTAAAATATAAATTTTGTTTAGCCTTTTGTTGACCCTTTGCTGGGAAGCCTGCCTTGACCTGCGAGGTCCTCGTGGTGAATCCTGTTGTGCCCTGGTGTGGGGCCCGGTCCCGAGGTGAGGTGGAGAAGGACGAGGCCGGATCAGCTAAAGTGTCGGATGGCACCCTCTTACGCAGACCACATCCAGGCAGAGAAGCTGCTGTGCGGGAGAGTCCTGGGGTCCGGCGGCACGAGACGGAGCCCACGACCAGAGATATACTGGCTGCGCTAACAACCCTGCATTCGACCCTGATCCGGGATGCCCGGGATCTGGGAAGAAGGATGGCCGCCATTGTTGTCCCACCGTTCCACACGGGCATAGTTCGATCTCAAGGAAGCGCCGATGTGCCCGCCTCTGCGTCAGCGATGAGTGCTCCAGCTACGCCTATGTTCGTGGAGACGCTGGAAGACCCGGTTCATGAGATCGCTTTGGACAGATTTGTTGTACATGTGAGTGATTCGTCGGGGCACTTATCTCTTTGGCGGCTGGGGAAACAACGTCGATCTATGGTTTGGGCTGCCCCGGCGGCGTTTCGGCGCTTTCCGGATGGTGTGACTCTTTTTCCCTGGCTGGTGAGACTGTGTTCGGACTGGAGGATGTTTTCGGGGTCGATACTGACACAGACGGAATTCCGCCATACATATTCGGCTGGGTTTTGGTGGCTGAAGTCCCATGGAGTAACAACACTGCCCAGTCCGCCCGGATCACTTGGACCCTCCACGCTGCTCTGTATGCCGATTGATAAGTGGAAGTATGTTGTTACTACTGATAGAAAAGGCCAGGGGTGAGACCGTCTAGGACATAGTGGTACTTATTGTTGGCTGACGGTGATTTGGGGGACACCCTGCAGGGCTGTTATTGATTGGGCTAACGGTGATTGATGTTTTCCATGTCTATTCTGCTCTTGCTTTTAGGATGTTTATTGTGCGCGGTGGTGGGGGGGCCGGGGGGCCAGATTTTTCCTCTTTTCCTTCTTTTTCTATATTTCGGGTCTCTTAATTAGGGCGACAGGCACGCTGCTGGGGGGGATAGGCCGTAGCCTTCTGCAGGGATGCAGGGTGGGGGGTAGGGGGATGGGGTTTGTTAATTTGTCCTTTCTTTGTTTCTGTGGCCCTTTGTCTTTCTTCCTTTTTGGTGTCGTCGTTTTCATGTTTCCTACAGTATGTCTCGTTTTGAGGGGTGGGGGTGCAGCTTTGCTACGAAACGTGTTTTGTTTTTACATCTATCCTGACTCGTGTGCCTTACCCCCAATACTTCAAGCGTATTTGCACTATTTGCGGATTTCCTGCTTCATGCTTGCTATTGTAGGACCATGTATGACCGTATGGCATTGATTCTGAGTTTTTCTGTATTGTACAATGAACCTTCTCGAATCCTGAATCTTGCATAGTACGCTTGAATACGAAGTATATCCTGGACATCTATTCGACCCCGATTTTCGGGCTGCTGTATTTTTCTATATTGATTGCTGTACTTATGACTTGACTAGCGGCCGGCCGGGGTGGTTGTAGGCCCATGCTTGTATTTACTTGACGTAACAATAAAGGCTCTAAAAAAAAAAAAAAATTATGCACAGCAAGCGCTTCCTGGTATGCTGGCAGCTGAATTAAACAACATTCAATGCATTTGTTTTAAGCGAGTTTTCCAATTGTCTTCCCACATGCAGAATACATTGATTAGACTTGAATTTGGTCTTGTCACTCAAAAACATTAGTGCATGGACGCCCTGAGAATACAATGAAGACGGTCCTAAAAACAATTTTCACAACCAAGAGCCATCCTTGCCACAGCACCTAAAAATGGCATAGGGAAAGTTGCAACTAGCTGTAGAAAATTGGACCCAAAACACCATCAATTACTCCGGCATTAAAGCTGCAATAAAAAAGCAACTGCACCTCTGCTCACCTGAAACTGACATCAAAAGGCCTCACTGGAAAGGGCAACACATGCCTCCCTAATAACATCTTAAATAAGCCAGTGAATTCAACTGCCTCTTCTTCTTCAAGCATTGGGCAAATGCGGCTTAAAGCTAATACTATGGGCAAGGCTTGTGCTTCTCCCAATAAGAGAATTGAATTTTGTCTAGAAATCACTTAAAAACATTGTAGCCTGCAGACTGTGCGACTATATAGAAGGAATTGCTGACCCACATACTATGCTGCTGTCCGGCATTACATAACGCCTATCGCATATTCTTACGGCCAATCTTTTTACTCCATGGCATACAATCTGTCACAGAGGTTCAAAACCTTGTATTTTCCTTGAAAACCATGACAGACATTGCTACGGTCGTTTTAAAGAAGAAATGAAATAAAGAAACCTGAAACCAGACCTGCTGAATGGATTCAATACCGTTTTTTACTTAATACTGTATCTGATGAACATTGTGTGGAGTGCTGGATCATAGTGTTTTGTGTATGATTTGTAGGATTCTATATCCTAGGAGGTTTAGGGGTACTGGGCCTCAGATTCATAGCACCCTAAGAATAGGATTGATGATAACCCCACTGGACGATAGGTGCAGTCACTATTGCCTCATACCTCATTTTTTCTGTGTCTAGTATTGCATGCGGATTTAGTAAACGTCTTTGTAGCAGTGCACGATGAATTGAAAGGTTTTAAAATAGAAGTGTAATTCAAACATAAGTGAAACAGATACACAAATTAGGCACACTACTGCCCACTGAAATGATAGAAAATGTATTTGGATTGACCATTCTCCAAATAAGACTCAGCCCACTATCCTTGATGGTCTTCCATCGTTCAGAAGAGGAGAGGAAACAGAAATCTGGAGAAGGCAGAAGAAAAGACACAAAGAGGGGGTTGTGATCACTGTGATCACTCTCCTGAATGGAGTGATCAATAAAAATATTTAACAACCCCTCATTAAATATAATAAATACTGGAGAAATAGCCCCTCCCTGTGAATGTGGGAGTGATCCTTTGACCAAGATTGAACTTTTCTTGAACATTTAATAAATCACTCTTAACAATCAAACCACTCCCACGGCACTACATTTTGATCAGTGGGCAAAGAAAAAGAAATATCCTTCTCGAGCAAAAAAAAAAAAGGATTGCAATGAGTTTGATTGATGCCAATTTTGACATTAAAATCACCACCCATTAAATTGTTGGTGGACATTTGCATACCATCCACTACAGGGGGAGTTACATTGTCAAGCAATTTTAAAAGCATTTGAGAACTAAAAAAATAACGAGTAGATAAATTAACATTATAGAAGTTAAACAGGGGGCGCGAGGCTAACCGCCGAGCATGGCAGCCGCAACTTGATGGAGCTCCGCTGTAAGACCCTCAAATCCTGCTGAAATAGCAGTATCTGGGGGTAAAACACTGCTGCTTACCCCTGCTCCTGACCCTGTGACGTAGCGGCGCAAGACTGGCTTGATGCGAAGTTGACACAAGCACGAGACAGGACATTGTCGATCATTGTCGAGCAAGCACCGGGGCCTAACTACGCAACAGACGGAGACCTGGGATGACGAGCCGCGGTGCTGGAGCCCAAGGTGACATGCCCCCGTGGGCACCGCTGCCTCTACGCAACGGTAATACCAATGTTGGACCAATGCAATGGCCCTGCGCGGACACACACTGCAGGACAGTGCGGAGCTGAACGTCTAGATAAGAGCTGTGTGACCTGCTCAGGCCTTGGAGCACCACGAGGCCCGTCAGACCTACGCAATTCGGAGCACACTAACGGGGCTGAGGCACTGCCTCTGACTGTGCTGTAGATGACGCCCATACACCACCAGGCGACGATTCGGAACGCTGGATGTGACCGGGATGATATTGCAAGCCTGGCTGAGACTACAATGACGTTAACTGGGGCGAGCAGGTGAGGGCCGCCGGAGCTATGGGGTACCAGTGTTTGGCTACGGGACCTGGGGCTGTCCTGCAACAATGGCTGAGCAGCACTGGGCGTGTGTGGGCTGCCCTGCACAGTGTCGCAGCGTCAAAACTGAGCTCCTAGACGGCGGCGTGGACAGACGGTGAAGAACACGGATATTCAAGGACTTATTGAATCAACAAGATCTGTGGGGGCACCTCCTCTGTTAACATCTCCTCTCTTTCACCTTCTCCCCCACTCCCGATAGAACGACTGGTGTCCACAGTGCATATCACCAACTGCGGTGGGGACAAGACAAAGTTCGTTGTGGGTCGGGTCAGTCGGCAACCAAACTTGTATACCAAGAAAACCACCACACACATAGAAAACAGCAGAGACTCTCACAATGGGGTGCACAAAAGAGAAGTACGCAGAGAAGCCCCAGACGGAACAACCATCCGTGGAGATCTCGAAGAGAACTAGCAAGCCTCATCAATAAGCTGTGTCCCACCATCTAACAAAGAGCCTGTCCACGACAAACTGGACTTAATCCTACTGGAGATACACGAGCCCCGCACCTCCCTGGAACAACAAATGGGCTCCCTGACCACGGGCCTGTCCCTCCTGAAGGCAGACCATCTGAAACTGATGGACACAGTCAAAGGTAACAAACAAATGCTTCTTGAGATCTTGCCACAACACAAAGGGAATACGGAGGCCCTTGACCGCATGCAAAAACAACTAACGACTCTTCAGGACATAGCAGAGGACGCCAAAGAGTGGGCACGCTGCATAAAGTCCACGTGCTAGGCCTGCCGGAATGAACGGAAGGGGCCAACGTGACGCAGTACATGGAGCAATGGATCCAAGACAATATTGCCCCTGAGGGACTGTCTCCTTTCTTCGGTGTTGAGAGGGCTCACCAAATTTCAACAGGCAGGTCAAAAATGGGGGCACCACCGATGACAATGATTGCCCATATTCTCAATTATAGAGACCGAGATATTTTGCTACAAAAGGCCAGAGAAAACGTGCCTATCCAATATGAAAATCACTGTGTCTCGCTGTACCCGGACTACACAATCAAGTTACAAACGCAACGTGCATCCTATCTGCCCCTTAAAAAGAAGCTCCTAGAACTGCAGCTTAAATAACCACTACTTTTCCCTGCCCGAATGAAAATATTATAGGATCAGAAATCCCACTTTTTCGACAGCCCAAGGAAGCAAATGACTGGCTTGAGGCTACCATGTCATCCAAAACACTGGTCGACCTTAAACGCAAATTACGCAGCGCTTCATCACGCCCAGCGAGAACACAACAGTGGGGAAAAGGGAAACTCAAGAAGCCTGAAGGATGAAGACCCTCCCCGGAACAGACTGCACGGGACCTAGCTTCAGTAATAGCCGCTGTTTCGGCCATGCGTGAAACGTATTCACCCTTGTCCTCAACAGAATCAGAAGACACGGCGGAACCCATAGACTCTGATAGCCAGGATCCTTTGTTCCTAACCATTACACCACATATAGTACAAACGCTTTTTGGATAAGGCAATAGGATTTGTAATCTTCTGTGTGCTGTTGCTGACCGGGATCAAAGGAAGAAGGAAAGTAAGACTGATGCACTGTTTCTAACGTAACTTTACAACCAGGTATCCTTACACCGATGTGTTAAGAAAGGGTCCTTGCTAGTGTGTAGCTCCGTCGGGCTCGAAAACGTGATGGGTCTTCTAGGTCCCTCCCTCGCGCAAGTAACGGTGTACTTCACCATGTGGACTGTTGTGTAGCTTTAGTTATTGTTTGTCTAGCAATGTTATTATGCTTGTCCTGGTATTGAGATGTTTACAAAAGTTGAAGTTCTGGGAGGGAGGCTCACTATTGCTTAACACTCTTAATACTGTAGTACAGGCCCTAACTGCTGTAACATATATGACCAATCTCAGACATGCATACACAAGGTAAATATAACATAGTGACCTGGAATGTCCGAGGCATGGGTTTGGTCCATAAACGACACCGGATACACGTCCAATTGCATAGGAGGAAAACACACATAGCGCTATTACAGGAGACCCATCTCACAGCCAGCAAAATCACTAAACTGCACCGGAAATGGAGGGGGCACATCCTATTCTGCCTTATCCAGAGGGACACTAATTTGGGTATGGCATGGGGTACCGTTTACACAATTAGAACAGCGTATAGACCAACAAGACATTTATACAATAGTGAGGGGGACACTGGATGGAGAACAACTAATCCTGGGTAGTGTATATTCTCCAAACCATGATCAAGATAACTTCCTCACAGGCTGAAACACCACCTTAGCAGACTGGGCTGATATACTGGGGGTACTGGGGGGTGATTATAATGCAATACTAAATACCCAGCTGGATTGTTTCTAGCACCCGATCCGAGGGGCTGTCTCCCTTAAACAAACAAAATTCCTGAAATCCTGGGCACGGTGGTGGCTACTGGAAGATGTGTGGCGACTTCGTAACCCCACAAACCCGAGTATTCCTTTTATTTCCCACATACTTTTTACACACCAGACTGGATAGGATCTTCTGTTCTGCTGCTATCTCTACACAAATCCACCACACAACATATTTTTTTAATATCTATATGTCCCCCTTGGCGGTGCTGGCTGAGAGCTTAGGGGCCAAAGTTCTGACGTATGCCGATGATTCACAACTGCTGTTCACTTATGAAAAAGGGGAGTCCTTTGATGAAAACCAAATACATATCTGTTTAAAGGCTATGTTTAATTGGTTTCGGGAAAACCAGTTATCTTGCAATCCCGCCAAAACGGAAATTATCTTTTTTGGCCATACCCCAGCAGATGAATGGCGAAATTGGTGGCCAGCGGATCAACCGGCGCATGATTCCCTTGTCACGACAGTGAAGAACTTGGGAGTGATGATGTACTCTGATCTCTCCATGAAGACACAGGTGCAGTCAGTGGCTGGAACTTGTTTTAGGATGTTAAAAATGATGAGGAATTTTTTAGCGCTGCTACCAGTGGCCCACAGAAAGACAGTGGCCCAGGCCTTGATAATGTCTAGGCTAGATTCTGCGAATGTACTCTATTTGGGTATTCCCGAGTACTTATTAAACCGTCTGCACATTCTCCAGAATTCTGCCGCTAGAGCAGTTTCAATGGAGGGGTCCAGAACCCACATCACAAATCTTCTGAAATCACACCACTGGTTATCAGTGAGAAACAGAGTGGTCTTTAAGGCACTTGTGTTGGCCTTCAAGGCGCTGAATAACAGCGGAGCCCAATACATCAGAAAAAGAATTACGCCATATTACCCTATCAGGACTCTAAGATCATCTACCCAACATTTGTTGTGGGTGCCTAAATTCAGCCGGACCAGGAGGGGCGGCCGCTCCTTCCTGGTGGTTGTGAGCAGAATATGGAATAAGCTCCCACTGTCTTTAAGGCAAGAGAGAGACCTTCTGTGTTTCCGCCGCCAGCTGAAAACTTGGCTTTTCCAGGAATAATTTAGAGGAAATATCAGTAGGAGGAAGCGCTGGGCTCTCTCTCTAGGGTTTTTTGCTTAACTGCTTTAGCGCCGGGACACTTTTCGGAGTAGCCGTGCGCTTGTATAAATACCCCATAACATTAACTTTAACATTTGGGGAAGACTCTGTCAGACCACAATCCGCTAGAGATCACATTGGAGTGGGGGAAGATGGAGTGGGGGAAGATCCCCACCCCAGTTCCCACTTGGAGACTGTCGCCCCAGCTGTTGGAAAACCTGTATTCCTCCTCAACCTGTCTAATTGAGTGGGATGCATTCAAGACTGTACTATGTGCTACTTCCACAGGGGTACTGGTGGGGGAATGACAGTAAATTAACAAAAAACTCACAACACTAGAGGCCACTCTGCAGGACTTGGAACGAGATACAAGTGCTGTAGGTGCCACACAATCCCATTTGCAAAAAGGCAGGATCAGACATGCTGAACTCCTTGAGGACCTTCGTCTGATAGACTACAGTGCATACTCCCAACGTTCCCATGCTGAGACGGACAAGTCAGGCACCTTACTGGCCCGATTGCTACGGGATGCACCCCCCCGGTAACATTACCAGAAATTCTACTACAGGACACCACTAGTATGCACACACAAACCGCAATAAGCAAAGCATTTAGGGAATACTATACGGAACTCTATCATACACCAGAGGCGGCACCGCCTGAGCAAATACATAGATTCCTGGATGGCCTACAATACCCCAAACTGCCGAAAGTAGCCCAGAAAGAACTAGAAGGTTCCATCACTAGGGCGGAAATTAAGGAGGCCATAAAGAAACTGCCATGTCACAAGACTCCAGGCCTGGACAGACTCGCGGTTGAGTTTTACTCCACGTATGTAGATAAGCTAGCACCACAACTCGAACACTTGTATAAAACATCGTATGACACTCACATGCTCCCCCTGTCAACTATGCAAGCATTGGTTATATCGCTCCCCAAACCAAACAGAGACCCGCGAGATATGGCGGGATACCGCCCCCTGTCCCTCATTTCCATGGAGAACAAAATACTCAGTACAATTTTGGCCCGCCGGCTCCTGCCCTATCTCCCTAAACTGATCCACCTAGACCAATGCACATTTGTGCAAGGCCGCAATATGTCCCTTAACATACGCCGCTTGCATTGTGTAATGGAGGTAGCAGCCAAATTATTGGACAAGACGGGATGCATTACGCTTGATCTCTAGCAGGCATTTGATACTATACATTGGGGCTACATGTTTCAGGCACTGAGCAAATTTGATATACCACCAAAATATATCCAATGGGTCAAACTCCTATACACCGCTCCCACAGCCCGGGTTCGTACGGGCTCCCATATTTCCGACCCGTACCATGTGTCGAGAGGCACTAGACAGGGATGCCCCCTTTCCCCCATCCTGTTTGTGCTGGCCCTCGAGCCCCTTCTCCTAAGATTCGGGATGGAGGCCGGGGAGAGGGATATCCTTCTAGGAGGACTACTCATGTGGCATTGGCTTACGCAGACGATTTAATAGTATACCTCAATAACCTACAGGATGAATTTGAGCCGTCCCCTCTATCTTAGGCCAATTTGAATCCATCTCTAAATTAAAAATTAACAGCACAAAATCATATGCCTTCTACATGTCTTATAGGGAAAACCTGGAACCTATCCCCTTTGGCCCTATTAATCTGTCTGTTGCAGCGCATACCTTCAAATATCTAGGTATACAAATTTATCGGACAACACAAGACCAAATAGATGGCAACCTTATGAAAGCTATACGGTCGCTAAAAACCCAGGTTGTGTTCTGGACATCCCTTCCTCTTTCGGTCATGGGAAGAGTAGCAATATCCAAGATGGTCGTGCTCCCAGGCTGCTTTACTTCTTCACTAACCTACAACTCCTTCTTCCACACAGTATCTTCCGTACATTGGACGCTTTGCTAACTGACCTGACTTGGGGGAAGGGCCGCAGAAGAATCAGTCTAGCAACACTCAGGTTGAGGCCGGGAGAGGGAGTTCTGGGGGCCCCTGACTGTAGAGCTTACTGCATGGCCAGTCAGCTGCAGTGGTTGTCTTACTGGTTGGATGGACACTATGTGCATGAGATTGACTACACGCCACAGACATTGGCTCAAGGATCACTGCATACATTGCTTCTGCCGGGGACCCATGTACCTCATACAGCCTCTCCTCTACTTAAAGTAGCCCTTGCCTACTGGAAGCACTCCTTATAATACTCTAAGACAGTTATACCATACTCGATAACATACCACTTCTAGGTATACCGCTCGCTACGGGACTGATTATTACACGACGTATACAACAGTGGACGCAAGAAGGAGTGGAAACAATAGGTAGTCTATTTACTGATGGAGTGCTGGTGGACCTTAATAACTTTGCCCAGAATCAGGATGTCCCTCAGACATTGTTTCTAGTGCATACTGCAATCACACACTATGTTAAAAAACAATGGGGCCCTACGGGTGTAGAACCCCCGATGCACCAATTAGTACATGCAGTGTATTTAATGGAAAGAGGATGCCACTTTGTCCGATGGCCCTACAGAGGCACCCGGGCGCACGCAGGACGCTCACTTGCTCCCCTGTGTGCAAAATGGGAGGGAGACATCGGGCGGAGCCTCACGGATAAGGAATGGGGAGCAGCTTTAGAGTACCCCAAGAAAGTGTCCAGAAATGCTAGATTCAAGTACATCCAATACATGGTTCTACAAAGGCCATATCTAACACCTAGCGCATGAGCTGCATGTACACTGACACCCAGCTCGCTTGCCCTAGGTGCAGAATGACAGATGCGGACTTACCCGACATGCTCTGGAACTGTCCGAAATTAGGGAGATTCTGGGCACAAATAAGAGAAGCAATAACAGACATAACAGGCTCATCGGTATGGAACGCAGCCGAAAGCTGCCTTCTGGGTGTACACCCCCGTCCCAAACAACAGAAAGCGCAACATAAGTTTGCGGACCTGGCCATGCTGTTGGCAAGGAGAGCCATTACCATGAGATGGAAGTCTGTCTTCCCTACACCCGACTACACATGTGGCACGTGGAGAAGGTCCGGTGGGGTGTGGTAGAAAGCGCCACACTACGGCTTGAGGAACAGAGAGGACAGCGCAAAATACCCGTCTCCATGGAATGGGACTGCATGTTAGAATCAATTAAGGCAGTGGATATTTCGGAACCGGCTGGTCCTCAGACAGGGTAGAGTATACCCAAAACACACACATAGAATGGAATACTTTCCGAACAATATATCTACACTCCAGGTCAATTGGTTCTGTTATGAGTAGTGTTGTAACGATATTTCACTGTTAGTGCACTGTGCGAATAGTTGAATGGTAATATGTATTCGGGTGAGCCTACCGGGAGGGTGGTGGGGGGAGGGATGGTTAAGTTAAATTAAGATTGATCATTACACTGTAAGCATAGACAACTTTCTTATTATGGAAGTGGATTGAGCATTCAGTTTATACAGATAAACAACAATGTTCGTATACAGCCTAACTGTCCTGATGGACTTGTAACGGTGACAAAATATTCAAAATGATTTGGTTGCATAGAGATGTATGCTCATGATGTTCCAAGAATGGCTCTAAAAGTATAAGTCTATGGCTGTATATAATGGCACATTGTATGAAACTCACTAAAATGTGTTACAATATTTTTAATAAAAGTTAAACAGATAAAATTTGGGGGCCTCCCCAAAAGAAACATAAAATGATGAAAGACCTGAAATACTAGCACGAAGATGTGGTACCAACTCTTCAAAGAAACCCTGAACCATGGTAAAAGACCCACCTTTGCTCTCCTAAAAAGGGGAGGTCACAGGGACAGAAAGGCAAACCAAACCATCACATACTATGTCAATAGTGGCCCAGTTTTTCTGAAACAAAACAATATAAACATGTTTAACAAAAGACAGCCAGCTGTCTACACCCAGCTGTCTACACCCAATGTGATGCTGTGCTGGAAATATGCCAGCTCATAAGATGCAGTAAATTTTACTAACAGACAAGGATGTGGATGTAATTGCAGTATTATTTAATGTAGGGACCTCACCAAAAAAAGCAAAAGGGTCAAAAAGAACACAAGAGCATCAGTCATTAAATAACAGTCAAGGATGGCAAATTGAAGCAAGTGTGAATTGAAATGGTCAAGGAGGGGGATGGAGGCAGACAAACATTTGTCACAATATGCTTTGAATGATTTATGGGTTGTTTATAAAAGAACCAAAGAGGAAAAGCCTTAATAGCACCGTTGTAAAATGTAAAGAGAATATACTCCAAAACCTTAGGGTTCTTAAAATTGACAACCACACACAATCACCTTCATAAGTTTTAACAGATGGATCAACTCAAAAGATACACATTACAAACACAACCAAAGCATACACAGCTATGTTTTCCTTTTTTGGCCAACCAGGGCAATACTTTTACTCTAATAGTGTTATGCTTCATCATCGAGCTCACCCCACTCCTAAAGTTCAGAGTGGGCTTGACCATGTTCCAGGGAGCCCTTGAAAGAAAAAGACCAGGGGGCATGAAGATCAAAAATCCTCTGGCTTACTCCAAAGTATCCCTTTATTAATAGAGTAGTCGGGATGTTAAAAAAGAATATAAGGAGAGTATTAGGATTTAATGGTCCTATAACTGAATGGGAGCAGGGGCACTACAAAGGGTAGCAACTGCATCATAAACAAAGGAACTGGTAACACATAATCAGAATCAGGGGAGTCAGAGATTACTACAGCATTGACAGCCGCCTGAATAGCACAAATGATGGCAAGATATTTAAGTTTATCAATGTTGCTCAATCTGCAGTAATCTTGCACTAAGAGATTAAACATTTGAAGTAATCATAGGATTGATTTTGCTCATGAATTTCTCTAGAAGATCTCTCAGTAAGGGAACGGTCAATACATCATCATGAACCGTGCTCAGATGCTAGGCTACCTTTAGCTGTGTACAGGAAGCTTTTTTCTTACGGTTAGCAGTTAGGAAACAGGAGAAACAGCAGTAGCGGCTGGTGTGAGGGCCGAGTGGTGAGGCTGGGGGACGACGGGGGGGGGGGGGGGGGGAACAGACATCAATATAAAAAAAATTAAAATACAAAGAACTTACCCACCACCTGATGCTTTTTACTCACAGCTGCAGGCTCTGGATGCGGTCCCCTTCCTCACTGTGCTCTCCTCGGCTCGGGCGGAACGGGAAGAGCTTCCACCCTAAAACGCAAAACCAGCCAAACCTGCAGCTCCAGGGTTAGCTGGAGCAGGCTAACCCAGAGCTCATTTTGAAGCTGGGTGCCTTCGGCTGCAAACCCTTGGCTGGTTTTCAGCCTTGGGATTGCAGGCTTTGAAGTACGCATGTAAGATTGGTCAGCTCTAGTCATCTGGCCAATCTGCCCTGCGCACTGGCAGGGGGCAGCATTACTAGTGCAATTGTTCTGATCTGCCCCGCTCCCTACCATCATGCTGAACCTTGGACACATTAATAAAATGGTATTTAATACCATTTTATAAATGTGTGTGCCTGCTGCACTCGCAGCAGGCGAGGCAAGGCTCCTCTGCCATAATGGGGTTTTGGAGGTGTGGGTGGTAATGCCTTTTCGTACAATGCATCCGGCCTCTGGAATTCCCTCCCCCTCCACCTGCGGGCAGAATCTAACCTACTGGCTTTCCGCAAATCACTAAAGACCCTTCTCTTCTCAAAACCCAACTAGGTCTCCCGCCCACCCCCCCTGCTCATAGTGTCTGTTAGCGCTAGGACGCCTCAGGGTAACTATCGCGTTCTACAAATCGTCTTTCCATTCCATTCCAATGGGAGGAGTGAGGTGCCCTCACCAGAGAACTGCCTCTCTGCAAGTTTATTTTCTTTAGTAATCACACCAAATGAATTGGTGAGAAAACAATCAATTGTAGTCTGAGAGGAGTCATTTTTCCCTAGCAGAGAGTCTTACACCAGGGAGTGTCTTACGTTCCCCTTTGGGCAAGATAGCTTAAAATGCTGGGTCAATGAAGAAAGGGGGTTGACCCAGCTCAGCATTTTCTAGTCCAGAAACCCTGTGTGCAAGCTGCACTGAAAAACACACTTTACAGTGCTTAGCTCCTTCTTCCTCAAGAATGGTGAAGAAATATAGTATGGAAGGTGTGGTTGTTGCTTACCCTCCCGGATAAAACAAGCAGTCCTAAGGCGTCTCATGCTGCAGGTGTGCAAAACATGCTACATAGCTCTCAACTACTCCTCCTCCCCAAGAACAGCGAAGCAATGTTGCCTGGGAGGTGAAGTTGTTGCTCACCTACCCAGGCAAAATAAGCAGTCCCCAGGTGTCCCGCACTATGGGTGTGGAAAATGTGTTGTATAGCGCTCAGCTCATCGTACTCCCCAAGAACAACAAGGCAATGTAATCAAAGAGGTGTAGTTGTTGCTCACTCTCTCATGCATAACAAGAAGTAAAAAGTGGGACCAAACCTAAAATGTTTTCTTTGATGAAGCCATTTAAATCAAGATCAAAGGTGGGCCCTTCCCCACTAATTAAGAAATTCATCCTAGGAAGTAAGTATCACAAGGGAGACTCCCACTGCTCTGCCTAGCTTTCAGACAAGCATGGAGGCATACGGGGCAATGGGGCAGCAGGAGCATCCTACACTCACACAACACACATATTTCTCGTTGTGAAAATGCATAATATTATTCAATTTCAAAGTGAAACAACTAAAGCCAGTTTCAAACAGAGAAAACCTTTAAACCAGAAAAACATAAGTACTCTGTGGAACAGTTCAAACATGCTACACTTTAAAAATAATATTTGG
Source organism: Lissotriton helveticus (assembly GCF_964261635.1). NCBI lineage: Eukaryota > Metazoa > Chordata > Amphibia > Caudata > Salamandridae > Lissotriton > Lissotriton helveticus. The sequence continues at coordinate 1,406,037,556 of NC_136063.1, read as the reverse complement.
TATAACAAAGCTAAAGCCAAATATTTTCAGACATACATTTCATACTCTCTGATACTCACATTTGCACATTATAAACACCTTCCTTTCACTTGAGCTATTAACTACAGTCACATAAGCACAAAACAACAATAGTGTGCTTTGTCCTCTACATTAATGCACAATTTTGTGACACCCTTGGATACTATCTCAATACTTAAAGACAGGTATTTAAGATTTATTACCTTTCGTACCTCTTTTTTTTCCCTTCTGAAAAGGGATCGAGCTAGGGTCATATTACATTTTATGTTCCTCACTCAGGGGCATATTTAAAGGAAAATGTCAGAGTGCAGAACTGCCCCATATCTGTCAGCGCGGAGCTCCGCCTTTTTTAAATGAAGGGATGCCCCATTTTTACCACCATACGGCACACCTGTGTTTTCCCTAGTGGCGGCGCTAAAATTAGCTGGCTAGTGCTAACACATGCACCCTTGCACAATAGTGCAAGGGTGCCTTTGTTGCAGGGAATTATTGTTCATGTGCAGGAGGGTGTCCCTTCCTGCACATAAACAATTCATAATAGCTATTTGTTACTTCTATGTGTCCTGCATTCTGCCCATTGAAGTAGCAAATCGTCATCACCTTCCTGCACATAAACAATCATTAACAGCTTCTTGCTCTTTCTATGTATGCTGTATGGAAAAAGCAAAAACCAAGAGAAATAAAAGCATTTCTCCTCATGCATCATTCTAAAGCCTGGTCTTGCATGGTGTTAGTGTTTGGCGCTGCCACAGTTTTACACCTCCTTGTAAATCTGGGGCAGTGTCAACAAGCAATGGGTGTTGCGGTGAAATGCCCACAGCAATACCCAATGCACGCCCCTTTGCCGCAGCAGACTGAGGCGGAAAGGGGCATATTTACAAGGTGGCGTTAAGCCGTGCTTAGTGGCAAAGCACCACCTTGTAAATATTGAAATGACGCTATGCCATCAGAGCGTCAACAAAAGTGATGCTTTGGTGGCGATAATGGCTTGTAAATATGCCCCTCAGTTTATCAAGTCATCTTTCATTGGCGGATATTGCTTGATGTGGGCCCGTCTTCTGTTTCATTATGTTGAAAAAGATTCCTCGAAGACCTAAGTGGTTTTCAGTTTCCCTTCTTGACTAACCACTCTACTTGTTAGAAAATCCATAAATAGGCAAATTATCTCTCAAAACCTGCATAAACTGTGCCCTTACGTCAGCAAACTCAAGTTTGCTCTTAGAAGGATAATAAGCGCCGGGTGAACTGGGTTCAGATTTCACAATGTTGATTAGAGCTTTGCTACGTTTTTTTCACTGATCCAACCTTACGAATAATGTTTGTTTTATACCAGGCATAGCCCTATAACTTACACATATCTATAACATATCACTGTAACATAAACCCTTTGAATTCAATGTAACCATTAACATGAGCTTACACCCTCTGTATCGTAATCTTGGGGGGTTAGTTGCTAACTTATTGCACGGGCTCTCTCTTGGTATAAAGCATCGCAAAGTGATGCAAAACATTGCATTGATGTACTTGACATTAAAAAGTGCAGCTCATCATTGCACAGTGCTGTGTGACACCCGAACAGCCCTTAGTAATCATTCATTGATGACATCTGATCAGGTGATTACCTTATATATCTGTTCTGAGGATTCAAACATGGGAAGTATTTCCACTTTAGTGCACTACAAGCTTAAGGAACCTTGTAGTTCTTCCAGGAACAGGACGGAAATTAAAAGGGTAAACTTTTTATGGGAAGCATTTTTAGAACCTCACGTTGGAGTAACTAACATCATAACCTTTCTCTTCAGCCAGGCTGGTGTAATTATATATACCTTTGATTTTGGGGAGTCTGGAGTCAATAATGATCCCATAGTTGTAACCACAAAAGTCCTGTAGAACAAGATGTGACCTACAAGTGCTCTTGGATATAAAATGACCCTCTCTGTGGTGTCTAAGGTCCTTGTTACACCTCAACAATGACCCTCTCTTTGGTGTCCAAGGTCCACAGTTGCACCTCAAAAACTACTCTCTCTGGCACTTGATTTGTAATAGTTGTGACTTCTGAAGTACAGCAAACATTTCTTTTAAAGGATCTACAGAGCACTTTCCAAATCTTACTGAAGACATCTATGTTGTCCACATAGGCACCAAAGAATGGCTCCAACCCTGTGACTACCTAGTTGATTGCCATCTCTGTTGCTGTCTGAGAATTCCACATCCCGAAAGTCAATACAATAAACTGAAAAAGTGTTCTGGAAGATGACTACGCTGTCCTCCTCTTGGATCCAGGGTTCAATATAATTTGCAATTACCCATATAAGTCTAAAACCATCCTATTCACAGACATCATCCTGCCAGGGAATGGGCCACGCATTGGTCTTGGCCCCTATACCAAGACCCCAATAGTACATTCAGTAGCATAAGTCAATCATCCCAAGTTTGTGCGCCGCACTGGTTGGCTCATTCACAAACCTATGATGATCGGTGAGCTATTTACTAGTGGACAGCAAATAAAGAGGCCTGCACCCTCTGTAACCATTTTTTTTATTTCAAAGTTTTTTATTATTATTAGGAGCATTAAGAGATATACAGCTGTACAGAAGTTCTTAACAGAATAACGAAATTGAAATTTAAATTAAACGTGTGTAGGGTGAACAAAATAATTGTGCACTAAATTAAATAAATTATAAGTTACACAGTAAATTGTACATAGAAGAGTTGCATCTAATTACATACATGACGGTAGGCATACAGAGTCATAGATTGATATCATTACCACAACAGCATGATGGTTAGAGGGGTGGGTGTAGGGGGCGGTCGCGGGCTCTGTAACCATTTTAAACTAAGGTCCTCACTTACATAAAAGTGGTGCACAGAAGCACCATAAGTCGTTTTGCTGCACTGCCCAACGCCAATTTGAAAGGGCAGGAGTGCACCGTATTTACGAGATATAGTACATTCCTGTCCTTTCGACCTGCGCCAGTGCACACTTTGGTACCTAGCACCAAAGTAGGCACCCATGCACCATGGTGAAAGGGTATCTGCGTTGTTGGCTGGATTGTTTTTTGCCCCTTCCTGCAGAAAAACAATCCTGAGAGGCGTGTTCCTCGTTCTATGTGGGCTGCAACATGGAAAGAGGAAAAAACAAGGAGGATTGAAAACATTTCTCCTCATTATGCCTTCTTTGGAGAGGTGTATGGTTTTAGTGCTGCCCCAGGTTTACGTGATTTTGTTAATCCGGGGCAGCATCAAAATCCACCTCAATGCCCATGGAATGCCTCCTTGCTGCAGAGTAAGACAGTGCAGTGCTTTGCGTTGCCTTGCTTTACTCCATATCTGTGAGGTCATGCAAATCTATGCACGTTGGCTTTGCGTCGCCTCATAGATATGAATGAGAGGCCTGTGCCACTGGAGCGTCAAAAAAAGTGACGCTCCTGTAGTGCAGGCCTCTTGTAAATAAGCCCCTAAGTAGCTATAAAAAAATCACCTATCCATTAAAACCATGGGCAGGTCTGTTCCAGTACTTGCGACTTCAATGAAGGTTCCCATGCTGGAGAACTAGGATTACATTTAACTCTTCCTACTTTTACAGTAGCCAACTTGAAGTAGTATGAAACTAAACATTTAACTACTCTCCATCCATTGACAATTTACAACCAAACACTACCTAACAATACACACATTATTAATAACGTAATCCCCTCAATGGTACAAAAGCGTGCCTAAGTCAAGAAAGTGTTATAGTGCTGATAGTGATGAAAGAATCTATTATTTGCTGTCCATTACCAGTTCATCCTGTGACTTGAAAGAATGGGCTCCAACTCCACGCTAAATCAAAACAGGTCTATCAATATTATAATTAAAAGGCTTTACATTCAGTCAATTATGAGATTTTTAAATTCAAAATCACATTAGGTAGTTGAACTCCCCTTAAAGAGTAGTACTTCATGAAACTCAGCTGAGTCTTAATTTCCACCAATCATCAGCATACAGTTGCATTAGCAATCTGTACAAATAAACCTCAACAGAAAACTATGGGTAACAGGTGCAGCAGTAGCTACACCCGTCAGGATAGGAACATAAAAGGTAGTATCACCTCCAAAGTGCCAGGCAACAGTAGTAGCCTTCAACAGTAGCACACAGCAGGATAGCAGGTCACATATCCTAGAAAGGAAAGCTTTGAGTCTAACGAGAAACACACAGTAATGTAAAAGACAAGAACACATGCGAACAACAATGTTGTGGGTTGCATCACCACAGTCCAATGAGAAGAAGTCTTTCGGTGGTCCGCAATCTTCATTCTTCCTTTCCTATGGGAAACATTAGGTCCACAGTCGATTTTCAAATATGTAAGAGACATATCTGGAAACGTCTAACCTTGGTTCCCAGAGAAGTTTATTGCAGAGTCTATTCTACCATTTATTCAATGTTTCACTGAGTAACAATGAACTACACTAAAGGCAGAAACATTTGCTTGCAGATTTTTAGTTAGGTAGTGCTTTTTGTATTTCATATAAGTGAGAGTTATTTTTAAAATGTGTGATTTCCTATTCAGTAATATGTGAACATGAGATGGATAAGATGTTCAAGCTTGGTGCATCAAGAATATGTAGTTTAAAGAAAGGAATGAATTTTATAAACTCAGAACATTTCTTCAGCTGACCATTAAGGTCAAGCTATTAAATATATTTGAGCATGGTTCAGCAATTTCTAAAGCTTCTATTTGTGAAGGGAAATCTAACAGTAGTCTACCATTGAATATGGCTGCCTTGTACATTTTGCACATTTTGACTATGTGCATTTTACTGTTTTTTCACGTTGATACCTAAGGCAGATTATCAGCTTTGTTAATTAATTTGAATTATATTTTCTAACTCTATTAATACCAGAACAATGACAGGAGGCACCGTACAAATGCCATAAAAAAAAAATGTTTTATATTTATTTTTATTGAAATAAAACCAGCAAGGCAGCAACAAATTACACAAAGCGGTTAGACAAGGGCGGATCATCATAGCAATAATCAACAGAATAAAAGACATATTGATGGGGGAAGGGGGGACGGAAGAAGGAGGGGCATCAAAGACATTACTAATTCAGGGTCAGGGGGAAAGCAGGACATCAAGAACAGCTGTCGCTGGTGGTATACATATGTCTCCTCTATAGCGGTTCTAGGGGCCCCAGATGTTATGCCATTTCCGTGGACGACCCCGAGCCAAATATACAATTTTTTCCCTGAACATGCACCAATCCATGTTGTCCATCCACACCTCAAGAGTAGGAGGCCGCTGGGATCCCCACAACTGTGCAATATTACGTTTGGCGATCATGGCCCCCAGAGTCACCCATTGAGTCTGAGCTACATTATGATCGGTGGGCTCCCAAATATTCAACAGGCAGCGCCTAGCTTCTGGTAAAAGAGCCACACCCGTAACCTCCTGGAGCACTTTATGGATCTTACTCTAATAATCAGCAACTTCCCTACACTCCCAAATGATGTGCAGAAACGTAGCCAGCTGACCGCAACCCCGTTGACACAAACCCTCCTCAGAGAAACCCATTCGAACCAAACGGGGACCTGTGACATATACCCTATGTAATATTTTGAGTTGAACTAATCTGAGTCGAGCCGGAATCGCGACCTCCTTGGGAGAGGAGATCGCCGACTGCCAGTCCTCATCATCAAGCTCAAGGCCGTCACGGGTCCACTGATCTCGCAATTGCGACAGAAGGTCTGCCCTATGATTAATCAATTTTTTATACACCAGGGAGATGGTACTATCCGGTATATGACCGTCCAAAACACGGTCCTCCAGCGGGGCAGACTCCGGTATCTCCTCCCCTTCCGGGAAGACTGAATTCAACGCATGGCGAATCTGAGCATAACGGAAGTACTCCGTTCCTCCCAATTCAAACTCGGTCTGCAAGACCGCAAATGACTTCACTTGTCCCTTAATCCAGAGATCTCCCACCCTGGTGATGCCAATGAGATCCCACTTGTCAAACCCCTTCGTGTTCCACAATTTACCAAGCCTATCAGATGCAAAAAGCGGGTCGCCAAGGTCAAACGATCCTTCCATCCTAACGCACTAGTTGCATCCTGCCAGACCCATACTGCCGTCCTCGTCGGCCCCGTCAAAGACCTCACCACCGATTTAGAATATAACGCCCTGTAGTAATTGCCTCCGGGGAGCAGCCACCTATCCATGGCGAAACCAGGGTTTGACCCGGGGCAATACATACCATGGTTGATAGCCCCTAGCTGCGATGCCCAATAGTACCGTTTAATGTCGGGAAGAGCAATACCCCCGTCATATCACGGGAGTGTCAATTTGGCGAGCGCAATACGGGGTCTACCATCCCACAACAATTTCCTCTGCAGACCCTCGACTATTCGAAAGTAGCTCACAGGAACTACGTCAAGCGTGTTCTGCAGGGCGTACAAAGAACGAGGAAGAGACATCATCTTAAAAAGGGCCGTTCGCCCAAGCAACGAAAGCGGAAGCTTACGCCAACTCGCTACATCTCTTTTCAACCGCGTCAAAGGAGGGAGAAGATTTTTCTCGTACCGGACCAAGGGGTCCATCGAAACATAAATACCAAGATATTTAAACCCCTCTTGCGCAATCTGGATGGGACAGCCACGCGGCAGAACCGGAGCTTCACCACAGAGGACATAAAGATAGATTTTGCCCAGTTAATGATCAGGCCCGAGTTTCTACCAAAGGAAGTCAAAACGTCACATAATACTATCAGGGACTTCCTGGGAGAAGTCAGATAAAGCAGAATGTCATTCGCATATAAGGAGATGCTATCTTCGTATTCCGGAGACCAGTGAATACCCCTCATGGAGGGCTCCCAACGGATCCACGCAGCGAGGGGTTCAAGGGCCAACGCAAACAAAAGAGGAGACAGCGGATAACCCTGGCGGGTACCCGCCCGAGACAAAATTATGCTGAAACACGACCGTTTACCACTATCTGAGCGAGGGGGTCCGCGTAAAGAAGCCGCACCCAGCCAATAAATTCCGATCCGAAACCAAATTTAGCTAACACCGCCCACAAATACGGCCATTCCATAGTATCAAACGCCATAGTGGCATCCAAGGACGCCAAAATGGTCGGCTCACGCAGCATCGCCGCCCTAGCGAGAACCCCATGCAGGCGCCGAAGATTCAACGCTGTGTTCCTGTGTGGGATAAAACCGGATTGAGCTGGATGAATTAGATCACTGATGACCGTGATCAATCTATTAGCTAATAACTTAGCAAGAATTTTAGGTTCGGCGTTTAACAATGAAATTGGCTGATACGAGGCACATTTATTCCTTGGTTTCCCTTCCTTGTGTATTACAACTATAGTTGCCAACCGCTGATCTCGGGGGAGAAAACCACGATCCCGGGACTCCAGAAACATGTCCCTTAAATACGGGGCGATCTTGTCAGGCCGAAGCTTGTATAGCTCTATTGGTAGACCATTGGGGCCCATCGCCTTACCCGAACGAAAGCGACGCATAGCTAATGCTACCTCGTGCGCCGTTATTGTAGAATCCATGAGTTCCCTATCCTCCTCAGAAAGACTCGGAAGGACTATATCTCGCAGTATTAAGCAAGAGTCCTCCTCCGGTCTATCAGACACGGCAGAGTACACAGTATGGAAATGATCGGCGAAACATGCCTCTATCCATTGTGGGTCGGTAATCAGGGCCCCACCTTCCATCTTAATCTCCGGTACTACACGACTTGCTCTGTCTTTTCTATCCAACCAAGCTATCAATTTGCCAGCCTTGTCCCCAACATCATAGAGACGCCCCTGCTGCTCTCGGCCAAGGGCTTCGCCGCATCCGACACCAATGTCCTATATTCCAGCTGCTTCAATTGCAGAACATGCAGTCTAGAGTGGGTCACCTCCAGTTCTAGGGCCAATTCTAAGTCAGCTATCTCCGTCTCTATCTTTATCACTTCCTCCTCCTTCTGTTTTTTAACTCCAGCAATCAATGATAGGGCTTGACCCCTGAGGATGGTCTTGAACGCCTCCCACAATGAGACCGCGGAAGAAACCGAGCTGTCATACTCCTGGAAATAATGATCCAGGGCCTTCACAAGCTCACTGCGGGTTTTAGGATTGCGAAGATACCACGGGTTAATCGGGGCTACCCGACCCTCGGCACCCGAGACTAAGTCCAACCAAAACCACAGTGGGGACTGATCGGAGATACCCCGAGCCATATGCCTGACCTCTGTAACACAAAATGCCTGCGCAGCTGGTACCAACACATAATCAATTCTAGAGAGACTACCTTAGGCGCCCGAATGAAATGTATACTGCCGCTGAGTAGAATGGAGCAACCTCCAACAGTCCACCAGGCCCAATGCGTCCATTAAATCAGGAAGCCAACCATGCATCCCCCTTAGGTCCGTGGGTGGATGCCTATCAAGCATACCGGAAACCACCGCATTAAAATCCCCACCCAGTATCGGGGAGATCGAGCAAAACCCCGCCCCAAATCAGCAAAGGTAGTCGATTGTAGACCAGGAGGAACATAGATAGAAACCAGGGAAAGTGTGCGGCCCTCCCACCGCCCCGAAAGCGCCACATAGCGTCCCCTGTCATCAAGGACCGTAGAGTCCATCTCAAGCGGGAGAGCATTTTTAATAAGAATTCCAACCCCTCGGGACCCAGAGGAGAACCCAGCATGGGCCACCAGACGATACCCCTTCCTATTCATGTCGTGACACGTATTCCCCACCAAGTGAGTTTCTTGAAGAAGAACAACATCAGGGGAGTGACGTTTCAGAAGTTGTAGTACCACCCCATGCTTAATCTTGTCCCCCAACCCATTAACATTCCAACTCATCAACCTCAACCCCCTACCCCCATCGTAAAAGAGAAAGAAGATCCAACCCCGAACAGAGCCCAATACTTCAATGAAACTGTCCTGCAATATAGCACCTTGCAAAAACAGCGAACAAAAAATCAACACCCCCCACCACCTACCCCCAAACAACCCGTTACAACACCCCCCACCCTGCACCCCTGCATACGACTAAGAAGCCACCCCAACTCGCAGTGTGCCTGTCGCCCCCACATCTAAACTAAACTACAAAAAGTAAAGCTGAAGAGGAGAAGACCCATCGATAGCCCCGCAACCCCCCATGCAAAAAACTGGCAGCAGCACATCGGAATTGGAACCACCATATTAACAATCCCCCCATTGTCCCCGGAGACCAGGCAAACAGCGCTCATTCCTGCTCCTCAGGTCCTCCCTCCGCTCCACCAGGCTGACTTTCAGGATCCTGTTGGGCCGGCAGAGTGTGAAACCAATCGGCCACCACCTCTGGCTTATCAAAAAAGTACACCCGTTCGTTATATTCAATCCTCAACTTGGCAGGAAAGAGCATGGCGTATTTGAGACCCATATCTCGGAGTCTCCTTTTCACACCCAGAAAACTGAGTCTTTGTTTCTGGACCGTCTGTGTAAAGTCCGGGTAGAAACTGATGGAAGAGTTTTCAAACTTCAGGGGACCTCCCGCCCGTGAGGCCTGAAGGATAGCGTCTCTGTCCCGAAAGTTAAAAATCCGTGCTATCAAAGGCTGCGGCGGGGCTCCCACTTTCGGTCTGCCACCCGGGACTCTATGGGCCCGTTCCACCATGAAGAACTTGCTCAGTCCCTTGGGTGCTAGTTGTTTGACGATAAGGTCTTCAACAAAGAGGTCAGTCGCTTGATCTTCAGCCTTCTCCGGAACCCCAATTATACGGATGTTGTTCCGCCGGGCCCTGCCTTCGAAATCCTCCAGGCGACGGATAACAATGTCATTAGAGGCCCTTAAAGTACGGACCGTAGTTTGTAGTTCAGCGACGTCGTCTGCTAGGCTCGATGTTTTAATATCCAACGATTTGACCTTTTCATTGGTTTTTGTGAGGTCTGTACGGATCAAATTCACATCGATCGCCAGAGTATCCAATTTGTGGGCAAGGGTCTCCATTTGTTTCCCGAGGGAAGATTGGATACCATCGATGGCGGCCATCACATCCTGCAGTGTCGGCTCTGTCACCGGAATCGATGAACTCTTTGCTTCCTCCAGCGACCTACCCGGTCCACTGGGCGACCCCCTAACCTGAGCATAACGATCCATGACGTTGGTTTGGGTATATCCACCCCATCTGTTGTTTTTTACCTTCTGTCTGTCTCCCTCAGGTTTGCCCGCCATGTCGGGACAATATCAGATAATGTCCAGAGCAAAAGCCAGGAGGGGGACACTGCAAACCAACCAGGGAGCAATAAACGAATCCCACTCAAAGGGAATGTCGACCAGGGCGATAGAGCGGTAGGGGGTCAAGAGAGCGAAAGTCAAACAATGGCCCCGGACAAAGGAACAAAAGTGCCCAAAAAGGCAGCGTATAGTCTAGTCCAAGACCAAAAACTCCGAGCACGTCCGAGAGCCAGTTGGGATACGAGCCGTAGAAGCAAGTGAAGCGTCTCAGGCCCGGGATCCAACTCAATTGTCAAAAACGAAAGCGAAAATGAGCCGGACCGGGCGTCTCTGCTGCCTTAGGCCGATGTTGTTCGATTACGCCCCGGGCACCATTCCAACTCGGGCGCCGGGCATCCAAGAGACGAAGGCCACAAACTTCCCAGCACCACAACTCCGGTCTCCGGGGACCGATCGGGATACTGACAACAGTTTTCGACTCTCCTGTGGTTAATCTGTACAAAGATGTCAACAGCGCACAGGATAAGTGACAGGATATATTCGGGAGGTTACGAGGGTCTCGGGAGCCCTGTGCTCACGCGGCCATCTTGGTTGCGCGCCTTCCATAAAATTTTTGATTTCTCAGCGACACAGTTCTGCTTCCAACAGAGTGCCTGCATACCGAATGGGTGATTAGAGCACTATAAAACACCAATAACATAACATAACATAACATAACATAACATAACATAACATAAAATAACATAACATACCATAACATAACAACAGAAGCATATCTACTAGGCCCTTTATTTTATTTGTTTTGAATTTTATATAGCGTGAACTAGACTTGAGGGCATCAGAGAGCTTTACAATAATTACATATTAAAGGAGTTCAGATCATAGGATAGTGCTTTACAAGAATTACATGTGCATCGTTTACATCTTATACTGTGGGCATAGCAGAAAAGCAATACAATACAGGGCAGGAAGCAGGTAAGCAGGGCTCATTTTACAAGAGGTGGATACAGGTGAGGAGCATATATTATATAGTATATGGCGGGGTTAGATGGTATAATTTGTGAGTCAAGCAAGCTAGTTTAGGTGGATGAGTTTAGAAATGTATTGAGAAGAGACAGTTGAAGTGAAGGTAGTATTGGTTGTCATGCAGTTCCTTAGGAAGGGCATTCCAAATTCTCGTGGCGTTTCCCGTGAAGGATCGAGTGATGGATTTGGTTTTCTTAAATTTTGGAGGGATGAGAAGAAGGATGTTTGAACTTCATATAGGTCTTTTTTGGCCCACTTTTGTGGGTATGTTAATGAGGTAGGTAGACATTCCAGAGTAGAGAGCGTTGTGTGTTACGCAGACTGTTTTGAATATGCTCCTTGCTTCAATTGGTAACCTATTTTTTGAGAGTGGGATTGATGTGGTTGAATCGTCACTCTCCAGAGAGTTGTGTTGAGTGTGGACTTCATTGGCAGAAGGTGGGTTTTTGGGCCGCGAGTAATCGTTGCATTGCCGTAGTCCAACTTTGATAGGACAAGGGATTTTATTATGGTCTTCAAGTCATCAAAGGGGATAAAAGGTTAGATTTTTTAATGTGTTTTAAGGTGTAGAAGGCACTTTTTGTGGCGGCATTGATATGTCCTTTCATATTCAGGCTTTTGTTGAGAGTAATCCGAAGGGATTTGACAGAGTTAGATGTAGCTAGTTTATAGTTTAGTACAGTTAGACTGTTGACCAGTGGTGGATGGGGTAGGGATTGTTTTTATGCTGGATGAGGAGGAGTTCAGTTTTATTGGAGTTTAATTTAAGGTGGTGTTATTGAGCAAGGTGTGTATCAGGAAGAGAGTGTTGCTGAGAAATTTGATGTCTTTGAGTAAGTAAATAAATCTGGTATTTGTAACATGCAAACTAATCTCCCCTAAGGTCTCAATGCGCTGGGGGGGCATCAGGAAGATTAAGTGAGCTATTGCCCAGAGTCACGTGATGCTGAGCTGAGCTGCCGCCAGGGACCGAACCGTGACCCCCATGCTCTGGAGAAAGCCTCTCTGGCCGCTTTGGGTGTCATCTGCATACAGGTGGTAAGCAATTCTATATTATTTCAGGATCATTGCAAGAGGTTCCATGTAGCGGTTAAAGAGGGTAGGATAGGATTGATCCTTGGGGGACCCCTTGGTTGACAGTTTATTTTGATTAGGTTAGATCTTTCATTCAGGTATAATGAGACCATTGTAGGATGGTGCTGCAGATGCCTGCCCATTGTGTGAGGGTGTTGAGAAAAGTGTTGTGGTTGACAGTATCAAAGGCCACTGATAGGTCCATGAGGACGAGGAGACCGGCATTGTCCTCGTTGAGGGATCTGTATAGATCATCAGTGGAGTTCAGGATTGCAGACTATACTGCAGCCTTTCCTAAACCCAGACTCAAAAGTGCAGTGTAAGTTGGATTTCTCACTGTAATTGTTTAATTGAGAGAGGACACTTTTATTGATGGTTTTACGATGTAGGCGAATGTTGGTGATGGGCTTGTAGTTATTGAGGTTTTCAGGGTCAGCTTCAGGCTTCTTTTTGAGGAGGGTGATTTGGCCAAGTTTAAGGGATACAAACAAGGAGCCACTGTATAGGGAGGAGTTGATGATATTCATTTAGGTTGGAGCGATGATGTGACTGAGGTTTTTAACAAGGCAGGAGGGGAGAGGGTCAAAGAGGTGGGAGGTCGGCTCTATGGATGATAGTATTTCCCTGACTTACTTTTCAGATATGGTTGTGAATTCTGACCAGTTTGTGTTATTTTTTGGATGGATGTAGTTGGTGCTGTAGCTCTGGTATTCTGAGATGTTGGGAATGTAGGGATTGACAAGTTTGTTTATGTTTGACATACATTTATCCCCTCTTCTTTTGGCCTAAGGACATTTTTACCTCATCTTTCACCAGGAAATCCCTGTTAGTGATACTCTGGCAGTACCATATATGTGACAGAAACAAACCAAACAGGAACACTCAAGGGTGGTAATTAAGGACTGTTACAAGGAAGAGTATGGGTTGGAGTGGTGTAGGTTGCTCTTTATACTTCATCCCACATTTGTGTTACATTCCTTACGTAATGAGAATTAACCAAGCAGTGTAGAATACAGCACACATACAAAGAGGGAAACTTGAGGAGAAATGAAAACAAGAAGGCAGATTTTATATTTTTAAACAGATTTTATTTGTCAAATAGCACATATGAAGCGAATCTCTGTCAATCAATCACGTGTTTGTTAAGTGCTACTACTCACCTGTGAGGGTCTCAAGGCGCTGGGTGTGGGTGTGGGGGGTTTCGCAGGTTCCAGTCCATCAAGGAGGGGGTCTGTCAAAGAGCCAGGGGTTGAGGTTTCTTGTGAAGATTGGGAGAGATGTTGTCTGTCTGAGGTGGAGAGGGAGGGCGTTCCAGACTCTGGCCATGAGGAAGGAGAAGGAGCGGCCGCCTGCTCTGATCTTACTGGTGCGGGGGACCACGGCGTAGGAGATCTGGGCTGATTAAAGGGTCCTTTGGAATGCATGGAATTTGAGTCGGCTGTTCAGGTATGCTGGTCCGGTGTCGTGGAGGGCCTTGTGAGCGTGGGTGAGCATCTTGAAGGTGACTCTAGCTTCGATGGGGAGCCAGTGGAGTGTGCGCAGCTGCTGGGAGATGTGGCAGTGTCTTGGCAGGTTGAGGACCACTCTTGCGGCGGCGTTCTGGATGTTCTGTAGCTTGTATGTGAGGTTTTTGTTTAATACAGCGTAGAGTGCATTGCCATAGTCGAGTCTGCTGGTGACCAGGGCGTGAGTGACGGTCTTTCTGTGTTCGAGGGGGATCCATTTGAAGGTCTTGCGTAGGAGGTGGGCGTGGGGAAGCAGGACGAAACGGCGTTGATCTGGTGGTCCATTTTGAGTTTGGAGTCCAGGATGATTCCCAGGTTGAGTGTGTGGTCCATGGGGGTGGGTGGACTTCCGAGCGCGGGGGGCCACCAGGTGTCGCTCTAGGCATCGGGTTGTGGGTCCAAGATGAGTACTTCTGTTTTGTTGGTGTTTAGTTGAAGGCAGCTATTTTTCATCCATTTGGCGACGGCTTCCATGCCTTCTCGAAAATTGTGTCTGTCGGTGTTGGGTTCGTTGGATAGGGAGATGATGAGTTTGGTGTTGTCTGGGTATGACACAATGTTGAGTCCTTAGGTTCTGACGATGGGGCGAGCGGAGCCATGTAGACATTGAAGAGAGTAGGGCTGAGGGATGACTCCTGGGGGACTCCGCAGGTGATTGGTGTAGGGTCCGAGAGGAAAGAGAGCTCTGTGATCCAGAAACTTCTGCATAATAAGTTTACATCATCATGACTTTGACTTTTACAAAACCATAATAAAAGTAAAATGGAAAGCAATACAGATGAAATAAATCAACAAAGAAACCATAACACAACAAATTCCCACCCCCCGTTGCACTAAATTAAGGCAGATTATTTTGGTGCAAATACTTGCCTACAATCTTTTGTGGATAGGGATTTGTGCCCAAACCAGTGGGTGGTTGCATGCGAACGCCCATGCACCACGCATGGCATGCCCCCTTTAATGAAAAGTAACGCAAGGCAGCACATTGCACAGCTTTGAGTTACTGCTGGTTACAATCCAACGCAAATCGTGATTTGCATTGGATTGTAAATACTACCAATGAACTATGCATTGGGAGACATATTTACCAATTTCTCATGCAGCACAGTGAAGCACCTGCAATTGCAGCACTGCGTCAGGAGAGAGCAGGTGAACACCAAATGTAATGAAATATGGCACCCTACTTCACTCTCCCTAGCGCTGGCTCTGAAATAGCTGTGCGCCACAGAGACATCTCTGTGCCACAGTGCAAGGGTGTCTCTGAGTCAAGCATAGGTTTCATACTGGAAGGATATATGCTTAGACTAATTTTAAACAACATGTTCCCACTTTTTATGTGTGCTCTACAGTGCAGCTCACATGCAAAGTCAGAACATAAAGGAGAAAAAATGCATTTCTCCTTCACAGCGCTTGGTTCAAGGGTGCGCTATTTTGTGACACTAAAACCGTTCTACTTTATTTAGTAAATTGTGTTTAGCGCCAGAAACCTTGAGTGGTTGCATGGGAACTCCATGGTTCTCCCCCTTGTACTGCTTCGTGTTACTGTCACGTTATTTCCTGCGCTGAACAAGTTTAGCCTTGGAATGAAAATCTGAAAAAAATGCTCTGCGCCAATTTGCGTCAACTTTGTGATGTAAACAGGGCATAAAATCTTAGTAAATCTGCCCCTGGGTTTCGTTAAAAAAGTATTTGTAAATCTGGGCCTCTGTTTGCTAGGTCGATACTAATGTCTTCACAGAACGGTAAATATATTCTGCTGACTGTATTGTTTCACGTGCATAGAAAGAATACTCAAGCTTGTTGCTTAAAAATCCATACGCAATCCAGTGTAAAAAACGAAGCAGTTTTCGGGTAATTAATTTCCAGAGAACAGGAGACGCTGAAAACCATAACGTACAATTAATCCACATTTTGCTGCAGAGTTTAGCTATACAAACATACTGTAATCTGTAAAGAATATCAGAACGCCGTCCTTTAAAAAAAAAAAAAAACGGACAGTTTTCTTACTGTTTCATATTATTACATCGAACGAAGCAGAAGCGGATGAAAATGTGATTCCTCTTTGTACGTGGTGTCCCACCACGCTGTTTCTCACGCACGGTGGTTCTCGTTTGTTTTTCACTTAATTGACTCCCGTCACACTTTCTGCACTTTTCATTTATTACTGCCGTTTCGTGCCTACTTTACATGTTTGCGATGTTTTGAAGTCATTTGACAGGAAAAGCATAATTTAATGAGAAATTGTAATAGAATCAGTCGGCCAAAATAAGGATACAGAGCCAAGAAGCACGTGCACTTCAAATTCTTCTTATAGCTGATTTCAGGTATTTGGTTATGAAATTTAGATGGAGCCGCCGTTTGCTCTGATTTTCAGTTTTTTCTACCTTTCTATTACATTTTAAAAGTATTTATACACATTAATAACCCTCGAAAAAAAGTTTGACATAATAAAGTGCTGATCAGAATTTACAAATCAATAGGTCCTGGGGGCTTTCCCAAAACATACATTCTCCTCCTACCAATTATGTACCTATAATATAGCCTGGTCAATTGTTTTGTGACACCATTAAGCGGAATCAATTTATGAAATCATTTTTTTTCTTTTTTCTTCTTCTGCGAAATTTTGGCACTTGGCCCTCACTGAATATTTTCTCTGATTCCATTTGAACGTTAACAAGGCAAACACCACACTCATTCTTTGTCACCACTGCCCGTCCCAACAATGCGACTAAACCCACGGTCCTGGGGACCGGCATTGATACCTGGTTTTCTTTTCACAAGAAAGTTTACCTTATGTGGTGGTACACAAATGTTTCTTTTCATCATTATCAAATACTTTGCCACACTTCCCCATCATTGTGAAATGCATTCCCTACTCCAATTAAATCCTTAACATTTTAATTGTCTTAAAAACATCCTTTAGAAATTTCAAATAATTCCTAGGCACCCTTGAAAACTCTGCAGTAACTGCCCTTTATCAACCGCTTTCAGCGTCCTCTTCTTTGCCTCAGCCACTTCCTCTTTGAGCTTTACCAAAGCTTTCAACACAGTTTGACCTCCATTCCATTCCTTTCCTGAACAAAAAAGGATTTCTGGAAAAATAAGATGCTATCCCCATCTTCAAATATTTTCTACATTAAATGGAGAACACCAACCCAAATGGCATCAGGCACAACCCCAGGCCCTCAGCGGTGATACATAAAAGCAAGTAGGTAAAATCTTTCACGAACCACGTTTGGTGATGCACTAATGTCAAATCAACCAAACTAAATATACTTGATTCTCCTAGAGAACTAAACAAATTAGCAGTAAGTACATTGACTAAATATTCTACATTAGGACTTGATTATGAGCTCCCTTGAGGATGGTGTGCTAGTTATTGCAACTATTAAAAACAAATACCCCAGGGTTTGGAATTTGATAGGTGCGAAAAATAGCAGCTATGATATGTTTTGACCTTCATAATGAGCAGGATGTGTGTTTTGGTGTGTTTAGACAAAATATCGGGCGAAACAAATCTCGTGTGGACAAAATATTGTGTCAAGAATATCGAGGACAAAAATATTGTACAGGTAAGTTTCAATACGGAAGCAAAGGTTTACTATGTATAATTCCATATATACGTACATTGACGAAATATATCTCCAAGATATGTAGATGTGGAGTTAAGATTAGTAGTAAATCTATACTGAGCACTTTCACCTACCTTGGGGCCTCATTTATGAGGTTGTGACGTAGGGCAGCGCCACAAGGAATCTTGCTATGCTGCCCTACACCAAAACAAAAGGGCAGGAATGCACCATATCTATGTGATATAGCGCCTTCCTGTCCTTTTCCCCATCGCTAGCGCACAATGGGGACAACTTCCTGCACTAAATCAATTAATTTAGGCGATTTCCTCTTTCCATGTGTGCTGCAAAATGCAGCACACATAGAAAAAAAGAAAAAATGAGGAGAAATGAAAACATTTCTCCTTGTTACACCTCTCTAGCGCCACCCCTGAGGTGGCATTAGATTCTGATGCATTTCCAGGGTTACCATTTCTCGTAAATCTGGGAATGCTTCAGATTCCATGTGTGTTGCTTGGGTACACCCACAGCAACACCCATGGAATGCCCGTTTCACCAGTGTTATGCGTAAAAGGGGCACATATTTACAATGCCATGAAAAGCCACATAAAGTGGCTTTACGTGGCCTTGTAAATATGCCGGTACCCATTGTGCCATCGGAACATCAAAAAAGTGACGTTCCAGTGCTGCAAGGGGGTATATTCTGATCCTCAATAGTTTGACAAAATATTCTGACCACACAATATTTTTATTTATGTTATTCTGTCAGTGATCTACATACAATTTGTTTTGACAGAAAGTTATGTGTGGAGCCACTGGAATTTTGAAACAGGGAGGAACAAATTAGTCTCAAGGTTGACTAAATTAGGTGGCAAAAAAAAGGCAAATTACGTGCCATAATGTGGCACAGTTTGTGGCAGTATTACTTAACATTGAGCAGAGGCTGCACTGGATCCACAATCATAATTTGTTCCTCCATGTTACATAATTCCAGTGGCTCCATAAATATCTTTTTTACACTTGTCAAAAAATGGTATGTTGTTATAACATAGCTGTTAGACCTGACATCAATGGCGTGAGTCTACCTTCCATTTTGACAGATTGCCTCCTCTGTTTTTGATATGTTTTTGCTGGATTTATGCTTTGGGCACTGTGCCACTGCTAATCAGTGCCACAGTGCAAGTGCTCCCTATGTTAAATTGATATACTAATCGATTCCTTGATTGGGTTATTTGATTTATCTGTCAGCCCCTAGTACAGTGCTCCATGTGTGTCCAGGGCTTGTAAATCAAATGCTGCTGGTGGACTTGCAGAACTGGTTGTGCCAGCCACAGAAGCAGCTTTTAAAGTGTGTCTCAGGCCTGCCATTGCAAGGCCTGTGTGCAGTCTAGCACTGCCATGTCGACTTGGCCAAGTGCATCCACTTGCCAGTCCCTAAACCTTCCCTTTGCTTCATGCTAGACACCCCTATGGTGCCTATATACCCCTTCCTGCTAGACCTGCCCTATGGTAGGCCCAAGGGCAGGGTGCATTGTATGTATAAGGTAGGACATGCTCTGATGTGTGTAGCCTGTCCTAGTAGTGAATTACAGCCATTTTCGTTTTTTACTATTGAAGGCTATCTGTTCTCCTTAGGCCAGAATGGGCAGTTAGATTATTACATTCTTATAATCCTAACTGACTCAGGGAACCTTGGTAGAAATTCGAATTTAGTATGCTTGAACTCAGAATAATAAAATACATCTTTTAGTAAAGTTGGTTTTAGTATTCTGTGTTTAAAAATACCACTTTTAGAAATTAGGTATTTTCTTGCCTAACTGTCCAGGCTTGCCTCTGCTGGGTTGTGTATTCCTTGTCTGGGTTTGTGAGTGACAGGGCTGGGGAATTCCAGGAGACAGGCTGGGGCAGCCCGGTGGCGAATAGGGAGATCTGCATCTAGATGGGAGGGAAGAGTTGCCCATTGGACCTGAATAGGGCTGGGCCTTCCCTCTACAATGCTGGCTCCACCCCCTGTGGTTTGTCTAATGTCTCTGCCCTGCACTGTGAAAGGAGAGGAGGAATCATGTCAACAAAGTGCTCAGGAACTGGTTTGGACTAGGAAGAGGCCTCTCTGCCTTCAGAGAACAATGGATTTTGGGATATAAATATTGAGACCCTGATCCCAAGAAATTAGATCACCTCTGGAACAAGAAACCTTTCTGCCAAGGAGAAGAACCAAGGAAGCTGCAGGAGTTTGGACTGCCCCTCTGCCAGTGTGCTGTTTGCTGGGTTGGCCTGCAGAGGTTGCTTCATTGCCAAGGGAAAGGAGAAGGAACTTTTTAAGGACTTTCATCATCTACAGAATATTCTCCAAGTGCTTGAACTGTGCTTGCCTCCTGCTGAAGTCTCAGGGACAAAAGACTTCACCTCCAGCTCCCTCCTGAATTTCCTTGCTGGGAACTCTGACTCCAGACACTTGCGTGCCGCTGGGAGCTGGAAGCGCGACGCATCGAGAAGAAGCGTGTCGCCGCCGCAGCTGAAATCATCGCAACGCCGGAGAAGCGAGCCATCGTCGCATCTCCCTGGAAGCGTGTGTTCATCGAAGCTGCCTGCTGTCGCGTCATTGAGAGAGTCGCCATCGCATCACCGCAGAAGCGTGTCGCAGGGCCTGTCGCGGCTCCAAAGTACAGAGTCGTCGCAAGGCTGCCAGGGCGTCATCACATCGTCATCATATCGCCGCATTAAGGGTGCCATCTTCTCGCATCGCAACCGGATTGTCGTATCGCATCAAGGCACCATATTGCGCACCGCAACGGGCCCGCAGGCCGAGAATCTACGCATCACCTCCGCACCGGTAAGGCTCATGACGAGTCCCCTACTCTGCGCAAGCATTGAGGAAGGACGCAACCGTTCCCCCGGGTCATAGAACCGACGCATCTCCCCTTTTGCAAGTCTTTTGTTCACTTCGCGTTACGCATCCAGGTACTTTGTTGAGAACTTTGTCGCATTTACCAACGACTTGAACTAAGAGACTTTAACCCCTTGACCCCGGCAAAAATTCCGCCGCGGTGCGGGTGATTTACGGCGTGGGCGTGGTTCGGACGGCCCCCGGCTGTCCTCCGCACACGCCCACCGTGACGTCGGACGGCCGCTGGCCGTCCGACGCATGGAAGGGGTTAATCATCTTTTAAGTAATCTTAAGTGTAGTATTGTGGATTTTTGTCGTTTTTGGTCTTGTGTTTAAGTCTATATAAAGAATACTTATTTTTATAAAACCTGTGTTGTGTCCATCTGTAGTGTTTTCACTGTATTACTGTGTATATTCACAAATGATTAACACACTGCCTCTGAGATAAGCCTGTCTGCTCGTGCCAAGCTACCAAGGGGGTGAGCAGGGGTTATTAAGGAGTGTAGGTCCTATTTGGACAAAGGTGAATACCATTGCCAACTAGAGACCCCCAGATCTAACATTGGTGGTCAGCGGTGAGGATTTGGACTTTGCATTTGTGTTTTATATACAGTGATTGGTGTACAGTACTAGTGAGTGCAGACCAAACGTGACCACATACTTTTGCTTAGACTCCTTTTTCCTTGGACTGTTAGTTTTTCCTGAAAACTCCCAATTTTTACTACCATGAGTAAACCCACATCTGTTGCATCTATGGATCTTGATTTTGAGGAAGAGAGGTTGGGAACCTATACTATGAAACAGCTCAAGTATCTCTGCAAGAAATTGAAAGTTGCCACACCAGGCATTTCTAGAAAGGAAGACTACCAAAAGGCGCTGAGGGCCTGGGTAGAAGCAAGAAATGTCCCTGATCTTGTGGTGGCGCCAGTTGGGGATACAGATGGGCAAATTGATGGGCTAGAGTTTCCAGCCAGGGGAGGGGTGCTGTCCCCACTTGGCAGCAGCATCTCTTCCAAAGACCTGTCCCCCAGACAATTGGAAGACAGGGAGAGAAATAGGGCACTGAAGCTGGAGTTGGCTCAGCTTAAGATGGAGAGTCAGAGGGAAACCGAGAATAACAGGTTGCCTTTGGAAAGAGAGAGAAGGAGAATGGAGAATGAGAGGATGTAGAGGGAGTTAGAGATCAAGGCCAAGGGCCTAGAAATCAATTCCTCTGCTGGCAGCGTACCATCTGTGCCTTCAGAAGGCAGGGTGCGTATTCCCAAGGAAGTCATCAACGATTTTCACAAAGGTGAAGATATTGGTTAGTGGTTTGCAGCCTATGAGATAGCGATGTTTGCCCATCGGGTCTCTGAGAAGGATTGGGGAGCGGGGTTGTGGGGCCGCTTTCTGACTGAGGGGAGGGATACTTTGTTAGACCTACCCAGTGAGCATAGGATGTCTTATCACCACATGAAACAAGCACTGATGACAAGGTATGGGTTAACTCCAGAGCGCTATAGACAAAGGTTCAGGAATTTTAAGAAACTGGAGGGAACCACTTGGCTAGAATATGTGTCTTTCTTTTGCAGAGCTATGGATGGTTGGGTGAGGGGTAGTAATGTTGATAATTTTCAAGTGCTCTATGATTTGATTGCTAGGGAGCACTTGTCTGCTAATTGTTTTCCAGAGCTACGCCAGCACCTTATTGATAGCAAGTTGACTAATCCTAGAAAGCTTGCTGAAGAAGTGGACCACTGGGTCAGTACCAGGGTCCACAAGGGTCTTGTGGGAGACTCTGCCAAAGGTGGGCAGGGTCCCTAGCAGAAGAGTGGGGGGACAAGCGTAAACAGAGGGAGTTCCAAAAATGTCCCCAAGGTAATATCCAAGGGAACCAAGGTAAGGGTTCCCAGCCTACCCCTGAAAAGAAGTCAGGACCCCGACAGGTAAACCTGTTCAGAGGGGGCCCGTTACCTGCTTTCAGTGTAAGCAGGTGGGACACCGTTGGTATGATCCCCAGTGTCCTCAGAAAGGACAGTATGTGCCACCCCGTGCATCACCCCGTCAGATGGCCAGTGTAGCCCTGGGTGGGGAGGAGATGGGTGCCCAAGGTGGGTGGGGTCCTGCAGAAATGTCCCTCGCCTCATTAGGAGACTTTGAGACGGTCCCTAAAACTCAGTTGCCTGAGAACACTAAAAAATACAGGCAGTGGGTGACCATCAATGGCCATAAAGTGGAGGCTCTGAGAGACACCGGAGAGAGTGTGACAGCGGTCAAGTGTCACTTGGTGTCTGAGGAGCAGGTAGTCCATCATAGATAAGGCAACCAACTGTGAATGCTGATCGTTGTGGGATGGGGAGCCAACGTAGCGTCCTCATGATAGGGGAGACGTGTTGCCATCTGAGCTGCTGGTAGATCAATCTTGCTGCCTGGTTCTGCACCAAATGCAGTCTTTTAGCGAGATATAATGGTATGCCAAAATATAGAGAATTGTCACAGTCTATATGTGATATGACCATGGCTAGGGAAACCTGTATCAGTGCTTCCCTAGTAAGGAGTCTACTGATCTTCCATATCTTTCTTAACTGAAGGAAGCAGGTCGAGGTAACCAATCCAATCTGGGTTTTCATGGTAAGGTCACTGTTAATTATCACCCCAAGGCTCTTGGATGAGGGGCATGGAGTGGGGGTAGAGCCAAACTCAGCTGGTCAAAAATGGGAGCTCCTTGGGTTCTTAGTGCCCCCCTATCAGAATAAGTTTGTTCTTGTCTGGATTGGGTTTTAAGCCTTTCAGGGGGGGCCTTTATAAAGCCAGCTCTATTCTGCAGAGACACTTCCCCTACTGACCTTCAGTAAGTCTTAAACAAATTATTTTAAATACAGTCTTCCTTTAATTTATTTTTAATGTGGATGATGTGTGAGAGTCTATTAGGGACATTTTGAAGAGAAATTACGTGTTTATGTTACATGTCACATCCATAAAAAATGTTTTTCGATCAAAACAGGACCTCACATATGAGAAATGAGAGGGGGGTCACAGTGATTATTTGCAGTAATATTAGTAAGCTGCTGCTGTGTTACATATTGAAAACCCAAGTCACTATCCTTGACTATTAGATGCAAATTTAACATTTTGAGGTGCGTGCCTGTGCACTGTCAGTGCACCTGGCTAAAAAGGGCATGAAAAAAGCTGAAATTGGATCATAAATTCAAAGCTGTTTTGAACTGGGGCCCCCAAAATCTGTTTGGCACAGGGCCCCAAAATCTTTAAGATGTCCCTGGCTATTACACTGCCCACTGCTGCCTGTACTGCTATAGTGGACAACACAGTATCACACTCACTGTCACAGCGAAGAGCTCATGGGGCACCGGAGAGGAGCTGGCCTCATCACTCCGCTTTGTAAGCGTGTGTCCTATCACAGTGGCCACTGTCGCCTCTATGGAAGAAGTCGCCACTACAACACCAGCCCAGAGAACCGAGTGAAGGCATCCTGCTCTCTCGGCCCCTCGGGCATTGCGAATATATCTTGTCACACACTGCTTCCTCTGTACCACATCCAGCCCAACACAGACCCTTCCATTTGAAGCAACGTTTAGGCTGTGAGAGCGTTGTTGCCCGCAATTCACCTATGCATGCCACAGTGCAAAGTATACACCACTAGCCCACAGTGTATACATCTGCAGTCCCCACCAGGTTCTCTTCACTAAGGCCACTTTGAATTTTTAATTGAGATCTATGATACAGAAGCAGCCATTTTCAATTCTTCCAGAAATCATTAGTGGACCTTGAAACACTGGATGATAATTCATGACCACTAAGAATCACTGATTCTACCCATGCAAATCAACATGTTAGAGCCAACATGGCATGGTAATTGCCTTTCAGTCTGTATCACCAAGGTACGCATATGAGGAGTTAGGTATAAAAGATGTATAGAAACTTACCTTTCAACATTTTGTCCCTTAATAGTGTTGAAAATATATTAAATCCCAGTAATATTTTGGTTTTCAAGACTCCTAGCCTACAGCAAAAGCAGAAGTGTGAGCTGATGCAATCAAGTGTGGGATTCTTGGATTTGATCACTTACAAGGGAGAATAGGTAGCCCATAAGAATGTAAGAAAAATCAGAACTGCATCTGATCCCAAAGGCGAGAGGTGAAAAACGTTGTAGCAAAGGTGAATTAATCTGAAATATTCACCCCAAATCTTGCATGCATCACAAAAAAAATTTCAGAACGCTTAAGAGCTCCCATATATTCTAGCTGGAAACTCTGTATTATTTCAGACCACCAATACTAGTCTACTGGCTAATTCCTGTTTATGCACTTTAAACCCAAGAGCTGGTGGTGCACATCAGTCCATTTGACTAGAGAGCAGCCAAGACCCAAGAAGAGCAGCATAGATAGAGTGATCCAGTGGCATACACCAGTTGAACTACCAGCCAATGGAACAGAGATTGCTCTAGATGGAATGCTGATCACTACACTTACGGAGCATATATTTTAGTATTGATTTTTGTGACCAAGCCCCGAGAGAGGTCGAAACGAGTCAGTTTGCCAAATAAACCCGTTTATTTTTACTCCCACACCAGAGTTGGCTCGATTGGACTAGCAGGGATTATCTTCTGTATATATATATATATATATATATGTATGTATATATATATATCCAAACATAAGTTTGCCTGCAATGAGTGAGCCCACAACAGGTAAGTTCCATCAGCCACTCATTTTAATGGAGGAAGCAATAACAAACCAGCAGAGTGCCTTGCTCAAATTTGAAAGTTCAGCCCGACGCGTTTCGTGCTATGCAGCACTTCTTCATGGGCCACTGACTTCCTGTTGAATGAAAACGCTACGGCAAGAAGCACCCAATTAAGTTCTTAACATCCCGCCCCAATGGGCGCGGCCACCCCGTGGCCTCTTGGTAGTTGTGGTGCTTAAGTGTTCCTCTCGTGAGTTGTCGTGCGTTTATCATGATTATTGCAGTCTTTATCCAAGTGGGTTGCAAAGGAAACCTCTCGCCGCTTTGCCTTGTCTTTACCTTCCTTCATTGGCATTACCCGTCCCCTGTAGCTGTAACGTCGCTTGGCGTCTCAGCAGGACTGCAGCGCAGCGGGGCTCAACTCGCGACCCAGGCAGTGCCGCTTAAACATCCAAACATAAGTTTGCCTGCAATGAGTGAGCCCACAACAGGTAAGTTCCATCAGCCACTCATTTTAATGGAGGAAGCAATAACAAACCAGCAGAGTGCCTTGCTCAAATTTGAAAGTTCAGCCCGACGCGTTTCGTGCTATGCAGCACTTCTTCATGGGCCACTGACTTCCTGTTGAATGAAAACGCTACGGCAAGAAGCACCCAATTAAGTTCTTAACATCCCGCCCCAATGGGCGCGGCCACCCCGTGGCCTCTTGGTAGTTGTGGTGCTTAAGTGTTCCTCTCGTGAGTTGTCGTGCGTTTATCATGATTATTGCAGTCTTTATCCAAGTGGGTTGCAAAGGAAACCTCTCGCCGCTTTGCCTTGTCTTTACCTTCCTTCATTGGCATTACCCGTCCCCTGTAGCTGTAACGTCGCTTGGCGTCTCAGCAGGACTGCAGCGCAGCGGGGCTCAACTCGCGACCCAGGCAGTGCCGCTTAAACATCCAAACATAAGTTTGCCTGCAATGAGTGAGCCCACAACAGGTAAGTTCCATCAGCCACTCATTTTAATGGAGGAAGCAATAACAAACCAGCAGAGTGCCTTGCTCAAATTTGAAAGTTCAGCCCGACGCGTTTCGTGCTAACCCACTTTGCAACCCACTTGGATAAAGACTGCAATAATCATGATAAACGCACGACAACTCACGAGAGGAACACTTAAGCACCACAACTACCAAGAGGCCACGGGGTGGCCGCGCCCATTGGGGCGGGATGTTAAGAACTTAATTGGGTGCTTCTTGCCGTAGCGTTTTCATTCAACAGGAAGTCAGTGGCCCATGAAGAAGTGCTGCATAGCACGAAACGCGTCGGGCTGAACTTTCAAATTTGAGCAAGGCACTCTGCTGGTTTGTTATTGCTTCCTCCATTAAAACGAGTGGCTGATGGAACTTACCTGTTGTGGGCTCACTCATTGCAGGCAAACTTATGTTTGGATGTTTAAGCGGCACTGCCTGGGTCGCGAGTTGAGCCCCGCTGCGCTGCAGTCCTGCTGAGACGCCAAGCGACGTTACAGCTACAGGGGACGGGTAATGCCAATGAAGGAAGGTAAAGACAAGGCAAAGCGGCGAGAGGTTTCCTTTGCAACCCACTTGGATAAAGACTGCAATAATCATGATAAACGCACGACAACTCACGAGAGGAACACTTAAGCACCACAACTACCAAGAGGCCACGGGGTGGCCGCGCCCATTGGGGCGGGATGTTAAGAACTTAATTGGGTGCTTCTTGCCGTAGCGTTTTCATTCAACAGGAAGTCAGTGGCCCATGAAGAAGTGCTGCATAGCACGAAACGCGTCGGGCTGAACTTTCAAATTTGAGCAAGGCACTCTGCTGGTTTGTTATTGCTTCCTCCATTAAAACGAGTGGCTGATGGAACTTACCTGTTGTGGGCTCACTCATTGCAGGCAAACTTATGTTTGGATGTTTAAGCGGCACTGCCTGGGTCGCGAGTTGAGCCCCGCTGCGCTGCAGTCCTGCTGAGACGCCAAGCGACGTTACAGCTACAGGGGACGGGTAATGCCAATGAAGGAAGGTAAAGACAAGGCAAAGCGGCGAGAGGTTTCCTTTGCAACCCACTTGGATAAAGACTGCAATAATCATGATAAACGCACGACAACTCACGAGAGGAACACTTAAGCACCACAACTACCAAGAGGCCACGGGGTGGCCGCGCCCATTGGGGCGGGATGTTAAGAACTTAATTGGGTGCTTCTTGCCGTAGCGTTTTCATTCAACAGGAAGTCAGTGGCCCATGAAGAAGTGCTGCATAGCACGAAACGCGTCGGGCTGAACTTTCAAATTTGAGCAAGGCACTCTGCTGGTTTGTTATTGCTTCCTCCATTAAAACGAGTGGCTGATGGAACTTACCTGTTGTGGGCTCACTCATTGCAGGCAAACTTATGTTTGGATGTTTAAGCGGCACTGCCTGGGTCGCGAGTTGAGCCCCGCTGCGCTGCAGTCCTGCTGAGACGCCAAGCGACGTTACAGCTACAGGGGACGGGTAATGCCAATGAAGGAAGGTAAAGACAAGGCAAAGCGGCGAGAGGTTTCCTTTGCAACCCACTTGGATAAAGACTGCAATAATCATGATAAACGCACGACAACTCACGAGAGGAACACTTAAGCACCACAACTACCAAGAGGCCACGGGGTGGCCGCGCCCATTGGGGCGGGATGTTAAGAACTTAATTGGGTGCTTCTTGCCGTAGCGTTTTCATTCAACAGGAAGTCAGTGGCCCATGAAGAAGTGCTGCATAGCACGAAACGCGTCGGGCTGAACTTTCAAATTTGAGCAAGGCACTCTGCTGGTTTGTTATTGCTTCCTCCATTAAAACGAGTGGCTGATGGAACTTACCTGTTGTGGGCTCACTCATTGCAGGCAAACTTATGTTTGGATGTTTAAGCGGCACTGCCTGGGTCGCGAGTTGAGCCCCGCTGCGCTGCAGTCCTGCTGAGACGCCAAGCGACGTTACAGCTACAGGGGACGGGTAATGCCAATGAAGGAAGGTAAAGACAAGGCAAAGCGGCGAGAGGTTTCCTTTGCAACCCACTTGGATAAAGACTGCAATAATCATGATAAACGCACGACAACTCACGAGAGGAACACTTAAGCACCACAACTACCAAGAGGCCACGGGGTGGCCGCGCCCATTGGGGCGGGATGTTAAGAACTTAATTGGGTGCTTCTTGCCGTAGCGTTTTCATTCAACAGGAAGTCAGTGGCCCATGAAGAAGTGCTGCATAGCACGAAACGCGTCGGGCTGAACTTTCAAATTTGAGCAAGGCACTCTGCTGGTTTGTTATTGCTTCCTCCATTAAAACGAGTGGCTGATGGAACTTACCTGTTGTGGGCTCACTCATTGCAGGCAAACTTATGTTTGGATGTTTAAGCGGCACTGCCTGGGTCGCGAGTTGAGCCCCGCTGCGCTGCAGTCCTGCTGAGACGCCAAGCGACGTTACAGCTACAGGGGACGGGTAATGCCAATGAAGGAAGGTAAAGACAAGGCAAAGCGGCGAGAGGTTTCCTTTGCAACCCACTTGGATAAAGACTGCAATAATCATGATAAACGCACGACAACTCACGAGAGGAACACTTAAGCACCACAACTACCAAGAGGCCACGAGGTGGCCGCGCCCATTGGGGCGGGATGTTAAGAACTTAATTGGGTGCTTCTTGCCGTAGCGTTTTCATTCAACAGGAAGTCAGTGGCCCATGAAGAAGTGCTGCATAGCACGAAACGCGTCGGGCTGAACTTTCAAATTTGAGCAAGGCACTCTGCTGGTTTGTTATTGCTTCCTCCATTAAAACGAGTGGCTGATGGAACTTACCTGTTGTGGGCTCACTCATTGCAGGCAAACTTATGTTTGGATGTTTAAGCGGCACTGCCTGGGTCGCGAGTTGAGCCCCGCTGCGCTGCAGTCCTGCTGAGACGCCAAGCGACGTTACAGCTACAGGGGACGGGTAATGCCAATGAAGGAAGGTAAAGACAAGGCAAAGCGGCGAGAGGTTTCCTTTGCAACCCACTTGGATAAAGACTGCAATAATCATGATAAACGCACGACAACTCACGAGAGGAACACTTAAGCACCACAACTACCAAGAGGCCACGGGGTGGCCGCGCCCATTGGGGCGGGATGTTAAGAACTTAATTGGGTGCTTCTTGCCGTAGCGTTTTCATTCAACAGGAAGTCAGTGGCCCATGAAGAAGTGCTGCATAGCACGAAACGCGTCGGGCTGAACTTTCAAATTTGAGCAAGGCACTCTGCTGGTTTGTTATTGCTTCCTCCATTAAAACGAGTGGCTGATGGAACTTACCTGTTGTGGGCTCACTCATTGCAGGCAAACTTATGTTTGGATGTTTAAGCGGCACTGCCTGGGTCGCGAGTTGAGCCCCGCTGCGCTGCAGTCCTGCTGAGACGCCAAGCGACGTTACAGCTACAGGGGACGGGTAATGCCAATGAAGGAAGGTAAAGACAAGGCAAAGCGGCGAGAGGTTTCCTTTGCAACCCACTTGGATAAAGACTGCAATAATCATGATAAACGCACGACAACTCACGAGAGGAACACTTAAGCACCACAACTACTAAGAGGCCACGGGGTGGCCGCGCCCATTGGGGCGGGATGTTAAGAACTTAATTGGGTGCTTCTTGCCGTAGCGTTTTCATTCAACAGGAAGTCAGTGGCCCATGAAGAAGTGCTGCATAGCACGAAACGCGTCGGGCTGAACTTTCAAATTTGAGCAAGGCACTCTGCTGGTTTGTTATTGCTTCCTCCATTAAAACGAGTGGCTGATGGAACTTACCTGTTGTGGGCTCACTCATTGCAGGCAAACTTATGTTTGGATGTTTAAGCGGCACTGCCTGGGTCGCGAGTTGAGCCCCGCTGCGCTGCAGTCCTGCTGAGACGCCAAGCGACGTTACAGCTACAGGGGACGGGTAATGCCAATGAAGGAAGGTAAAGACAAGGCAAAGCGGCGAGAGGTTTCCTTTGCAACCCACTTGGATAAAGACTGCAATAATCATGATAAACGCACGACAACTCACGAGAGGAACACTTAAGCACCACAACTACCAAGAGGCCACGGGGTGGCCGCGCCCATTGGGGCGGGATGTTAAGAACTTAATTGGGTGCTTCTTGCCGTAGCGTTTTCATTCAACAGGAAGTCAGTGGCCCATGAAGAAGTGCTGCATAGCACGAAACGCGTCGGGCTGAACTTTCAAATTTGAGCAAGGCACTCTGCTGGTTTGTTATTGCTTCCTCCATTAAAACGAGTGGCTGATGGAACTTACCTGTTGTGGGCTCACTCATTGCAGGCAAACTTATGTTTGGATGTTTAAGCGGCACTGCCTGGGTCGCGAGTTGAGCCCCGCTGCGCTGCAGTCCTGCTGAGACGCCAAGCGACGTTACAGCTACAGGGGACGGGTAATGCCAATGAAGGAAGGTAAAGACAAGGCAAAGCGGCGAGAGGTTTCCTTTGCAACCCACTTGGATAAAGACTGCAATAATCATGATAAACGCACGACAACTCACGAGAGGAACACTTAAGCACCACAACTACCAAGAGGCCACGGGGTGGCCGCGCCCATTGGGGCGGGATGTTAAGAACTTAATTGGGTGCTTCTTGCCGTAGCGTTTTCATTCAACAGGAAGTCAGTGGCCCATGAAGAAGTGCTGCATAGCACGAAACGCGTCGGGCTGAACTTTCAAATTTGAGCAAGGCACTCTGCTGGTTTGTTATTGCTTCCTCCATTAAAACGAGTGGCTGATGGAACTTACCTGTTGTGGGCTCACTCATTGCAGGCAAACTTATGTTTGGGTATATATATATATATATATATATATATATATATATATATATATATATATATATATATATATATATATATATATATATATATATATATATATATATATATATATATATATATGAGGCTCCTGCTTGATTTCGTGTACTTGAGAAGCACTCAAGCGCCGACACCGGGCTCCAAGCACTGCGAGCCTTTAATAAACCAGCAGTATTTTAATAGCACTTCCAGGACTACAACTCCCATGATGCTAAGCGTAGTATCATAGAGATCAGCCAGAGAGGAGGCGCGCTATATTGCATAAATGGGGATACCACCTGGTTCGTGTTTCTTCTGCCATCATCAGCCCATGAAGAAGAATGTTAATTCGAAACGCGTCGGCAGAGTAATGATGCCAGAACTGTGAAAGGGATTGACTCACCCACCTTCCTGCACAAAAGATTGGGCAGTGCTTGGAGCCCGGTGTCGGCGCTTGAGTGCTTCTCAAGTACACGAAATCAAGCAGGAGCCTCATACATTGGCGGTGTTCGTTCCGCCGAGGAGCACCACCCCGGGAACCTGGGGGCCACAGGAGCCTGTATCCAACATGCTCCTATTAGTGGTACATCGGCACTGATAGAGGACTGTGGGTTCGTCGGGGCTCATCTGCGAGCCTTTAATAAACCAGCAGTATTTTAATAACACTTCCAGGACTACAACTCCCATGATGCTAAGCGTAGTATCATAGAGATCAGCCAGAGAGGAGGCGCGCTATATTGCATAAATGGGGATACCACCTGGTTCGTGTTTCTTCTGCCATCATCAGCCCATGAAGAAGAATGTTAATTCGAAACGCGTCGGCAGAGTAATGATGCCAGAACTGTGAAAGGGATTGACTCACCCACCTTCCTGCACAAAAGATTGGGCAGTGCTTGGAGCCCGGTGTCGGCGCTTGAGTGCTTCTCAAGTACACGAAATCAAGCAGGAGCCTCATACATTGGCGGTGTTCGTTCCGCCGAGGAGCACCACCCCGGGAACCTGGGGGCCACAGGAGCCTGTATCCAACATGCTCCTATTAGTGGTACATCGGCACTGATAGAGGACTGTGGGTTCGTCGGGGCTCATCTGCGAGCCTTTAATAAACCAGCAGTATTTTAATAACACTTCCAGGACTACAACTCCCATGATGCTAAGCGTAGTATCATAGAGATCAGCCAGAGAGGAGGCGCGCTATATTGCATAAATGGGGATACCACCTGGTTCGTGTTTCTTCTGCCATCATCAGCCCATGAAGAAGAATGTTAATTCGAAACGCGTCGGCAGAGTAATGATGCCAGAACTGTGAAAGGGATTGACTCACCCACCTTCCTGCACAAAAGATTGGGCAGTGCTTGGAGCCCGGTGTCGGCGCTTGAGTGCTTCTCAAGTACACGAAATCAAGCAGGAGCCTCATACATTGGCGGTGTTCGTTCCGCCGAGGAGCACCACCCCGGGAACCTGGGGGCCACAGGAGCCTGTATCCAACATGCTCCTATTAGTGGTACATCGGCACTGATAGAGGACTGTGGGTTCGTCGGGGCTCATCTGCGAGCCTTTAATAAACCAGCAGTATTTTAATAACACTTCCAGGACTACAACTCCCATGATGCTAAGCGTAGTATCATAGAGATCAGCCAGAGAGGAGGCGCGCTACATTGCATAAATGGGGATACCACCTGGTTCGTGTTTCTTCTGCCATCATCAGCCCATGAAGAAGAATGTTAATTCGAAACGCGTCGGCAGAGCAATGATGCCAGAACTGTGAAAGGGATTGACTCACCCACCTTCCTGCACAAAAGATTGGGCAGTGCTTGGAGCCCGGTGTCGGCGCTTGAGTGCTTCTCAAGTACACGAAATCAAGCAGGAGCCTCATACATTGGCGGTGTTCGTTCCGCCGAGGAGCACCACCCCGGGAACCTGGGGGCCACAGGAGCCTGTATCCAACATGCTCCTATTAGTGGTACATCGGCACTGATAGAGGACTGTGGGTTCGTCGGGGCTCATCTGCGAGCCTTTAATAAACCAGCAGTATTTTAATAACACTTCCAGGACTACAACTCCCATGATGCTAAGCGTAGTATCATAGAGATCAGCCAGAGAGGAGGCGCGCTATATTGCATAAATGGGGATACCACCTGGTTCGTGTTTCTTCTGCCATCATCAGCCCATGAAGAAGAATGTTAATTCGAAACGCGTCGGCAGAGTAATGATGCCAGAACTGTGAAAGGGATTGACTCACCCACCTTCCTGCACAAAAGATTGGGCAGTGCTTGGAGCCCGGTGTCGGCGCTTGAGTGCTTCTCAAGTACACGAAATCAAGCAGGAGCCTCATACATTGGCGGTGTTCGTTCCGCCGAGGAGCACCACCCCGGGAACCTGGGGGCCACAGGAGCCTGTATCCAACATGCTCCTATTAGTGGTACATCGGCACTGATAGAGGACTGTGGGTTCGTCGGGGCTCATCTGCGAGCCTTTAATAAACCAGCAGTATTTTAATAACACTTCCAGGACTACAACTCCCATGATGCTAAGCGTAGTATCATAGAGATCAGCCAGAGAGGAGGCGCGCTATATTGCATAAATGGGGATACCACCTGGTTCGTGTTTCTTCTGCCATCATCAGCCCATGAAGAAGAATGTTAATTCGAAACGCGTCGGCAGAGTAATGATGCCAGAACTGTGAAAGGGATTGACTCACCCACCTTCCTGCACAAAAGATTGGGCAGTGCTTGGAGCCCGGTGTCGGCGCTTGAGTGCTTCTCAAGTACACGAAATCAAGCAGGAGCCTCATACATTGGCGGTGTTCGTTCCGCCGAGGAGCACCACCCCGGGAACCTGGGGGCCACAGGAGCCTGTATCCAACATGCTCCTATTAGTGGTACATCGGCACTGATAGAGGACTGTGGGTTCGTCGGGGCTCATCTGCGAGCCTTTAATAAACCAGCAGTATTTTAATAACACTTCCAGGACTACAACTCCCATGATGCTAAGCGTAGTATCATAGAGATCAGCCAGAGAGGAGGCGCGCTATATTGCATAAATGGGGATACCACCTGGTTCGTGTTTCTTCTGCCATCATCAGCCCATGAAGAAGAATGTTAATTCGAAACGCGTCGGCAGAGTAATGATGCCAGAACTGTGAAAGGGATTGACTCACCCACCTTCCTGCACAAAAGATTGGGCAGTGCTTGGAGCCCGGTGTCGGCGCTTGAGTGCTTCTCAAGTACACGAAATCAAGCAGGAGCCTCATATATATATATATATATATATGTATATTACCTACTGGCAGTTGCCAGTAGATAGCTATAGTTAGGACCTACTTTCCATAGGGAAAGTGTTTTTTGATTTGCCAATATCTTTTGGGCCGTTTGACGAATCTTCGCAAAATTTTCCAAGAAGATGGTGCGCTTGGGTCAGCTCCTGTCTTGAAAGTTTCAGGTCGTGAAGCAGGGGCCGAGAAAAAAGGGGGTCCCAAAACGCATTTCCCCATGTTAATTCCATAGGAAGCTATAGAAAAAGCTACAACCCAAACTGCTGAATGGAATTACACCAAATTTGGCAAAAAGGTAGGTCTGGGTTCAGAAAGAGCCCTTTTTAAAAAAAAAAATGGTTTAAATCCGTTCAGTAGTTCCTGAGAAATTAGAAAAAAAAAAGAGTTTTGATATCTGTGCACCAAGGAGGAGTCACGACCCCTCCGGACCCCCAGGCCCAAAAAAAGCATTTTTTTAAACGCCCGATTTCACGCTGGGTGCGTGAATCCGGACCAAAACCCCCCCCAAAAACCGAAGCACGGGCTCCCCCGCTTTGTTTTTTATGAGCCCTGGGTGGGCCAGGTCCCGGGGGCAATCCCAAACATAAATAGCGGGACCCATGGGGCACCCAGAGCTTGATTGATGATTTGCGGGAGGCACGCAGCATCTCCACAGTCCCGGGGACCACCACCTCCCCAGGGCTGTCTTATTTAATATAAAATAATGTGTGTGCGGGGGCCCACGGGGTCTCCTGTAGCCCCGGGGACCGCCACCTCCCCAGGGCTTGAATGATAAGTTGCAGGGGGCACTCTGCCCCCTGCAGCCCCGGGGACCACCACCTCCCGGGGCTCTGTTTTTTTAAAAACAATATGTGTCTGGGGGGCTTGAGCCCCCCATATGCCCCAGGGACCACCCCTTCCCCAGGGCACTCTATATTTGAATTTGGGGGTCCGTCACGGACCCCGGGCCCGAGGTCCACCATCTCTCAGGGGCTATAAATAGTTGGGAGGGGGGCCACGCAGCCCCCTTCCAGGAGCCCTCAATGGCACGGGGGACTGCCACCCTCCAGGGCCGGCTACTGCAGTGTCCCTGGGTGCCCACCCCCGGGGTGCTGCTGTTTACTTCATTGAAGCGAGAGCAGGGAAACCTGCTCTCACTTCAATGAAGCAAAGCAGGATTGCTTTTCCACAAGGGGAGCTGCATGTCAACATTTAAAAAACCTGTGAAATTTACTGAAAAAGCCAGAGGTTGCAGAGATGTTTTAGTTTGAAATTAGCATTTAAAAAACCTATGCATTTTCAGAAAAAAACATAGGTTTCAGGCACGTTTTAGTAAGAAATTTGCATTTAAAAAAGCTTTGAAATTCACTGAAAAAAGCCATAGGTTTCAGGGACGCTACAGTTAGTTGGACATTTCACTCTTAGAAAACCAGAGAAATTCCACCATTATAGTTAGTACAGCTAAGTATTCCTTGCGCCCCCGCAATGCACTGCTGATGACGTCACATATTACATTGTTCATGACATGGTCAGTGATATCACTGATGACATCACTGATGACATCTCAAATGACATCACTGATTACATCATCCAGTGACTCTATAAAGTTAACGCTGTAAAATGGTTCATGGACACCCTTGATATTGACTGTCCCAGTGCATTTATAATAGACTGTGTAAAGTTGGTTCTTCAAGAAAATACTTTTGAGTTCAATGGGGCCCTATATAAAAAAAACAAAGGGAGTCAGTATGGGGGCCTCTTGTGCCCCCACAGTGACTAGTATCTATATGGCTCTTTTCAAATCTAAATACATTGCTAATGAGATTGCTCCCTTCAGTGAATCAGTTAATATGTGGTCTAGATATATAGACAATGTATTTTTTATCTGTACAGGAGATTCAGAAGAGATCTCAGAATTTGTGTAATGGATAAATCTGTGCGATAGTAATATCATCTTCACAGCAAACTCCCCAAAGTGGAGTTTCTAGACATAGTTATTAAGAACACCGAAGACCACCTAGAAGTGGATCTGTATACGAAGCCGACTGCTCGCAACACATTGTTGCATTTCCAAAGTTACTGTCCTCAGTCCCAAAAAAACAGTATTCCATTTGGGCAGTTCCTGCGACTCTGCAGGAACTGTAGCAATCTACAGGACTTTGACCAGAGAGCTGTTGAGATGAAAGCTAAATTCATGGATCGAGGCTACCCTTTACGTTCAGTGCGGGAGTCGTATAAACTGGCTCGTTTTTACGACAGAGAACATTTACTAACACATAATACCAAAGCAACTAATTCGAGACTGGTGTTTGTGACACACCACTCCACTATGAACAAAAAAATTCATCATATTATTAACAGTGACTGGAATATTTTAAATGCTATTAGAGAACATGAAAATTCTATAGCCAAACCTTTGTTTGCGCATAGAAAAAACAAGAATCTCTAAGAGCTGAAAGTGCGCTCAAGAATGAGAAAAGTTCAAAAAAATCTTACTCAGACATCCTTAACAGGCAATGATTTTCTGATTGGCAACTTCAAATGTATGTCCTGCGTGGCGTGCCAGTTTGCTATTGAAACCACCACATACATGATAAATGGAAATAATATTAAACAGAGATCTTTGACTAATTGCAAGACCACTAACAATATATATCTGATTTTATGTCCTTGCAACCTTGGATATGTTGGTGAAACTTCCCGTTCAATGGCCACTCGATTAACTGAACACAGATCAGCCATTAGAACAAAGAAAACTTCTGCCGCCTTGGTTAGACACTATATGGAAGCCCAGCACAATGCTCAGGACAGACAATGGCTCATTTTAGAAAAATACATATTCATTCTGGAAGTCAAAGTACAGAAATACGTAAACGGAGAGAAGTATTCTGGATCTATACCCTTGATACGTATAAACGTTGAATGAATAAAGAGATCCCTTGGGATCAGGTAATCCGCTATAACAATAGGAATTAACTGTCGAATGATACACCCCCCCATTTCCCATATATATTGCTCGTTTCAATTAATTGAAGGAAATTAGTGTAAGTGATTGGCCACATCCTTTCTAGATATGGGACATTTTTAGATGCCAATAGACACTCACAGGCATATGGAGCACCTCGAGAATGACATTCCTTCAAGTGGCCACATAATAACATGTAGAACATTTTAGATCGTTAGAACGAGGTAATTCCATGACATTTAAGTCTGTATACGCAAACAACTGTGTTGCTAAGTCATATCCTGACTGTTGTTTTAATACCCTTTTATTATCACACTAAAGGGTGGTTCTCATTCATGCTGTCACACAATCGTCTTAACTCGGAAAAATAATCAAGCACTTTGTGTGATTAGGTATTACTGTATTCATTTTTATGGTAAGTAGGTATATATGCCTTGAATCCATTCACATGGTGTGATTTTTTTAACTATGTACAGCATTTCCACTCCATCTCGTCATGGCGGATTTGTTGCACACAACGCTAGAGTCACATCACTGGAATTTTTGGACCCGCCCTTGAACATACCCAACCTATTCGATATGACTACCGTCATATCCGGTAACGGGTGATGGCGCAAATTCACCCATATCAATTTTAAATGCTGCGGGTCAGCGGGAACACTTCTGGTATGCCGTTCACGGCACACAAGTGCAGGAGACCTCGAGCGTGGACCGTGAGGACGCAGGATTGGTTGCAGGAACCCGGAATTCAAGGTAAAGGATATTTTCATAACCATATAGCTATCGCTGGCGCTATCTTCATCCGATTCACTTATATTGTTTATAGGCATAGAAAAGCATAGTCAGTGGGCTCTAGCAACATACGCTACACTTAGTTGCTCTATTAAATGGGACTAGCACTCGCGTTCACAATTTGTCTTCTACATCCCTTCATGTAGAATTCTCTAACTTGTTCGACCGGTATATCCTGAATAATGCATCTTTAATATCAGATCTGGTCCCCAGTGAAAATATTAGTTATTTCACAGGATCCTTGCATTGATGACCTATATCGTCTAAAGGTATAAATAACGTTTGACCTACTATACTACGAATTATCATCAAACAATACACGCTAGCTAATCTAGTTCAAATTTTAAATGGAGGCTACCATCTTTTCCTCTATAGAAATTTATTGTGTGTTTTTGGGGGTGACTCGTCATGTGGGGGCCGAGAAAAAAGGGGGATCCCAAAACGTGTTTTCCCCATGCATTTTTCCATAGGGACCTTTAGCCAGGGCTACAGCCCGAATGGCTGAACGGAATTACACCAAATTTGGCAGAGAGGTAGAGTTCGGTACACAGATTGTGCTTTTTGTTAAATGGTGTAAATCCATTCAGTAGTTCCTGAAAAATTCAAAAGTAAAATCATAGTGATATCTAGAGAAGAAGTACTGCACGCGTACGGAAATCTGTACAATTACGAGCACGAGCTGCATGTTGATTGGATGTCAACTGTCTGTCAATACTCCAAACCAGGGAGTGTTAGCAGCCATCTTGTGCCTTGGAAGAACCGAGTCACAAGAAAACAGTAAAACGAAGTTGAAAAATAAGGAAAGGGGGCAGGGTAGAAACATCCTGACCCTCTAGGCCTACTCCGGGGTCCTTAGGCCCTATTTTTTTTTTAAATTGCGTGGTATGCGTATGGTACGAGTTTTGGGGAAAAAAAGACCGCTTTATGGTTAATTAGCCCCCAGGGGGGGCAAATATCGGGTGCAATATTTTTTTTCAGAATGGGGGACCCAGAGGTGTCCCTCTGCCCCGGGGATCGCTGACCCCTGGGGCTTTAACTATATGTATACGGAGGGGCTCATGGCCCCCTCAGAGCCCCGGGGACCGCCAGTCCATGGGGCCTCTTTTTATTTTAAAAAACAGTGTGGGGGGTTTCAAGCCCCCCACACATGCCCCGGGGACCGCCACCTCCCCGGGGCTCTAATATAGAAAATAGGGGGGGGGACCACCCATCCCCGGGGACTACCACCCCTCGGGGCTTTTGAATGTTGAGAGGGGGGGGGTGCACTGTCCCTTTCCTGGAGCCTTTGATGGCCCTGGGGACCACCACCTTTCAGGGCCGGCTTCTGCAGTGTCCCGGGGTGCCTACAGTGCCGCCTTCTGCAGTGCCCAGGGTGACGAAAAGCAATGCTGGCTCCTGAAGGACGCGGGGAGCCGGCTGGGACCATGGGCGCTTTGGGGCTTATAAAAAACAGGTATTTTCAGAACTAACTTTACAGGTCAAAGAAAGAGCTATATTTCTATGATACTATGTAAAACTTTCCGGGATTTTTTCCGCACCAGTTGTACTCTACGCATGCGCAGCCTCATTTCGAAGCCCACGTTTCTTTGCTTTTCTTCAAGTTCGCCAAGCAAACCTATCCTCATTCCAGGTATTAATTTTTCCGCTTTCTTCTGCCGGGGCGTGTGCCTCATCCACTGCTATATGTTTGTAATATATTAATAATCATATTCTATCTATCTTTATTTGAAACGTATTGCCGAGGCGCCAAATGTTAATTACATACTCGGTCCTCCGCCATTTTAGTAGTTTTCCTCCGTTATTTTTATTATACCTGCTACTTTCAATTTACCCCCCGCCTATCTTCTCTGTGATCCATGAGATTTCCTGCCACAGACATCGCGGTGTTTGTCGTTGACCTCCGATCTTATCAGATTTGGTCACACGCATACCTAAAAACTAATTTGAAGCACGTAAGGCACAGCCATTACAATGCGTGACCGTCAACACAAAGCCATTACCGTGCTTATGCCTTTATCATGCGTGGTAAATGTATAGTAGTTGTAAAAGCATGCGTGGTAAAGGGATGATTGGTAAAGTCATATGCGTGCTAATGAATTTGTGGTGACGGTCACGCGTGATTATGACCGCGTTGTAATGGCTGTTTCCCCCAGGACACTGCAGGAACCGGGTCTGGGTGTGGCGGACTCCAGGGCATCAGGTGGTGGGCCACGCAGCCTCCCTCACACAAATTAGAAATCCCTGGGGGGTGGTCATTTTCGTGGTTTGAGGGGTGTCATTGAGGCCCACACAGTTAATTTTGTAGGGGGGTAGATTTGCACGCGAAAATGTCTTAAGAGGTTTGTAAATGTGGTACACATTGTTTTGTTTTACTTTGATTTTTTTTCTATTTTGTGGTCCATCCAGAGAAAATATAACTTATTGTACAGCCAGTACTTTTCAACCCTACTGTCAAACATCTTACTATACTACTTCAAATTATAAATATTATTTTTGTTGTGGACCGTCCCTGCCGCCCGCAAAAAAAACAAGTATATAGTTTTTTTATTAACTTTTATGAAAACAACAATAACTGTAAACGTAACTTAAAGATAATATAATAAACAACTAGAAAAATAACTTTAATAAAACAGTATGATAAACAAATTGTGATGTGGACTCCTAAATACGTTAATTAATTAATTAATTGTGGGTTTATATAGTGCTAGAATCAACTCCCGGAGGAGTATCTCCGCGCTTCGACCGCTGGGGAACCCGTCCTGGCTCACCCTGAGAGATGGTCCCTAATGGGTATCTCTAAGGTGCGACCAAGCATCCCCGGCGGTCTGGGGGGCCGTTGTGAAGATGAGGCAAGCTAATGCCCAGAGTTGCCGAGTGTGGTCCCTGACTGGAGTAGGCACCAAGGCGAGAATTATCGAGCCCGCTGACCCTGGTCCACGACCCTGCCGCGTCGGGAATCGAACCCTGGTCCCGGGCCGTCCTCTGCTTACGGGTCTGCCGCCTCTAACCAGTGAGCCACACCACTCCACTATGGGTAGGTAATCTACAAAACAAAAAAGAAAAAAAGTTTAAAGTTATGTAGATGTGACTAAATAAGGTGAAGCATTACAAGTGAAGGTAACACTACGATTTTACGTGTGCAGTGTGCCTAGTACATTTCACTTCTGTTATAGTCCCGCATTCAAGTGGTGTCTATATGGAAGTGCCTACTGCGTTACTGACACAAAAGTGGTACAACGGGATTGTAAATACGCCAACTTATTTCTAATGCATTGCAATGGAGGCATTGTATATCTAGGCCGCTGTGCTTACCTTGTATAAACACTGCGGCCACCAGAGTTCACAACTTCAATTCAACTCTGCTTCTACACGTCAAAGTAGACAGCAGTGTCTATAACTTTAAAAGAGAAAGAGAAAGAGAAATGATGTCACAGAGAGTGAGAGAGAGAAAGAGAGAGAAAACAACATTAATACTGTCTCGCAGAGTCTGGAGTCTAGATTTTTTTCTTGAAAAATCAGACGCAGATTTACGAGCTTCTTGCGCCACTTTTCCCATGTTAAAAATGACACAAAATGTTGTTATGTTATGTTATGTTATTTGGATTTTTTAAGCGCACAGCTGCCCCAGCCAAGGGGCGTCCCGGCGCTATATCTAGAACAGGTAACATAACTGATAACACAGAAAAAGTAGGGAGTGATTAATAGGACAAAGGAAAAAGATGAGTTTTAACAGCTTTTCTAAAAGCAAAAAGGTCATCCAGAGAGCGAATGTAGGCAGAGTGTGCGTTCCATAGTTTAGAGGCTAAGACCGTAAATGATCTGCCACCCAATCTACATTTTTGGAAACGGGGAACAAGTGCCAAATTTTGGCCGGCAGAACGAAGGCTGCGCAAAGGAGTATACAAGGACAGAAGGTGCTGAAGTATGATGGGGGTGTCAAATTTAAGAATTTTGAATGCAAAGCAGAGGGCCTTGAACTCTATGCGTCTGGTTACTGGCAGCCAGTGCAAGTTGAAGATTGTGCCACGGGCTGAGCAGAAGCGCGGCAGGCCCACCAGGGCCCTAGCTGCCGCATTCTGCACCTGTTGAAGTCGTAAGACTTCCGCCTGATTGGCGCCCAAGAATAGTGAGCTTGCATAGTCGAGCCTCGATAGTACGCTAGCTTGGATCACCATCTGGCGAGTAGGGGCATCAAAAAATTTGAGGATAGGCCTCAAACCTC
The DNA here is from genome assembly GCF_964261635.1 of Lissotriton helveticus. NCBI lineage: Eukaryota > Metazoa > Chordata > Amphibia > Caudata > Salamandridae > Lissotriton > Lissotriton helveticus. Next base: position 1,405,995,541 of record NC_136063.1, on the reverse strand, counting down.
GTAAAATGCCGAAGCACATGGATGCCACCTTCTTAGTGTGGAACGAGAAGGTTAGTTTGGAATCCAACCAGACGCCAAGATTTTTGAGTTCGGAGACAGGTTTAGGGGGGGGTCCCAGCTCCTTAGGCCACCAGCTAGCACCCCACAGATCAGGATGTTTCCCCAGCACCATCACCTCAGTTTTGAGGGCGTTGAGTTGTAAGCAGTTGGCCGTAAGCCAACTAGCAACCGCCCTCAGACCATCCGCAAAGTTCGATGCCAGTTGGTCAGAGTCCCCATTAAGAGCCACCGCCAACTGGGTATCATCGGCGTATGATACCATAGTGAGACCCCAACTCTTCGCAACCTCCGCCAAAGGTTGGACGTAAAGGTTGAAGAGAGTGGGGCTCAACGCCAAGCCTTGCGGGACTCCTTGAGTGATAGCATGGGGCTTAGATCTAAACGGTGTCACCACAACCTGAAAGGATCGTTCCGAAAGGAACGATTGAAACCAATCCCACGCCCTGCCTGGGATACCTGCCTCACTAAGCCTTCGAATAAGAATGGTGTGAGATACAGTGTCAAACGCGGCACTGAGGTCCAAAAGGACCAGTGCCGCCGTTTGACCTGCATCTAGTACAGAGCGGAGGTGTTCGACCATGAATAAAAGTGCCGTCTCTGTACTATGTCCAGGTCTAAAACCATTCTGTGTCGGATCTAATAGATGTGCAGATGCCAGATGGTTTGTTAAGATGTTATTCACATGGGCCTCTGTAATCTTTGCCACCCAAGGAAAAAGTGGCGCAATAAGCTTGTAGATCTGTTTCTCAGACTGTTGTAACCTATCTGTTGTCACTGCTCGGAGGTAATTATACATTTCTACACAGACAATCTGCTGCAGACTACCCACTCTCTCCTTTCACAAATAAATTGTTGTTGTTTCGGAAACAAAATTCTTTGCTCACCTAGTGCCATTGGCGTGAATGAAAGAGGGTGCTCTACGTGTGGAAGAAGCCTTCACTGTAACCATGAGAGTTCACCACTTCAACCCAGATAAGGTTCTATACAGCAGACTGAAGATAGCAGCGTCTAAAACTTTAAAAAAGAAAGAGAAACGATGTGAGAGAGTAAGAAAGAGAAAGAGAGAAAAAAGGACATTAAAATGTGGGAGAGAAACACACGACACGGGGGGGGGTTGCCTGAAGCCAGAGGCGCAACCACATTCAAAAATATCGGGGGGGGGCTAGAAAAAAAATTTGGCGGGGCTTAACTTCAAGCAAAAAGAAGAGTGGAGCTGCAGGGGCTGTAAGCGGGTGGGACATCAAAGCCTCATTAATAGGAAAAATGTCGTTAAAAGACCTGTGAAGTACTCGGGTGCGACTGTGTGTGGGCCCAGGAAGCTATCTCATCCTAGCTGAAGCCCCGTGAGCCCAATGTGTGTTTTGCGCGCCTGCTGCATACTACACATTCTCTCCTTTCACAGATAACTTGTCGTTCTTTCAGAAACAAGCTTTTTTGCTCACCTTGTGCCATTGCTGTCGTCCTTGTTACATAATCCATCCTGAAGCTCTACGTCTAAAAGATATTAAAAGAAAGATTTTATGATTGGTAATGGTTACTATATTAATTTGGAGTTAGATAACATTGAGCTTTTATACACGTTCCTTCTCACATTTCTACGAACTCTTTGTATTGGTAATATTCCAGACATTACAGCGGTTATAAAAGCGTTCCTGCTATTGGGAAAAAAATGTATATATGTAAATTAATACACTATATAGGAGTGCGTTCGTCTAAAATACTAAGTCACATTTTTGTATCTAGTCTGCTACAACGCTGACTCCCTCCGATGCGTACTCAAGCCTCACTGCTCACCTTTTCGTGGATAAGACACCTTCTGCATGAAGTAGTCCCGATCTCCAACAAAGAAGTCTCATATATGGTGCCGAGTCTTGATATCTGTATGGCTAACGACATACTCCTGCTCCCATCATCATCATCGCAGGTTCTTCAACTGCTCAGTTCTTCGGGCACCACTAACTCAGTGACCATAGAGGCCACGCATGTAGTAGTGGGCCTCTTGTTCGGTACTTTGGGAACAACTCTAAAATGGCGTACAACACGTGCGCTCCGTCTTCTTTATACATAGGGTCACGTGTGTAGTGACGAATGTGCTGGATGGGTGTGGTGTGGGTGTATACCAGCCATGAGGGAGTCTGTGTGTCGATCTGACAACTAGACCTGCAACTAAGAAATCACTACAATGGAAATCTGGGCCTTGTACTGTTGTTGTGTTTTCCTGGTAGCGTAAGCACAGTAGGCTGTACTAACGTATTCAGTCTCGATTAATTTACCACCTCCCCCAGGGGCTTTTAAATGTTGGGAGAGGGGTCAATAATTGTGCTGACTTTTCTCCTTTAGCGTGCAGTACTATATTGTTTTATAAAATGTATAACTCTTCAAACCATCTTTGCTCTTACGACGTACGGCCGCGATTTCCGTAATTGCTTTTAAAAGTGATATACGCTTATTTAAAGTTTAAAAAAACAGTTTTCATGATTATCTCAGATAATGTCTTCCCTTAATATGTACATTAAATACATAAATATATGTTTTTGAAAAATTAGGAACTTTTGCGCCGTACGCGTATGGTGCGCCGTGCATAATGTCACGCAGATTTTTTTTTAACAAGAAAAATCGCGGGTACGCGTTTTGGGCGAAAAAGAAAAAAAACGCAAAGCCTGCTTTATTGTTAATTAGCCTCCGGGTGCAATTTTTTTTCATAATGGGGGGCCCAGAGGGTCCCACCTGCGCGGGGATCACTACCCCCGGGTCTTTAACTATATGTATGCGGGGGTGCTCATGGTCCCCCGGATTTCCGGGGACCGACTCCCCCACAGGCTTCTTTTTATTAAAAAAAACTGTGCAAGGGGGTTGTAAATGTGGTATTTTGCTTTCCTTTCTGTCTTGTAAAGGAGCCAGGGGTAAATATAATGTTTTTTTGTACAGCCAGTACCTTTCTGCCTGTTACCATAGTAGCAGTTCATGGATCACTTGCGTGAGTACAGAGGTTAGAAGTTCACCACAATATGTTGCTAATTGAAATAGTTACTGTGCTGGAGATTTATATTTATTTTTTTCATAGGAGCTGATTAGTCGTAGAAGAAGTCAGTGGAAACGTTTTGTAAGCGATTCCTTCCTGTTCGGGGAGTAATAATAATATTAATAGGGAATTTTGTAAAGCGCCTGGTTACGCACACCGGTGTGTCCCCACGCTATGGAAAGTAGAACAGGCATACCCCCCACTCTGCTCAATGCGCCAAGTTATTGCACAAAAAGATACGTTTTAAGCTTTCCTCTAAATCTGGTCTCCGATGGTTCCATATGGAGCTCTAGGGGCAGCTTATTCCAGCTCTTCGCTGCAAGGAGGCGGAAGGACCTTCCCCCCATCCGGGCCTTTTTGATTTTAGTGACCGTCAACAGACCAGTGCCCGCAGATCTAAGAGGTTGAGCCGGTCTGTACGGTGTAATAAGGCTCAGTAGAGGCCTAGGTGCTTTGCCCCCAATAATACGATGACAGGTTCACAGGGCCTTAAATTCGATTCTTCTCCTGACCGGGAGCCAATGCAGTGCCTCCAGTGCGGCCTTCGAGGCAGATCTTTTAGAAAGCCTCAAGACCAGCCGAGCAGCCACATTTTGCAGCACCTGTAGATGGTCTAGGCTCCTAGCCGTGGCACCCACATACAGGAGGTTACCATAATCCAGTCGTGAGGTAACGAGGGCATGCACCAGTGTCCGTCTAGCATCAGTTGGAAGGAGATCTAGGGTTTTCCGTAGCCCCTTAAGGACACCAAAGCACCCCCCCCACCACCCGAGTAATCTGAGGAGCGAAGGTCAAGTCCGAGTCAATCAGCACGCCCAGATTCTTAGCCTGCTGGCCACCATGCTGAGGACCATACAGACGGGCCCCCTCCCACCACGAGCACCTCCGTCTTGCTACCATTCAGCCTAAGGCAGTTGTTGGACATCCAGCAGGCAAGCTCCTGCATGCATGCTCTGAAGCTGGATGCCGCAAGATCCGGTGCCCGAGGCAGGGAGATGACCAGCTGTGTGTCGTCGGCATACGACACAATTCGCATGCCGTGACCCTCAACTATAGTTGCCACAGGGGGGACCTACAGATTAAATAGAGTCGGACTCAGGCCTGAGCCCTGGGGCACGCCCTGATCCAGATTGATCACTCTAGAATAGTAGTCGCCCTGCCTAACCTGGAATCCCCGGTTAGTTAGAAAGGACTGAATGCACTTTAACGCCGCGCCTGAGACCCCACCCTTGTTCAGACACTGCAGCAAGGTGAAATGTGCTACAGTGTCAAATGCTGCGCTCAGGTCAAGGAGGATGAGGGCCATGGTCTGTCCCTCATCCACCCCGTCTGATGGTCTCAACAGCCATAAGCAGAGCTGACTCTGTAGAGTGGCCTGGTCTAAACCCAAACTGAGTCGAGTGGAGCAGATTAGCTTCCTCCACGTAGGTCAAGAGTTGGGAATTGGCGGCCTTCTCTGCTACTTTGGCCAGGTAAGGTAGCAGCGATATGGGGCGGAGGTTCTCCAACTTCTCCCAGCTAATGTTTGGCTTTTTCTGAAGGGATAATACTACCGCCTGCTTCCACCCTACAGGCACTGTGTGCATACTGAAGGATGTGTCTAACACATGCCTAATAGAGGGCTCGAGGATGTCCAGACTTTCCGCGAGAAATTTCGGCGAGGCGGAGTCCCTAGGGGACCCCAATTTTATGGAGCGGCAGATCTGCCGTATTGCTTCGGGGGGAGGGGTTATAAAGTGCTCCAGCCTGTGTACTCTCCCATCTTCACACTTAGTCTCTACAAAATCTGACCCCAATTTTTTCCCTCCCGAAAAGGAAGAGTATATCATAGCCACTTTCTCAGAGAAGAATCCAGCAATACGATTGCAGGAGTCCTCTGAACTGTCAGTGGGTGTGCCAGATGGATTAAGCGAGGAGATTTCCCTATAAATCTTAAATAACTCCTTCATGGAATTTTCTGCTTCTCCAATTCTCTCTGGATAGTAAGTTGCCTTGGCCTTTCTAATTAGCCCATGGTAGGCCCTCCGCTTGGCTTTGTATTCCAGCTTAGCCTGGTGCAGTAAGCCTATCCTCCACTGCCTCTCAAGATGTTTACATTCTGCCTTTGCGCGATGCAGGTCATCATTATACCATGGAGCCGATTTCTGAGCCCTCCTCCAAGAGTTGTTCAAATATAGCGGGGCCGTACTATCCAAGGCATCTCTTATGCGTCTATCCAGATTACGGGATGCAGATTCAACATCCTTACCTCCCGGCCGCCCTCCTTTGGCCAAGGCAGTATTAAACTTGGACTGGGAGAAGTCAGCCCATTTGCGCCTCTGGTAATTAAGCGTCGGCTGTTCCTGATCTCTAGTTTCAGGGATGTTTACCACAAAGGGCACAAGGAAGTGGTCCGAGCATGGAATGGGGGTAGGTGACTTTACCTCAACTTCCCGCCAATTGGCAAATATAGGGTCCAATAAATGACCCTGCTGATGGGTAGGGTCCTTTACCTTAAGGTTGAATTGAAGTGCATGCAGTTCCTGACATAGATCAACCGCTCCCTTATCAGATAAGTTCTCTAAGTGCATATTGAGATCACCTAACAGAAGGAACCTGTCTCTGTGTAAAGCTGATTCCGTCATGCCTTCCAACAAACTATCGATAAATCTAAAGTATTAGGGTAACGTGCTCCAAGTGGGACTTTACGAAGCTTAACATTCATTCGCTGTGAAGTATTAAAAGTAGAAGGTTTGCCAGTCATTCCTTGCTCGTCTGTGGAACAACATGGTTAAAGTGTTCCGAGCACAAGTTTGCTCCTTATTGGGTGGGAACGGTTCTCTGTTGTCAGTGATATTGTGATGCATTTTCCAAAGGAGTATGGGGAAAGAAAGTAGTAGAGGGCAGGTTAGGATCCCTATTAACTCTGTACAGTGTCCATAAGGTGGTGGAGAGGGATTATGAGGGAAACAAGTTTTTTTAATAAGTTTCAAGGGTCATTTATATAATTGCCATGTGGTGTATAAATCACGTTGGAAAAATTACAGTGTCTTGCGCTGTTTTTTTATCAAGTTTGTAGGTGACATACTTCTTAGGAGTACTATTTACTTATAATATGGTGTTTACTTTCCTGATGGGGAGGTGTGTTTGTGCAGCAAACAAATCAGTCCAGGTTTGAAACAGTTTTTATTAAGCAAATACAAATACACTTTCTTCAGAAACTGTCACTGTATATATGAAAGCGGTGACAATTAAAAATGGAATTTCATAAAATATCAGTTAAGCGTGGCTATATACTTCTTTTTTGTGCTACAGTTTTTAAAAGTGTACTGTGTTCTGGTTTAAGAGGGAGTTACCATGGTTACTTGGTGAATGAGCACTGGGGGGATGGGTGAATGTTATGTGAGTTTCAAAGGCTTGAAATGTACAACCAATTAAAATTTGCAGTTTGGTTTTGCATTTGTGTGGGAACAATTTTTATTGGCTATGTACAAGAATATGGCTCTGAAATGAGAAATAATCTGTGCCAATATTGAAAGGCTCCAGTGAAGAAAGCATTGTTCAGAGATTCTGGTTAAGAATATCTGTTGACGGTGACTGACACTGTTTGACATCTTCCAAAGCATTTTTAAAGGTGAGTAATGATTCTTTTAAAAAAGATAGAGAGCTTAAAGATTTTTGTCAAGTATCATAGTGAGTGTCTGTGTGAATTAAGGAATGTTAGCTGTGTGTTTATAAGGTAGACTTCTTTTTTAAATTGTTTTTTATGCTTGGATTCAATGCTGGTTTAGAAATTGTGTAATGGTTTAATTGGACTTGTAAATAAGCTCCTTTTTTTGAAGCGCCTTCTGCAACCTTTAGTATGGGTGGAAGTAGTAAATGTATGGAGAGGGATAGGAATAGCAGATAGAAAACCATATGAAATGGTGTGGGAGATGCATAAAGTATTTCAGTAATGGTATCAATTGAGATGGAATATAAGATAAAGAGGGGTATATTTACAAGACTTTTGCGCAATTTTTGACATGGGTACAAGCGGAAAATGCAAGCAGAATAATAAAATATGCACCCAGACAAGAATATGAAATGCCGTGAGAGATGTTTAAAGCTTTTTTTAATGGCATAAATTGAGATAGAAAGTACAAAAAAAGAGAAGCATATTTACAAGCTGTGTGTGCAATCTTTGACATAGCTGTGTGTTTATAAGGTAGACTTCTTTATAAATTGTTTTTTATGCTTGGATTCAATGCTGGTTTAGAAGTTGTGTAATGGTTTCATTGGACTTGTAAATATGCTCCTTTTTTTGAAGCGCCTTGTGCAACCTTTAGCATGGGTGGAAGTAGTAAATTTATGGAGTGGGATAGGAATAGCAGATAGAAACCCCTATGAAATGGTGTGGGAGATGCATAAAGTATTTCAGTAATGGTATCAATTGAGATGGACTATAAGATAAAGAGGGACATATTTACAAGACTCTTGCGCAATTTTTGACATGGGTACAAGCAGAAAATGCATGCAGAATAATAAAATTGGCACGCAAACAAGAATATGAAATGCCGTGAGAGATGTTTAAAGCTTTTTTTTACTGGCATAAATTGAGATAGAATATACCTAGATGCGTCACTTTGTAAATATGACTTAACAAGGTGCATTTTTTACACCACTGGTGCGTCACAAAAAGTGACGCACTGGCGGCGTAAAAGTGACGCATGGCCTCATAAAAGAGGCCTTCAGTCTTCTACTCATGCGTCATATTTAATGTATGACGCATTATGTCGCAAGGAGTTACAGATACGTCAGTATTTCTGACGCATCTGTAAGCGCAAAAGTGATGCATTGCTGGAGTGTGTCACAAAAGTGATGCAACTCTAGCAATGCATCTTTTCACATGGGCTAGCCCCATGTGAAAGGGCCTGCGTCAGTCTTACGCCTGCTGTGAGGCAGGCGCAAGATTTTGACGCAATGGTATCCTAAAATGACGCAGTGAAATCTCATAGATTTCACTGCGTCACTTTTACGACCCTTCCTTGTGTCAATACGCCCCCTTTGCATACATTACACCTGGCGCAGATAAAGATAAAGAGGGGCATATTTACAAGACTTTTGCGCAATGTTTGACATTAAAGCTGATACAGAGATAGTGTATTGGTTGCATTGGCATATTTACAAGCCGCGTGCGCAATGTTTGACATTAAAGCTGATACAGAGATTGTGTATTGGTTTCATTGGCATATTTACAAGCCGCGTGCGCAATGTTTGACATTAAAGCTGATACAGAGATTGTGTATTGGTTTCATTGGCATATTTACAAGCCGCGTGCGCAATGTTTAACATTAAAGCTGATACAGAGATAGTGTATTGGTTTGATTGGCATATTAACAAGCTGCGTGCGCAATGTTTAATATTAAAGCTGATATAGAGATAGTGTATTGGTTTCATTGGCATATTAGAGTGCTAACATTCTGAATTTATGGCAAATGTGTGACACAAGTGAATGCCTTCTTGATGGACCCAAAGTAAACAAGCATTGAAAATGCAATAGATTTGGTGTGATGTTAGGCACATGTCCATGATATTACATGTAATCTACCATCTCTGTCTCTGCAAGCAGTGTGTGTGTCTCTGCACAAATTATTTCTGTGTATCTACAGGCCAAAAACAGGCCACCTATATATAAACAAGATATAACATTAATTAGTAAATTATATCTAACATTGCGCAAGCGGCTTGTAAATATGCCAATGAAACCTTTACACTATCTCTGGACCAGCATTAATGTCAAACAATCAGAATTTATGGCAAATGTAAAACACATCTGAATGCTTTCTTGATGGAACCAAAGTAAACAAGCATTGGAAATGTAATAGATTTGGTGTGATCTTAGGCACATGTCCACGATATTACATGTAATCTACCATGTCTGTTTGTGCAAGTAGTATGTGTGTCTGTGCACAAATTATTTCTCAGTATCTACAGGCCAAAAACAGGCCACCTATATATAAACAAGATATAACATTAATTAGTAAATTATATCTAACATTGCGGAAGCGGCTAGAAAGTATGCCAATGAAACTTTTATACTATCTCTGGACCAGCATTATTGTCAAACATTCAGAATTTATGGCAAATGTGTGACACATCTGAATGCCTTCTTGATGGAACCAAAGTAAACAAGCATTGAAAATGCAATAGATTTGGTGTGATCTTAGGCACATGTCCACGATATTACATGTAATCTACCATCTCTGTCTCTGCAAGCAGTATGTGTGTCTCTGCAGAAATTATTTCTATGTACCTACACTCCAAAAACAGGCCACCTATATATAAACAAGATATAACATTAATTAGTAAATTAGATCTAACATTGCACAAGCGGCTTGTAAATATGCCAATGAAACCTTTACACTATCTCTGGACCAGCATTAATGTCAAACATTGAGAATTTATGGCAAATGTGTGACACATCTGAATGCTTTCTTTATGGAACCAAAGTAAATAAGCATTGAAAATGCAATAGATCTCGCCCTTGGTGTCACACATACTGTTGGCAGTGACAGACATGGTACATTATATCTAAAATCCAATTAATGTGTCAAAGTTTACACTGTGAGTGAAGCTTGAAATAATGAGCAACTAGAGTGCTAACATTCTAGATTTATGGCAAATGTGAGACACATCTGACTGCTTTCTTGATGGTAGCAAGGTAAACAAGCATTGAAAATGCAATAGATTTGGTGTGATCTTAGGCACATGTGCACGATGTTACATGTAATCTACCATCTCTGTCTCTGCAAGCAGTATGTGTGTCTCTGCACAAATTATTTCTCTGTATTTACAGGCCAAAAACAGGCCACCTATATATAAACAAGCTATAACATTAATTAGTAAATCGTTTTTGACACAAAGCAAAGCACATGTAATGTAAATGAGCCTTTTGTTGTATACTAGTGTTTATATTGTTTACTTTTTGTAATTGCTATGTAATATGTTTGTAGTGGTCTATAATATGTTATTTTTTGTTTTCCACAGATTATAATCATCTATACAAACAAACAAAAAGATGCCTTCTAAAACAAGGAGAGCAAACAATTATAAGAGAAAATTAAGGTATAAGGAAAAAGAAAATCAAGAACCAACCAAAATAAAATCTTCAGAGAAAAAGAAAAATGCTCCTGGTAAGCAAAGTACAAATTTTCTCAGGAAGTTTTTGAAATGTCAAGCAAAAAAAAGTTTTTTAAGTAAGAAGAATGAAACATGTGTAATTTCAAAAAAGACAGGATGTCCTTCTACAATTGTTAGACGTGTACAAGGAGACAATATTTTGAAAAGCAATAGAAGAAGCAATAGAAGAAGCAAACAATTTTCTGACATTCGTATACGAATGTTTTACAACAGGATTATATCTAATTTATTAAAAAATATATAAAGGTATAAAAAAAGACAGCTTTTTACAAGAAAAAAAACATAGTTAAGATCGTTGATAAAGCATTTAAAGTGAAAAATAAATTGTTTTTGTTTAGTAATAATTCGTACACTTGATAAGATAATCAATGTGTTTAAATCAAAATGTAAGTGGAGGAGAGTAATTAATCGAACTAATTTCTGTGATGTTTTTTCTGGAGAATGGAAGCATAGTTCAAGTTCTGAGCCATTTTTTAATGAAGAAAGTTACTTTCAGGATAATGATTTGGTGCATGCAGTTGACACCAGTGGTCGAGCATATGAGGTGAAGGACGGTTGTCCGGTTGAAAAAGAAGATATTGGGCCTAGAAATACAGAAGAGGTGTTAGCTGATGAAGTTTTAGGGAAATGTCCTAAGGCTCCTGTATATACATGGAATTGTAGTAGTATTTGTAGTGTCCGACAGGAATCAATTGATTTGTTTCGCACTTTCTTACGGACATATACTAAGAAAACTGTGAAACAAAAAATGAAAATTTTACAAGAGTTAGATCCTTGTAGAGTGAGAGAAAAAACAGGTTTGCAAGGGCATTCACTGGCTTGTCTTTCAAGAAAAGTATGTCAGAGTGTTTTTCACCATTTTAGGATGTTAGCAGTGCATCATAATAAAGTGAGGAAATTAGTGAGAAGGTTGTACTATGCAAAAAGTCCAGCACTTAAACTAAAACAGTTAAACAGTGTTCTTTTGCATGGAACTGAATTAGATGTCAAAAATATTTGTGATGACATTGAGTTTTGTTACTTTGGTGAAAAAGAGGTTAGTGCAGAAATTGATACAGTAATGGAAGGTAATGTAGAAGAGAATGTAGAGATTTTAAGTACAGAAAAATTTGAAAATGAAATTATAAAGTTTAAGGTCAATTCAAGTGAAAGGCCTAATTTTTCTTGTGTTTGTTGTCGACGGACTCATTATAAGCATCAGACTAGATTAGTGGATTTATATGTAAAAAGCGAAAAGATAAATAATAATGAGTGGAAGGATTTTGCAACTTATTTGTTGGTTGAAAATTGTTTTGATTTGGGCTCTGATCAACGTATTTGTACATATTGCTATAATAAATTAAATGAAAACAAAATGCCTGCTAGAGCTGTTCATAATAATCTGGAGTTGGTAGACATTCCTTCTGAATTGATGGATTTAAATACCTATGAGTCTATTCTGATTCAATGTGTGCATCCTTTTCAGGCTATTGTTCGCATGGAGCCTAAGACAGGGAAATTGCCTCCTTCAGATTTACAGAGAGGATTAAAGGGAAGAGTTGTTTATTTGCCTCTAGATTTTAAGAAAAATATTGATACCATTGGTGTTGAAAAAGTAGAAGAGGAACCTCTGGTTATTCTAGTTAATGGTGTTCCGACAAAAAGTAAGAAAATCTGGCAAGAATTAGTGGATGTTAGGAAAGTCAAGAAGGCAACGTTGTATCTGGTAAAAAATAATCAGTACTATAAAAATGTGTATGTGGGAGATGAGGAAACAACTGTACAAGACGACACTGATGTCTCTGCTGCACAAATAGAAAAAGTTGATGTCTCTAGAAGTGAAGAAATTTACGAACATTATAGTGTTCATCCATTGCATTCCAAAGAAGTAATGGGGAATGCTATTTACTTGTTTCAGATGAAAAAAGCGGAAGGAAGTCCCATTAGTGTATGGGAAGAAAGTTTAGAAGCTCGTTGTTTTCCACAGTTATTTCCAACTGGTGAAGTATGACGACCGACCTGTTCACATTCCTGCATCTGAATACCGGACTTCAAGATTATATGCAGAAGATCCAAGGTTTCGTCAATGCATTCCATATTTGTTCCATCTACTGTTTGAGAGTGACTTGTCTGGACTTTCCTATGCAGTAAACCATATACTGAAAAGTGGAGCACATCTACAAAATGTTTCGGCAAGCCATTTTATGGATAAAGTGAAACTGCAAGACAGTGTTTTGGAATCTCAGCTAATTAATCTCATGGCATGTCAGCGTGGTACTAACGAGTATTGGTACCGTCGTCATGGGGGATTGAAATGTATGCTAAGAAACTTAGGAACTCCTACATGGTTCCTCACTCTTAGCTGTGCTGAGGATGCTTGGGAAGACTTACTTGAATTTCTACGAGAGGCAAATAAAAACATTGAAAATATTGAATTCAAGACACCTGGAGAACTGTGCTCTTTGGATCCAGTTAATGTATGCAGGTATTTCAATCATAGGTTTGAAGCTATGATGTCTTTTATTACAAACAAAAAAAATCCTCCGCTTGGAGAGGTGTTGGATTTCTTTTGGAGAAAGGAGTATCAAGCAAGAGGTGCTCCTCATATACATATGCTGCTATGGATTAAAGATGCACCTAAATTTGGAACAGATTCAGATGAGAAAGTGATGAGTTTCATTGAGCAGTATTCTACACGTGCTGTTCCGAAAAGTACAGAAGAAAACAATTTAAGACACCAAGTTTTACGCTTTCAAAGCCATCGTTGTGGGAAATACTGTCATCGAAAATACAAATCCAAGGACAAGTTCTACACGAAATGTCGTTTTGCATTTCCACGTCCAGTAATATCGAAAGGAAGAGTCAACAATTTTATGTCTTCTCTGCGACATACTGTGACAAGAAAATCACCCAAAAATACATACAACCTAAGAAGAAATGAGGAATCCAAATTTATAAATGACTACAACCCAGTCATTTTGTCCATGTGGAATGCTGACATGGATATTCAATATGTGGCTGACAACTCTATTGCTGTGGCTCGATATGTGACGTCTTACATCACAAAATCAGAAAAAACAGAACTGAAGGGAATGTGGGAGGAAATTTCACATGAAAAGAGTCTAAGCAAGAAATTATACAGTTACAGTCTTAAGATGTTGTCGCATCGAGAAATTGGAGCGTATCAATGTTCTGATCGGTTGTCATCAGCAAGTCTATATGCCAAATCTAGAACCATTATTTGGGTGAGTCTAGGTCTTGCTGCAACACGAAACCGAGTTTTGAAATCTGTACAAGAAATAGAGTATTTGGCGGAGGAAGAACCAGACGGTACAGATATTTTGAAGACAAACATGTTGGATACATACTATCCAAATAGAAGTACTCACCTTGAGAACGCTTGTCTCTATGAAGTTCTAAAAACCTAAATTTTTAAAAAGAACGTCACAGAAGACATCAATAAAGGAGTATATGCTGTAATTGGATGTGAAGGCTGTCTAGTGCAACAAAGAAAAGGCCATTTGATTAATCATCGAAAATTGAGTTGTGAATCTCCAGACAAAAGGGATTTTTATTACTTAGCTCTTTTGCAACTCTTTAAGCCTTGGCGTAGAGAAGAGGAACTACTTGGAGATTTTCTTACTTATGAAGATTCGTTCAATGTAACCAAGGATACCATAGAATGTCCTGTTTTTTCAAATTATCAGCAAATGTTGAACAAGGAAATACAGCAAGAAGCTACAATTGCAGCAGAGATTGCTAGAGACAGTTCTCAAGACAGTCAGAGTTCTGCTTCATTGAGTCAGGATCCACTAGGAGGACCAATTATACAAAATGAAGCTGCCACTGCCATGGATGAAGTTGAAAGAGCGATGGAACAAGCTCAGGAGGATGGAGTTGACTTAGAAGATTTGGAAAAAGAACTAAACGTTGAGCAGAGACAAATATATGATCAAGTCACACAACAAATTGAGCATGGTTTATCTCATGAGAAAAAAGAGTGCTCATGTACATCATTTGTACCTATCCAACTGTATGTGAGTGGAGAATCAGGAACTGGGAAAAGTTTCCTGATTAAAGTGATTGCAACATATTTGCAGAAAACAACGGAATCATCGCTCTCTTGTGTTGTTACTGCTCCAACTGGGTTGGCAGCACACATTAAAGGGATTACTTTACATCGCTTATTGATGCTGCCAGTGGAGCATGATAACAAATTACAATACCACAAGCTATCTGGAGAAGCTTGTTGTGAAGTTTCAAGACTCCTAAAGTAAATGAAACTTCTTATCATTGATGAAGTAAGCATGGTGTCAAATGTAATGCTTGCTTTTGTGCATTTAAGAGTGCAAGAAACTCTTAAAACAGACTATGATGTGTTATTTGGAGGCAAACACATCATTGTTTTTGGAGATCTACTGCAACTAACTCCAGTGAAAGGACAGCCAGTGTTTAAAATGCTTACGCATGAAGATACCAGGAAGTGCTTAGGAAGCATTGGAAATGTTAACATATGGCTACATTTTAAATATGCAGAACTACTTCAAAATATGCGACAGGCAAAGGATGAAGATTATAAAAATATTCTACAAGATGTAAGAATTGGGAAACTAACTGAACATGGGAAAGCAGCTTTACATGCACGATTAATTTCAAATTTGTTTCCAAAAGAAAACAATCTCCCAGAGAATATTTTAAAGAAAATTTCTGAAAACAAATCTGTCTTATGCTTGATGCCAACTCTGCAAGAATGTTCAATCTTCAACACCAAAATGTTAAAGTTGGAAAATCAAGAAATTGTGAAACTGGAAGCTATTGATAAAATAGAACATGAAGGAGCAACTATTATTTTGTCAGAAAAGTTGAAATCAAAATTGGATTCTTTAGAGAAGACAATATCTAAAACTGCTGGTATGGAAAAGACTCTGTATGCATCTTTAAATTGTCATATAATTTTACGGCGTAATTTAGATGTAGAAAGAGGTTTAGTAAATGGAGCAATGGGTCATGTTGTTGATTTTGTGAATTACCGAAATAGAGATGGAATTGAAATTATAAAAATTAAATTTGATGGTATTGAAGAAGTACAACAAATCTGTCGTTGTTCTGCTTGTTTTTTGCTAGTGAAAGATTTATATGTACGCAGAAAACAGTTTCCTGTTTCTTTGGCATATGCAGTAACTATTCATAAATCTCAAGGTTTAAGTGTTGATAGTGCTTTGGTGAATATTGGGAATTCTGTGTTCAAGGAGGCCATGGCATATGTTGCTTTATCTCGAGTCAGAACTTTATCTGGATTGTACTTGATTGATTTTGATGAGACAAAGATTAATGCAGATCTAAATTGTGTAAAAGAATATAATAGGTCAAGAAGAGAGTATGCTCCAAATTTACCTCAATATCCTCTGTTTGAAAAGCATGTGGTAGGCTGTGAAAGAAGAAATTAGAAAAATTGTTGTGAAGTTGTTGCAAAAAGAAAAAAGTAGATGAAACAGTAATTGTAAGAAGAAAGGAAATGGATTCAGTTAAAGATGTTGTTGGATTTCAGTTTGAAAATAGTTCTGGTGTCAACTGCTATGCTAATGTAGTGGTTAATGTTGTTTTTTTTTCTCCAAAATGTAAAAGAACAGATTGCTGAAAATCGTGATCAAACACTTTGTGGTTTATTAAATTCTGTATTAGAGAAATGTAGCAGTGATAGAACAAAAATACAAAGTGTTTCTAAAATTCGAAAGGTTTTAGACATATGTTCTGGTCTAAATCAATTTACACTGAATATTCAGCAAGATTGTCAGGAATTTCTAATGTATATGCTTGTTGTTTTGCAAGGTGAAGGTGTAGATGTAGAAAATCTTTTTGGCCTTTCTTATAAATGGCAACATGACTGTGACAATTGCTCCTTTTCAAGTAGTACTACAGTAGACACTGAAAGATTTATATATTGGACTTTACCAGACTGCAAATCAGTGTCTTTTAATAATGTAGTTAGAGCAGCAAATCAAAAATGGTCTGTAGTCAATGTAAATCTGCAATGCTATCAACGTTATTTTTAAGAAGATATGGACAGTATGTTATTTTAATGTTCAAACGATGTAGACCTGATGGAACTAAATTGACAACATTAATTAAAAATGTTGTGGCTTCTCAATTATTAGTTTCAGGAAGAACCTTTACAACTGCAGCAATTATTTACCATGATGGTCCTTCAACAACGTCAGGACATTACACATGCTACTTAAAATGTCAAAAAGGGTGGAAGCTGTGTAATGATACTCAATTGAGTTTCAAACAACGTTTGCCTTCTGACTTACTAAATTCTTACCTAGTGTTCTTACAACCGAAGTTTTAGGGAAGGTAATTGCCTATGAAGATTGCAGCAGTTAATATAACTTAGTTTGCTCTTCAAAATTACTTTCTGAATGAGAGTGATGAAGATAATACAAAACATGTCGTTTTCATAGAGATAGTATATTTTTATCATATAGTGTGTGCTGTGAGTATTATACAAATTATTTATAAAAAGTAAGGTAGAGGTGGAAGTACAATTCTTGTTTCATAATGTAAAAGGTGTTGGAGCTTTTCTTTCAGAAAGCCGGGTAAATGAGACTTTAAGAAAACAGTGGACTAATTTACATAGAAAAGGACTTTCCATATACTATTTGGCCTCGTGGAAAAGTGGATGGATCAAAAGTGAGTTTAGATGTGGTTTTTAAAATTTTACATTATTTAAGAAATCATTCAATGGGTTTTTTAAACACAATTATTTTGATTGTGTTTTTTTTTGCCCGCTGTTATATGATGAGTACTATTGAAGTCACTGTTTTAAGTGAAATTCAATATATTCTGAGAACAGCAACAATAAACCATTTAACATGTTGTTGAAATTATTTTGTATTTTATTTTAATAAATATATATTATTATCCTATTCTCTTATGCTCACTTATCTATTTCCACACTCTATCACTCTTCTTAAGTCACCCTCACTGGCCTTTTTTGATTCTCCTTCACCTCCCTTCCCTTATTCCATTTTTGTCACTTATTCTCATTAACCACTCCTTCACGGCCCTTTACCTCTCTCCCATCCACCACTTTCCAGCTGTCAGTCACTCTACTTCACTCCCCTTCCCATTGTTTCCTTTCTTTGTTCCCTCAATAATTCCCCTTCTCTCACTCACCTTATTACACTTCACTCACTGCTTTTCTCACTTCCTCTGTCTTCTCACATCCTCACGCCCTTTCCCTCATAGCCTGTCTCTTAGCTTCAGTCTCTGGATCCTCTCACTGTCTCACTCCTCTTCCGTCATGCTTACTCCCTAAAACTGACCCACACTCCCTTCCTTACCTTTCTTTGCTCTCTTACTCAGTTCCTTTCTGTCACTCTTTCCTTCACTACCTCTATTTTCTCACTCCTTCACTTCCTTTGTCTCAAGCTCACTTGATTTTATCCTCTCTTTATTTTCCCTTTTTCATCAACCTCCCTGCCCTTCACTCACCCTCCCTTACCCTTGTTAATCTCCTACTGTGTCTCTTGTATTGTAAAATATATATTATAAATATTGTAACTTATTTTGTTTTGTCTTTCACAGATATAAATTTAAATGAAAATATAAAACTAAGTTGATATTACTTATAAGGTAAGTTTGATGTACAATATTTATTTTCTCTATACTGTTTTCCATAACCTCACTACTCTTCTTTGATATCCCCACACCTCTGTTCCCTTATTGCGCTTGCCTCACTTATTCTGAATCCCCACATTTACTCTCTTTTTTCATACTCTTCTCTTACTCTCACCTTCTTTCAGGCCTTCTCTTTTACTATCTTTCCTCTCTCTTCTCTTACTTCTTTGTTTTATTTTTTCCCTTCCTTTACTCTCCTTACTGCACTTCATTAACTCCTTCTCTTATTCCCTCTATCCTCTTCCTTCTACACTCCTCTTACCTCATTCTCTCTCTGTTAGGGTCATTCTCTCCGTCTCTTTAGTCTCTCACTCCTCTTCTGTCAAGCTCACTCCCTATAACTGACTTATACTCACACACTCACCTTTTTTGATACCTTCTCCTTTACTTACCTTCCTCTCTCTTCCCATCCTTTGCTCTTTCATTGTTTTGCTTTTTCTTACTCTTCTTACTCCACTTCAATAACTCCTTCTCTCAAACCCTCTGTCTTCTAATTTATTCACTCCACTTTTCTCACTCTTTCTCTATTACCCTCAAATAATTTCCAGCGATGTATCCTTTCACATGGGTCAAGTCCCATGTGAAAGTGTCTGCGTCAGTCTTACGCCTGCTGTGAGGCAGACGAAAGATTTAGACGCAACGGTGTCCTAAAAGTGACAAAGTGAAATCTCATAGATTTCACTGCGTCACTTCTACGACCTTTCCTTGCGTCAATACGCACCTTTGCATACATTATACGTGGCGCAGGTATAATGTGGCGCAGGGGTTTACAAAGTGACGCATCTACGTAGATGTGTCACTTTGTAAATGACTCAACAAGGTGCAATTTTTACACCACTGGTGCGTCACAAAAAGTGATGCACCAGCGGCGTAAAAGTGACACATGGCCTCATAAATGAGGCCCTGAAGCGCACCACAGAGAAAAACAGGCCTTCTCCTTTATTTTCTTTCCTCTCTCTTCTTTTACTACATTGTTTTATATATTTCCCTTATTTTATTCTCCTGACTCCACTTCACTTACTACTTCTCTTTCTTTCTCTGTCTTCTTACTTCTACACTCCCCTTCCCTTAATCTCTTTCTGTTAGCCTCATTCTCTCCATCCCATTAGTCTCTCACTTTTCTTCTGTCACGCTCACTGCCTATAACTCAGCTATACTCCCACACTCACCTTCTGTCAGACCTTCTCCTTTAGTTTGCTTTCTCTCTCTTTCCTTCCTTTTCTCCTTCACTCTTTTCTCTTCCCTTACTTTCTTATTCCACTGTACTAACTCCTTCTCTTACTCCTTCTGTCCTCTAATTTGTACACTCCCCTTCCCTCATTCTCTCTCTGTTAGCCCTATTCTCTCTGTCCTCTTAGTCTCTCACTCCTTTTCTATCACGCTCACTCCCTATAACTCGGCCATACTCCTACACTCACCTTCTTTCAGACCTTCTCCTTTACTTTTCTTCCTCTCTTTTACCATCCTTCACTCCTTCACTCTTTTCCCTTCCCTTACTCCTCTTTCTGCAGTTCAGTAACTGCTTCTGTCAATCCCTCTGTTCTCTAAGTTACTCACTCCCCTGTTCTCACTCTCTCTGTGTTACTCCCATCATCTACGTCCTCTTAGTATTTCACTCCTCTTCTATCATGCTCACTCCCTATTACTGAGCCATATTCCCACACTCATCTTCTTTCAGACCTTCTCCTTTACATTCTTTCCTCTCTCTTCCCATCCTTCGCTCTTTCACTGTTTTCCCTTCCCATACTCTCCATAATACACTTCACTAATTCCTTGTCTTACTCCCTCTTTCTTCTTAGTTCTACACTCCCCTTACCTCATTCTCTCTCTGTTAGTCTTATTCTCTCCGTCTCTTTAGTCTCTCACTCCTCTTCTGTCGAGCTCACTCCCTATAACTTAGTTGTAATCACACACTCACCTTCTTTCAATCCCCCTACTTCACTTCCCTTCCCCTCTGGTCCCTTTTTTTGCTCCCTCACTCATTTTCCTTTCCTCTCTCACTGAAATTAGGACTGGGGACAGCAGCGGTGGTTCTCTAATGCTTGAACAATGATCATAATACTTTGTTCCCCGTAACAAAGTAGGGCATCACAATTTTTGCATTTGATGGAGGCCTCATTAAAAACAGGCTGAATATTAGAGATCAGCTGCTCTGGTCGCCCCCTCACTGATGCAGTTGTTCCTCCAGTTGAAGTATAAGCACCATCTCTTGGAGCCTCTCGTGCCAGAGCCCTGACACTCTTCCGGGCATAGTTCTGGGGGTACCTCTTCCGCACGTGCCGAATCATAGTTGGATTACCAAAATTGTATTTCATTCTGGGGTCTCCTCTGCAAAATATAGTATGGCAGATATTGCACTCCACCTTTGGAGCATTACATTTCACTGTCTTCTGAAAATACAAAAAATGGCGGCGATAGTGTACATTAGAGAGAGACAGTGAGAGAAAGAAGGCATGAGATGAAGAAGAGATGTGAAGTGCACATTGGAGAAAATATAGTGGGAGAAGGGAAGTAACTGTGAGTAAACTTACTATGTAACACAGAAATGTTGCACTCTATACTCTAAGTTTCAATTTATACCACAATCATTTCACTACTATCTCATAAATTTCAAGTAGAATAATAGAAAAATGTCTCAAACAATTTATAATTTATAAATATAAATGTATTCTTCAAAATTTTCATAATTTAGAAGAACTTCTAACATTAACTGATCAGTAATCTCCTCATCAGAACTCTTCATACATGACTCCTGGAACTCAATGTAGTCCAAACATTCCATTAAATCAGCATCCAAAGTCTTATCATTAAAATCCTCCATTCCATCTCCTCTCAAAAGAAGGTCTTCTTTATGGATAGTGTTATCAACAGGATCATTTAAGACCTCAATCAAACTCTCCTCAACAAAGGTCACAGAAATTTCAAAATTAATATTAACGGTGTCCTCATTGAGATCCATATTCTTTTCAAATTTCTTGCTGTTAAATTGCAGGAAAAAAAATCACTTTAATTTTTCATTTTTAGTAATAGATAATATTAAACTAGCTTTATCAAGTATTAAATTCCCCTTACAAATTAACAACTCACCTTTTAGAAAGGAGTAGAAGAGTTAATACTGTGTAAATTTCACACCAGAAATAGAACACCAAAAATTCCTCACAAATGTACCTCAAAGAGTACCATCACACAATGGCTGTGTTTCCCTCTCATTAGAAAACCATTTCATTAGTGGAAAACCAATGAAACTTCATCACACCTAAATTCAAAACCAAAGAATCCTTTTAATTGGTTGGAAATTTCAAAAGCTAATTGGCTCTTGGGTGTCTGTAAACATTCTAAATGGTCTGCATAGTCCGCCATCTTGTGAATCTGAAGAACAGAGACACAAGAGGTGAAAAATAAATGGGGAAATAATTAAAAGGGGGCAGAATTGACACCCCCTGACCCTCTAGGTTTTCTGAGGGGGGCCTAGAAGGACCCTGAAGGGCAAAAAAACTTTTTATTTTTTTAAATTTTCGCGGGGTAAGCGCTGGGTGCGCTCCCGGGTGCGCTCTCCGGTACGCGCACCCTGAGCGCACCACGGGGAAAAACAGTGTAAAAATTTAGAGTAAAAAAAATAATGTTGAGTGTTTAGAGGAAAGTGATGATTGCTGGAATGTGTCACAAAAATGATGCAACTCCAGCAATGCATCCTTTCACATGGGGCTAGTCCCATGTGAAAGGGCCTGCGTTAGTGTTACGCCTGCTGTGAGGCAGGCGCAAGATTTGGACGCAACAGCGTCATAAAAGTGACGCAGTGATATCTCTTAGATGTCACTGCATCACTTCTACGACCCTTCCTTATGTCAATACGCCCCCTTTGCATACATTACAGCTGGCGCAGGTATAATGTGGCGCAGGGGTTTACAAAGTGACGCATCTACCTAGACGCGTCACTTTGTAAATATGACTCAACAAGGTGCATTTTTTACAGCACTGATGCGTCACAAAAAGTGACGCATCGGCGGCGTAAAAGTGACGCATGGCCTCATAAAAGAGGCCTTCAGTCTTCTACTCATGCGTCATATTTAATGTATGACGCATTATGTCGCAAGTAGTTACAGATACGTCAGTATTTCTGACGTATCTGTAAGCGCAAAAGTGATGCATTGCTGGAGTGTGCCACAAAACTAACACAACTCCAGCAATGCATCCTTTCACATGGGGCCAGCCCCATGTGAAAGGTCCTGCATCAGTCTTATGCCTGCTGTGAGGCAGGCGCAAGATTTTGACACAATGGCGTCCTAAAAGTGACGCAGTGAAATCTCATAGATTTCACTGCGTCACCTTTACGACCCTTTCTTGCGTCAATACGCCCCTTTTGCATACATTACACCTGACGTAGGTATAATGTGGCACAGGGGTTTACAAAGTGACGCATCTACCTAGATGCGTCACTTTGTAAATATGACTCAACAAGGTGCATTTTTTACAGCACTGGTGCGTCACAAAAAGTGACGCACCGGTGGCGTAAAAGTGACGCATGGCCTCATAAATGAGGCCTTTAGTCTTGTACTCATGCGTCATATTTATTTTATGACGCATTATGTCGCAAGGAGTTACAGATACGTCAGTATTTCTGACGTATCTATAAGCGCAAAAGTGATGCATTGCTGGAGTGTGTTATAAAAGGAACGCAACTCCAGCAATGCTTCTTTTCACATGGGGCCAGCCCCATGTGAAAGGGCCTGCGCCAGTCTTACGCCTGCTGTAAGGCAGGTGCAAAATTTTGACGCAACGGCGTCCTGAAAGTGACGCATTGAAATCTCATAGAATACACTGCGTCACCTCTACGACCCTTTCTTGCGTCAATACGCCCCCTTTGCATATATTACACCTGACGCAGGTATAATGTGGCGCAAAGGTTTACAAAGTGACGCATCTACGTAGATGTACCACTTTGTAAATATGACTTAACAAGGTGCAATTTTTAAACCACTGGTGCGTCACAAAAAGTGACGCACCGGTGGCGTAAAAGTGACGCATGGCCTCATAAATGAGGCCTTCAGTCTTCTACTCATGCGTCATATTTAATGTATGACGCAATATGTCGCAAGGAGTTACAGATACGTCAGTATTTCTGACGTATCTGTAAGCACAAAAGTGATGCATTGCTTGAGTGTGTTACAAAAGTGACGCAACCCCAGCAATGCATCCTTTCACATGCAACCAATGAAAAGTGTTATTTTAAGGTCACATGACTTGACGCGCTTACGCTGCGCGCACCGGAGCGCTTCCGAGGGTGCTTACGCCGCGCGAACGTAGGCGCATCCGGGGGCGCTTACGCAGTGCGCCTGAGTGACGTTTTGATAGCTTTACGGAAATGCTAAATCATTTTCATTTCGGAAATCAAAAATACTGCTTTTATAAGTATGGTACTAAATGTCTTCCATTATTATTTACTTTTCATGCATATTATTTTTTACGAACGCAGAAATAGCGCTCTCGGTGCGCTCTCGGGAGAGCTTACCGGTGCGCGCACCCTGAGCGCACCAGGAAAAAATAAAAAAATATATATATACATTTAACAAATTATTTTTTTATAAAAAAAATATAATTAATTGTTGTAAAAATCAGCTAACAAAAAATAATAATCGTAGGTTACAAAATCGATATACAAATGAATCAGCTTTTAAAAAAACTGTGAAATTCACTGAAAAAAACATAGGTTCCACACTCGTTATAGTTAGGAATTAGCTTTTATAAAACCTTTGAAATTCACTAAAAAAAACGTAGGTTTCACAATCGTTATAGTTAGGAATTTGCATTTAAAAAACCTTTGAAATTCACTGAAAAAACCATAGGTTTCACACTCGTTATAGTTAGGAATTAGCATTTAAAAAACCTTTCAAATTCACTGAAAAACCATAGGTTTCACACCAGTTATAGTTAGCTGAACATTTTACCTTTACAAAACCATTGAAATTCCCACGTTATAGTTAGTTGGACTCACTATAACTCGCGCGCCCGCAATCCACTGCTGAGGATGTCACATATTACATCATTCATGACATGGTCAGTGACATCACTGATGACATCACTGATGACATCTCAAATGACATCACTGATGACATCACTGATGACATCATCCATGTGATAATACGATGCACCTCCTCACACTCTAATCTAACCTTTGAAACACCCAGTGTTAAATACAAACTACCATTCCTGAAATTATTGACACACCAATACCAGTAACTACATACGCACTCACTGATTTCTAGGTCTACACACACATCCACTCATTCACCCATACAATCACTCATACATACAGTCACTCATCAATAGAACACTATCATATCCACTCATACACCTATACAGACACTCACACGCTGACACTCATCCACAGAGTTACTCACACACCTAGTCAGTTATACAAAGAATCAATCACACTCCCATTTCCTCAACTACACAGTTTTACACACTAAACGTTACTTATTCAAACATATACTAACACATACTTACTCTCTTTTACAAGTACACATTGATCCATACAGTCACTTATGCAATCACAGGCTCTCATGTATAGTCATTTATATATATATATTGCCAACTCTCACATGCACTGTTTTTTACATATGTACTTACTTGGACATGGAACACTGAGATAGCCATTCACTCACCAACACACCCATGCACACAGTCAACCACCCATACAGCTCTTTCCAAATACACTCTTGAACCCATATACCAAGTGAATCAACTGCTCACACATATATGCACAGAGTCACACACCTCCTAGCCACCCACACACACACTCACCCTCACATACAAATATTTGGGCAACCAATCAATAACCCATATAACCACTCATATAGCTACTGATCAACACATGCAGCAGCTTACACAACAACAGACATACTGATGCACACATTCAGACAGTTTAGTTACTAACCAATGCATTCAGTAAGACATATTTAATCACTCACTCATACAGTCAGTCACGCACCTACTAAATCCTTCATCCAGAAACTCATACATCCCCTCATTCTTCAATATATAAAACATATTTTTACTTTTCAGAAACACAGATTCACTGGATGATGTCATCAGTGATGTCATTTGAGATGTCATCAGTGATGTCATCGGTGATGTCATTTGAGATGTCATCAGTGATGGCATCAGTGATGTCACTGACCATGCAATGAATGATGTAATATGTGACATCATCAGCAGTGGATTGCGGGCGCGCGAGTTATAGTGAGTCCAACTAACTATAACGTGGGAATTTCAATGGTTTTGTATCAGTAAAATGTTCAGCTAACTATACCTGGTGTGAAACCTATGGTTTTTTCAGTGAATTTGAAAGGTTTTTTAAATGCTAATTCCTAACTATAACGAGTGTGAAACCTATGTGAATTTAAACGGTTTTTTAAATGCAAATTCCTAACTATAACTATAACGATTGTGAAACCTATGTTTTTTTTAGTGAATATATATATATATATATATATATCCTGTGCTTCTCTATGACAGTCCATACAACTATTCCTTTCATATTTATATATATAATCTGTGATTTTCTCCTACTTTTTGCCTCTATAGGTATTCCCTCTACAAATAGCGTTCTCACCAGTTGTATTTGAAATTTTGTTGCCACATGATATATTACATACATCAAGGTAACTGTTTACATTATATAGAATCTTCTTGAATTTATGTGAATGTCAGTCACTATATGAATACTGACACCCTTAGCTCTACTTCACGATGAAGGGACTTTCTTGCATACACATGGTTTTTCAGTTCCAAGGGTCTGTTCTCTTCTTTCATCTTTTCACAAATTTCATGATGAATGGTTTGCTAAATTATTCATTCTGAGTCAAAACTTGGAAGTGGTTCTAATCTCCTTTTTTGTCTCTTTTTTGTTGTATTCAATTTTCTTCTATAATCTTACTAAAATATAGAATTGCTATTTTCTGCGACATTTTAAAACTTTTTTATATGAATAACTTTAAACTTACATCATAGTAGAAAACTTCAGTAGGACCCTCCACTATCTGATCAGAACTATTTCTCATATTTATGTTTTTCCTTTTAGATCTTACTACCGCATCATGGCTACCTGATGAAGGCGTACCGCCGTAACGCACGTAGACATGAATTATGTTAGCCATGACTACATTTCTTAATGTTCTAAAATATTATATGTGTTTATAAAAAAGTTTCTTCATTGTTTTTGGTCAATTTTACTATACAAATCCATGTCTATAATCAACAACATCATGTTTGATATGCACTGATATGCTGAATAAGGCCATGTATGATGGGATAGTATGTGTGAATAGCATTAGTAACAATTATATAATAATTTTGCACTTATTACATAGGCCAAAACTGGAATTGTATATTTACCAAAATTGTCATTAACATCGCATGTGTTATTATTTAAAAAGATCTAATATCTACAAAAATATTTCTTACTAATACTTGGTTTATAAATATAAAAATAATACAAATTATATTTTTCGATACTTTCTCTTTTCTGGTCACACATTGTCTTTGATTATCGTAGGTCCACTTTTTACTCATTTCCTAAAGGGTTTATTCTCACACAGTAATTCAACCAACCCTGATTTAGGAAATGTATTCAGGGGTACCCCTATTCTGACACATATCTGCAATCCTGCTTTTGAATTGTCATTATTCTTTTTTTAAGTGTTTGCAGCGGTTGCCTCTCTTGATATTCCATTGGCTTGGATGAAGATGTTACCATTCAGTTTTAGAACCCCTAGACGGTTAGGTAGAAAATATCTAAAGTTATTATGGCAACCATTTTGGAAGTTTGGGCTGGACTGTTCCCATGAGGAACAGGGTCAAGACTGGTTTGCATATGGCTGGGTCCGAATTGGGGTGGCATAGTGACCAAAAGAACAATGGATTTAACCCAGATCTCTTGACTGGGGATGGATATATGATTTACTCAGCAGTCTGTCCATCATTTGTTGCTGCAGCACTCATCGCCCTAAGTGTGATGGGTATGCCCAAACGTGGGTCCCTTGCCCACTGTGCCACTCGATTCAAGCTAGCCTGGCTGATGAGGGGTAATACCCTGAAACCGGTCCCAGCATGCTTGTTCCCGGTCCATGGAGTAACTGGCTTGGCAGTTCAGGTTGGACTGTTTTCATGAGGAACATGGTCAAGACTCATTTGCATATAGCTTGGTCCAAACTGGGTTGGCGTTGTGAGCAAAAGAACAATGAATCTAAGCCATATCTCTTGACTTGGGGGGTGAATGTATGATTTACTCAGCATTCTGTCTATCATTCAATCAATCAATCAATCAGGAAATTTCTAGAGCGCACTACACACCCGCGAGGGTCTCAAGGCGCTGGGGGAGGGTGGCCGCAGCTAGTGGTCGAAGAGCCAGGTCTTGAGTAGACTCCTGAACGTCTGTGGGTCTTCTGTTCGTCGTAGGTGGAGAGGGAGGGCGTTCCATGTCTTGGCGGCTAGGTGGGAGAAGGATCTTCCCCCGGAGGTGATTCTGTGGATGCGAGGGAGTGTGGCCAGTGAGAGGTCGGCGGAGCGGAGTTCTCTGTTGGGTACTTAGAATGACAGTCGGCTGTTGAGGTATTCTGGGCGAGTGTTGTGGAGTGCTTTGTGTGCGTGGGTCAGGAGTTTGAAGGTGATTCTTTTGTCAACGGGGAGCCAGTGCAGGTCTCTCGGGTGGGGCGTGATGTGATCTCGGCGGGGAACGTCGAGGACCAGGCGTACCGAGGCGTTCTGGATTCTTTGAAGTCTGCTGATGAGCATGGATGAGGCTCCGGCGTAGAGGGCGTTTCCGTAGTCGAGTCTGCTGCTGATGAGGGCGTGGATGACGGTTTTCCGTGTGTCTGTAGGGATCCATCTGTAGATCTTGCGGAGCATGCGGAGGGTGTAAAAGCAGGTTCAGGAGACTGCGTTGATTTGGTTGGATATGATGAGTTTTGAGTCTAAGATGACTCCCAGGTTGCGTGTGTGGTTGGTTGGCGTCGGGGCGGTGCCCAGGGCGGAGGGCCACCAGGAGTCTTCCCAGGCGGAAGGGTTGGGTCCGAGGAGGAGGACCTCTGTCTTGTCGGTGTTCAGTTGGAGGCGGCTGTCTTCCATCCATTTGGCGACAGCCTTCATGCCACGGTGGAGTTTGGTTTGGCGGTGAGGGGGTCCTTGGTGAGGGAGAGGATCAGCTGGGTGTCATCGGCATACGAGATTATGTTGAGGTCGTGGAGTCTGGCGATGCGTGCGAGTGGAGCCATGTAGATGTTGAAGAAAGTCGGGCTGAGTGATGATCCTTGCCGTACGCCGCAGATGGTCTTGGTGACTCCTGATTGGTACGGGGGGAGGCGGACTCTTTGGGTTGTGTCGGAGAGGAAGGAGGTGATCCAGTCCAGGGCCTTGTCGCAGATCCCTGCGACGTAGAGGCACGTGCGTAGCGTGTGATGGAAGACGGTGTCGAAGGCGGCAGAGAGGTCCAGGAGGATGAAGGCTGCTGTCTCGCCGCAGTCGAGTAGGATTCTGATGTCGTCTGTGGCGGCGATGAGAGCGGTCTCGTTGCTGTGGTTCTTGCGGAAACCTGACTGGGAGGGGTCGAGGATCTTGTTCTCTTCCATCATTTATTTGTGCAGCATTTATGAGAACCTTCAGCAGCCCATAAGGCTGAAGCATAACTTATTTTGTCATCTGAGGTCTGATTGCGTAGAGAAGGTTGTATTATAAGGACAACACTCCGGGAGCAGGGTTAGTGAGAAGATTTCCGGGGTTTAAGTCAAAATTCAAGAAATAATTATTTTCATTCAGATGTGCTATCGCGTCAGACACAGTGATTATGATCTATATTTTTCCTGTTTTAACTTTATATTGTTCGGCCTTCCAAGTATGCAATAGGACAACACCCACAGTGATGTGGCTATACCAACATTTTCTTCCAACCAATATCCAATTTGAAGCAGATGTGAAATGGAACTCCCAGTGTGTCAAACCACCCGGTCACTGGTGTCTAAAAATAGCTGGCTTGACGCTCTTTAAATTTTTGTCCAAGTTTCAGCTAACCAAATGTCTTTATATCCATGACATTGATCAAGATACTGGTGTGTTTCAAAGCAGTAGCTCCTACTCCCAAAATATGTAATTTACACTTCAATGACTTTGCTAGATTCTGAGGTGATTATTCCACCAACCAATCAATCAATTAATCAATCAGCCAATCAGGGTTGGTAAAGCGCAACTACTCATTTGTGAGTGTCTCAAGGTGCCGGGAGGGAGGGGGTGGCCCTGTTGAGTGCTGGGGCCATCCGAATAGCCAGGTGTTTTGAAGTCCTTCCTGGTTGGGGGTAATGTGGGAGATTGCTGAAGGTGAAGGAGGAGCATTTTCTAGGCTTTGGCTGGGAGGTAGGAGAAGGACTTTCCTCCTGTTCTGGTTTTGTTGATATGTGGGACTATAGCCAGAGAGTGCTGGGCTGATTGGAGGTGTCTTTTGGGTGTGTGGAAGGAGAGGCGGCTGTTCAGGTATGCTGGTCCGGTGTTGTGAAGGGCCTTGTACGCGTGGGTGAGGAGTTTAAAGGTTAATCTTCTTTCGACATGAAGCCAGTGGAGATTGCAGAGGTGTTAGGTGATGTGACTGTGAATGGGGGATGTCGAGGATCAGTCTGGCTGCTTCGTTCTGGACAGACTTTAGTTTGCAAAGGAGTTTCTTGATTCCGGCATAGAGAGAATTGCTGTAGTCCAGTCTTCTGCTGATGAGTGCGTGTGCGACAGTTTTTCTGGATTTGGTTGGGATCCATCTAAAAGTCTTTTGAAGCATGTGGGGAGTGTTGAAGCAGGTCGATGATAGAGCGTTAATCTGGCGGTTCACTGTGAGCGATGAGTCAAGTATGATGCAGAGGTTTCGTGCTTGGTCCGTCGGGGTTGAGGGTATTTCAGAGGGCAGAGTGCCACCAGGAGTCGTCCCATGCAGAAGAGGTGGATGAGGACTGTCTTTTCTGAGTTGAGTTTCAGGCAGCTGTTCTTCATCCAGGTGGCGACGGATTTCATCCGTTCTGTGACGTTGTGTTTGGTGATGTTGGGTTTATTGGTGAGGGAGAGGATCAACTCGGTGTCATCAGAGTAAGGGACGATGTTGAGCCCATGGTTCCTGATGATTGTTGCAAGGGGGTCCATGTGGACGTTGAAAAGAGTGAGCCTGAGGGAGGAGCCCTGGGGCACTCCACAGTTGGCCTCTATCGGTTCCGAGAGGTAGGGAGGGAGTCTGACTCGCTGAGTTCTGCCATTGAGCAAGGAGCGTATCAAGTCGAGGGCCTTGCCGCGAATGCTGGCATCCTGGAGTCCGGTGGTTAGGGTGCAGTAGGAGACAGTGTTGAATGCAGCTGAGAGGTCCAGGAGGATAAGGGCTGCTGTTTCACCATGCATGACCGATTCCACACAAAAGAAAAGACGAACACCAGTTTCAGTTGGTCCTTATCAGTGTTGGTTGCATGAGATTTATGGGGCCTGGAGTGGGTGCAGAACTTTTATTGGGCTCTGATTGGAATCTGGTATTTGGCTCCACCTATGTTGAGGTGATTACTGCAACAGGAAAGAAAAAGTGAAGCCTGCATTTTGATAGGTCAAGTTATGTTATAAAATGAGCACGGGGCTCCTACTAAGTGAGTACCTGGGGCAAAGCCATGACTGCCTCTTTTAGTCATACCATCAGTTGATTGCAGCAAAACCTTTTGGCATGTGCAACGTGATTAAGCTTTTTGCCTTGCAGGCAGGTGCAGCATTGTGCATCAAGTGGTAGTCATGATACCCACATTCAGCTTTCGGTTTAGAAAAACACCAATCCTTTCTCAGCAGGCCTTGTTGATTTACTCTCTGAACGAGCTTGTGCTTCAACTCAATATTAGTTGCCTCCATGTGAGTTGATATAATGTCCGCTAGCTCAAGCACTCCCCTGAGCTGGTAAGACAGCTTAGTGAGTTAAGTATTTTCTTGTGACGTGTGCGAGGGAGTAGACAGCAAACAGGTACTCCCTTATTTGAACCAAATTTTCAATGACAGAATGAGCAAAGAAAGTAACCCCAACTCCTCCTAGAAAGTTCCCTTTACATCTACTCAACTATCTTTTCATTCTCCCACCCCTTAACCTTTCAGCTCCTCCATCTTCTCCACCATCCATCATTTTATCTTTTCTGCATTCCATCCATCTAATGAATATTCGTTCCTATTTCGATTATCTATCCTTTAACTCTTTTATCCAGTCATCCTTCCGTCTTTCCTTACATCTACTTATCCATCCATCATTTCACCATTACGTCCATCCTTTCACCAACTGATCCTTTCATCTTCTAGTCATCCTTCCGGCCCTGCACTCTTACTTCTTTCCTTCTTTTCACCCTACTTACTTTCCACTTTTCCTTTTACCTCTCCTTCGTTTCATATTATTCCTTCTTTTCGCTTTTCCTTACTTTCACCATTTCTTGCATGTCCTTTGCAGTTTCTAGCTGTCATTTTTTTTCTTTTCTCACAATATTATTCTTTCTTACCTTCCTCTTTCCATAGTCTCTATTTGCTGCTCTCTATCCTTTTTTTAAATATGTTTTCATAATATATTTATGTCTCCTTCACTGGCTCACTTAGCAACTCTTGCCCCCCACCGCTCTGCCCTGCTATCTCTTCCCTTAGAGCCCTTTTCATTACCTTTTGCCCACAGACATAAGAAGCCAATATAAAACGAATCTTCTGTTAGTGGGACTCAGATTACCACGCCATCAGGTATCGTGGAAATCCCCACTTTAGCTGCTCTCACATGGAGTTTTCGATGTGCTAGTGCGGATCTAATCTAAAGGTCCTATTTTGAATTCTTGCATGGTCATCTCGTCTTCAACCTTCTTAGATGAATAACCTGAGTACCGCTGAAACCTGAAGCACAAGTGGCCTGGAATCGAGGGTCTGATAATTCTGGGGGCGGGAAATGAATTGGAATGACACGTTTTGGGGGAATATTATGCACCAATTTCTCATTTTTTCAGTCTGCGTTTCACATGGAGATTTTTGCTTCATTGAGTAGCTGAATCTGTGTTTGAAAAACAAAAGTCCTTATGAGTCCAGTACTGGGCTCATATGTATGTATGGGTCGCCTGGATGCCTGTTACGTAAAAATAGGTGTTCTTTGATCCAAAATCTGGATAGCAGGATTCCTAGTTTCACAAGAAACTCCCGTCTCATTCAATGCAGTAGATATTGCGTGGCTCATGCAAATAGCTGTGTGCAGTAGGCTGATGACCCTCACGTGCCTTGACCCGGAAGGACGACCACAGAAGCAACTTGTGCCAGGACACCAGACCTTTACCACTACAACGAAGAAAGCTGCAATGCATTACATTTAAAAAGCATTGGGGGTTTAAGGGTTTATGGGTGGGTGCGTGGGTGGTGGTTGGTGGTGTTTAAGGGTAGCAATGGGCATAGGGATAGGTTTCGTTTTTGGGAGTAGGGGGCTTTAGGATTTAGGGATGGGTAATGTAGAGGGGTAGCAAGTTTTTTTTTAAGGTTCAAGTTTGGGTAGTGTATAGAGGGTTGGAAGGAGTTTTTAGGGTTGAGAGATAAGTAGTGTACAGGAGCAGTAAGGTGTTTTTAGGGTTCTGGAGTAGGCAGTGGTAATGGGTAGTGAGTTGTTTTTTAAGGTTAAGGGGTAGCACGTTTATTAGAGTTCAGTGACAGGTAGTATATGGGGTAGTAAAAGTTTTTAAAGTTCAGGGATGGGTAGAGTTGAGTGTAGTAAGACATTTTTAACATTCGGGGATGATCAGCGGTAATGCGTAGTCAGGGTTTTTTAAGGTTCAGGGATGGGTGGTGATTAGGGATAGTCAGATGTTTTGAGGTTCAGGGATGGATAGTAGTAAAGGGTAGCAATGGGCATAGGGATAGGTTTCGTTTTTGGGAGTAGGGGGCTTTAGGATTTAGGGATGGGTAATGTAGAGGGGTATCAAGGTTTTTTTTAAAGTTCAAGTTTGGGTAGTGTATAGAGGGTTGGAAGGAGTTTTTAAGGTTGAGAGATAAATAGTGTACAGGAGCAGTAAGGTGTTTTTAGGGTTCAGGAGTAGGCAGTGGTAATGGGTAGTGTTTTTTTTTTAGGGTTAAGGGGTAGTACGTTTATTAGAGTTCAGTGACGGGTAGTATATGGGGCAGTAAAAGTTTTTAAAGTTCAGGGATGGGTAGAGTTGAGGGTAGTAAGGCATTTTTAACATTCAGGGATGATCAGCGGTAATGCGTAGTCAGGGTTTTTTAAGGTTCAGGGATGGGTGGTGATTAGGGATAGTTAGATGTTTTGAGGTTCAGGGATGGATAGTAGTAAAGGGTAGCAAGAATTATTTAGGGTCAGAAATTTGGAGTGTGTAGGAGTAGAATGTTTTTTTTGGTTCAGGGAGGTTAATTTAAATGGGTGCTTAGCGGGTTTAGGGTTCAGGGAGGTGTAGTATATGGAGCAGTAAGAGTTTTTTGAGGTTTCCTATATGAATTACAATTGAAATATTCTGTAAAAAATTCCAATACAGAGTGAAAAAAAGAGGTTTTTAAGGTTGATAGATGGATAGTGGTAGTAGTGTGTTTTAGAGTTCAGGGATGGGTGTTGAATAGGAGAAGAAATCGTTTTTTAAGGTTCAGGGATGGGTACGGCAAGAAGTAGTTCGTTTTTTAGGGTTCAGAAATGAGTGGTATGTAGGGGTAGATATGAGCTATTAAGGTTCAGGGATAGGTAGTGATAAAGGGTATCAGGGAGTGTTAGGGTTCAGGTAGTTTTAGTTTATTGAAATAATGGGGGATCTTTATGGTTCAGGGAAGGACAGTGATTGGGGTTGGTAATAAATGTTTTTCTTACATATTTATGTATTTATATGTATGTTAATTATTGTGTTGTAATGGTGTTGCAATGCATGATTGTGGGTATGTGTGATAATATTCTGCGTGGTATGGTTTTGCTGTGTAGTGACCTATGTACACAGCAGCTTCTCAGAGCATATTTACAGGTCCCTAGGGCCACCGGAGCGGCACTTTTTATTTACCCTTCGGTGGCGCTGTGTGCCGGTTCAAATATACAAGGCCACGCAAAGCCACCCTGCATGTCGTTTCATGGCCTTGCAAATTTGGCCCCTTTTCACGCATCACTTTGTGTGAAAGGGGCGTGCAATGGGTGGCACTATGGGCGTTTCACGTAACACCCTTTGTTTTTTGACGCTGCCCCACATTTACAAGGATCTGTAAATCTGAGGCAGCGCCAAAAACTAATGCAGTTAAAAAACAGGCGTTAGAGTGGCGCAACAAGGAGAGATACTTTTATTTATCCTTGTTTTGTGCTCTTTCTTTGCGTGCTTCATTCTGAAGAACACATAGAAGGAGTAAATCACCTTAAATGATTGTTTATGTGCAGGAAAATGTCCCTTTCTGCACATAAACAATCATCCCTGCAAGGCAGGCACCCTTGCACCATGGCGCACGAGTGTTTGGATTGGCGCTAGGCAGCTTTTTTGAAATGATAGGGCACTGCTAAATTGTTTGTAGCAGCACGCTACGCCATTTGTTTGTAAATATGCCTCTCTATGGGCCTGATCACGAGTTGCTTGTAATATCCCGACCCATGTGTTAATAACCTCTGTTTACCCATGGGTCGGATACGAGTTTGAAGGTTTTAACACATCTTATATTTATTGGATGCTTTAATTAACTCAACCTTTGTTAAATTTCGGCATGTCAAACGTTCCGAAATTTAACAGCAGAAATCATACAGTATTTTCTGTAGAATGTGGATTTTGGTACGTTAAACACAGCAATCTGCATGTTATTCCCCATAAACTCTTAATAGATGTTATTTATCACACCAATAAATCCGTACCCCATGTTATCGTTATTTAGGCTGTCTGGTAAATACCACATATACCAGTAATCAGGCCCTTGATGTTTTTGACCTTACCTTTATTTTCTTGGATGGATGCAAGCGCTCAACCAAAGTGAATGCATGTGTGTGTTTGTTTGTGCGTCAACAGCGCCCATCTAAAGTGGCTGCAATGCTGGAGGGAAGAACAAAACCGTATTAAATTAACCAGTGGTACTCGAGACGTGCGTTAATTCAAAACCAAAGGATAAAATGTAGCTGTAATTCCATTATTTGGGGATATTGACTTTTGACCGTGACAATAATCAGAAAATTGCATTTCACCAATCAAAGCCAGGAGTTTGCTGTTCCCAAATAAAACATGATCTGGTATTAAATTAGAGTTGACATTCACATGCACGGTTTTTTATTTGCATTAATTACCAGATAAAGTGCAGAATTGACTCACAGAGACTAACAGCTAAGGTATACATTTAAACTCAGTTCTATTTTTTACTGTCTAATTAATCTGCAGTCACACAACCTGATGATAATTTGAAAATAGATGAATGAATGTGAAATTTTTCATTACTTAAGGAATTCGTGACGGCTGACAGCCCAGGAGTTATATGTCAAACAGTATACCTATTATTTTAGTGGTCTCTGTATCAGAAACCTGAGTACGATTGGGTAGTCTTAGGGTCCCTGTGCATACATCCTGCTGTGGTAAATTAAGAATGAACTGGAGTAGGTGATGTCATCTGCCTCCATGCTTGAAAAATGTATGGATTGACTAGAGGTTTGCAAGACCCCTGGTTTGTTGGAATGGTTAGATATGGCTAACCTATCTCAATGCTATATGCCTACTATATTGAGTGCTCTACATTGGGAGTCTCTACATTGCAGGCATTACAATGGGAATACGTACACTATATCTCATGGGCTATTATATTGCAGGTAAGCATAGGTAATATATATTTTTTTTAATTTGTTTTATTAAACCATCACTCAGTTCACATTGATAATACACAGCTATTTTCAATGTCACATTTCAAGACAATAGGGTATATCATTGCTGTCATTACTGTAGCACAATGTTGATGTCACGCCCCTGGATGGGCCTGTCTGCTGACAGTGGGGCATTGTGGGAACTGCAGTCCAGGTTAATTCCGTATCATATGGTGACACTAATGTCCGTCACATTTCAAGCCCTCAGATGGGCCACTGCCAGCAGTGATCAGTTTAAATCCCTCCTTTGTGTTCCGCATTGCAGCTCGATGAATATCAGCCATGCGGCCCCGGATTATGGGCTGGTGCGCGTTCGGCGGCTGGACGGCTGCCCAAATGTCTTTGCTCCAACTTGCCCATGCTTGAACAGCACTCAAACACAGAGGTAGGTGGCAAGCCTTTATATATATATATATATATATATATACATACTTTTGAATCTTCAGACAACTGACCCCCCCCCAAAAAAATGTACCCATGTCATCTCCTTCCTGCAAAGTTTTGCGGTGATGTGTCCAGCGGGGACCCAGGGAAACGGGGGACCAAAAACATTTATTTCTCATGTTAATTCCCATGGGGAACTTTGGCAATGGAGTAATAATACCAAATTTGACAGAGACTTTGAACTTTATTCAGAAAGTGCACTTTTTGTATTTGGTGTAAATCTGTTCAGCTGTTATCAAGAATTTCATGTTTAAATAGGTACTTGGGGTGATCATGCAGGGTTAAAGAACAGGTTCATCTGTTGGTGTCCAGATATACTCAGATTGGCCATTCTAAAGGAGACTAGTCAATTCTGATTGGCTGGTCACAACCTAAACAACATATTGTCGCAGCCATTACAGGACTCAGGGACATGGTCTCTGAATCTCGAAAATCAACTAAAAAATATATAAAAGGGCAGGGAGAGCGCACTCTGATCCAAAGGCGCATATTTATTTTGAGAGTTTTATAGAGCGCGAACAAGACCCTTGCGGGTATCAGAGCGCTTTACAATAGGTGAGGAACTTATAACAGCAGTTAAATGCAAGTTGAACACGTATACATGATATCTTGTAAAAGTGAAGCAGTAAGGTAGAGGGTAGATATAATGTCTAGGATGTCTAGAGGGTCCCTTGTCATGGTAGGATTAGTAACGCGGGTACGTTTGTTGTCGAAATTTCTTTAGACTCTGCTTAGGTGAATTTTGCCATGAGAATCGATTTTACTTCGTTTTTGAAAGATGCAATAGAAGAGTTCAGTCTGGTTTCTGGAGGTAAGGCATTCCATATCCTGGGCGCCATTCCTGAGAAGGTTTGTTTACATTTTTTTTTTCTTCTTGAATCTTTGTGGTTTTAGTAATAGGTTTCCCGCACTTCTTGAAGATCTTATCCCACCAGAGATCGTCAGTTTCTGTGTCAGATAGCTGGCTTCATTGTGATGCAAGGCTTTATGCGTCATACACGCTATTTTCAGGTGGATTCTGGCTTCTAGAGGTAGCCAATTCAAGGATTTTAAGTTTGAGGAGATGTGGGAACTTCTTTTAGAACCAGTGATAAGTCTCGCTGCAGCATTTATTGAAGCTCTTAGTGGTGCCGTTGTAGCTTTAGGGAGGCCACACAGAGAGACAATGCCATAATCCACTCTAGGGATAACTAAAGCTTGTACTGCATGTTTGAAGTCATTGACTGGAAAGAAAGGTTTCAGCTTCCTCAGTGCATTTATCTGGAAGTTTGCTCCCTTTGTTGCATTGCTAATGTGTTTTTGCATATTTAGGTTACTGTCAAGAGTTATTCCCAATGATTTAGCAGAATCCACAATGGTTGGTTGAATGTTGAACGTTGAGTGCTGTGAGATGTTTGATCCAGTCTTGCATGATGGGGGCCTTGGCGGGAGGAGCAATTAGGAGGAAGTCAGTTTTTAGGGCATTCAATTTGAGGTGGTTTTCTGCCAGCCACGTCTGGGTGTTCCCAAGCATTGTATTTAGAAGTTTGATATCTTCTAGGGTGTGGATCTTAAGGTATAGTTGTGTATCGTCAGCATACATATGATATTGCACTTTGGACGCATGTAGCCTTTCGGTGAGTGGTTCCATTAAAAGATTAAACAATGTCGGGGATAGTGAAGACCCTTGCGGGACTCCCAACGTTACAGGAACGGGTTTGGACAGAGAGTTGTTAACCTTGAATTTTTGTGTCCGGTTTTGGAGAAATTAGGTAAACCAATTTAGCACTGACCCTGATAGCCCCATTCTATGTTTCAGCAGATCGATCAGGTTCTCGTGTTTGACCGTATTAAAGGCTGATGAGAGGTCTAGCAGAATGAGTAGGCATGATCCATTCTGATCAAGGATTTGTAACGCGTCGTCAATTATGTGTGTCATGGCTGATTCGGTGCAGTGACCTGCTCGGAAGCCTGATTGGTGTTTGTTAAGGAGGTCAAAGTGATCAATATGTCTTGTCAGTTGGTAGTGTACACATTTTTTCAATTGTTTGGCCAAGGTAGGAATATTGGAAATAGGGCGATAGTTGTTTAGATCTGTAGGGTAAGCCGTGGATTTCTTTAGAATGGGTGATAACTGTCCAACTTTGAGAGAGTCTGGGATGCAGCATTGTTGCAGTGAACTCTTAATGATCTTGGTCCAGAGAGGCAGAAGCAGTGGCGTTAAGTCTTTAACAGCGTTTGCGGGGAGAGGATCGTTGAAGTGATTGGAAGGCTTTAGGGCATTAAGAATCTTGCATATAGCTTCTTCAGTGTAAGTAGCAAAGGAAGACCAAGCTGCATCATTTTTTAGGTCAAACTTTGATGGGAATTGGTGTGGCTCAAGTGGAAGTGCTGGGGTGGTATTTGTATCCGTATGAGGACCAGAATGTAAGATTAGGTCCTTCTTGATGTTGTCGGTCTTCTGAGTAAAGAAG
Organism: Lissotriton helveticus; assembly: GCF_964261635.1. Lineage (NCBI taxonomy): Eukaryota > Metazoa > Chordata > Amphibia > Caudata > Salamandridae > Lissotriton > Lissotriton helveticus. Next base: position 1,405,956,876 of record NC_136063.1, on the reverse strand, counting down.
GCAGAAAATTCTTCACAGTTGGGTTGCGGGCGAGCTATGTCTTGTAGACGTTGAGGTGCATCTTTAGATTGGGTTTTGATTAATTCAAACAGATTTTCTGGACGATTTCTTGCTTGGTCAAGTTGGTGGCTGAAGAAATCTCCTTTAGTGCGCTTGATCTTTCTGTGATAAGCATTTCTCTTTTTCCTTAGTATCTTGAGGTGATTGGCGGATGGGACTGATCTCCAATTACGTTTATAAGTTCTGAGAGACAGTCTATCCTCATTGTGTAAACCATTGTACCAGGGCTTAGAGTCTTTTGAGGAGACTCTCTGTAGTTGCAGGGGGGCTACCTCGTTTATTATGGAGGTCGTGGAATTGAGGCAGTGGTTGGTGAGATTCTGGACTTCGGAAGAACCTGCAGGGGGCAAGAGTAGGTTGTTTTTGGAAGATGGTAATATGTTAGGATTGAGATTCCTCAAATCTCTTTTCCATACTTTAGGTCTTGTGGATTGAACCGAATTCAATTTCACTGTTTCCTTGATAAGGAAGGTGATACTATGATGGTCTGACCAGTCACAGGGTTGGATAGATTCAAGCTGAATGGAGTCACTTTTGGAGATTATTATATTCAGGATTGAACCTTTATTGTGTGTAGGGCTATTGCAAATTTGGGTGAGGTTTAGATCAACGAGGACATTTTTGAGGCTATTGACCACTGCATCGTTGTGGTTCATCCAATGGAGAATGAAATTACCCAGGAATATTTGAGTATTTTGACGCCCGAGTTTGTTGAGACCATATCCATGAAATGTTCGGTGAAGATGAGGTTGTCACCTGGAGGATGATAAATGGTGTGTAGAGAGCATACTGGTTTGCCATTGCTGGTGATGTCAAGGCACATGTATTCGCAAGAAGGGAATACCGGAGATATGGCTCTGTTTACAGAGATGTTGCTACGATGTATACAGGCGATACCACCTCCTGTCTTATCTATTCTGTCTAGTCTGATGATGTCGTAGTTAGGGGGAACTAGAATGTCGAAGATTGGTGTGGAGGATTCCGTTAGCCAGGTTTCGGTTAACACATTCAAGTCTATTTCTTTTGTGAGAATGAGGTCAGCTATATCTGCTGCGTGTCTGGAGACCGATCTACAATTTAGGAGTATGCATTTAAGACGGGGTGTGATGAGGGATGAAGTAGGATCCTGGATGAGTGGGCCTCTTCTTAGGTTGTTGTCGATGATTCCTCTAATGTTGAGTTTGGTGGTCCTGTGAGGGTTGGCGGGGATAGTTTGGATAGACATTTCAATGGGAGTGAGGGAGTTCACGTGAGAGGGTTCATAAGAGTGTAGTAGAGAAAGTAGATCAGTTTCCGACAACAGATTTGTCCTTCATATTGGGCGGGTTGATTTATTACGGGAGGGAACTGATTTCCAACTGAGGAGAATGAGTTTCGAGGTGGGTTTTAGGTGGTTAGGGAGCTCACTCGATTTAGACAATCTTGTAGATCTAATGTAACCTGGTTGTCTAGATATCATCTCTTTAAAAGCTTGGAGTTCTTCTCTGATTTGGTGAAGTGTGATCATGATCTCATCCAGTCTGGGGTCTGGAGCGGTTGTGGATGGGGTTGGTGGCTGTATTAAGGATGTGGAAGGCTGCGTTGTGGTATGGTCAGGTCTGTGGTCATGTGCAGGTATGCTTAGAGTTGGAGGTAGTGTTATGGATGTGAATCGATGGATTGTGTATGAGTGGTGGGTGAGGCTGGCTGGGGTGTGAGTGTGGGAAGTGTATTAGGATTAGCAGTGTGATCAGAGGAAGGCGTGTATTCTAGTAGTGAATGGGGGTGAATGTGCTAGGCATATTTTTGTGCAGCGAGGATGAGGTAATGGGAGTGTTGGTTATGGCAGGGATGACGTTAATGGGGGGGAACTATGATTGTGCAGGGAGGGGAATTAGTGGATATTGGGGGTGCGTAGACTGTCTCAGTCGTTCTGGGAGGAAGTGAAGTGTGTGTATCAGACAGTGTGGAAGTGGCTTGTGTCTCCAATGTGAGAAGCAGTCGGTATAATAGCAGAACGTAGGTGGAGGAAGGGCTTGGTGAGGTGATGTGAAGTGTGTTAGTGGGTGGGGTAGTCTGGGTGGGAGTAGCATATGATACCGCTGGATGTAATGGTGGTGGCAGTAGTAGTTGGGCGTGACTGTCCGGAGGGCTTGGCGATGTGATATCTTTTGTACTGGTGGTGGGAGTAGCGTGGGTGGTAGTTTGTGGCTTAAACTCTTGTTCTTTAATAATGGGGAAGATGATATCCAGGAGATTTAAGCTGCGGTCAGTGGATTGCATGAGAATGGTTCCGTTATTGTAGATGGTGATGGTTGCTGTAGCTTGGAAGAGCTGGGCGGGAGAAATATAAATAACTAGACCATGCACGGTTTTTCTAGAGGAGGAGATCTTAAATAAGGCTAGGAAAGCTTTCCTCCGTTGTGCTCTTCGTTTCATGTGGAAAATGATATAGTTGGTTAAGTTCCCGTTGTGTATTGAAAAATAGGGATCAGCGATGAGTGTTTCAGGGTGAAGTTTTATAAAATTGTGCTTGAATCATTTGGCTGATTTTCTAGAAAGTTTGGGAGGGTAAATGATGTTGTAGGTATGTGTGCCTGAGAGCTCCATGATATGATCAGCACAATTGGTGGGACGTTATGGTGCACAAAGTGTGTATGGGGCACATGAGGCATAAGGGGCTTGGGGAGGTGGGTGAGTATGGGAGGAGGAAATAGCAACTGAGAAAAAGGGGGTTGTATCAAGTATCCTAATGGATGTGCTATGGGCGCTAGGTGCGGAGTAGGAGGGCGGGTGGGCTAGGTAAAAGAGGAGACCAGGAGGATAGAGTAAATTAAAAAGAAAAATGAAAAGTGAAAATGATGGAGGAATATAATGAAATTCTGACCTGAGATGAGTATGAAGAGGGGTCTGTAGCCGTAGAACTGTGGGCTGTACCCCTGTGATGGGGTCAGTCTAAGATGGCGGACTCCTTAGGAAAGATCCTCACATACGCTTATGCAGTCCTCTGTCTATTTCCATTGGCAGTGAGAGAACATGTGTAGTCCTGTTTCGATGTCCATCAAATTGTTGTAGATGATAGTCCTATTTCAGTTGTCAAGAATTGTAACAAAGAAAGTTGCTGTTTATCACTCTGAGGAGTGACCAATGACTGCCTGTGGCCACCTTGTCCTTGTTATTTTATGAGATCAGCCATTTTGAGGATGTATTATTCAGATCCACTGCCCTCCTAATCAGCGCGACGTCTTACCGGAACAATAAAGGACCAGATAATAATACAAATAAAAATAGAAATAAAACGCAGATACTGTTAAAACAGCCACTATGTTGTTGCTGCAGTCATTTCTGTCACCGTCTGATCGAATTACAGTCTAGCTCATGGCCATCCTTTGGTGAATGAGGGTTATGTGGAGCCGTCGCCACTGCGTGCATATTCCTTGTATCTACAAACTTCCGCCATAGGAATCCGATCAAACGCTCTATCCGCGTTGTTGTGAGATGTTCCGGAGGGGGGCGGGGCTGAGAACGGCTTCTATCGCAAAGCCCGCAAGGACTTGCTCTGCCCAACCTGGACCTTGAAAACCTCGCTCCGTAGGGGCGTGTGGGGAAGTCCCAAACGGACCCAATCTTGATTGACCACTCACAACATGAACAACATGTGGCAACCATTACAGGACTCTGTGTCATGGTCCCATTGAATTGCATTGTAGTGAATGGCATGTTTCGAGGGTTACACAAAGGGGCACATAGACAGGGTGATAAAAGGTTTTAGTCACACTATAAATCATTTGATGGTGATACCATTCTAATTTTAGAAATTGTGATATGTTCTAAGTTGATTTTACTCAATGATCCCCTGCTGGGATTTGATGAACCATGTCTGGGAGAAAACTGTTTTCTCTCAGGATTTTCTCATTGAACTTATGGAAGGTGATCCAGAAGTTAGAATGAGAGCATATTTTCTCTAAATTCACACTATCTTCCTCAGCCATCTGACAATACATTATGATATTCTGAATGAATATGTACTACTAACAAAAGTAGCAGCCTGTTAGATGATGTCCTAGTGCAGCTTTTCATAATGTTCTAATAATTAAGTAGAGAGCTAATATTCTGTATTTATGACAAATATATGGCACACCTGATGCAATCTTCATATATTCAAGGTTGTAAACTTAAAGTATTCCTTTAGCAATTAATGAATTTAGTGGTTCATCTTGTTTTGTCATACCTTTATGGTTACTGCTCTAGAAAGATCAAATTAGAACACATTTTCTATGAGTTCTTAAATGTATTTGGCATCCATGTTTGTAAAATATTGCTCCCCAGTGTGCTAGTGCAGCTTCCCTCAGTAGAGCGCTACTATTTGTATTTATGACAGTGGTGTGGCACACCTGAAATAATCTTGATGCATACTTGCCAACATTATAGAACAAAGGAGATTTTGAAAAACAAATTGGGGAAGTGGATTTTCCCCATTGATTTCACTTGAAGCATGAATAAGTGCCCTGGGTCGCAGCACGCAAGGAGCCCCTGCTGCCTGACCCCGTAATGGCCGCCAACTGCAGATGCCCGACTGGAAGCTGACAACTCTAGGCCACCAGAAGAACCCCGGTCACCCGGAGCCTCCTGAAAGGGGGCTTTTGAGACCCCCGACCATATTCAGGCCTTACTGAAACGGAAGCGGAGCCCCCGGGATGCAGCACTTTAGGAGCCCCTGCTGCCTGACCCCGTATTGGCTGCCAATTACTGATACATCACTGGAATTCAGACAGCTGTAAAGACACTGAAGACCCCCGGAAGCCTGGATCCCCTATCATCGGAAGAAGTGTCCTTTGCGTCTCTCAATGACAACTAGGTTGCCCCAAGGAGGGAGAGGAACCTTGGGACCTGACGCCCTCTAAGCCTTCGCTGCCTGACTCAATTAATGACCACCAGGATTATCACCCTCGTCTAAATCCATCAATCTCTCACGACTAACTCTGGGGAGCCTCAAAGATCTAGCCTAAGACCGAACGCAAGAGGGCTACAAGCCAATGCCCCTCCAATGCGCCAGACACTGCAACAAAGACTCTCAGGTTAGTGTAGACAGCCTCCAAGTACCTGTCCCCGAAATGGCTACCAAAGACTATACTTGGACTAGCTTCTAGAGAGTCCTGATCCATTACCTCCCAACGCTCCCAGGTCCACCAGAGTAGTGCAGATATCCTCTAGACGCCCTTCCCTGAAATGCCCACCCTGGACCAAATCCCTGAACCACCATCACATCGCGGCAGAGGCCATCCCGCCACCTTTAGAAGAGACCTTCAACAACACAGGCCCCCTCCCCTAGTTACCTGACAATCACCTTCGCTTTAACTGGGTCCTTGAAGAAGCCCTACTCCACCGACCCCCCCGCTGATCTTTCCCCACCGGGAGGTAACTCTTTGAGCTCCCCAACCCCCCCCCACCTGGTGTCTTCCCACCAGGAGGTAACCCCTTGAGCTCCTCAACCCCTCTGCCTAGTTAGCACTCTCCCCTTCACACGACAGTCTCTCCTTCACACCCCTCAAAGTTCCATCCCCCCTCTTAACCCAGACATAATGACACCGGCCTCGCGTATGGCTATCACTCCTCGAACACTGAAGTATCTGACACACCACGGACCAAACTCATTCGCGATTTCCTTCCCCCAACCTCACTGGCAAAGCGAAGAGACACTTCAAACATGGACTGATCAGACAGCACCCCGAAACACTATTCGTAGACACCTTTCACTGCTCATCTAAAGGGCCGATCAAATCGGACCTTATCTTTCACACTGAAAGACCTGACACCTGGATCACCATCCTCAACACACATCTTCACATCTCCAAACCACCATCACATCCCATAGCCGCAAATTGTTGTCCTCTCTCCCGAATCACCAGACGCTGAATGGTAATATCTCCATAACCATCTACTCGAATAGCACAGTCCTGATACAAGTTAAAAAAGGCTCCCTTGCACATCACGCGATCTGGCCTGACCCCCTCTTCCTACCAGTGAGTCTTCCACAGCAGATGAGACACCAGAACCTTCTCACCCCCCTGAGATCCCCATCCCCATCCCTGCCCTCCCGTGACCCACCCACCTCCGATCATAAATCCCCTACCCATTGGCAGACGACCCTCCCACTCATGCCAACCTGCCATCCAGGAGTGAGCCGCACCCCCAAGCCCAGTCTTCCTCCAGCTCCACTATACCCCCAGGCCATTCGAGGCCTAACCCTCAGCAGGAGCCAGTACTACCCCTGCTCATGACTCCTTCCAGAGTCATACCAGACAACTACCCCCCCAATAGCCAGCATGTTTGTGACCCTCCCCCCTCCAGCAATGCTGCCACAGACTCTCTACCTCCCACCATGGATATCACGACACAGCGCCTAAATCTCCTGGAAACTCAGTTCAAAACCCTGATCCGAGGCCTGAACGAAACCTTAGCCAACCTGGTCGCGATCCGAAATCACGGAGACCTGGCTCAACAATCTCTCCTACCCCAGCATGGACATGCTTTTGCCGCCGGGATTCACAATGATCAACAAAGACCGACAGGAACAAAGGGGAGGGGGCATAGCTATCATTCACAAGAACATCATCTCCATCACGGAAATTACATTCTGCCGGTATAGCACCTTTGAGTGTCTCTCAGTCGACATCAAGACATTTGATAACAGGCCATCAATCTGCCATCTCCTTTACCACCCCCCTGGCAATTCCTCCGAATTCGGGGAACACCTTTCAGACTTAATTGCACATTGTGCATTTGGTAACTCAAATAATATAATTCTAGGCGACCTCAATCTAAGATGGAATGAAACAAAAAACCCGCTCATTCAATCCCTAAGCAACCTCCTAGTAGAGAACAATCTGACTCAACACTGCTCAGAAGAAACTCACCACAGAGGAGCAACACTAGACGCAATTATTGCCTAAAGCAACGCAATCACCATTGACCATATCCTTCCTGTAGACTGGTCCGACCATCACCTCACCCTTTTCTGCATTAACCAAACGGTCCTAACTCAGCAACCCAAACAGGACCCCCCCCCCAAAATGGGTTAGGAACACAGCTCAGATCCCTCGAGCGGAACTAGAAGAAAAAATAAGCTCGCTCCTCCCCAACTGCACTGATCACCTCTCAACTATTGAACTCACCTCTCTTTACCACTCCAATATGACACTCACCCTAGACAGCCTTGCCCCTCTGAAACTAAAAAAATCCAGGAGCATTCCATACAGATCATGGTTCTCCACTGACATCAATGAAGAAAGAAGACATCTAAGAGCCTCAGAAAGAATATGGAGGAACAATGACACCGCCCTCCATCGCGATCAACTCCAAGCAGCCCGCAGAAACTACAAAAAGCATATTAAGAACAAAAAGACTTCTTTCTTTTGCTCCGCACTAGACACCGCAAAAAACCTACCAAAGAACTCTTCAATATCATCAGGAATCAAACCTCTAAGCCAATGACATCCTCAACTCAATGAACATTGTGAAAACTTCGCCATCTTTTTCATGGACAAAATTGCTAAGATCAACCTCCCATTTGGCTCATATCTCATCCCCTCCGCCGCGATCCAGGCATCTCAATCAAACAACTGCGCCTCCTTAAACCCCCCAAAACAATGGTCCTCATTCACTCCCATTCAGGAAGCAGAGATAATCAACCTAATCTAAAATGCTAACCCTCATACCACACCCTGGATCAGCTACCCCCCTCAAGGCACCAAGGACCTGAAGCTCATCCTAGCTCCGCTATGGTGCAAGATCATTAACAGCTCACTGAGCTCAGTAGTCATTCCAGATTGCCTCAAAGTTGGCCAAGTCTCTCCACTCCTGAAAAAGCCAGGTCTAGACACTGAAGATCTAAACAACTTTAGACCAGTATCGAACTTACCCCTGATGTCCTAAATCCTGGAAAGATGTGTACTTCCTCAGTTAACCCAACACCTGGACAACATCAATCTCCTAGATCCCACCAATCTGGCTTCAGAAAGGGCTGCAGCCCTGAAACCACAATCCTTAATGTCATAGATGATCTACACAAGTCACTGGACTCGGACCAATGCTGCCTTCTCATTCTCCTAGACCGATCGGCTGTATTCGATACAGGCGATCACAAACTGCTCATCAAAACTGTACAAGAAAGGACGGGTCTTGAAAAGACAGTCCTCCATTGGTTCTCTTCCTTTCTCCACAACTGCTCACAAAGAATAAAAATTAAAAACTTCGAGTCCGACCTCCACCCCGTCAACAGGGGTGTTCCACAAGGATCAGTGCTCTCCCCTCAGCTTTTCAACATCTACATCGAACCCCTTACCACTCTACTCAGTAAATCCAACAACCATTTCCACCTATATGCGGATGACACACAACTCTATCTGGAAACTTCCTCCATTACTGACATCCAGAGACTCCACGCTATGCTCAGAGAGGTACAATACTGGCTCTCAAATAATCACCTGAAACTTCAATCAAGAGAAAAAGGAAATACTCTTCAGCTCCAACAAAAACAAAAACCCACAAATCGCAGAATGGCTCAAAGCTATTGATGCCCTCAATGGCAACCTCACCCTGGCAGATTCGGTAAAATCTGTAGGTATCACCTTAGACCCGTTTACGTTTACGTTTTATTTCTTTTATTCGGTTACCACTTAATTGCAACCATAAAAAGTACAGATAAAAGCAGTAGAAATAAAATTGTTTTACATAACAAGAAAAAATAAAAATAGGTGTAGTTACACAAAAGCACATAATATCAAACAAGAGCTTCTCGTATTTTGATAGTAGTTTTTAGGAATGTGGCTATGCATTTTGCAGAATGAATTGAGTTCAAAAGTTGTAAAGAAAGATAAGCTAGATGACAGGACCTGTGGCCAGATGATCGGAGAAGTGGAAGAATCCAAGTTTTTCGCGGTGCCTTGTAATATGAACAGAAAAAAATAATGTGTAGGGTTGATTGGGTCGATACTCCGTCACATGGACAGTTCATAATGTCTTTCGACCAATACTGTGTTCGAGGAAAGGAAACCAGTCGAAAAAAGGTATTAAAACGAAATCTTGTCAAAAGATATTTTTCAAACTTAGACAAATAATATGATAGATAGGGTTGTATGAATTTGACAGGTTGAATTGCTTGGATTTGGAGATTAGAAGGCTTTTGTATCTCAGTTGAGCTACGAAGTTCTCTCAAGTGGTCCATGCTTATTTTCTTTAGATCTTTTCTGGATATATCCTCCACACTCGGTGGGTCGTCAAAGTATGAGCTACGACCTAAATCTTTAAAAAAGTTCTCCACGTATGCTAGCCAGGAAATCCTACGCCAATTTGTTAGGGCCATACAGTCCTCGATCAGCGAGCGTGTCAGGTGACATTCTGGTTTTGACCATATACGATGCCATAAGAGAATTGGTTGGACACGTATATAGTCTGTGATATAATCCATTCCAAGCTCGTTGTGGGTAGCAAAGTTCGGAGCGCTTTGTGGAAGGGCCAACAGGTATTTAGCGAACCCATTCTCTACTACTTGGATGGGATCAATTGGACCGTGGCCCCAGACTCCTGCGCCGTAGGTGGCCACGCTATGGCATTTTGCATAGAAGATTTTTAGGAGTTCTTGGGGAGCAGGTTTACCAAGTTTTCTAGAGAAAGAGACCAAGGCCGTTGTTGCTCGCTGGAAAAGAAGTTTTCTGCTGGCCGTGGCCTGCCGCCAGCTTAAAGAATCATCCACCAATATCCCTAAGTATGGATAGGCCGATGTTTTTTCCAATCTTGACTTTTCCACGACAATTACTCTGGGTTTCTTGACCTTGGGGCCGATATGCATAGTGAACGTCTTTTTTATATTAATTTTGAGACCAAGGGAGCCCATAAAAGAAGAGTACTTATCAAGCTGCTTTTGTAGTTGATTGAGTGTCCTTGCGAAAATGACCGAGTCATCTGCATAAAGCAGCGTTGGTATAGGGCGATGGTTGATCTGGGGTAAGTCCTGGCTCCCTTCTAGCATGGCCAGCTCAAGACCGTTGGTGTAAAGGTTGAACAGGAAGGGAGCCAGTACACATCCCTGTCTTACCCCTTTTTTGATGGAAAAAGATGGGGACAACTCGCCATTGACTCCAAATCTGACGGACGCCGCTGCGTCCCCGTGGAGTTCCCGTAGAAAAGCTATAAGGGCTGGTTCCACTTTGAGGTCGCTTAAAATAGCCCAGAGTTTGGAGTGCTGGACGCAGTCAAAGGCTGCACTAAGGTCGACATACACTAGGAAGATGTTACCCCCTTTCGCTACAGCGTACTTCCCTATCAAAAGGGCAAGGTTCAGAGCCTGCTCCACAGTTCCAAGACCCCTCTGGAAGCCATATTGCAGGTCGGTCATGATGTTATTTGTCTGGGCCCAAGATTGTAGTCGGCCCAGTATCACCCGGCCTGCAACTTTACCTATGGAGTCCAGAAGGGAAATAGGCCTGTAGCAGACAGGATCGTTGCGATCACCCTTTTTGAAAATGGGCAGCAGGATTGACGTCGACCATGATTTTAGCAGCCCTGTAGATGTTGCAGCACAAAGGACCTGGGTAAGGAGGGGTAACCAGAGTTCAAGGTTGTGTAGAAAAAAGTCTAAGGGCACACTATCAGGCCCTGGAGCCTTGCCCGGTTTAGACGCCTTTAGAGCTTTAACAACCTCTCCATGGGTGAAGGTTATATTAATCGGATAGGTAATCCTCCCTGACATGTTGCCATTTCTTTGTTCATCTTCAGAGAGGACTGCTTGAAGGGTTCCAAAGATTTTCGAGAAATGGGAGACCCATTCATCAGCGGTGACAGCCACGTCCAGATGTTGGGCCTTCGAGGAATCGGCCAGAAAAGGAGATCTGATGACTTGCCAGAAGAGAGCGCTGTCTTTGTTAAGGCAACTAAGATGTAACTGTGCCCATAGATTATTCTTGATTTCTTTCCTGCGATCCGCTCTGGCTATATTGTAGAGTTTTCGTAATTTGGAAATTTCCGCAGTATCCCTCAGAGGACTACAAAGGGCGGCCTTTAGATTTGAAAGAGCCTTGCGACAATTTGCATTGAACCATCTTTCAGAGTTGGATTTTTTATTCCTGGATTTACGGGTAAACTCCTCCCCAATAACCTTTAGAACTTTCTGGAAACTTGTCACAGTTGTTTTGGGCGAGGCATCAGCAGATAAACAGTCAAGAACCCAGGGACCGGCTCTATCAAGGACCCGTTCCGTGATTTTAAATGGATCGACCTTGGCCCATTTAACTGAATAGCCGTTCACCTTGTTCATGGTTAGGGAACTTTGCGTTAGTTGGCTGGTAAAGGTAGAATGGATCTTAACATTTTTTGGGGGAAAGTATTACACTAATCGGATAATGATCGCTGCTCACATCTGTCCCTGTATAGAAGTTGGTCAATTGGCCCTTCAGGGTCTGTGAGGTCAAAATATAATCTATTATAGTTGAGGCTCCTCTGCCATGGAACGTTGGGGAAAAATCTATGGGGGGTTCTACTAGGTTATTTGCGAACTCAAGTTCTAGGGAGAAAAGGCACTCATTTAGTTTGTTCCCACAGGTGGAATGTACAAAATGTGGCAATGGACAGCCATGGTCATTCAACAGGCCACAATTCCCATTATTGTGATTTGTGCATAATGCAGTATTAAAATCACCACCCCAAATTGTATATACGGTGGTTGAATGTAAGTCATTTTGTAAAGATTCTAAAAAAGTGGTAACTTCGCCTAACAATTTTATACAGTCCTTTACTTCGGAATTATTATAGTAGTTAATCAGAATAAAGGTACTGTTTTTGTTAAAATTTATTTGTAGTATTTGGTAGCTTGGATCTTCTTTAATCATACATATAGTTAGGGAGGGCAGAGTATTAGCAACGTAAACCGCCAAACCACCCTTTGGTCTACCCATGACTCCTTGGATAGCTGGATTATGGAACGTTTTATAACCAAGTAGATGTTGTGGAGTTATTGACCAGGTTTCCTGAAGGCAGACTATCTGATGAATGGAGACTGTATCCAGCCATGGTTGGAGCGCCATCTTGGCCCGCAGGTCTGCAACATCCCAATACACGATTGGAATGCTCAGATACTCTGCCGAAATTACACCTGGTATATCTTTGTCAATATTTTGGGTCTGACGATGGTTTGGGATATTTGCTCCAATGGGGGCCTCCGGGGAGACACATGACATTATATTTATATCAATATGAGAAGAGTCAGCCGGATATCCATCCTCACTAATGATTGGAATGGGCAATTTCGATAGTATCAGAGGTTGGTGTTTAGTCGGGCTTAATTTTTGTCCGGGACTGGTAGAGACAACAGGAATGGATGGGGCCTGGATCTTATGTACTATATTGGCTAACGGTCAATCTACCATATCCAGACAATCGTAACGATTTCTGGTTGGAAAGCCCTGCCACCCCTCCATAGGGAACTGGGATCTTCTAGGAAGCCAGGGCTGCGAACGCCAGTCCTGTGTCTGCCAGTCTCTGTTACTATTTCTTTTAGTGTAAGCCACCTGATTCCAGTGCTCTTCAGGGGGTTGTTGCCAGTTTCCCGTGGGAAAATAGTTATGGGTGTTCTCTGGAGGGTAGAAAAAGGAAAGGCGGTAGGCATCGATACCCCCCTTTTTTTCCAAAGATGGCCATGAGCAAATGTGGTTGACTGTGTTAGGGTCAACACAGTTCACTATGATGCAATCACCCTGAATTGATTTTTGTTCCTCCCCTATCCAAGTTACTCTACGTACTGTAGTTATTTTGCTAATGTGGTGCCCCTGTAGTGGTCTATTTAAACTTAGCCACTGTAAAACTTTATTTTTAAGGGACCAAAAGGATTCGTTTGTGCCTTCAGTGAGTTCGGGAACTCCGGTGAGAATAACCGTATAAGGGGATGCCTCGGGTGGAAGATGCACTGGACGCCTTGAGCGCATTCCCCTTTTTGGTATCTCTGAGGATTTAATTTCCAATGTTTTGGGATGTAGGGATACCTGTTTTTTGTCAACGGGTTGGTTCATTTTATTCCCCGAGCCTTGTGCAACCGGGGTCCGGTCAGTACTTGGTACAGCCAGAGGCACACCCGCGAGGGAGTTGGTCAGATGGGGTGCTGAGGAGGCTGGGTGTTTAGGTGAAATGTTAGATGGGTTAGACATTGCTGTCATCTTACTAACGGGGCCTGGTTGGAACACTTGTGAAATTTTTACTGGAGGTTTGGGTTTCCCTGTCCCCTGGTTTGTCTGCTCTGTGCTGGGCTGGGTGGGTGTTTTGGAGAATAGTAATGCCATCTGTTTTTCTAGATTCCTCAAGCTCGATTGCACAGGTTTTAATTGCTCGATGAGGAGTTCCCTAAAGGTGGATAATAGAAAAGGGGTGGCATTACAAACTAAACAAAGGTTTTCGTGTTGAGAGGTCCTAGGGGGATTAACAGTCATGTTCTCAGTATTGGTACTAGTTATTAGTGGATTAGTAACATTTGGTGTAATAGTGCTTGGTTGAACAAGCAGAGAAAACTGATCCCCCCCGGACTCATGTGGGACTTCAGATCTATTGGAGTTACAATGTTGTTTACCATTTCCCCTTTTTGGAACTGCGCCCTCTCTGATCCCACGAAGGTGGTTATCTAGTGGTGTTTCCAGAGTTTGGCAAAGCTCTAAATTAGGAGTAGTCTCTAAATCTTCCGAAGAAAGAAAGTCAGATATGGATTGAGTTGCAGAGAGGTCCACTGTGCAAGGAAGTGTGTGGATATCTGCTGCGGTGGTAGTTGGAATAGTCAAGATAGGTAGAATAGGGCCTTGCTGGTTGGGAGAGACCGCAGTAGCCAAATGGCCCATGGAAGAACGCTTGGCATTTGCGAGATCTAAAGATACTCTGCGTTCCAGGATGGAAATGCTCTGGTCGATGACATCGTTGGTACGTGAAATAAATTGGTCTATCGGCCCAGTCAGGTGGGTTACGGTTTGGGCAGACTTAGCATTTTTCCGGGTTCCTCGGGTAATTTTGGACAGATAGATAATTCACACAAAATGTTTGAGACAAAGTACTTACTCTAGTCGTGGGAAGACAAGGGGGGTGGCCCGGTCCGGTCCCTTACGGTCACCAATGGGCAACAACGGGCCCGCCCTTAGCCCGGGCTTGGCCCGGGCGCTCCCGCGCGCTCCCGCGACGCGGGCAATGACGCTGATTTAAAGCGCCTCCTGGCGCGTGCCTAGCGTGCCCGGCGCTATGCCTGGTGGGAAAGGTAGTCCCCTCTCAGCGGCCGCTCGATGGTAGTGGTGGCGGCGGGGGGACTACAGGCAGGGCCAGCGGCAGCTAAGCAGAGTTTGGAAAGTTTGGGTCTCTGGGAAAACAGAGGATTACAGCGGAGCTCCTGCTCCAACTCTGTCAGGGAATTAGAAGCAGAACACCCGCTCTGCCGGCGATGACGCTGATTTAAAGCGCCTCCTGGCGCATGCCTAGCGTGCCCGTCGCTATGCCTGATGGGAAAGGTAGTCCCCTCTCAGCGGCCGCTCGATGGTAGTGGTGGCGGTGGGGGGACTACAGGCAGGGCCAGCGGCAGCTAGGCAGAGTTTGGAAAGTTTGGGTCTCTGGGAAAACAGAGGATTACATCGGAGCTCCTGCTCCAATGCTGTCAAGGAATTAGAAACAGAACCTTAGACCCAAAACTGAAAATGAAAAAAACATATCTCAAGATCCGCAAAAAGTGCCTTCCTCAATCTGAAATTACCGAACAAAATAAAACCCTTCCTCCCACCCAAGGACCTTCAACAAGCCACCCAAGCACTTGTGCTCTCCAAAATCGATTAAGGGATTGCAGCCCTGACAGGGACATCAAAATCCCACCTCGTCCCTAAAAACAACCTTGAATGCAGAAGCTAAAATGGTCACCGGTTTTAAGAAATTTGATCACATCTCCCCTGCACTCAATGAGATCAAATGGCTCCCAATTGAGTTGAGAGCCAGCTTCAGAACAGCCTGCCTCACCCACAAAGCCCTGAACGCTGCCAAACTCAAAAAGGCTGGCCAGTCCAGAAACCTCAGGAGCTCAAATATTCTGCTACTCATCCCGCTGAAATCTCGCAAGCAAAAAACCACAACAAAAATGTTTGCGGGAGACGCTCCCAAAATCTGGAACTCCATCCCCCCCACATCAGAACGATCCCCTCATTTCCCAAATTCAAAAATCTGCTCAAAATCCTCTTCCTCGACCGCTCTCGAACAAACCGATAGAAGCCAGGGATGCACCTTAGCCTGCACTCTTTCTAACTTTAAATTTTGAGCAGTAACACTGACTCGGATCAAGAAAACTTTCTGGACACTCGTCCTGTGTGAACTAAGAAACTTTTTGGAGGTCTGCCTTATTTGAACTTCACTCTCCATGCCTGTCTGTGCGACTGTGCCTTTGTTCGCCCTATACCCTGCTTGATCCCTATGTTTGACTAAACTCTGTACTGCCTATTTGCACACAATTTACTTGTTGTAAAGCGCTCCGATACCCTCAGGTTCAGCTAGCACTATATAAAACTCCTAAAATAAAATAAAATGAATCAATTATACTCTCAAAAGCCCTTACTCCTATCGTATTTTCTGCTTTCTCCCCGTACTGAATTTGTAGGCAATTTAGATTTTTCACAGCCTGCTGGGCAGAAAATCTGGATTTTATTAAAGACACGGAGGCTAAGATTATGCAATCTCCTTTATTGCTTAGCTCACAGCAGCAACAATGAAGGGTTCTAGAACTATAACAAACATTCCAGGTAGGTATATAGTCCATGTGCACGTAGTGGTCTTCCTTCTTTGTGCAGCGAACAAGATAACTTATATAAATAACTTCAAGAACATTGAAGGAATAAACTTGAAGCCATAGAACTTGAAGGCATCGCGGGGATCTTGTGGAGAAATTAATCTGCAAATTAGAAGTAACAAAGATAAGAGAAAAAATCACATCCCAGGGTGGGAGCAAAAGAGGCGGGATAATCTTAGCCTCCGTGTCTTTAATAAAATCCAGATTTTCTGCCCAGCAGGCTGTGAAAAATCTAAATTTTATGGCATGACACGGAGGCCAATATTATGCAAGTTCAAAGTGTGTTCAAAACACTATCAATTACATTTGATACAGGTTTAAAATAACATCTTTTGAAAATACATTCGTTTGACCAATCCGCAGCCCTAAGTATATCTTGCAGGCCACCACCTAAAATAAAAGCCTTTGAAGCTGAAGCGCCTCTAAGAGAGTGGGCGCCAAAAATTGAAATATCGATCCCAGCTTCTTTCATGACATCCTTAACCCATCTAGCTAAGGTGGGAGAAGAAACTGCTCTATGAGGATATCTATGGGAAATGATCAGTTGATCTACAGAACCTCTTAGACCTAAAGTCCTTCTCTCATACTCCAACAGACAACGTACCACACACAAGATTTCATTCTGAGGAAAAAAGGGATAAAAAACAGAAGTTGACATAGTTTTAGTCCGTCTTTTAATGAAAAAACAAACACCTTCAGGTTGAAAAGCCCTACTAGAGAGATCTAAGGCCTTTACGTCTGAAGTACGCCTGAAGGAAACAAGGCACAGTAGAACTGTCAATTTGTAGGACAGTTTTTTTAATGAAAGAGAAGAGTTCTCGCCCCAAGAGGAGATAAGTCTGAGAACATCCCTCACGCCCCAGAGAGCGGAGTACTTAGGTTGAGGAGGATTTAAAACACGCATACTCCTCATGAGTTTTTTGGTCAAAAGGTTTTGGCCTACAGAGGTACCATCTTGCTAGCAGTGACCCGCTGCAATTGCCGATCTATAAACGTTAACGGTACGATAAGCTAGACCCGAAGCGAAAATTTCCGTCAAGAAGTTAAGAACTTGAACTACATCAGCTGAAACGGGATCGTAACCCCGTCGAAGGCACCAGCAAACCCATTTACGCCAAGCCAGTCTATAGGCTTTTCTGGTACCAGGGGCCCATGATTCTGACATGAGTCTGAAAGCACCCTACGAAAGTCCTGGGATCTGCCACTGTCTCCTGAAATCTTCCAGGCCATCAGGCTCAGGATGCCCTGAAGAACTAGTGGGTGGCACTCCCCGTGAGGTCCTGTCAGTAATTCTTCGAAAGTGGGGATGAGAATTGGAAAGTCCACACTCATTTCTAGAAGGATGGGGAACCAAGCCTGAGATTTCCAGAGGGGAGTTATTACTACTACAGATTCTCTGTTCCTCCGTATCTGAACGAGGAGGCGTGGGAGCATTGCAAAAGGTGGGAATGCATAGGGTCTCAGACCAAGCCAGTTCTGAAAAAATGCGTCTATTCCCAGGGCCAGTGGGTCTGGTCTCCAGCTGAAAAACTTGGGTAGCTGAGAATCGAGACGGTTCGCAAAAAGGTCTATTCCGAAAGGACCCCAGCGAGATTGAATCGCAAGAAAAACTTTCCTGTCTAGTCTCCAGTTGCTTGAATCTACAAAGTTCCTGGAGAACCAGTCTGCTACCCCATTGTTCAGTCCTGGAATATGTTCGGCAAGAACCGAGATGCCCTTGTTGAGGCAGTAGGTCCAAAAACTCTTGGCCAAATCCGAGAGGCCTTTCGAATGAGGGCCTCCCATTTTGTTCAAGTACCTCACTGCGGATACGTTGTCCCTGCGAAGCATGACTGAACATTTCATCAGGTCTTTGGTGAAGCTCTAGATAGCAAAGGACCCCGCGAGAAGTTCCAGGCAGTTGATGTGCAGGTTCTTCTCCTGTGAGGTCCAAAGTCCCCCTGTTGAGGAATCGCCGCACGTTGCGCCCCAACCCTCTAGGCTCGCGTCCGAGTGAATAATCAGGTCCGGTTCTTCTCCGAAGATTGCACTGCCATTCCAGGCTTCTGCATTCTTCAACCACCAAATTATCTCTTTCCTGGAGTCTGTGTCCAGGCAAACAATTTGGGAATAGGATGAATTTACCCTGAGGGCTTTGGCCTTGAGTCTCTGTAGTGCCCGATAATGTAGGGGACCCGGATAAATCGCTTGGATAGTTGAGGACAGTAGGCCCAGAATTCTTCCTAAGGTCTTTAGAGGAAAGGTGCTGCGGAGGGTCCCTGCAAGAGCGCCACTTCCGGTTCGCGGCACTTCCGCCCTGCCTCCAGACCGCGCAGGTGAGCGGTCTAGTGTCTCACGTCGGACGGCATAAATGGGCATCTGGAGGAAGCGCAGCGGACGAGCGCAGCAGGAGCGCCGACTTCGCGCCGAAGTCGCGCACAAGTCAAGCCCGTCTGCGCCCGTCCGCGGCCGACCGAGGCCAGGGGCCAGGCATGCTGCTCTACGTCTGGTGTACTCTTCTCAGGCTCTTCGTGCCCTATCCCATCATGTCCTCCTTGCTTCCCATGTTATAGTTACCATTCGAGGAAATAATATTCTATCCTCTCCCCCGCCTATAATTCCTTCGTGCCCTTCCCTTCCCATTTCCTCTCCATCCCCTGTTGCACGCTGACTCAGTCCAGTCCTAGCGGTAGTGATCCCCTCACATTACTTTATCTCAACACTCGTTCCCTTCCTAAACATCAATTAGATATATTCCAACTGTTAGAAGGAGGTCTCATTGACATCTTACTCCTTACGGAAACCTGGTTAAATGCCGACTCTTACCCTGATATCTTGGCCGCCATTCCTGCGGGTTACTATATCCTCCACTCTAATAGAAACTCTGGCAGACCTGGCGGCGGAGTCGCCGCCATTATTCGTTCCCATCTACAGTTCACTACCCTCTCCACCCCACCCATAGCCAATACGGACATTCTTACATTGAAATTTACCTCTCCCAACTCTTCATTTATCTGTATATTAGTTTACCGCCCCCCTGGTAACATGCCCCTCTTCCCATCCCTATTTAGTAGCATGATCTCGCAAATAGCCATCAATTCCGCTAGGGTCTTAGTGGTGGGCGACTTTAATTATTGGCCATCAGACCCCCAGGAATCCTCCCTCTCTCGTGAGTTTACTGACTCACTGCTTGGCTTAAACTTCTCCAAACATATCTTTGTGGCCACACACAATAAAGGCCATACATTAGACCAGATCTGGTCCACCAACCTTGACATTCCCTCTCCCTTGGTTTATCCCTGCCCCTGGTCCGATCACTTTTTTATTTCTTTGTCCTTGCACCTACTTTTGTCTACCCGCCCTCCGATCCCCCATAACCTTCAGGTTCGAAATTGGAAACATGCCGACATTCCTCATTTTCATTCAATCCTTGCTTCAACATCTCTCCCTGACTATTCTGATTTGAATTCCCAAGCAACCTCTCTTGATCAATGGCTGTCCTCTGCCTGTGACGTCGTCGCCCCCATCAAAACTGTTAAGTCTAAACGCCCCCACGACGCTCAGCGCTGGTTTACTTCCACTCTTAAGGCGGACAAACTTCGCCTTAGACAGGCTGAGCGCCGCTGGCGGCGGAATTATGACCCTTTACTTAAAATCACATACACTGATCTATTAAAAACTTATAAACAATCGATCATCTCGGCCAAACTTTCCTATTTTTCTCAGAAGGTCTTGACCTCGGCATCCAAGACCAAAGAAAAGTTTTCTATCGTAGCTGAGCTCTCCCTTCCTGACCGGGTCACTCCCCAGCCCCTACCTTCACAAGCCCTGTGCAATTCTCTCAACTCTTTTTTTTCTGACAAAATTTCCGCGATCAAAAACAATATTCCCTCCACTACTCTGTCTCACGATTCTGTCCTCCCTTTCTCGAATCCCCACTCTTTCTCTAAATTTCCCCCTATCTCCCTGGATATCTTTCTTTCACTACTTCAGACTGTGAGCTCCGGCTCGCCCAACGATTGCTGTCCCACGTCCATCTTAAGAGCTGCCTTCGTGGCCTGCCCCGGCCCCCCTCTTGATCTCTTAAACCAATCTCTTCTGTCAGGCTCTGTCCCTAATGCTTTCAAAAGCGCTGTGGTGGTCCCCATTTTAAAAAAACCGGGTCTTGACCCTACCACACTGGCTAACTATCGCCCCATCTCCCTCCTCCCTTATCTGGGAAAGGTCTTGGAGACTTATGTCACCCGCTGCCTCAGTGCCTTTATCGAGGAAACACATTTCCTCGACGATCGACAGGCTGGGTTCAGACCTGCTCATTCCACTGAGGCAGTTGTGGTGGCAGTTATGGACACGCTGAAACAGGGAGCTGACAGGAATCTGGCCCAGGCCCTTGTACTCTTAGACCTTTCAGCCGCTTTCGACACGGTCGACCATGGTATCTTGGTCGACCGTGTCAGAAATGCTGGCATCTCTGGCTTGGCCCTGTCATGGGTGGTATCTTTTCTCCATTCCCATTCTCAATCCGTCCGTCTTTCCTCTTTTTCTGCCCCTCTATCCTCTCTTTCTTGTGGTGTTCCCCAGGGTTCTGCTTTGTCCCCGCTTTTGTTTAATCTTTATATGCAGCCCCTTCTTGTCTCTCTTCGTCAGTTTTCACTTACTGCTTTCAACTACGCAGATGATCTGCAGCTTATTTTTCCTCTCAATTCTTCTCCTTCCTCTTGTTCTAATTTCCAAAATGCCATGCTCTTTATCTATGAGTGGATGAACCTTAGCCAACTCAAGCTCAATCCAAGCAAAACGGAGCTGGTGGTGACCGGCGGCTCTCTTACTCCCTGGTCTCCCAACTTTTGGCCTACAGCTTTGGGTTCCCCTCCTTGTCCAGTGAATACTGTGAAGAGCCTGGGGGTCACCATTTCTAGTGACCTCTCAATGCGGCCACACATTAACACCGTCACTTCGGCTTGTTTCTTTCCTCTTCGCCGAATCGGGAAGATTCACAGGTTTCTATCCCAAGAGGCCCTTATTCTTGTTATCCTTGCCCTCATCACCTCACGTCTAGATTATGCCAACTGTCTATACGTGGGGGTCCCTGCCTGCCATCTTTCCCGACTCCAACTGGTCCAGAACCAGGCAGCCAGACTAATTTTTCAGCAACCTAAACATCAGCATGTCACCCCTTTGCTGAAAACTTTACACTGGCTCCCAGTTGCACAGCGGTGTGTTTTTAAAATGGCCTGCACCATTTTTAAATCCTTGTTTACCTGTGCCCCTGCCTTTATCTCTTCCTGCTTGCACGCCTATGTCCCCTCCCGTCACCTCAGATCTTCGGCTCATAATCTCCTGATCACCCCCAGGTTCAATCGCAAGAAACATGGGGGAGCCTGTTTCTCTTTTCTTGCTCCTGCTACCTGGAACTCCCTTCCTCTTGTCATTCGTTTGTCCACCGACTATTGTTGCTTTCGCAATTTCTTGAAAACCTACCTGTTCCGTCTGGCGCACGGTTAGCGGCCCTGTTCCTGAATGTTCTTCTCCCACCTGGTCTCGAGCGCCAAGAAACCAATTGGTGTATGTGCGCGGTACCAAATCTTTTTTAATAATAATAATAATAATAATAAAGGTGCGAATTTTTAGTGCTTTCCTTAGTTCTTTTCTGAGTTTCCTGAGTTTGTCTCCGGGCAGTTTCAACTCCGCTTGGAGAGTATCCACCGAAAAACCCAAGAACTGAGTGACCTGGGTTGGAGACGTAGAGGACTTCTTTGTGTTTATCACAAAGCCTAGGTGTTCCAGAAGATTTATTGCGAGGGTAGTGTGTTGTGAAGCAACTTCCCTGGATTCGGCCATTATTAAGATGTCATCCAAGTATAGGATTAGACTGACCCCTTTGTTCCTTAGCCATCCTGCTATCGGGCGGAGTACCTTGGTGAAGCACCAAGGGGCCGATGAGAGACCGAAAGGGAGGCTGCAAAACTGCCAAAGTTTGCCCTTCCAGAAGAATTTGAGGAATTTCTGGTGAGGGGGCCAGATCGGGATTGTCAGATACGCGTCCTTGAGGTCCAGGCGAGTAAGCCAGTCGCCCTTTCTCAATACATCTCTGAGAAGATGAATTCCCTCCATTTTGAAATGGCGGTAGATCACCCACTGGTTTAGTTCTTTGAGATTTATGACGGGTCTCATTTTTTTGTCTTTCTTTTCTACTAGAAACATGTTGCTGACAAAGCCAATCTCTTCTCCCTCCCGAATTGCACCCTTTAGGAAAAGGTCTTTGACTTCCTGGGATACTAGAGCGGAGTCTTTCTGTGAGAAACGTATTTCTTGTGGGGGAGTTGTTTGGAAAGGAGAGTCGGTAAACTCTATTTTGTATCCCCTCACGGTGTCTAGTACCCAAGGGTCCTGACTCACCATAGTCCAGTTCCCAGAGAAAAGGGCTAGTCTCCCGCCCACCTTTATAGGGATATCTGAAAGGACTTTGGAGGTTCTTACCGGTAGAGAAGCTTCTTCCTCTCCTTTCGCCTCTGAAGCCTCTTCCTCTGAATCTTTGTCTCTGGGGAAAGAAGGATGACTGGTACCCATATCCTGACTGAAAGGATCTTCCACCACGTCCTCCAAAGGGTCTTGATGAAGAATTTCCACGGCCGGGGAATCGACCCCGCATCCTCCCGGCCCGTGAAAAAACTCTATTGTTAAAAACTCTCTTGATATCTTTTTGGGACTTCTGGATGGAGTTAAAGGCTCCCACATACTTCGCCATCTCCTTAATAAAGTCATCTCCGAAGAGAAGGCCTTGAGATGATGCACCCCCTTCGTTTGTGGCAAGCTCAATCAATTTTGGGTCGATCTTTAAGAGGATGCTCTTGCGTCTTTCATTAGAAAGTGCAGTATTGGCGTTGCCTAGGAGGCAGATTGCTCTTTGTGCCCATTGGCGTAGTTCTTTTGGGTCAATGGGATTATCAGATACATACGCCCCTTCCGCCAGCTCGAACATTTTAGTGAGTGGACCAGTGATGTCTAGGAGCCTGTCTTGACAGGATTTTAGGCCCTTATCAAGTCCCCTTCTGGGGTCCTTGCCCGTCTTGGCAATGAAAGCCACCACTTTGTTATCTAGGTCAGGGGTGAAAGTGATTTTGTCGGGAAGGGAGGGTCGGGGACATTCGGATCTCAGGCGAACCCTGACTTCTTTTGGCATTTCTTTACGGAGCCAAAAGGAAAGATATTCCCCGATATGTTGTGAGGGGGTCCATTCTGGCGAGAGGGGGTGCTTAATAAGTAGAGGGTCGAACATGTGTTCCCCAAAGGGGTCAAGTATTCCCATTTCGGACCCAGAGGCCTCAGATGCCTCACCCAAACTCTCTCTGATTTCGCCTTCCTCTCCGTCTGAGTTAAAGTCTGAGGAACAAGAGAGGTTTATGTCGTCTTGTGATCCGTCGTCACTATCAATGGGGATAGGAAAATTTGGGCCTTTAGACTGCCCATCTTGTGTGCCCGAGGCATCAATATTGTCACCGCCAGAGCGTGAGTTCTGTAAATTAGAGATAGAGCTCTTAGCCTTTTTGGCACCATCAGGGGGTTATTGTAGATTTGCCTTTTTCTTTGGATAGAAGTAGTATTTGAAGAGTCCCCTTGGGCTCTTTTTTGTTGCCAATCTGGTTTTGCAAGTAATTCTAATTTTTTGTTTATGGTCTCGTCCAGAGACCCCATCACTTTGTCTAGTGCTTTGTTAATAAGTCCCTCTAATTTGTCTTCCATAGTGGAAGTTGAAGGATCTGAAGCCATAGTAAAGGGTAGATGTGATAGCTGTGGTAGGTAAAGGCTAACTGTCAGAAGCGAGAATGTTGATGACAAAATGGAGGTGAGTAGTCATGGAAACAAACTCGGGTGCCAAGGGGCTTTCCTTTAATGTAAGATAGTCCTTACTCTGTTTCCTAGTTGTTAGTTATCATTTATAATGTACTTTCCTCTAAAGGAAGAGGTAGTCCTATCTTTATTTCCATGTACTGTAAGGGTGGTCCTAAGCGATCGCCTTTTCTACCTTTTTTTTTTTTTTTTATTGGGGAGAAGGACGTCAGCGTCGTGAGTGTGTGTCATTTCTCTGTTTATGCCGGTAAAAGCCATGTATTTATGCCGGAAAGAGCCGTTCGTGGGTCGCGTCACCATGGAGACCCAGCGCGGCCCCTGTTTTCATGCTGGTAAAGGCCATGTCATGTCGGTAAAGGCTCATTCGTGAGTCACGTCTCCATGGAAACCCAGCGCGGCCCTGTTACGTAGAGGACCGCGCTGTCATGGAGACGCGTGCAGAAGAGTTGGAAGTATCGGGTCGGCGTTTCAAAAGACGCCGGTCCCGAAATGTACGGGGCCGGCGTTCAAACGACGCCGGTCTCGTTTTGTTTACTCCAATGGCCTGAAGCGGCCAAGGGAACAAAGGGATTAGGATTTGGAAGTGGAGCTCGGGAGTAGGAGCGGTTCCGTTCGCGGTAGTGTTAGATAGACAGGAAGCGAGCGAGGGAGAGCACGGGTGAATACAAGCTTGCAGGAAGGGAAAGCAGTGCTCGAGAGAGAGGCAGAGAGGGCAGACATAGGAGGAAATCGAAAGGGGAGCTGAAGAACGGTAGAAGAGAGTAGGTAATAACCAGGAATTCTCAATAAAAGCGCCTCAGAGATATGAAGTTGCTGAAGGGTTAGGGGAGGGGAGAGGGGAATCCACAAAACCTCCCACAGCTCACAATATATACTATAAACAACAGTCAAATAGACAGTCAAAATAGTCAAGAGCATAAGAGTAAAGAAGGTTACTTATCTTGTGAGCAGCAGCAACAAAGAAGGAAGACCACTACGTGCACATGGACTATATACCTACCTGGAATGTTTGTTATAGTTCTAAAACCCTTCATTGTTGCTGCTGTGAGCTAAGCAATAAAGGAGATTGCATAATATTGGCCTCCGTGTCATGCCATAAAATCAACATGCCCTTTACTTTAGCTACCGCTTCCCTCTACTCTGAATTTGCATGAGACACCTCCCCATCCTGATATTGGTCCAATCTTGCAGGACCCCCCTCAGAACTTCACAATGATGCCCCCCAAGAACAGAATCCTAGGCTGCACCCTCCCCCTCCTATCAACTCTTCAATCCAGCTAAAACATGTTTTAAAAAAAGAATTCCCTCTAAAGACCCGTCACTCGAGTATCTCTACTTGTCATGAGCACACAAATCTCTGTTATTGCTGAGGTCCCCGTCCCTGCTAAAGTCTCCTAAAACACACCCTGCTTAGTTAACTATCATTATACAGACCCTCCAGGATTTCGCGATTTTGCGGTTTGCCGCAAAATTGGCACTTTTGTAAAAATGCTGCCATTTTTACAAAAGTGTCCGCAAAATCGGCACTTTTGTCAAAATGCCGCGATTTTTACAAAAGAGCCCGCAAAATCGGCACTTTCATAAAAATGCCGTGATTTTAACAAAAGTGAGCCGAAATCCAGACATGCCCATTTAGCTGAAAACGTGTCTCAGACATGGGCGTTGGAAATTATATTGTGCTTTTCAATTAAAAGTATCTTGAGTACCCAAGAAACACACATTAACCATGTTCTGGCACAATGTGTACCAGCTCAGCTGTGGGAAAAAAGGTTGTCCAACAATTTATGTTTGAATAAGATGTGTGTGCATTAAGGTGGAAAGAGTGCAGCTGGTTTACACCCACATCGAGTTTAACCGTACTACCCCATTATGTATACCCCATTATGTACACATACTTTTTTTAATACAAAGGAAGTGCTTACTCAATTTAAGTCATAATAGGGTGCATGGAGCAGGTGTATGTTCACCCCAAAAGGTAGGATGCCCACTGGTCCGTGAACTTCAGCATACACCACATCACACATCATTGCCTATTGAACACCATTGGGCGCCTTTCTTTCTGGTCAGTTATTAAATTATATGTCCCCGATGTCCCGCTCTTGTCAACAATGTTGTTTGACCTGCTGGTCTGGGGGCCTTACCAACGGGTAATGGTAATGGTGCGTTAGTGCTGTGAGACCATTCTTGGCTTTATAATAATAATATTAATACATATATTTCAGGTCATGCACAAACCTAAGTGTGAGGAAGAGCCTGTGGAATAACTGTTGGGGTATGCACAAGTTCATGTACGAGGAAGGGCCTATTTATGTAATGAGATGTGCCTGGTATATTAGAGCATATTTCGGATTTGGCTTCCATGGGGTAGCATCTGGACGTTGATGTGGGATCCATTTTAGATAAGGAGGAAGCATTGATGTTCACAAAACTTCTGACTAGTGAAATAGTGTCCAGGTTGCTGCACAATGACCTAGTTCGAATGCTTCCTGATAAAAGTGGAAAGTTGGGTAACAAGTATTCGTTTTCTTCTTTCTCCATTTTAAATAAGTAAAGTTCACCCTCTAGTGGAACTGGGTTGAATTTTTCATGAACTAATATTATTAGTGAAAATTGAAGGATAATACTTATTTATACATGCCACAAGCTGCAAATCCCAGCGCGCCTGCATACTGAAACCAATCGCCTCACAGCACCCATTCCACTGGACTATACGCAGATTAGTAGAGTGGGGGAGGCCCAAACCCCCAAGAACCCCTTAAACTGGTGGTGTGGTATATATAGCAACGGAATTACCTGCTTCGGAACGGAGACACCTGATGCTGGCAGGTCACTTGATCAAATTGTGCGATCCTGGGCATGTATGTTTATATCTTTGTTAGCATGAGAAACAGGCAGCGACAGCTTTTGGGGCATTTATTCATTAACATGTTTATGTCCTATATGTAGCCTTGAAGCCAAACTTAGGGGCCCATTATGATAGCAGATAATCCGCATCCTCCGGGCCGGCGGTGGATGCGGATTATCCGCTGCGGACTGAGAAAAGACCCCCGCCAGATTAGGATGGCTGGGGCATCTTTTTTCAGTCCACCGCTTTTCCGCCGCGGTCGCCTTCCGACCGCGGCGGAAAAGCTCTAACATGGCTGGCGGTGTCTATCAGACACCGCCAGCCATATTAGGATGGCTGTGCTCCTATGCCTTCCCACGGCGGCATTTCCGCCGTGGAAAGGCATACGGTGTTTACTTTGGGGGCCTGTTGCGGGCCCCCAGGGGTGAAGGGGGGGGGGGGGGGGGTGGGGGGTGCACATGGGGGCTACCTATGTTACCCCCCTGCCTTTGCGTGCACGAAGTGGCAGGCACCACGCGGTGCCTGCAGCTTCGTGCATGCAAAGGTAAACATGCCTTTTTTAACATTGCGGTGTGTGCTGCTTCAAGCAGCACCCGCTGCAATGTTAAATATACAGGATGTGACCGCCAGGGTGGCGGTCACATTCTAATTAGCACGGAGGGACCGCCGCTGCCCCTGCGGACGGTCCCTCCTCCTCTGGGGTGGCGGACGGACGCAGGTCCGTCCGCCATCCTAATAGGCCCCTTAGTGTCTACATTGTAAATAACCAAATATACATAGCTTCATGTTGTTAAATAACTAAAACAACTAACTGGCAGATGCATCAACGAAAATACCTCCCGGTAAAACACCGAATCAGTAAAACAGGCTGATACTGAACGCAAAACCAGAAAATGCTATGCATCAAACAATAAATCGGAAAAAAATAAAGAATCGCTAAAATCCCCCGCGGTAAATTACCGAATCGCTAAACAGACAATCGGAATTACCGAACCCCAAAGCTGACTTCGGAAATACCGAATCGCTATTAACGAACCGCAATGGTATGCATGAAAAGTCGCTGATACCGAAAATCCCTAAAATCGCTATTTAGCATGAGCAAAATAGGGGAATCACAATCAGGAGGTAAAGTTAACTGAAGGACAGAAAAAAAAATTCTAACCCCATCAGCAGGTGCTGACAATCAGTAACCCTTCATAAATGCCCTGGGAAACCCCACATGTCAACCAAAATGGCTGCCTTCTACGTGCTTGCTAGGAGGAGGAGGATCAACGCCCAGGCCCAGCGCAGGAGGATGATACAGGACAGGATCTTCAGGGTGCGCATCACTTTGCTGAGGCAGACGCGAGGAACAGGTGTACGACAAGTATAGACTCAACCGTGCCATGATAATGCGCCTAATAGCAGACCTGGAACCATTACTGCAGCACGGGACCCGTAGGACCAACGCCATACCAGCCCATGTGCAGGTCCTATGCTGCCTGCAGCTGCTTGTGTCTGGAAGCTTCCAGGGGTAATAGCTGAGACTGGAGGCGTGTCGCAAAGTGCTTTATCACGCTTCTTCCACCGGTTCCTAGAGGCCATGCTGACATTAATAAATCGCCACATCACCTTCCTCACAACCCCCCAGCAGCTGACCCGCACCAAACGGGAATTCCACCAGGTGGCACAATTCCCCCATGTCATAGGGTGTGTTGACTGCACGCATGTCCCCATCTGTCCTCCATCAGCCACCGAATACATATTCCGCAACCGGAAGTCATATCATTCTATCAATGTGCAGGTGGTGTGCAATGCCAAGTACATCATTACGGACCTTGTAGCCCAATTCCCCGGGAGCACACACAACGCCTACATATTCCGTCACTGTGGCCTCCACAGGCGCCTGATCAACGGTGAATTCGGAGAGGGACACCTACTAGGTACATATAGATGCATCATCGTACTCTCCATCCACTCCATCCCCACATGTATGTTTTCATTCATGCTGATTACCATTCTCTTCCCATCCTGCAGGTGACAGCGCATACGCATTGCGTGAATATCTCCTCACTCCCTATCTCAACCCAGCTACACCACAAGAGCAGCGCTACAACAGAGCACACATCAGCACAAGGAATGTGGTTGAGCGGACATTTGGCATCCTCAAGAGCCGCTTCCGAATACTGCACAAGACTGGAGGTGCCTTGCAGTACGACCCAGTGACCTGCTGCCAGATCATTGCTTTGTGTGCCATCCTGCACAACATCGCCACACGCAGGGGGATACCCATAGAGGTGGACGGAGAGGATGAACTACGTGCACAGCAACCCCCCCCAACACCGACAGGCGCATGTGCCCAACACAACTGAAGGGCAAAGGAGGCGGACATACATCACACTGAATCATTTCTGAGACAGGTAAGAGAGTGACTTGACAACAGGATCAGATTTGCAAGGGTTTAATGGGCATGGACACCTGACTGGTGCAGAAATACGTAACACAAACATGCTGCTGCTGCAGTTAAAGTCAAACTAAAATTGTCCCTTCTCAGAACGGGTGATGCGTGCGGCACTTTAGTCTGGCCATGGTTACGTCACCAAGGACAGTGTGACTTTGCCACATGTTCACTTCAGTTTGCCGCGTACCCCCAGTCTCTTGTCCTGTGACTCCTCGGCTTCTACACGATGGGAGTCAGTGGCAGTTGCATTGCGGCCACTGCGCCTCCTCCCGCTGGACTCCGACAGGGAGACGCTGCTGACACTGGAGGCTGCCTCACTCCCCTCTTCCGCTCCCAGACTGCTGACACTGGCTGACCCAGGCTGCAGTTGCTCCACTGCAGTGTTCACCCTCTCAAGGGCCTTTGCCACATCCCCACAATAATGACCAAGGGCCACTTGCAGGGACACGGACCTGCGGGACAGCACAGCTGTGCTGTTGCACAGATTATTATTGGCCTTGTTAGTTGTATTCACTGCCAGCATGATCTGCCTGTGACGCTGGCGCTTACTCTGTTGGCCTGCGACTACGGCACGTGTCAGTTCTTGCAGGCAAAGCTTGATTTAATTGTTGCTGGCAGCTACGGCAGTGGTGTGCTCACGCACAGCGTCAGTCATGTTGCCTAGTTTGTTGCAAAGTTTGGTCATGGAGAGTTTCATGGCACCCATGTGTCTCCCCTGCAGGCGCTGGACACGCAGCATCCGGGTCTCCACAACTCCGTACCCTTCAGACAGATCGACTGGTCTTGCAGCAGCCCGACCCGGGGGCACAGCCCTCTGCCTGATGCGCTGTCGTGTTGCAGTTTGGCTGGTTGGAGTGACGACAGCCTGGCGTGGAACATTTGGGTGTGCTGAACAGTACAGGCAGGGAGGGAACATCTGCTCTGCAGCTCTGCGGAGTGGCCCGCACTGGTGGTGGTGGTGTCTTGGACCGCGAGGATGGTGGTGGTGGTGGTGGTGTCTTGGACCGCGAGGATGGTGGTGGTGGTGGTGGTGTCTTGGACCGCGAGGATGGTGGTGGTGGTGGTGGTGTCTTGGACCGCAGGGATGGTGGAGGTGTTGTCCGCCGTGGTGGTGAAGGGGAGGACATGGCTTCAGCTCCCTGTGAGCACTCCGCATCTGACAACACTGGCGTCTCTGAGATGATGAGGCGGGCACTGCATCTGTGTGTGAAACAGTGCATAGTTATTATCATGGTATAGTATGTGACAATAGCTGTGGCATCTCACAATAAATTACTTTTTCTGACTGACATTTGGCCCTTTGCTGCTGTATTCATCTCTGGGCTCTGGCATGCACCCATTCATGTATTGACTACAACTCCCATGGTGCAACACAGTGGTGAGGGTATGTGTTTAGGGCAACGCTACATGTGCACTGGGTCTGGCATGGGGGATTGGGCAGGGACTTAGTACACGCTGCATTGTTACGCTGCCATGCTTCTTACCTTGTCCTCCTTCTGCAGCTCCAGAGGTGTCCAGACGTGTGACCCCCACAACAGCTTCCGGTTCTATGGTGGACTCCACTATATCCTCCAGGGCTGTGTTAGGCGTCACATTGGATGTGCCCCCTCCTGTGCCAGCAGCATCCTTGACCCTCTGCGCTATCTTCTCCTTGGCCCCCATACGCAGGTCATACCAGCGTTTTTTTAAGTCGTCAATGCTGCGGTGGGTGACTCCGCAGGGATTTACCTTGTCCTTGATGAGCAGCCACATCTTTTGTTTTTCTGCCTCTGGCACCTTCAGCGACAACTTCCCAAACAGTCGGTCATTGTTGTTGGTCACACACTCTATTAGGATTTCCAGCTCCTTATCAGAAAACTTGCGTTTTCGCTTTCGGGGTGTGTCCTTTCCCTGCTGGGGAGCCTCCTTCTCCATCTTGTCCTGCTTGCCTTGTCCTGGTTACTACTGGTTCTGTCAGGGTCCTCAGCTCCTGTGCTCTGCCTCCTCCTCTGTGCTACTCCGAACACTGAATGCAGCATGGCTGTCCTACTTCCTGGTTGTGATGTCATCGGCCTGCTTCCGAAGCGTCGCGTAATTTTCCCGTTTTCGCTATTACCGAATTCGCAAATACCGGATTCACTAATACCGAATCGGTATTAGCTAACTCGGTATTTGCTACTCTCGCTGTCGTACTTTCGCAATTTAATAGCGATTATTACCGATTCGGTAATTTTTTCCGATTAGTTTGATGCATCGCGGTTTGCATGTCCTTAATAGCGATTCCTTATTTTTCGCTATTACCGACATGTATTACCGATTGTTGATGCATATGCCCCCAAGATATCTGTGTTTGTTGTAGGAAAAATGGCCAAATAAAATGCAGCAAAATTGCAGCTAAATTTCCATATTTGTGCCGCTAAATTTCAGTTTTTGTGCCGCTAAATTTGCTAATCCATGCCGCTATATCCTGAGGGGTCTGATTATACACTGTACTTCATGATACGTGACCCGCCCTGGTATGTAATTGTTAGCCCTTGTGCCACTCAATGCTGCCCAGATTATGCATGGGTATTTATTATTGAATATGATTATTCAAGGAGTATAATGTTGTGCTCCTGAGTTTCCCCCCAATAAAGCCATGTACGCCAATAGCAGGTATCACCTTTAACTTTTATTTATTAATCAGGGAGCGCCGGGAATACGTCCGATGAACTCTCGGACTCAGCACTCTGTCGCCTAAGATGGCTGCTACGCTCTACGTCATTATGCGTTACTGTAATGACTAGAACGCAACACTACATATCTCCCTTCTTTACCAAAACATTATTACATGAGTCTAAGAATCTACCTGCCAGCCAGGTACTTTACTTCACCCAGTTCATAGTCTCTATATCTGGCTGACCTTACCACAATTCTCCCCGCACGTGTACGTCTTACCGGGGTAGAGGTGAACCTTTCCGTACTCCCCACGGGCATTTGAACCTCTTTTCTTCCGGCTCCTGGAGGCTTCCTGTCTCAGGATTGTCTCCAGAATTTACTGGATGTTCTACTGCGACATGATCTTCTTCGCCTTCCAATTCCTCTTCTCTCTCCTCTACTCCAGAGTCTATCACACCTTCCCTTGGCTGAGCGCCGTTGTTGGGTGGAACTTGATAGTCCTTTACACTCTGTTCATCTTCTCTGGTCCACTGCAATATCTTGTTACACTTGGACATGCGATCTTGAGACCAGACTTTCCCATTACTGAGCAAAGCAGCTCTGTCATACACTTCTTTTACTTGCAGGGGTACACTGTACTTGCTGTCTCCTTTCCTTCTCAACTGGGCTAGTTTAACTCTGACCCATTCCCCTTTTTCCAACACAGTCTCTTTTGCATTGTGTCTTTTGTTGAAGTGCTCGGTATATCTCCTTTGTGGTCTTTCCAAATTGTGATTGACTACGTCAGGAGACCGTTTACTTGTGATGGTGCGTTCCTTCCACGCTAGATTGTCCTTGGTGAAAGGTTCTCCTCCTCTCAGGATTTGGAAGAGACTGTATCCCATGCAGGTGGGAGTGATCCTATAGGCCAACAGCATGCTCCTCACCTCCTTTTCCCAGTCCTTTCCTACTCCTAGGGCAGATTGAATGGACCCCATTATGACTCTATTAAACCTTTCGGCTAAACTATTTCCTGCGGGGTGGTATACTGAAGTGTGTTTAACTTTGATGCCATTTCTCTCCATGTAGTTGTTCCATTTATTTGACGTAAATTGCGGTCCATTGTCACTCAGAATGGAGCGGGGAATGCCTTCTCGAAGAAATGTGGCTGTGAGAAACCTTAGCACCATCTCCGTGTCCATCTCTTCCTGCACGTCAATCTCTGGCCACTTTGAATATCTGTCTATGAGCACTACGACATATTTCGGTACTCCCTGTGCGTCTAGCACGGGACCCAGAATGTCAATCGTCAACTCCTCCCACGGGTTGGCCGGGTTGTCGAACTTCCCTAACGGAGGGCGCATTAATGTCAGGGATTTGTCTGCTCTTTGACACTGATCACACTCCCTGACATGTCTCTCAACTTGGCCGTCCATTGCTGGCCACCAGTACATCTGTTTAGCCCTCATCTTTGTTTTGACAATACCCAGGTGTCCTTCGTGCAGCACCGCAAGTAAATGCGGTATCAGTGATGCTGGGGGAATTACTTTATTACCTCTAAAGAGGAATATCCCTCTGTCACCTACGGATAACTCCTCCCTCACTTCGAAGAACCTCCTGTGCGCTTCTTTCAGATGTCTTTTTTCCGGCCATCCTTGCAGTACAAATTCTTTGACTTCCTTGATGTCAGCATCAACTTCGTAGGCTTGCTTCCATTCTTGTTCGCTTATTACTTTCTCATGATCTTCCATAAAAGCAACACTGACTTCATCCTCCTCTGAGTGTTGCGGGGCCTCCTCCATGGCTGAAGCTCAACTGAGATAGTCAGCTACTTTGTTCCTTGCCCCCGAGATGTACTCTACATCGTATCTGTAGTCCAGTAATTTCAGAGGCATTTTTGCAATGCGGGGAGTCGCATCTGCGTGTTCACATGACGTGAGCACCTTGACCAGGGGCTTGTGGTCCGTTTTGTGCTTGAATCTTGTGCCCCATAGGAACTGGCGAAACTTCCCCATGCCCATACTGCAGCAAGCATCTCTTTTTCTATCACGCTGAACTTCTGCTCTGTGGGTGATAGTGACCTGGACGCAAAGCTGATGTTGACCATCTCTCCGCTCCTCCTCTCCTGCATAAGAACTGCCCCCAGCCCTTTCTCACTAGCGTCAGTGATTAGTATGGATTTCCCTGGTGGATCGAATCCTTGAAGGGGGATCGCTTCGCTGATGTCCTCCTTGATTCTCCGAAACTCTTCTTGTGCCTCCTCCGTCCACTCAAATGATGTTTTTTCTCTTATAAGTTGTCGCAGATGGTGAGTCTTAGAGGCGAACTGCTGCACAAATTTACTATAATGCTTTTACTTCCTCTTTGCTCTTCGGAGAAGGTGCCTCACATATCGCTTTGACATTTGCGTGTTTGGGGGTGCCGCCTTGATCACTAATCTCGTGTCCCAAGTAGGTAACTGACGACATTCCGAACCGGCACTTTCCCCATTCAGCCGTTAGCCCATTCCTGTCCAATACTTGTAACACTAGCGCCAGCTTCTTGTCGTGGTCTGCTTGATCTTTGCCCATCACCAAGATGTCATCCTGGAAGTATTGTACTCCATCTACTTCTTTGAACAGTTGTGCATTAATTTTTGGAATACAGCCGCTGCTGACGCCAGGCCAAACTGCATTCTGCGGAACTGGTAGCATCCGAAGGGCGTTATGAAGGATGTTAGCTTGCTGCTCGTGTGATGTAGGGCAATCTGATGGTAGGCCGAGGAGAGATCAATTGTGGAAAACCATTGTATCCCCTTTGTTTTCGCCAGCATTTCTTCTTTCCTTGGTAGTGGGAACTTCTCCACTATTATGTTTTTGTTCAACTCTCTCAGGTCCAAGCCCAAATGGACTTTGCCATTGGGTTTCATCGCCACTACCAGCGGAGCCAACCACTCAGAACTATTTATCGGCTCGATGATGCCGTTGTCTTCCAATCTCTGTAGTTCCTGTTGCACTGTCTCTCTGATTGCTAGCGGCACATTTCTAACCTTGTGGGACACTGGTTTGGCACCCTCCTTGAGTCTGATCCTGTGTGTGAACTTTGTTAGTTTCCCTATCTTGCCTCCAAACACTGTGGGGAATTTCTCCTTCACTCAGGTGATATCCGGCTGTTGTTCAATGCTGGTCATTAAGACCTGGGTGGCGCCTCCTGGATTCAGTTGTATTCCTAAGTCACCTTGGTCCATCCATCCCAAAACTGAAGGGCCTTTCTCAGCTACATATAGTTTGCATTTCGCACTCCGGTCTTTGAACTCGAATTTCTGAACTCGGTACCCGACCATTGGGATGGGTTCACCAGTAAATGTGACCGGCGGATATCTGGAGGTTCCAAGTGTGATCCCAGGCCATGTTTAAAGTTTCCATTCCACACACTTCTTTGTATTATTGTGTATGGGGATCCTGAGTCTGCCACCATCTTGATCGGTACTTATCCCACTACTAGGTCGCATTGCGGTTTCTTGGGGCGGTTGCCATCTGTGCCCAGTACGCATTTCTCTATACATAGCACATTGTCTTCTTCTTCATCTTCTTCATCTTCTGCTCCTACTTCTTGTGCTACATACTTGACGGTCGGTTTCTTCGGCTTGCGGCGACATACTTTTTCAAAGTGCTGATGATTCCGCAGAACATACACTTGGCACGAAAGGCTGGGCAACGTTTGTCGTATGCCGCGTGGGATGGGCTGACACAACTGTAGCATGCATTCAGGCCTTCCTTGTTGGATTTCTTCGTCTGCGTTGGTCGGGGTGTCCATTTGGTTTGCACCTTCCCTTCAGCTGCCGTTGTTTTACCTCTTTCTGGTGGTACCCCTTCCGTGACTCTGTTAACCATGGGCCTCGCAATCGCTTCTCTCTTCGCCACTTCTGCACAACTTTTTGATAGCTCCGCCTTCTTTACCATGACTATGACTTCCTTCAAAGTAGCGTCTCCATTCATCCACAGCTTGTCTTGGATCGCCGTGTTTGTAGTATGCATGACTATTTGGTCTTTTATAAATACATCGTGCAGGACGACGAATGTACACGTGATCGCTAACTTCTTTAATGCTGCTACGTATTCCTCTATAGGCTCTCCCACTGCTTGTTTCCTCTGTTGGAAATTGTACCTGTCTATGGACGTGCACACCGCAGGTCTGTAGTGATTGTTCAGGTCTTCTATCGCATGTCGGAACACGTCGTTGTCTGCTGCCTGTCGTGGTGTGGGGACTAGATTCTGGAAGACCCTGATGCCTTCCGGGCCCAAGTTGTGGAGTAGAATCCTCTTCCTCCTCTTGCTGGGAAATGCTTCCCCACTCTCATCTTCTAGAGCTTCTAGGTAGTTCATAAAATACTCCCTCCAATCCTCCCATTTCATCATGGGGTCACCCGGTTTGGGTAGGAATGGGATCAGCGTCCTGAGTGAGGACGCTTGCGCCCACATTTCTGCACGTCTCGCAGGTGTTGCTTCTTCCCCTCTGGGACTGCCCGGTGCACTTTGGGTGCTCTGATGTGCTATGTCTTGCTGAGGCTCCTTCTCGCCTGTTTCGCTGTGCTGCGCGTGTTCCACCAGGGCCTCTACCAGATAGGCTGGGTGCTTCTAACCCGGTATTGTCACCTCTGCCATGAGGTTCGCCTACTATGCTCTTCCCCTTATTGCCTCGTGGATTGGTACTCACATTGGCTCCAATTGTCTTCCTTCACATGCTTCCCTTTGTGCAGTTATGCGTGTGCCCTCCATGCATTGGGCTCCGTCTCTTCCTTCTCGGTGATGTTGGCGTGTCCCTTGTCTCTCTTTCAGGCTGTCTTTGTCCCACTGGTCTGTCTGCTTAATGCAGAGGTCAGCCTTCCAGCCACTGCACTGTCTGCTGCCACGCTCCCCTGTGGTGTGATCTGCTGCGTGCTGTTGCCCCTCAAGGTCTCTCTGGTGATGTTCTCACGTGGGTTCTCCCTGGTGGGCTTTCGGAGGTCTCGTGCTCCACTCTGATTTATTTACCGTTTTTTTTTTGTTAAATCCCAGTCTCTTCGCCACTGTAGTGCTCCTGAGTTTCCCCCCAAAAAAGCTATGTACGCCAGTAGCAGGTATCACCTTTAATTTTATTTATTAATCGGGGAGCGGCAGGAATACGTCCGATGAACTCTCGGACTCAGTACTCTGTCGCCTAAGATGGCCGCTACGCTATACGTCATTACGCGTTACCGAAATGACAAGAGCGCAACACTAACTATAATATAATTCTTACTACCCACTTGCCCAAGAATATGTGTCATTTGGCAGTTAACTTTTCCCCCACATGTCTGATTACAAGGTGATAATAGAAGCAAAGCACGTGAGCTAAACGTTCGCAACATTTGCTCATTAATTTTCCTCGTGCTAGTCACCACGTGAAGCACGAGTTCCTGGAAGCCGTCACGAGCGGTAGTGATGTATTTAATCTGCTCGCACCAGCAAAAGGTACTTGGTCTCGTCTTCGGCATTTTGCAGCGTCAGTTTATGACAGCGTCAGCACTTACCTGAGTTCCTGATCAGCGGGCAGATTTCCAGTGCTTCTAAGATGACCCAGTACCGCTCTGAGACTCTCTGAGTTTGCGTGTTTTCTCCCCAAGGCTCCTATTCTTTCCGACGAGGTCTGGAGCCACCCGATGGTCGTTGGAGATTCCTTCCTGTGAAACCTTCTCCCTTACACAAATCGGATATTCCTCCTCCAGAAAGGCTTCCGGTGACGTTAACCAAAGCTGAGGAAATAAAAGCAGATAAGTTGAAATTAACCCTTGACCTTTATTCTTCGGTGAGGGAATTTTAAAGTACTTATTTCATGAAAGGAAAACTCTTATTTAAAAAAACGCTGAATACATCTTTAGTTGGAGACTAAATCCAACGAGGAAGACTGTTTGTAAAAAAAAGACACTAGAACATTTTCTGAATAGATCTAGGAATAATAATAGAGCCACGACAGAGACAATTCCTGCGCTATCAATTTTTAAAGGACTTGTGGACACAGTATTGTTTACAAAGATTTTATTTACAGATATGTGTAAAGTTGCTGATATACATATGAGGCTGACAGCTGGTTGTGTCTCAGGTAAGTTATTTATTGACTACAGCACTGATAACACACAGAGCGCCGAGCGTGTTGCCTCACACAGCTCCGGCACCCGAATGATCGCGCTCGCTGTGCGTGACCCAAAATGGCCGCCGTTCACGCTACGCGATGACGTAGCGTGAACCACTAGAGCGGCAACACTACAATATGTGTGTGTGTAAAAAGGTAAAACCAGTATGTAACTTGTAGAATTCTTCAGAGCTGAGTTAATCCTGGGTAGTCTGTTATAATCGTTGTTTCTTCCTACAGACGAAAGCAACTAAAAGAAGAAATACAGTTGCACAAGTTACACATACAATCAGAGAGAATATTCAGAGAGCTAATGTTTTTAGGTATTCTAGTTTTAAGTTGTTTGTAATAGAATACTTATTACTCTGTTAATATTTGATAACATTTGTAAGCATTAAGATATTTGTACTTACCTGTTACAATGTATGCACCCTTAGAAAGCTATCAGAGGGCAGGAGAATTATCCTACTAATCCAGTCCCTGCTAAAAGAAGATTTTCCAGAATCCAAGAGGTACCCTGCACTCCAGAAAGAGTTTCTATCTCTCTCTCTCTACTCCCATTCCCCCTTTCACTTTTTGGGTTTCCTGAGCGACAGAGTGTTAATTTCTTTTGGCGTTAGTGGAACTCCTGGGAGGACTGGGGTTCGGTCGTCGTCATCAGGAGCGAGAAGAACAGGTCAGTGTTTACCTTGACACTACTCATAGTCTGTCTCCACATGACCCCTTAGTGAGAAAGAGGCCTAGAAATACACACCAACGCCGCCACTAATCCTCCACCCCCACACAACACGTTAACGTGAAACCCCACGGCCCACACTGTTTCTCCATCACCTACTCCCGCAACCTTTCAGCCAATGCTAAGAAACTCTTTAAGCACAGAACATAACAAGTCACCTCCAAGTAACGAATGCCACCAACATCCCCCCCGGCCAAAAATTACTGATCGCCAACTCACCCTCCTTCAAAAGCAATGCGACTATAACCCTTCCCAAAAGGTAAACAGTCTAAATATCGTTTTTTTTTTCCCGACCTACAAGAATATTGAGTTGGAAATATCGGAGGGACTGAATATCTAAATCATGAATATCGACGACCAGAATATCGACCTGAAGGTAAGAAATATCGTTTTCGTTAATATCGAAATTAGTAATATCGATAGCAAAAATATCGATGTTACTAATATCAATATTAATATTAGTGTTATGTATTTTATTATGTATTTTATATGTTTGTTTTAATAATTTTTGTTAATTATTGTACTAGTTTAAAAAAATATGTATTACATTTTTAGAAGTTAGCAATCATTTTTTAAAATAAATTATGTGTTTTAGTACCGTAGCGGGTTGTGGGTTTATAGGGGGCTAGGGTGGGAAGTAATTTAATTATTGTAAATTAATTAAATATTTTTTAGGAATTATTAAATATTTTTAAATACATTTTACGTTTTAGTTCTGTAGCGGGTTATTGTTATTGATCATAAATTTATGGTAAATCATTATTAATTGGTAATTAATTTTTATTAATTGGTAATTAATGTTTATAAATTGATTAATTGGTAATTATATAAAGCGTATCAATTTATTATTGAAGTGTGTTGGGAGGTTATAGGGCAAAGTGGTGGGAAGTAATTTATTTGTAATTAAGTAAATATTTATTTTAGTGTTGAGTATTGGTAATTAAATTCTTTTTAATCAATTATAAATTGGTAATACATTTTTAATATTTAATATTTTTTGGGGAGAAATTAATTAATTGTTCATTAATTAATAATTGGTAATTAAATTTGATTATTTATAATCTATTAGTATTTATCAATACATTATTGGTAGTTAATTATTAATTGCTAAATGTTTTTTTTTATAATAATTGTTTTTTGGTATTGGAAATTAATTTTATTTTATTATTATTTACAGATATGTGTAAAGTTGCTGATATACATATGAGGCTGACAGCTGGTTGTGTCTCAGGTAAGTTATTTATTGACTACAGCACTGATAACACACAGAGCGCCGAGCGTGTTGCCTCACACAGCTCCGGCACCCGAATGATCGCGCTCGCTGTGCGTGACCCAAAATGGCCACCGTTCACGCTACGCGATGACGTAGCGTGAACCACTAGAGCAGCAACACTACAATATGTGTGTGTGTAAAAAGGTAAAACCAGTATGTAACTTGTAGAATTCTTCAGAGCTGAGTTAATCCTGGGTAGTCTGTTATAATCGTTGTTTCTTCCTACAGACGAAAGCAACTAAAAGAAGAAATACAGTTGCACAAGTTACACATACAATCAGAGAGAATATTCAGAGAGCTAATGTTTTTAGGTATTCTAGTTTTAAGTTGTTTGTAATAGAATACTTATTACTCTGTTAATATTTGATAACATTTGTAAGCATTAAGATATTTGTACTTACCTGTTACAATGTATGCACCCTTAGAAAGCTATCAGAGGGCAGGAGAATTATCCTACTAATCCAGTCCCTGCTAAAAGAAGATTTTCCAGAATCCAAGAGGTACCCTGCACTCCAGAAAGAGTTTCTATCTCTCTCTCTCTACTCCCATTCCCCCTTTCACTTTTTGGGTTTCCTGAGCGACAGAGTGTTAATTTGTTTTGGTGTTAGTGGAACTCCTGGGAGGACTGGGGTTCGGTCGTCGTCATCAGGAGCGAGAAGAACAGGTCAGTGTTTACCTTGACACTACTCATAGTCTGTCTCCACATGACCCCTTAGTGAGAAAGAGGCCTAGAAATACACACCAACGCCGCCACTAATCCTCCACCCCCACACAACACGTTAACGTGAAACCCCACGGCCCACACTGTTTCTCCATCACCTACTCCCGCAACCTTTCAGCCAATGCTAAGAAACTCTTTAAGCACAGAACATAACAAGTCACCTCCAAGTAACGAATGCCACCAACATCCCCCCCGGCCAAAAATTACTGATCGCCAACTCACCCTCCTTCAAAAGCAATGCGACTATAACCCTTCCCAAAAGGTAAACAGTCTAAATATCGTTTTTTTTTTCCCGACCTACAAGAATATTGAGTTGGAAATATCGGAGGGACTGAATATCTAAATCATGAATATCGACGACCAGAATATCGACCTGAAGGTAAGAAATATCGTTTTCGTTAATATCGAAATTAGTAATATCGATAGCAAAAATATCGATGTTACTAATATCAATATTAATATTAGTGTTATGTATTTTATTATGTATTTTATATGTGTGTTTTAATAATTTTTGTTAATTATTGTACTAGTTTAAAAAAATATGTATTACATTTTTAGAAGTTAGCAATCATTTTTTAAAATAAATTATGTGTTTTAGTACCGTAGCGGGTTGTGGGTTTATAGGGGGCTAGGGTGGGAAGTAATTTAATTATTGTAAATTAATTAAATATTTTTTAGGAATTATTAAATATTTTTAAATACATTTTACGTTTTAGTTCTGTAGCGGGTTATTGTTATTGATCATAAATTTATGGTAAATCATTATTAATTGGTAATTAATTTTTATTAATTGGTAATTAATGTTTATAAATTGATTAATTGGTAATTATATAAAGCGTATCAATTTATTATTGAAGTGTGTTGGGAGGTTATAGGGCAAAGTGGTGGGAAGTAATTTATTTGTAATTAAGTAAATATTTATTTTAGTGTTGAGTATTGGTAATTAAATTCTTTTTAATCAATTATAAATTGGTAATACATTTTTAATATTTAATATTTTTTGGGGAGAAATTAATTAATTGTTCATTAATTAATAATTGGTAATTAAATTTGATTATTTATAATCTATTAGTATTTATCAATACATTATTGGTAGTTAATTATTAATTGCTAAATGTTTTTTTTTATAATAATTGTTTTTTGGTATTGGAAATTAATTTTATTTTATTATTATTTACAGATATGTGTAAAGTTGCTGATATACATATGAGGCTGACAGCTGGTTGTGTCTCAGGTAAGTTATTTATTGACTACAGCACTGATAACACACAGAGCGCCGAGCGTGTTGCCTCACACAGCTCCGGCACCCGAATGATCGCGCTCGCTGTGCGTGACCCAAAATGGCCACCGTTCACGCTACGCGATGACGTAGCGTGAACCACTAGAGCGGCAACACTACAATATGTGTGTGTGTAAAAAGGTAAAACCAGTATGTAACTTGTAGAATTCTTCAGAGCTGAGTTAATCCTGGGTAGTCTGTTATAATCGTTGTTTCTTCCTACAGACGAAAGCAACTAAAAGAAGAAATACAGTTGCACAAGTTACACATACAATCAGAGAGAATATTCAGAGAGCTAATGTTTTTAGGTATTCTAGTTTTAAGTTGTTTGTAATAGAATACTTATTACTCTGTTAATATTTGATAACATTTGTAAGCATTAAGATATTTGTACTTACCTGTTACAATGTATGCACCCTTAGAAAGCTATCAGAGGGCAGGAGAATTATCCTACTAATCCAGTCCCTGCTAAAAGAAGATTTTCCAGAATCCAAGAGGTACCCTGCACTCCAGAAAGAGTTTCTATCTCTCTCTCTCTACTCCCATTCCCCCTTTCACTTTTTGGGTTTCCTGAGCGACAGAGTGTTAATTTGTTTTGGTGTTAGTGGAACTCCTGGGAGGACTGGGGTTCGGTCGTCGTCATCAGGAGCGAGAAGAACAGGTCAGTGTTTACCTTGACACTACTCATAGTCTGTCTCCACATGACCCCTTAGTGAGAAAGAGGCCTAGAAATACACACCAACGCCGCCACTAATCCTCCACCCCCACACAACACGTTAACGTGAAACCCCACGGCCCACACTGTTTCTCCATCACCTACTCCCGCAACCTTTCAGCCAATGCTAAGAAACTCTTTAAGCACAGAACATAACAAGTCACCTCCAAGTAACGAATGCCACCAACATCCCCCCCGGCCAAAAATTACTGATCGCCAACTCACCCTCCTTCAAAAGCAATGCGACTATAACCCTTCCCAAAAGGTAAACAGTCTAAATATCGTTTTTTTTTCCCGACCCACAAGAATATTGAGTTGGAAATATCGGAGGGACTGAATATCTAAATCATGAATATCGACGACCAGAATATCGACCTGAAGGTAAGAAATATCGTTTTCGTTAATATCGAAATTAGTAATATCGATAGCAAAAATATCGATGTTACTAATATCAATATTAATATTAGTGTTATGTATTTTATTATGTATTTTATATGTTTGTTTTAATAATTTTTGTTAATTATTGTACTAGTTTTAAAATATATGTATTACATTTTTAGAAGTTAGCAATCATTTTTTTAAATAAATTATATGTTTTAGTACCGTAGCGGGTTGTGGGTTTATAGGGGGCTAGGGTGGGAAGTAATTTAATTATTGTAAATTAATTAAATATTTTTTAGGAATTATTAAATATTTTTAAATACATTTTACGTTTTAGTTCTGTA
This sequence comes from Lissotriton helveticus, assembly GCF_964261635.1. Taxonomy (NCBI): domain Eukaryota; kingdom Metazoa; phylum Chordata; class Amphibia; order Caudata; family Salamandridae; genus Lissotriton; species Lissotriton helveticus. Next base: position 1,405,913,684 of record NC_136063.1, on the reverse strand, counting down.
GCGGGTTATTGTTATTGATCATACATTTATGGTAAATCATTATTAATTGGTAATTAATTTTTATTAATTGGTAATTAATGTTTATAAATTGATTAATTGGTAATTATATAAAGCGTATCAATTTATTATTGAAGTGTGTTGGGAGGTTATAGGGCAAAGTGGTGGGAAGTAATTTATTTGTAATTAAGTAAATATTTATTTTAGTGTTGAGTATTGGTAATTAAATTCTTTTTAATCAATTATAAATTGGTAATACATTTTTAATATTTAATATTTTTTGGGGAGAAATTAATTAATTGTTCATTAATTAATAATTGGTAATTAAATTTGATTATTTATAATCTATTAGTATTTATCAATACATTATTGGTAATTAATTATTAATTGCTAAATGTTTTTTTTTATAATAATTGTTTTTTGGTATTGGAAATTAATTTTATTTTATTATTATTTGGTAATACTTTTTAATAACTATTATTTAATTGTATTTATTTTAATTGTTAATTATGTATTGGTAGTTATTTTTCAATAATTGTTTATTGGTATTGTTAATTAATTTATTGTAATTTAATAATTAAATTATTATCTTTTGCAAAAAAATATTGTAATTATTAGTAAGTTATTTTGACCTCTATGCTATCCAACACTTTCTCTACTGTTGCACCCTCTGGAGTTGGAATAGTAATTTTTACCCCTACGCTATCCAACACTTTCCCTACTGTTGCACCCTCTGGGGTTGGAATAGTAATTTTTACATCTACGCTATCCAACACTTTCTCTACTGTTGCACCGTCTGGAGTAGGAATAGTAAATTTTACCCCTACGCTATCCAACACTTTCCCTTCTGTTGCACCCTCTGGAGTTGGAATAGTAATTTTAACCCCTACGCTAGCCAACACTTTCCCTACTGTTGCACTCTCTGGAGTTGGAATAGTAATTTTTACCCCTACACTATCCAATATTTAGGGGCCTATTAGGATGGTGGGTGGACTTTTGTCTGCCCGCCACCCTAGCAGTGCTGGGACCGGCTACCAGTGGTGCGGCGGTCCGCACTAGCAATTAGGATGCCACCGCCACGGTGGCATCCACCATGCACAACATTGTGGTGGGCGGTGCTCAAAGAATCTCCCGCCACAATGCTGTGTGCATTTGCAGGCACAACATGGCAGGCACCGCGCGGTGCCTACCACGTTGTGCCTGCAAATGCTGGGGGGTATCATAGGTACCCCCCATGTGCCTCCCCCATCCTCCCAACATTTTAGGGGCCTGCTACGGGCCCCCAACCCAGGAATCTGCATGCCTTTCGGTGGCAGCAATGCCGCCATGCAAAATCTGCTTCCCGCTGGCATCCTAATATGGTTGGCGGTGTCTAGCAGACACCGCCACCTTATGCAACCCTTTTTTCCTCCCTTTCGACCCGTCCATTGGGCGGAAAAGCGGAGGATGGTCTTCCTGCCCGCCGTGGTCCCCCCGCCATCATAATATGGCGGGGGAAATGGGAGGTGGGCGGGGGACATGGCGGTGGCGATTCGCCCAACATCATAATAGACCCATAGTGTTTTAGTTAATGTAGTGCATAATTTATTTAAAAATATTTTTTTATAATTTGTTATATATAGTTTGGATATTTTTATTTATATTATTGTTGTATGTGTATGTATGTATTTATAATTTATTAAATGTTTTTTAACAATTTATAAGTTATTAGAGTAATTAATTGTAGATATTAAGTATATATATATATATAATATATTTTATAAGTATATGTTAAGTTTTTTTACATTATATGTATCACTTATAATTTTAAACATATATTTAACTATGTTTATTTTAATTATATGTACCATTTATTTAGGTTTAAATAATTTTTAAACATGAAAAAACCCAATATTTTTTACGATATTTTTTATAGCGATATTTTTTGGGGGATATTTTTGTAAGTACCTATTGTAGATAGAACTTCGATATTCTTGACATCGATATTCCGCCTCCAATATTTTTGACGTCGATATTTTCGACGTCGATATTATGTCAGACATTCATACAGAAACAGCATAGACATGGTCCAAGCCAACGACTTTAACCCACGCCAATTTGAACTCATCTTCAACAGATTACACAGTCCCATTGCTAGTCCCTGCAACTACCCAACCTCTACTCAACCCTCCCCCCAGAACTCTTCACAAAGAATAACACTCACTAAACCTACCATCCACTCACACTCACTGCTCTCTACCAGGCACTTGCAGGTCCCAGAGACTTATTCTAACAGCCAGATCTTGAGGGCCATTCAGAAATCCGGAAGTAAGGTGATGGTACAGAGTTGCATGGGGAGGCTGTTCCAGGCCTTTGCTGTGATGTGGGAGAAGGAGCGCCCTCCACTTCTTCTTCAGTAGATGCGGGGGAACGGGCAAGTGAGAGGGAGGCGGAGCGTAGTGTTCTCAATGGTAGGTTGAAGTTCAGGCGTTGGTTAATCGAGGCAGGTCCTTGGTTGTGCCGAGCCATGTGTGCGAGGGTCAGCAGCTTTAATTGGCATCTCTTCTGTATGGGGTACCAGTAGAGTTGCATGAGGTGGGGTATGATGTGGGCTCTCCGGGGAAGGTCAAGGATGAATCTGGCTGTGGCTTTATGATTGGTCTAAAGCTTCTGTAGGTGGTCTGCAGCGATTCCTACATAGAGGGGGTTGCCGTAGTCCAGTCGGTTGGTGATGAGAACCTTTGTCATGGTGCATGTCGTGCATAGGGGTAGCAACTAGAAGATCTTATGTAGCATGCAGAGAGTGAGGAAGCAGAGGAGACGCGTTAGTATGTGTTTTCATGGTGAGCTTGTTGTCAATGATGATTCTGATGTTTTTGGGGTGGTCACAGGGAGTGGTTTTGGGTCCCAGGTCTGATGGTCACCAGGAGTCGTTCCATGTGTTGCTGCTGTTGCTGAAGATCAATACTTCCATCTTGTCTGTGTTCAGATGCAGGCAGTTGTTCTTCATCCAGTCGACGCTTGTCATGCATCTGTGGAAGTTTTTTTTTGTGGTGTGGGTTTGGCGGTGAGTGAGAGGTTCTGTTCGATGTTGTCTGCATAGGGTATTATGTTGAGACAGTGGGATTGGATGATGTTGGCAAGCAGGATCATATATGAGTTGAAGAGTGTGGGGCTGATCCCTGGGGGACACTGCAGGTGATCTCCTTGGGTTCAGAGGTGAAAGGTGGGAGGTGGTTCCTCTGGGTTTTTCCGGTGAGGAAGGAGGTGATCCCTCTGAGTGTGTCCCCTTGGAAGCTGAATAAGTGGAATCTTTCAATTAGCGTGTGGTGGGATACGGTGTCAAAGAATGCCAAGAGGTCAAGGAGGACCAGATCCGCTGTTTCATCTCGGTCAAGGTGGACTCGGATGTCATTGGTGGCTGTGATCAGGGCAGTTTTGGTGCTGTGATTGCTGCGGAACCCAGATTGGGAGGTATTGAGCTGCTTGTTGATGATCTTTTCCAGAACCTTAGCTGGGAATGGGAGCAGTGAGATTGGCTGGTAGTTTTTGAGTTTGCTGGAGTCGGCAGAGGGTTTAATGAGTAGTGGTTTGAATTTGGTGTGCTTCCATGCGTTGGGATATGTTTTCTTGGTGATAGAGGTGTTGAACAGGGTGGTGATTTCCTGGCCGTGCCTTTGATTTCCGAGGTTGAAGATGTGTTGTGGGCATAGGTCTGTGGGAGCTCCCAAATGGGATGGATTTCATGGGGGAGGTGGTGTCCTGGGTGGAGGGGAGGTTCCAGGTGGTTAGTCTGTCATTTGTGTTGGTGGCCTCTGTGTCGAGGAAGTCTGCAGGTATGGGTTGGGGTTGGAAATTTCTGCATATGGTTGCGATCTTGTCATGGAAGAAGTCAGTGCAATTGTTGCACAACTCCTGTGATGGTGTGATGTTGTTTTTGCTGACAGCTGGGTTGGAGAATTCCGTAATAATGTTGAAAAGTTCCTTGGTGTTGTTAGTACTGGTTTTGATGCATGGCACTAGGGCTGTCTGATTTGTTGCCTTCAGCAGCCAGTGGTAGAGGTTGGGGGAAGTCTTTAAGTCTGTCCTGTCGGAAGTGCCCTTGCTGGCACGCCATATCCTCTCTAGCTGTTTTCTGTCTTGTTTCACTGTTCTGAGTTCTTGGGTGTACCAGCTGACCTTTGTGGGGATTTCCTCTGGATGTTTCTCTAGATGGGGACGATGCTCTTGACAAAATTGGTGATCTAGGTGTTGAAGTTCTTTACTCCCTGTTCGAGGTTTGTAGCAGTAGTGGGGTTGGAGGTGTTGAGGGCCTCCATTCAGCTGGTTTCTGAGATTTGGCTCCACCTCCAGTGGGGGGCGCTGGTCGTGTTGGTGGTGGCGGTGCAGGTGCAGGAGATGCTGAAGTGGACGATTGAGTGATCGGTCCATATGACTTCTGTGACATGGCTGTATTTGAAGTGGTTGCTGGAGGTGAAAATGGGGTCCAGCATGTGTCCTGCACTGTGTGTAGGCTCATGGACAATCTGGGTCAGTCTGACCTTGCTCATACTGTCGAGGAGGTGTGCAGTGTTGTTGTCGTTGGTGATGTGGAAATTTAGGTTGCCAAGGAAGTTGTAGTCCTTGGAGTCTAAGACTAGGGGCGCAATGAAGTCTGCGATGGTGTTGCAAAAGCTGGAGCGCGGGCCTGGGGTTCAGTATGCGAAGGTGCATCTGATGGTTGTCTTGTTGGCCATTTGGAGCTTGAAGTTGAGATGTTCCATGGGAGTGGTGGTGTTGTCCGTGGTGGTGGTACACTGTGTTGTCTCTTTGTGGATAATGGCATTTCCGCTTCCTGGCTTGTTGGTGCGGTCTTTGTAAGTGATTTTATATCCATCGGGATAGCTGTGGCAATGTCTGGGGCAGATGTGGTGTTGAACCAGGTCTTGGTGAGGAAGACAATGTCGGGTGCCAGAGTGGCGATGAGGTCCCATAATTTGATGGAATGCTTGCACAATGAGCGTGTGGTGAGGAGGTTGCATGCAAGTTGGTGTTTTTATTGAGGTGGTACCTGTCAATCAATCAATCAGTATGTGTGGAGCGTGGCTACTCACCTGTGAGGGTCTAAAGGTGCTAGGGGGGATTGGGTCAAGGGTGGGGGGTTGCAGGTCCGACTGGGCGCTGTGTTCATTCGAAGAGCTAGGTATTGAGATCCTTCCTGAATTGTCTCATAGACAGGGAGAGACTGAGGTGGCGAGGCCTAGCATTCCACGATTTCATGGCGAGGTAGGAGAAGTATCTTCTTCTGGTCCAGGTCTTGCGAATCTGAGGAACGGTGACGAAGGCCAGTTGGGTGGAGCTGCGGTTTCTGGTGGGTACGTGGAATGAGAGGCGGTGGTTCAGGTATGCTGGTCCTACGTCATGGCTTTGTTGGTGTGTGTGAGGAGCTTGTAAGTGACTCTTTTGTTGACTGGGAGCCAGAGGAGTTCTCGTAGGTGTTTGGAGATGTGGCAGCGGCGGGGGATGTTGAGGAACAATCTGGCTGCGGCATTCTGCACAATCTGGTTTCCTGAAGAGATTCTGGGTGATGCCTGCGTAGATGTGTTGCCGTAGTCGAGTCTGCTGCTGATGGGTGTGCTGGTGACTGTCTTCCTGGCTTCAGTGGGGATCCATCTGAAGGTCGTCTGAAGCAGACAAAGAGTGTGGAAGCATGATGAAGTGACGGCGTTCATCTGGTGGTTCATGGTGAGCAAAGAGTCCAGTATGATGCTGAGGTTTTGTGCCTGCTCATTTGGTGTGGGGGGGTTCCTAGTTTGGTGGGCCACCAGAAGTCTTTCCAAGTAGAGGTGTTGGGCCCCAGGATGAGGACATCGGTCATGTCTGAGTTGAGCTTGAGGCAGCTGTCTCTCATCCAGGTGGCAATGGCCTTCATCCCGTTGTGAAAGTTGTTTCTGGCAATGATGGGTTCATTGGTGAGGGAGAGAATCAGCTGGGTGTCATAGGCGTAGGAAACAATGTTAAGTCTGTGGCTCTTGACGATGGCTACAAGTGGGCCATATGGATGTTGGAAAGCGTGGGTCTCAAGAAGGAGCCCTGAGGCACTCCGCAGCTTATCTCTGTGGGTTTCTAGAGGAACGGAGGAAGTATGACTCGCTGTGTTCTACAGATGAGGAAGAAACTGATCCAGTCCAGGGCTTTCTTGTGGATGAAGGTGTCGTGGAGTCTCGTGATTAGGGTATAGGGAGACACAGTGTAGAAGCCTGCTGAGAGATAGAGGAGAATGAGGGCTGCTGGTACTCCCTGGTTCAGAAGGGAGCGGATGTTGTTGGTGGCGGACAAGAGGGCTGTCTTGGTGCTGTGGCTGCTTTGGAAGCCATACTGAGAGGAGTCCAGGATGTTTTTGGCTTTGATGAACTCTGAGAGCTGGGCGTTGATGGCCTTGGCTGGGAAGGGGAGCAGGAGAGGAGTCTGAAGTTCTTGAGGTACATCGGGTAAGCTGACGGTTTCTGTAGCAGGAGGTTGATCTTGGCGTGTTCCCGGGGAAGGTGGCGGTCTTGATAAAGCAGTTGATGATGTGGCGTAGTTCGGGGCTCTGGTGGCAGCTCTGTGGAAGATGTGGTGTGGGCAAGAGACCGAGGGGGCTCTGCAGTAAATGCTCTTAATGGTCTTGAGGGTGTTTGTGGTGAGCGGGGTCCAATTGTGCAGGATCTTTTGAGGACATCTTCGTCTTGTGAGGCAGTGGCAGGAGTGATGGGCAATCTTGAGTGTCAAAGCTGTCGTAGATCTGCTTGATCTTGTGGGGGTAGTAGGTGCCGAGTTTGTACAGAGGTCTTGGGAGGTTGGGACTTCTGTGGTCTCGCTGTGGGGTTTGGTGATCTCCTTGACGATGGTGAAGAGTTCTTTACTGTTGCGGGTGTTGGTGTTGATTCTGACTTTAAGGGATGTTATCTTTGCGGTTCTGAGGAGGGTGTGGTGTGCGGAGGCAGTGGCTTTGAAGGCTGCGTGGGTTTCCGGGGTTTTCCTGTTCCTCCATCTCTTTTGAGCCATCTACAGGTGCGTTTGGACTCGTGCAGGGTGGGAGTGAACCAGCTGGCTTTCTTAGACTGTTGCTTGCCAGGAGCTATCTTGGGGGGCACCAGCACGTTGGAGCAGTTCGAGATCCATCAGTGGATGTTGCATGCTAAGGTATTGGCGCCTATTGAAGTCAGTGTTGTGATTATGCTGAGGCAGGCGGTGCGATATTCTTCGGTTACCTTGTTCCAGTTGTGTTGGGGGGAGCAAGTGGGCGCATTGGTGTACAATGGGGATGGTGAAGGTAACGTGAACGCAGTGGTAGTCAGTCCAATGTCTGTGGTGTGTTTGGGGTGGGGCTGGACGGTGGGCTGGTGTATGTTCTGCAGCAGGTGAAGTGGCAGTGGGTGCAGATAAAAGGTCCTACTGTGGAGTGTGGGTTGGGATGATGGTAGTGCTTGTTGCGGCTTCTGGGGTTGAGGGTGTAGAGCTCAGTGATGGTGTATCTTCGGGGGGCCGGAGGGCCAGGGGTCATGGTGCTGGGCATGGTCCAGGTGCAGACTAGTTTGCCTTTGGGGTGCCTTCTATGCGCCAGAGGCATGCCCGCTGCCCAGTCATGCTGTGGCCTGCATTAAGTAGATCCTGGTGTGGGTGGGCCTTTGGTTGGCAGGAAGAATGGTGAGTTAGAAAACCCAGGACGAAAACCCTGGGTAGCGGAGATGTCACTGGATCAGTCTGGAACAAGTCAGAACTGGAGGCCACAGGCAAGTGGCAGGCTAGGGGTCCAGGTGCCTACTGATGTGGTTGTGCTGCTTTCTGCATTAAGGAGGTTGTGAGCTGAGTGGGGCCTTTGTTGACAGGAAGAACGGTGAATGGGAAAACCAAAGCGGGTAAACCCAGGCAGCGGCGGTGTCGCTGCGTCAGTCTGTAAGAAGCAGGAACTGGAGGCCACAGGCAAAGGGCAAGCTAGGTGTCCAGGTGCCTACTCAAAAGCTTTAAGTACTTGACACTGAATCCAGCCTGCAGTGCATGCATTGGATGATGATGGAAAGTGATTATTTCAAACTAGCCACATTTGGACATTTGAATCTTTTCTCCCTAGCCATATCAATAGACGAAGATTGCTGTCGCCGGAGGTGTGAAGTGTGGAGAGAGCAAAAACCTGTTTTATTCAAAGTGCATTTATCAGCAGGCACTGATTGGAACTAAAATATTTAGGTTCACAGTTAATGAAGAAAGTGATAATACAACAATGGAAAGGCCAGTGGATATCTGTCATTTTGTGTCTACAGCATTTACCTTATCGTTATAGATTTACTCATTGCCACATAATTTGCTATATAATGTCACATGATTTAAAGATTTCACACACATTGTTTGTAGCTCAAAACCTTAAAAATAATACAACCGAAATGTGCAGCATATTATGCTCTTTTTGCCTCGTAATTTTGATAACCGTAACTCATAATTCTAGTGGTCCTGGCAATGGTAATGCTCTGGAGAATTGTTTGGGGGGCTATCATTATGACAATTAAACCTGTATCTCTCAAGAAACCATTAAATACTTCCCAGATTTTTATGGTTCCTGTGTGAACTAGGGATTTGATACCACTTCATTCTCTGCAATAAAATCATCCAAGCCTGTATATCTATATATCACTACAGTTCCTGCTTGAATTGTATTGACGGGTCCTGCACCCTTGCTCCCCCTACCAGCCCCGTTAGTGTGCTGCAGGGAACCAAGGTGCATATATTCCGGTCTCTTACACACTAACGGGGCTGGAGCGAGAGCAAGGGTCCAGGACCCGCCAATAACATTCAAGCAGGAATTGGAGTGATGGCATAACCCTTCAGTAAGACTTGCACTCCACAGTTCTGATTTTCCAAGTCTTTATGTCAGCAAAGTGTTTCACCCTCACCCGGGCTTTTGTCACGGTCAGTTACACAGCAGCATAGTTCCCAATCACCCTTAAATACAAGAGTCATGCAAAGCAACAGGCATGAAGAAAACAATTTCCATATAATCGAATTCCTCGACTTTGCCTGAATTGCTTTGATAATTCTCAAAAACATATTTAGTGACAATTTAAATAAAAATGAATATTTTAAGTGTAACAACAAAGCATATATGCGGCAACATTATTAAGACTGAATGCAAAGTACAGATCGTACATGGGCATATTAAAGAGCATATGTAAACATATTCAATACATTCCAGCCAAGCGGCTGAGAAGTAAAAACAATAGTATTATTGAAATACAGCTAATGCTGGACCCTATCACAGGTAAAAGCAAATGAGGTCAAACGAATGCCCACGTTTGATGATAATTACTATTTATGGTTCAGCCTAGTGGCTGAGTGGTAATCCATCCACATCCTGGCTCTCTACAAGTAAGAGGTCCCTAGCTCAGAATTTTCTGGAAGACTTCCACGCACATCGATTTGAGTAGCGAGGAAAAGACCAAGGAACAGACATAACATAATCAACACAAAAACTAGATAGCCTCTAAGTACAGGACCTCTATCTGGAGTATAGAAACTATAACCGCACCACGTGTGAAAAAATAATAAAACTATTTCATGGCTTCTCAAAATTATTCATCACGTGTGTATACCCAACAGTATTCTACTCTGAGATATCTGATGTATCAACATATCCCAAAAGAATATGTAGGAGACTCACAGACATAGTGACTCGACCCACTTCACATTTCAGTTGTAAAAAAGAGGGTAACAAGGGGAAAACCTATGGTCTATAAGCTCATAAGAGAGGATAGAAAAGGTTTCAGTCATCAGCTCATCCTATGCCCCATCAGACAATGGGGACATAACGTTTTTCATCCTCATTGAAGCCTCCCGGGGATTTACTCTGAAGCAGGATGATATAGTCCAAATCCAGCAGTCAAAGTTTCTTCTCCTCCATGCATATTCTGTGGAATCCTGTTGATGCTAAAATAACCCAATAGATCAGCATTGTGGTGATGGACCTTTGCCGAATGTCTTGCTACTGATAGTTTACATCCATGTTTTTGTTTGCCCTGTGGTGTTATAACCCACTCTTCTTTACGGGGCAGATAGTACACCGCACATATTGATATCTACATGGACAGACAAGGACAGATACCACGTAATATTACCACAGTAATACATTTGCTAATGCAGCGTGCTTTCCTAGTAGGTATTGAATATTGTCTCCTCATAGTGCTACTGCGGCAGGGTTTGCATCAACCACATTTGAAAAAGCCCATCTGTTCATGTAACCAACCCTGCCTGTCAGTAGAAGTGCTGGTGTAACCATGAACAAGGAGCAGGGCTGGACTGGGAACTGAAAGCAGCCCTGGCACATTTTTCCAGACTATCCCCACCCGACCGGCCCGTAGCCAGCGATTGGTAAAGTTATGCCACCACATTCTTCTGTGACTTACCGTAAGGCAACATCTTTGAGAGATCTCCATTTGCTGGGTCAGCTTTGATCAGATGCCAATGTTTGTTTCAGATCTTACTCAAGGCACCTGATTCACTATTATAGGCTGTGATCAGCCTGACCGTATGGGGATCCCCTTGTTCTTTTGTTTTGTGGGTTAGAAGGCATTCTCTTGATGTTAATGCTGCCTTGCCGCTAGTCTGTTTCAAGATCGTATAGGGAAATCCCCTAGTTCTAAATCTGGATGTCATCCTACATTCCTCCTCCTTGCAACATTGTCGCTACTCGCAGTCCACGCGTACTTGCATACACTAACCTGTCCGTCGGTTCTCCTGGGCGTCCCTCTGCGCTGTCTGGGGTAGTAACGGACTGCGCCAGGACGCCATCTTTGTGGCAAGCGTTTCGAGACACGTGATTCTCATGTCTCATGTCCAAACTGCTGAGGATTCTGGGAAATGTAGTTACTCATTCCAGTTTCCCGTTTTTTTGAGTAAAGTTTTGATGTTACCAAATGAGATATTCATTTTAACATAAAGCGATTTAAATGCATATGTGCTAAAGATCTCAATATTACTAATTCCTATACATGTAAGGAACAGAGAGCGAGCTTGATTGATTAAGTTATATGCTCGTTCTGAGTGCTTGTCAGCCTCACGATGTAATTTATTCTGATCCAAAGATAGTGCTTTGTTTCCACCAAACAGAATCTGCATTTATTACGCAAAAGTTCTATATTCCCTCGGTGCTATGGGAATGGTCTCAAGAACATTTGTTCCCTAATGCACAATCCTTCAGCAAAACGAGTAAGTCAATATTGGGCAGGTGATACTAAAAAGTCTGTAAAATCACTATTCTTTTGCAATGTAGATGGATCCAGATTATGGGGGTGCTGCTTTTTAATACCTTTCGTGAACTTTGTAGGGCCATCATAATAGATGTTAACTAGCCTAGCAGGCAGTCAAAAGTAGATCTTATCAAAAAGAAGCTTATTTGGTCGTTGCTGGACAATCATAGTAAAGATCTTGTCTAAAAAGGCTCTTTTGATCGTTACTGAGCAGTCTTAGTACATGTTAAACTATATAACAAATAGTCATGGTAAATAGACTCTTGAAGATCTTGTCTAAAAAACGACTCTTATTCCTATTGACTGTTATATTTTTAATGATCCTCATCCTACAAAATAATGATCAAAGTTCATAGGATAGTTGGACTATTTTTACAATGACATCCAAGGTATATCCTCATTAAGTTCGTCTTTGTTGCTGTTTAATTTATACACCAATTTTTGCTCTTTAGAGAACAGATATTTGCTGATGTCTGACACATGTTCAGGGATGCAAGGCTGTTCCAATACTGTCCAAGTGAAATCAGTAGGGCCGTGCCCAACTTCTAAGAAATGGGCTGTTAGGCGGGTCGCTTGTTTTTGGCACCGAATTGTACTTTTATGTTCCGATATGCGCACCTTTATCCTCCTGGTAGTCATGCCCGCATAACGCAATTGGCATGAACATGTGATCATATAAATGAGGTTCTGACTGTTACAATTCGTAAACTTTTTTTGGTGCCATGGTCGGTCCGTGCCTATGTATACACTCAATGATTTCGACGTCTGGGGACATGCTGCACATAGTTTTCAAAAAAGTTTCCTTTCTGTGTTATTAGGCTTTTGTGTTAGTGACCAACAGGCCTACATGTATATCCAATAACTTTTATTTTTAGCCGTGACACTAAATGTTCTTATTACACCACACTAGATTAGATTTAGATCTCTCAAAGTTTATTTTCTTAAAACATATTCATTCTTCATTAAAAACATTTTGCAAATATATTCGTGCAGTGCTCTGGTACAATATTCACACCTCTCTTTAACAATTCCGTATTACGGTATTCTAGCACAGAGTCACTGATGGTTATGCATCAAACTTAAATATTAAATAAAACAAGAAGTTCACAAATTACTTAATAGGCATATTACTTCAATATACACATACAATAAAATAAGTCCTTTGTCGACGCATTTCGGTGCTTAAAGGTATAGTGGCACCTTCTTCAGGACGGACGAATTAAAACCCAATGTGTTCTTCTTTCTAGAAAGAAATGCATACCATTCATTTATTGTAATTGGAGAGAAATTATTTCTAATTGTGGGCACATCTAGTTCATGTCACTATCTAGGCTATTTGTCAAAACTTATCAACCCAACTTACTTGAATTGTTGGGGTACAGTTCCTGCTCTTAATAATCAGGACAACTATTTCATCAATTCTGATCTTTTTGTTGTGCAACCACTTATCGTAAGTCACACAATCTAAAATACAAGGATAGGAAAAAGAAGTTCTTTTTAGAATTTCTTAGAGAGAGGATAGGATTAATTCAAACTCTTGTCGTCGGCCTGTTGTTGTGGTAGTGTTTACACATTAACAACTTACTTTAAAAACCGGGGAGACAATTGATCGGTGGTCTCTAATTTCACCAACGCTGCGTCTTTCAATCTGCGCAGGGATACTATCAGATTCGCCGATGTCTGTATAAATACACAGAACATCATCATGAGAACCCTTATCCTATGATCATGCTATCACCTATCATCTGATTGGTAAGCATAAGTACATACCATTAAACATATAGCATTGTTATTCAGTCAGGCTGTGAACTTAAGCGCCAATTCCGTCAGTTTCTTGATGCCTGTATTGGATAGACAGGGCATACATTTTCAAATTTGATTTGCTAGGGTAATGTTAACCAAACTAGTGCCTAGCCAGTTAGATACACCCATACATACCATAAACTTGTGCACTTCCCAGTGGCAGCGTAACCGTTATTTATGCTGTCCTCTATTGTGCGTTTGGCAGGAGGCTCGGTGCCCCGTTTTCGCACCCTCTTGTTTGTGGGCTCCTGGTGTGGATCTATATAATAGAGCAATATTATGTAGAACATTATTTCTCTATAGATAATTATTATCCAATCAGAAATACTCAATTTTGCCCCTGAGGCAGGCAAATACTAACTGTGAGTTTAGAGTGACTGCTGATTTTATTTAAAAAATATTTTTTTATTCTGTGCTGTGACTCCAGAGTTTGTTTGTGAGGGTTACATACGGTTCTCACAAGTCTACCCTCACCCTTATACATCGTACGTGGTAGTTACAAACTTAGCCACTCTATACTTATTAAACAGCTACAATTGGGCTCATGATTCAATGATTTTATAGAACTGCCCACGTGTTCCCCCACCTCTCTGGTAATGTTTCTAGGGCGTCAGTATTCAGATGACCCTTGGATTCACTAGGCTATTTTTGACTACCGGCTCATCCATAACCAATGTCTAGTGTTTTCCTGAACCGGATCCGTATTCCCCTTGTATTCCGAGATATGGTAGACCTCATCATTTTACTGCTGTGCACCCTCGTGAACAAATGCCCTTGCAGTGTTGCTCCTAAGCAGCTATCTAAGCAAACCTGGTATCCCGCCCTTCTTGGAACAACTGTCCCGCATTACGGGGGTCTTAGTGTAGTTGCACCACTAAGGCTTAAGACATCGGGCCGATCTTATGCTGCGGCGTACTAACTCTAAACAGCATATCCCCTTCCAGCATGTCTCCTTACCGTAAAAATCGGCGGTTGGTCTCGTAGTACTCCCCAGCTTCCGGTATGGGAGGGTCACTACTAGCACATCTTATATATCGTTCTTAATTGGCAAAAAGTGGTGAAATTAATTAGTCAATGGCGTTAATGCTGTCACCTGTGTTGGGGATTGCAGCCGCCATGTTTGTAGTTTTTACTATGCGTTTTATGAAACTACAATATCGTATGCCCCGTGATATACTAAAAACGCGCCATCTTTAGCGTGGCTGTCCTATGCGCAACGCAATATACCTACAAGGAATCTCACTTGTCGGATGTTTAAAGTGTGGCTCCATAGTCGTAATTATGTCCACCTATTTTTAAATGTTAATGGGTGCTCAGTAACTTAAGCTAATCGGAGTATGCCCCACAATTAGATGAAATGCGCGAGGCTTTGTGAATGCAGCGTTGTTGCTCACTATTATTATCGAATTGCTGCTCCACTATTTTATTATGTGGACCTACCATGGGATAAAAAGAAGAATGTTACTGTAGGCCCACGTCCTCATTTGTATACCGGCGCCATTTTGGTAGTTTTTAGTTGGAAGAAACGTATTTGCCGGTTCTCTTATTTGCCTATCAGTGTGTTAAAACTACTTTCAACTCTATAATCGAAACACGGGTAACTTGTTTGTTTCTGACATGAAATAACTCACTGTGCACTCGTTATAATATCCACTTAAATTGTTATTAAACATACATTCAGCTTCCACAGTTCGTTAGGCAAAACAACAATAATAAAGGAGCTGCTATGGATTTAACATACCTGTTTTTAACAAAGCACCTGTACAAACAGCTATATAAATTATTTAAATTTCTTGACAAGCATATTGATACATCGCAGTTGGGTGATTCATCTATCTACAATGTTCCATATTGTTCTATGCCCTGTGACATTGCAAATATTCAATCAATAGCAATCCCTTTCTGCATACAACATCTGTATTAATATACTGGCATTCTGTTATTTACTCCACATCCACATGTTTGGTCAAGTTTCTATTTAGGACCACAACTCGAGTTTTAGAAGGAGAATTTCATAAATGATTAGTTGTTAAATGAACTAAGTATGCATTTAGGGTATTACCTGATCATTCTATCCCATTCCTCTCGCCCATTAGGACCTAAGTAGTAGGATTTGAATTTGGACATATAAAACTGTTCTCTTAAATTCCGTTTCTTGTTTAAATCACCTCCTCTCACAGATATTTAGATTTTTTCTAAAATAAACCATTTTACATCATCCAAGCTGTGTTTCTTGGTGAGCCAATGCTCAACCAAGGGAGCGTTCTTTCTCTGATTTTTTATGGCTGAGCGGTGCTCAGTGAGGCGTAAGCGCATTTCGCGTCCAGTCTCACCTATATAGCATTTGTTGCACGGACAAATCAAAAGGTACACTACATTCGATGTCCGGCAATTTACATGGTCGTTCATCCAATGTGTGATTTCATTCACCTCCAATTTATCTGTTTTGATGATGTTATTACAGTGTGAACATGTCCCACATGGCAGATTGCCCCTGATGGGAGTGTTATTTAGAACATTCCTGAGGCCACTGGTTTTAGGTTCTCTGAAAGTCTGTACCAGATGATTTCTGATGGTCCTATTTCTCCTATAGGCATAGGTTGGCTTAGCTATGGGTGCTGTCCCTACTTTATTAAGTATGGCCCAGTTTTTGTTTATCAAATTCTTTACTTTATTGCTAAAGCCATTGAAATCCGATACCATGATGATACCCTCATTACATTCATTCATTTTCTCCGAGGTTTCAAACAAACTGTCGCGGTTATAATACTTTGCGCGTTTATATGCTTGTCTGATCAGTCGTCTCGGGTATCCTCTTTGTGCCAGCTTGGCTTTTACATTTTCTGCATGTAGTTCAAAGCTCTTCCTATCACTGCAATTACGCCTTATGCGTAGAAACTGGCTGAATGGTATCCCGTCTTTTTGACATTTAGGGTGGTAACTAGTATGGTGTAACAAAGTGTTACGATCTGATGGTTTCACGTACAGTTCTACATTCAAACATCCCTCATTCTCATGGATTCTAATATCCAGAAAGTCTACTGTTGATTGACTTTTGGTTGAGGTAAACCTTAAGTTGGAATCTCCACAGTTTATCCATTCAAGAAAATTATTCAGTTCCTCTACTGGGCCATCCCAAATGAAGAAAATGTTGTCTATAAATCTAGACCAGCATTTCACATTTTCAAAGAAGGGACACATTTCATTATAAATATGTGGGGTCTCGAATTTCCCTACGTACAGGGATGCGAGGCTCGGGGCACATGTGGCCCCCATACTCGTGCCTTTGATTTGACAATAATAATCATTCTTGAACAAAAAAATGTTGTTTTTTAGGATTATCTCTATAGACTCAATGATGAAGGTATTTTGGGCAGTGAGGTCCCCCACTTCATTCCTCAAAATGTCCTCCATCATTCTCACAGTATCTTGCTGCGGGATGTTCGTATATAATGCTTCTATGTCTAAGCATACCAGCCACTGAGAGTCCTTTTTGAATGGCATGCCTTCAATTTTAGAGATCATATGCGTGGTGTCTTTTATGTAGGATGGTAACTTTGTGACTAAAGGCTGAATAAAGTGGTCAACATACTTGCTCAGGGGTTCCGTTAATGAGTCAATACCTGACACTATGGGGCGCATTGGAGGGTCCTCCATACTCTTATGAACTTTTGGAAGCCCATAAAGGGCAGGTACCTTAGGGTGCTCGTTAATTAGAAATCAATATTCATCATCGCAGATGATATCATCTTCCTTGGCAAGAGTGACCACATCTTTCACCTTCTTTTTGAGATTATCCCAATCTCTAACAGTACAGGGTTTATAATGTGTGGGGTTTTCCAACAAATTACACATTCTCCTCTCATAGTCTTCTGTAGTTAATACGACTATGCTCCCACCCTTGTCCCCTGGTTTGATGGTAATGTCATCACAAGCAGACAGATTTTTTAATGCCTCCCTTTCAGGTTTTGATAGATTATTTTGTGTCCAAACCTGTGTGTCCAAGAGTTTCTCAAGGCCAATTGTCACAGCCTTTAATTTTTCTAAACATCTGTTTAGAAAAATTAGAATTAAAAAGTTTCTTGCTGGAAAGTAAGGTAGAGAATCCAATAACAAGTCAGGCCTTAAACCTCCGTCCATTTGGACACCCAACACAACTATGGTTGGGCAGGAGGTAGATACCTTTGAAAAGGCTGTGACAATTGGCCTTGAGAAACTCTTGGACACACAGGTTTGGACACAAAATAATCTATCAAAACCTGAAAGGGAGGCATTAAAAAATCTGTCTGCTTGTGATGACATTACCATCAAACCAGGGGACAAGGGTGGGAGCATAGTCGTATTAACTACAGAAGACTATGGGAGGAGAATGTGTAATTTGTTGGAAAACCCCACACATTATAAACCCTGTACTGTTAGAGATTGGGATAATCTCAAAAAGAAGGTGAAAGATGTGGTCACTTTTGCCAAGGAAGATGATATCATCTGCGATGATGAATATCGATTTCTAATTAATGAGCACCCTAAGGTACCTGCCCTTTATGGGCTTCCAAAAGTTCATAAGAGTATGGAGGACCCTCCAATGCGCCCCATAGTGTCAGGTATTGACTCATTAACGGAACCCCTGAGCAAGTATGTTGACCACTTTATTCAGCCTTTAGTCACAAAGTTACCATCCTACATAAAAGACACCACGCATATGATCTCTAAAATTGAAGGCATGCCATTCAAAAAGGACTCTCAGTGGCTGGTATGCTTAGACATAGTAGCATTATATACGAACATCATGCAGCAAGATACTGTGAGAATGATGGAGGACATTTTGAGGAATGAAGTGGGAGACCTCACTGCCCAAAATACCTTCATCATTGAGTGTATAGAGATAATCCTAAAAAACAACATTTTTTTGTTCAAGAATGATTATTATTGTCAAATCAAAGGCACAAGTATGGGGGCCACATGTGCCCCGAGCCTCGCATGCCTGTACGTAGGGAAATTCGAGACCCAACATATGTATAATGAAATGTGTCCCTTCTTTGAAAATGTGAAATGCTGATCTAGATTTATAGACGACATTTTCTTCATTTGGGATGGCCCAGTAGAGGAACTGAATAATTTTCTTGAATGGATAAACTGTGGAGATTCCAACTTAAGGTTTACCTCAACCAAAAGTCAATCAACAGTAGACTTTCTGGATATTAGAATCCATGAGAATGAGGGATGTTTGAATGTAGAACTGTACGTGAAACCATCAGATCGTAACACTTTGTTACACCATACTAGTTACCACCCTAAATGTCAAAAAGACGGGATACCATTCAGCCAGTTTCTACGCATAAGGCGTAATTGCAGTGATAGGAAGAGCTTTGAACTACATGCAGAAAATTTAAAAGCCAAGCTGGCACAAAGAGGATACCCGAGACGTCTGATCAGACAAGCATATAAACGCGCAAAGTATTATAACCGCAACAGTTTGTTTGAAACCTCGGAGAAAACGAATGAATGTAATGAGGGTATCATCATGGTATCGGATTTCAATGGCTTTAGCAATAAAGTAAAGAATTTGATAAATAAAAACTGGGCCATACTTAATAAAGTAGGGACAGCACCCATAGCTAAGCCAACCTATGCCTATAGAGGAAATAGGACCATCAGAAATCATCTGGTACAGACTTTCAGAGAACCTAAAACCAGTGGCCTCAGGAATGTTCTAAATAACACTCCCATCAGGGGCAATCTGCCATGTGGGACATGTTCACACTGTAATAACATCATCAAAACAGATAAATTGGAGGTGAATGGAATCACACATTGGATGAACGACCATGTAAATTGCCGGACATCGAATGTAGTGTACCTTTTGATTTGTCCGTGCAACAAATGCTATATAGGTGAGACTGGACGCGAAATGCGCTTACGCCTCACTGAGCAACGCTCAGCCATAAAAAATCAGAGAAAGAACGCTTCCTTGGTTGAGCATTGGCTCACCGAGAAACACAGCTTGGATGATGTAAAATGGTTTATTTTAGAAAAAATCAAAATATCTGTGAGAGGAGGTGACTTAAACAAGAAACGGAAATTAAGAGAACAGTTTTATATGTCCAAATTCAAATCCTACTACTTAGGTCTTAATGGGCGAGAGGAATGGGATAGAATGATCAGGTAATACCCTAAATGCTTACTTAGTTCATTTAACAACTAATCATTTATGAAATTCTCCTTCTAAAACTCGAGTTGTGGTCCTAAATAGAAACTTGACCAAACATGTGGATGTGGAGTAAATAACAGAATGCCAGTATATTAATACAGATGTTGTATGCAGAAAGGGATTGCTATTGATTGAATATTTGCAATGTCACAGGGCATAGAACAATATGGAACATTGTAGATAGATGAATCACCCAACTGCGATGTATCAATATGCTTGTCAAGAAATGTAAATAATTTATATAGCTGTTTGTACAGGTGCTTTGTTAAAAACAGGTATGTTAAATCCATAGCAGCTCCTTTATTATTGTTGTTTTGCCTAACGAACTGTGGAAGCTGAATGTATGTTTAATAACAATTTAAGTGGATATTATAACGAGTGCACAGTGAGTTATTTCATATCAGAAACAAACAAGTTACCCGTGTTTCGATTATAGAGTTGAAAGTAGTTTTAACACACTGATAGGCAAATAAGAGAACCGGCAAATACGTTTCTTCCAACTAAAAACTACCAAAATGGCGCCGGTATACAAATGAGGACGTGGGCCTACAGTAACATTCTTCTTTTTAACCCATGGTAGGTCCACATAATAAAATAGTGGAGCAGCAATTCGATAATAATAGTGAGCAACAATGCTGCATTCACAAAGCCTCGCGCATTTCATCTAATTGTGGGGCATACTCCGATTAGCTTAAGTTACTGAGCACCCATTAACATTTAAAAATAGGTGGACATAATTACGACTATGGAGCCACACTTTAAACATCCGACAAGTGAGATTCCTTGTAGGTATATTGCGTTGCGCATAGGACAGCCACGCTAAAGATGGCGCGTTTTTAGTATATCACGGGGCATACAATATTGTAGTTTCATAAAACGCATAGTAAAAACTACAAACATGGCGGCTGCAATCACCAACACAGGTGACAGCATTAACGCCATTGACTAATTAATTTCACCTCTTTTTGCCAATTAAGAACGATATATAAGATGGGCTAGTAGTGACCCTCCCATACCGGAAGCTGGGAGTACTACGAGACCAACCGCCGATTTTTACGGTAAGGAGACATGCTGGAAGGGGATATGCTGTTTAGAGTTAGTACGCCGCAGCATAAGATCGGCCCGATGTCTTAAGCCTTAGTGGTGCAACTACACTAAGACCCCCGTAATGCGGGACAGTTGTTCCAAGAAGGGCGGGATACCAGGTTTGCTTAAATAGCTGCTTAGGAGCAACACTGCAAGGGCATTTGTTCACGAGGGTGCACAGCAGTAAAATGATGAGGGCTACCGTATTTTGGAATACAAGGGGAATACGAATCCGGTTCAGGAAAACACTAGACATTGGTTATGGAGGAGCCGGTAGTCAAAAATAGCCTAGTGAATCCAAGGGTCATCTGAATACTGACGCCCTAGAAACATTACCAGAGAGGTGGGGGAACACGTGGGCAGTTCTATAAAATAATTGAATCATGAGCCCAATTGTAGCTGTTTAATAAGTATAGAGTGGCTAAGTTTGTAACTACCACGTACGATGTATAAGGGTGAGGGTAGACTTGTGAGAACCGTATGTAACCCTCACAAACAAACTCTGGAGTCACAGCACAGAATAAAAAAATATTTTTTAAATAAAATCAGCAGTCACTCTAAACTCACAGTTAGTATTTGCCTGCCTCAGGGGCAAAATTGAGTATTTCTGATTGGATAATAATTATCTATAGAGAAATAATGTTCTACATAATATTGCTCTATTACATAGATCCACACCAGGAGCCCACAAACAAGAGGGTGCGAAAACGGGGCACCGAGCCTCCTGCCAAACGCACAATAGAGGACAGCATAAATAACGGTTACGCTGCCACTGGGAGGTGCACAAGTTTATGGTATGTATGGGTGTATCTAACTGGCTAGGCACTAGTTTGGTTAACATTACCCTAGCAAATCAAATTTGAAAATTTATGCCCTGTCTATCCAATACAGGCATCAAGAAACTGACGGAATTGGCGCTTAAGTTCGCAGCCTGACTGAATAACAATGCTATATGTTTAATGGTATGTACTTATGCTTACCAATCAGATGATAGGTGATAGCATGATCATAGGATAAGGGTTCTCATGATGATGTTCTGTGTATTTATACAGACATCGGCGAATCTGATAGTATCCCTGCGCAGATTGAAAGACGCAGCATTGGTGAAATTAGAGACCACCGATCAATTGTCTCCCCGGTTTTTAAAGTAAGTTGTTAATGTGTAAACACTACCACAACAACAGGCCGACGACAAGAGTTTGAATTAATCCTATCCTCTCTCTAAGAAATTCTAAAAAGAACTTCTTTTTCCTATCCTTGTATTTTAGATTGCGTGACTTACGATAAGTGGTTGCACAACAAAAAGATTAGAATTGATGACATAGGTGTCCTGATTATTAAGAGCAGGAACTGTACCCCAACAATTCAAGTAAGTTGGGTTGATAAGTTTTGACAAATAGCCTAGATAGTGACATGAACTAGATGTGCCCACAATTAGAAATAATTTCTCTCCAATTACAATAAATTAATGGTATGCATTTCTTTCTAGAAAGAAGAACACATTGGGTTTTAATTTGTCTGTCCTGAAGAAGGTGCCACTATACCTTTAAGCACCGAAACGCGTCGACAAAGGACTTATTTTATTGTATGTGTATATTGAAGTAATATGCCTATTAAGTAATTTGTGAACTTCTTGTTTTATTTAATATTTAAGTTTGATGCATAACCATCAGTGACTCTGTGCTAGAATACCGTAACACGGAATTGTTAGAGAGAGGTGTGAATATTGTACCAGAGCACTGCACGAATATATTTGCAAAATGTTTTTAATGAAGAATGAATATGTTTTAAGAAAATAAACTTTGAGAGATCTAAATCTAATCTAGTGTGGTGTAATAAGAACATTTAGTGTCACGGCTAAAAATAAAAGTTATTGGCTATACATGTAGGCCTGTTGGTCACTAACACAAAAGCCTAATAACACAGAAAGGAAACTTTTTTGAAAACTACCTTATACCCGGTCCTTTCTGGTTTCTGGGAAACTCTCTTCTTTGCAAGAACATGCTGCACATAGGCCACACGGGTGGTGTCCTGCTACTGCCGGTAAATCCCAGAGCGTGCCAACTGTGCGTGGTGTCTTGCTCTTTGGTCTCGTGTGTACGAGTTTATCCCTCAAATTGGGTCCTCAAAGCAAAAAGAGGAGGAGGTAGCTGGTCTCCCCCGGTATTCAAGATAGACCAATGCCTTTGGACAATTTTCTGAACTTGATTAGACTTTGTGTTAAATGTATTAACTAAAGTCATTCTTTTAGATTTTTCTTTCTGTATAGATGGTTCTAAAAGAGCTTCGCGGTTGTTATTAGAGGCACGCTTCTTGGATTGGCGTATGATCATTTTCGGGTATTTTCTTGCCCGTAGCTGATCTTCAAGATTGAGCGCATGTTCTTTGAAGGCTTCTTTGTTAGAGCAGTTTCTCTGGATCCTTAGAAATTGGCCGTACGGCAAATTATTTCTGAGAAAACGCGGATAACAACTCTCATAGCTCAAGAGTGAATTGCGAGACATAGGTTTCTTATGTAGTTCAGACCCTAAGCCATTAGGTGTTGCAATGATCAACAGGTCCAAAAATGCAAGTTGGTGTGTGCTATGCTCTACTGTGAACCTTAGATGAGCATTGCGTGTGTTCAGCCATTGATGGAAAATCAAGAGATCTTCTACTGACCCACGCCAGATAACAAAAATGTCATCAATATATCTCTTCCATGTACGAAGCGATTGAAAGAATGGATTTGTGGGTGTCAGAACAAATTGCTGTTCAAAATGATGCACATATAGGTTCGCCAGACTGGGAGCAAAGACATTCCCCATACTGGTCCCAGAAGTTTGTAGGTAAATGGTGTCTACAAACCTAAAGAAGTTCTCTTTCCTTGCTATTTGGGTAAGGCTCCTGATGAAATGGACTGGTGTGATAGATTGTAAATCCCTCTGCTCTAAGAGACTGCCTACCACTTCCAAAGTGTCATCTTGTGGAATGGAGGTGTATAGGGATTCCACATCAAAAGACACAAGGATGTCTTTAGATGTGTCAAATTCAATATCCGGGAGCAGTCTTAAAACATCTTTGGTATCTTGAACAAATGTCGGCATCCCTTTCACCATTGGGCTTAGAAAGTAGTCCACTAACGTGGACAAAGGTTCTAAAATAGAGCCAATCCCTTATATTATAGGGCGTCCAGGTGGAGGTCTTTGTGGCTTGTGAGCTTTTAGTTGCACGTAGAAATAGGTCATGGTCGGGTGTGTAGTCCGCAGGAACTGAGCTTCCTGTGATGTGATCCAGCCCTCTGCTACCGCCTTCTCTACTAGATGACCAATGGTGTTCATTAGTCGTTCAGTTAGATCTTCTGTAAGTAGAAGATAGGATTTACTGTTGTGTAATTGTCTAAGGCACTCGCTGCGATAGGTAGTGGTGTCAAGTAGGACAATGGCCCTGCATTTGTCCGCTGGTTTTATTGTAATGGTATCGTTTGTTGTCAGGATACGTTGTAGCAGGGTTTCTGTTCTCCTACAGAACTGTGCATAGACTTGGAACCTCAGTGAATTAGGGTGTGCCAAAACTCACCTTAGTACCCAAAATCCCCTTACCGAGCTAGCTACAGTGTCTCATTGGTCATTACAAACTCCCAATGTTTAGACAAACCAGAACATGAACTTAGAATACCTCAGGTCACGTGGAACACATGAACACTCTTTCGTTATACAATCATTACGAACCAGAACGAGGAGTAAATGAGGACGCGTGCACATTTGAAATGTTTATTTACTAATGCAGTGTTCTCAAACGCAGTATCTTAGATAATACAAGCAAACATATTATAAGAAGCAAAGTTATCCGCATAGTTACTAGTCCATGGAATGCAAAAGGTGACAACATGCTAAAATGCTGAAAAGAATAGGGTTTAACAACACCTAATTCTCACCCTCCCTATCTAGTTTATTATATTATATCTAAGAAGGTCTCTTTGGGTTTTAGCAGGGTGGACCCATACCTCAAGATCCTAGTGTCAGAGGATCACATCATCTTCCACCAGCTCTCTGCATGCGAAGCACCATCAAGTGTGTTTCGTGTGCTCTATGCAAAGCAATATAAAACGCGCCTAAAGCCAGCTTTTGGCAGCAGCTGCATTTATGTTATGTCTAGGAAGTTGCGAAGGTCAGACCTCACAACAACACTGTGTCGAGTTATCCTTGAAGGCTTCAGCACTCACTGTACAGACACAGTTTACCAATCAAAGCTGATATCAGAGCAATAACATATTATTCTCGTGTAAATCACAACGCTTTTCTAGGCTGAAAGCTAAAACAACAATTATGTGTCGTGTGCAGAAGCAGCAAAAGGTAAAATGGCTTTTAAACATTTAATAAGCTCATGCTAACTTAACACGGTATATAGGCAAGCAGTAACTATATGACATCCCCCCATGATCCGAGCACGGATAAGATAAGATAAGATAAGATAAGGCAAGGGGCACATCATGAAAGCAGAGTTCAAGAACGATCAGCCAGGTCAAATTTAAAATTGGTGAAAAAAACGTTTTCATAAGTCAATTAAAAAAATTACAACTTGCCAATCCATTGTTCACTTTTACTCAAGTCAATAGGTCTGGGTGGTGAAAAATGTACGCATAATTTTCAAAAAATAATTTGTAAGTAAGAACGGTTTGTCATCAAAAGCCTTGAAAGCCTTTAGGACAGGACTGAATATGCAAAAAATGCAGCAACAGCCTCCAGCAGGAAGTCACTGTCATCATCCAAAAACAGTGCAGCCATCCAATTTAATAGAGGGAAAGAACATACGTGCTCCTCCAGCACCAGAGCCTCTAGCATCATCAGAGGACAACTCGCTGGGTTCTCAATAAAACTCTGTGCCAAGAAATCTTGCGCTGCTGCAAGTATGTTCCAACGACCCATTAGTCCATGCATCGCTGCCAAGGCCATAATCCTTTCGTCCGAACAAAACAATTCATGAGCAACTAAGGGACTCATCAGATGATTAAAATCGACGTCAGGAGACACCGTCTTGCAGAGACACAAATCAAGGGCCCACTCGAAATCGCAGCTCAGGCAATGAAACACAGGCTGGACACATGTGAAATACAAAAATCGAAACGATAATCCATATGCCGCGCTTATGGTCGCAAGCGGCAATGTGCCATAGTACTCAAGCATCCTGTTGCGAAACAGTGCCAGGTGGGGCTGTGCGGCGTGTAACACAGGATGGGCATCCATTTCTAATAAAACAAAATATCACCAGGACGCCTGCAGCCAGCGCTAGCTAAACCGGAAATCCACCAAATAGGCTTGAAAATATAGAATGAAAGAAAGCAGGAATGACTCCAAATATCTTTTCAAATGAAGTCACGAGACCGCTGCTAACTATCTTAAAAAAGTGTGCGAGGCCAGAAGTGGAGGACGCGTTAAAGATTGAATCAATCAGCTCACTGAAATGAGATGGCAAGTCAGTATTTAATAGTGCCTGCACCTCTGTGCGGGTGTTAGCTACGTGAAGGACAAATGTTTCACGAGCCGAACTCAGGGCCACTTCTTTTTGGGATAAAAGGGCTCTTATTCTACTCATTCCATTGAACTCTGCCACCAAGGTTGGAATCCGCGGCCAGATGGAAACATCCGAGTTCCCATGCGGGGGTGGGTACAAAACATTTTTGCAGCAAACCACTCGTTCAGACACTGTAACCACATAAGCAATACCTCTAATTAACCCACAACAATCTTCATTATTTAAAAGTAAATAACTGCCGTTTGCCAGTAATGTGAAAGTGGGGACTATTGCGGGAACGGGAGTACCTTTCAAAACACAGGCTAAATTTGGTCGTTCTTGGTTACAAGAACCGTGTAATTGAATATGTCTACACATTAATGAGTGATCTGGTGTCTCTGTGCACTCTTCACCTTTAAGATATACTTCTGGTCCATCTTTTAGGCATCTGTAACTAAAAGGAAGCGACCAGGCTTCATGAAGAAACGAACTACCAATTGGTTCATATCGCCCTATCGCAATATATCGCATACAATTTGTGAATTTAAACAAAGCAAATGGTAATGTGATTAACCCGTGGATAAGCCATGTTGCAGCAGTGGCTTCTGCCACAGAGAATGGTAAAGACTCCAATCTTTCAATGTGTAACATGGAAAAAGATGCATCTCGCATTGAAAGCAAGCCCTGCTTGTCAGTCAAATTAAAAGGGGCAAAGAGGGAGGACACGTTCATGTAATTCCAAGGCACTTTTCCAGATTTCAGCAAATTGCATAATGGAACGCAATTGATTCTGACCATGGTACAACACAGACACTTCATCTTGCACAATATCAACAACAGAAGACACTATATTATCTAATGTGTAAATGCGGGAAGAAAGCATGTTAATACTATTATCTACAACTGCAAGTACTTTTTCTAAATTAGCTTGATAAATAGCTCTAAGACGTGTAGCCGCCTCAATCTGTGATATCTTCCAGATTTCATTGTAAATCGCATATATCCATCTTTTAGATCTACCACTAGCCGGGCCTTTTATGAAATCATTTAAATCCACATCATCTGTCAGGTTGGATAGGTGCAGATTAACCGCAGCCAAGGTAGAATGTTTTTGCCAATTCTGACATAATTTGCCCACTGAATAAGTGGTGACAGAATAGTCAGTTTCAAAACGGGGATCAGGCCTGACTTGTGTAAATCCATCAGTTAAACCCAGAAAACGACGTTGACATGAATCAGAACTTCTGTGTCACATCAGCCAACCTTTTGGATCCAAACTGGAAATGTTAAAGGACGAATTTTGCAATAGAGCTTGTAATTCCCTAATGGAAAACTGTGTAATATTACTCCAACCAGGATATTCTTCTAAATCAGGGATTGTAGGTGTATTTAATTTTTTAGAAGTAGCCAATCCAAAGCATGTTGTTTGCGAAATGGTAGAATTCAAAAACAACATATGATTCGGGATGAGACATGCACGGTGCAAAGCCTCAGTGCCTTGTACCTGCCAGTGTTTAGAACCCCAAACTGATTTAAGATCAACAGTTTCCTTCCATAACTCGTAGCCTCCTACAGCCAACTTTTCTAGAGAGGACTTCGAGTACAACAACTTAGTATCGGTAAGTCTAACCTTGGACATGGACTTCTCTGTCATTTTAAAATAAAAAGATGCGGGATTGGACCGATTAAAGTCAGTAAAATTTGTGTACTTTTTCAAAAAAGTACTCGAACTGCCTTGTAAAGGAGCCGGGCAATGCTCCCACTGTGTATAATTTACAGTACTCCTTCTGGAATTAGTTTTATGCAGATAATGGTTGTTAAAATGTTGGAAGCAAAATAATTCACCATAATTAGCAGATTCTAAGTACAAATCTTTAGCATCAAAAGCAGCATAATATTTCAAATCAGAAAACAATGCCTCTACGGCCTGAATATCCCAATCATCAGACGTATGCTTTCTTTTACTACATCCCCCATGTTTACCCTGAGCACATTAGGGACATTAACAAACTCAGTAGGGCCATGGATCTGAACTTTAACGGCATCCCTCACAATCCCATCAAGGACAGGCCAATCAGTGATGTTAACAAAAGTCAAGTCTCTTTTCAGTCTGTGTGCTGAATGCGATGAGGAAAGGGGGGCCAAAGTTCCATTTAGATGTCGAATGCATATTCTCTCCTCGACATAGTGTCCATTGACGATTCGAAAAAAATAAAACACAAAACCAATTGACATGAAAAGGTAAATTGAAAAAAGTACCGACCAAATATATGTCCAAGGGGGAATCAAAAAGTGTTTTTTAAATAAACTGGCATAAATTGCAAAACGTGAGGGCTTTTTTGAGTTATGAGAAACAGTGTCAAAAGAAAATCTGGATTCTGTGGCCAAACGTGTTTGCAAATCAGGCATCGATAAGTCAGTCGGGTAAGTGTAATCAATTTCATCAACGTTAGTACCAGGCAAAGTACTTAATAAAGGACTGGAAACTCTAGGCATCTCGATGGCCACCTCTGGTTCAGGATTGGAAGCAGTGGCCAAAACAGAATTTCTCACAATCGAAGGACGGGAGACAGCCGGTGTCATACTAAGAAGAATCGGCCACTCTGTGTATCTTGACATTGTCAATTGAGATAAACCTGTTTTCCTTACGACCTGGAAGTGGTGGTAAAACGACTGTTCTTGTGCCCTTCACGCCAAGCACAGGAACCGGAGCTCAATAGGAAGGACCAAACTCTTTCTTGTTATCGATCTTCTCTTGAACCAGTTCTCCAACTTGGGGTAGCCAGCCAACTACCGGGATCTGCAACGCATCATCCGATGTGAAGGGCAAATGTTCCTTTGCAAGACTGTCTCTGATCTTTTGTAGATCCTGTAAAACATTGCAATGTTCATCTACGTCAAAGGTTGTGGCTTGGGCCACGCAGTCTGGACCGTCAAGATCCGGGACATACATCTTGATACCAAAGAGCATTTCGTATGGGGTCCGCCCACCCAGAGACCTTCTAGGGAGATTATTAAGAGCACACTGCACGCCATTGAGATGGGCCAGCCAGTTCCTGTCAGTGCCTATAACTCGTGCTGTCAATGATTGCTTTAAGTGACGGTTCTTTCGTTCCACTACACTATTACCCTCAGGTCTGTATGGAGACGAAAACTTGACTTGGACCTCCAACAACATCATAGCATCCTTATACGCCTTAGAGGCGGAAGCAGGACCTTGATCCGAATGGAAGGTACCACAGGCAAAATCCCTACAAAGACGCGCAAATCTCTTATGACAGTACGTGAATCAGCGCTACAGTGGGGCCAGACCTAGACAAAGCGTGTGCATCAATCAACTGCGACTAAGATATACTTATATGCAGTATCAGAAGAAAAAGGACCGCAGTGATCTAAATAAACGCATCCTAGTGGTTTATTAGATATGTACAACAGTGTCTGTGGCGGACGCGCAGCAGTTGAAGGCTTAATCTGCTGGCAAATGTCACATTGAAGGACATAATCGCGCGTCTGTTTGTACAGTCCCCGCCACCAGAAACGCTGTTGTAACTGAGATACAGTGGCCGAGACACCTGCATGCTCAGACGCCACACCTTCATGCGCCGCTGTAATCAATGTATTCCTGAGGTCCGAGTTGGGAATCAACCTCTCCCCAACTTCAGGAATTTTCACCTAAGGAACCTTATCGGGACTTAAGTGGTATGTGCACTTCGAAGGGAACCCCGTAGGATGTTTACCTCCCTTCTCAGGGGCAGCAACAGCCGCCAAGATATCATCATCAATCTTACTTTTGGACCATGTAACTGCTGCAACTAAATATGTCGATACCGCTGATTTCGTCGCCTCATCAGCAAGTGAGTTACCCACAGCGTGAACTCCAACACGCTCATGGCCGAGAGTATGAATTACAAACACAAGTGGTAACTGCTCTTTAAGCTCAGCCACTCGGACCCAGATCATTTTATGTTTTATAGTGCTACCCTTGGAATCACGAAAGTCATTTTGAATCCAAAAGAACAAGTTTTCATTGTAAGACTGGACACAGTAATAGGAATCACTCACAATAAGAGTCGTCACACTAGGATAAGCGTACTCCAATGCAAGCATCAGAGCACGAAGCTCTGCCAATTGTGCGGCGCAGTCCCCTAGAGTCTGCGTGTGCACGACTCTGGACTTGAACTCATCGTTCACCATGGCACCGACCACAATGGCGCATGCGGAAATGTAGGCGTGTTTAGAGCCATGCGCAACCTGCGCCGACCCATCAGTGTAAATGATGCAATGGAAGTCCTCCAAATGCCGCATAGCTAAAGGAGCTGGATGAACAAATTCATACTGTAAATACTCCTGCGACCGTAAGGAGGCATAACAAATAAACGTGACATCCGGAGACGTCAATGACGCAGCCCATTGTATCCACCGAGGGTGCAAAGCTTTAGAATTCGGTACACTGGCTTTCGTAACTGCCTCCAAAGCAGGACACGGGGTAACACCCAACATGCGTTTTCCCTGTGACAGAGCACGTTCCTTAAGAATCGCCATCTGTACAGCCGTCAAAACTTTCTCCACAGTGGAAAATCGCATTTCAGCCGAAGTGTACAAGTGTGACTTGTAAGCAATAGGTACTGTGTCTCCTTCGTTAAAAGTCAGGTAAGTGAAACCCACCGTCCCAGGGATGATTCTTATCACCAGGTTGGTGTGGTTGTCACGAGTCAGTAAGAATTTAGAAGCGAGCAAATCAGCCTGCAAAGATTGCAGAATAGCAGGGTGCTCAGGCAGCCAGCATGATTTGGAAAAAGTTGGCTGTATCAAAGCATACAAAGGCTTGATACGCTGGGCATATTCCGGAATGTAAGTTCTTCCGAAATTCAAAAAACCCAGTAAAGACTGTAATTTTTTCAGAGTTGTCGGAGCGCGCAGTTGTGCGCATTTCTCCAGGAAGTGAGGAGCCAAACCTCTACCTAAATTGTTGAGCTCGTAGCCCAGGAACAACACTGTATACTCTGCAATGTGCGATTTTGCAAAGTTGAATTTGTAACCCATGTCTGCAAAGCCACAAATTAAGCGGTCAACGCGACACAGATGCTCCCAAAGTTCATCGTCTGTGAGATAAATGTCATCCACATACGAGCATGCATCCGGGTCGACTCTCTCCAAAAGAGAGACTATGCGGGCAGTAAAAATCCCAGGACTATTCTTATAGCCCATAGGCAAACTCCGAAATTGTTTTTGCACACCGCCGCAAGTAAAGGAGGTCCATTGGGAACTCAGACCATCCAAATGTTGGGCATAAAAACCGTTGGAAATTTCAAGCGTGGTCTTAAAACGCTTACGCACAAGACTATCCACTAACGCAGAGCCGTGGGTATTCTGTACTGCACAGGTATGGCAAAGCGAGTTTAAATGCCGGTAATCCAATACCAAACGAAACGATCCGTCTGGCTTGGTCACAGTAAAAAGAGGGTTATTCATTGGTGACACACGTTTCAATCACACCTTGATATTCCAATTGTTCAAGGATTTCCGCAACGGTAGCCTTAGCTTCACGTCGAAGGAGATATTGAGGTTGAGGCTGCGGCTGAGACCGCAAAGGTATCCCGTGGTGTGGGGAAAATGTATCCCAACCACAATGTGTACGGTACAGAGCCGGGGCAAGAGCCTTAGCCCACTCTTCTGCAAAATTCAGTGCATGCTCTTTCGAGAATGTGTGCGTGAAACTGGGGAGGATCACCTCCTCCCCTCACGGAGTTGCGAGAACAAAAGGTGGGGGCCAGTCAGCCTCCGAAAGCAAAATGTCATACGTAGACGAAAGTTTTTCCCAAAATAATCTTTTATGGTACGTTGTATGTCACCTTCGATTAACAGGACAATTTCATAAAGTCTGTCAGGGGGAGCAACTCTAGTGTCAGCTGTTTCTACTACAACATAACGTTCAGTCGCTGTCACCTTCAGTAGTGGACGCAGGGCCTCTCGCACTATGGTAATCTCCGCCGCACTGTCCAGCAAGGTCAGAGCCCATGTCAGATTCCGAAGCCGCGTTCTCACTATCTGTGGCATATCTCGTAGTTAAAGCGGTGACTTTCTTCTTTTGAAACTGGGGTCTCCTTGGTGTAGAGCCGTCCTGCTTTCCTGCACCGTCTTTGGGGCGGGGCTGGTCACGTCCTTGCTGGCCACCCCGACCCCTTCCGCCTCCTCCACCACCGGTTGACGAGGCCGATGACTCCTGAAAAGAACTAGGAGAACGTTGATCAGAAACCTGAAAGCGATCAGGTGATTTAATCTTCACTCGATCGCGCAAGTCATAAATACGTTCTTGGGGCGCAGGCAATGGCGACGCAGGACGAGACTCCTGTTTCTGTTGCTGTTGCTTTCCCTATTTTTGTTTTTTGGGCCAATTTTGTTTTTTGGACTTGGGCTGAACGTCCGTTTCAGACTTCAGCCTTTGGGGTTGCGTTTTCTCTTTAGTAGAAAAAGGCTTGAGACCCCTACTATTGCGACCCGCGGTTTTATAAGCCGCCACAATAATCCTCGCTAACTGGCGGGGTTTCTCGGCATCGGAAGCACCGCCAAAGCATTAGCTACCTAAAAGTTCACTGCATCCCCCTTGACATTAGCAAGAATGAGATCGTAAACCACATCAAAGGTGCCACACAGGCGCATGCCCAATTCAACCGCAGCCTCAGGTCCGTGCTCATCCTGAACATGCTTATGGACCGTGGGCAGGACAGCCATAGAAGGAGTGCCGTAACACCTCGCATAGACTGCCGCAAATGTTCTACCCCAGGTCTCACAGTCACCGATTTCAGGGGCCAAGTCTTTGGGTAAACTAATTGTCAGAATCCTGTGTTTTTCACCAGGAGTCGTGTTAGGAAATACAGCTTCGAGCTGGTCAAATTTCTCGGCAAGCCAGAAAGGAAAGTCATCCTTATCCTGGGGACGCCTGCCCATCACAGCATTGACCATCACGGGACTGAGCTTCATACCGCCCTGTCCGCAGGAAGCGCCGCACCACCCGGGGCCCCACCCGGAAGATTACAGGTTATGTATTGTACCAAAGCTCGAATAACGCTAATTGAGACTACATGTAGTCTACGTAGTTCAACAACGGTACAATTGCTGTGTTGAGGATGAGGAGTAAATCCAGCCAAAACAGGCCAATTTGCACCTGGAATGGACAAACGACCTAACCTCGGAGCGGTTAAAGAATGGGGGAGGGCGCCACCAAACCAAACTCGATGCTGCCAAGTATCAATAGGTACCTCCTGTGCCCTATACGGAGTATATTCATTCGGCACAGGCGTGGGAGTGTACGTGTGGAACACACCAGAATTTGCGTCCAGGAATAAAAGATTTGCGTCCATGAATAAAAGATTTCGTATGGGTAAGCAGTTTCCGCACTCACCACCATTATCACGGCCATGCCATCCACGGGGACATTGTAATTCTGCAAATGATTGCGCACCGCAATGTGACTATGCTGCGGAATGTCCACAGCAGTGGCCATGACGTATCAGAGACGTAAAAGGACAAAGTAAACTTTGTAGCACAACTGGGTAGTAATTCAAGGAAACCGTTTAGAAAGATTCAAGCTTGAAAAGACCTATTTCATAAATAGGTAGGTTTTTTCCGGCACCACCGTTTTCCGGAAACGACAGTGAAGGGGTTAAGGATTGAATGATGTACTACTCAAGTGTCATGAAATAAGACCACCAACGTATGGGCGCCATGTAGCAGGGATTCCGTTCTCCTACAGAACTGTGCATAGAGACTTGGAACCTCAGTGAATTAGGGTGTGCCAAAACACACCTTAGTACCCAAAATCCCCTTACCGAGCTAGCTACAGTGTCTCATTGGTCACTACAAACTCCCAATGTTTAGACAAACCAGAACATGAACTTAGAATACCTCAGGTCACGTGGAACACATGAACACTCTTTCGCTATACAATCATTACAAACCAGAATGAGGAGTAAATGAGGACGCGTGCACATTTGAAATGTTTATTTACTAATGCAGTGTTCTCAAACGCAGTATCTTAGATAATACAAGCAAACATATTATAAGAAGCAAAGTTATCAGCATAGTTACTAGTCCATAGAATGCAAAAGGTGACAACATGCTAAAATGCTGAAATGAATAGGGTTTAACAACCCCTAATTCTCACCCTCCCTATCTAGTATATTATATTTTATCTAAGAAGGTCTCTTTGGGTTTTAGCAGGGCGGCCCCATACCTCAAGATCCTAGTGTCAGAGGATCACATCATCTTCCACCAGCTCTCTGCATGCGAAGCACCATCAAGTGTGTTTCGTGTGCTCTATGCAAAGCAATATAAAACGCGCCTAAAGCCAGCTTTTGGCAGCAGCTGCATTTATGTTATGTCTAGGAAGGTGCGAAGATCAGACCTCACAACAACACTGTGTCGAGTTATCCTTGAAGGCTTCAGCACTCACTGTACAGACACAGTTTACCAAGCAAAGCTGATATCAGAGCAATAACATATTATTCTTGTGTAAATCACAACGCTCTTCTAGGCTGAAAGCTAAAACAACAATTATGTGTTGTGTGCAGAAGCAGCAAAAGGTAAAATGGCGTTTAAACATTTAATAAGCTCATGCTAACTGAACACGGTATATAGGCAAACAGTAACTATATGACAACGTAATGCCTCTTGTTCTTTCTTAGGTAGGTTGACAAAGGGTTTATCTTTAGTTTGATAAAGTTTCTTGACGTCACTTTCACAGCTTGCTCGAAGGTGAGGACCTTAGCAGGCAACTCAACTATAGGTGGATTGTAAGTAGAAGGTTTTTTTAAACCAGTGTTCATGTTCAGGAGTTCAGACCCCTCTTTTGTTTGTTTGGCAAAAAAGAAGTGTAATCTAATCTTTCTGAAAAACGTAGCCATCTCAATTTGTGTCAAGAACGTATCCCTTGTCTGGGTGGTCATGAAGCCTAGTCCTCTATTCAATAGGCTCTCTTCATCTTTTGTAAGTCTATGTGAGCTCAGATTAATCACGATATTGTCCCGTTGCTCGGACCTGCTGTTTCCTGCGGTATTTTCTTCCCGCTCCTCAGGTCCATTGGTGGTTGCGGCGGCGGACCCCAGTGGACCTGTTGGACTGGTCCTTGTCTTCTCCTGCCTCTTGTTCTCCCTTGGCCATGCCCTAAAAAAGACTGCATATTAGGGTCTGATTGAAATTGGGGTGGACCTAAAGGTCCAATTTGTTGGGGAAATGTGGGGCCCCCATACATTAAAGGATTTGGTTGCCACCATTGTTGGAACTGGTTCTGATTGTGATAATTGTTCCTCCAGCTTCTTCTGTTGCCTTTTCCTCGATTCTTGTTGGCTCAGTTGCCATTGGCCGAAGAGTCTGAGTCACTTAATAGTTCTTCAGAACTGGAGGTAGCATATGTGGAACCTCTCTGTAGTATCTTGATATTCCCTATGCTATCCTTCTCTACCTCTATTGGAATGTTCATGTGATGCACCTTTGAGAATGTTGGTGATCTGCCTGACAGATTACAGTTGGCTGGGCTGAGCACCATGTTGGATGCTCCTGGTGGGGTCTCTCTTCACAACTTGGAATAAAGCATCACTAAATACTACTCAACGTGTGGACATCTCATCATTACATTCATGGCGACGATCTTAAGAAAGAACCTACGTTTGTCAAATCAAGAAGTACTTCAAACTACAAGTTATCAAGAAAGAAATCTACAAAGTATGAAAGGACCTCCTGCAACAAGAAAGGCTACCCCAACTGCCAGCATGACCCCACCAGTGACCTACAACCGGTCGCCCACAGCAGTCTGGCAGTCGTCCTGTGTAACAGTGAGTTTACAAATTTTAACTTGGCACTGTGCCCTGACGCTGGGTAAGCCAATTTGTTTTGACTTTGAGACTGACGCTGTATCCTCACATGAGATTAAGCATTTTATTCGCCAACTCTGCGTGTTGTCCTATTTACAAGGAGAGTCTATCTTATACTATGTTGGAACTGTACCCTCAAGAATAAACCCAAATCTTGTCTGTTCCTGGCTCATCCTGTGCTGCCTTCACTTGAAGGTAAAGTTTCTATTGGGCAACTCTGCATTTTGTTCTACTCACAAGGAGAAACTACCGTATGCTGTGTTGGAGCTGTGATGTTTAAACCAGATTCGTTGTCTTCTTCTACACTGTTTGGGGAAGATTTGTGTCTGATCTACTATGGATATATGTCCTCCAGTGACTTTCATTTTTAAAAATTGATTTATTTAAGTTTTTCATTGCCCAGGGGAAACTTTTCGCTGCTAATCTGGCTCTATGTTTTCATTAACGTTCTGACATTTTCTCCGCTTTATCACCATGACTTATCAAAGTTTATTTTTGGTGTGGTGATTTACTTTTAAGTACATTATTTTTGCCTATTTTGAGCGAAATTCACTGTTAATCGAGCCGCTGCAGCGTTCGTCAGTTCAACTGTCATTTTCCAGATTTAAAATACAGCGCGTGTGTTCACGCTTTTACCTGCCTTCTTCATCGAAGCCTTCACTCGAGTCCCTGTGACGTTGCTTTCTTCGAAGCTTCTTTGATGAGGAGTTTGGTGCATTGAAACGCCGCAAACCATCCTGCCATGCGTCTCTGTACGTGCCGCCATGTTGCTTTTGGTAGTCCTGGTTACCAGCTTTGTTCAGCTACCAGCGTCGTTCACCATTTGCCTCAGCGTTTATTTGGAATTTCATTTCAATCCTTCAAACACCGTGTGTCATGGTGATACAGTTGACAGCAAGACAGGTCAATTTATCATTTTAAAACGGAGCGCGTTGACAGCAAGACAGGTCAATTTATCATTTTAAAACGGAGCGCCGTGTCAGTCTAAGGTACTGTGCTTTTTCTGTTATGTTTGTGCTGGAAAATTGGAAGCAAGTCCACAATCTGCTTTTCTTTTCTTTATGGATATCTTTCTCGGGGGCAAGTATCGAGCTCCGGTGTTCCCTCCACTTTGCCTCCACTTTTACACGGTGATAGGCACACCAATGACATTAAAGATATAGTGCTTTCTGTTAATCAATTCTTGCTTGTACCTCATTCCGGTTACAGGCACACCACTGTTACAATGAAATGGGTGTTAAGAGATTGTTTTTGCTTCATGGTCATATGGTATTCTTGATTGTAATATGTTTTGTTTAACATGTATAAGAAAATTTCATTTTTTTGTGTCTTTATTTACGACATGCTAATTTCCTTTATTTGTACCCTTTAGCTGTGTTTAGCATTAGGGTGGTTCTTTTGTCCCATTTTCATTTTCTTACAGTGGGTTTTAGTCCCATCTGTTTTCATTACTATGTTCTATTGATGGGTTCCTAGTCCCATTTCAATGCAGTGGGTTTGAGTCCCACCTGTGTGGATTAAATGTTTGTGATGGGTCCTAGTCCCAATCACTTACAATAGGTTTTAGTCCCATCTGTGTTTCATAAATGTTTGCATTGGGTTCCAGTCCCATTTGCTTACTGTGGGTCCCAGTCCCACCTGTTTAATTTTGCATTGGGTCTCAGTCCCATTTGCTTACTGTGGGTTTCAGTCCTACAAGTTTAATTTGTTATGGGTCCATGTCCCATGTTATGGGTTTTTTAGTCCCATTTGCTTTCTTTGCAATGTTTTTCAGATGGGTTCAATTCCTATTTGCTTGCTGGGGGTTTTAGTCCCACTTGCGCTCGTTCTGTGTATTTGCGATGAGTCACAGTCCCATTTGTTTGTAGTGGGTTTTAGTCCCATCTATTTAATTTATATTTTTGCTATGGGGTTCATGTCCCATTTTTCTGTTGTGGGTTTTAGTCCCACCTGGCACTACGTCAGTTGTCCACACGGACCTCGTCTATTTTTGTTTTGTGCCCTTTTGGGTGTGCGTTATTTTAGTCTCCTTCAGAGGAGTTATGCTAGGGTTATAATCCTATAGCACTATCTTGTTTTTATTCACATTTAGGTTTTAAAAGTTTTACATCCACATATTTAGCTTATGTCTACTATTTATGTGCATTTTTGCTTTCTATGCTTAAAATATTCAGATTTACTTGTGTTCAGATTTGATGTATTTTTATTGCAACTTCTTGCACTGTTATCTCTTGCGTTACGTATTGTATCTTACTTAGAGGTAATAGTGTTTGGATGAGGTTTCACCTCTGCTTCCTCATCTTCTTGAAATCAATGTTTCTTTTGTTCTTTCTCTTTTCTCTGCCTTTCTTCATTTTCTTCCTTTTATTGTTCTGTAAGAAGAGAGGATGGTTTATATGGTGCTAGAAGGGTGGATGTTTTTTTATGTTTTTTCCATTCTTCTCTCTTGTTCTCTTTTTAAAGGTGTTTCCTCTGTGCTGTTCTTCTTCTTCCGCTTTTGCTCAATTTTCTTACTTTCATTTCCTTCTGTTCACCGTTACTGTTTTTAGCTTTTTGTTCTCTGTTTAAGGAGGGAGGATAATGTAGTATCTTGATATTCCCTATGCTATCCTTCTCTACCTCTATTGGAATGTTCATGTGATGCACCTTTGAGAATGTTGGTGATCTGCCTGACAGATTACAGTTGGCTGGGCTGAGCACCATGTTGGATGCTCCTGGTGGGGTCTCTCTTCACAACTTGGAATAAAGCATCACTAAATACTACTCAACGTGTGGACATACATATCATCATTACACTCTCTTACACCCATTGCGATTGAATGCTGGTGGGACATAAGTATCGCTGGTGTAGGGGTAGATCTTCTCTGCTGAGAACCTTGCTAGATCTTTCTTGAATTTCTCTTGAATTAGTGAAGAGGATCGAGCCTTTGAATTCTTTATTATTTTTGTTGCTTTCTTCCTGGCTGTTTTTAAACAGGGTGCCCTTGATGGTAGCTTTTATTTGGCCTTCCAGTACCTGAATCTCGATCAAGATTTTATCTGCCACCTTTTTGGCAGCTTTAATAATAAGGACTAACCAGTCTCTTGTACACCTCCAGGCTATCAAGGACCAATCTTTAAGAAAGTCCTTGTCGTCCAAGAATAGCCTGTGGGCGTTGGTGACGACTAGACCTGTGGGGGCGCAATTGCCACGTAAATATTCAGCCATGGTGATACCATGTACTAGGGTTCATAAATGTGTTTTCTTAAGGAGCAGGATTTTAGCCCACCCATCTTCATTATTACTGACAGCTACTGGAATACTGTCCAGTAAGCTAGGATTCTCAGATAAAATTGATTGTATCTCTGTTTCATCAAATGTTAGGCCCCAATTCGTGGCCATCAGAAAGCCCTGCAGATGTGAATCAGTGCTAACAATTAGTGTGAGAGTAGAGTAAAAACCACCTTTTTCTTCTCAAAGGAGACAATACGAGTAAGGAAATGAAAATACTGACTGGCAAATATCCTTTGCTGTAAAAGAGCGATAGATCAGACAAGTGTAACGCACCAATATCTCACACTATTAAAATAGACCCGCAGCCTCAGCTGCACGTAAACTACAAAAACAACAGTTTGAATGAGGGTCTAAGGGCATATTTAATGACCATCATTTAGACACAAGCCCCAAGGGATACATTACAATACCAAAAGGTGTCTAGAGGTCAGAGGGGACTCAACTATGTAAACCGTCCGTGACACAACTGATAGGAAAACCAGGAAGTGATAGGAAAAAATAGTGCACCAAGGTGTCCTAAAGGCGCAACACAATACCTCTAGGGTGTAGTTGTGTCACGGACGGTTTACATAGTTGAGTTCCCTCTGACCTCTAGACACCTTTTGTTATTATACATGATCTTTTAGCCCTTAAAAGCTCCCCATAAGGGATACTCCACTTCAATTTTTCTGGGTGGTGGCTATTGGCATGGAGGATACTGTTGCCAGCAGTCTCCTTGCGGAATAAGCTTGTTTCAATGTGCCCTTCTATTATTTTGACAGATGCGTCTAAGAAGTTCATTTCAGTGTTGTGAATATTGTGTGTGAAGTCCAGGTTCAAAGTGTTGTGAATGATGTGTGTCAAACAATTATGTAATTCAGATACAGGACCTTCCTATTCCAAGAATAAGTAATCTATATAACGAGTCACAGAAAATAAAGTGGTTAGTCAGTCTCTCATTCTCATCCGTCCATACATACCGCTCCTTTCACCATCCCATAAACATACAGGCATAGATTGGAGCAAAGAAACTTTCCATACCAGGTAAAAATGTAATATTAATGGGGATGTTGGAGATTTTTCCAAAATGGGGTATTATTTATAAAAGACAAAGCAATATGGTAGATGCTAGCATCCTACTTTGTCTTTTTTGCTCCTAATGTGTGCTCTCTGTTAGTTGGTGCATACCATTGCTTCAGTGAAGGCCACCAATAGATCACACTAGATTCCTTTTTTCTATACTGCTCGCCCAAATCAAGCTTAGTAGAACAACTTAATTTTTAGCTTCCAATTTAAAATGTCTTCAATTTTACAGAATGTTCAAACATTTCTAAATGAAAATGTTCTTTTTTGTACAAATGTTTAAATATTATTTAATTTTTTTAACAGTTGAAGACCCTGAGTATACAGACTCTACAGGGGTCAATGGACCATAGGTTAAGAACTACTGTCCTTGGCCATTCTTAATGTCATGGTATGGGTGTCTTTTGGACCCTGGTAACTAGTTGGACCAAAGGGGAAAGCTGGTCTATTTGGGTTCTAGTAGTTGTGATTACTTGCTCCCCTGAAGGCCTAACAAAGCCATGATGTGCAGGGCAGAAATACAAGATGTCCTGATGTTCAGAATTGTCAAGGTTTGTTTGTTTAAAACTTTTCTTATGAATTTGAGAATTACTATACCTTATTGAAGTAAGAAAGTTAAAAAAAAGAGAACACTAGTTACATGATTGCCCTCTCTCCTGTAAATACTTAATGGGTTGAACAAATTAATACCCTTCAACATATTCATTAATTTTTAACTGCCTGTTATGTTCAGACAATGCTTGGTATTCAGCAACTTTTGGACATATCATTCAGACTTACCTGAATTCTCTTCTATTGGTTTACAGGCCATTTGTACGTGCCCGCCTCGATTCAACTAATGTATTTGGTCATGGGAATTTTTATGTTGTTTCTATAAATGGAAGCACTACATTACCCTAATTTCCATGATACAGGTATAGGAGTGCATACTAACGATTCTTCTCTGTTGTACTGTACAGGTTCATTGTTTACTGAGGGCATACGCAAAAGTAGTCAGCTCATACATAGACTTTTTAACCATTAATACTATTTGTTAGCAGAACACCTCCCTAAACATGTATTTATTGAGATCCCTTGTAATGTTGCAACATATAGGTAATTGGTCTGAATTCCTGACACAGCCAACTCAGTCTTTCATCCTTCTGGGGATGATAATCAGAGTATGTTTAAATTGAGTATACCAGATAACATTTAGAATTTTTATTTGGAAGTGCAAAATGGATGCATACCTGCAAATATTCAAACCAACAAAACATCTACAGGCATCCAGCCACACACAAACAATGCTTGCAAACAAACAAGCACAAAGACCATGCACACGTTCACTCATGCCTACTGACCTATAGGTGACCATATACACAGACCACCTGACATTCAGTCACTGATACATGCAGACCAAGAGACGTGGTGCCTTGTGTTACTTGCTTATATAGGACTTGCGGGAAGGCTGTATAGAAGTGGTAGATCTGACAGGAGAGTGGAGTGAGGTAATAAGAGAGATTGAGCATTCCATCTTATAAACTGAATGACTTTAACCAAAACAGAGGAGTCAGTGTTCCATGTTTTCTTGTCAGAGAAAGTGAATGAGTGAAATAAGCAGGAGTAGCAGGCTTGAGGTATAAATCAAGGTAGAGGAAACCAAGAGTATGAGGGACAGGGGCCCTAACAGATGCTTAGAAATTATAAACTGTTAAAAGAAATGCCAGAAAGAGCTGTGTATGATGACCACTTAATAGAGCACACAAGAGGTGGAAAAGCAGCAGACAAAAGTCACACCTGCAGTTCCATAAATCATAGACACAGTAAGACAATGAACAGGCACACATAAGGGCACAAGGTAACACATGAACATACAAAACTATTTCTATAATGAATTGCTTTTGTACAACTTAATTTGATTATAATTGTGCAATTTTCAAATCTAGTGTGTTACTCAGTTTGTAACTTCATAATTGTTTTGTATGCTTTTTGACATATTATTGGTTGCTGTATCACAGACATACATAGTATGTTAGTACCAAGGTAAAATACTGCAATGGAATTGAAAGTGCATGTGCACTATAGTTGGGAAGTGCAACAGTAGATATTTTCAAAATCTGAATGAAGTTCCTCAGAAAAATTCTGAGCAGAAATAATAGAGAACTGGCAATATTGTTTAGTGTAGGGCTGTGGCGGGATGGATGAAAACACGTAGGCTTGCGGTTTTGGTAACCCCGGCTTTATTGCTTTTAACAATCTTTTACGCCGTGTCCCGTTTCTATAGTACGGTAGAGGTGGTTCTGTATCTCGACGCGCTGGCGAACTCCTCTCCTTCCTCTGGTCCACGCCTGGTCTTCCTCCCTCCCGTGGACTTCTGGGAGTCGTAGTCCCTCTCGCGTCCGTCGTGGTCGCCGGGTCTCGGGAACCAACAAATCTGGCTGAGCCACACTTCCCTTGAAGTGTGGCTGGGCGAAACGCCTTGCCGTTGGCCTCCTGGCTCTCCCGTCGGTAGTCTCGTCTCTGCTGCAGTCTCCCCTTCGGTCTCTCCCTGTTCGCCTCCTCGATCTTCTCCACGCTGCACACCTCCGCCTCCGGTCCACACGTCCTCTTCTCCTCCGGGTGATGAACACACTCGAGTCTCGGGCGAGCCGGCATTTGATTCCGCTGCTCCAGCTGACCAGGGGGCGCGTCCGGGCTCAAACTCCGCCCAGTTAATGAAACAGTGCCCTTCCTCTTCTCGCGGGTCGGTTGGAGCCCATCGAGTCTCTCTCTTCCAGTCCTCTGGTTGCTGCATTGGAGACAAAGAGGGTAATAGACTTCGTGGGGGTGTCGGGGAAAGGGGACCCCCCCTCCGCCTCCTGGTCACAAGGGCTTTTACAGAGATTTTGGTACAGTAGGAATCAGACATTGATGTAAAGGTGTTACAAACATTTTTAGAAAGATCATGCAAGCTCACTCTCTATGATATTAACATGAAATCCCTAAAATGTATTATTTGACCTATATACTCATATTTTCTTGGAGCCACTACTTAATATTTAGGGGGTTTTCTAACTTTATTCTGTCAAGTTTTCAATAATGTTGTTGACAATATGCTATTCAACTTTACTTTTGCTTTTGTGCAAAGGTCCCAAATCTCCTGTACAGTTGCATTATAATTAAATCCAGTGTTGGCTATGGTAAATGTTCCAAAATAGCTGTGTGATGTATCATCTGCCACACACTTAGGCAAAACTCCTAGGATGGAATCTCACACTGTATAACTGTATTTTAAAATTATATTCATTTTTTACTTTCCATGCTTTAAAATACATAATTTGTTGCACATTTGCACCCAAAATCCTCAGGGAAATGTATACTGTATTGAAAAAAATGCAAATGAAAACACACCTGCTTTGAAATCACTTTAATACAGTAGATAATTTTTCCAAAATGTTAGGAAAATACAACTAAGCCCAAACCATATATTCCTGGCAGTGGGCCTGGTCTTAAGTTCAGTCAATGATGAGAGTTTTAAGTACATTTTAAATCTTTATTTCTCATTAAGAGATTAGTAAGTTATTTGTATTAATCTTTTTATTCAATTAGTAAATAAGATACCCTGGCTACGGAAGTAATCAAGTAAAGATATGGTTAGAATCATCAATATTGCAAATCAACTGTGTGTTCCATAGAGGAGATGAGACCCTATTCTATCTAAAGGAACCTAACCTAACAGAATCCATAAAGAGTTCCCAGAAAAGAGCAAGATCGAAGGAGCATCAAATCAGATTTTAAATTAAGTCGAACTCCCCATAAAGAATAGTTCCAGAAACTCAGTCTTTTCTCTCTCAAACGCATTAGTATACAGTCACATTAGGAACTGGACAGAAGAAAGTCTCGATCAGGAAGTTAGGAAAACAGATACCGCGGTAGCTGCATCCGGCAGGGCAAAATGGATAAAGAATTGTCACCTACAAAGTAAACAGCAATCTTTGTCAGCAGTAGCTCACAGCAAAAGTTGTAAGTAGGCAGAAGTGGGGCAAAAGCAAGTACGAATGGTGCTAGCTGGGTAGAAACCCGCACTATTATAAAAGACATGAGAACGTGCTAATAATAAAGTTGCAGGTCTGGACATTCCCATCCGATGAGAAGTCATCTTCCAACAGTAAGCGGCTTTCCCATGGTAAACACACGAAGCTCACGATTCATTATCAAATTGTATCCTACCATAATAAAACATTTGTATAACTGGGACCAGATTACCTTGGTTCCCAGGAGAGACTACTGCAGTTTTAATTCTATAATCTATTACATCGTTCACTGAGTAACAATCAATGAACTATACTAAAAACAAAAACATTTACTTGCAGATCTCCATTTAGGTAATGGCATTCAGATTTCTCATGAGCATACATTTACTATTCAGTCACAATACTCTATTCAGTATTACATAAACATACGATAACAAAAGTACGCTGATTTAAGTTCATTGTGAATATATAGCTTAGGCAAGAAATCAAGAAATGCATTTGATAAATTAGGCACATTCTGCAGTTATGACAGCATTTATGCAAGTTACATTAAGTTCAAGCTATTAAGTACATGTGTGCTTGTTTCAGCATTTCCTAATGAACATTATTTATTAATGGAAACGTCTAGTCAAGGCCTACCAGTATAAATGGATG
The DNA here is from genome assembly GCF_964261635.1 of Lissotriton helveticus. Lineage (NCBI taxonomy): Eukaryota > Metazoa > Chordata > Amphibia > Caudata > Salamandridae > Lissotriton > Lissotriton helveticus. The sequence goes on along the minus strand of NC_136063.1, from coordinate 1,405,869,009 downwards.
CCTGGTGCATTTTGCACAATTTGTCTGTGTGTAATTGTTTTTTAAAATACCCTTTTGTTTGGAAAAGTAAGGCAAGTTAGGATTGTGGTTAATTAATTCTATGTGCAAGTTTTCTACTTCTGCACCTTCTCAAATCAGAGAATTACTTAGTGATTTGCAACTAAGGCTTTGTATGTTGTTGTCAGCCTTGGGACTTGTTACACTGGATGCGTGTGGGTTTTAAAACATCTGGGAGCATTCGGAAGCATTGTGCATGCTGAAAGGAGAGCGTGTCTCAACACCAGCCTGGGTGTTTCTGTACAGCCTGTGTGGTCACCTCACCACTCTGGAATGTAGCCAGCCGCCACTGGAATCACATTTAATCCAGGTAACCAAATGTGTTTATCATCATGCCCCCTAGTGTGTTTTTTAAGTCCTCATCACCAAATCCACTTGACCCTCTAGTCATATATTTCCTAACCCACCAAGGCAAAGGAAGCAGAGCCATTCCTTTTCACAGCAGCCGTTGGGGTATTGCTCTAATCCATGCCGATAGGAAAGAGAGCACTCAAGTAGTGTTCTGAATCATAGAACCTCACCATGCCAGTCTCAAAACCATTCGACCACCGGGGATCATAAATGAACATTATTCTCACCTCTTCGATTTCCTGAGTCCATCAAGTACAATCTCTTTACTAGCATGAATCAGTCTTTCAATTTAGGGGGATCAGAATGCAGCCACTTTCTATAGATAGCAAACCTCACTAGTTTTGTCAAATAAAATATTAGGGGCCAGATGGAGGTCGCCTAATACCGGTCCGTAACGGACGAAATTTCCGAATTTCGGCCATTACCGACCGGTATTAGGCTACTGAGATGTAGGTGGCCTCAATTACAAATTTGGTAATTTACCGATTCTGTATTTTAAGGAATCGGTATCGGTAAATTACCGATTCCTTAAAATACAGAATCGGTAAATTACCGAATTTGCAATGTAGGGAGCACTCAAATGAGTGCATTGCATAGGTAAGGATTCGGTAATTACCACCAACTACAAGTTGGTGGTAAATATCGAAATCCTTTGCAAAAGCAATTATTTTGCTTTTACCAGAGTGCGATGTGGCAGACATACATGCCCTTAGGGCATGTATGTCTGCCACATGTGCACCCATGCACTATTCAGGGGTGCAACAGGGTGTCAATGTGACACCCTGCCACCCTTGAATGAGTTTCCCATTTTACTGAATCGGTATTTACCGATTCGGTAATTCTAATTCATTCCTATGGGCCTGGAGGCCCATAGGAATGAATTGGAATTACCGAATTGGTAAATACCAATTCGGTAAATACAGAATCGTACAAATTTGGTAGTATTTACCGAATATTTACCTACATAGCATTTACAGATTCTAAAATACAGAATCAGTAAAATTCGGTATTTTAGAAACGGTAAACCAAGATTACCTACATCTGGCCCTAGATTCCTTATTTTCTGATTGCTAGGCTCTTCATTGATCTTTTGATGCATCCCAAACAACATTAGACAAGCGATTACCTCAATTGCTTTGTTGGTCATTTCTGCCATCATAAGACAGGGGCACGAAATTCCTCTGCTGCAAACAGCAGAGGGATATCCATTTTCTTTGGGCCTCGGGAGGTCCATTGGCAAAGTGAGCAAGGGACCCACGTCTGGGCATAACCCTGCCAATTAGGGTGAACAAAGCAAACATAAGATGATGGACGGAGCGGGAAACTTTTCAGACACTCACCCCCATTCACAGAACTGAGATGAATCCATTATCGTTCTTTAGCTTACTTGGCCACCCCAGTTCAGACCCAGCTATATGCAAATTACTCTTGACCCTGTTGTAGTGTAGTTCCTATATTCCCAATAGGCTCTGCGCATTGGAATAATATAAACAGCAGTTTAGACGTAGGACTGAGGTCATCTAGGTCTCTACTGACTATATTAGACTTAATTAGTTTTGCCAGCTAGCTCAGAGGTCACTAGAAACGTTCTCAAATGTTCAGGAAAGAGTTAACTCTCTTGATTTAGACAAGAAGGGATTAGTTTCTGACAACCGCATAAACATGACAACTTCTCTAGAGTCGTGTGAAAACAATAGACAGCTATTTCACTCAGTCAATCATGCGTACTTAGTTTCACCAGAGTGCAGAGAAATAGAGAGACGGGCGTTTTCAATAAAAGTTGTTATTTATTGAGCAGTCTTCTTTCTCATGCAAGAGAAGTGAGTTGCCACAATTGCAATACTTATCTTGAAGTAAAGTGCGTACAGTAAAAGTAGTATTATAAAATAATACTGTAAAAGCATTGATATGGTTTCTTAGCCATATGATACTTTAAAACGGATAAAATATATACATACATAAAAACATTGACTAACGTACTCAACTGGTGCTTCTAAGATACGCCTACCCCGGTGTACCTGACCTAAGCCTAATACGTGGGAAGGAGTAATTAAGTTGCAGTTTAAGTTAAGTTGGTTTTTTGCCAAGGAATCTGAATCAAGAATTCTCTTAAGGATTTAGTCAGCTCCGTACCTTGGTAATAGAATGTAGGAGGTCTTGTATCTCTCTCTCAGGACTCCATCTCCCAGCAACCCGCAAGGGTGACTGGAAACACCGGAGCTGGAATTTTCTCGGCTGGAGAAAAAGACAGCGTCTTTCTCAGTGCGTCAAAAGGGAGGGGCGGCTTCCTTCGGCTCTCGCATCAGCTGGGCTTCGGGCAAGTAGAAAGCCGCTCTGCTCCAAACCACTGTGTATTTGCTTAAGGCAACATCGGTATATTTATACCTGAAAGGTGCCGGGTTTGACGTAAGGTTGGACATAAGACGTCACTAAGAACTAACAGTTCTTTCTGGACTCCAGGAGTTCTAGTGCAAATCGAAACAAAAGCAGGGGGATTTCCTGGGCTGCTGGAGGCTTGGTTAGTTTAAAGAATGCGTTGTACTTTCTAGGAGTCTAGGGGAGTAGCCTTGCCTTATTTGGTCTGCATTGGTTATTACTAAATATGGATATGATTCTTATGCCTTTATAAGGATATTATTTATTATAACCATACAAGGGCATAAATTGGGAATACGAATTAGGGTCCTAGATAGAAACACAACACCCACTCCACGTATTAATGTCCATCATTACTAAAAACTAAGCAATATTAAACATATAACGATGCATGTGTGTTTTCCAACCCACCCCAAAATACATAATTTGCATTTGAAATGGTATATGGTAAATACACGAAAATGAGTATTGGTACTGTACGCTTTTCAAGCAGTGGTATCATTCAGTTAAATGCATATATATATTAGCTGAATGAATTGCGAAAATTAAACATGAAATGGCTCTGAATACAGAAAAGAAGGTCGAGACCATTTCATCACATATTTATACAATACTGTACATGTGCTAGAGGCTGAGGTAAAATATTGTCTCTAGAGTTCCTAAAATAGAAGCTCTGTTCCCTAAGAATAGTTCTACTTTAAGCAGAGTACCATGTGCCAGAAAAAAAGGTAAATATTTTAGAAGTGAAAAAAAAATAATTTCGCTTTCAGGGAAAAAAATTGTTCAAAATGTTTTCAGTAGCTGTGTTTATCAAAACTGAAGGCCGAATTCAGAGTTCAGGGAACGCTGTGTGCTCGTTGTTTTAAAGTTATTCTTGTTGTTCAGGGGAGAACATCATATCAGACAGGCTTGCGAAAAATTGGTCTACAACATCAGGTGAAAGTTCGACCAAGTTCGAAAATGCTGAAATTGTGCATATGTGAGAATGATTGCTATCATCGATGTCAGGATCAGCAATGCTCACAGAAGGTTGTACCTGTTTGGTGCTGCTTTCCTCTCGTACTTCACCGCCACCTGCTCGTAGTGGTGAAGTCTCAACCAATGCCGTCATCAGAATAGGTAGCCGCTGGGGACAACACGTTGCATGAGTCGTTACCGGACCTAGCAAAGTATCGATATCCATTGGTACTGCTGATGGTAGTGTAAGACAGACATCCAACACGCATTCTTCTCCGCATAGCAGACATCGAAGCACAGGTAAGATGCAATCTTGCCAGATTGGTCTGAATGAAAGAAACCAAGTTGTATTCAGATCTCTTAGCCGGGCTAATCCGAGGACTTCAGTGATTCGGTCTCGGTAGCGTATTGCTAGGATCGTTTCTTCCTTTGTTGCTGGAGTTATGTCTGTGACTCGGCTTGCCATATCGGAGCAGAAGGATCAAAAATAAAATTCCTGCTACGGGTCCCAAAAGAAGAGGCAGGCCGCCGAAAAAGGAATGGACAAAATTCGGGAAAATGCCCAGAACTGTTTCAAAGGGTGCTAACAGTCCCGAAAAAATTGTCTTAAATACATGTGCGATGCCACTGGTATCAGACATGTTTAAGATTTGACCTAACATTTCTACGAAATGGACGGGGCAATTTGTTGATTATAGGGTATGTATCTCTGTTGCTGTCCTTGCAACTTGCAGATCATACGTCTCTTTGGACGAGGTTAAAGGCACAGTAGTCTGTAAAACAATAGACTTCATTCTGCTTAAAGTATCAATTCGAATAGAAGAGATATTCAAAGAAGGCCATATTGCCGCCTCCATGTCTGGATTGCTGTGTGGATACAATACTTGCATACAGCAAATGACCCTGGAAGTGACGGTTACTGGATAGGCTTTTCCTGGCACCATGCCACAATAGCTGTGGTCACTTATTAGAACATAACTGCCGTTGGAAAGCTGTCTGAAAAATGGCTCTATCTGTGTTGCAGGAGTGCCATGCAGGTGACATAAAAAAGATTATTTGAAGACCCTACGCAGGCTCCATGCAAGTTAATACCTTGACACAGAAGTGTACCACTTAGTGATTTCTTACAATTGTTACCACTAAGGAATACTTCCTTTTTTCCTTCACTATAACATTTGTGTGTGTAAGGTAAATTCCAGGTTGATTTGATGTATCCTTTACCCAGCCTTTCATACTGGCCTGCTGGTATATACTCTTGGCAATATTTAAACTGGAAATTTGTTATCGGAATTGTAATTGTTCTATGTATTATCCATTCAATGACAGGTATTTCTGACATTGTCAATGGTAATCTCTCAAGTTTTTCAATGCTCAGAATCGTATAGTCTGCTTCTTTTTGTGCCAAACTGATTTGTTTATCAGTAAGGTTAAAGATAGAAAATAATTACGTTATGTTGATTAGACGCCATGGCACGTAGCCTGAACGCAGGTTTTGCAATGTCCAGCCAAGTTGTACAATAGAACGCAATTGGGACTGACCATGTTGTAACATTAGCAAGTCCTGCTCTATTATGTCAATAGCAGATGATACAATGCTGTCCAGTGAATATATTCTGGAGGACAGAGTCATTAACCCATTGTCCACTATAGAAAGTGATTTTTCAAAATTTATACGATCAATTTCTCGTATTTTTTCAGCTTTTTCAATTTGTGTTACTTTCCAAGCCTCGTTGTAAGCAGCGTATAGACCGGCGTATATGAAACGTTTTTGACGCTGTTTGCGTCGTCCCAGTATGAAATCACGCAAGTCAGCACCGTCTTTAAGTAAAGTTAAGTGTTGCTTAATTTCAGCCAGTGTGGATTTATGTAGCCACTCAAGGCATAGTTTCCCTACACTGTATGTTGTAACTATCCCTGGATGTTGTCTCTGGGAATATCTCGGGTCTGGCCTGTTCTGTTTTAACCCCTGTGTTTTGTTCAGGAAACTATCTTGACAGTTATTTGTGTCTGTGGGCCAGATCAACCATTTTTTCCAAATCAGGATTTGTTCTGTTTTGGTGTAAAATAGGGGATACGTCTATCTCCACATCTGTAGTGCTATTACTATCAAGTATGGGCTTTGGAATAGACGGTTTATTTAAGTCTTTTATCTTGGCTAAACCAAGACAGGTTGTTTGCTGAATTGTGTCATTCAGGAATATTATCTATTCTGGGATCATGCAGGCTCTAAATAATGCTTCTAGACCTTGTACCTGCCAGTCTTTTGAACCCCAGATGGTTTTTGTTTCAATGTTGTTTTTCCAAAATTCAAAACCAAAAGTAGACATTTTGTCATAAAACATTTCAGAATAAATCAATTTAGTATTTGTCAACATTGTTTTCATTCCTGTCTTATTTAACATTGTAAAATAAAACGTTTCTGGATCACTGTGGTTAAACCCTGAGAAGTATTGGAATTTCTCATAAAATGTTTTTGAGCTGCCTTTTGGCGGAGTTGGACAATGTTCCCATTGGTTATAATTAAAAACATTTCTAGGTTGAGCAGATTTATGCAAATAGTGATGACCATAGTGGTTAAAACAGTACATTTCTTCATAGTTCGATGAACCCTGTAAATAATCATGTTCTGTGAATTTAGCTGACATTACTAAATCTGCCATCATATTATTAATATTTTCAAAGTCCCAATCATCAGAGAAAGTACTTGGTGTCACAAAGTCACTTAAGGAAACCTTAAACTGGTGTGGATATTTCAAGAGCTCAATCGGGCCATAGATTTCATAATCCGTTTTGTCGCATGCTACCCCACCGGGTATTGGATTGGCTGTGATGTTCACTGATGACAGTTCTCTTTTCTCAATGTGAGAGGATCTGTGAGGCTTTAGGACCAAGTTGATGTTCTGACTTGCTGTGTCCATTGTACTATATTTTCCATCAATAAATCTACCCAAACATAAAACCATGATGAGCCAAAGTAGGAGGAAAAGTACACCTAACACAATCCAAAATTCAATCCATGGTGAAATCAGATATGTTTCTTTTAGTTGGTGAAAAAGTTCAGTCATTTTTCCTTTGAAAGTTTTTGTTGCTGGCGTTTCTTCATGCTCGCTTGGATCTTCAGAAAAGTCATTGAAGTTGATGAAGTAGCCAGATGCAGTTCTGTCAATTGTTGGAATTGCTTCCGGATTTTCATTAGCTTTTTGATCTTTCTTTGTTTCATTAGCATAGTCTGAGGCAACATCGTTGTAGACTGGTGTTTCTTGACAAACTGTTGCAATTTGGGTTTCAAGAGGCACAAGTTCCATGGCTTTATTGCATAGTCCTTTTTTATTCACTGTAGGTTTATCAAATGTGATTAGTCTTTCAGTTTGAACCTCTTGGATTGTAGCAAGATTTGATCTTCTGCTATTTCATGGGAGTCCACTGGGCCTACTACTTATTATTGGCCACATGATTGTGGTTTTACCAGGTCGATGGATACAACTCTGTTCTCCTTTTTACCAGCAAGGGGCAGTAGTACTACTGATCTTGTTCCGCTGACAGCTAAGACAGGTACTGCTTTTCTGTAAGAAGGCCCAAATTCCTTCTTCACCGCGATCTTTTCTCTGACCAGATCCCCAATCTTTGGAATTCAGATAGGTCTTGCTGGGACAGGTGGTTTTTTTCAGTGGTTGTTGGCTTTAACTTTAGGTTACTTAGATTTCTTCTTGTTTCATTTAAGTCCTGTAAAACAGCCAAACGGTCTTTGATATCAAAGGCTTTTTCTTCTACCACTGAAGTGTGACTATCTAAGTCCTGAATGTGCATCCTAGTACCGAACAATAGTTCGTAGGGAGTGAAACCTTTTAGAGAATTTCTTGGCAGATTGTTTAGACTACGTTGGACACTTGTTAGATGTTTGACCCACCCATCACCCGAACCTAATACCCTCGCCGTTATAGATTGCTTTATGTCACGTTTTTTTCTTTCCACTACCGCATTTCCCTCAGGATGGAAAGGAGAAGAGTACCGCAATGCAATGCCCATGCTGGCCATGGCCTCCTTGTAAGCCCGAGAGCTAAACACAGGACCCTGGTCAGAATGTAGCATGCCAATTGCGTATGTGCCGATAAAGACTCGCAAATCTTTTATAACAGTTCTGGCGTCAGCCGAGCGCTGGTGTCTACATCTTAAGTGAATCTAGTCTTAATAATCATGGGAACGCATTTCTCCGGCTGGATTTCTGCGTATAGATAGCCTGATTCTTTCTAATAAAGGAGTCCTGGCAGTAGTCTGGTCCGGTTCGCAACTGCGATCTCTGTTGCAGTCTGGACAATCCTTTGCAAATTTTTAATTTTGCAGGCTCATCCCCGGCCACCAGTATTCTGATTGTAATTCTTTTAGAGATTTCATGATCTCTCGGTGCCTTAGACCCAATCCCATGTGTGCGTCTTCTATCAAGAAGACTCTCCGGTTTGTGTTTGGAATTACTCTGTCCCCCACTCCAGGGATTTGAGCAAAAGGAACGGAGTTTGCATCAATTATGTATGTATTATTGTGTGGATAGTCGAGAGGTAATGCTGCATAGTCGCCTTTTAATGAGGCTTTTACCGCCAGCATGGTTTCTCCGTCTATGTGTTTTTTAGAACGCTTTCTTGTGGCTACGGAAGCCGGTTGAACCGCTTCCGCTGTGGCTCTGTCAGCCAATGAATTCCCTGCAACGTGAACGCCATCACGTTGATGACTCAGTGTATGTATCACGTGAGTCTTTCGTAGTTCTTTCTGCAAAAGAACTACTTGTTCCCAGAGCTTTTTATGCTTTATTGTGGCACCTGTTTCATCTTTGTAATAGTTTTTGATCCATGTCTGCATGTCATTATTTTAAGACTTGACGCAGAAATGCGAATCGCACACTATTAGTGTCGGGAATTCACGATCAGCATTTTCAAGCGCCGTCTTTAAAGATCTTATTTCAGCTCGCTGAGCTGTACAGTTTCTGAGTGATTCAGTTTTTGTGATTATTGGTCTGAATTTACCAAAGCGCCAGCGACCTTTAACAATCGCGCACGCTGCGTTGTAGGATTTATTCTCTACATCGTAGTGTTGTGCAAATCTGTCCATATAGATTACAAATATGTACTGTTCGAGAGGCAGAATTTCAATTGGCAGAGGATATTCTTCTTCATATTCTAGATCTTCTAGTTTTTTCATTTTCGGGTCAAAATAGTGCTTCACGTCTTCTGCAGCAAGAGAATTTTCCCATTGTATCCATTTTGGATCTAATGCCACAGCATTCAGATTGTGTGGGCTTGTTAATGCCTCAAGGGCTGATTCTGCTGTTAAAACAGATATCCTCCTGCCTTGGGCTAGGTCTCTTTCTTTTGCTACAGCAGTTTGAACCGCTATTAGAATCTTTTCAGTAGAACTGAATTTCATTTCAGCTTGTGTGTACAAGTGAGATTTGTAAGCTATTGGTACCATTTCTCCCTCATTAGAGGTCAGGTACTTGAATCCGCATCTTCCTGGGATGACTCGGATTACAAGGTTGCGAACGTTTTCGCGTGTTTGCAATTTTGTTTTACCTAACATGTCTGTTTGCAATGATCTTAAAATTTCTGTGTGTTTCTGAGTCCAATTGATTGGTTTGAAATCCGGTTTTATTAATTCATAGAGAGTTTTAACCCTCTCTGCATAATTTAGGATGTATGTTCTTCCGAAATTCAGGAAACCTAGAATTGATTGTAAGTTCTTCAGTGTTTTTGGTGCTTGGAGTACAGCACACTTCTCAAAGAAGTTGTCTGCTAGGCTTTTGCCTTCACTTGATAATTCATATCCTGAAAACAGGACAGTTAGATGAGCAATTCGTGACTTTTTAAAGTTGAATTTGTACCCTTCAGCTGTGAACCCAAGTATTATGGTGTTCACTCTTTTCAAGTGTGTCTCCAGGTCATCATCGGTGAGATAGATGTCATCGACATAAGATAATGCCTCATCATCATATATTTGTAGTAACTCTGTTACCCTTGCTGAGAACAATCCAGGGCTGTTCTTGAATCCCTGTGGGAGTCAACAGAATTGTTTTTGTGACCCCATTATTGAGAAATCCGTCAAATACCTGCTTTCAGGTGCAATGTTTTGACAAAAGAATCCATTAGAGATATCTAATGTCGTTTTATATTTTTTGCGCACAATGTTATTCATTAGTGCTGCACTGTGTTAGTTTTGTACTGCAAATGTTTTGCAACAGGAGTTTAACCCCTTCCATGCTCATGACGGAACGGTTCTGTCATGAGCTACGGTTGAGCTGTGCTCATGACGGAACCGTTCCGTCATGACCACGCCCGTTTCTATTAGGGCCCAGCACCGGAGGGGGAAACGCGGTCGCACTGAAAAGGTTAAGTGTCTGTAGTCCAAAACTAGACGATACGAATTGTCTGGCTTGGAGACAGGAAACAAAGCATTGTTCATTTGTGAGGTGCATTTTTCAATCACCCCCTGTTATTCAAGATGATCTAAGATCTCCCTGGCTTGCTTTTTAGCTTCTTGCTTAACTGGGTACTGCCTTTGTGCAGTGGGTTGACTTTTTAACTGTTTTTTGTGGGGAGGAGAATCCTCATCCCATCCTACATGATTTTTATATAATGCAGGGGCTTGGGCTACTGCCCATTTTCTTGCAAATGTATATTTTGTATGAATTGGAATATGATTTGAGAAGCCAGGCATAATCATTTCTTCGCCATGAGGGCTCTCCCTGACAAACTCTGGTGGCCAGTCTTTTTCAGCTAACAGGATGTCATAGCCTTTCGATAAGTTGTCCCAAAAGAGACCCTTTACTTTCCTAGTCTTGTCCCCCTCTATACGCAATGTTATTTCATATAATTTATGGGGTTTGCTAACCCTGGTGTCTGCAGTTTCCACCTGAATGTATTCATTCGTGTCCACTGTCTCCAGAAGATTCATCAGGATCTTGCGAGCTATGGTCACTTCTGCTGCACTGTCTAGCATTGTCTGGGCCCACTCTCCGTTTTTCAGTTGTGTCCTCAGTATCCTCGGCATGTTTTATTCTAATACTTGTTACCTTCTTTTTTGGAAATTGTAATTTTTTACTTTGATGAGCAGGTTCCTTGTCTTTGGACTTGATGTGCTCTTCCTTGTGTTCTGACCGTCCTCTTCTTTCTGATTTCTGTGAGTAAGTCTGAAAAGATCGAGAGGGACGTGTATCAATATCTTGATATCTATCAGGTTTTCTCAATTTATCCCTATCTCTAAGGTTGTATCTTTTCTCAGAGGGCTCCCTTTGGGGAGACTTGCTTCCTCGTTCTGGAGATCTATCTCTCCGTTGAGGAGATCTTCCTCTGGACTGGAATCGTTTTTCCCTGGCAGTGGATTGTTTATTACCATCCCAACTCTTTTTTGGAGTGTTTAGATTATTTTTAATAATTTTTTTTTCAGAATTTTCAGTTAGTTGGGGTTTTACTGGTTTCCCACCCAAACTATCTCTACCTAGTTCTTCATATGATTTTTCTATGATTCTGGCAAGTTCAAATGGTTGTTCTGCTATATCTGTTTCTTTCAATTTTTGGCGGATTGCCACAGATGCTGCTTCTCCTTTTATGTTGGCTAATAATATAGCCGAGACCTGCTTGAAGTCTTTCAGTAATTACATACCCAGAGTTAAAGCAGGTTCTGGACCGTATTCATTTTGAATCTGTCTTAGCACATCTGGTATTATCACCATGTGATTTTGTGTATATTGAAGCAAAGACTGTGCCCCAAGTGTCACAGTCCTCCACATGTGGTGCGACCCCCATTGGAAGGCAGATAGTCAGAATTCTGTGTTTCTCATGAGGTGTAGTATCAGGAAATACTGCCTCTATCTGAGTGATTTTTTGAGCTAACCAGAATGGAATTTGTTCCCGTTTTGTGGGTATTTTGCCAATGGCTGATTGTATATTCTGTGGTGTGTTTTTATTTGTGTTCCCCTGGTGAGGGGTGGTCTGTGGAATTATTATTGCTGGTTGGACTGTTGAAGTCCGCATGACATATTGGACCAATTGTCTATGTATTTTAATCAGTAGTTTTAGCTGAGCTAAAAGTTCCCGGTCTGACATTTTATCAATGTCGGGATCTGGTGTGTAGCTGGCTAGAACCCGCCACGTGGCTCCTGGTCTACCTAGTGGACTGAGCCTGGTGATATGATTTTGATGTTTTAGGTCGCCTTTAAACCAGAGCATGTGCTCTTGGTAAGTTAGTGGGATTGCAACGTCCTCAAAAGGAGCGTATTCAACCGGAGGTTCCTCTATTTTATAATAGTGACATTCGTGTGTCACAGCGTGTGCTGCTGGAAAATGTATCCATGAATAGAATACCTCTGTCTGCCGATATTCATGGGCCTCTACCACGAATATGACTGTACCACCTCGTGATGATACTCCTTTTTCTATAAGTTTTTTAGTTATAGTTCTTCTTACATTTACCGGAATGATTATAGCATTCGGGTCATTGTCTTGGAGGCTTGTGTCATCCGCTAGGAGTTGAGCTGCTAATCTAGCTTTCTCCCTTTCATCGTCACTTTCCGTTATTTTACTGACTGAAAGGTTTTTGTTTGCTTTGCAGAGCAAGTTTCAAGGAAACAAAGATTAGGTGCACAATATTTTGGAACACTGTATCCTTCAACGTTGACTAAACCAAACACTATACATAGGAATCTCTTCCTACTAAGTTCCGGCGGATTTGAACCTTTTACCCACTCCAGACGTCTTTTGGACTTTTTACGGAAAAAGGGTCTGTGTGAAAAAGCACAACTGAGTTACTCTAATGTCTTGCATTAGATTATCGCCTTACCAAACGTTGGGCGCCATGTAGTGTAGTTCCTATATTCCCAATAGGCTCTGCGCATTGGAATAATATAAACAGCAGTTTAGACGTAGGACTGAGGTCATCTAGGTCTCTACTGACTATATTAAACTTAATTCGTTTTGCCAGCTAGCTCAGAGGTCACTAGAAACTTTCTCGAATGTTCAGGAAAGAGTTAACTCTCTTGATTTAGACAAGAAGGGATTAGTTTCTGACAACCGCATAAACATGACAACTTTGCTCCCTCAGAATAAAGAGTGTATCTCTAGAGTCGTGTGAAAACAATAGACAGCTATTTCACTCAGTCAATCATGCGTACTTAGTTTCACCAGAGTGCAGAGAAATAGAGAGACGGGCGTTTTCAGTAAAAGGTGTTATTTATTGAGCAGTCTTCTTTCTCATGCAAGAGAAGTGAGTTGCCACAATTGCAATACTTATCATGAAGTAAAGTGCGTACAGTAAAAGTAGTATTATAAAATAATACTGTAAAAGCATTGATATGGTTTCTTAGCCATATGATACTTTAAAACGGATAAAATATATACATACATAAAAACATTGACTAACGTACTCAACTGGTGCTTCTAAGATACACCTACCCCGGTGTACCTGAACTAAGCCTAATACGTGCGAAGGAGTAAATAAGTTGCAGTTTAGGTTAAGTTGTTTTTTTGCCAAGGAATCTGAATCAAGAATTCTCTTAAGGATTTAGTCAGCTCCGTACCTTGGTAATAGAATGTAATCAAGCACATTTTCTGCTAGGAGAATTTGAAAAATGGTGTAAGCCTCACGAAAATGCTCCCTGCAAATGTGATCACTTCTCAGATCAAGATTTATTACACTTTGTGTTTTTCTGCCCCTTTTATAAGAATGGGAGGGAGAGATACATTAAACCAATCCTGAGAGGTTTAGATTTTATGCAGGTTAGACCAGCCTTATTGTATCTGCAGCTCATGGAAACTACAGTAGTAATGTATGGGGTAGCCAATTTCCTGACTATGTCAATTCAATCAAAGCAAGCAAGATCAAGGTTAAATAACTAATGTAAATTGATTGCTTGAACCTAATAAATTGGCTAATGTTTTTGTAATTCGGACATGTGTCAAATATGAACTCATGATCTGCATGTTTTGCACTTTTCCCCCAGGCTGCTAGTACTTTTGGATTTAGAACTGCAAATATATGCTAGTTTTGCTAACTTTTTAAATTTTTTACACTGTTAAGGGCCTATAAAATTGTTATTGCTGTAAAGATGATGGTAAAGATGTTTTTATATGAATTTTTCACTTTTTAATAGCAACTCTTTTAGCCTTTTTAACTGGTTTTTAATAATTTGTCTGTATGATCGAAAGTGGCTCTGTAGCATACTTTTATGATTTTAAAACAATCGAATAAAGTGTTTTTGACTCTGACTCTGAATAGAATGTAGGGGGTCTTGTATCTCTCTCTCAGGACTCGATCTCCCAGCAACCCGCAAGGGTGACTGGAAACACCGGAGCTGGAATTTTCTCGGCTGGAGAAAAAGACAGCGTCTTTCTCAGTGCGTCAAAAGGGAGGGGCGGCTTCCTTCGTCTCTCGCATCAGCTGGGCTTCGGGCAAGTAGATAGCCGCTCTGCTCCAAACCACTGTGTGTTTGCTTAAGGCAACGTCAGTATATTTATACCTGAAAGGTGCCGGGTTTGACGTAAGGTTAGACATAAGACGTCACTAAGAACTAACAGTTCTTTCTGGACTCCAGGAGTTCTTGTGCAAATCAAAACAAAAGCAGGGGGATTTCCCAGGCTGCTGGAGGCTTGGTTTGTTTAAAGAACGGGTTGTACTTTCTAGGAGTCTAGGGGAGTAGCCTTGCCGTATTTGGACTGCATTGGCTATTACTAAATATGGATATGATTCTTATGCCTTTATAAGGATATTATTTATTATAACCATACAAGGGCATAAAACGGGAATATCGAATTAGGGTCCTAGATAGAAACACAACACTGTGCCTCATAGGAACAGTCCAGCCCAAACTGCCAAGCCAGGTCTTCCTGGAACCTGAAACAAGCATCCTGGGACTGGTTTCCAGGTGCTCCCCCCTCATCTACCAGTCTAGCTTGAATCCAGTGGCAAAGTGACACGGGACGCACATCTGGGCATACCCTGCCAAATTGGGGCGAACAAAGCGAACACGTGAAGATGATGGACGGAGCGCAGAAACTTTTCAGACACTCACCCTCAGTCACAGATCTGAGTTGAGTCCATCATCGTTCTTTAGCTCTCTTCACCACTGCATCAAAATTAAGCGGTTGGGTCAGCCGACAGGAGGTCAGTCGGACCAGTATCCGTAACGGTGTTGGCTGGACGCAAATCCACCCGACATCAAACTAAGTCCCTTTGTGTGATCATTTTCTAAATAACCATATGTATGAAACATGGATATTCAGAGCTTTCATAATATCTATTAAGGGTTTATGTAAATTTTTTTAAAACATCTTTATATTAAACAAAAGAACATTACAAAACTCAAAAACTGACCAGAGCGCATGAGTATATTACATATACATATAGAGAATATAGACTTCCCCCCCCCCCAAAAAAATAGACAGTTTTTGCAGATATAGAGACTAGGTTCAGGTGTCTTCCAAGTCCGCGCTGGCAGGATCTATCTCAGGTGGAGTACAGATATCCCCACTATAGGCATTCCAGACACCTCATATCTTACCACACTTGCGAGGCCGCCCTCTAGAGACATACACAGATCTCTCCCGGAACATACACCAGTCAAGATCCTCCATCCACTACCCAACCCGAGGAGCACGAGCCGCACCCCAGAGCTGAGCTATGTTACGCTTGGCAACTGCGCAAGCGAGAGTGACCCAAATCTTTCCATGGATCGAAAGGTCGGTGGGCATTCAGCAAACAACGACGCGCTTCCAACTCGATCCTCACACCCCACACTTAACTCATCTTCAGGTGCACTCTTGTCCAAAAATCACGGACCTTCTCACACTCCCATAGAATATGTAGGAACGTTCCCAGACCTCCACACCCTCTGCGGCAGTCCGCAGATACTGCCAACCCCATCCTCAACAATCCAGGGCCCGTGGTATAGGAGCGGTGTAGAATCCTAAGCTGGACCAATCGAAATCGCATTGGAACCGCTACTGTTCTAGGGGAGGACACCGCCTCCCTCCAGTCTTCCTCATCCAAAACAAAGCCATCTGCGACCCACTGATCCCTAAGCTTCACCAGGGGATCCTCAGTATGGTTAATCAGTTTATTGTATGTCAATGATATGGCTCTGGTAGGCATGTGGCCATCAAGTAATCGATCCTCAAGCGGAGAGGCCACCGGTGGTTTCTCACCACGGGGGATCACTGCACGTAGCACATGACGAATCTGAAGGTACCGAAACCGTTCAGTATCATGCAGCTGAAACTTGGTCTGTAGTTCCTCAAAAGTCAACATTCCATCTTTTCCCCACACATCACGCACCTGTGAAATTCCAATCAGATCCCATCGGTCAAACCCTTTCGTTTTCCACAGCATCCCTAACTTCTCGAGCTCCACAAGGGAGTAGCAAATATTATACGCCCAGCCCAATTAAGGGCCCTTGTAGCCTCGTGCCATATCCTTGTCGCCGTCAGTGGGGGACCCACCAAGGGAAAGCGACCACTTTTCGCATATAACACCCTAGTATACTCTCCTCCTGGCACTTGGCCACGGTCCATAGCGAAACCCAGATCCATCAGCGAGCCATAAATAGCTTGATTGATAGATGCCAACTGGGACGGCCAATAATATTTCCTAATGTTAGGCAGACCGATACCGCCGTCGTACCAAGGCAACATCAGTTTGGACAGTGCGATGCGAGGCCTCCCCTCCCACAGGAGGCCCAGCTGCAGCAATTCTATCTCACTAAAGTACGACGGGGGCACTGCGTCACACGAGTTCTGTAATGCATACAAAAAGCGTGGGAGGGCCATCATCTTAAATAGGACCGCACGGCCCAACAAGGAGAGTAGGAGTGTCTTCCACCTGGCAACATCACCACGCAGCCTGGACAACGGGGGCAACAAATTCAATCTAAAGCGGACCTTCGGGTATCTCGATATCTGGATAACCAAATACTGACAGCTAACCGATTCATGTTTAACTGGACAATTCGAAGGCACCCTGGGAGGCTCACCACTCAACACAAAGAGGACCGACTTCGCCCAATTAATAGCAAAGCCAGAGTACCTCCCAAAGATCGCGAGAATATCCATGAAAACTATCAGGGAACTGCGTGGATGGGTCAAGTACAACAGTATATCATAAGTGTATAATGAGATCTTATCCTCCCATTCGGAAGTCCAACGCAATCCCCTGATTGAACGGTCCCATCGTACCCAGGCCGCGAGCGGTTCAAGGGCCAGAGTGAAGAGAAGTGGTGAGAGAGGACATCCCTGTCGAGTGCCTCTCCCAAGTAAAAAGTCACTGGATTTGTGATTGTTTACGACCACACAGGACAGCGGGGAAGAGTAAAGAAGGCGGATCCAACCAAGAAATTCGGGGCCAAACCCCATCTTCTCCAGGACCGCGAAAAGATACGGCCACTCCACTCGGTCAAAAGCCATAGTGGCATCCAAGGATAACAACACCGCCGGCTCATGGATGTGGGACGCACTTGCCACCACTCCATGAAGCCGACGGAGATTAAGAGCAGTATTCCGACGCGGCATAAAACCGGACTGGTCCGGATGCACCATCGTCGTAATGACCTTCACCAGGCGGGCGGAAAGCAACTTGGCCAACACCTTAGGCTCCACATTCAGTAGGGAGATAGGGCGGTATGATGAGCAATCAAGGCGCGGCTTACCTTCCTTATAAATGACCACAATGTTAGCGAGGCGTTGATCATAAGGTAGCACATCACGATCTCTACTCTCAAGGTACATGTCCTTTAAATGCGGGGCCAATCGGTCCGCATGTAATTTAAACAATTCAATGGGGAGGCCATTCGGGCCTGAAGCCCTACTAGAATGAACCCCTCTAATTGCCATCGCCACCTCATCATTAGTGAGGGCGGAATCCAAGAATTTCCTATGCTCAATTGACAAGACCGGCATCTGGATGTCTCGAATCATATCAGCATTCTCCTCTTCCGTGAAGTTCCCCGCGGAAGTATAAACCTCCTCAAAATACCGGGCAAATTCATCCGCAATCGCCTGGGGATCCGATGACACAACACCCGCAACCCGCAGTTCCGGTACCAACCGAGAGCCCCAATCGCCCTTTTCCAACCAAGCTATCAATTTCCCGGCCTTATCGCCGTGATCGTATATTCTACTCTGTGTGTTTGCGTGTTGCGTCTTTGCTCTGTCACGTTTTAGGGTCCTGTACTCATCCCGAAGTAACCCAAGACGGTGTTCCGCCCCAGGGTCAATCCCAGCAGAGACCGCGGTTTCTAAGACCAAAAGTTCCACCTCCACTCTATCTATTTCCGCCCTGCTCTTCTTCTTCTGCCCAGAGATGAGGGAGAGTACCTCCCCCCATGCAGCAGTTTTGTAAGCCTCCCACAGGAAGCACTTCGACTCAACCGAACCCACATTCTCCTGATAATAACGATCCGTGGCACGCACAATCTCCTTCTTAAAAGCAGGGTCTTTCAGATGCCATGCGTTAATAGGTGCAACCCTACCTACATCTCCCAGTCCCATACGCAAACGAAGCCAAATCGGCGAATGGTCAGACACCCCCGTGCCAAATGGGCCACCTCCTGGATAGAGGCAGCCTGAGACGCCGGCAATAGCACATTATCTATACGAGAAAATGAGTGGTGTGCCGCAGAGGCATGGGTATAACCCACATCACTGGGGTGCCGAAGACGCCACCCATCCACTAACCCCGACGCGGCAACAAAATCCCCCAGCCATCTACGCGAAGGTAAAAGGACACGGGAGGGAGTCCTGTCCAACTCACCATCCATCACGGCATTAAAGTCCCCACCCAGCACCAACGTTCCTACTGGCAGAGTGAGGAACACACGGCCCAAATCCAAAAAAGTATCTGCCTGTAGCGCCGGGGGGACGTAAATAGACAAAAACGTGACAGTACTACCCTCCCAAAGTCCCGATATGCCGACATAGCGGCGTCTATTGTCAGACCATGTTGACTGAATAGTGAGAGGAAAGGAGTTCTTCACCAGGATCCCCACACCCCTAGAGCCAGAAGTAAAGCCAGCATGTGCCACCAATTTGTAGCCCCAACGGTGGAGCGCCATACATCGTTTACCCATGAGGTGGGTTTCCTGCAGCAATGCCACGTCAGGCGAATGCCTTCTGATCAGTTGATTCCCCATAGTGCTCTTAATCTTATCACCCAAGCCATTCACATTCCGCAGAGGACGGAAAATCCCAAACCCAACCTAGCGGAATTGTAACAAATTGAAGTCTTAAAGTCCAGTATATGAAACAGATTAGGTTTATTGAAGATAAGATTCAGGTCAGGTAGATAAAATAGAATAAAGTAGATCCAATAATAGAAACCCCACCAGGAGCAGATGGACTCCAGCTCAGCCTCAGATGTAACTGTCCCTGCTTTCAAGCATACACAATTGGAACACTATGTGACATCATAGATGCCTGCTGACCAAGTAATGACAAACACTAAAGAAGGACAGAGAAGAAATGAAAGCAGGATGCAACACATCTTCCCCCTTGACAAAATAAAACAAGATAAGAAGAAAAATAGATAAAAGAACATACAGCACATATACAATAAAAATACTGGTAAAGTTAAAGAAAGAGATAGAACATCAAATGGAGAAAGTACGAAAGAAAATACAGTCACCCACAAGGTACAAAATGCATAAGAATGGAAATTAGTGGATTTGACAAATTAAATGCGAATTTCTCTAAAACATTAGAGGATGAAAATAATTTATATCAATGAGCAATCACGGCTCTTTAAACACCCAACAATTTGAACACCTCTAAACCTTAGAGCACTTTGTGGTTCAATAAATAGATAAAAAATAGCGAACACAAGTGGTTCTACAAATGAGCAACCTGCGGCTCTCTAAGCATAAAATATAGCGAACCCCTGTGGTTCTACAAATGAGCAACCTTCGGCTCTCTAAACATAAAAGATAGCGAACCCCTGTGGTTCTACAAATGAAACATAACGAACACCTGTGGTTCTACAAATCAAACATAGCGAACACCTGTAGTTCTTTAAACATCCAACCAACTGAACTCCTCTAAAAACATTAGAGCACAAAAGTGGTCCAGAAAAGCACTAAACCCTTCAAAGCATTGAAATTTGTAAAACAAGGTTCATCATTAGATGCAAACCTTAAACATTTAAAACCGAGAAACACATAGAACTCCTCACAACGTACACATTCATTAAGTCCCCTGAACAACTAAAAGAATGTAACTGCAAACACACATCTTGAAATGAAAACTGAGCACCACAACCATAGTTGAGCATATGAATGGCTCATTCCATTAAAGAAACTAACGCACCAGAAATTTGAATTTAAAACAACAGAGCACCTCAACCAACGTTGAGCATAAAAATGGCTCCCTCCATTAAAGATACTATCTTACTGTAGTATTATAAGCTCCAATACACTCATGCAAAATTAAAACGACTAAACACCTCAACCATTAAAGATACTATCTAACTGTAGTATTATAAGTTCCAGCACATACACTAAAACAACTGAACACCTCAACCATTAAAGATACTATCTAACTGTAGTATTATAAGTTCCAGTACATACATTGAAACAACTGAACACCTCAACCATTAAAGATACTATCTCACTGTAGTATTATCAGTTCCAGTACACACATGCAACCAATATAAAAATGTGCACTCCTTCCCAAAGAACACCAATATGAAACTCCACCACTTATTTCATAAACAGGTTACAATAAAAGTGCTTCATTTTTTACAATAAAATTGAACCAACAAACTCCGGTGAGCGATTCCTCACCCGAGGTTCTTCTCACCATGGGCACAGCAAATTCCCTTCTGGATACAGTCAGTGAGTTCAGCGCTAAAGATTTCATCTGGGCACACAATAAACGCATATTGGTTCCTCACCATCTTCCTCACGGTGATGTCAACGTCCAAGAGAAGCAATAAACTGATGGAAATGTCCATCGAAACCGGAAACATCTTTTACCTATTGAAGTTGCAATGCAGTCAAAATGGTGGCACGCAGCTGAGGCTGTACCATATGGCTCTCCGCACGCAGTAGCAAATAAACGTGCATCAGCAGTATTGTACAACGTCACAGAAGACAACTTGGGAGTAGCGCGTGGCAAAGTGAGTAGCGCGTGTACCCTTTGAATTTCAAATGTAAGCGCACTCATTACTTTTAAAACAAAAATTTACATTTTAAATGTCTCCGTCGCTGTTACTTTAAAATAAAGTACTGTCATCCTCAATCAAATTTAATAAATAGTCCCCCACCGACGTCACGGCAAAACACTGCACATTGTGCTCCTTACACAATTACTGCCAGCATCTTCTTTTTTTGGTTAGAATAAAATATTGCTGTTTACTCCCCTGTAGCATCGTGCGCATCCATCTCTTCACAGCTGATGGGCTGATGGACATGCGGCTTCAGTATCGAAATTGAATATCGCCACTATCGCAGCCTCAAAATGAAACAACACGTCCTTTTACGATGTGCTCAGTACATGAATGCAAATCGTTTCTCTCGCAGGGCCTCAAACAAATAAAACTGTATCTTTTTTCCCTCATGTTGCACATTTTGATGGTAAATGAAGGTAGACACGTCTTTCTTTTCAAACTCGAATATGTACTGGTAGTCACACGAGCACAGTTTATCATAGGTAAATAACACTTGAATGTAGATCTCTTAAATCCAACGTTGCCAAGAAAAACTCTCCCTCTCAAAGACGGAAACTAAAATGAAAATCAAAATTCAGGACAATGTAGTGTAAATAACCAGGGTGCTTTCATTAAATACCGTTTCCTCTTTGGGTTCAAAAAGTTCTCCAGTTGCAGTAGTCTTAAATTCTTAGTTGCAGTAATTCAGTCTTTTCTTCACGCATAGGCTCTGTACCTCGTCGCCAAAATTGTAACAAATTGAAGTCTTAAAGTCCAGTATATGAAACAGATTAGGTTTATTGAAGATAAGATTCAGGTCAGGTAGATAAAATAGAATAAAGTAGATCCAATAATAGAAACCCCACCAGGAGCAGATGGACTCCAGCTCAGCCTCAGATGTAACTGTCTCTCAATTCAAGCATACGCAATCAGAACCCTATGTGATATCATAGATGCATGCTGAGCAAGTTATAACAAACACTAAAGTAGGACAGAGAAAGAGGAAAAGCAGGATGTAACAGGAAGCCATTCATTTCTCCGAAGAAGAACAGGATATCTACAAACACTCAGCGGATTCTGGCCATAAAAACCAAACAAAAACCCCTCAATACCTGACCCCCATCCCCCCTCCCTGCACCCCTGCAGGTAGCATTCGCACATCCCCAACTCGCAGTGTGCCTGTCGCCCCCAACTAACTACAAGTATCTAAAAGTAGAAAAACGGAAGAGAACCTTACAACAGGTCGCCCGCCCCACCCCCCCAAACCACCAGTGAAATGCAAAAAGAGTCACGGATGAAAAATGGTCCAAAGGGGAGGGAAAAAAGGACTGCCCCAACCAGTCCCATTATGTCACCAGTTACTTTCGTTCAGCTCAGAGATGATGGCTAGTCATTGATCTTCTCCATCAGTTCGCGTCTGATCCCCAGCATCAGGACCCTCGGCCCTGTCAAGCCAGTCTGCGGCGACCTCTGGGTTATCGAAGAACCACGTTCTCCCGGCATGTTCAATTCGAAGACGAGCTAGAAACATCATTGAGTACTTCACTTCCCGGGCTCTCAACCGCCGTTTAATAGACATAAAGCTCTGCCGTTGTTTCTGTACCATCTGGGTGAAGTCCGGAAAGAACAGCAACTATGCATTCTTGTAGGTCAACGGGCCCGAGGACCGTGCCGTTTGCAGGATGGCGTCCCAGTCCCGGTAGTTCAGGACCCGGGCTATAAGAGGACGAGGAGGCGCCCCTGTCTTCGGGCGACCTCCAGGGACTCTATGGGCTCTCTCCACCGTAAAGAAGTTGCTGAGGCCTTTAGGCTTTAGATGTTGCAAAATAAGTTCCTCAACAAAAAGGTCCGGGGTCATCCCCTCGTATCTCTCCGGTACTCCCAGTATTCGGACGTTGTTGCGGCGTGCCCGTCCCTCATAGTCATCGAGCTTCCGATCGAATTGAGTCCGGGCTGCCCTTAGATCCCGGACCTCCTTCTGAAGGTCCGACACATCATCAATGAGACTTTTCGTCTTGACCTCCAAGTCTTTAACTTTCTCGGTTGTTTTTTTGAGGTCAGCTCTCATAAGACCCACTTCTATTGACACCGAGTCCAATTTAGTGTCCATCTTACCCAAGGAGGCTTGAATCCCAGTGCCCGCCACCATCAAATCTTTTACCAGATGTACATTTCTGGATTGCTTAAGGCATTTTCTGAACATTGACACTAATAATAAACCATTCATACCATACATACAAAGAAGCTAAAAGGTGTATATATATATATATACACATCCACATCTGAGACTATTGGGCCATAGCTTTGTGCCAAATTATTTTGGCCACTTATGTTTAAATAACATTTTGGAATGACTATATCAAAGGGTGATGATTTCATATAGATCATATGAATCTTATAGATTTTGTATATCTAAAAACAGAGGCAGGGGGATACCCTTTTTTCCCAGATGTGGTCTCAGATGTGGATGTGTATATATACACCTTTAAGCTTCTTTATATGTATGGTATGAATGGTTTATTATTAGTGTCAATGTTCAGAAAATGCCTTAAGCAATCCAGAAATGTACATCTGGTAAACTTTGTTGTATAATATTATGCATGTACTTTAAGGGTGGAATTTTATTGTACCTTTTTATTGTATTCTAGAGATACTGTTCTGATAAGAGACAACGTATAGTTCCTTCTTGACAAAGGTGGTGCAATATTGAGCAACAACACCGAAACGCGTCGACGCATTCTTTGTTTATTTTTAAATCTGAGGAACTATTAAGGGTGCTATCAGTTGAACATAAGTTACCCAATAATTTGATTCTGATCGGATGAACATTTCATGATGGTTTTCAATTGATTCACTTGCTTTTTGTCTCTTATGAATAATTTTATAATTTGTATATTATTGAAGTAATGTTGTTTTTAAATTATGAATTTGTGATTTTATGTCATTCCATTGTTATAACTGTATAATAAATTTTCGACAAACTGTACACCAGATATATTTAAAAAAATGTATTTCAATTTATGCTTTGTTTAATTCATATACATTCTGATATTTGACACTGGAATGAATGAGGAGTGTTTGAACTTGGATATCCCTATTATGCAAGGTGTTTTACTTAAGGGGCCCTCCTTTTGTTGATTACGTCAGTACCCAGCCCCTTGGTTGTCGGGTCACTCCCTCTTATTGTTTTTTACCACCCCAGTTCAGACATGGTCATAAGAAATCAGTCTGACCCTGTGCCTCATGGGAACAGTCCAGCCTGAACTGCCAAGCCATGCATTCCCTGGACCGGAAACAAGCTTCCTAGGACCGTTTTCTGGCATTCCAGACGTCTTCAGCCAGGCTTGCTTGAATCCAGTGGCAAAGTGAGCAAGGGACTCACGTCTGAGCATACCCTGCCAACTTATGGCAAACAAAGCGGTACAAAAGGTGGTGGTGATGGACGGAGCATCTGAACCAATCAAACACTCACACCCAGTCAACAGATCTGGGTTTAATCTATCACCGTTCTTTAGCCCATTCTGCCACCCCAGTTCAGACATGGCCATATGCAAATCAGTCTGACCCTGTGCCTCATGGGAACAGTCGAGCCGGAACTGCCAAGCCATGCTTTCCCTGGTCCGGAAACAAGCTTCCTAAGACCGGTTCTGCCATTCCAGCTGTCTTCAGCCAGGCTTGCTTGTATCCAGTGGCAAAGTGAGCAAGGGACTCACGTCTGAGCATACCCTGCCAGCTGGGTTCAAACTGGAATGGCATGGTGAGCAAAAAAACGATGGATTTAGGGCCAGATCTCTGTACAGGGGTGAATGTATGACATTGTTCTGCATTCTGTCCATCACCTGTTGTTTTTGCATTTTTCACCCCGAGTGGGACGGGTATGCTCAGACGTGAGTCCAGTGCTCTCTATGCCACTGGAATCAAGCTATCCAGGCTGATGAGGGCTGAAAGCCCCAAACCGGTCCTTGAATGCTTGTTTCCAGTCCAGGGAGGACCTGGCTTGGCATTTCGGGCTGGACTGTTCCCATGGGGCACTGGGTCAAGACTAATTTGCATATGGCTGGGTTCAAACTAGAATAGCATGGTGAGCAAAAAAACGATGGATTTAGGCCCAGATCTCTGTACTGGGGTGAATGTATGACATTGTTCTGCATTCTGTCCATCACCTGTTGTTTTTGCATTTGTCACCCCGAGTGGGACGGGTATGCTCAGACGTGAGTCCCGTGCTCTTCATGCCACTGGAATCAAGCTATCCAGGCTGATGACGGCTGAAAGCCCAAAACCGGTCCTTGGATGCTTGTTTCCAGTCCAGGGAGGACCTGGCTTGGCAGTTCGGGCTGGACTGTTCCCATGGGGCACAGGGTCAAGACTTATTAGCATATGGCTGGGTTCAAACTGGAATGGCATGGTGAGCAAAAAAACGATGGATTTAGGCCCAGATCTCTGTACTGGGGTGAATGTATAACATTGTTCTGCATTCTGCCCATCACCTGTTGTTTTTGCATAAGCATATTAAGCAGTTTTTCAATAAGATTCCAGCTTTCACGCATGTCATACGATCATTAAAGCATGTACAATTCTACTTTTCTTTATTGTTTTATCATTTCCCTTCCCTATAATCAATATAATTTCTTCAAAATATAGGGCTGTAAAAGGCAGATAGCCCCAATTGTCTACAAAAAAAGGTGAAATAAGCTTTGGAAAAACCCGTAGTTCTAGCTTGTAATTCATTTTCTTTGTAATAATTGTTAGAGTTGTAGACAAAATCGGTGAAACATCAGAATGGTGTTTAATTATTTTATTCACAAGCACAATATATTATATTGGATTTGTTCGATTCAGCCAGTTTTCTTCAAATTGGATTCATTTTTAAAGCAGCAGCGGTTACTTTAAGGAACACTGGCTGCTTAGAAAAAACCTGTTTGGAAATTCAAAAGCACGAGTCGTGGGCTGCTGTTCCTTGCAGATCACCTGCCCTGTATTTTCAGCCAGTCATTGGGGGTCACAAATAGCAATGCGTCTAATTACTATTCATTAGGCAGGCTGTTCTGTGACCCTGTCTGTGTTGTGTGTGAATTTAGTTTTTTTGTGGTGTGATGCAATAGTACATAGGTCACATGCAAAATTACAGGCTGCTAGCAAAGAGTTGGTGCGCAAATGGAATCCCTTTTTGCAACCAGTTTCTCCGGCTTTAATTTAACCATGATTTTTCTAGTACAATGCAAGGAAAATCACAATTTGTCATCAGGTTTCAAAGTCCTTCCCTGGCAGTGGCATCAACAGTGGGACACGGCTAAACCCAGATAAAAACTGTGGCTCCTGTGCTCATCCTCAAGTAGCAGTCAAATGTGGTTGCTGGTTTACATTTTCAAACTGAGTGCCACGCAACTAGAAGAAAACCATTGATTAATGTTGATTAATGCATCTGTATAATAACGCATTGATGGCTGGGGACACGGATCTTGAGTGGGTTACTACAGATGCTCTGTTACATGAATTGAATAGATAGGACGCCTGGCCATATTTGTAATATAATTGGTATATCTCAGCATTGTTTCTAATATTAAAATAACTATTGGCAAAGACAAAAGGTCTGGTGATCACTGTCAGCCTTTTGTCTTTTGTCAGTGCTTGTTTTGTTCATGGTTTTTGTAAAGCTTTACTGTTGAGGAAGCTGCCAGACACATGCCAGTATGAAAAAAGACACTGGCAACAAGCAAAAACATTGTTTGGGTTTCAAAAACCACACGTTGCTATAACAGTTCTTCTCGTTAAAGGGAACTACTTTGTGTTTGAATGTGCTTCTTGTGAAAGAGCAGAATGCCACCAATCACAGTAAAGTTAGCCAATGGCTCAAATGGGATGATCCATTGTCCTATACTGTAGGGGCAGAAGAAAAAAGTGACTGACACAACTATTGACAAACGGTCATTAAGTTTACGAAAATCAAAAGGCCTTGGCTAATGCCAGACCTAAAAAGGACTGCACCAGTTTGTTGTGTGCATCCTAAAAATAAACAATGGATATTCAAATGAAAGATTTTACATAACTGCATGCAAGGTAAAAGCAATCTATAATATATTTCAAGTAAACAGGCAGCCAAGCTCTGTTCTACCAGCACATTTGAGTGATTTGAAATAGTCCTTTGCTTGACCTTGGCTGATACTTGCCTTCACTTCGATTGGTCTATTGAATCACAGAAGTACTCCTGTGGTTGTCATGGGGACGATTTGCAACCTTTTGAGACACATCGTACATTCAAATGAAGCTGCATTTTGAAACTTATACCACATAGCCGTGTTTTCTATGTTAATTACGTGCGTCAACATGTGTTTGTTTGACATCTTTTAAATCTAAAAATACAAATTAGCTGTGCACTGTAAACAGAGTGCTTAACGCACAGTTTAAATACTAAATCCAGCGAATGTTTGCACGATCTATGGAGGTAGAGCAATAGGTTATTGAAATAATGTACTCAATGCAAAACTCATCCTTTACCTTCTCTACGCATCACCTACATTCAACAACAACATAATAATCAACATGAACATGGCCTACATGTAAAATATCAGATCCCCGCTACACAAAGGTATGCAACACCCCATTGCAAAGTAGGCCTTGAAGTAGATTTGACATAACTCTCTGTTTACAAATGGCAGCTAAAGCAAACTATGGGCCAGATGTAGGAAGCCTAATACCTGTCGGTAACGGGCCGAAATTACCGAATTTCGGCCGTTACCGACCGGTATTAGGCTTTTCAGATGTAGGAGGCCACATTTCAGGATTTGTACCGAATCGTTAATTTAAGAAATCGTAAATTACTGAATTCTTAAAATACCGATTTGGTAAATTACCGAAACTGTAATGTAGGGAGCACTCAAGTGAGTGCTTCTTACATTTAAGGATTAGTTATTTACCACCAACTATTAGTTGGTGGTAAATAACAAATTCCTTTTAAAAAGCAATTTTTTGCTTTTTATTCAGCGCCATGTGGCTGTGTGGCACATGTGCACCCATGCACTATTCAGGGGTGCAACAGGGTGTCAATGTGACACCCTGCCACCCTTGAAAGGGTTCCCCCTATTACCGATTCGGTATTTACCGATTCGGTATTTACCGATTCGGTAATTCCCATTCATTCCTATGGGCCTCCAGGCCCATAGGAATGAATGGGAATTACTGATTCGGTAAATACCTATTCTTAATTACCGAATCTTATTGATTCGGTACTTTTTACCGAAAAATGATCTACATCCCATTTATGTATTCTTAAATACCGAATCGGTAAAATTCGGTAGTTAAGAATAGGTAAATTGAGATTACCTACATCTGGCCCTATATTTGTGACTGTAGCAAGCCAATTACTAGCACCCTAAAGGGATTAATCCCGGACAAGGTAAACATTAACCTTTAGAAAAGTGATACTGGACCTCTTAACATTTACCAAAGTGACCAAAGTGCAAAAACTACTGCAATGAAGCGATCTCACCACATTGCCCAGGAAAACACACATGAAACTAATAATACTGTTGGAAAACGGCAGTGAGGAAGACCTACTGTTATCTTCAAATTATGAATGCTCAGAATTGGTCTCAGACTCTATGGGGCATATTTACTAAGAAGTGGTGGAGTGTGGCATCACCGATAAACAATCTTTAAATGGCATTTTATAATTTCTATGTGTGCTGATTAATGCATCACACATAGAAATTGCAAAACGTCATTTTTTTAAATTATTGTTTATGTACAGAAAGGGACACTTTCCTGCACATAAGCAATCAATGGCATTTAGCTGTTTCCATGTGTGCTGCACACATAGAAACAACAAAAACAAGGAGAAATTAAACATTTCTTCTAATTTCACCAGGTTACAAAAAGGTTTTTCCTGGTCTTAATTTTAGTGCTGCCTCCTATTTACGCCACCTTTGTAAATAGGGAGCATCGTCAAAATCAATGGGTGTTGCAGCGGACGCCCACTGCAACACCCATTTCCCTCCCTTTTCACGCTAAGTATAGCGTTTAAGGGTGCCTTTTTTACAATGGCATTGTAAGGCCACGTTAAGTGGCTTCATTCTGCCTTGTAAATAAGGCGTAGCCCCTATCACCACTACAACGCCCTGAAAAATGACATTGTGGTGGCGATATGGCTTGTAAATATTCCTCGATCTTTTTATTGAAGCACCCATATGTCCATTCAAACTTGGAAATCGCAATAAAACGAACATGTCTATAAATCAAACTTCTTACAGTCCTGTATCCCAGTTCAAAGGATCGTCGAACACTTCTCTTACTGACATGAGGGGATGCAGGCTCTGCAGAGACAAAGCCATTGGTCATATTATCTGCTTCAGCCTAAAATTATTCAATTTGCGTAAAAAATATACATAGGCAGTTTTCAGATAGGCTATTGTAAGGACTGTCACAGAGGCCATGAAACGTTGTATTAATACACAGTGAAAGTCTCTTATTAGAAAATTTATGAAACATGTATGACATGCATTCTACTATCTTGACTAAAGCGCTCGAGAGACAATTTCAAGTTCACTTAGTTTATTTGAAGTTCTCATACTGTTTTGATTCCATATGTATTATAAACATTGATAAGCGCGTCTAAAGTGGTTAACAATATTGTATGTATATTCCCATGATTTTATTTTATTGTAATCACTGATTAATACAGTAAATTTCTACTATTTTAGTAGATGGGTTTTCTTATACAAGTCTCTTCGCAAAAGATTCAAATTTACTTAATTATCCCAAAATTTAAAAGGGAGAAATAAAAAAGAAAAACAAAACAGATTTTTCAAGAATTCACAACTTCCATGGCCGAATGAAAAAAATGAGCAAAGCCAAAATAAGCTGCCCTGCCCACAGAGCTATTGACTTTGCCAATGCATGTTTTCTATAGTTTAATATTTGTGTACCATTGCAAAGAAATCACATGATGGTAAACCTGTGGAGGCAAACTAATGTTAAAATATAACAAAAAACAACTTCAAGATGGTTATCACTGCATGAACATGGACACACATACACAGGCCCGGACTGGAAACCAAAACCGGCCCTGGCAAAGTGCTCGGCCGGCCCCCCACAGGGTTGGGGGTGCAGCCGAGCTATTTGCCAGGGCCGGTTTCAGCCGATTTTGTTACAGGGGCCGATATTGCAGCTATGCTGCAAAAACGGCCCCCGGGGGCCCAAAACCAGCCCCCACCCTGGCGGCCCACCAGGGAAATGCCCGGTGCCCGCAACCGCCAGTCCGGCCCTGCACATACAGCGATCTCTGAAAAGTCCTTGTCCTACAGAATAACAAAAAAATATCCCAATATATATATAGTACATCCACATGTAAGCGCATTCCAGTGGCCTTCTCAGAATGCTTTTTGACATAGAAAAAGTTAAAAGATGGTCGCCAACATGGTCACATGCATGCACATGATCAGTCATCTTTGAATGGTGTTCTAATTCTTAATTAATAATAAAGTATGAGAAAACTTGCTCGAAGATGGCTACTTACAGCAGTGCCAAAGGAGGATTTAGCATGCTGCTAGTGGTAGTGAGCAGTCAGTAGCAGCAATGTGTCAGGAGCTGGCAGGCCCTTGAAAAAAATGAAAACATTTGAAAATTATATAGGGGAAAAGTAATTCATTTGTTAAAAGAAGCAAAACATAGACTCATCAGCACTGATACTGGAAGTAACTATTTTTAGGAGAAAGTGCACACTGTGCATAGGCAAATTGTCATCACTCACTGTGAGGGAAGCCAATGGCTGTCCAATTACCCTATGCCCTATTCTGTGGTGGATGGAAAAAAAATATGTTTGACACCTTAACATACCAATGTATGAACATTATCTTCTAAATGTATGTCCTTGCTTCTTCCATCTGGTATGATGACAAGTAAAGTTCGAATAAAAAGTAGCGATGAATTCGCAAAGACCCAATGAATACTTATAAATATATGTAAAACAAATATATAATAACCATAAAACCTACAAAAACTCATTTCATAGGTAAACAAAAAAACAGCCATTGTCTGTCCCTAAAGTGCTGATGCACCCCGACAGAAAAATCCCCACTAATTAAAACAACTTAGCATAGTTTTCCTTCAATTAAAAAAACATTTTAAGAAGGAACACATATTTGCACAATTAGAATTAGATGGGGAGTTAAGTTGTTGCAAATAAACCAGGGCAGAACCACAATGTCTTATACCCTGTTCCCTGATAATTAGAATTTTAAACACTTTTGGTAAAAACAGAATATATTTGACAAAAATAGGTAACATGAAGTAGACTCTATGGGAAAGATTAATCACATGGGCATATTAATATTTTGGTTGGGTCAAAATGGCCAAGTGGGAAACAAATGTCCCATCTCATGAAACCTAACCTGAATCGGGTTAATAGTATTCTATCCCAGGTACTGTCTATCCACTCTAGATGTGGCTTCAAGCACAGGCAGCTGGAATGTAAGGAGGGTGTAGTGTTGGGCCCTAGGCCCTCATTGCGGCGCTCATGGAGACACGGACACAGGGTCGTGGGTTACTAAACTGGCCAAGAGCACGTGCGCTCCGCCCTATTTATTAACTGTGTCACCTGACTCGTGACATCAGTGGTGGGTGGGTGTAAAGTGTAGGTTTACATGACACAACAACTAGAACGTGTCCAGCAGGACACTACATTCCTCCCCAACTTCATAAAAGTTGAGACAAAACAAAAGTCCAAACCTGTGGGAGGAAAAACACAAAATATGCAAACTCATAATTTTAGAAAGAGTCTCTTCAGCTGCTTGCTATATGACGACGGTGGAAATTTCCAGCTGAAACATTCGTTCTCTTGGGCTAGACGTCCTGGTCCTCGGTGGGCGTGCTCTTCTGGACTTGCGCCATGGCAGTGTGTTCTTCAGTCAGTTGAGAGCTTGATCATGGGGTGACGCCGAACAGGATGACCAGAAGGTAGACTTGATGGAGGTTGTCTTTTACTAGTCCGTCGGGTTTCTTCACTGTAGGCAGCTTGGCTTCACATTGCAAAGGAGTGAGTGGTTGAAAGGCATCCTTCTCACTGGGACGCCCCTCTCGCGGGTGTTCTCCTGCCACGAGATGTCCCGGAGGCCCTCTTCTTCAGGTTTCCGCTGGGCAGGGTGTTCTCTGCAGCGTTGCTCCAACTCCACAAGCCGGTGTGAATGTAAGAGGCGATGAGATTACTACCATGCATCCGTAGCTCCGCCTGGAGGGTGGCTGTTGACTCTTTCCTTTGCGCACAAGTTCCCCTTTTTCCTGGGACGTGCAGGGTAGACGGCGACGAATCCATCTCTCGTGTCGGGACCCTCTGCCACCGGTGTCCCTGAGGCCTTTGCCCCTTGGATATCCACGGGCTGGTGTGGGGTGGTCAGTTCTCCCTCTGCTGGGCGTCTGAGCGTTCTCCCCATCCAGACTTCCGCTCAATCCCAAAGGTGGGTGTTGCCAATGGTCCAGCCTGTTCATTCCTGCAGTCGACGGGTTGTCAGAGGACTTGTAGGTAGAGGTCTGTTCTTCACCTAGTGCTACTGATGTTCCTCTGGACTTGTAGGCCCTTGTATTCGATGTTGTGGTCCGTGTCACCTTCTCTTCTGGTGGGTGTGCAGACTTGTCACACCGCTCCTCACCTTTCTGGATGTTGCTGTTCTTGATGGCGTCGTGCCACTTGACTCCTTTCTTTTTCTCTTTCCTTCGTGGCGTCGAGCCCTTCTACTCTGTTTTCCTTTTCGCGGCGTGGTCTGGTCATCTCGCTGCTCTTGTCCTCCTAACCAGGCTTCTCCGAGCGGCGTGCACTCCTCCCGTTTCCCTCTGGTCTTGTCCTGGCTCTAGGACACGGTCTTCTTTTCTACTCTGTGACTGGACCAGTCGCCGCGACCTTCTCCTGTTAATGGTTATATTTCTGGTTCTTAAGGGTGTCGAAGTTCGTTGGTTCCTTGGTCGCAGACCACGTCATACTTGAACTTCTTGCCAGTCTACACTGCCGGTCGCTGGCAGTGGTGTTGATTGGCGCAGGTGCCGATGGCTGGGGTGATGGTGGTTGCCAGCCATTTAGAGATTCGGGATGATAGGTGTTGGGGACTTGCTGGGAGCGTTGGATGTCTGGAGAAATTTGGCAGCCATGTGCCTCCGCTTTGTTGATGTTGGCCTTAGGTGGCGGCTTGACACGTAGAGTGTTCGGTTCCTCTCTTGCCTGTTGGGGGGCCACTGCCGACCCCATCTTGAGGCGATGAGAGAGCGGCCGCTCAATGCTGATCTCCACCCTTGGCATCTGCGGACGAGAGCAGGGAAGCCGACTGACTCAGACTGCCGACGCTCGGGGATGGACGGTCGCCTGGGGAAGCGTTGGGATGAGACGTGGACTGCGCTTGCCGCGGCTTATGTTTGGTTCATCCGTGGGGCTGTATCCTGGGACGTCGGTCCGCCTTGGTGGCTGTCTGGCGTGTCAGGGTGTGCTTCTTGGCTGGCTGTGAGTCCTCGGTGTTCTCCCTTTGTTGGCTTGTTCAGTCCACCTGTGCTCATCCGGTCTTAGGGGTGACAGAGCTGTCACTCTTCTTTTCTTCGAGGGCGTTGCGTTTGGACCTCGAGGCGGCGCTGTCGTGGCACCGGCTTCTGTTTTTGCTCTGGTATGCTTGTCTGGACTAGTCACTTGGTGACGTGTTTCTTGCTCGCTGGGCGACGTGACGTTCGGTCTTGTGTCGCTGGTTGTTGGAGCACATGGTGCTGTGGCGGCCTGCCACGTGGGGTGTGAGACTCCTCTCTTGCCGGTCTTGGGTCGTGGCTGACTCCGTCTTCAGGCAGGGTGAGGGAGGACACCGTGGGTGGTCTTCGGCCTACTGTAGGGCTTTGCTGTGGTGGTGGAGATGTGTGTGCTCTCCGACCTGCGTTCAGCAGTGTTTCTGCGTGGAGAGGTTTCCTGGGTGCTGACTGCGCAGTCAGGTTCACAGGCGCGACCTCCTGCGCGTTTCGGGCTTTGCGTGCCCTTTGAGTGCTTGGTCTCGTTTTTGGATGCTTTCTTCTGGCGCTTGGGGTGCCGGAGTTGTAGCTTGTGATTGTGTTTGCTCCCTAGCAGGGAGCAAGTGATGCGATCTCCCCTCTGGTGGTGGCGTTGGGCAGCCGCTGGTGGTGCGTGCTTGGCACCCGTCGGTCTTGTGCTGTCGTTAGCCACCAACAGACTCTTGGCAACATCTGTAGCTGTATAAGTTTGGACTTCTCGAGCTCTTTGCTGCGTGGGCGTTCGGAGTTTCTCCATATTAACCATTTGGCAATGCCTTGGGCTCTTCTCTGCCGTTGTGTTGGGATGCATGCTCTGTCTCTGGCGTGACTGCAGGCACTTGCTGTGAACTTGCAATCGCTTTGTGCTACTCCTGTGAGCTGATGAGGGTGGTTCCTGGCTGTGGCTCGGAGCTTGACTGGTTGTGAGTCTACTACTTAGGCTGGACTTCAAGGGAGTAGGCAGCCTAGGGCCCTTTCTGTGGAGTCATTGGTCTCACTCTCTTCCCTTTGTCGTACAGTAGGGCTGTTCCAACAGAGACGTTGCAGCCTGTGATTTCCTTGGCTTTGCCCAGTGCAGCTGAGGCTTTCACGCTGTGGGAGTGTTTCTTCAGAGCTGACCTCTGAACTGTGGTTTCTTTTGCCCTTTTGTTGTGTTTGCCTTGCTTGTTACACTGAATGTTGCCAGTAGCAGGGAAGTGGCTCTGTAGTTGCCGTGTAACCTTGTCAGGACAGGTTTCCTCAGGTTGTTGGCCTTTCGCATTGGAAAGTGTACAATTTCTCCTTAGTGCAATAGTTAGAAATGGCCACTAGGTGGCACTGTCGTGCAATTAGGTGTTCCGATCGTTTCAGGCGTCTTGACTGAGATCGAAGTATGTCCTTAAGTGGAGATGCAGGTGCGGGGCGCCTGCAGGGTTAGGGCGACTCCCATCGGCCCCCAGATGCTCAGGGCCGTCTCACAGTACTGGCTGTTTCTCAGTCCCTACCGGCCATGACTACTTTAATGGGGGGCCGTGACCTGCTGTCAGAGTTGCCTTTGCTGTGTCCCCGGGCGCTCGCAGTGCAGGGGCTGTGTAAAGTTCATCGGGCTGCCCTTGGCTTCAGGACAGCCCGGCTGTATTGGAAGAGTGTTTTCTTCTTTGTCTGAGGTGGCAGTCTCTCAGCTGGACTCGTGGTGCAGTGCTGCGTTCGACCGCTAGATGGCACGGCCGGAGCTTGTGCCGTGTACTGCAGCAGCTCCCCCCTTCGAAGGTAGGCCACCCGGGATGGAGCCGCTGGCCGGATCTACCAGTGGGCCACTTCTGAAACTTGCGGAGTCTGCCACGGCTCTCTCTGTGTGCTGCTGGAGCCTGGGGCCGTCCGGTGGTGGCATTCGGCGCTGGGTCTAGGCGCTTGCTGGCAGGCCGGAACCTATGGCCGCGTGCCTACCTCTGGACCGCTTTGAGGAAGGTAGGAGGGGCCCAGCAGGGATGGTGCACGTGGGCTGATTAGCTCGCTGAGGGTGACGGAGGTGCTGTAAGTGTGGGCCACGCAGCATGTGTACCTTTGCATCCGGCTCACAGGGGTGCAGGCTTCGCATCGGGCAGCAGCCTTTACTTCTTCCCTCACTGTCTGTACGTGCCCCAGACTGACTCGAATGCGACTATGGGGGTTTCGCAGTGTTGCTAGGTGGCACGGAGTTTGCTGGGCCCTCGATCAGCGTCAGCTCCGCTTCCGCTGCCTGTGTGTTGAGTTGCGCAGGAGCGGGCGCAGGGAAGGTCTGGAGGCTTGGCAGGCACGGCTCCTCGCTCCCTGTCCGTTGCAGGGTGGGTGTCCTGACAGCATGGGGTTGCGGCGGAGATTGACGGGTGGCCTCTCTTACCCTTGAGCGGCTGTCTGGCTCCCTGTAGGCTGGACTGTTGAGCGATGGTCCTCTCACAGGCTGCGGCGGTCCGTCTTGTATTCGGGGGCTTTGTGGTGTGCTGTGAGCTTGGCAGTGGATGCGTAGTTGGCATCGCGGGGCACTCGCCTGTACCGGGGTCACATGTCCTCTCCTTCACATTTAACGCTGGTGGGCGTGAGACATGGCAGGCCTCCGGTCGTTACTTTCTGGACGTGGAGATTGCCTCAACCACTGTGGAGGGCTCAGTGGGGGTGCCGCTTGACGGGACGTATTTCCTCCCCCACGAAGGATGATGAGGCGCAGAGCAGCGGGCACGCGGGGCCGTCTACCCGCCTCGTCGCCAATGTAGTGTTGGGCCCTAGGCCCTCATTGCGGCGCTCATGGAGACACGGACACAGGGTCGTGGGTTACTAAACTGGCCAAGAGCACGTGCGCTCCGCCCTATTTATTAACTGTGTCACCTGACTCGTGACATCAGTGGTGGGTGGGTGTAAAGTGTAGGTTTACATGACACAACAACTAGAACGTGTCCAGCAGGACACTACAGAGGGGTGGGGCAGACAAAAATAAAAGTAAAAACAAGAGTAAACATAAAAAAAGCCCACGTACCTTCCTGTTGCGACATCCTCCTCCTCGCTCTTGTTTTCTCCAGGCAGGCTCCAGGAAACTGCAGTAACCAATCCTGGTGCTGCGCTCATGCTGCACCAGGATTGAAGGGAGCAGCCTTTCTCGCCGCTCCCAAGGGCACTGGAGCCCTATGTTGTCTCTAACCCAGCTGTCTAATACAGCAGCTTTAGAGAGGTATAAAATGCACATGTCTGGCTGGCCGTCACAAGACAGCCGGCCAAAAAGATATGCACACTTTAAACTTAAAGTGCCCTGCCTGACTGGTGCAAAAATAACAATTGAAGGACAGAATGCAGAACAATTGCATACATTCACCCCAGTACAGAAATCTGAGCCTAAATCCATAGTTTTTGGCTCACCATGCCATTCCAGTTTGGACCCAGCCGTATGCAAATCAGTCTTGACCCTGCGCCAAATGGAAACAGTCAAACGGTGGATTTAGGCACAGGTCTCTGTACTGGGGTGAATGTATGACATTGTTCAGCATTCTGTCAATCAATTGTTCTTTTTGCATCTGCCTGACTGGCAGCAGCAGGAAGCCCCCCTCCTGACATTCAGGAAAGGGTTTTGAAAAATAGAATGGAAATAAATAAACTTTATTACCATTTTATTTTTCTATCTCTGGGGCAATTTATTAGTGGGGCGACGCTCCTCCGACTTATAGGTGGAGAAAACCGTGGTTCCAAGGCTGATGTAGTTTGAAGCACTGCATACTCCCTTACAGTGATTTTTGGAATTTTAATGTCCTCCCTTTGACAGCTCCTCATCACCCTAAAAGTGTTTTTCACCCAAACCATATCAGTTTTTGCCATGGCAGTGGGGTTGGAAAAGAGGGCCGGCCTCTCTAGGTTCATCAGTTTCGTCTTGATATATTTGAGCTGGGGAGGCTCAGTCCTGTATCACAGGATAGACAATCGGTAATGATATCTGTATTAAATAGGGCATGTGGATTCTCCCAGATTGAGCACCACAAACCCCGAGGAGACATTTCAATTATGACATTCACCTTTTTCACCCCAAGCTCCTGGTGTGTGATACAGGTTTGCCATGCAGGTGGGTCACCCAGGAGCCACCTGAGCACCCTGTTTTATTCTCCCTAGAGGGAACTGACAATGGAATAAGCCCATAAACCCAACCATTAGGTGACAATAGGGAGACACTTTCTTCCTAACGCCTCCAGCAGAGGAGTCACTGCTTTTTTACCGATGAGGGAGGTTAAATTAAAGATAAGCCCTGCTAAACTCACAAATCTGAGGTGCACTTTGACAATACAAGGTCCCCAGTTACGCCTTGCATCAAAAACAACACCCAAATATGAACATTTCAGAGAAATAGAAACAGAGTGACCCTTCAAATGTACTCCTCACATCTTGTGCTGCCTAGGATCTCAAGCCATAATACAAGTTTTGGTTTAGTTGGTTACAAGTACAGCATCGTCTTAATAGAGTAGGACTGGATTATTTTTATTGCCAATTAAGAGGACATCCAGAACTTTGTCTGACAGGGCTGTGCCTAAACCATTAATGTACAAGAAGAACAGTATCAGGGCCAGGTCACAGCCCTGGAATACCCCTCTTCCCAGCTTAAAACTATACAAAAGCTTACCCGAAGGGCCATACCTTACTGAGGCTAAAAAGTCATGATGGAGTGATAGCCAAAATTCCACTAAGTTGCCATCCACCCCTAGGATAATCAGGATCTCTCATAAATGTAAATCTTACTACACTATCGAAGGCGCAGGACAGGTCCATAAAGGCTAGGCAGACGGAGCCCTGCTTGATGACGGTAGTCAGCATATGCAGATTCAGGCATTGTTCCACTGTGTCAAGCCCATCACAAAACCTGTACTGCACCTCCAACAGCATGTCCGTTTCCCTAACCCAGGTTAAGAGGTTCTCCCTGCCAGCTTTGCTGCTGAATCCAACAAGGATGTTGTTTGAGAACAACCTGGCGATTGAGGGTTGACCGTTTTAAATATTGGCACAATGATGGCAGTATGTCAAGACTCTGGGAGTACCGATTTGATGATGACATGAAAACAATTACACAATAAGGGTGCCCAAAATCTGGGATAGATTTATACAGGTCCTTGGCCACCCCATCCGGCCCTCGTGCCTTGTTTGATGTGTGCTTAATGATATTCCCTGTAATTTCATCAAGGGGAAATTGCAAGGCTTGGGGAAATATCACCTCCTCCTCATCATGCTGATTGGACTAACAGAGTCATATAATTCTTTGAAATGGTTGACCCAGTCCTCAGGGCTTATGATGGTAATACCAGAATTGGTTTTAACATTTGCAGAATTAACATGATTGGCCACAGCCAAGTAAGCCCTGGTATCTTTCATTCTACAAGCCATGAACAACTTCCCAAAAGATTAATTGTATATATCTTGACTCCTATTCTGTTGGGGTGCCTTATACTCACCTCTGCAAAGTTGAGTTTTGCAGATATCACCAGACTTTTTCTTCAGTGCTTCATGGAGGTTCATCAAGGCCTTCCTGCAGGTTGATCAACACATTTGACCTCATGGTCCCTTGTTCTGGTCTGATAGGTTTCATGAACAAACTACACACTACTATTCCCAACTGGGCAAAGTGGAGGGCCACAACACAGTGGTCATTGGTGGGACTAAGGCAGTTGAACACTATGGGGAGGTGCTCTCACATAATTTTGACATAAGGCCTTTTGGATCAGTGGTTCTCCATGCCAGGCGGTGACCTTGAGACCTAACATTTATAGATGGTGGGCCCGATTCACAGAACTAACTTAAGACAAAATCCTAAACTTACTACTTTTGGTATTCACAGAAGTTAGGATTTTGTCTTAAGACAGACTTAAGACAGACTTAAGACAGACTTTAAGTTAGTATTCTGTCTTAAGTCTGTCCTAAGTCTGTCTTAAGACAAAATTCTAACTTCTGTGAATACCAAAAGTAGTAAGTTTAGGAATTTGTCTTAAGTTAGTTCTGTGAATCGGGCCCTATGTGCCCACACTCTTGACACCTCTCCAGTGCTTAATTTTTTTTTAACTTTCTTTTTATTAAACAGTTTCTTCAGACAAAATTCAGTACAGTAAATAGATAAAATGAACCATAGTAGGCAGTGAGTCAAAGAGTTTACACCTAATCCATTTACAGTGTTATATTCAACCAGCGCTCATGGCTTTCATGGCTTTCAGGATCTTCCTTCTGTAACTTAGCACCGCAACCCTCTTCCCTTCCCCTCCCTGTGTGCCCCGCCCTGATGCTATAAACCCTCCAGGCGTCCCAGATCTTTTCCCACTTATGGGGACAACTACTCTCTTGATTGGCCTGTTGGAACCAATCTAAATCTCTTTTCCGAACTCCAATCTTTGGAGCCCCAACAGCTCCCTATGCTCGTGCAATATTACTTTTTGCCACGCCATCTGCCAGCCTGAGCCATGTTTTCTCATATTTTGGCCAAACTACCTCTCCCGTCACTCCCAGTATTTGCCATTGTGCATCAAGCAGGACCTGTAGGCCCACTACTGTTGTCATTACTTGGGCAACCGCTCACAAATATTGTTGAATTTTGTGACAGGACCACAAAGTATGGAAGAATGTGACTGTCTCCTCACACCCACAGACATATTCGTCTGAGTCGCAATAGCCCATGCAATGCTGCAATGTCCTAGGGGCATATGATCTATGCAGGATCTGAAGTTGAATCAATTGGAACCACACCCGTAAAGCAATTTCCCTGGGGTTCTGTATGGCATCCACCCAATCGTCATCCTCCAGGATCCCTACATCTGATTCCCATGCCATTTGTGAAATCCTCGCAGGCGCCAAACTCACTCAGCAGATCGCAGTCCGAGAGTGGGGTTTGCTACATCAACCTAGCACTCCACCCTAATAATTTTGTGGCTTTCTCCCACACCCGTATCACTGTCTGTGTATGCATCAGAAGTGACTTTTCACAATTCGTACTGTAGAGAACGGTCGGGTAACTGGCTTTTCCCATCGCTAGGGGGTCCACTCGATGCGTGGGCTTAGAGGTTGGTGCAAAAACCCAGTGATTGATGTTAATGAGGTGAGATGTCAAATAGTAGTTCCTAATGTCCGGAACCGCTTGATCAACCTCATATACCCCTCGTTGCAGTTTGTGTAGCACAATGCGTGGGCTACCTTCCTCCCCACAACAGGGTATGTTGCTTTGCCTCAATCGCGCGGAAGAGAGCCTCCGGTATCTGGTATTGGGTATTTTGCAGTACATACAGCAGGCGGGGAAGAGCCATCATTTTGAATAAAACTGCCCTGCCCATGAGGGACACAGGCAGGAAACGCCAGTGGGCCACATCCTTCCATAACCACTCTAGTCGGGCGATCACATTTCGTTTCAGAAAGTCCTCTTTCAATTTAGTGATCCAGATACCTAGATACTCCAATGATTTATTTGAGCCGGTGGTTTCCGGTGCTCAGCCCCTGCACTTAATTGGCTACTGGTGCTCTGCAACAACACTTAATTGTCAACACTGCACTTAGGACAGTCTGCCGCATTGTGGCACTGCTCATCTAATTTAGAGCTGAGCAGAACAGGTTGTTTATGAATACAATATACATTAAAAATTACTAATACCTGCTTCGCGGACCTGGAATAATCTGAACTGTTGAACTTGCAGCCAAGAGATATGGTCAGTAGTTGTTTTGGCAGTGATGAAAGGAGCAATGGTTGGTGAAAGTTGCAGTCACCTCCGAGTCAGGGTCCTGCCACTTAATATTTTACAAATTAAGCACTGCACCTCTCCCCCTCCTGGAGATACATAAGCCAACACTTAAAGGGTTGTAGTCACTGTATTGCCGTTCTACAATTTCCCCCCTAGAAGCCCTGTCCAGCAGAGCTTAAGAAGCACAAATATATTCAATGACTAAGCAATGCTCTCCCCTTTCAAAGGTGGCTTAAGCTAGATAGAACAGATCTAAGAGTTTATCAACATTAGTGAGATCATATGAATTTATAATTTGAAAAAGAGCAGGATCACTCTGGTCCCTGGGCTGGTTTTCACAGCCTTTACTAATGCTATCAAACATAGAGCATTCACTTCCCTCTTGTGTTAAACCACGTTTTGGATTGAGGACCCCACCTAAAATAATTTGATACCCTTTATGGAGGGAAGGAAGTTTGACTCAAAATACCCATTGTAAAAATTACTTAATACAATATTCAAGCCATTGGACCACATAGATGACAAGTCTTGAACTAGATCGCTACTGCTGGTGATCGGGCTAATTTTGCACTCCAGGGTTACTTTGAATAAGCCCACTAGTCCCACCTTTACCCTGCCAGAGAAAGATGGGACTGCACGGACCATATAAGAAATATAGCCATCTAAGCTGATGACTTTGGTGGCCCAAGTCTCTTGGAAAAAAATATATTTGCGTATAAAATCACCCCAGTTCTCACTATACACTTTGCTAGCAAGACCAG
Source organism: Lissotriton helveticus (assembly GCF_964261635.1). Taxonomy (NCBI): domain Eukaryota; kingdom Metazoa; phylum Chordata; class Amphibia; order Caudata; family Salamandridae; genus Lissotriton; species Lissotriton helveticus. Next base: position 1,405,827,137 of record NC_136063.1, on the reverse strand, counting down.
CGATATTCAAAAAGAGTATGTTAACCTCTTGCATAGAGTCAATTGAACTGGCAGAATTTACCACGCCTGTTACTAAGGTACATGCTTTAGATTGAGCCATGGCTGGGCACCCGCTGTTTGTTAAATCAAGAAGTGGACTGGGCCAGACAACTGGATAGCTTACTCCAAAACTAACATCCTGGACAGGGGTCGCCTTAGACGCCTGGCAGCCACTATGTCAGTCATTATCAGACAGGTCACCCAAGAGAGTGAAGCGGTTCAAAGGTGTGGATGTTGTGAGGGAGTGGCTGGGCTGACACAGGACAATGAGGGCCCTCCCGAACTTGAAAAGTATTAACCAAATCTTTATTAAAACAACCCAAGGGCAATCTCTTCACGTTACTGAACTTATTCTGATCTTTGTAGTAGACCTGAACAAGGTCGCCTGCAATCCTAGGGCTTCTGAAGATGACAATAACACAGACCCCCGTAAATTCTTAATGCATTTTCCTCACCCAACCCACTCTTCTCGCTAAGGACTTCACTGAATATTTTTCCCTTACATCCGATGTTCCCATGGATCCAGTGGGTAGATTCATTAACTCCCCTGTAGTCTCAGTTACTTCAGGGCGCAGGATTGGGACATTGGACATGACTATAACATTAGGGCAAGCTGCTAGTGGGAGGTCACATCTGAATCCATGTCCTGTAGCTGATCCCACCTGCATAGGTGGCATTTGGGTGTTTCCCTGGGTCACCCAGTTTGTAATCCAGGTACTTAAGGTTCCCTCGAGGGGCTAGGTGTGACTGAGTCAGGCATGGGGCTCCATCTAACACACGATCAGACAGCTGCCTCCTCCCCCCTTCAAGAGGACGTGGCCCCTAGGTGAGAATTGTCAGCTTCTGTCCTGTTAGAGAAGCTGAACTCCCTACTAATGCAGTTATAGTTAGTGAAACATTATTTATTATTAACATAAACAAGCAGAACACAACTATTAAAATACGCAAACATTACAAATTGTGCATTTATAGTTAAAGCACCATTTAAAACTTGCGCAACTGCTTTGAAATATTATAATACTGCACCTACATAAACACTGTTCTGTGGTTATTAAAAACTCACCTATAGCTATAACTCACTCTACCATGCACTGTTTAAGGATATGTTTTTAAATTAAATTGTTTATTTTTCTCTGCTTTATATATCTGTATGTAAATGTAATCCCTATAATGTTTCTAGATATATCTAAGGTAGGAACCATGGTGATGTCTCTCAAGTATCAATATGTGTTATATGCTCATATATGTTTGTTTTTGTCTTATCTCACTTTAGGATTTGAAATCAGCTTCTTAAACACAAAGGGCACTGTTAATGTATTTTGTATGAATCAAGATGACAGAGGCACTTCTGTCCTTGTTTTAGAAGACATATATGTTGATGCTGTTTTGAAACATGACATGTGTTTTGTGATGTCGTAGGTACAATATTGGTTGATGTCGGTCGAGGTTTAGGCAGACATTTTGTGAAGATAACTACATGTATGCAGTGATTGTTTTAATGTGAAAACTATTTATTTTTCATGTATATCGGTTTATTTATTTAAGTTATGTATTTGGACGAAACTTGTTGGCTGTTTTGTGCTGTAAATCTTTGGACGCATTTTTAATCGAAAATAAATTAAAAAAAAGAACTAAAAAAGTTGCCTTTTCGAATTTGATTGGGACTCACAATTTGTGAGGTGCATCACTGTTTCAGTTTTGAATACAATTGACCATATGGTCTCATCCATGGGCAGAGGATGCAGGGGGTGAATGCACACATTTCTTCAATCAACTGTGAATATTTTGGAATACACTGGGGACAAGGACGAGGTAAGATTTTCATGACTTGCTGTCCTGTATCTTTATAGTAGTGTTTTATTTTTTTATTTTATGAAAGGTTTTTATTTTGCAGTGAAAAAAGAAATCGGTACATAGGTGTAATGAGTTTTTAGAATCACCCACCCCTCCCCCCATCCCCCGGCAAACATAAGAAGCTAGTGTGAAGACACAGAAAGAGAAGAAGAAAAAAGAGAATAAGACAGTATGTAGAAGGCGCTTTTAAGTCAAAGAAGATACTATGCACACACAAAAGAAAAATGTAAAAGGAGTTCAATATATGATGAATTTTGGTTCAGTGGTGTCAAGAAAGAAAAAGAGGGTGAGGGCGTATAAGGAGGAGAGAACAAGCGGAGCTATTCCGGTTGCTTTAGCCAAGATGTTAGCACATCCCATATGTCCAGCCCCCTTTTTCGCCCTTTGCTGCCTTTCCGAGCATATACGGCTCTCTTAAGGTGATAAGTAGCCATGAACCTAGCCAGCCATTGAGAGAATGGAGGGGAGTCCTGGTCTAACCATTGAGAAGCGACAAAAAGCCTCCAGACTGCCATGGCGATAAAGATTAAACCCCCATTTGTGTTCCTAGTTTCCACCTGCTGTGTTCCTAGTAAAATAACTGTGGGTGTTAATACAGTAGTTTGAGTTGTGACTTCCCCTACAAATTCCTGTATCTTGAGGAGAGTTGGGGCAAGTTTGGGGCAGGTTGCAAACATGTGGACAGAGTCTGCTCCAAATTCAGAGCACCGGGGGCACAATGTTCCTCTGCTGGTTCCCCATTTGGCAATTTGGCTGGGAGTGATATATACAAAAAAAATGGTTTTAAGTTGTTGTGCCTGTAATTTGGCTGACAGCAAAATATTTTGAGAAAGTGCTAATGAGTTGAAGAAAATGTTGTGAGGGGATTCAAGCTTAGAAAGCCATTTGTCTGCAATTTTCGGGAAGGTCATCTGCTATAAAGAAGGCCTATTCGGGGAGTGGTGATACTGGGCAGGGTGTTAACAAATTCCACTTCGGAGAACCCTGAGCTGCCCCCAACTTTCCTGGAGAGAAAGTCATGTATAGAAAGGTATTTGAAGGCGTCTTGGCTTTTCAAGCCGTGTCAGGATTGCAGATCTGCGAAGGACTTAATTCTGTCGCTGGGAATGAGATCCCCCAATTTCGTGATACCTGCCTTGTACCAGTCTGAGAGATTGGCCCTGCCAAAAATAGCAGGGAGGTTGCAATTAGATGAGATTGGAGAGTAGTAGTTAAATCTTCCCAGCCCAAATAGCCTGCGAATGTTGCGGAAGACCTTGTAGGAGTTCATTAAGGTCTTGAATCTCACACGCTTAAAGTATCCGAATGAAGTCTGGCGAAGGAGACAGCCCCGGTGTGCAGCACCCAATAGAAGCTCAAAAGGCGAGACCAGCCCGTCAGGAGGACCGGGCAGAGGTTCCTTTACCAATTCAGTGCTGTATTGCATGACTGAGGCCCAACAGTATGAAAGATGTTCGGAAAGGCCCACCCACCCCGCTCTCTGGGAAGGGACAGTTGCCTTATGGCCCGTCTGGGTTGTGAATAGGCCCAAATAAACTGAGTGAATATTTGTTGGAATTTCTGCAGGTGGGTTTTGCTGAATTCCAGGGGAATGGTACGAAAGAAATAAAGAAGTTTGGGAAAATAGGTCATTTTAAGTGCGTTGCATCTGCTGACCAGAGTAAGGTGAAGGTTGTCGATTTGTTTGAGAGCTTTCTTGGTGTCGGCTGCAAGAGGGATTAGATTCTCTGTGACTATTTCTTCAATGTTGGCAGAAATAACAACCCCCAGGTATTTAGCTTTTGGCACTACCCTGGCGTCTGCCCAGGTGATTTCCTTGTTTTTAACAATCTGTGTTTTGTTATTGTTTAAGGCGTAGCCCGATAATCTCCCGAATTTTTGTGCCTCTATCTCTAGGGCCAGTATAGCACTCTTGGGATCAGGGGAGGTTATGGCCAGGTCGTCGGCGTAGGCCAAGATCTTAGTGTATCTGCCGTGTGTACTGATGGGGGTAATGACAGGGTTCCTTTCAATTAGTTTAATAAATGGGTCGATGTAAAGGGTCTAAAGAAGAGGGGAGCAGGGGCAACCCTGCCGAGTACCCCGTGAAATGTCAAATTGATCAGTGAACCGCCCGTTGATGGAGACACAGGCAGTACGTTTTAGGTATAAGGCCCGTACAGCCTGGATAAGTCTTGGCCCAAACCCCATCCTGACCATTACTGCCCACTGGAACCGCCAGGAGACCCGGTCAAAAGCTTTTTCAGCGTCTAGTAATGTTAATGACATCGGGTCTCCTGTTACCTGTGCGGCATCGAAGAGGGTGATGTTCCGTGGTGCATTTTTTGGGAATAAAGCCATGCGGCCATTCAGAAACTAGAGACTCGACTACGGTGGATATTCTGGTAGCAAGGATTTTAGAGAAGACCTTGGAGTCGCAATTAATGAGGGTGATGGGTCTATAGGAGCTCATTTCTAGAGGTGACTTGCCCTTTTTGGGGAATACGGATATTCTAGCGCAGGACCAGGAGGCAGGGGGAGGGGCACCGTCAAAGATAGAGGTTACCAGATCGATGAGTATTGGTTTGATTTGAGGAGCAAAGATCTTATAAAATTCCACAGGAATTCAGTCCAGTCCTGCAGCCTTTCCATCGGGTAAGCTAGACAGAGCTTTGGAGATTTCATCCCAAGTTGGGGTGAGGTCTAACAACTCGCAGTTGTCGATGGAAAGCTCTTTTAGGTTCACTTCGCTTAGGTAGCGGTCTACATCGCTTTCCATAATGTCAGCTGCGCTAATGTTGTCTTCAGTATACAGCTCGGCGTATAAATCCTGGAACCCCTTCTGAATTAGATTGGGATCTTTGGTCTCAATCCCTGTGGGCTATTTGTGTACTGTTGCCTGGTCCTGACAGCGAGGTGGTGCCCAATGAGGTCACTGCACTCATAGCTTTTCTCCAGAAGGGTTGCCCATCTAGCTGCGGTTTTTGCAGAGAATACTGCCCCTATTTCGGCCTTCAAAAAAACGACTTCTTTTTGGGCATCCTCGGTGGCCTGACCTGACCTTATCAAGCAGTTTAATTTCTGCTATCTTAAGTTTTCCCTGTAAGTCACTAATTAATAGCTTCTCCTTCCTATTCTTCCTGGCTGAGAAGCTCAGGGTTTCTCCCCTAACACCCTCCTTTAGTGTGTCCCAAACAATGATTGTAGAGGCAGTTCCAGTATTGATTTCCAGGAACTCCTTGCGCCACTTTCGCATATGGGAAAGGTAGACTGGGGCCTGAAGATGAGCCTTCTCAAAGCTCCATCTTGGAGCCTTGTTCCTGTTAACTAATCACTTGATATCTAGTATGAGAGGATGATGGTCGGACATATAGCGGAGTGCGATGTCAATGGTGCAATTGTGGAGAAGTGAGGACGAAATAAAAAAGTAGTCGAGTCTGGTGAAAGAGTGATGCGGGGCTAAAAAGTAGGTGTAACCAGGTAGTGTGGGGTTCAGACAGGCCCAGATGTCACTTAGACCATGGAGCTGAGCTAGGTTGAAAAGTGCTTGGAAGACAAGGGGTTTCCTACCCGTGTACCCCCGTTGATCCTTCGGTTCCAATCACAGGGCAGGTGTATGTTGAGGTCACCACATAGAATAATTGGGGTAGGCCAGTGGGTGAGCTCCCCCGAGATCGAGTTGATAGGCCCTGGATCATCCAGATTGCTGCCATATAAAGAGCAGAGAGTAAAGGAAGGGTTGGGAGGGAAATGGTATTGAGTGATTACCCATCTGCCCAGTGGATCTGATTTAGCACGGAGGTTTTGAAGAGGGAGTTTTCTGTCTGCTAAGATGCCAACACCCTTGGTTTTGGCGCCTTGAGTTGTAGCCACTAGAACTTTGAGCCCGAGTGTGTCCAGTAAGCGCCTCTGTGAGCCCTCTATGTGAGTCTCCTGGAGGCAAATAATATTGCCCCCTAAAGAGCGTAAGCCTTGAGCGACATTCTGTCTTTTTGAGGCGTCATTCAGCCCACAGATGTTGACAGAGACAAGCCTTAGGGAATCCACCTTGGCCATTTAGGTGTAAAGAGGTAATATGGTGTGAGCAAGTCCTGCGCCTTAGGACGCGCTGCCCTAACAATTAACAAACGAGTGCATGTGTGTGTAATAGTAAAAGAGTGCCCTTGTTTCTTCTGTGTCATAGTCGAAAGCCCCCCCCCCTGCCCTCATCTTCTGAGCAATCAGGAATGACCTGAATGATGGTAGTCAGACATGAGTCCCGGCTGACGACCACGCCTAAGGAAAGAAGTCGGGTTCGTTCAGCTAGAAGCCCTAGAGTGGCGTCGAGAGAGCGAGAGGGAAAATAGAGAAGTGTAGAGAGGTGCTAAAAAACAGAGTGAAGGGATATGAACGTGAATGTGAATGAGTAATCAAGATCACATCCAAGTCAAATGAAACCCTGGGATGCTGGAGCAGAGACTGAGTTTTTTCTTCATCTGAGGTTCTTCTTGGATTTCAGTTCGTCCAGGTATTCGCCAGCTTTGATTTCCGAGAGCTCAAGTGTTCCCGTTAATGATTACTTTGAGCCTGGCTGGGTTCATTAGGTAGACTTTGGCCCCTTGCTGCTGGAATGGGGAGATCAGTTGTCTTAAACGCCATTTTCTCTCGACAGTCTGATGGCAAAAGTCTGGTTTAGCAAAGAAGGTTACACCATTGGCCCCTTTCTTGGAGATAGAGCGGGCCTGATCGTAAATGTACTGCCTGAGGAGAAAATTGCCAAAGTAAACCAGGAATACCCTCGGCTGTCCGGCACTGGCGTTGCCACTGCTGCGTTGGGGACCCTGGGGTCTCGGCTTGAAGGGGAAACGGTGGGCCCTCTGTACTTCGCGATCGCAATCACAATTTAGTTGGTCAGGGAAGGATTCCTGCAGAAGTTTCACGATAAAGTGCCTTGGGTCGTCCCCTTCCTTTCCCTCAGGGATGCCTAGCAGGCGGAGGTTGTTCCTGTGCTGGCGATTCTCCTGTTCCTCCATCTTGGACATTAGATCTACCCGGCAGGCTGAGTTAGACTCGCTCTGTTGTTTGACTACAGAGGCTTCGCTCTCCAAGTGCTCAGCTCGTGCTTCCACCATGGACACCCGGTCGCTTATATCGGTGCAGGTTTTGTTTAGATGCCTTAGGCCTCCTTGTAGTTTCTTGGCGGTTCCTTTGGCAGCTAGATTGTCAGCTCATACCTCCTCCTGGAATTCTTTAATGGAGGCTAAGATGGAGGCTAAGGAGGGCTCAGTGGTGATTGCGGGCGGGCTATTTGTTTTCCCCCACTGCGCAGTCCTGGAATCATCCTCTTCCAGAGGGTAGGACATTTAGGAGTCTGGGTATTCCCATTTCAGCTGGCTACGCCGCTTGCCCTTGCTTCTTGGTCTCTTTGACCGTTGGATCGTGCCAGTGTCTTGATTTAAGATATCACTTTTGCTCTCGCTGGTCTCTGACCCTGCCCCCCTCTCTTGATGAGGTAGACGTGTCATCTGAAACTGAGTAGAAATGTTCAGGCCCCGTCTCTGGAGTCCACGGAGCTTGTGTCCCGGGGAGGGTTTCTAAGCTCTGGATGAAGTTGGCAACGTCTTTAAGCTTGTCTTCTGGGCCGGGGAGAGCTGCTGAAGGGGTACTGGGGCTAGTGTCCGATCTGGTGATACTAGGGCCCCCGTGGAAATTCTGTAGGACTGGATATAAAGTGTATTGCTCGGTCTCTTTGCTCAAGAGTTCGGTGGTAGAGGTTATTCTGCGGGGGTCTTGGTGATTAAGCAAGGTGTTAGAATCATCTGTGGTTAAGCGGGGCACTTCCCCTATTGCAGCTGAAAGAGTGACCAGTGGGGCCTCCGGGCTAGGAGTTGGATTGACCACGGGCAGTGAGCTTGGTGCAGGGGCTGGTGTCTTCGGTAAGTCCAGGGGGGTAGTCTCGGGGAGAGATGTGGGCGCAGAGGGCTGGAGGGTCTGAACTTTGGTGCCAAGGAACAGTTTTGCTAGGGGCGGCTGCATGGTAGTGTCTTTAGCTTCTTTTGGAATTCTGGGATGCTTTAGGTCTTTAGGCAGTCCGCCCCCCCCGCTTTGCCCAGCAGCTTTTTGCAGGTACTAACCTCAGGCTTGGGTTTAGAGGCCCCCTCCGCTGCTGCTGGTGTGGCATCTTCGGAGACTCAGCAGAGGTTTTGGTCTTGGCGCCTCTCCTGGCTTCCCTGCCGCTCATACTGCAGGTGTCCAAGCCCCCAATGTGCAGCCGCCGTCGTAGCGACCCAGCAGGTCTGTGAGTAGATACAGAGACCGGAGGATGAAGGTCCAAGTAAAGATCCAGACAAAGGTTGAGTCTCTGAGTTCTGTAGACTCCAGGCAGTTTCCCCGTAAATGTCGAAAGGATAGTACACCCCCAGGTGAACAATCTGCTTGAATCCTTCGAGAAATGGCAGGAAGAAGAAAACGCAAATATTGGTGCAGCGCTGTGCCGAGAATCAAAGCCTCCCGCCAGCAGCCACGTAGAGGAGCCGCGCGCCTGACTCAGCATCCCGGGTGCAGGGCGGCAAGCCGATTAAGGACGCATCTGGCGTGGCGCGGTCGGCCGAGCAGCAGAGCCTCACGCTGACTCCATCTTGCCCCAACAACATATAGTAGTGTTTTTAAATGTTATACTTGTTCTTATGAAAGTTCTGATATGTTGAAAGTGATGTAATGTGAAAGGCTTTACACAGTGCATGGAGAAGGAGCATATTATAGTTATAGGTAAACAGTGTTTATGTAGGTGAAGTAGTGCCGTACAGTTATATCATTGACAATTAGTGTTGGTGCACCAATGTCCTCCCAAACATCCCTAGTTTTTCCCTTCCCTCCTCTCCCCTCCCCTCCCCTTTCCTTTCCTTTCCTTTCCTTTCCTTCCCTTTCCTTTCCTTTCCTTTCCTTTCCTTTCCTTTCCTTTCCCTTCCTTTCCTTTCCTTTCCTTTCCCATGTTCACCTAGTTCTGTTTTTATTGGTCCTGTTTGTGGAATCTTCCCAGCCAGAGTACCCTCCAATGACCACTCAACACACGAAGCTTAGTATTACACACCTTTATTCTGTTGGGTGTATCTGCAAACTCAACATTCTAAAACAAGCTTTCATTGCAGAGCGCTCTGACACCTACGTCCTAGCTTAACAGAGTCCATTAGGAACCAAAAGAATTCCATCAAAAAATATTCCAAGACACTACATTGTTGAACTGTTGGAAAAGAAAATTACAGAATAAAAAAAAAAAAACAACAATAGAAGAATAAAATGAACTACCCACATATTTCAAACCATAAAGAGTTTGTTTTCATAGTAACCATTTTCTTATAGGTAACATCAACAAGCAAGTGAAGATTATATAGTAATGAAAGGTAAGTGAAAGGTGAATGAGATATGTGAAGTAGACTGGAGTGGTGTGGGGTATAGTGAGGTGTCCTGTTTTAGTCAAAGTGTTTTTAAATGTGTAATTTGTGATTGTAGGTCATTGAGTGAAGTCCTGTTCAGTGGCTGATGTTTGTAAAGATTGTTATGAAGTGTAATACAGCATGTAAAATTTTGGTGACTACAGTCACGTCAAGATGATCATATAGTCGTAGTCATTATAAAACACTGGAGAAAAACAAATACATTGGATTGTGACACAAACTTCACTGATGCTGTATCCAACTATAAGCATATATGTCTAACTAATCCGTTATATGGAAGAGCGTAAAATTACCTAGAGTAGATTTCTTCAAATATCAACCATGCGAGGAAACATAATGACATATCTACTGAATTATGGAAGTCCACCTCTCTAATACCTTTTAGATTGTATTATAATTGTAATATTAGAACTCAGAATGTATTATGTAAAATTACAGGTAACAGTCTTGCAAATTGTTAGACTGCCTGTGCTTATAAGTAAGAGTGGTATAATCACATTCTGTCCAGGCTCTGTTATTTTTTAAGGAGATGGTATATTGTCCTGATGCAGTAATCTCTCCATGATGAAAAATAATAGCAGAAGTAGGAAAATTGTGTTCTGAAATAGAAATTTGAGAAGCAGTAAAGTTTGAAATGCATGTATTGATTTTCTTGTTATTCACACTACTTCTTAGAATTATTAAAACTACTTATTTTGTTACCATTGTTAACTGAATGGTTGAAAGTAGGTGCGACTTACAGTTTGGACAAACGTTTGGTTGTGCTGCCTTAGATATTACATTTTATTTAAATGGAATAAATTTACAGTCAGGTATCGCTATATAGACAAATCTTAACAAAGTATGTTATAGTGGAGCTTGCATGTAGGCAATGTATGCATTCATGTTCCCAAGAGTAGGTTACACTAAAGAGGTCAGAATTTGGTTGAGTTTCATTAGCTATGATTTGTATAACAGCCATACAGAATTCCTGAGCTTCCTGCTGTTGATTGATAGAAAGTTGAACAAAGTCTGTACAGATATCTACCATATCTCTAATGCCACTTGTAAAGTGGCATATTTGGCTGTGTAATGCAATTTGTTGATAAGGATTTGTTAAACATTTGCAGAAAGGTTGATGTACATGCTGCTGTATTACTTATTTCACTAATGCTAATTATAAAATCAGACTAACAATGACATTGCTATAGCAATTAATTACATTTTGATTCTGAAACTGACATCCTGAAATTTACAAATGTTAATCCATTTATATTTTTGGTTTTTCAAACTTTTGTTCATAATTATTGGTTGATATAATCTATCTTTTGAAAGACAGTTTTGGCTTTGTAAAAACTGGATATTCACTGAGATGAAGAGTGTGTTTCGCAAACGATTGTATTCGCACACACAGCTACTGTCTGCAGTAATTCTTGTGTCATCAACATTGATAATATACAGTCCTTTTAATTTATTAACACAAGAGTTATAAAGTACTTTTTTTGCCATGGTCACCCCCACTTTTTGCTCTAGATGCTGTCTTTATAGAAATGCTCTGGCACCTGCTAACCAGCCCCAGTGCCAGTGATTTTTTTCCTTAAACTGTAAGCACTTTATTGTGCCACCCTGAGTGACTCAAATAAAATTATGTCTGCAGGTCTGTCATTGTAGCCCTGCACGAGCAGATTGTCTACATGAGAGTGACTCTGCACACACCATGTGCTGCAGAGCCATACCACTGCCTTAGCGTAAGTAAGTCACTTTTAAGTTTGTGCTCCTAAGCCCAGGAAGTAGAGTGCATTATATTAAAGGTGTAGATATATATGTACATACATATATATTCCTACAGTAGCCCTGGAAAGTAAGGTTTTACTGTAAGTGACCAGCAGTCCATAGAGTGACATGGGCTGGCTACTGAGAAAACTCGAGATAGCCAACTCCATTACGGAAAGACTAAACTGTGTCTTGTTTGGTATCATACACACTGCTTTTTCACACCAAAATGATTCTCGTGTTGAGGGTGAGCTAGCATGAACTGTGGTGCCACCCTGCGTGGGTACCCCTCTAGGATATAAAGCTCCAGTGCCTTGGCGGGCTTCCCCGGACCGTTTGCCACCAAGACAAGAGTCTTACTTCCTCTCTCCCAGGATGGCTAGTGCTTTCAGTCATTAAGGCGGTGAGCCTCAAAGGCTTTCACCGCCCTTGATATGTAATTACCTTGTCCCCCACCCTGCAGCTCAGACAGGCACGAAAATTAGTTATTCAGGAGGCGTACACCTCCAAAAGTCTAACCACACCTTTGGGGTGGGCTAGGAGATCTGTAGAGCTGAGGAAGGGCCCTCTCATTAAAAAAAAAACCTTAAATAGAGTATTCTGAGTAGCACAGTGATGTACGCCCACGGGATGTTGTCACTACAGGGATAGGTGAACCTCAGGGACCAGTAGCCCATTGGCCACTGTCCCTGAAACCCTTAACACCCCCTAATCTAGGACTTAAAGGGCTCCCCTGGCACCAGAACTTCAATTCTAACTTGGAATCTGCGACGAGGCAGAGGAAGACACAGTCATCAAAAACAGGACTGTGGACTCTGCCATAGCACAAAGATAAGACACTTAAGTGCCCTGAAAAGACCATATACTGGAACCATATGTCCACGTGTCTGTGGTGACAGCTCATTGCTCCCAGCAAAGGTACTCCAGTGAACGCCAGAAATTCAAAGCAGACTCCCCAGACTGGTGGAACCAGTCAATTGCCACCTGCAGAAGAATCGACGTGATGCGCCAGTCAACTGCCACCTGCAGAAGAATCGACGTGCTGCGTCACAAGAAATACGACCCGCAGGGACTGTCAGGAGTAAGCCCAAAGGGAAGTTGTGTCCTGCAAGCCCAGAATGGTAGCTAAGCTCATGCCACGTTTTGAACTGCTAATCTACTTCTGTCGACCTCCAGCCGTCGAGGTACCCAAGGACTACAATTGCTGCAGCCAAGGCTTGGTGCTCACCAGTCCGATGATTGACCCTTTGAGTGAGACTCAGAATAATTCACAACGACTGACATCTGCAATGACCCCGCTGCTGTGTTTCTCCATCCTGAAGTTGCAGTTGTCAAGTGTGTAGTAAAGCATATTTGGCACAACCAGTCCCCCTAATTGACAGCTGCCAGCTACCTCTGTACCCGGAGCCGCTGAGCAGAATAGAAGGAATCCAGCGGTTGCATCCGGGTCCTGGGACCCCAAAAGTCTCTATTCTCCAAGGGTAGAGTGTAACTCCATCTTCAAGTGTGGTTTTGACAAGTGCTGCATTTGGACCAGCTCCCGCAAGTTCTGTCAGCATCAAGGACAGCCAAGTAACATCTGCACCCGCACTCCTTGTGCAAGGTAATGAAATGATAACTGTCGAGTTTTGGTCCAGGGGCAGCAGAACCTTAACCACAAGAGGGTTCATTTAAGCTCGCCATGCAACTATCTTTTGCTAAGTGTGTTTTCCCCCATTGACTTCAATAGCAAGAGTTTGACAGCTTTTATTTCATTTATTGTTTAATACTTTGAAAATCTACATTTTCGGTTGTATGTAATGTATCAAGTTCATTTTGGTGAGCATATTTATCAAAAAATACAATCTGTTTTTATTAATCTGTGCTAGGATTTCTTTCGAGTTGTGTCATTTACTTATTATCAATGTTGGTGCATGTAATGCTTTACAAATGTTCATCTAAGTAAGCCTGATAACTCTCTGTCACTCTACCAGTATTGAGCTGAGAATTGCTGTGAGAGAATCCAAGGTCCACTTTTGTGTATTCTGTTAGTGTTACATGATAAGGCCCACCAGCCATATCACATAATACTTCCACTTTGCACCAACAAGACAGAGCAACATATGCCAATCCCTTTGAATACCGTAGATACAATGTTTATTATTGTATAATCTAAGCTTAGTTCTTGTGATTTGTGTATTGTACCTGCATAAGCATTAGAGGAACCTACTCTCTAAATCTTTAATGAGTAAGAATCCTACTGTACATCAAGATATTTTTTTTGATCCTCAATGTAGTCAAAGTTGACCACAATAAATTAAATGTCTTAATTCTTTGTGGACATGATAAAGTCCACAACCAACCCCATAGCTCCATTTTTGAGTCTTTGTTCTACAAGTAAATTGTGTTGTAAATTACGCAACAAATTTTACACAGATGAAAGGGGCACATGCATCAAGCCTTTTGTGAATGGAATAAGGTCTTTACCTCTGCATGTAGGTTTTTGCAATTACAATTTAGGTAATCGTAATTTTTAGCTATTACCGAAATTGCAAATGCATGTAGCCTAAGGAGAAGGAATTGCACGAACATGAGGCAGGAGACCTTAATGTGAGTACACTGCCAGTAACCGTTGATGGTTTCTCTTTTAAGGAGATTGAATGTCTGACAAAATATCGAGATTCACAATATCGACGTACAAAAATATCGGAGCAAAAATATAGAAATCAAAAATATCGGGTTCCTATACTTAACTAGATATATACACAAATATCGATTTTTTAATATCGATATACAAAAACATCGTTTACTTTTATATCGACTACATTAACATCGGAAAACAAAAATATCGCTATCTACAAAAAATAATGACATTAACTATAATATCGACATCAAAAATATCGTGCACTTCAATATCGGATTATCAGCTATATCGACTTTTTATATGCATCTGTTTGCATAATTAATTAACGTTTTATATGTTTTCACATCTAAATAAACACACAATACTTAAATTAATACTATAGACACACTATTAATTTGTCAAAAATATCCTATGGGTATAATTATATCACCTACACATATAAAAATATTCTATACTACTTTGTATAATTTTATAATTTGTTTTTGTTTTTAACTTATATTACAAAGTAATCACAACTGAAATTCAAATATACTAACTAACCAATCACAAACCTAATTTTTTAAATGAACCAATAGCAAAGTAATTACTACTGACACTCCCCTATATAAACAATTAAAATCTAAGCACAAACTACTTGCCAAAAGTCACTGAAGGAGATTCATCTCTATCCGAATTGCTGCACAACAACTAGAAGAACCAGACTATCAACCTACTATCACATCTTCTAAGTAAGTAAATAAAATAGAAAGTGCATTATTTGCTAATACTACTTACTTACCTGCTAAATACCCAGTGCCCCTTTGCTATTCATACTACTTAACATGCTAAATAATTATATGAAACTATTTTTTTTAGATACAACGAGTACTGAATATTCTACTCAAAATAACTGTGAACAAACCCCAGGAATACAGATTCTAATAACTATGTAAGTAATTTCACATTGTTTCATTATGTGCACATAAATCTAAACACACAGAAATAATGACTTTTGCCCCACATATTTCTTTTTTCTGTAGATTCTACTACTGAAAACTGCACTAGTAATGAACTAAGGACATCAGTACTATTTCTCCAATACATTTTACTAAGTAAGTATTATGCAACTGAAATAAATGTGGAAAAACAATACAAACATTTAGAACTGTTCTAATTATGTTCTATTATATATTGTTTATTTACAGAGCAAACACAACGAATAGATATACAGACATAATACAGAACTCCACATTCTGAATAATACAGATAATAATCACAAAGTAAGTATATTAAAGAACATAATTACCAGATAATCCATTAAAAAACATACCAACATAGTGATTATTCTAATACATATGTTCCTTTTTTATTTAAGATAACACTACAAACTACTCCCCAGAAACTGAAGAAACAACTATACTGGCAAAGACCAACCTAAAAAAATATGTAAGTATCTTCACAATGTGAATCATGAAGATACACTTTTGTAGTAGAAATGAGCTCTAACATTGCAAATGTACCGAAACATTAATTAATAATATACTACTTTCATGTTTTTCATAACAGCTACAACAACATCACAAACAATTATCCCCAACTAAAGAAGCAAGCAGCTCCTAATTTTGCTGTAAATTCTAAAACACGTAAGTATAAACATTCCTACTTATCACTAACATAGATTATTTATCACATTTAATTTGACATTAACTATTATATATACATTTTTTAGATATACAAAGTACAAAATGACCGAAGGAGCCGAATTTGTGACCAGCCAGAAAGGAAAACTATTACTATGCTACATGGGTTACACTTATACACAAGAAAAGCAATATGGCATGCAAGTTAATTGGAAATGTTGTAAATATTATTCTAACAAGTGCTATGGCAGAGCAACAACTAAAGAAGCTACAGTACTGTATACTAGGGAACACAATCATCCACCTAATGTTACTGAAATAGAAGTTAGAACAGCTTTGGAAAATATAAAAGAAGCTAGTACAGGTTCCCAAAAGCAAACAAATGTCATTTTAAAAGAAGCCATTCCTAAAATCCCAAAAACTGCCACAACTCAAATGCCAAATATCCTCTCCTTAAAAAGAACTATAGCACGAACTAAAAAAGCTACTACTTCTACAACACCATCTCCCAGAACATATCAGGATATAAATTTAACTGCTAACCAAATAATAACTTTAAATAAACAACCATTTATAGTTTACGACAACGAAAACAATGACAAAAGGCTTATAATTTTTGGTACCAGTATGAATTTAGTTAAACTGCAGCAAAGCCAATATTGGATGATGGATGGAACATTTAACATCTGTCCCAAACCATTTTTCCAATTATACACAATACATGGCCTCTACCACAACTGCAACATACCTTTGCTATATGCACTATTACCAAACAAAAATAATTCCACATATATGGAATTAATAAATATAATTAAACAAAAAACTAATGATTTTTCTCCTGAAAGTATCATTCTTGATTTTGAGCAAGCAATGCTCTCAACTATCATAAAAATCCTCCCCCATACCTGCATTCAAGGCTGCTATTATCATTTAAACCAGTGTTTATGGAGACACCTTAAAAAAACTACCCTAAGTGTCGAATATGCTACAAACTCATCTTTTGCTTTCCAAATTAAAAAACTCATTGCACTTGCTTATGTACCTGAAACAGACGTAGCTGAACACTACAACATTCTTATAGACAGCCCCTTCTACAAACAAAATGAAGCTAAATTAAGTCCATTTCTCGACTACTTTGAAGACACCTGGGTAGGCAGACTCCACAGATCTGGCCACAGACGAAATCCCAAATTCCTCATACCCTGGTGGAACGTTTACAGAAGTACCCTTAACGGAGATTCAAAAACTAACAATGCAGTGGAAGGTTGGCACAATGCATTTGTACAATCAACTGGCAGAACCAAACCTACTCTAGAACATTTCATTAAATGCCTACAGAAAGAACAGTAATTACAAAGAGGGGGTGGTGATGGACAGAGTATCTGAGTTAATCAGAACACTCCTACCCAGTCAACAGATCAGGGCTTGATCCATCACCGTTTTTTAGCTCACTGCACCATCCCAGTTCAGAACCTGGCTATATGCAAATTAGTCTGTCCCTGGCCCAGTGCATCATGGGAACAGGGCAGACCAAACTACCAAGCCAATTCTTCACTGGAAAGGAAACAAGCTTCCGGGGACCGGTTTCTGGCATTACAGCCGTCTTCGGCCCGGCTTGCTTGAATCCTGATGGTGCAATGAGCAAGGGACTCATGTCTGAGCATACCCTTCCACACTCATGGTGGCCAAAATAATTACAAAGAGGGGGTGGTGATGGACAGAGTATCTGAGTTAATCAGAACACTCCTACCCAGTCAACAGATCAGGGCTTGATCCATCACCGTTTTTTAGCTCACTGCACCATCCCAGTTCAGAACCTTGCTATATGCAAATTAGTCTGTCCCTGGCCCAGTGCATCATGGGAACAGGGCAGACCAAACTACCAAGCCAATTCTTCACTGGAAAGGAAACAAGCTTCCGGGGACCGGTTTCTGGCATTACAGCCGTCTTCGGCCCGGCTTGCTTGAATCCTGATGGTGCAATGAGCAAGGGACTCATGTCTGAGCATACCCTTCCACACTCATGGTGGCCAAAATAATTACAAAGAGGGGGTGGTGATGGACAGAGTATCTGAGTTAATCAGAACACTCCTACCCAGTCAACAGATCAGGGCTTGATCCATCACCGTTTTTTAGCTCACTGCACCATCCCAGTTCAGAACCTGGCTATATGCAAATTAGTCTGTCCCTGGCCCAGTGCATCATGGGAACAGGGCAGACCAAACTACCAAGCCAATTCTTCACTGGAAAGGAAACAAGCTTCCGGGGACCGGTTTCTGGCATTACAGCCGTCTTCGGCCCGGCTTGCTTGAATCCTGATGGTGCAATGAGCAAGGGACTCATGTCTGAGCATACCCTTCCACACTCATGGTGGCCAAAATAATTACAAAGAGGGGGTGGTGATGGACAGAGTATCTGAGTTAATCAGAACACTCCTACCCAGTCAACAGATCAGGGCTTGATCCATCACCGTTTTTTAGCTCACTGCACCATCCCAGTTCAGAACCTGGCGATATGCAAATGAGTCTGTCCCTGGCCCAGTGCATCATGGGAACAGGGCAGACCAAACTACCAAGCCAATTCTTCACTGGAAAGGAAACAAGCTTCCGGGGACCGGTTTCTGGCATTACAGCCGTCTTCGGCCCGGCTTGCTTGAATCCTGATGGTGCAATGAGCAAGGGACTCATGTCTGAGCATACCCTTCCACACTCATGGTGGCCAAAATAATTACAAAGAGGGGGTGGTGATGGACAGAGTATCTGAGTTAATCAGAACACTCCTACCCAGTCAACAGATCAGGGCTTGATCCATCACCGTTTTTTAGCTCACTGCACCATCCCAGTTCAGAACCTGGCTATATGCAAATTAGTCTGTCCCTGGCCCAGTGCATCATGGGAACAGGGCAGACCAAACTACCAAGCCAATTCTTCACTGGAAAGGAAACAAGCTTCCGGGGACCGGTTTCTGGCATTACAGCCGTCTTCGGCCCGGCTTGCTTGAATCCTGATGGTGCAATGAGCAAGGGACTCATGTCTGAGCATACCCTTCCACACTCATGGTGGCCAAAATAATTACAAAGAGGGGGTGGTGATGGACAGAGTATCTGAGTTAATCAGAACACTCCTACCCAGTCAACAGATCAGGGCTTGATCCATCACCGTTTTTTAGCTCACTGCACCATCCCAGTTCAGAACCTGGCTATATGCAAATTAGTCTGTCCCTTGCCCAGTGCATCATGGGAACAGGGCAGACCAAACTACCAAGCCAATTCTTCACTGGAAAGGAAACAAGCTTCCGGGGACCGGTTTCTGGCATTACAGCCATCTTCGGCCCGGCTTGCTTGAATCCTGATGGTGCAATGAGCAAGGGACTCATGTCTGAGCATACCCTTCCACACTCATGGTGGCCAAAATAATTACAAAGAGGGGGTGGTGATGGACAGAGTATCTGAGTTAATCAGAACACTCCTACCCAGTCAACAGATCAGGGCTTGATCCATCACCGTTTTTTAGCTCACTGCACCATCCCAGTTCAGAACCTGGCTATATGCAAATTAGTCTGTCCCTGGCCCAGTGCATCATGGGAACAGGGCAGACCAAACTACCAAGCCAATTCTTCACTGGAAAGGAAACAAGCTTCCGGGGACCGGTTTCTGGCATTACAGCCGTCTTCGGCCCGGCTTGCTTGAATCCTGATGGTGCAATGAGCAAGGGACTCATGTCTGAGCATACCCTTCCACACTCATGGTGGCCAAAATAATTACAAAGAGGGGGTGGTGATGGACAGAGTATCTGAGTTAATCAGAACACTCCTACCCAGTCAACAGATCAGGGCTTGATCCATCACCGTTTTTTAGCTCACTGCACCATCCCAGTTCAGAACCTGGCTATATGCAAATTAGTCTGTCCCTGGCCCAGTGCATCATGGGAACAGGGCAGACCAAACTACCAAGCCAATTCTTCACTGGAAAGGAAACAAGCTTCCGGGGACCGGTTTCTGGCATTACAGCCGTCTTCGGCCCGGCTTGCTTGAATCCTGATGGTGCAATGAGCAAGGGACTCATGTCTGAGCATACCCTTCCACACTCATGGTGGCCAAAATAATTACAAAGAGGGGGTGGTGATGGACAGAGTATCTGAGTTAATCAGAACACTCCTACCCAGTCAACAGATCAGGGCTTGATCCATCACCGTTTTTTAGCTCACTGCACCATCCCAGTTCAGAACCTGGCTATATGCAAATTAGTCTGTCCCTGGCCCAGTGCATCATGGGAACAGGGCAGACCAAACTACCAAGCCAATTCTTCACTGGAAAGGAAACAAGCTTCCGGGGACCAGTTTCTGGCATTACAGCCGTCTTCGGCCCGGCTTGCTTGAATCCTGATGGTGCAATGAGCAAGGGACTCATGTCTGAGCATACCCTTCCACACTCATGGTGGCCAAAATAATTACAAAGAGGGGGTGGTGATGGACAGAGTATCTGAGTTAATCAGAACACTCCTACCCAGTCAACAGATCAGGGCTTGATCCATCACCGTTTTTTAGCTCACTGCACCATCCCAGTTCAGAACCTGGCTATATGCAAATTAGTCTGTCCCTGGCCCAGTGCATCATGGGAACAGGGCAGACCAAACTACCAAGCCAATTCTTCACTGGAAAGGAAACAAGCTTCCGGGGACCGGTTTCTGGCATTACAGCCGTCTTCGGCCCGGCTTGCTTGAATCCTGATGGTGCAATGAGCAAGGGACTCATGTCTGAGCATACCCTTCCACACTCATGGTGGCCAAAATAATTACAAAGAGGGGGTGGTGATGGACAGAGTATCTGAGTTAATCAGAACACTCCTACCCAGTCAACAGATCAGGGCTTGATCCATCACCGTTTTTTAGCTCACTGCACCATCCCAGTTCAGAACCTGGCTATATGCAAATTAGTCTGTCCCTGGCCCAGTGCATCATGGGAACAGGGCAGACCAAACTACCAAGCCAATTCTTCACTGGAAAGGAAACAAGCTTCCGGGGACCGGTTTCTGGCATTACAGCTGTCTTCGGCCCGGCTTGCTTGAATCCTGATGGTGCAATGAGCAAGGGACTCATGTCTGAGCATACCCTTCCACACTCATGGTGGCCAAAATAATTACAAACAGGGGGTGGTGATGGACAGAGTATCTGAGTTAATCAGAACACTCCTACCCAGTCAACAGATCAGGGCTTGATCCATCACCGTTTTTTAGCTCACTGCACCATCCCAGTTCAGAACCTGGCTATATGCAAATTAGTCTGTCCCTGGCCCAGTGCATCATGGGAACAGGGCAGACCAAACTACCAAGCCAATTCTTCACTGGAAAGGAAACAAGCTTCCGGGGACCGGTTTCTGGCATTACAGCCGTCTTCGGCCCGGCTTGCTTGAATCCTGATGGTGCAATGAGCAAGGGACTCATGTCTGAGCATACCCTTCCACACTCATGGGGGCCAAAATAATTACAAAGAGGGGGTGGTGATGGACAGAGTATCTGAGTTAATCAGAACACTCCTACCCAGTCAACAGATCAGGGCTTGATCCATCACCGTTTTTTAGCTCACTGCACCATCCCAGTTCAGAACCTGGCTATATGCAAATTAGTCTGTCCCTGGCCCAGTGCATCATGGGAACAGGGCAGACCAAACTACCAAGCCAATTCTTCACTGGAAAGGAAACAAGCTTCCGGGGACCGGTTTCTGGCATTACAGCCGTCTTCGGCCCGGCTTGCTTGAATCCTGATGGTGCAATGAGCAAGGGACTCATGTCTGAGCATACCCTTCCACACTCATGGTGGCCAAAATAATTACAAAGAGGGGGTGGTGATGGACAGAGTATCTGAGTTAATCAGAACACTCCTACCCAGTCAACAGATCAGGGCTTGATCCATCACCGTTTTTTAGCTCACTGCACCATCCCAGTTCAGAACCTGGCTATATGCAAATTAGTCTGTCCCTGGCCCAGTGCATCATGGGAACAGGGCAGACCAAACTACCAAGCCAATTCTTCACTGGAAAGGAAACAAGCTTCCGGGGACCGGTTTCTGGCATTACAGCCGTCTTCGGCCCGGCTTGCTTGAATCCTGATGGTGCAATGAGCAAGGGACTCATGTCTGAGCATACCCTTCCACACTCATGGTGGCCAAAATAATTACAAAGAGGGGGTGGTGATGGACAGAGTATCTGAGTTAATCAGAACACTCCTACCCAGTCAACAGATCAGGGCTTGATCCATCACCGTTTTTTAGCTCACTGCACCATCCCAGTTCAGAACCTGGCTATATGCAAATTAGTCTGTCCCTGGCCCAGTGCATCATGGGAACAGGGCAGACCAAACTACCAAGCCAATTCTTCACTGGAAAGGAAACAAGCTTCCGGGGACCGGTTTCTGGCATTACAGCCGTCTTCGGCCCGGCTTGCTTGAATCCTGATGGTGCAATGAGCAAGGGACTCATGTCTGAGCATACCCTTCCACACTCATGGTGGCCAAAATAATTACATAATTACAAAGAGGGGGTGGTGATGGACAGAGTATCTGAGTTAATCAGAACACTCCTACCCAGTCAACAGATCAGGGCTTGATCCATCACCGTTTTTTAGCTCACTGCACCATCCCAGTTCAGAACCTGGCTATATGCAAATTAGTCTGTCCCTGGCCCAGTGCATCATGGGAACAGGGCAGACCAAACTACCAAGCCAATTCTTCACTGGAAAGGAAACAAGCTTCCGGGGACCGGTTTCTGGCATTACAGCCGTCTTCGGCCCGGCTTGCTTGAATCCTGATGGTGCAATGAGCAAGGGACTCATGTCTGAGCATACCCTTCCACACTCATGGTGGCCAAAATAATTACAAAGAGGGGGTGGTGATGGACAGAGTATCTGAGTTAATCAGAACACTCCTACCCAGTCAACAGATCAGGGCTTGATCCATCACCGTTTTTTAGCTCACTGCACCATCCCAGTTCAGAACCTGGCTATATGCAAATTAGTCTGTCCCTGGCCCAGTGCATCATGGGAACAGGGCAGACCAAACTACCAAGCCAATTCTTCACTGGAAAGGAAACAAGCTTCCGGGGACCGGTTTCTGGCATTACAGCCGTCTTCGGCCCGGCTTGCTTGAATCCTGATGGTGCAATGAGCAAGGGACTCATGTCTGAGCATACCCTTCCACACTCATGGTGGCCAAAATAATTACAAAGAGGGGGTGGTGATGGACAGAGTATCTGAGTTAATCAGAACACTCCTACCCAGTCAACAGATCAGGGCTTGATCCATCACCGTTTTTTAGCTCACTGCACCATCCCAGTTCAGAACCTGGCGATATGCAAATGAGTCTGTCCCTGGCCCAGTGCATCATGGGAACAGGGCAGACCAAACTACCAAGCCAATTCTTCACTGGAAAGGAAACAAGCTTCCGGGGACCGGTTTCTGGCATTACAGCCGTCTTCGGCCCGGCTTGCTTGAATCCTGATGGTGCAATGAGCAAGGGACTCATGTCTGAGCATACCCTTCCACACTCATGGTGGCCAAAATAATTACAAAGAGGGGGTGGTGATGGACAGAGTATCTGAGTTAATCAGAACACTCCTACCCAGTCAACAGATCAGGGCTTGATCCATCACCGTTTTTTAGCTCACTGCACCATCCCAGTTCAGAACCTGGCGATATGCAAATTAGTCTGTCCCTGGCCCAGTGCATCATGGGAACAGGGCAGACCAAACTACCAAGCCAATTCTTCACTGGAAAGGAAACAAGCTTCCGGGGACCGGTTTCTGGCATTACAGCCGTCTTCGGCCCGGCTTGCTTGAATCCTGATGGTGCAATGAGCAAGGGACTCATGTCTGAGCATACCCTTCCACACTCATGGTGGCCAAAATAATTACAAAGAGGGGGTGGTGATGGACAGAGTATCTGAGTTAATCAGAACACTCCTACCCAGTCAACAGATCAGGGCTTGATCCATCACCGTTTTTTAGCTCACTGCACCATCCCAGTTCAGAACCTGGCTATATGCAAATTAGTCTGTCCCTGGCCCAGTGCATCATGGGAACAGGGCAGACCAAACTACCAAGCCAATTCTTCACTGGAAAGGAAACAAGCTTCCGGGGACCGGTTTCTGGCATTACAGCCGTCTTCGGCCCGGCTTGCTTGAATCCTGATGGTGCAATGAGCAAGGGACTCATGTCTGAGCATACCCTTCCACACTCATGGTGGCCAAAATAATTACAAAGAGGGGGTGGTGATGGACAGAGTATCTGAGTTAATCAGAACACTCCTACCCAGTCAACAGATCAGGGCTTGATCCATCACCGTTTTTTAGCTCACTGCACCATCCCAGTTCAGAACCTGGCTATATGCAAATTAGTCTGTCCCTTGCCCAGTGCATCATGGGAACAGGGCAGACCAAACTACCAAGCCAATTCTTCATTGGAAAGGAAACAAGCTTCCGGGGACCGGTTTCTGGCATTACAGCCATCTTCGGCCCGGCTTGCTTGAATCCTGATGGTGCAATGAGCAAGGGACTCATGTCTGAGCATACCCTTCCACACTCATGGTGGCCAAAATAATTACAAAGAGGGGGTGGTGATGGACAGAGTATCTGAGTTAATCAGAACACTCCTACCCAGTCAACAGATCAGGGCTTGATCCATCACCGTTTTTTAGCTCACTGCACCATCCCAGTTCAGAACCTGGCTATATGCAAATTAGTCTGTCCCTGGCCCAGTGCATCATGGGAACAGGGCAGACCAAACTACCAAGCCAATTCTTCACTGGAAAGGAAACAAGCTTCCGGGGACCGGTTTCTGGCATTACAGCCGTCTTCGGCCCGGCTTGCTTGAATCCTGATGGTGCAATGAGCAAGGGACTCATGTCTGAGCATACCCTTCCACACTCATGGTGGCCAAAATAATTACAAAGAGGGGGTGGTGATGGACAGAGTATCTGAGTTAATCAGAACACTCCTACCCAGTCAACAGATCAGGGCTTGATCCATCACCGTTTTTTAGCTCACTGCACCATCCCAGTTCAGAACCTGGCTATATGCAAATTAGTCTGTCCCTGGCCCAGTGCATCATGGGAACAGGGCAGACCAAACTACCAAGCCAATTCTTCACTGGAAAGGAAACAAGCTTCCGGGGACCGGTTTCTGGCATTACAGCCGTCTTCGGCCCGGCTTGCTTGAATCCTGATGGTGCAATGAGCAAGGGACTCATGTCTGAGCATACCCTTCCACACTCATGGTGGCCAAAATAATTACAAAGAGGGGGTGGTGATGGACAGAGTATCTGAGTTAATCAGAACACTCCTACCCAGTCAACAGATCAGGGCTTGATCCATCACCGTTTTTTAGCTCACTGCACCATCCCAGTTCAGAACCTGGCTATATGCAAATTAGTCTGTCCCTGGCCCAGTGCATCATGGGAACAGGGCAGACCAAACTACCAAGCCAATTCTTCACTGGAAAGGAAACAAGCTTCCGGGGACCGGTTTCTGGCATTACAGCCGTCTTCGGCCCGGCTTGCTTGAATCCTGATGGTGCAATGAGCAAGGGACTCATGTCTGAGCATACCCTTCCACACTCATGGTGGCCAAAATAATTACAAAGAGGGGGTGGTGATGGACAGAGTATCTGAGTTAATCAGAACACTCCTACCCAGTCAACAGATCAGGGCTTGATCCATCACCGTTTTTTAGCTCACTGCACCATCCCAGTTCAGAACCTGGCTATATGCAAATTAGTCTGTCCCTGGCCCAGTGCATCATGGGAACAGGGCAGACCAAACTACCAAGCCAATTCTTCACTGGAAAGGAAACAAGCTTCCGGGGACCGGTTTCTGGCATTACAGCCGTCTTCGGCCCGGCTTGCTTGAATCCTGATGGTGCAATGAGCAAGGGACTCATGTCTGAGCATACCCTTCCACACTCATGGTGGCCAAAATAATTACAAAGAGGGGGTGGTGATGGACAGAGTATCTGAGTTAATCAGAACACTCCTACCCAGTCAACAGATCAGGGCTTGATCCATCACCGTTTTTTAGCTCACTGCACCATCCCAGTTCAGAACCTGGCTATATGCAAATTAGTCTGTCCCTGGCCCAGTGCATCATGGGAACAGGGCAGACCAAACTACCAAGCCAATTCTTCACTGGAAAGGAAACAAGCTTCCGGGGACCGGTTTCTGGCATTACAGCCGTCTTCGGCCCGGCTTGCTTGAATCCTGATGGTGCAATGAGCAAGGGACTCATGTCTGAGCATACCCTTCCACACTCATGGTGGCCAAAATAATTACAAAGAGGGGGTGGTGATGGACAGAGTATCTGAGTTAATCAGAACACTCCTACCCAGTCAACAGATCAGGGCTTGATCCATCACCGTTTTTTAGCTCACTGCACCATCCCAGTTCAGAACCTGGCTATATGCAAATTAGTCTGTCCCTGGCCCAGTGCATCATGGGAACAGGGCAGACCAAACTACCAAGCCAATTCTTCACTGGAAAGGAAACAAGCTTCCGGGGACCGGTTTCTGGCATTACAGCCATCTTCGGCCCGGCTTGCTTGAATCCTGATGGTGCAATGAGCAAGGGACTCATGTCTGAGCATACCCTTCCACACTCATGGTGGCCAAAATAATTACAAAGAGGGGGTGGTGATGGACAGAGTATCTGAGTTAATCAGAACACTCCTACCCAGTCAACAGATCAGGGCTTGATCCATCACCGTTTTTTAGCTCACTGCACCATCCCAGTTCAGAACCTGGCTATATGCAAATTAGTCTGTCCCTGGCCCAGTGCATCATGGGAACAGGGCAGACCAAACTACCAAGCCAATTCTTCACTGGAAAGGAAACAAGCTTCCGGGGACCGGTTTCTGGCATTACAGCCGTCTTCGGCCCGGCTTGCTTGAATCCTGATGGTGCAATGAGCAAGGGACTCATGTCTGAGCATACCCTTCCACACTCATGGTGGCCAAAATAATTACAAAGAGGGGGTGGTGATGGACAGAGTATCTGAGTTAATCAGAACACTCCTACCCAGTCAACAGATCAGGGCTTGATCCATCACCGTTTTTTAGCTCACTGCACCATCCCAGTTCAGAACCAGGCTATATGCAAATTAGTCTGTCCCTGGCCCAGTGCATCATGGGAACAGGGCAGACCAAACTACCAAGCCAATTCTTCACTGGAAAGGAAACAAGCTTCCGGGGACCGGTTTCTGGCATTACAGCCGTCTTCGGCCCGGCTTGCTTGAATCCTGATGGTGCAATGAGCAAGGGACTCATGTCTGAGCATACCCTTCCACACTCATGGTGGCCAAAATAATTACAAAGAGGGGGTGGTGATGGACAGAGTATCTGAGTTAATCAGAACACTCCTACCCAGTCAACAGATCAGGGCTTGATCCATCACCGTTTTTTAGCTCACTGCACCATCCCAGTTCAGAACCTGGCTATATGCAAATTAGTCTGTCCCTGGCCCAGTGCATCATGGGAACAGGGCAGACCAAACTACCAAGCCAATTCTTCACTGGAAAGGAAACAAGCTTCCGGGGACCGGTTTCTGGCATTACAGCCGTCTTCGGCCCGGCTTGCTTGAATCCTGATGGTGCAATGAGCAAGGGACTCATGTCTGAGCATACCCTTCCACACTCATGGTGGCCAAAATAATTACAAAGAGGGGGTGGTGATGGACAGAGTATCTGAGTTAATCAGAACACTCCTACCCAGTCAACAGATCAGGGCTTGATCCATCACCGTTTTTTAGCTCACTGCACCATCCCAGTTCAGAACCAGGCTATATGCAAATTAGTCTGTCCCTGGCCCAGTGCATCATGGGAACAGGGCAGACCAAACTACCAAGCCAATTCTTCACTGGAAAGGAAACAAGCTTCCGGGGACCGGTTTCTGGCATTACAGCCGTCTTCGGCCCGGCTTGCTTGAATCCTGATGGTGCAATGAGCAAGGGACTCATGTCTGAGCATACCCTTCCACACTCATGGTGGCCAAAATAATTACAAAGAGGGGGTGGTGATGGACAGAGTATCTGAGTTAATCAGAACACTCCTACCCAGTCAACAGATCAGGGCTTGATCCATCACCGTTTTTTAGCTCACTGCACCATCCCAGTTCAGAACCTGGCTATATGCAAATTAGTCTGTCCCTGGCCCAGTGCATCATGGGAACAGGGCAGACCAAACTACCAAGCCAATTCTTCACTGGAAAGGAGACAAGCTTCCGGGGACCGGTTTCTGGCATTACAGCCGTCTTCGGCCCGGCTTGCTTGAATCCTGATGGTGCAATGAGCAAGGGACTCATGTCTGAGCATACCCTTCCACACTCATGGTAGCAAAAATAATTACAAAGAGGGGGTGGTGATGGACAGAGTATCTGAGTTAATCAGAACACTCCTACCCAGTCAACAGATCAGGGCTTGATCCATCACCGTTTTTTAGCTCACTGCACCATCCCAGTTCAGAACCTGGCTATATGCAAATTAGTCTGTCCCTGGCCCAGTGCATCATGGGAACAGGGCAGACCAAACTACCAAGCCAATTCTTCACTGGAAAGGAAACAAGCTTCCGGGGACCGGTTTCTGGCATTACAGCCGTCTTCGGCCCGGCTTGCTTGAATCCTGATGGTGCAATGAGCAAGGGACTCATGTCTGAGCATACCCTTCCACACTCATGGTGGCCAAAATAATTACAAAGAGGGGGTGGTGATGGACAGAGTATCTGAGTTAATCAGAACACTCCTACCCAGTCAACAGATCAGGGCTTGATCCATCACCGTTTTTTAGCTCACTGCACCATCCCAGTTCAGAACCTGGCTATATGCAAATTAGTCTGTCCCTGGCCCAGTGCATCATGGGAACAGGGCAGACCAAACTACCAAGCCAATTCTTCACTGGAAAGGAAACAAGCTTCCGGGGACCGGTTTCTGGCATTACAGCCGTCTTCGGCCCGGCTTGCTTGAATCCTGATGGTGCAATGAGCAAGGGACTCATGTCTGAGCATACCCTTCCACACTCATGGTGGCCAAAATAATTACAAAGAGGGGGTGGTGATGGACAGAGTATCTGAGTTAATCAGAACACTCCTACCCAGTCAACAGATCAGGGCTTGATCCATCACCGTTTTTTAGCTCACTGCACCATCCCAGTTCAGAACCTGGCTATATGCAAATTAGTCTGTCCCTGGCCCAGTGCATCATGGGAACAGGGCAGACCAAACTACCAAGCCAATTCTTCACTGGAAAGGAAACAAGCTTCCGGGGACCGGTTTCTGGCATTACAGCCGTCTTCGGCCCGGCTTGCTTGAATCCTGATGGTGCAATGAGCAAGGGACTCATGTCTGAGCATACCCTTCCACACTCATGGTGGCCAAAATAATTACAAAGAGGGGGTGGTGATGGACAGAGTATCTGAGTTAATCAGAACACTCCTACCCAGTCAACAGATCAGGGCTTGATCCATCACCGTTTTTTAGCTCACTGCACCATCCCAGTTCAGAACCAGGCTATATGCAAATTAGTCTGTCCCTGGCCCAGTGCATCATGGGAACAGGGCAGACCAAACTACCAAGCCAATTCTTCACTGGAAAGGAAACAAGCTTCCGGGGACCGGTTTCTGGCATTACAGCCGTCTTCGGCCCGGCTTGCTTGAATCCTGATGGTGCAATGAGCAAGGGACTCATGTCTGAGCATACCCTTCCACACTCATGGTGGCCAAAATAATTACAAAGAGGGGGTGGTGATGGACAGAGTATCTGAGTTAATCAGAACACTCCTACCCAGTCAACAGATCAGGGCTTGATCCATCACCGTTTTTTAGCTCACTGCACCATCCCAGTTCAGAACCTGGCTATATGCAAATTAGTCTGTCCCTGGCCCAGTGCATCATGGGAACAGGGCAGACCAAACTACCAAGCCAATTCTTCACTGGAAAGGAAACAAGCTTCCGGGGACCGGTTTCTGGCATTACAGCCGTCTTCGGCCCGGCTTGCTTGAATCCTGATGGTGCAATGAGCAAGGGACTCATGTCTGAGCATACCCTTCCACACTCATGGTGGCCAAAATAATTACAAAGAGGGGGTGGTGATGGACAGAGTATCTGAGTTAATCATAACACTCCTACCCAGTCAACAGATCAGGGCTTGATCCATCACCGTTTTTTAGCTCACTGCACCATCCCAGTTCAGAACCTGGCTATATGCAAATTAGTCTGTCCCTGGCCCAGTGCATCATGGGAACAGGGCAGACCAAACTACCAAGCCAATTCTTCACTGGAAAGGAAACAAGCTTCCGGGGACCGGTTTCTGGCATTACAGCCGTCTTCGGCCCGGCTTGCTTGAATCCTGATGGTGCAATGAGCAAGGGACTCATGTCTGAGCATACCCTTCCACACTCATGGTGGCCAAAATAATTACAAAGAGGGGGTGGTGATGGACAGAGTATCTGAGTTAATCAGAACACTCCTACCCAGTCAACAGATCAGGGCTTGATCCATCACCATTTTTTAGCTCACTGCACCATCCCAGTTCAGAACCTGGCTATATGCAAATTAGTCTGTCCCTGGCCCAGTGCATCATGGGAACAGGGCAGACTCTGTCCATCACCACCCCTTGTTGTAAATAATTTTGTCCACCCTAAGCGTGGAAAGGTATACTCAGATGTGAGTCCCTTGCTCATTGCACCATCAGGATTCAAGCAAGCCGGGCCGAAGACGCCTGAAATGGCAGAAACCGGTCCCCGGAAGCTTGTTTCCTTCCCAGTGTAAGAATTGGCTTTTGTAGTCTGGTCTGCCCTGTTCCCATGATGCACTGGGCCAGGGACAGACTAATTTGCATACAGCCAGGTTCTGAAACTGGGATGGTGCAATGAGCTAAAAAACGGTGTTGGATTTAGCCCTGATCTCTTGACTGGGTGAGAGTACTCTGCTTAATTCAGAGACTCTGTCCATCACCACCCCTTGTTGTAAATAATTTTGTCCACCCTAAGCGTGGAAGGGTATACTCAGATGTGAGTCCCTTGCTCATTGCACCATCAGGATTCAAGCAAGCCGGGCCGAAGACGCCTGAAATGGCAGAAACCGGTCCCCGGAAGCTTGTTTCCTTCCCAGTGTAAGAATTGGCTTTTGTAGTCTGGTCTGCCCTGTTCCCATGATGCACTGGGCCAGGGACAGACTAATTTGCATACAGCCAGGTTCTGAAACTGGGATGGTGCAATGAGCTAAAAAACGGTGTTGGATTTAGCCCTGATCTCTTGACTGGGTGAGAGTACTCTGCTTAATTCAGAGACTCTGTCCATCACCACCCCTTGTTGTAAATAATTTTGTCCACCCTAAGCGTGGAAGGGTATACTCAGATGTGAGTCCCTTGCTCATTGCACCATCAGGATTCAAGCAAGCCGGGCCGAAGACGCCTGAAATGGCAGAAACCGGTCCCCGGAAGCTTGTTTCCTTCCCAGTGTAAGAATTGGCTTTTGTAGTCTGGTCTGCCCTGTTCCCATGATGCACTGGGCCAGGGACAGGCTAATTTGCATACAGCCAGGTTCTGAAACTGGGATGGTGCAATGAGCTAAAAAACGGTGTTGGATTTAGCCCTGATCTCTTGACTGGGTGAGAGTACTCTGCTTAATTCAGAGACTCTGTCCATCACCACCCCTTGTTGTAAATAATTTTGTCCACCCTAAGCGTGGAAGGGTATACTCAGATGTGAGTCCCTTGCTCATTGCACCATCAGGATTCAAGCAAGCCGGGCCGAAGACGCCTGAAATGGCAGAAACCGGTCCCCGGAAGCTTGTTTCCTTCCCAGTGTAAGAATTGGCTTTTGTAGTCTGGTCTGCCCTGTTCCCATGATGCACTGGGCCAGGGACAGACTAATTTGCATACAGCCAGGTTCTGAAACTGGGATGGTGCAATGAGCTAAAAAAACGGTGTTGGATTTAGCCCTGATCTCTTGACTGGGTGAGAGTACTCTGCTTAATTCAGAGACTCTGTCCATCACCACCCCTTGTTGTAAATAATTTTGTCCACCCTAAGCGTGGAAGGGTATACTCAGATGTGAGTCCCTTGCTCATTGCACCATCAGGATTCAAGCAAGCCGGGCCGAAGACGCCTGAAATGGCAGAAACCGGTCCCCGGAAGCTTGTTTCCTTCCCAGTGTAAGAATTGGCTTTTGTAGTCTGGTCTGCCCTGTTCCCATGATGCACTGGGCCAGGGACAGACTAATTTGCATACAGCCAGGTTCTGAAACTGGGATGGTGCAATGATCTAAAAAACGGTGTTGGATTTAGCCCTGATCTCTTGACTGGGTGAGAGTACTCTGCTTAATTCAGAGACTCTGTCCATCACCACCCCTTGTTGTAAATAATTTTGTCCACCCTAAGCGTGGAAGGGTATACTCAGATGTGAGTCCCTTGCTCATTGCACCATCAGGATTCAAGCAAGCCGGTCCGAAGACGCCTGAAATGGCAGAAACCGGTCCCCGGAAGCTTGTTTCCTTCCCAGTGTAAGAATTGGCTTTTGTAGTCTGGTCTGCCCTGTTCCCATGATGCACTGGGCCAGGGACAGACTAATTTGCATACAGCCAGGTTCTGAAACTGGGATGGTGCAATGAGCTAAAAAACGGTGTTGGATTTAGCCCTGATCTCTTGACTGGGTGAGAGTACTCTGCTTAATTCAGAGACTCTGTCCATCACCACCCCTTGTTGTAAATAATTTTGTCCACCCTAAGCGTGGAAGGGTATACTCAGATGTGAGTCCCTTGCTCATTGCACCATCAGGATTCAAGCAAGCCGGGCCGAAGACGCCTGAAATGGCAGAAACCGGTCCCCGGAAGCTTGTTTCCTTCCCAGTGTAAGAATTGGCTTTTGTAGTCTGGTCTGCCCTGTTCCCATGATGCACTGGGCCAGGGACAGACTAATTTGCATACAGCCAGGTTCTGAAACTGGGATGGTGCAATGAGCTAAAAAACGGTGTTGGATTTAGCCCTGATCTCTTGACTGGGTGAGAGTACTCTGCTTAATTCAGAGACTCTGTCCATCACCACCCCTTGTTGTAAATAATTACAGAAAGAACAGAGCTACCAGGAATTTAGAATGGACCAATCCGTAACTGAACTTGTCCCTAAAACATCAAAGCAAAATAAACAAATGCACAAGTACCTGGAAGAACAAGTTAAACTTTACCCTAGTACAAAAGGCATAGAATACCTAAATATCATTGCCAAAACACTACTCTAATTAATTCCCAAAATGTTATAAAACACTAAAAGTATCACCTAAGTATGGAAAAATATGTAACGTGAGCTTCTAAAGTATTTAATGTATGCAATATATAGAGATATTATTATAATATATGCACACATTAAAACTAAATAACAAGTAAAAAACTATTCCATAATAAAAATAACATTACCCACCCACACAAAATAAGAAAGCAAGGACTTACCAATCATGTTGTCAATCCAATAACCTCCTTGTCCACCAAAGTAATCCAGGTAGTGCAAAATTAACCCAAAAACAAATGTAAAAATACAACTGTTCCAAAATTAAGACATCCACGTTGTCCAGAGCCATCGAATAAGCATAAAAATCCCGAAAAATTGGAAAAATAGAAAGAATCGCTCCAGCAAAACCAAAAAATGTAAAGAAGCGTTTGTAAAGCAGTGTTGAATTAAACAAACAAACACTTCCTTTAAAAAAAACGGAACTTCCGATGTAGCGTACACCTATGACAAATACATAGAAAACAGACATTCCCACCCACATTAATTAGCTAGTAATTAGGTACAAACATATTAAAATAGATGATTTCACTTGTAGATATACCGTAAAAGACTAAAATTCACTCTATATATAATGAGTTAACTAACTAACACTACGTGTATATACCATAAGTAATTATCTGTTTTCGAAATCTAAAACATACCTCCCTCACATTCAACAACACAAAATATAAGGTCAGTAGTCTCAAAACATCATTAAAATACACATAAAACATATAAATAAAATCTTACCTGAAGCGACGTGAAGTGTCTCCCAACCGCGATCAGCCCTTCTTCCAAATAACCCAAAACGACCTAACCCGGTTACAAAATAAAGCACCCAAATGCAATAAAATAGTCCCAAGTATAAAATATAATATATATACTTCACTAAATATGCAAAAATGAACATTAAGTTTCTATTATTGTAAAGAAATATTTACTTTAATCCTACAATGATTTGATTAACAAATATGTAAATGAATGTAATAAATACATATTATGAAAAGAATAATATTTATATTAACAATGTCTAGAAATATAAGTACATTGTCAAAAATTATAATAATAGAAAAATGTGTTAAAAATATGTGACTTATATAATAAATATTTTATGTATTGAAATAAAGTGTAAAAATACTTTTGTTATTTCTACATTTCTTTATGAAATTACAATATGTAAAAGAGATAATAAATAATATTAATTTTTGTACAAAAAGTATGAAAATAATAATGCTTCTGTATAGTTGCTTATCATTGTGTTTATAAAATATGTTTATAAAACCAAATGTAATAAAAAGATTTTTGTTATGAAATAACATTTTATTTGTGAAACATAAATAAAAAGAATGTTTCTACAATCATGTTGAACTATTTGTATCATTATCTTACTATAATGTAACAATCTTATCAGAAATTTTGCACTGTATATTAAATGTGAGTATATGTTGGTCTCTAATAATTTACTTATTACTATACCAAATCCAGCGTACATTAAATTAAAACTGACCCTGAACCCAAAAAATACCCCTTTACCCAAAAACTGAAAACTGACCCTGAACCCTAAAAATACCCCTTTACCCAAAAACTGAAAACTGACCCTGAACCCTAAAAATACCCCTTTACCCAAAAACCCAAAACTGACCCTGAACCCTAAAAATACCCCTTAACCCAAAAACTGAAAACTGACCCTGAACCCAAAAAATACCCCTTTACCCAAAAACTGAAAACTGACCCTGAACCCTAAAAATACCCCTTTACCCAAAAACTAAAAACTGACCCTGAACCCTAAAAATACCCCTTTAACCAAAAACTGAAAACTGACCCTGAACCCTAAAAATACCCCTTTACCCAAAAACTGAAAACTGACCCTGAACCCTAAAAATACCCCTTTACCCAAAAACTGAAAACTGACCCTGAACCCAAGAAATACCCCTTTACCCAAAAACTGAAAACTGACCCTGAACCCTAAAAATACCCCTTTACCCAAAAACTAAAAACTGACCCTGAACCCAAGAAATACCCCTTTACCCAAAAACTGAAAACTGACCCTGAACCCAAGAAATACCCCTTTACCCAAAAACTGAAAACTGACCCTGAACCCTAAAAATACCCCTTTACCCAAAAACTGAAAACTGACCCTGAACCCAAAAAATACCCCTTTACCCAAAAACTGAAAACTGACCCTGAACCCAAAAAATACCCCTTTACCCAAAAACTGAAAACTGTCCCTGAACCCAAGAAATACCCCTTTACCCAAAAACTGAAAACTTACCCTGAACCCAAGAAATACCCCTTTACCCAAAAACTGAAAACTGACCCTGAACCCAAAAACTACACCTTTACCCAAAAACTGTAAACTAACCCTGAACCCAAGAAATACCCCTTTACCCAAAAACTGAAAACTGACCATGAACCCTAAAAATACCCCTTTAACCAAGAACTGAAAACTGACCCTGAACTCTAACAATACTCCTTTACCCAAAAATAATTATTATTATGTAATTACAAATTAATTATTAATTAACAATAACAATAAAGTTAATATATTAGCACATTAGCTGTAAAGAAATAAATTTAATTATTAATATTATTTTTTCCAAATTAATTTACAATAAGTAAAAAATATATATTAAACTAAATGAAGCTAATTAATATAATTAACTAATTTATATTAATTAATTTCCAAATCATTATTATTTAAAAATATGTAAAAAATAATATTAATTAATTAACTAATTAATAATAATTATTTAACAATTATTTCTTATTTAAAAATATATACAAAATTATATTATTTAATTAACTAGTTAATATTAATTAATTACCAATTAATTATTATTATTTAATTACCAATTATTTATTATGTAAAATTATGTCCAAAATTATATTAATTAATTAACTAATTAATAATAAATAATTACCAATTATTAATTTTGTACAATTATGTACGATATTATATTAATTAATTAACTAATTAATATTCATTAATTACCAATTAATTATTATATAAAATAATGTACAAAATTATATTAATTAATTAACTAATTAATATTAATTATTTACCAATTAATTATTAATAAAAATTTTTTACAAATATATATTAATTTATTAATTATTTTTAAATTACTTCCCACCCTTATCCCCTATAAACCCAATAACCCGCTCCTAAAACTATATATGTTTTTTAAAAATATTTTTATATTAAATATATTGTAATTTTTTAATATAGACCTTTTTATCACATTTTTATTTACAATTATTATATTTTTTCCTATACTATTTATTTTTTCCATTACTACACAATATTTTGTATTGTCGATATTTTGTCATACGATATTATTTTTTTCGATATTTCTACTTACTTACCTATTACGATATTTTTGTATCCGATATATTTGCTTCCCAATATTTTTTACCTTCGATATTTTAACTTCGATATTTTGTCTTTCCGATATTTTATTTTCGATATTTTGTCTGTGTACCAAGGAGATTGGGGCGAGTGTGGGGTGAGAACTGTTAAGCTGCACCTTTTAAATTGAGTTGGTGAACACTCTGGTATTGGTCCTCCAAGGCGTAAGAGGAAAAAAAAAGGAAGAGATAGAAAAGTTTCAGCTGCTTATACCACAGATTCTTGAGACTAAAGGGGCGCAGATAATAATACAAAGGCAAAGAAGGTGTTTCTCAAGTGAGTTTTATGCGGAGCAGGAAGAAAATACCATGACTGTGTGACCCGGCTCCCGCTCCCATTCTCGTCGGATAAAGGAGGCTGCGTGTCCCGTGTGCTGCCCCGGGACTACATCTCTCAGAGTCACCTGAGGGGCACACACCACCGTCGTCATCGTGAAGCGCCCGGAGGCGCTTAAAACAACTCTGTCCCTCCCGCGGCGCGGGATGCGTGTGGGCGTGCCGGGGCCAAGGGCGGGCCCGTCTGCGCCCGTCAGCGACAGACAGAGGCTGGGCTGGGCCACCCCCTTGACCAATTGAAAGAGGAAGCAAAATCATCATGGGTCAGTGATTGTGGACTTCTCTTTCTGAAATTTTAACCTGAGTTTGATTTTGATCTAGAACTGGAACTGGAACCTAGGAGTGCTGTATGGGGGTAGCACTGTATAGTATTCACACACAGTCTTAGATACTTGTTAAGTTTGTCTTTCTCAAGGGGGGTTCGTTTTGTATTGCAGAGGCGCCTGACAAGCCAAACGTGAAAAGATGGTGAGGCGTAAAACACAGGCAAACCGGGACGATGCAGTGGGAAATATTAAAACTTCTGTGACCACGATCTGGGGCGTGGCTTGGCCGAGCTGCGGAATGGCTGCCTGTTAGAGCAGCTCCGCCGGCCGAATGCATTATTCCGATTAAAGACTATTAGAATGTTGGACCGGACCTAGCACAGCAGATGTGTTGGAGACGGTGTC
The DNA here is from genome assembly GCF_964261635.1 of Lissotriton helveticus. NCBI lineage: Eukaryota > Metazoa > Chordata > Amphibia > Caudata > Salamandridae > Lissotriton > Lissotriton helveticus. The sequence continues at coordinate 1,405,790,148 of NC_136063.1, read as the reverse complement.
CGGGTGACACACGGGCGGCGATCTGCACACTCAGCTGACTGCGGAGAGTCTGGACACACTGAATCGCTGAAACGGCCTGGGGCCTAGTGTGCACTGGTGGAGCCGGGTTCTCGAGTTTGGCGACTGCTGGAGCTGGAGGACTGCGTCACGGCACCAGACGCTGCGGGGGGGGGGCCGCAGTGACGAAGATGGACTATTGATTCGGACCACGACATTCCGGTAACAGAGGGTGCTCGAGCTGTAGTACTACACTTGGGGCGCTGTGAGCGGAGCACCACGACGCGGCACGGCGGAGCGGCCGCGAGGCAAGGCAGCTGAAAATATTAGCCGGTGTGGGGTGCGGAAGAGTGTATACACACCAACTGCCCCAAATTACAGGCTAGAAGCTGTCGCCTCAGTAGACTTGTGGCATGATGGTAGGCGAGTGGCTGTGATCCCCCCCCCCGGCTCTGAGTGGTGATAAGCCCGAGGTCGGGTGGTGCGGCCGCCATTTTGCAGAGCGCTCGGCTGGGACGCGGGACCGCTAGACTGCGGTGATCGCATGCCGCGACTGCCAGAGGCCGGTGAACGGGGCCAACTCCCCTCCTGATTGAGGGGTGGACACATCCGTGGCCCTGCAGGTTGCCGAAAGCGCCCGTACAGCCTGAATTATACGCCTGTGACTGGAGGGGCCTTGCCGCACTTTGAACTGCGCCTGCTCCCCCCCTGGCTTGAAGACGCGCTGCAGGGGTCGGCCTACCTGCACTCGTGTCGGGAGGTGCGGAGGCGGCCCAAACAGCTGACCCGGCGAGTGTGCACTGGCCCCAGGTATAGCCTGTGTTGTGTAAGTGTGGCTTGGACTGAGAAGCTAGGTGCTTGGACTGAGAGTCAATGGGCGTCACACCTTGTGTCTTCACGTGGTCGGCCGGAGACAGTGGACAAGTGGCATCTGTGCAGTACATCGGTACAAAGGGAATGCCTGGCTGTGGAAGGAGCAAACTGCGGTGCCGTGGGCATTGACGTGCGCAACAGCGTAAAGAGTCGGTCTGGCTGTGCCGCTGCCTGACTGGAGGGACAATCTAGTATAACCTGCATGAGCCTGGCTACGCAGCCGGTGGTGGTGGGAGACGGATAGAGCGAGACGCCTGGTGCCACTCGCATCACGTCTGCTCAGTCGTGTAATTGCGAGGCTTGCCGCGAAATCCTTCATCGCGAGGCAAATATCTATTGCAGGGCAGGCACCCAGTGCAGATATGGGCAAGGCAGAGACGCGTCAGCCAAAGATCACCTTTGACAAAAAAATTAAACAAGACCGGGGACGCAGATGGAGGCCAAAAAGAACAACCCACGGGCTCAACGACGCCGCCACCGCCTGAGGAGGACATAAGATCAATGTTCAAGGACCTGAAGACAAGCCTGCAGGGATTGGATACTAAAATGGACTCTCTGGCTGAGAGAATGGACCGAATCACTCAGCGTATGGAGAAACAGGAGGGAAGAGTGAGTGTGCTCGAAACAAGAGTCACGGAAACTGAAGATGGACAGACGGAGTTAGACAAGAAACTGCGAGGGATGGATGGTGTGCTCCAACTTATAAAACAAAAGAACGAGGATTTGGAAGCTAGATCGCGTAGGAACAACATACGCATCACAGGAATTGCGGAGTTGACGGACATACAAAATATGGAAAAGTATATAGAGGAGATGATGCAGGAACTATTTGGCCAGGAGCTGTTGGCGATGTTCCTGATAGAGCGTGCGCACAGATCATTAGGTCCACGACCAAAGCCAGGTGCTCCAGCACGACCGATACTGGCGAGGGTGTTAAACTATAGGGACCGAGATATGATATTGAGACTCGCCAGAGAGAAGGGAGATATACAATATAAAGGCAACAATATAGCTCTTTACCCAGATGCACGATGCAAGTCCAAAACGCCCGCAGGGAGTTTATCCCTGCGAAGAAAATATTAGATAGGCACCCGCTACGCCCTGATATATCCTGCTAAACTCAGATTACAAGGACATCGTAAACCAGTGTTTTTCACGGACGCTAAAGCTGCCCTCGCGTATGCGAAACAGATGGCGAAAGAACACAAACAACATGCGACACTGCCGGACTCGCAACTGGAGAAGTCTCTCAGTGACATTGAGTGAAGTATGCAAACTAGGCACGCTGGACATTCAGATAAGTGCACATTGCTAATACCAATTGTGGTGGCGGGAGGCGTGGATGGATACCGGGGCTTGCGAGGTCCGTAGTTAAGTTGTTTATATATGCATGGTTCAAGGCTGGGTGTGCGGTGGCCGGGCTGCCTGGGATAATTGCATATGGGCTGTGCTGGTCCCGGACGACATGCCACATGTTCGGCCACCCTGCCAAAAGTGCAGGGGAGTGTAGCTGGCAGACTCACGTACCCCAAAGGGATGATTCCCACAAGTTCACAACACTGGATGGATAGTTACTGGGTAGTTGTGGAAGGGAGGGCGTGGACACAACCTAATTGGGGGTTGGTGTGGGTGGGGGGGTGGCAAGTTCAGTTTTTCCAAGTTTACACTGCCACATACTGTATCGACGTGTTTACATTCAGCGACCAAGAGAAAAGGCTGCGTGTATGCATAGATGCTACATGGGAGTTGTGGATGCCTGATGCCGAGGGTATAGGTAGACAAGCTGTTCGTATGGCTCAGCTCACGTGTCTATCCTGGAATTTGAGAGGTCTTAATGACAGGAGGAAAGTGAGATTGGTGCAGTCCTACCTGGCACGGAAGGAGATAGATATCTGCTTACTTCAGGAAACACATTTGCGAGAGGGTGCGGCAGGTACCTTAAGAAATGCTAGATGGGGCGAGATTGTCACAGCGGGCTACTCATCCTACTCCAGGGGGGTCGCTGTCCTTATACGTAGAGGGATTCCATGGAAAACATACAGAACAATCACAGACCGGGAGGGCAGATTTATTCTACTGCATGGCACACTTTATGGTACTCCTACATTGATTGTAAATGTCTATGGTCCAAACACAGACAGCCCGGAATTCTTCCAAAATGTCTGTCAGAGGATACAGTCACTAGGCCCAATGTCGCTTCTTTGGGGCAGGGATTTCAACGTAGTACTGTCTTCGGTGCTTGACAGAGAGGGTGTTTCTCGTGAGCACTATCCCAAAGCTGCTCAGACGCTATTGGATATCATACATGAGCTCCACCTGATAGACTCATGGAGGGCATTGCATCCCACGGACAGGATAGGCACATGCATTACGCACCACAGACACTCGTGGTTCAGGCTGGACTACTGGTTGGTGTTGAACGATGTTCATACACAGATCGCTGATGCAGAACACTACCCACGCACCTTCTCGGATCACGCACCTGCAGTGGTGAAGCTGCGCGTTCCTGAGCCCTACACACAGCCATTTACCTGGAGATTTCCATCGGGAGCCTTGCTTGATCAGGTCTTCCGAGAAAGCTTAAGAGAAAAAGTGGAAGACTATTTCACGCTAATGAAGGATCGGTTGACTCACCTGGTACGCTCTGGGAGGCCTTTAAGGTAGTCATAAGGGGAGACTGTATAGCCCTAAAAACAGGAGTATTAAAAGACATACGTACCACACTTGGGAGGCTGGAGACAGAAATTGGTGCCCTAGAAATTGACTTCCAGATTCGTCCTTCCGCAAACACTGCTGCATTGATCAGAACTAAATTGACAGAGTTCCAAGAGGAAGCGGAGAGGGAATTGGCGTATTTGCATAAATATGCGCTAGCTCGGTGTTATGGTGAGGGGGACAGGGCGGGGAAGACACTAGCGGATTTTATTACGGAGCTGCAGACAGAGGAAGGGGGCATAGCACGGACACCACAGCATATTTTGTCCACAATGGCTACTTATTATCAACACCTGTACACAACCTCGATATGCCCGTCTGAGGATGAAATAGTGACATACTTAGATACACTTGCATTGGCGTGGTTCAATGATGGTGCGCATGAGTACATGAACCTACCGATTACGACTGAAGACGTACGCCAAGTGATAAGTAGTATGCCGGCAGACAGGGCCCCAGGGGAGGATGGCTTGACAGCTGCATTTTATAAAGAATATGCAGACTTGTTGGCTCCCAGATTGCTGCAGGTATACCTGGAGGCAATGGAAACAGGTGAGATACCCCCCACTTTAAATAAGCGGTGATCATTGCACTATTAAAACCAGATAAGGACCCCACTTCTCCTGACTCGTATCGACCTCTGTCACTCATCAATCTAGATGCGAAAATATACGCCAAACTTTTGGCGAACAGACTGCAACCTATGCTTCTGCAAATAGCACTTCCGGATCAGTCTGGCTTTATACCTGGAAGGGCGACGTCACACAATCTACGTACGTTGTTCGGTGTACTACACTACCTGGCGCCTCATGTGCAGGCAGTGGTGGCCCTATTGGACGCCACCAAAGCCTTTGATTCCTTAGAGTGGAAATTTCTGTTTGTGCTATTGACTCGTATGGGTCTCAGCCCCCCTTTTATACAGCAAATCCGGATTCTATATACTAATCCAAGAGCGAGGGTGAGAATAAATGGACAGGTGTCTGACTCTTTTGCTATTACACGTGGAATGAGACAGGGGTGCCCACTGTCGCCATTGCTCTTCGCTATTGCCACAGAGCCACTGGCGGCGAGATTACGCCAATGTCATACTCATAGGAGTATTGGATTCACATCCAGAGGCCTATTGATCTCTATGTATGCAGATGACATGTCCATCTATATGGTGGACCCTGCGGATAACTTCAATGCACTTATGAGAGAAGTGATCAGGTATGGGGGTCTCACAGGCATTCAAATAAATTGGGCCAAATCTACAATTCTCGCACTCACAGATGGGACGATGCCTTGTGACACGGACTACCCAATTCAATGGGTGGAGTCGGGGACACGATACCTCGGCATCATTATTAGTAGATCCATACAAGAGTTGTGGCTAGATAACTATGGTAGGGTGATGGACTGGATTGAATCCAAGGTGCAGAGATGGAGGCACCTCCCACTGTCACTACTGGGGCGCATAGCACTTACGAAAATGGTTCTGCTTTCTAAACTACTATATCTCTTTGTAAATATACCACTGCCACTCACAGTACACTTCTTTAGACGATTACGAATGGCTGTTCTTGAGCTGGTATGGGCGGGTAAGCAGCATCGGGTGTCCTGGAAATTATTGACTCTCCTCTTTAACCAAGGAGGGCTGGGTGCCCCAGATTGTGAGTTATACGCATATAGCGCGCAAGCGCAGTTCCTCCACTTTTGGCATCACCCGACGCCATTCCAACCGCATGTCGCAATTGAAGTGGACAAGGCTGCGCAGATTCCATTGCATGCAGCAGTATATCAGCGCTACAAACGTCCACATGACAAAATAGACACAGTGGAGGCGACTAGATGGGCATGGCAGGGTATAGCGAAGAGAGCGGGAGTGAAGGAGTTATATGCACCTTCTATGCCGCTGGGTGGGAACCCATTGCTGACCCCTATGACAGACAAGGCTACCACTTTGCGGGCTAAAGCGCGGGGGTTGGAGAAGGGTGGGGACCTTTATCCCGATACTACATTCCTGACGCTGCAGCATATGTGTAGGGGACAGACGCCCTCACTGTCAGACGCACTACTCTATTACCAAATTAGAGCGGCCTGCAAAGCCCACTACACAGAGTATCCCCAGGAACCACAAACCCTCCCTGCGTTGGAAAATGTCCTGTCCAATTCCTCTCCCAGAAAACTGATTACAAATATATATAGCACAACGCAACAGACGTCTCCCACAGCGGCATATATGTCAAAAGGCAATTGGGAAAGGGATATCGCAACGTCCATAACAGACCAACAATGGTCATTCTGCTGCGCACAGCTGGAACGCCTGTCGCTGAACTACAGGCTCCGATTGATCCATTTTAACTACCTGCATAGGGTATACCACACGCCAGTGCAATTGAAGCGCATGAATCTATGTACGGACACTAGTTGCTGGCGTTGTGGATGTGCTGATGCAACATTTCTCCATTTGGCATGGTCCTGTAGGGAGTTAGGCTGTGCATGCACACCGGAATCGGTATTTTACCATCAAATATATTTGATGGTAAAATACAGATTCGGTAAGGGTTGTGGGACTCAGAAGAGTCCCACCTACATGTCAAAATTACTGATTAGGTATAAATTCCGATTCGGTATTTTACAGAATCGGTAAATTTACCGATCGGTAAATTTACCGATTCTGTAAAATATGTGGCCCTACATACCATTTACTGAATACCGGTCGGTAACGGCCGAAAATACCGATATTCGGCCGTTACCGACCGACCTACATCGGGCCCCTTGTCCTTACTCATAAAATATTGAAAGAGTCCTTGAACTTGGACCACATGTCTGCAATACCATGGCTTAATTACCTAAAGGGGTGTTCTAGTGAGCTGGGCCGTTTGGACCTCTTTTTAACACCTGACTGCATTACCAAGGCAGACGTGGCCCTTGTGAAGGAATCTTTCACAACGCGCAAGCAGATCAAACGCGAGGAGCAGGAACTGTTGAAAAATGGTGTCCGCAAACATCTAATGCTTAGAACTTCTCTCGCTATGGAGCCATATCTCATGTGGCCTTTGCCACTGCATGAAAGATTCCTGCTGGTCAGGTTTAGACTGGATTACTTCCACCTTTTATTAGCAATACCTAAGGGGAGCCACAAAGGCCAGGTGTTAGCACCCTGTGGCTGTGACAATGTGTCTCCACATGACATGCTACACTTTGTCTTTTTTTGTCAGTTTTCTGAAGCTCCCCGGAGGTTGTTTTTAAAATCCCTTTTAAAAAAGCTAAACTTTTCGCAGGTTCGCCCAGCTCTTTTCTATTTGCAACTTTTAAAGCCTGAACATATTCCGCTTACTGTTGGTTTTTTAAAATGCTCCTTAAGGTACAGGAAATGTCTGGATTTATAACTGACCTGGATGCTGTGTATTTTTAAGAATGGATTTTATTATAATGTGATGTATACTGTTCCTTTAAACTTCTGATTGATCTACGGGCCAATTGTACTCCTCTGATCGTGTATATTTCTTCCGCTTTGTTTTTATAATGATAAAATGTAACTTATATGGTTTTTATTTTGAGAACCGAATAAAGTTTAATGAAATGAAATGAAAATGTAGCCTTTCCTAAATGTGAACTGTGCATTTACGAAACACTAATTACCATCAACTTCAAGATGATGGTAATATGTGCATGCTTTGAAAAATGCACAAAATGCATTTTTCAAAGTGTCATGTAGCGCACACATGCCCCTAGGGCACTTACCTTTTTTGTGGGGTGCTTCAGGGGGACCTTAGGCACCCAGGCATCCTTGGGTTTGCATTCGCTATTTGCATGCTTTGCATGTAGCATAGCATTATTTATTTCAGGACATTCTTGGAGAGTTGGCATTAAACAAACCACGGATTGTGATTGTGAAAGAAGGAAGTGCATACCTTCAACAGGTGCATGAAGGTTAGGAAGCAATATACTTGTACTTCATTCCTGTAGCATAATCATTGCTTCTTTTATAAGGTTGTCAAGGTGAATGTCTTTTAATATCTTGACATATTCTTCATCATTAGCTTTCCTCATATTCTGTGTTAGTTCTCTGTATGTGTAATTCAACCAAAGGTTTACCTCATAACATCTTTATTAGGTTGCAAGAACCATAAAAGCAATAAACAAATCAACATTTCATCATAATTTATATTTAAAAACAAAATAGCATGCTAACGGTACTAGAAACATTTATAGATACTACAGTGCCAGCCAAATTGTGCATAATTAGGAGTTTTAAGGATAGGCACTATGAACCTATTACACAAGGAGATAAAATAACTTATAAAAGACATACAGTGCATTATAATGATACAGTTCCACAGTGATTGAGGCCAGTGCTATTATACATGCCTCTGTCTGGTGGAAATAATATGTTGTATTGCAAAAATGCAGACTAAAACACATAAACCAGTGACAGTCGCTGGTATCATGTGCATAAGAAAGAAAAAGCATCAATTTTATGGGTCAGCTTCACCATACTATGGGCCAGATGTAGGTAGAATAGATTTACCGATTCTTAATTACCAAATTTTACCGATTCGGTAATTAAGAATCGGTAAATCTGAGGTGTGGATATGTAGATATTCCAGATGTGCTGGAATACCGAATCAGAACAATTCGGTATTTACCGATTCGGTAAATACCGAATCGGTAATGCCCATTCATTCCTATGGGCTTTGAAGCCCATAGGAATGAATGGGCATTACCGATTCGGTATTTACCGAATCGGTAAATACCGATTTTCACAAGGGTGCAGGGGGTGTCACTTTGACACCCTCTGGCCCCCCCAAAACAGGCTCGGGTGCCATGTGGCAGGCATACATGCCCTAAGGGCAGGTCTGACTGTCATATGGCATAGGTGTGCATGCACACATGTGCATGCACACCGGAATCTGTATTTTACCATCAAATTGGATTTGATGGTAAAATACCGATTCGGTAAGGCTTTTGGGACTCTGAAGAGTCCCACCTACATCTCAGATTTACCGAATCGGTAAAAATACCGATTCAGTATTTTACAGAATCGGTAAATTTACCGAATTGGTAAATTTACCGATTCTGTAAAATAGTGCCCCTACATACCGATAACCCATTTACCGGTCAGTAACGGCCGAAATCGGCCGTTACCGGTCGGTAAATGGCCTGAAACGGCCACCTACATCTGGCCCTATGTGTCTTAGCAGAGAATTTAGAAACAAAGTTAGTTTTCTGTGTTAGTACAAGAAAAAATTATTGTAGACCATAACTTGTCCTTTTTAATAATGGTCTCAGGGAAATCATGAATATAAGTTCTGCCTGACTATATACATTGGGGCCGATTACGATACGGCCTGCATCGTTAGGGGCCACTTGGTTTCCTTTCCTCGCGCCTCTATATGATGGAGGTGTTCGGAATGGATACCGGCCTGTCAAACTGGCTTGCTTCTGATGGGCTTGGAGAACCGGTCCGACATTCGGAAGCTGGCAAGTAATCTCAAGGGCATCCTTGAGATAACGATCAACGTTTCTGTCATGGTTTCTTTGCTGGCCTGTCCGACAAGGAAACCATGTCAGAAATCATGTTTGGTGGCCCCCAGCAGGGTCCCCTTTGGTGCACGGCCTCCGGTTGGAGGCCAAGGAGGCACCTATGGTGCCCCCTGTTGATCCCTGCACCTTGAGGTGCCTGCCACGGGGTGCTGGTATAAACCGCACCTCCCATTTCAGTATGGGAGCAGGCATTACGGCCAGTTTATGGCCGCAATGCATGCTCCCATAGTGATAAACAGGAATGCAAACGTACAGTGTTCGGTCGAATCCTAATGGGCCGGTCGGTCCCAGGATCGAGTTAGTGTTGGGCGGAAGGAATTCCGCCCAACATCTAAATCAGGTCCATAATGATTTAATATTACTCATTCATCTGAACTGTTCACTTCATGTATAAAAGATCTTTATTTGTTATTCTGTTTAAGGTAGCACTAACTTTATACCAAACAAAGATCCTTAACAAGAGTGGAGACAGTTGGAGTCTATCAGTTAGGTAAGGTGCCCCATTACCATAATATGTATAGAAAATGTGTTCCTGATAGACAAAACTGTAGAAACAAAACAGTTCATATTTAAAAAAAACTCTCAAATAAAAGATCAATGCACAAAAATATAGCAATCTGCCAAGATGTGCAATGTATGTTTTTATATCTTAATGATATAGGATTTCATTCTTATGATCTATGCAACGTTTACAAATGTATCCACTCTGTAAACAATAAACTCTTTTGTACTGGATCGTAAAATTTGTAGAGCTTCCTTATGCTGTCTTACACCCAAGGAGCAGCATATTGGTAGAATCCATTTCTTTCGTGGACCAGTGTATGCAGAAAAACAACATATGTGCCTCAGTCCCAATTCTTATTTACAGGTAGGGCAAAATTTCATTATCAAGGTTACCTTTAGATCATTTGGAACAAAACTTTTTATTTGGCAACATTTCATTCCTAAATCGAATATTTAACTGCTTGGATCTCTGACAAGTAATGTGGTCCAAGAAAGGTTCAAATGACAGTGTGCAATTGTGGTTCAGAAATCTGTCAGTAATGATCATAGCCTTACATTCCTGTAATTTGTTGTCCCAACAAAATTGAAAACATTTTTCTTTAAGGATAGTTTTTGTATACCATTGTGCATCTGATGGACTCTCCCATAAATCTGCTAGCCCCAGACTATATTGCGTACTTCTCACATATGCTAACATATGCTAGGTGGAGTGGTGTTAGAGGCAGCAGACCCGGAAGCAGAGAACAGCCTGGGACCAGGGTTCAATTCCCGACGTGGCAGGGTCGTGGACCTAGGGTCAGCAGACTCGACAATTCTCACCTCGGTGCCTACTCTTACCAGGGATCACACTCAGCAACTCTGGGCATTAAGCTTGCCTCATCTCTACAACGGCCCCCCACAGACGCCGGGGATGCCTGGTTTCACCTTGGAGATACCCAGAAGGGACCATCTCACAGGGAAAGTCAGGACGGGTTCCCCAGTGGTCTTCAGCGCCGGGACGGTCACGGGCAGCTGTGCGCTTACAAGTTGAACACACAACACACACACCACAGGATGGAAATATGTTGTTGTTTTTTTTTTCCGTTCAAAACTGCTTTATTGTGTAAGTAGATTCATAATACACAGCTTTGTGCGCCAACAACCCGGAGGCCGGCAGCATAATAAGGTAACCATTACACAGCCTCGTGGCCGGCATCCCTGAGGCCCGGCGGCGCAACACATCTGTGAGTGAGGATGTGAACACAGCCGGTGTCGTGGGGCAATGAAGGATAGAGAGCAGTAGAACAGTGTTTTTAAAATGTTTTGTTCATATTCGTAACAGTTAACCGAAACCCCCAACAGTATAGAAACTAACAGGCAGTTCACGTCCGCTCGGAAAGAGAATAGGTAATGTGTCGGTGTGGTAACCCAGGCAGGCAAAGACGGGCATGGCATAATAGCCGCATCACATCAATTCCACCAACTAACTATCAACACCATAGATAACGATGCGTGTGGTGTCACGGAGTGTTAAGCAATAGAGAGAGTGCCAGAATGTGTCGGATGTGGCGTAAGGAGTCCCTAAGTGACAGAGGGGAGTGATAGGCAAACATAAGGAGGGAGGTCCACGACGCCGGGGAACGCATGGGGCCCGAGAGCGTATGTCCAAGCGCCATGGCCAGATGACGAAAGGTCCTGGCGAGGACCGTCCAAAAGGGGATGCGGGTGCATGAGTGGGATCAGTGGTCGGGTCCAAAGGTCAAGCCAGAACTTCAAACTGTAACAGGGTGGTCTTCTGTCGGTTCGGCATCATCGGAGCGGGCGAGTAGATAGCACACCAGTGGATCCCAGATGTCGCCGGGCCGACTAGAGATGGGCAGTAACTCAGCGAATGTAGTATGTTGATCTTGACAGTAGGTCAGGTCCGCCAGCCAATCCTTGAATTTGGGTGCCCTGCCTCGACCCCAGCGGCATGCCACACGCCGCTTGGCCAAAAGCAGTGCGATATCGACAAATTTCCGGCAAGGTTTAGGGATCTGCAAAGTATACCCGAGAAGTGTCACCAATGGATCCATGGGCACCGCCTCCCCTGTCATCTCCGCGAGGGCACCTGTCACCTGTTGCCAGTAGCACGCCACCCGGGGGCACCCCATGCCAAATGTAGAAAATCTGCGTGTTCGGCGCGGCAACGCTCGCAACGGTCATCATCTGCCAGGCCGAATCTGCGTTTCCTCGCCGGTGTGTAATACACCCGCTATAGGAATTTATAATGTATGATTTTCAATCTGCTACTAGCAGAGATGCGGGAGGTGAGCGCACAGCAATAGTGCCATTGCTCGTCGGTGAGGTCAGTGGCCAATTCAGTAGTCCAGCGCGCCCGAGCACCAGAGTCTGGCGTCGGGGCTGCGCCCTTGAGCTGACGGTAAAGGCCGGAGACCAGATGGGCCCCGTCTTGTGAGCACAACAGGAAATGAAGCGGAGGTAGAACCTCAGGTTCTTCGGGAAAGTCGGGTAAGATGTCTCTCATTCCCGCTCGTAAGCGTATATAGTAAAAAAGCTCGAGAGGGGTGTGGCTATGTGTCGCGAAAAATAGTTCCACCGATTTAAAATGACCGTTAGAAAACAGGTCGCCCCAGCAGGTGATATGGATCCTTGCACAAAGATTGCGGAATCCTTGTTCCCACAACAAGGTGAGATTTGGATGATAGGTGAGAGGCAATTTAGGCGAGTAGGGCAGGGGACATGACAAGCTCTTGGCGATACGGTGCCATGCGTCCAATGTGCAAGAGACCGAAGTATTCGGCGTGAGTATAGACGATTCAGGGCAGTGGAGCAGCCCATTGAGTGGGAGAGGGTGCACTATCCAGTCCTCCACCGCAATATGCGGCATGAAAGGCGTAGGAGCCATCCGGTGGTAGGCAAAGTGTGCCTGCGCGCACTGATAATATGCCTCAAAATCAGGGACATCGAAACCTCCCTTATCGTAGGGGAGAGTAAGCGTGAACCATTTGAGCCGAGGGCTCCTGCCGCCCCAGAATAACCTGCGCAATTCCATCTTCAGGGTTTTAAAAAAGAAAGCGCCGGGGAAATAGGGAATGTTGAGGAAGAGATAAAGAAAACGGGGAGGATTATCATTTTAATGAGGGATGCCCTTCCAGCCATGGAAAGCGGCAGGGTGATCCAGCGATCCACAGACGCGGTCAATTTGGTTATCGCCACTCCATAATTGGACCGCAATGTCTCGTCCCTATCCCGGGAGATGCGGATCCCCAGGTACCTGAGATCGGTCCTGCACCATTCCAGTGGATAGTCAAGAGGGAAGTCAGTTACCGCTTCCGTTAAAGGGAAGAATTGCGACTTGGACCAGTTAATATGCACACCCGACATCCCGCCGAACGTAACAAATTCCCTGAGTAAGGGATTGAGGTGTGTCTCAGGGTGCTTAACATATAACGTGATGTCATCTGCATATAGAAATACATCAATTTGACGTTGTAGGCATTGCACCGCCCCGTCTCGGTGAAGTTGACGTAGGCGACAGGCAAGAGGTTCAACCGCTATGGCAAACAGCAGGGGAGAAAGTGGGCAGCCCTGGCGTGTGCCTCTGGTAATTGCAATAGGTTGTGACAGGCGACCATTAATCAACACCCTCGCCGTGGGGCGAGTATAGAGTAGGCGGACCCAGGATATAAACAATTTGGGGAACCCCATGCTAGCCAGAACCGAGAACAGGTAGGGCCACTCGACTGAGTCGAAAGCCTTAGACGCGTCAAGGAAAACGGCAGCAACAGGCATATCAGGATGAACTGTGCGGAGTAGAGAGAATAGAGTATGGAGGTTGTGGGAAGTAGACCGGCCGGCCACAAAGCCAGACTGGTCGGGCAACACAATTCTGGTCATCAGCAGCGACAAACGAGTGGCCAGTACTTTAGCGAGTATTTTAACATCACAATTCAAGAGGGAGAGTGGGCGGTAAGAATTGCAGGAGCTGGGATCTTTGTCGGGCTTCAGGAGAGAGGTGATCACCACCTCACGCATAGAGCAGGGGAGCGTACCGTCACAGAGCGATTCCGAATATACCTCACGAAGAACAGGGGCCATGATATCAATGTAGGCTTTATAAAATTCGGCAGGAATGCCGTCGAGTCCCGGGCTTTGCCGTTCTTGAGGGACATAATGGCCTCGCGGACCTCGTCCAGTTCGAAAGGTGCCGCTAGGAACGCCCTATCACCATCGCTGAGCCAGCACAGTGCCACATCTTTTAGGTAATCAGCATAAGACGTATCGGACCCCACGGTGGAAGTGTATAGCGAGTGGTAATGTGCCAGGAATGTATCGAGTATCTCGTCCGAGTCCCTGAATGTGTTACCATGAATGTCCGTGAGTTCATGTATGACATTATGTGCTCGTGAAGTTTGTGTGAGTGTGGCGAGTACCTTCCCAGGCCTATCTCCCTCGCAATATTTCTGGGCTTGCCAGTGTTTACCACGGAACCTGACCTCCCTGGCAGCTTCCTCCTCATACCGCGACAACGTCTCTCTGAAAGCTGCATGCGGCTCGGGTCCAGTTTCAGTCACCATACGGAGTTCCAGAGTCCGCAGCTCCTTCTCTAATGTGCTAATCGTGTGGAGGATGTCACGCAACACACCATGGCTCTTGGAAATGCAATATCCTCTAACAGTCACCTTGAATGCCTCCCATATGTGCTCAACGGAGTCCACTGACCCCTTATTTCTGGGAAAGAAGGCCGCTATCTCCTCTCCTAGTTCAGTACGAAACAGATTGTCCAATAGTATGTCAGGGCGGAGTCTCCAGTGTGGCCTCGGGCTGTCCCACCCAGGTGTACGGAAGTGAAGCAGGACGGGGCTGTGATCGGAGCATGTTCTCGGCAGGTGAACTACTCCCACCAGCTCCGCAGCTACACCTCCGGTGATCAGAAAGTAGTCCAGGTGCGCCCATGTTCCCGTGTATGAGGTGAAGTGTGTGCCCTCCCTCCCCTGTGGGTGCAAGTGTCTCCAGGCATCCAACAGCGCGCCCTCCGCGATCACTCCCTCCAGCGCCTCTCGTGCTCTAGGCTTAAAGGAGCAGACTCCGTCCGCCCTATCTAGCTGGGGTACCAGCGCCAGGTTGAAATCCCCACCCCATATAACGTGTCGTAACCCAGCAGTCATAATCTTGCCCCACAGAGTAGTGAAGAATGTAGGTGCGTCAATATTCGGTGCATATGTAACAACAAAAGTGTATGTGTCGCAGCCCAGTCTACCCCACAACAATGCATAGCGTCCCTCCTTATCAATCAGTTCTCCATATCTCTGAAACGGTACACTGCGGGCTACAAGAATGGCAACCCCCCTTGCATAGGTGGAGTATGAGGAGAAGATGCGATCTCCGGCCCATCTGCTCGCAAAGGTGGTCCTACCCTGGGGCGGTAAATGGGTTTCTTGTAGCATAGCAACCTGGACGTGATGTCGGTCGAGATAGGCAATGACATTGCGACATTTTTTAGCATCATTCAAACCCCGTATATTCCAGGACAAACAAGTCAATTGTGTAGTAGCATTCAGAGCAGCCATAGATAGTTCAACAGTGATCGCAATAATGCCAACCAAGGCAATGGAATAGGGCCCGTCCCGCCCCGCCAACATCGGTGCACACACCAGAATCGAGTCAGCGCAAATAGTCCAGTCAATGAATGCCTCTTCATAGAACATCCCACCCCCCACCCACCCCAGCATCCCAATCATGCCAGCAGCCATTGAGCCCCACCCAGCACCCCTCCCCCACCCGACCCCCCCAACCTTAGCAACAACAACAAGAACATTAGCATTCTTAAGGGGAACACGCAATAGGGGTATAGCATAGAGTACGCACAGCCACTTCCCGGCCCAGAGCTCCAGCACTGTACCGCCCTCGGTGGAGACTAGGGCCAGGAGAGTGGTCCTTGGTTTACATTACCACAGGAGTGTCAAGTCCGTGCAGATCCAGCATTCGAAGTTATCCCAGTGTCTGCGCTCTTAGCATTAGAAAGGGTTCAAACAATTGCAGGGGATAAGCCCAGGGCAGTAGATACAAGCAGTCACTGGTCGTGTAGCTCCGGAGGCAGGTCTCCATCCTCTCGGTCCTCTTCGGCATCACGATCCTCCCTGCGTGTTCTCCGGAGTGATTTCAGAAAATCCTCCGCTTTCTGCGGGTTTGTGAAAAATCGCTGCTTTCCCTGGTGTGTAACCCGCAGCTTCGCCGGGTATAGGAGCGCATAGTCCACTTGGGCCTCTCGCAGCTTCTTCTTTACTGGGAGAAATTTACGTCGTTCTTCCTGCACCAGCGGTGTGAAGTCCGGGTATATGGAGAAAGTGACGCCATTGTATTGCAATAACCTTTGAGATCGAGCCGCCCTCAACGCAGTGTCTCGGTCCCGATAGTTCAATAGTTTGGCAATAATTGGCCGCGGCTGGAGACCAGGTTTAGGCACAGGCGCCAAGGAGCGATGCGCTCTTTCCACGATGAACTGGGGAGAGAAGGCGTCCTCTCCGATCGAGCCTTTGAGCAGTTTTCAATATATAGCTCCATCCTGCCCGTGTCCGTGGATTCTGGCACATTAATGACTCGTATGTTGTTCCGGCGGCTGCGGGCTTCCAAGTCTTCATTTTTAGCCACTATGATCCTGTGCAGATTGTCCATCCTAGCCAGTTGCGTCGTGTGAGTCGAGGTGGCATCTGTGTTGTCGAAGATGCATTGTTCTGCAGCCGTTAGCCTCTCCTCGTGGCGATCCACCTTATGCACCAAGGCATCCAGTCGAGCAGTGACTCCATCGACCTTTTCGACGACAGTGGCAAACCCCTGCCGCATCTCCTGAAATAGGTTGTGCAGGTCAATGTCTTTGGCGGGGGGTGTGATGGCCTTCGGAGAAGCCGCGCTAGGCCCAGGATCCCCCGGCGCCGATTTCGCGCCTTTCTTGGCGCCGTCGAAACTGAGCTTCGTTTGGCGGTTCTCAGGCCGCACCATGGTGGCAACAGGCCGCGGCGCTTGGATGCCGCACAGCGTACCAGTGCTATGAGCCCAGGGGTGAAGCGGGCGAACGCTAAATCAGGCCGTATGTGCAGCCCGCGCGGGTAAGTTGTGACGTGGCAATCGCCGGACAAGGTGGCGCCATTGTGGATCAGCAGGTGTCCAGCGGGAGGGACCCGGTGCTTTCCGTGCCCCCCTGGTGCTCTTGTGACAGGGGGTGAGAGCGCCCAGTCGTCAGTGGCGCTATAGCTGTCCCTCGCAGGGTAGGCAGGCCGTGGATGCAGGCACGCAGGGTTGTATTAGGTTTGAAGACCCTGAGTACCAGGCCCAGGGGAAGGCAGAGTCCAGTATATGTAAGGCGCCGTCAGTGACCGCTCCGTGATCAGGCCCTGCCCAAAGCCTTTCCACGCAGTTTGATAGTAGGGGGGAGAGCAGGGCCAAGCAGTGTGGGGGACACGGCCCTGTTCTCAGCGATCTCGGGAGTGCACGAGTCGGGAGAGCCACCTTTGGCAGCAAGCACAGTGTCTAATTGTCACAGGGGGAGAGCCTGATGCATCGGCCCCCCCGCGGCGGGATCCAAGCGTGGCACCCGCTCTCCGGTCCGGTCACCTCTCGGTCCGTGCCCCCCCCGCCCAGAGTATCGGCATGATGAGGGCCTCTCTGGGCACTCCAGGGTCGTCCTGCCCCACGGCGCGCCTCCGGGTGGAAGTGCCGGCTCACCTGTGGCACTGGCGTCCAGGAGCAAACAGCAGCGAGGGGGGATCCGCACATGGGAGGGGGGCGACAGCCACCCGCCCCGCTCCGAGTCTCTGTGTAGTAGACGGCCCGACTCCGTGTGGTCACCCGATCTCGTGGCCTACCTCCTCGTGGCCGTCCTCGGCGTCTCTTAGGTCGCTGCAGCCGGCCCTCTCCGCTCGCCGGCTCCAAGGCAGTCACCGGTGGATTTTCAAGGACCGATAACTCCTGTTCTAGACCTCGTAGCGGCCTCAGACTTGGGATGAGTGTAGATTGTAGGTTATTACAGCAGGTGAGGGGAAAATCTGACGATCAGATACCCTGTGGCGAAGGATAAATGAAGGATGACTGACCAAGGAGCGGGAGCTACGTGCCTAAGCAGCCATTCCGCTTGTGCGCCCTCTAGCGCCCCACAGGATGGAAATATGTTTTTTGTTCTTTGGGACAACATCCAGTGCTCCCCTTTAGCGGCCAAGTTCCTCTGGGTGCAGCAGTCTCCTCGAATATTGAAGAGGTCTCAGTTTGATAACATGTTCAATTGGACAGTGGCCCAAATAAATATATACGGGCAACAGAGGAGTATCTATGCGAGACTGTAAACATTTACTTTCTGCAGTAGTTAATATGCTAGTTTTCAGCCCCATAAAGAGCTGAGGCTAATGCCTTGGTAATACAAATTTCCATAGCTGGGGCATTGGTACGAATGTATGTTCTTCTATACATTACCAGGATTGAAGATGACTGATGGAGTATTAAGGGGCCCATTACGATGGCAGGCGGACTTGAGTCCGCCTGACTGTAATGCAGCGGCCCTGCACTCCTTATTATGATGTGACTGCCACCGCGGCGGTTGCACATGGACATTTAACATTGCAGAGGGTGCTGCTGGCTGCAGCACCCGCCGCAATGGTAAATTGCCATGTTGTGCATTTCCCTGCACAACGTGGCAGGCACCGCGCGGTGCCTGCCACCTTGTGCATGGAAATCCCCCCCAGTGCACAACTGCCTCCCCACCACAGAGGGGACCAGTAACAGGCCCCCCAAAGCCAGCCTCCGCCAGCCTCTCCATGGCGGTTCCACCACCATAGAAAGGCTGGCTGACGGCAGCATTGTGATGGGCATGCCCCATATCTCCGGCCTTATCCGCTCTGCCAGGCAATCGCTATGATTGCCTGTGACGGAAGCGTGGCGGACGCTCTTTGCACCAGCCACGCTTGCGGCACGATTCACCCCGCCATCCTAATGTGGCAGGGGAAAAGGGAGCCAGATGGCAGAGGGACCCCCACCATCGGCCCAGCGATGGCAGTCTCTCCGCCATCGTAATGAGCCCCTAAGTTCCTTTAAATAATCTGAGATGACCACTTCATACCGCAGGTCAGACTTACACCCAGATAATCAAAAATGGTGCCACTCTAATCCTTTACCCTCTGCCTGTAAACTGGCTTTGCAGGAATGATATGAGATGAGTAACATGTACTTAGATTTGGCTACATTCAATTCCAACCCATGTTGCCTGCAGAAGTCTGTAAACCTATTTACTTGTGCCTGTAGAGCTGCACATGTTTACATTCCCTATACTTCCTAAATAATTCAGTTTGCTACTGCAAAATAAGTTCACCTTTAACCAAAAACAATGACATGTTTCCCTCCAGAGAGGACTTCATGAGATGTTTGCAATACTTCTTGCATCTGCAAATGACCAAAAACCAACATTAAGTTTGAAACCATGTTGACTTGATCTATGATGAAAATGTTTTATGATGCTCAAGAGGCAGTAATATTAGACAATGTAAAGTAATTCCTTTGATATTATGTGCTGCTAATCTAGTAGGAGCAGAAACTACACAAGATGCATTGGGACTGGTAGCCTTATGTACATAAGCATTAATTACTTTAATAAGAAAGTTTTCCCTTTTCCAGGTTGTCCGCTGACATATTGTAATGTAGGTTAAAAGCTATTACATTCACATAATTGATTTTTTCACGTTGAAGTCCATGATCCACAGATGCTTTATCTCTTGTATATTTATAGTTGTTTAGAATTTAATTGTGATACAAAGTACTCAAAATTTTCAACTTCATTTTTCACTTGGTCCATTGCATCTTCAACCTCTTCCATGGCAACCATAGCTTCATTATCATTTATTGCTTGTCCAAGTGGGCCAATAGTTCTTTAAGTGCAAGTATTATTCGTTGTTGCAGTATTATGTTGCATTTCTGCATGAATTTTATTTTCTTCTGCTATTTCCAGCATTTCTCAATATGTGTGAAATATGTGTGAAATTGAGTACTGAAATGTCATTTTTATATACATGAAAGGCATCTTCATAGGATTCAAAGGTGCCGATAATCTCTTCTTCTTTCCGTCACGGTTTAAATAGCTGTAGAAGTACTAAATAGTAGAATTGGTTTTTTTTTCTCCTGGGTCACAACTGGGTTTCCAGTGATTATTAAGAGTAGGTTTAGAATGACATACTAAACATCCATTGGTCCCTTGAACTCAAAATCTTCTAGCTTTGATATCTTCTGCTACAATATTTCAATAGAAGCAAAACTGAGCAACTTCTTTTAGCAATAGATTTTCTAGCAAAGGACTTCTCTTTTGGTAATATGTGTCCAACATATTGGTTTTAAATATGCCTTTGTTAGTCAGATCAAAATGTGCAGGATACTCAATTGCAGGTAGGCTTTTGAGACCTCTTCGACGTACTGATGACATTCCTAAGCTAAGCCACAGAATTGACAATGATTTTCTGCATAAGCTTGAAGAACCCAAATGGTCACATGCTTCATAGCTACTGACCTCTCTGTAAGATAACATGTTAAGGCTTAACGGGTACAACCTTTTATTTAAAGATTGCTCTGAAGATATTTCTTCCCATGCTTCCTTCATATCTGTCTTTTCAACTTTTGTAATGTAGGAAGAAACATAATGTAGGGCTGCTTCGCAGTTATCCGCAACAAATTCTATATCCTAGTTAGTATCCCACATATGTAAAATTAAAGGCCTGTAGTAGTAGATCCTTTGCAATCGTTGTGGTCTCCTAAGAATAAGTATTCTATGGTGATTGCCCTGTAATAGCATGTCTTACAGGTAACATGAAATTGTTCACTCTTCCTTTATGTAGAATCGGTCTGGGAAATCCAGACATTTAAAGTATTTTTTGAATTTGTTCCGATATTTCCTTAAGTAGTATTTACCACGCGTATGTGATTGAAAGTGTAACACTTTTTCAGAGAGCTTTGTTTGGTATATCGCAAGTGACATAACATTCAATAAAATATAGAACAGACTCGTCAGAGTCATATCCAAACGTAGCTGCATCGTTGATCCATAGAAGGATATGAATATGTGGTGCACCTCTTGCTTTCTCCAAAAACAATCACGTACCTCTTCAACAGGATTTTCATTTTTGCTTGTTAAATATTGAAGCATTGTTTGAAATTTGTGGTCAAAATATCTGCAGGATCTAAGGTAAATAAATCTGCAGCAGTTTTGGTGTCAAAATTGGCAATATTACCATTTGCTCCTAATAGAAATTGAAACAAATTGTCCCATGCATATTCTGCGAAGCTTAAAGTAATAAACCATGTAGATGTTCCTACATTTCTGAGCATACATTTCCAATCTCCATGATTTCTAATCCAATAATAATTTTCCCCTCGCTGACATGTTATAATGTTGATCAAGTTGCATTCCAGATTCTCATTTTTGTCATGCCCCATTTCAATAAAATCCTGCGATGTTATATTAGTAAACCCGGTTAAGTTTGAATAACATGTGAAACAGCATAAGAAGTGATGGAAAGCTCACTATCACACTGTAGTGTGAAAATGTTAGGAATGTCTTTTTTTTTTTTCCTCATATTGCCACCTTGGTTTTGTTTCTATGATGGTATCCAATGGTGTACAAGCGGAGTGCTGTCTCAGATTGTTAATATCTGATAGGGCTTAACTTGACCCACTGTGCTCTGCCCTCAGCTCTTCCAACTTCAACCAATTGTAAACATCAAACAGAAACCAGTGAAAGATGGAGAATCTTGCCACAATCGTGTCGCGCCCCGGAATACATTTTAGTGGCGTAATCATAGGACCCGGGGGAAAAAAACAAAAACCCGGATCCTCAGTGTGCCCAGACCAATAATTGCCAGAACGTTCTTTTATTCAAGTTGCCAGCCCTACCCAGATCTAGCTTGGAGACTGCCAATATAGAAGTAAACCAGTCTTCTATTGTGGGGGGCAAAGAGTCTTTCCATCTCCTGCATATCTCCCTTCTGGCCAACAAGATAGAATAAAAAACAAGCTTCTTCTCCAGACTCTGAACACTATCCAAAATACCAAAGATGACAAGTGGAAGATCAATGACAATGTTCAGGTTCAGGGACGATGACAGAGTTTTACTTACAGCTTCCCAAAATGTGGTCAGAGCGGGACACTCAAAAACATATGGCAGTCAGAAGCGGCCACCAATCCACACTTAGGGCATCGCACCACGATCCCTGGAGAAAACTTTGAAAGCCTTAGAGGGGAGTAGTAGGCTCTATGCATGGAAAAAATATGATTTCTTCGGAGCCAAGATGGTTTCACCACATCCCACAACATTTCACAAGATGAAGTCCAAAGCTCTTGCAAGTTACTATCCACCATAGAGGAAGACCAAAGCTCATCAGGAAGTGAGCAAGCACCATCTCTTTCCTCTATTATCAGTTTGTACCATGTTGAGATTTCTTTTTTGGCAGAAGATTTATCAACCAAAAGGGATATTAATTGGCTATGCCCACCTGGGGGGAATTTGTTTCCACGGGTTGGCCTGGAGGTATATGCATGGGACCAACTAGATATTTGAATATACTTAAATCGAGCGAAGTTAGGGCCAATGATGTTTCTCAGGTGTTCCCATGAAAATAATTCACCCTCCAAAAATAGATCACCCCATTCAGCCATCCCAGCATCCTTGATCGAGGTCGCAAGACAGTCATTCAACCAATCTGGGCTTTCTGGGAGATCCCAAAGCGGGGTCCGACTGCCATAATACCCTATTTTAATGGCTTTTGTTAATTGGGCCCACATTTTAGCCACTCCCTGCAGAGTCTTCAGCTTAATTTTTAAAAAGAAATTTGGGTCTCCAAATTTGAACAAGAACCCCGATTGGCTGAGACCTTCTCCTGTAAGAAGGGTGGAGTACAGAGGCCCCACCCCATACTCAGATGGGTTTTTTAAGAGCATTCTGGCATGGGACAGTTGAAAAGCCCATGCGTAGGTCTGAAAATCTGGGGCTGCAATTCCCCCCTTATCTCTACGCCTCCGAAGCTTCTTCCAAGATATCCTCGCAAGACGCTTATTCCAAATGAAAGAATTAATGTCAGACTGCAGTTTATTGATTAATATGGGATCAAAGTATAATGGAATTGTGTTAAAAAGAAAAGAAACCTTGGGTAGAACGGACATCTTAATTAAATTAGACCTACCCAAAAAAGATAAAGGAAGATGTGCCCATGACTGTAACAATTTACGGCACTCCTTAGCCACAGCGTCAAAATTAATCTTGGCGATCTGGTTAATATCCTTGACGATGTTAACCCCTAAATACCTCATCTTATTACCGGGGGATACTGAGATATTTGTTGGAATCTGATTTATATTCCATATCATCATCTCCGTCTTTGAGGCATTAATCTCGTATCCGGAGATTTCACCAAACTCCGAGGCTGCTTTAAGTACTGCTGGGAGTGCAGTTTGTACCTCGGATGTATACACCAAGATATCGTCGGCGTATAGGGCCACCTTTCTCTCCCTATTCTTATACGTGAATGGTAAGATGTTATTATTGTCTCTTAAGCTCTGGGCAAATGGTTCGATGTAAAGGTCGAACAAAAGCGGGGAGAGAGGGCAGCCCTGTCTTGTACCCCTCGAGATGTTCAATGGCTCAGTTAAGGTACCGTTAACCAGGATACGTGCGCTGGGATTCTGATATATAAGATCAATTGCCCGCCTCATTCTCACACCCACATTGAACTTAGCCAAGGCCTCCGACAGGTAAACCCAGTTCACCCTGTCAAAGGCCTTGGCCGCGTCCAACGTAAGGACCGCCAGAGGCAGGGACTCCAATAAGGCCATATCGATTGCCCCCGCTAAATCATAAGTCAGTTCATATAGCTGGCGACCCTTCACGAAACCCTTCTGGTCGGGGTGAAGAATTTCAGGGGCCACCAATGCTAATCTCTTAGCAAGTACTGTGGTAAAGATTTTATAGTCCACATTTAAGATCGATATGGGTCTATATGAACTGCATGATGTAGGTGGTTTTCCAGGTTTTAATATCAAGGTTATAGATGCACTATCCCAGGATGTCCGCGGGCTGATACCATCCATTAATATTTGATTAAATAGGACAGTCAAAAAGGAGATTAATTCTTGCTCTAGTGCTCTATAAATTTCGGCTGGTAAACCATCAGGCCCGGCCGCCTTTCCCTTTTTAGCAGTTTGGATGGCCATTCTGACTTCCCCCTCTGAGATTTTACTATCCAGAGCTTCACTTTGTTGTCTTGATAATGCTGGGAGGGTGATTTGATTCAGCCAGCCCCGGATTAAACCAGGGTCAGCTGTTTTGTCCTCCTGATATATGTCCTGGAAAAACTCTCTAAAAGCCTGTCTTATGTCGAAATCAGAGGACTTTGAAACGTCATTGATCTTAATCAAGTCTATGTTGTTGCGCACTTGATCCGTTTTGGCTTTCCACGCCAATAATTTCCCCACGGCTTCACCGTATTCAAAATGAGCGATCTTACTGGCATCCCATCTTTCTTGAACCCGCTGGTTTAATACTGAGCTTAATTGGGCCTTTAATAAGAGTAACTTATTATTGAGCTGTGCCAAAGTGTCTGCCGGGGAAGCCGGGGAGGCCAAGTTGGTGTCAATTACGCTCTGAGTTCTAACTATATCAGCCTCTATAGAGGCCACGGCCTCTCTGTACTTCCTCCTTCTATAAGATACTTTAGATGTAATAAGGCCTCGTAAAAATGCTTTTAGGGAGTCCCAGACCACACCATTATCGGCTGACCCAGCATTTACTCTAAGAAAGTGCTGGACCTCAGTTCTGAGAGCCTGAACATCATCAGTATGGGAGAGCAAGGAGCGGTCGAATGTCCAGGTCCTAGGTGAAGCTTTAAAGGCCATTGAGAGTTCCAGTATTACGGCAGCATGGTCGGATAAATGAATGGGAAGATATTGAATATTCCTTACTCCTTCCATCAAACTATGACTTATCAGAACATAATCTATCCGAGATTGATGATGATACTTATAGTTCCTAAATGAAACTCCCTTCTGTGTCCCTGACCTGTCTCCAGATGTCCACGTACCCGAACTGCTTCATAGCATTAAGTAGAAAGGACCTCGATTTTGAAGGGGCTCGGGAACGATTGTTATGTGACTTGTCTAGGGCTGGGTCCAGTACTATATTGAAATCTCCCGCAAATATAACAGGATCGGAAAAAGACAAAAGGTGAAAGAAAATCGTTTCTAATACTGAGGGGTCATCTTGATTTGGGCCGTAATAACCTACAAATGTAAATTGGACCCATGGGATATATTTACTAAGGCTATAACCCATCTGCCACCAGGGTCTACCATAGCTGTTATCAGTCTTGCTTTTAGTTGTTTTTTAACAAACAAAGAGACCCCCCCTAGTATTAGTGGATTGGGAGGAGGAGACTACGAAGTCAATCTACCTATTCTTCTTCACCATTGCCTCTATTTCAGACTGAGATAGGTGTGTTTCCTGGATCAAAATGACCTGCGCATCTATATCTCGAAGATACTGGAACAATTTTCTAGCCCTAGGTTTAGTGCGTAGGCCATTAATATTCCATGAGAGTATTCTTAAATTAGCCATCGTCACATTCTAGGCAAAAGAAAAAAAAGGACCAGCCGCAGAATAAAGAAAAGACGCTGATAACAAGGAGTACCGTCACAGTGTTCTACCAAAGGTGTACTCAACTGCCCATCATAGAGCACTAAGTAAAAAATTATAATAGAAAAAAAACTGATGAAGTGACGGATGAGGAATTTTTTGTTTTTAACCTCGCCCCCCCACCCTCTGCCTACTTCACCTCCCTCCCACCCATGGAGAACCCTTGATGTATCTAACCGGATGAGATCCAGTAGGTGGCACCCCCCTACGGACTCCTATTGGCCCACCCGGACCCGACCCATACCCAGACCAAACCCCTTGTGACCTACAAAGTGCCCAACTATGATCATATCGTATACGACTAAATGTGCAGCTAGGTGCTGAGTGCTAATTACTAACATTTTTATGATTAATTTTTTGATAAATATATATATATATATATATATATTTTTTATTTACGTTAATTTTAATTTTAGGTAAGTGTACTTTGTTTGTTTTATGTTCTCTTATCTAGCCTCTTCTTCGTTTCCTGATATATATATATATATTTTTTTTTAGAAAAGAAGAGGTCGTGACTCTCTACGACTACAAAAATCCGAAGGCACTGATTACCCCTATACCGAAGCGGCCTTATTTCCCAGCTCCAACAGAAGCTCATCCGCTGCCTGTACCGACCTTATATTAAACATTTTATTGTTGTACATCACTTTTAGCGCTGCGGGAATGTCAATTGAGCCGTGGCCCCCACCTCTCTAAAGGCATCTAAGCGCCTTCCAAGCTCCCACTGCCTTTCAAGTGTGACCCGGGCCAAATCAGATCTTATAGAGAAAGAGAAACCTTTCCCCGATAAGGATTTCTGTTTCAGAGCTAAGTTAAGGATTCGCTCTTTAAGAGCGTATGTATGAAAATTGATCAAAATTTTACGAGGTTTGGGCCTTTGTGGATTACGTCTAAAGGGGTCTCTGTGCACCCTTTGAATGTCTGTGGCCAGCTCCTCCAGTGAGCAATCAAGGCTTAATGAGTCTTTCAGAAGTTGAGTGACGAACAGTTTAATCTCTGTGCCCTCTGTCCCTTCGGGCACATTAAGGATGCGAATGTTACCGCGTCTAGCGTTGTTCTCTAACACCTCCATCCTATCCAACAGGGTCTGATCCTCTCTTTTCAACTTAACAATGTCGTCTTTCACCTTGTCTACGTGGAGCGATAACGCCGCCATATTTTCCTCCAGCACCCCAGTTCTGGATGTTTGGCCATCAAGTTTAGTGTCTAAAGACTCGTAATAGCTCCTTATCTCGGCCTGATTTGCTGACGACTCCCCAAACCCCCTCTTTATATCTTGGGAGAGAGTGGAAAACATTGTCATTAATGCAACAGCAGAAATGTTGGCTGGGGGGTCCCCCAGCCCCGAGCTGGCTAAGACCGGTGGATCGTCGTGCGACTGTGCTGTATATTATCAGGCTCGGCTTCAGACTTCCTCGGGCTGTGTTGAGAGTCCAATACCCGTCCCTACCGAACTACCTCAGAGTCCAATATGCATTGAAACGAACAACCGAGATAGTACAGTGGGGCGCGGGAAAGGAAGGGGACAGCAGGGAGGGAGATCTGTAACAACAAGGAACAAGAGTTTAGAACACCCTATCTCCCTCACTCTAAGCAGTAGTTTTCTACAATAAATGTCCCTTAACCAAAAACACCCCACTGTGGCTAAACAATACCTGTAAAGGAAAATACACAAAGATCAAATCCAAAGGGAGACAGTGGTTGGAGGTGGTATGAGGAACTGTACCCAGCTGAAAAGACAAAACGGACACCATTCAATGCCTTCTAGTAAATGGGAACAGTTGTTTCTGTTGTAGATCAAAGGTGCCATACACATACCATAAATAGTACATTATTCCTATTTTATGGGTAATCCACAATTCCCTTTCTCCAATACCCCTCCTGTCTCCTGTAAAAATGAGATAATGAAAGAATAATGAATACTGCTCTCCACGGGGACCTC
Organism: Lissotriton helveticus; assembly: GCF_964261635.1. Lineage (NCBI taxonomy): Eukaryota > Metazoa > Chordata > Amphibia > Caudata > Salamandridae > Lissotriton > Lissotriton helveticus. The sequence goes on along the minus strand of NC_136063.1, from coordinate 1,405,762,894 downwards.
CCAGAGAAGAACAGAGAATGCTCCTTAGGAGTGGAACACAGTGTTGAAATCACACTACGTTACAGTTTCTCATAAGTAAGTTATCCCACCTGAAGGATCTGAGGGCTTACTCCTTCATAGTTTAGACATAGCGAGGCTCAGTGATAAGCTTCAAGTGAGTCCCATCGCAACTGAAATAATTATATACAGATATATTCAGCGTGATATTATGCTTGGCACTGCACCAACAAAAGGTCTCTGTTCCTCAGACCAAACGCAATACCAAACAACGTCTAGGACCAATGGCGAAGGTCTAGGAACCTTCGTGAAACACTCAGCCGAGTGAAGTATCCACTCCGAATACTGCTTGCAGGTGTGCTGTTGGGATCGATGGGACCAACGCCTCACACCGCCGATTACCAGGCTACTCACGGTCTCGTCGGACTTGGGACAACAAGTCGAATCCTACCGCTTACGATCCTGGGCTCCAGAAACGTCCCCGCCAAAACGGAATTATCTGCGTTTCACCGCCGTCGGCTTCACTCCTTTATTTCCTGGCATGCGCGCGCAACTCGCGTTGTACGCGACGTAGGCGAGGCATGCCGGGAACTGTAGTCTTTGTTCTTTAGGCTGCCTGTGATCGTTTGGCGCTGTGGAACATGACAGTACATCCCCCTTCACAAAGGGGCCAGTCCCGCCCGCGGCTTCTCAGGAAACAATCGATGAAATTCGGTCACCAACCGGGGAGCCCGAACGGCCCCCGCCGGTTCCCAAGAATCCTCCTCCGGACCAAACCCCTTCCAGGAGAGCAGGTATTGCAGGCGACCCCTCACCCATCTAGAGTCCAAGACACTCTGCACCTCATACTCCCTATCCTGCTGTACCCAGATAGGCAAAGGAACCCTACGAACAGGACATTTGGAGGGTTTCAGGAGCGAAACATGGAAAACAGGATGGATGCGCAACTGCGCAGGCAAACGCAGACGCACAGCCACCGGATTCACATGCCCCACCACCCTGTAAGGGCCTATGAACCGGGGGTTAAACACGCTGTGTTTCGTGAATTTGATGTTTTTGGTAGACAACCACACCAGATCACCACTCCGATACACCGGATTGGGTCTCCGGTGTTTGTGGGCTTGGTGTTTATATCTAGCTTTGGCCCTTGCAAGATTCCTGCGTGTATCCAAAAGAACTTTGCGTACCCGCAGCAATCGTTCCCTTACCTCTGGCAGCTTCACATTATCGGATGGTAACAGCATGGGGGTGAATCTGGGGTGATGCCCGTAGGAGCAATAGAAAGGAGTGTGTTGTGTGGATGCATGTTGGGTGCTATTATAGGCCACCTCTGCCACCCACAACCAATCCACCCAAGAATCACTGCTTTCTTGTACATAACATCGTAGATATTGTTTCAAAGATTGGTTCAGTCTCTCCGTCTGTCCATCCGTCTGCGGATGGAAACTGGTGGACACTGATGAGGTTATGTGCAATGCTGTACACCATGTTCTCCAAAATCTAGCCGTAAACTGGGCCCCTCGATCTGATACAATGTCCCGGGGAAGGCCATGCAGTCTTACAACGTTCACCAGAAGTAGCTGAGCCAATTGGCCCGCAGTGGACACCTGAGCGCAGGCGAAGAAGTGGCCCATTTTTGTCAGAAAGTCCACTACCACTACTATGGCTGTCTTGCCTTGGTCTTTCGGAAGACCCACAATGAAGTCAACTGAGAACCTCTCCCACGGAGTTTCCGGAGTGGGCAGAGGTTGTAACAGTCCCTGAGGTCTTTGCCTGTCCGTTTTCATTTGATTACAGGTGACACATTCCGCCACCCATCGGCTCAAATCAGGTCGAATGGAAGGCCACCAGAATTGTCTCTGGGTTTTCTCCAACGTTTTGATGAATCCCATGTGACCGGCACAAGGAACCTCGTGGCACCAGGAGAACACAGTTTTACGCAAAACGTTCGTGGGTACTAGGACCTGCTTTCCTCTCATTGGAACGCCTTGTTTTATTTTCCATTCTGGATGATGTCTGAGCCATGTGCGCCACACACAGGTTTGTACTCCTCTCCTGACTCCAGACAAAAAGTCGTTGGTGTGTGTTACCCCTATGACCTTTCCCGGCTCGATGATTGACCGAATGGGTTTCTCCGAAGGGATCAGGTGGTTTTCTCTTCTCGTTAGTGCATCCGCTTTCCTGTTGTTGGTACCAGGCCGGAACGTAACCACGAAGCGGAACTCCTCGAAGAACAGCATCCACCGAAGCTGTCTAGGGGTTAGATGTCTTGCGGCCCTTAGAAACTGCAGGTTTCGATGATCGGTATACACCGTGATCTGGTGTTTAGCCCCCATCAGCCAGTGACGCCATTCCATGAAAGCGTCTCTAATGGCTAGCAGTTCCTTTTCTGCGATTGTATAGTTTATTTCCCCAGGACTGAGTTTCCGAGACATGTAGGCTATCGGATGAAGAGTGCCTGTAGAACCCTCCTTTTGGGACAACACAGCCCCCAGAGCAATTTCAGAGGCATCTGCCTCGACTATGAACGGGATATCAGGATTGGCATGTGTTAATACCGGTGCTGAGGAGAATGCTGTCTTTAATTTGTCAAAAGCGATTTGCGCTTCCTCATCCCACACGAACGGTACGTTCTTTTTCGTAAGCCTCGTGAGAGGTGACACCATTCCGGAGAAACCAGCTATGAATCTCCTGTAAAAGTTGGCAAACCCCAACAGGCTCTGAATGTCTTTGACGTTCTTAGGACTTGGCCACCCCACAATGGCCTGTACTTTTCTCTCTGCCATCACCTGTCCTGATGGCGTCAGCATTACACCCAGAAACTCCACTGTTGTTACGTGAAATTCACATTTGGTGATTTTACAGAAGAGATGATGCTCCCGTAGCGCTTGCAACACGGATTTTACATGTGTTACGTGCTCCTCAGTTGAATTCGAATAGATGAGAATATCGTCAATATAGACGACTACATGACGATCCAGATATTCGCGAAGCACTTCATTTAGAAAGAACTGAAAAGCGGCCGGGGCATTGCAGAGCCCAAAGGGCATCACCAAATACTCATAGAGTCCGTACCGCGTCTTAAAGGCCGTTTTCCACTCATCACCCCGTCTAATGCGAACAAGGTGATAGGCCCCACGCAGATCCAATTTCGTATAGATGCGCGCTGCACGGACTTGTTCCAGTAGCACTGGGATCAAGGGCAGCGGGTATTGATTCTTAACGGTGATGGCGTTTACTGCTCGGTAGTCGATGCAGCACCTTTTTTCACCATTTGCTTTAGGTATGAAGAACAAAGGAGATGCTGCAGGGGATCTGGATGGTCTAATGAATCCTAGAGACAGATATTTATCTAGATAGTCTCTCAATGTATCCGTTTCAGGTAGAGTAAGAGCATAAATTCTCCCGTTGGGGATTTCAGAGCCTGGGAGGAGGTCGATGCGGCAGTCATATGCCCGGTGAGGTGGAAGTACTTCTGCCTCTTTATCGCTGAAGACCGTCCCAAACTCTGCGTAACATGAAGGTAGGGACACGCCTTTTTCCGCTGCTGTGGCTATCGTCTGCAGAGACGCTAATGTGGTTGCCGGGCTCCAAGTCGTCGAGAAACAGTGTTCAATGCAATACTGAGAAAGAAACTGGATCATTTTAGCGGTCCATCGTATGTCAGGGTCGTGTCTTTGTAACCATGGGAGACCCAGTATGATCCCATACTGTGGGGCTTCAATGATGTTGAATACCAGCTTTTCATGGTGGGAATTATCATACACCACTTCATACTCCCTCGTATGGTATTTTATGGGACCTGCGTGCAGTTCATTTCCATCTACTGCGTAGACCGTTTCGGGTATGTCTTTTGGGACGAGTCTTACTCCCAATCGACGAGCCTCGGTATAATCCATAAAACAACCCGTAGCCCCAGAGTCAATCATCACATGTACGTCTTGTTTCACGTCCTCAATCACCATGATCATGTTCAAAAAGAGATGATTCCGCTCGTCTTCTAGCTTCGGGGTGAGGGAAGGGATAATATGTGTGCTTGAGGGTTTCCCTTCTTCCACCATCAAGCTGTGGAGTTTTCCGACTCTTTTTCTGCTACTCCAGCGAGCTTTTGTCCTCCCCGAAACCGGTTACTTTTAGGTTTCACCGGGCATTCACGCAGGAAATGGCCTTTCTTCCCGCAATAGAAACACAATCCTTGTTTGCGCCTATGTTCTCTTTCACTAGCGGTTAACGAGGCTCGCACCGCCCCTATTTCCATCGCTTCAGAGGAGGTAGCCGGTTTGTCCCCGCTACTGGCTTGTTCATAAGGCATCACTGCTCGTTCCTTCTTCTTATGCTCTCCTTTCCTTTCCTTCATGCGATGGTCCAAGCGTAAGGCTAGGTCTATTAAGGCAGAGCAAGTACGGGGCTGAGGGTCTATCTGCGCCAACACGTCCTTCATTTCTTCGCTAAGTCCTTGATAGAACAAGGCTGTTCTCTTGGCTTCCGGCCAATCAGTTTCGGCCACGAGTCTTCTAAAATTGTTGAGATAGGTAACAAGATCGGCCTCTCCCTGTTTCAGCTTCACCAACTCTCTGTCCGCCGTGAAGGTCTCTGCCCTCCTATCAAATGTTTTTTCAAATTCTTCCCTGAAATTGTCCCAGTGATATAGGAGGGGGTCATCCCTTCTGACTATTGGAACAGCCCACTGTGCAGCTTCCCCCCCTAAATACGAAATAAGGAAAGCTACCCTCGCTTGATGTGTGGAAAACATCTTGAGTTTGCACATAAAGTGCATCTGAACCTGTGTCATAAACACCTGAACCTTTTTAATGTCCCCATAGTATCGTTCAGGTGGGGCTAGAGGGATTTGTGCCGGCATCTCCACCACCACGGAAGTGGTAGGGGAAGAGCCACTGGTAGCCCCTGTGGTTGCTGTAGTTGTGGGCAATCTATCCACCCTGGCTCTTAATTGCGCATTCTCCGCCCTCGAGGCCGCTACCTCTCTATTGGACGCTGCCAGCTCCACCTGTACTAAGGCCAAAGCAGCCAGGACATCCTCTAGGGTAGTCATGGCGATACTCAACACAGCCAAGAAGAGGCAAAATCCTTGGGCCGATAATTCTATCAGGCTCGGCTTCAGACTTCCTCGGGGCTGTGTTGAGAGTCCAATACCCGTCCCTACCGAACTACCTCAGAGTCCAATATGCATTGAAACGAACAACCGAGATAGTACAGCGGGGTGCGGGAAAGGAAGGGGACAGCAGGGAGGGAGATCTGTAACAACAAAGAACAAGAGTTTAGAACACCCTATCTCCCTCACTCTAAGCAGTAGTTTTCTACAATAAATGTCCCTTAACCAAAAACACCCCACTGTGGCTAAACAATACCTGTAAAAGAAAATACACAAAGATCAAATCCAAAGGGAGACAGTGGTTGGAGGTGGTATGAGGAACTGTACCCAGCTGAAAAGACAAAACGGACACCATTCAATGCCTTCTAGTAAAAGGGAACTGTTGTTTCTGTTGTAGATCAAAAGGTGCCATACACATACCATAAATAGTACATTATTCCTATTTTATGGGTAATCCACAATTCCCTTTCTCCAATACCCCTCCTGTCTCCTGTAGAAATGAGATAATGAAAGAATAATGAATACTGCTCTCCACGGGGACCTCCCAGAGAAGAACAGAGAGAATGCTCCTTAGGAGTGGAACACAGTGTTGAAATGACACTACGTTACAGTTTCTCATAAGTAAGTTATCACACCTGAAGGATCTGAGGGCTTACTCCTTCATAGTTTAGACATAGCGAGGCTCAGTGATAAGCTTCAAGTGAGTCCCATCGCAACTGAAATAATTATATACAGATATATTCAGCGTGATATTATGCTTGGCACTGCACCAACAAAAGGTCTCTGTTCCTCAGACCAAACGCAATACCAAACAACGTCTAGGACCAATGGCGAAGGTCTAGGAACCTTCGTGAAACACTCAGCCGAGTGAAGTATCCACTCCGAATACTGCTGGCAGGTGTGCTGTTGGGATCGATGGGACCAACGCCTCACACCGCCGATTACCAGGCTACTCACGGTCTCGTCGGACTTGGGACAACAAGTCGAATCCTACCGCTTACGATCCTGGGCTCCAGAAACGTCCCCGCCAAAACGGAATTATCGGCGTTTCACCGCCGTCGGCTTCACTCCTTTATTTCCTGGCATGCGCGCGCAACTCGCGTTGTACGCGACGTAGGCGAGGCATGCCGGGAACTGTAGTCTTTGTTCTTTAGGCTGTCCGTGATCGTTTGGCGCTGTGGAACATGACATATATAGGGGCGAATGCTCCTCTCCTACACCTTCTTGCACCGTTGATTCTTGCTCCATTCCTCCAGTTGTAGAGCCCTCATTACAGCCTTTGTTAAAAACAGCCAAAGTCCCAGAGGTCGACACCCTGCTCGTGGGAGGCTCCGACTCTTCCTGTGTGTCGTCTTCCAAACGCGCACCCCCCCTCAAACTACAAGGACTGCTCACTGATTGCCTTTCCTTATCTTGTCCTGATGAAGAGTTATATATTGTTGGGGGGACCACCTCCGGCCCAGGGGGGGCTATATTCCCCTCCGGGGTAACTACAATACACAGAGAAGATGCTATTTCCATGCCATTGAGGGCTGAGAGGTTTACCTGATCCATCTCTGAAGTTGGGACCAGACTAGGGACGGATTTAATAGCCATGGCTGCAGCTGCGGTCAGAGTCTGATCATCTATGTTATCCTCGCATACCCTGTCTTTAAGTGCCGCCATATCCTGATGTCTAGGGAGGTGTAGCACTTGAGGTAGTGCTTTAAAGTAGGAGCGTAAGGATGGCGTTATTTTAGAACCCCCATCGATAATAGCGTTGATAGTGTTTGCTTTTGCCCTTGCTTTAACACTGGTTGAGCAGGTGTTCTTTGATTTAACCTCCACTGACAAGAAGGAAGAGGGGCCCTTTTCCGCCAAGGGGACTGCCAGAGCCTTAGCTGATGCCTTAGCTGCCTTAGCTGACGCCTTAGCCAAAGATTTCCCCTTTTTTCGCGTGCTGTGCCTCATACTATGCTCCTTTGATCTGCTTTTATCCTGGCAAAGAGTTGATTTTAATTCTAGAGTACCCACTGCACCGGAGCTCTCCTCACCGTTTTCGGGGCCCCCTTCCACACCGCCGTCCGCCACTGTCTCACGGGGGACCGCCTCCCCACAGTGCCTCGTTGATACAGCGCTTGAGACGTGCACCAGGTTCCGTGCTCGTCTTCCTCTCCTCAGCTCCAGGGCGGCTAAGGACCACTGCCACAATATCAAAGGAAAAACTTTACCCTTCGGCTGCTCATTTCCTTCACCCCTCCGTTGTAATCCGCCTCCGTACCACTCCGAGACCGCCTCCGCTCTGTACCCAGGATCCGCAACCAAAACTCTAGAAACAGCCGAGAACGCCACCGCCGTTGAAATCCGGCCGCAGCTCACCGACATAGGCATAGGTAAAAATGGTAGAAAGACTTCCCTCGTCTGGGAGCAAAACGAAATCCAAAAAGTGCCTCAATTCGGCCGAAAAAAAGAAAGGTCGGAAACGTAGCTTCTAACGCTCAGCGTTTCTCCACAATGTTGCTGCTCATTACTTGAGTTTCCAGCGGGTCTGGTCCATGGGTGAAACACTAATAGGAGTCCGTTTTCACGGAGCACCACGGCAGCTCAGCCGTCTGCCGCCATGTTCTCCTCTCCGTTAGGAATGTCTTGATGAAAGTGTGGATCCTCTGAATATAATCTGGTTGCTCGGTACTCTGATGCAGAAATTTGGACAGGTCATCATATCATCCCACTTTCCTAGTGAGGAATAAATGTGTATAATATCTAGCTTTTAAAGTTTAATAGGCTTACCTCCAGCTTCCTTGTCTGATAAAGTTCTAAAACATCGCCCATCATTTCTTTTGAGTGTAGTGGGTATATACTGTAACATTCATATATTTGTTCTGCTTCCTCCTTATTAATTGTCTCTAATTGTCCACTTAATTTTTTTGTCAAAGGATAAGTAGGTAGAACATAAGAAGGGAGAAATGTCTAAACTTTGTAGTGTATGTTGTTTTTCTGAAGGTAAGATATAGCTTTCTGAACTTTTTCTATGCTTGCTAGCTGTTGCCAATTTATTTGTCTTTTGTAGGTACTCCATTGACCAAAACTACTAAAGGTTCCTCTATTTTGCATTTTATCTCAGGCTTGTTCCTTTCCTTTGAGTGCACATACCAATTCATGTGGCTGGATTCTTCTAGATTTTGGCTGCATTCTGACAATAGTTTGAAAGGGATGTAGAGAGTGAATTAAAATGCTTTCATATCAACTAAATTGGTTTAGTTCTGAAGGAATTGGATTGGATACTTTTCAAAGTTGTTATGAATCCCATGTGTAGGCATGCAGTTATGGTGTAGTTGTCCTAGACCAGTGATACTCAAAGTACGACCTGGGGGCCCCTTGCGGCCCTTTTGACCTTTACATATTGTTTAATTGCTGAGCAATAATATTCTGAAAAAAAGGTTACATAAACAGGCAAGCATTTATTAACCTGCAAATAAATGCTTGCCCGCTTATTTAACATGTTTTTAAACCTCCTTACATAATCCCTGACTCACCCAGACCCCCTACCGCCACCCTGATGGCATCAGTGCGACCCTCAGTCACACCACAGACTGTACTTTGCGGACCCTGGGCAAATGTTTGTGAGTACCCATGTCTAGACAATAAATTCAGATTATCTGATATTTGCAAACATCATATTTTTTTCCATAAATAGACAGAGGTAAATTTCTCCATCCTATTTTTTTCATCATTCTCAGTTTTCTCAACAAAATCAATACTTTTAACTTTCTTCTTATAATTTGTTCTTCTTCAACAAATGTAAATCTTATTTGGTATTTCTGAGATTTTCTCTTGAGATTCCAGAATACTCATTTGGTAATTGTTGAAGTCCGTTATAGCATTTTGTGGTTCATTCTGAGTGAAGACAAACTCTGGACAAATATTCGTTTCTGAAAGGCTATCTAAGTATTTAGATTGTAGTTATGTTATGTTATGTTATAGGGTATTTATTAAGCGCGCGGCTACTCCAGATAGTGTCCCGGAGCTATCTTGACCCCTGGACAGAGCATATGAAAGACCTAGCAGCAAAAACAGCTAGTCTACTGTTAGAAGAGCCAGGTCTTTAAGCTTCACCTAAAACTGAGGAGATCACGTTCCTGTCTAAGGGAGTGTGGCAGACTGTTCCATAATTTCACGGCTGCTACCTGAAAGGAGCGTCCTTCTTTCTGTGAATGACAGAACTTTGGCACAATTGTCAGTTGCTCGGTCGATGATCGCAGGGTTCTCGACGGTTTAGAGGGCTGAATTTTATTCCTGATGTATGGGGCCCAGATGTTATTTAGGGCATTAAAAGTCAGCACCAGGGCTTTAACATTGACCCTTTTTTTCACTGATAGCGAGTGCAGTGATTTAAGGTGAGGAGACATGTGTGACTTGGGTCGGACCATAAGCACAGCCCTTGCTGCCACATTTTGAACTACCTGGAGGTGTTGACGTGATCAGTGCTTGGACATCAGTTTTCCTATGTGGGATAGGAAGCAGGGGGAGGAAATTCCTCATCATTTTTAGTAACCCAAAACATATGCCAGCTGCCTATTGGACCTTGGACTTCATGGACCTGTCAGAATCTAATTTCACCCCTACATTTTTTACGGTGGAAACTGGGCTTACGCGGGGGATACATTTTGTGGCCACCATTGATGCCATTCGTCACCTGGAGTATGTCCAAAGAAAATGATTTCCGACTTGTCGGAGTTGCAAAGTAATTGATTTTGCCTGAACCAGGCAAACACCTTGGATAGGCAAGCATTGAGTTAATTTCCGTAGAGCGCCTCATCCTTCTCACAGGTAAACAGCAACTGAGTGTCATTGGTGTACAATATAATTTTTGCCCCATGTTGTTCAGCTAATGGAGCAAGGGGGGCCATGTATAAATTAAACAGGCTAGGGTTTAAAACAGAACCCTGTGGAACTCCTACATTCAGTGGAGGAATGAGGACTGAGAAAGGAGGAGACCAGACTGTTTGCCTGTTATAATGTCCCAATGTGCTGTATTACAGTGTAATAACACAGAATTTAGTTGTTCTAACTGAAATGATGGTATTTTCATAGCGTATACTGTGAGCATACATTTTTTGATTGTCGAATGATGTGTGGGAAGAATCGTAATTTGATTAAATTTGGTGTTGTACATGTCATTTCTGAGGCAAGCTAAGTAATGTCCATATAGATTAGTAATGCTCTGAAATAAGCAGTTCTGTAGTATTTTTATATTTGAAGTAGTGCTGATTTTCTAAATGTCATCAGAAATGTCCTTAGTTTATGAATGGATATATCTTGAATATTGCAAATAGAAGTGCAATTCCATTCATATACAGTGTTTTGTGGTTTATCCTCATGCAAATCGTCAAAAGATAATCATGTTTCTTCAGAACACTGGCCTTCATTTGTGACTGACAGGACTGTTGATGATACCTCTCCTCATGAAAGTACGGTTGAGTGCTCTATGTGTGCATCCAAGTGCCTGGGAAAATGTTACAGAAGTTGAATATACTGAGTTTAGTTTTACGTAATATGTGTCTTATACTTTGAAATGAAATGGTCTGGGCTTTTCATGTGATTCATGATTAAAATGTAAAAAAAAATTTTCACAACAAATATTTTGGACACAATATTTTGAACATATAGTTTGTGCCTCAATTTTTCCTTTACTCCTTATGAATGGAAGTGTTTGAAGGAGATTTTGGAGGACACAAGTTTTGTGATACTTCTCTGTTATATTGCTCACTTTGTCTCTTCTTTTAAAAGTGAAATGTTTTTTGGAACATCAATTACATGTTCCTGTGCAATGCATATCTGTGCCTAGACATTTATTTGGCAACTGTTTACCGCTAAACGTGTTACTAGTTAAAAAATATTTTTTTGAACCAGTACATATTTGTACATTACTTTTACCAGCAGTATAGTTAGGCATCTGTCGTCTGTGTTTTGCATTTTTTTTTAAATTTTCTCCCCCTTTGTACAATGTCCATTTTTTCTTCTTCAGGTATAGTTGTGTAGTCCTTTGAAGGCATTTTATTCAATGTGAGGAGATGTGCCACGAACATATATTAAAAATGGGTTTTATTAGTTATGGTTGTAATACAGTAGGTACACATTTGTAAATTATTTTACTAATTTTGTGTGAAAATATGAAAACAAGCTACATATCTGTTTTATGTAGAAACATGTTTATGCAACTAATGATCTTTGTAATCCAAATTGACTGCTATGTCTGTATATAAGAAGTATTGCTTTGCAACACACACCAGAATGGCAATGGTTGTTGCTGGTATATGGCAGTACTGGACTGTGTTTGCAGCCCAATTACAGAGATCAGCCAACAAGATGGTCGAAAACTTCTTCATTGTATGGGTTTTCTAATTTTGTATTGGTTTTCACTGTCACGTGATATAAAATGTGTATGTAGTAGTACTAGGCTGTTTGTATAGCCTTGTTTCTGTGATCAGGCAATTACACAATGCTCTATGTATTTATTGTATTTGTTATGCAGTTCTGTATAGGTTTTTATTATCATGTGACCAGAACTGTTTCTTTAAGAAGGCTTTGTAGTACATGTATAACTTCTTAGAAGCAGTCTAGTGTATGTAGTGACATTATTGCAGAACGTGGTAGTATTGTGCTGCATTTGTAGTCCAAAATGTATGTGATCCTATCATTGTCCGTCTTCCAAAATTTATGAATATGAAGCTGTTTCTCACTGGCCAAAGATGTAAACCTACATATATCTGTGTCGGTGAATGCTCCTAATTCTTGTACGTGAGTGCACAAGCAAGATGGTTCATGCTTGGGTTGTTTGTCATAGTTTTATTTTTTAGACAGCAAGCATGCGAAGAAATTATATTTGGAAGGGAATTTAGGTTGAAAGGAGTACAGATTACTAGGATTGGGGAAAAAGGTTTGAGATGACATAACTTATTCTCTCTGGTTCCCTTTTTTAGTGCATGCGAGCATCCACACTTTATGATCATCCACTGTGTGGGAAATTATATTAGGCCACCTAACAGGAGTAAGACTAGAAATAGAAATGAAGGGCACATTTTCAAACTTAATGTCTGTGTTTCCCAACATACATTTTGTGATTTCCATAATTTGTCAGAGACAAAAGTGGAAGAGGGCTTCTTTAATTGCTGCAAAGTTTGAAAACATTTGCAGACATTTAACAAGACTGTGACTGCATTCCTGTGAGATCACAGACTGTCCTAGATTTTTCATTGAAACATAACATTTTCTGTTATGTTTCAATGAAAAAATCTAGGACAGGTACCGAAGTGCAGATCACAGAGGCTGAAACATGCATATGGAGGACCTTACGGCGCCTCCGCATCAGACAGAACCCCGTGATCGTCAGCTAGGGCAACTCCAGCAGACCTCTAAAGACCTGAAGGTAGGGGGAGGCAATAGAGCGGGTTCAGAGTGGCAGTTACCAGCGCCCATAAGTGACAATGTTATCAGGGCCCACTGCGGTGATGATGGTACTCGCGACGAGCTCACTGGAAGCTTGAGCAATGCGACAAATAAGTCCCCCATGCTTCGTGATATAAGTGCAATTCTCTCAGGACATCCGGTTGAGAAAGCTGGTAATGAGATAATTAATCAGGCTACAGGGGGGCAGTCCATGGGGTTGAACCACTCTATGATGGTGAATAACTTTAATGAATTACTTACTAACAGTGGAGCCATTGCGCAAGGGCCGCTTATTACCTCCTTAATTCCTGGATCACCTAGCGATGATTGTTTTTTCTCTGTAAATGATGAAGAGGGTGAGGAGGAGGAGGAGGAAGAGGAGGAGATAGGCTCAGACTCAGATTCACTCTCGTCAACGCCAGATACTTCAGAGATAGAAGGGAATACAGTGCATAGGGCCTGTTCTCGACAGAAATCAAAGAGTGCTAAGAACAGATCGTGCAATAGAGCAAAAAAGACATTGAGTCCTTCACAGCCTGAAGTGCCGAAGAAATTGGATTGGGACTACTCCGCCACCTCACAGCTATATCAAGAGGGGGTAGGAAGCAACTCGCAACATGTACAACAGCCTCACTTACAGAGCCAAACGCATACCTCCAGTTTTGACCTCTTATATACAACACTGAAGCAGATGCAGGGTGAAGCCAGAACTGATAGCCGTAGAGCCAGACAGGCAAATAAAAAAATACAGGGGTCATTGCGAAAAGTAAATAAATTATATGCAGTTATAGCAGGCAGAGTTACGGAGGTTGAAGAAAGAACTGGGAAGTTGGAAGATCAAGTAGTAAAGTGGCAGAAGTATAGGCAGGAGCAGGAAAAAGCATCATCCGACGTCCTATTGGAAACTCGAAGATTTCAAGAACAGGCAAAGACGAAACAACATTAGACTGTTGGGTGTGGCAGAGGGGAAGGAAGGACAAGACGCTTGGGCGTTTGTAATTGACTTGCTTAAAGGGGGGTTCCCTGAAATAACCAAGTGGGTTTGGGAAAATTAAGTTCAGCGTGCCCATCGGTTCCCTTTGATTCAGAGAAAGGGAAACATACCAGATAAACCAAGGGCAATACTGGTGTATATAGGGAACTTCTTACTAAGAGAAGAGATTATGAGCAAGGCTAAGCCTGAGGCCAAGCGTACATATAAGGTTACTACGGTTTTTACCCGGCCTGACTTCTGCCACGCCACTGTTGAAAGAAGGTGGCGGATGAGGCAATTAATAACACCAATTCAAAACCTAAGGTGTGAAGCCTTTTTGATGTTTCCATGTCGCCTCAAAGTAGGGATTAATGGTCAGTTTAGGGTGTTTCACTCAGAAGTTACGGGCCAAAAATATCTCACTCTGATTAAGGAAAATAGGGGTCAGAGCAATTCGATGGTTGCTGTGAGGCAGATTAATCGGAAGTCACAACAATAGTAATTATGGAAAACTTATAGGGAGCAACCAAGGCTGTAGACATCAAATGTATATATTATATATTGGAGATATTTTAATGGATACCCGATTAGTCACATGGAATGTCTGTGGTCTAAATGATCGGCAGAAGAGACAAAGGGCCTCTATATCATTAAAAAAGATGAACGTGGACTTTGCAATACTCCAGGAAACGCATATCGTGGGGACACAAGGGTATCTCTTGGATCAATTAGGATTTCATGTGTTGGCATACTCTAAACAGGGATTCAGAAATAGAGGAGTTGCTATACTATCTAAAAACAAGGATATAATAACAAGGAAAAAAATGGAAGATCAGTGGGGAAGGTGGGCGCTTGTAGAGTGTCTGATTGATGGGGATTGGACTACCCTAGGGGCAATTTACAGATCTACGAAAGACTATCCAGAGATTTTTGAATTTTTGGATGTGGAACTAGCCACTTGGGCTCCCCGTATTATTTTAGCCGGTGACTTTAACATTAACAGAGCGGTTGGTTTAGGGGTAGGGCCATATGGGAGATACCAAGGCAGGAAAAATAGGGTATGCCAAGCGCTTCTTAGCCTTGCAAGGAACAATGCGCTGTCAGATGTATGGGGTAGCTTAAAACCTGGCGACAAAGGGTTTACATTTTATTCAGCTCCACACAGGATTTGCGTAAGGTTAGATTTTTTTTTTCACGTCCAACTCGTTGCTATCACATTTAAAAATTGAAAGGCTTCCTCGGGTATTTTCCGATCACAATCCTTTGATTTGGAATTTAACTTCAGCAACAATGACGAGAAGAGAGAGGGTATGGACATTTGAGAGAGGGCTGCTGAATGATGAAAAGTATATACAACATATGTCACAATGGATCAAAATAATCTTTGAGATTAACAGGGGGAGTGCGGAGGCATGCATTGTTTGGGATGCCTTTAAGGCGGGAGTTCGAGGGGAGGCTCTAAGTTATAACGCTTTCAAACGGAAGCAGGAGTGGGTGAAAAATATAGAATTAGTCAAGGCATTTCTGGACCCTGAGGAGGAATTATCTAAGTGTGTGGTAACAGGGGCGCCGCTCGACCAGGCACTTATTAAGGTTGCAAAAGCAAAAATGGAGGCAGAAGAGGATGTAGCAAATAAGGCAGCTAAGATTTTCTTAGCAAGTAGGGAGAGATGCCATGAGTTGAGTGAGACAGTGGGACGTACACTTGCTGTTCGTACTAGGCAAAAGGTAGCTACAGGGGAAGTAGTTCAAGTTCAAGCATTTATAAAGCGCACTACTCACCCAGAGGGTCTCAAGGCGCTGGAGGGAGGGGTTTACTTTTTATCGAATAGCCATGTTTTCAGTTCTTTTCTGAAGGAGATGTGATTCTGAGTAAGGCGGAGGTGGGTGGGGAGTGAGTTCCAGGTCTTGGCAGCCAGGAAGGAGAAGGATCTGCCACCCATGGTGGTTTTTCGGATGCGCGGGACTGCGGCGAGGGCTTGATTGGATGATCTTAGTTGGCGGGTGGGATAGTAGAAGGACAGTCGGGGGTTGAGGCATTCGGGTCCTAGATTATAAAGGGCCTTGTGTGCGTGGGTAAGAAGGCGGAAAGTAATTCTTTTGTTGACGGGAAGCCAGTGGAGGTTTTTTAAGTGACCGGTGATGTGCTCTTGGCACGGGATGTCTAATATGAGTCTCGCTGATGCGTTGGAGCATTTTCTGCAATTTTGTTGTAATTCCGGCGTAGAGTGTGTTGCCATAGTCCAGTCGACTCGTGACCAGTGCATGGGTGACAGTCTTTCTTGTTTCGAGGGGGATCCAGCGGAAGATCTTTTTGAGAATGCGAAGGACGTTGAAGCAGGAGGACGATACGGCGTTGACTTGTCTGGACATTGAGAGGGAGGAGTCTAGAATGAAGCCAAGGTTACGTGCATGGTCTGTGGGTGTGGGCGCAGATCCCAAAGCGGAAGGCCACGAGGAGTCGTCCCAAGCTGAGGGGGAGGATCCTAGGATGAGCACCTCCGTCTTGTCTAAGTAAGGGAAATTAGGGATATGGCGGGAAGACTCTTTACAGATTCAGATGGGATACGCGAAGTATTTAGGCAATTCTATGCTACACTATATGATGAACAACAAAGCAAAGACCCTGACGAAATAAGTGCATATTTACATGATATACTGGTGGCAATTTTGACTGAGAAAGAAGCTGAAAGATTAGATGTACCCCTGGAGTTAGAAGAGATCAAAGCTGCCACATTGAATCTCCCTTTCGGGAAGGCTGCAGGGCCAGATCAAATTCCAATTAAATTTTATAAAGATTTTGGGAATATACTTAGCAAGGATATGATAAATAGAATGCAGCAGGCACAGGCAGGGGTTTCCATACCGGGATCCTGGGCATGGGCGGATATTGTTATAATCTTAAAGAAGGGGAAACCGCCTACCGAACCTGGTTCATATAGGGCAATTACCTTAATGAATGCCAACACAAAGATCTACTCTAAGGTATTGGCAATAAGGTTCGCTAGTATAATAGCTACATTGGTGAGCGGTAATCAGCATGGTTTTATCCCAGGGAGAGGTACCACCCACCATACTCAGAAGGTTATTACCTTATTTGATGCTACGGAGGTTGCAAGAGACCCGATGGCAGTAATGTTGTTAGATGCAGAAAAGGCCTTCAATCGGGTCTACTAGGACTTTCTGTGGTATATTGTAAGGAGAGCCGGGTTTAGGGAGGGATATGTTAAAACGATACAAGCATTATATACAGCTCCGGTAGCTTGTATACGAGTGAATGCGGGATCTACTTTGCCATTACAAATCAAGCGGGGAACGAGGCAGGGGTGCCCGTGTTCCCCATTGTTATTCGCAATGTACATGGACCCATTGATCCGTAGGATGGAGATGAATGAAAGCATTACCCCATTGACCACACGTAGGGGCCAATGCAAGATACTTGCATATGCCGATGATGTGGCGGTCATTTCACCAAACCCCGCAGAGGCGATAGCACAGGTTGAGAATGAGGCTTTGAAGTTTGGACAAGTTTCAGGGTATGCACTGAATACCTCTAAAATGTAAATAATAAAGAATCACCAGGCGGATTGCTCTGATCAGCGGGTGGTGCACTCAGGAGTATATTTAGGGGTTACTATTTTCTCTGGGTTGGACACCTTAGTTGAAGTAAATATAACTCCCATAATTACTAAAGTGAGGAAGGATTTGGATAGGCTTCAAAATCTGCATCTCTCTATAGTGGGCTGCACCAATATTGGGAAAATGATGATCCTCCCTAAGTTTCTATATGTTTTTAGGGCAATCCCGCTATTCTTTGAAGCAAAGTGGTTTAAAATTTTAGAGCACATGATTAATAGGTTTGTTTGGGCTAAGGGTAAGACGAGAAGAGCGTTGAGATTTATGGCGCTCCCAAGGGATAGGGGAGGATAGGCGCTGCCGGATTTAAAACTCTATTATTGGGCAGCTGCTCTTCAGTATATGACAGGCTTAATGGGGGGAGCAGAGGCAGAAGGGCAGGACGAGCTTGGTACAATAGCAATATACACCTAAGTTCTCGGGGGGGGAAGCAGAGAATGTATTTCTAAAACACACAGATTCTAGTTATTTTTAAGGGACCCGATTTGACACGATTGTCACAGCATTTAACATCTGGAGGGCTTTCACAAAAAAGTTTGGTCTAGGGAAATACAATGCGTATACCAGAATGAATAATAACTCTGTATTGCCCCAGGACATCTTTTCTGATTTAGTGTTTAGAGAGTGGGGGAGAAAGGGGAAAATAAAGATTGGGGACATTTTGGGTATACAGGGAATGATGCAATTCTCGGAGATCCAGACAAAGTATGGTTTAGAGTCAAGGCAATTCTTTAAATACTTGCAAGTGAGAAGCTTTAAAGCGACACAGAAGGGAGGGCCGGTGGGATTTGAAAAGAACTCAGTTATGGAGATTATCCAGGATAGCTCAGATTGTACAATTAAAAGGTTCTACTCTGAATTGATAAAGTATAAGCAGGATGACATGGAAAGGTGTGCTGATAGATGGGCACTGAAGTTAGATATAGGGAAAGAGTGTTTTTACTTATCACTGGGTATGGGACAGAACACCCTGTGCTCAGCGGCTCTCCAGGCACAACACTACAAAACCTTGTACCGATTATATTATACGCCTGCAAGAATTGCACAATGGGGGGGACAACGGGAATCGATTGCCCAAGGTGTGGAAGTTTAGAGGCCGACATAGTGCACTTTTTTGCAACGTGTACTCATTTGCAAACAACACAAAACGATATTGAGGTGTTTTTCCATAGGTCACTAGGAATAGAGATCACTTTAACACCTGGGATAATACTGCTCGGCGTGAATGATGATGATAGACAGATGGAAGGCGGTTACTTTGTCTTTGTAGCTATGGCGGTGTTAAGGTTTTGTATAGCCTCGGCGTGGCTTGACTGCCTACCACCGACTTACCATCAATGGCTAGCTAAACAATTAGCGATTTATAATTTAGAGATGGCAATTTATGCAAGAAGGGGGAAAAAGGGAAGGAAACTAGGTAGGCAAATTTGGGAACCTATAACTAGGTGGAAGGATGGAAATAGCGGCTAGATTGTTATATAATGTCATATTTGTGTTCTTTGAATTTTTAATGTTTGCTCAATTCATGTTTAGTAATATATGTTAGGAATGTGGTAAATGTAACCATATTGTAAGTATTTATTGCTTAGTTTTTCTTTCTGCTGTGCCCTGTACGCTAAAATGGGGAAAATACCTTAATAAAAATATATTTTTTTTTTTAAAAGAAACATAACATTTTCTGAAGCAGCATAGTATCGTCCAGATGGTGTCCATTTGATCATTTATGGAAACCATATCTACCTTTTAAATCTGAAATGTTGACTTATCCAACATACCTATGTTTAATTTCTTTTCTAAACAACCAAAGGCTCTTTTAAGCTGCTACCCTATATTTTCTATCATTTAATTCACTATTGTGATTTTTATTTTATTTTACTGGTACTGCAGCACTTTCTAGAGACTACCACAGTAAGGATCATCTCCACAATCTAAAGTATGTTCATACCAAATTTTACTACATTGCGTTCAGCCATTTTTGCACTATGAGTACAAAGTCTATGGAAAATGCAAGCCTGTTTTGAGACCCCCTTTTTTTTGCACCCCCTTGACCAACCACCGAACAACTTTGCATTATCTGCCAATGTAGAATAGCTCTGCAAAGTTTCATGGACATTGGTCAAATGGGTGCAAAGTTACTCATGGTTACAAATCCGAGTTATTCCTATTTCTGGTAACCCTAACTATAACTACAGAGCTGCTACAGTGGTTGCCAGTGGGTAGTTAATGTTAGGTCAGCTTTTCCATAGACAGAAAGTTTATTGGTGTGCTAATAACGTTGGCAATGTTTGATGAATCTCCATCACTTTTTCAAAATGTTCCTATTTTTGCCTAGTTGGTGCATCAAAAGTTTCGGGGTGATCCATCAAGTGGGGGACAAGAAAAAGAGCGTCCCAAAACACAAAATCCCCACATATTTTCATTAGATTTTTGTAGGCAGCGCTACTGCAAAAATTGCTAAACGGAGTTACACCAATTTTTGTAAGAAGGTAGATCTTGGTCCAGAAAGAATGCTTTTTTAAAAAATTGGTGTACATCAGTTCAGTAGTTTTTAAGATATTAAGCTGTAATCATATTTGCATATCTGGATGGTTGTGTTTGTGGGACTTTTGCAAAAATCCTGCGGGAGAGTGAATTAGAAAATGTTGTGATGTGATTGGTCCAGAGGCCTCTTTATCCCATCAGCTGTCTTGCTCCCACAACAAAACAAGCTATACAAGTGGCAGGATAAAGGCATCCACTCCCCTAGTAATTGAGGGGCGGTGTATAAGTCATAAGTACTGTGATGAAGAAAATTGTAAAAACTTTTTTTTAAACATTGCGATCCAATGTCTCTCTTGCAGGATTTTAAAAACTAGAAAGGGGTGGGCAGTCTCCCCCCCACACTCTACTACACTCACTGTAGGGAGGAGTTTTAGTAGATAGGCCACTTCCTCCCCACATTCTACTATGCCCACTTGTCATCCTGGGAGATGTCCCCGTGGAGAGGCCAGCCTTTCCCTAATATGCATTTCTGTTACCCTCGGAAGGGCTCTCAGTGGAGAGACCAGTCCTTCCGTACACCCTACTTTGTATGCCTCCCACACTGGGGAGAGGTGTCAGAGGAGAGGGCAGTCTCTCTGCACACTATACTATCCACAGCCATCAACCTGGGTAGAAGTCTCAACAGAGAGGCCACTCCCCCTCCACACCTTACTATCTATGCCCTTCACCCTGGGCAGAGATCTTGTGCAGAAAGGTCACGCCCTGCCACTACCTACTATACGTGCCTATCACCTTGCGGAGAAGGCTAAGCAGAGTGGCCAGTCCTGTTCTACACCCTACTACACAGGCCTGTAACCCTGGGTAGAGGTGTGAGTGGAGAGGACGCTCTCTTCCAACACCCTACCATACCTGCCTGTCACCCAAGGGAAACATCTCAGCAGAGAGACCGATCCTTTTATACACTCTACTGTGTA
The DNA here is from genome assembly GCF_964261635.1 of Lissotriton helveticus. Classification (NCBI taxonomy): domain Eukaryota; kingdom Metazoa; phylum Chordata; class Amphibia; order Caudata; family Salamandridae; genus Lissotriton; species Lissotriton helveticus. The sequence goes on along the minus strand of NC_136063.1, from coordinate 1,405,742,292 downwards.
CCCTTGAGATGCGCTAGTCCCAAGTGCGATGCACTGGTTCAATTCCCGCAGTGGTAGCAATGCACAAATTCTGCTTCACCCAACAGAGGATGTGTCGGTTCCACTGGAGCACGCACCTGGATTCAATTCCAATGGCCCAGACACAGGAGTAGAAGGTAAGACTTTGATATCCCTGAGTCTTAAAACAGGTGACAAACCAGCATGCCCTTGTGAATCACTCTGGGTTCAAGCGAGAGCCCAATCCTTCCTCAGAAGAGCAGAGGGTAGCAGGCAGCAGGGCAGCACAGCAGAAAAGCAGTTCTTCCAGAGCAGCAGTCCAGCAGAGTGGCAGTCCTTGCAGCATCACATGAGTCATACCTCCTGAATACAGTTTCTTCACAGGGCCAGTAGGTTCTGATTTGGTGGAGTCAGACAACTAGTACTTATATTTAGTTGTGCATTTGGAGTGGAGGTGACTTCAAAGAGGGGCTTGATGTGCGCAGAGTTCCTCCCTCCCATCTCTGTCTCCAGACTCATGAAAGGGGGGCATGCAGCCCTTTATATGGATGGCCATACATTCACACCTAACCTTCCTATATGTGTGGCTGCCAGGAGGGAATGCACAAAGTCCAGCTGTCACCCATCCCAGACGTGCATTGGAGACAGGCTGCAGGCACACAGAGCTAAGAGTAGAGAAATGCCATCTTTCTAAAAGTTTTCAAAATCACACAATGCCAATACTGACTATTCTTTTACACATATGTATTTTAGTTTGTGAACACCATATTCAATAACAGTGGTCACCATTTATTTTTTCAATCATGATTCATATACATTTTGTTTATAATAATCATACATATAAGAACAAAATGCAAATATCATATATTACCAATACATTAATCCCACCCACATACAAATGTAACAAATCAGTGGATACAACACCAATTAACAAACATTGGAACAACAAATGACAAAATAATGAAAAACAACTATATCAGTTCTGAAGTTGGCTTTCCCAAATGGAGCAGAAACATTGCTTGCACATAACTCTACCGTTAATTAAGTCACTCCTTTTCAATGGGTAATGCAACAAACGAAGCTGGGTTACTGTAACCAGGAGTGTGATGATCACTTTATGCAATACATTCTGCCTTGGTTGCCAGTGCTACTATATTGCTCGTCATTTGCACAAATGTCTGTCAATGCGCTTCAAACCGTAACTTATTTAAGGGTTCTCCTCAGCACTCAGAACTGTTATCCAGTATAAGAAAATCTCATTTAAATTACTATCTTCCAACTCATATTGTCTTTTTTATCTGGCTACCACTGAATTTACCTCATATAAACATGACTTTTATGTACAATAACTGGAAAGACACAAATATTCACTCTTCTGGTGAATAAACCTGAAAGACAAACTTGGGCAGAAATTACCTGCTAAAATCTACTCATATACACACAATGCCCTCAAAGATGATTTCAAAAACACTTACACACAGTTAGCTGGGAGTCTATTCCTTAACGCACAGTCTTTGCCGAACCAGTCAATCCAAACATGGGTCCAAAGACCTTCACTCTACAACAAACACAGACAGACTCATAACCGGAGTCGAACCTTGCCTCAGATGCATTAATGAGCAAAGCAACACAATATCACATGTGCAACCAGTGAGCTGTCTGATTCCTATGCTCCTGGATTAATCAATTTAAATTGCTGTCTCCTAAAAAGACACTTTAGGATGCGTAGGAGCAATAAGCTTGGAGTAAAATGATGCGCTCGATGTTTAGTAGTGAGATATGTTCCACTCATAAATTAAAGTGTCATGCAGCCAGCTGCCGGTGCTGCAGATTTATTTCATGTCAATACACGAACTGGATCAGTGCTTTGAAACTGAGTAGAGCCTTAAAATATAATGCTTGATATTACTGTAATGAGTCAGCAGTCTTTTTGTTTGCCCAGCATGAGCCAGATATGCGCGTAGGGTTGCAGAGCGCTTTATAAATACCATAAATAAATAAAATAAATAAATAAATATGCCACACCCACGTGGTCAGGCGAGGCGTGGACTGAGGTGATAAATACTTGACCCAACTATAGCACCAAATGTCCTTGTATGTTTAATCTTCCTTCCCCAGAGGCCCCAAGGTGCATCACTCAAGAGCACTTTACACTGGCGAAGAGTGCGGAGATGACACCACGCTCCCTCACCCACATCTGAGTCATTTATCAATGCGACCCACCTCGCTGTTGCTGCTAAGCCACCTGGGAGGTGAAGCGCAGTACGCGCTACTCCGGCCTCTGCCGCTGCCACTGATTTGCAGGGGAGGTGCCGGCACAAGGCGACGGCACGTGCACAGAAGAAGAAGGAGGGTAAGAGCGCAGCGCCTACACTGCCCAGGAGCCTGTCCCAGCCCGCGCAACACGTGTACAATGCCACCACATGTGGGACAGACGCGGCCAGGCCCACACCCACACACGCAGCAGTCGAGCCTTCCAATCACCGAACCCGGCTCCCTACAGTACGAAAAGCGGAGAGAAGCCCCCCGTGCCATTAAACTCACAGACAAGATCAAAAAACAAGAAAAGAGAAATTAAAAGGAAACACAGAGGAACACAGAAAAGGGAGCACACAGCACAGAGAATGCCACAAAGCCACTGGCACACCTGAGCGAGAGAAAGACACACTAGCCCATCTATAGCAGCTCAGAAAAAGCGACCTAGACAGACACAATGGGAGATTATCCAAATGCAAACCAGCCACGAACACACGGTCACGCAACATCCCCCCACAAGGGTTCTATCCCAGTACAGCAAGCCTGCTGACCCCACCACCATGTCCCCGCGATGGAAGACGTGGCTAGGGCGTCCAGAAAACTACTTTGCGGCCATGAGAGAGAAAGACAGAGCAGTGAAGTGATCACTGCTTCTCCACTCTGCAGGGGAGGAAGTATACCTCCTATTCAAGTACCTCCTAAATAAAGGAGCACCCACTGATTATGACCCCGCCGTGACGATGCTTAACACGCATTTTGATCCACAGCAAAACCTGGATTTCAAGAGATTCAAGCTGCGCCAAGCCCGACAAAGAGAAAGGGAGTCAATTGATGCATTCTATGCAAGACTAGGAGAGCTGGCAAGCACTTACGCAATGGACAACAGGGCCTCAGAGGAGATCCACGCATATATCATCCAGGGTTGCTGCAGCAAGACACTAAGAGGGCTGATCCTGAGGCAACCGAACATACCCCTCAATGACATACTGGTTCTAGCCAGAACACATGACCTCTCTGCGGCAGATGAGATGGACTTAACCCTAACAAGAACAACAGGTGTCGCACAACATTCTTCTCGGCCGTCTGAGGGAGGTGGGAATAAAAGGGGCTGCCATGGCATGGTTAGAAAGCTTTCTTGCGGACCGCCAACAAGGTGTCAAACTAGGCTCCCACAATTCCATCTGTAGGAAGCTTACCAAGGGAGTGCCACAGGGCTCCTGTTTAAGCCCTACGTTATTTAACGTACACGTGGCCCCCCTGGCAGACATCATAAGATCTTACGGGTTCACCCCAATCTCCTACGCTGATGACACCCAGCTGCTGTTTCCCTTCCAAACCCTCACACCAACAGTTATAAAATCTTTTCAAAATGGTATGCGAGCCGTGGCAGATTGGATGGCCCATAACTTCCTCCAATGCAATGTGACTAAGACTGAAGTCATGTTGTTTGGAGGGGCCACCCTGCTATGGTCCCCCGACTGGTGGCCACCTGAGCTAGGACCTGTCCCAGTACCAAAGCAGACTGTTAAAAATCTGGGAGTGCGTCTAGACCAAGCATTGATATTAAAAGACCACGTCAATCAAGTTACGGGAACTTGTTTCCGAGTAATAGGGTTGCTTCGACGCATTTCCCCTTCCTACCAGACATCCATAGGAAGACGTTGGTACAAGCATTGGTCATCGGCCGGATAGATTATTGCAATGGACTCCTCATTTCTGCCAATCAAGAACAGCTGGGCAAGCTGCAGGTGGTACAGAATACCGCTGCAAGACTCATCTTGAATGCCTTGCCCCGAACTCCCTCACGCCCTCTCCTCTCTCTCCTTCACTGGCTCCCGGTGAAACAACGCATTGACTTCAAAGTATGTTGTATAATGCATAAATGTATCTACGGATCCGGCCCTCAATACCTAAGAGACATATTTGTCCCCTACTTACCAGGACGTGTTCTACGTTCCAGCAGCACTATGCTGCTTCAGGTTCCTAGGGTGACGAGAGCAAGACAGGGAGGACGGGCCATTTCACTTAAAGGCCCTATGCTTTGGAATTCTCTGCCCCCATTGCTGAGGCACATCTCTAACCATCTCTCCTTTAGAAGGAAGTTAAAAACATACCTTTTTTCACAAGATTGATGACCTCCTTTGCAATCACTACAGTCTCATGCCCCTGGTCGCTCCCTGATACCTATCCAAAAGCTACGCGCGGAGATACCCCTTCGGGGCTGATTCAGGCGCGAAATAAGCATATAAATAAATAAAATAAAAAGAACGTAGCGGTTAAGACAGAGTGAGACGATGCAGTGAGAACATGGGACAGAGGGAGCGGGCAGCGAGGACGTCTATCCCAAACCGCACATGGCCAGTGTGGATACTGTGGATGCTAGGAAAACCCCATTCAGGTGTCCCTGCCCAGGGTCGGACGTGCTCCCACTGTGGGATCCCTAACCACTTTGCATCAGTGTACCGAAAGAAGAACCAACGGAAAGACAACAGAGACAGCAAGCCAATGAGGAGAATGGTGCGCCAACTATCAAGCGCCTCCCTCGCTCCAACGAGCAGTGCCAAAGGTACCGAGCAGGCCACCTACCGGATAGAGGACACGTCCACAGAAGACAATGAAGTTGAGACATTCCTAGTCTCATTCACGCAGGATTTGAAGAAACGAAGGAGGCCGCAAACCCACATGCACCATGGGGATAGCCGAGTCAGAAGTGAAGGCGATGATTGACACCGGGGCCTCCTTGAAGTTCATGGAGATCCAGCAGTATAACCAACTAAGACCCAGACCTGGACTCGCACCATCCAAAACAAAGATCTTCACTTACGGAAGCCATTCACCCCTGCCTCTACGAGGGAAAAGGGTCATGCCAATCAGATCGACGACAACGAAATCACCACAACCATCCACGACATCGACCAAGAGGCTGACACATTACTCAGCATCCATGCTGCTGAGGATCTGGGCCTAGTGACCTTCGCAAGAAGCGTGCAAGCAAATCAGACAGAGGAGCTGCTGAGTCAGTTTGCAAACCTCTTCAAGGACCTGGGGTGCTTCAAGAGAGCCCAGGTAAAACTGCACATCGACCCAGCGATGACCCTGACAGCGCTCTGCCACAGGCAAATCCCTTTCCACCGCAGGCCGCTAGTAGAACAGGAGCTGCAGAAGCTGGAAGAACAAGGGGTAGTTGAAAAGGTGTCCGGGCCACCCCCTGGGTGGCCCTCATGGTCAAAGTGGAGAAGCCGCGGCAACCAGGGAAGATTAGATTGTGCACGGACATGCGGCTCCCCAACAAAGCAATCAGATGGGAATGCCACATCTCCCCGACAATGGACGACATAGTGGCTGACGTCAATGGGTCCCGATGGTTTTATAAGCTCGACCTAAACACTGGATACCACTAGCTGGTCCTGGCCAAGATAAGTAGGTACATCACAACGTTCAGGAGCTGTAATGCTACAAACGCCTCAATTTTGGAATATCCTCAGCAGCCAAGGTGTTTCAGGACTCAGTATGTGAGATCCTGATGGGACTGCCAGGCGTACTGAACGTTAGTGATGACATCCTTATCCACTCTACCACCGTGGACAAACATTACAGACATCCCAGGGCCACGATAAAATGCCTCCAGGAGCATGGAGTCATCCTGCTCCGGGTGAAGTGTCTTTTCTTCCAGAAAGAGATAGAATTCTTTTGATACATTTTCAACCATGAGGGAATCCAGGTGGACCGATGAAAATCCCAAGCAAAAAAGGACACACCACTCTCCATGACGTGTCGGAAGTGCAGAGCTTCCTCTGGATGGTCACGTACTGTGTTTGGTTCATCCCGGATCTGGCTACCATCGCAGAACCACTCCGGAGCCTCACTCGCGGAGACGCCAACTGGAAATGGGAACCGCAGGAAGAGGCCGCATTCCATAGGGTCAAGAGTGCTCTCCTCGACCACACCACCCTGGTGTACTTTGACCCCGCCAAACGCAGAGAACTAGTTTATGAAAGCCCGGTGGGCCTAGGCCCAGCATTTGCCAAGGAACAAGAACCCGGAAGGTGGGCCACATTAGCCTATGCCAGCAAGTCTCTCTCGCCCACCGAGACACGTCACGCGCAAATCGAACAGGAGGCCTTGGCGATTAGGTAGGTATGCCGGCATTTTCACCTATACATCTGCGGCCAGCCATTTAAGGTCGTCACGGACCACTGGCCACTAGTACTCCTATTCAGAGGGTCAGCGCCTCACCCACCCCCAAGAATCAAGCGTTGGGCCATTGGATTGCAGCAGTACGGAATGGAGGTGGTGTACCGGCTAGGCCTGAAGAACCCAGCAGATTTTCTCTCTCGACACCCAGCCCTAAGAGACCACTAAGAAGAGGTCGAAGCACTGGAGGCACACATCAACATGATCTCAACGATCGTGTGCCCCAAAGCCCTGACCCTGGCAGACATCACGGCGGCAGCCGAAGGGGACCCGGTCATCGCCACGGTATGCAATGTCATCCAAGGAGGCAACTGGCAGAGCTTCCTACAGACCACCAACGACTGGTCGGGACAGGAGAGGGTGTACCTCACCAAGATGGGGAGGATACGCAATGAACTGAGTGTGACCCTGCGAGGATCATGCATCGTAATCCCAGCAGCCCTACACAATCATGTAACAATTGGCACGCAGGAGGCACCAGCGAACCGAGAAGATGAAAGCCAGAATGAGGGAGAAGGTTTGGTTCCCAGTGCTGGAAGACTGGGTGGAGGAAACCGTGAGATGTCCTGCATGTCAGCTAATTAGCACGCCAGAATGACCAGCGCTGATTCAGATGGAAGACCAATGCGAAGGTCTCATGGGAGAAAGTGAACACCGACTTCGGGAGCTTCCCGGCTGACGGCCGGATGACCCTGGTTATGAAGGACAGTTATTCCAAGTACCCGGTAGTGGAAGTAATCAGCTCCACCACATTCTCCCCAGTTGCCCTGGTGCTGGAGAAGATGTTCATGATGTTCGGATGTCCGGAGGAGATCAAAAGTGACAAAGGACTCCATTCCAGGGAGGGGAGTTCCGGGAGTTCAAGCAACTTCACGAAGTACAACACCGCCAAATCCCCCCGCAATGGCCCTAGACCAATGGAGAGATTGAAAGGTTTATGCGGACCCTCAATAAGGTTTTGTGCATTGCGGCTGCTGAAAATGCGGACCCTGAGTGCCAACTACAGTTGTTGCTCCGGGAGTACCGAAGCACGCTACACTGCACCACTCACCAGGCACCCTGGGTGCTAATGTTCAATGGCCTGCGCCGAGATACCATCCTCATATGCCCAGGATGGATCCCACCACACTACAACGAGGAGGAAGCCCTAGCACTGTGAGAAAAACAACACCTAACCACCAGCCACAAGAGAAGAGCCAAGCCCCGTGATGTACAACCAGGGGCCCAGGTGATAATAAAGGACCAGAGGCCAGAAGGCAAGTTCTGGACTCCCTATGAACCTGGCCACTGGACAGTGACAGAAGTCAAGGGAACAATGGTCTCTGCGGAAAAGGAAGGGGAAACGGTGACCAGGAACATTTCCTGGTTCAAAGGAATGGAGACGACACCCCCAATCATAGATGGGGAGGGCGGATACGCAGAAGGAGAAAGCAGGCAGGGGGGCGAAGAGTGGACCTGTTTGGACACTTCGCCGATTGGCCAGCCCGTAACAACGGGATGTTAACTATGGGCCCAGTGCGACGCCCTCGAGGCCAGGTGCCCAACTAGGTAATCAAAGTCAACACCCCAGGAACTGTTTGAGAGGAAACACTCCCCCAAACTCCAGACTCAAGTATTTTGTATGCCGGGTGTTCAGCCATGAGCCATCCTACGAAGAAACAAAGAAAAGGAAAGGAGACTGAGTTGAGATGGGATGTAATGAGTCAGCGGTCTTGTTGTGCGCCTGGTGTGTTACGACTGGTTTCGCTAATGCAATACATAAAATTGCAGAAAAAACTGTCAACTCTCAATTAACAACACATATGAACCAGCTCAGTCTACTCCACCCCACGCAATCGGGTTTTCGGGCAATATATTCCACAGAATCGGCATTGCTTTTATCCACAGAAACCATTTGCAGATATTCGGATGAGGGGAAGACGGTGGCAATGATCCTTAGATCTCAGTGCAGCCTTTGACACTGTCGCCCATCCACTTCTCTTACAACGTCTCAAGGAAGGAAGATTAACCAAGCTGGCCCTGAACTGGTTAAGATCTTTCCTACAGGACAGAAGCTTCCAAGTGTCTCAAAGGCCATATTTTTCTAAGAGCATTAGGCTGGCGCAAGGAGTCCCGCAGGGCTCGATACTGAGCCCCACTCTTTTCAATCTTTATATAGCCTCTCTGGCAGACATCATTGGAAAGTACGGCATTATTGTTATGTCATATGCAGATGACACGCAACTAGTGGTATCCCGATCTCAATCTCATGAAGAGGCAGCCACAAACTTCTCCACATGTCTTCAGGAGCTGGCAGTCTGGATGTCGAACAACTATCTAAAGATGAATGGATGCAAGACAGAGGTCTTGAGAGTAGGTAGGGCTCCCTCGATGTGGTCTCCGAGGTGGTGGGCCCAGACTTTGGGCACCACCCCATCCCGAGTGATCAGGTGAAGAACTTGGGGATGTGACTAGACCCTAAGCTCTCTTTTGACCACCCTACTAGGACGGTGGCAGGGAAGTGCTTTGGGATAATGAAAGGCCCTAGGAAAATGTTAGATGTGCTCCCGGTAGCGGCTAGGAAAACTTTAGTCCATGCTCTGGTAACCTCCCGTCTGGACTATGAGAATGAGCTATACATAGGAGCCAGAGGTAAGAGCATCCAGAGACTACAATGTATGCAGAATGCGGCAGCCCGTATAGTCCTGGTGCTTCCTAGGAGAGCCTCTTCCAAGAATGCCTGAGCCACTCTTCACTGGCTCCCGGTGAAGGAGAGAATTCTCTTTAAGGCTCTATACATCAGTCAATGTATCTTGCAAGGAAAGGGTCCAAAGTACTTACATAACCTACTGTCGCCACCCAATCCTAACAGGGCCTTGCGATTCCGGGGGTCAGGACAGGTTCAGATCCCAGTAATTAAGAGAGCAAGAATGAGAGGTCGATCTTTTTGATTCCTAGCCACTAAATACTGGAACTCTCTTCCCCAGGACCTTCGGATAGAATAATCCGAAAATCGATTCTGGAAAAAATTAAAGACATGGCTCTTTCCGTTATAAAGCCAAACTGTACCTGCTCTAATCAGGTAGCCACTAACAGCATCAATAGCTGCAGCGCGGAGACACACTAGTTTTTTTTTTGTTGAAAATTTGTTTATTTGCATATTATTTAAGGCAAAGCATTATAATGTTTACATAGAAAGAAATGCATGACGATATGCCCCGTGCTGCACAATAACATCAAGTGGTACATAAATTTTCTCTTATGTTGTTTCTGCAAGGAACCAAACATAAAAACCCTGCTAACCCCTCATCCCGCTCCCTTTATAATCCCACCCTAGGCACTCACATTTTGTAGATGCATATACAGTGTTATGTGGCAACTCCCAATAGCAGCTTGTGTCTAAGCATGGGCGGATTTTGCGGATTCGCAATCCGCAAATTTGCGGATTTGCGTATTTGCGGATTGCGAAAATCCGCAAATTCCGCGAATTCTCGCGGATTTGCGTATTTTTTTGGGAGGGGTGTGTTCGCACGGGTTTCTGCAAGTTCGCGAGGGTTTTGTACAATTTCGCAAATTGCGAACGTACTTGTCGGGTCGCCAGTTTTGCGAACTTGTTGTTTCTACATGCCCAGCCTGTTTGCAAGGCTTTCTTCATCACTGCCACCCTCTGTCACCACTGGCACTCTCTTTGGTCACCCATGCCATCCTCTGGCTCACCCATGTCACCCTCTGTGTCATCACAGCACCCTCTGGTTCACCAGTGTACATTATTGGGACAAAGCAAAGCACTGCCATCCTCTGTCAACACTGGCACTCTGGTTCACCCATGCCACCCTCTGGCTGGCACACCCATGCCACCCTCGGTGTCATCACAGCACCCTCTGATTGACCAGTGAGTGTACATTATTGTGGCAAAGCCAAGCACACCTGCTAAGTGCTTTAAGTTTTGCAAACAACAACACCTGCCCTGCCCCAACTGACATTAATGAAGGCTGGCACCTGCTTGTCTGCTCCCTTTCCTTTTTGTTGCAATAACAGGATGCAATGGCATACTTGTAACTATTCTGTGACTGTCAGAGCAGGGTCACACAATAGTTGCAAGTAGGCAACCGGATTCTGGAGGGCCCCTTCAGGAAGCACTACAGGTAAATGGTTACAAATGATGAGCTCGAACTTCTGCACCTGCTCGTTGGTTTTGCTTTTGCAAAACTCGTTTTTCGGTAATTTCGCCCTATTCGCGAGGCGCGGCGTCGTGCGAAATCGACCGTGGAAGCCGCGAACTCGTGCGAGTTACCCCAAGGTTGAGTATGGGCGCCGCCATTTTGTTTGCGTGACGTATTTCTGTTTCCGCCCGCTATGTGTAATCTCGCGCAATGAGCGCCTTGCGAATGCAAGTTCGCACGAGTTCGCGAGAGAAATCGCGTGCGAACTTACTTACACGCACGTGTTCGGGCCGCCATCTTGTTTTTCATTCATTCCTATGTGTCTGGGTATGGTGTTTCTATCCTCTGTATATCTCTGCCATCCTTTGCTTGTTTTGATATTTTTTTGATCTATTTAACTTTTTTTCTATCCTTCTATTTTTCTAGGTCTATATTTTTGTGTTTTAGGCTACTTTTGTTTACTTTTCAACTACTTTTTTAAACTTTTATTTCCTTCTTCCCTACTCTTATTCTTTTTCATTTTGTCTCAAGAACATTGGTTACAGATTATGTCTTTCTTTCTTCATATAGTTGGTCATACTAAAACCTCAACACCAAGTAGGAGTATGAAGGCTGTACTGGCCCGGCAACGGAGGCTGGATGCCACTGTTGCTCAATATCGGCGGCTGGTGGAAATGGAGGGGGACGACACGCACTCCAGTGCATCAAATGTAACATCTGCAGCCTCCTCCGTGACCCCACGTTCTGCCGGTAAGCGCAGTGCTCCAGCGAACCGGAGCCGTGCTGGAAGACGCCACCGCCGAGCAGCAAAGGCTGCACCTCATAGTACTGTTAAGGCTCGCTTGCGCCGTGCACTCCGCAGAGTGTCCGACCTAGAGGCGGAGGTCCAGAAATGGAACGAGTATCAGAATGTGGTGGAGGGCCTCCGCTTAGATCACGCCACCCTCCAGGAGAAGTACGATGTCCTGGCCCTAAGGCATGATGCCCTGGAGGCCAAATTCAACATCTTGCATCCCTAGAGTGTCCCTTGCCCCTTTTTTAGAGACTTTTGGGGGGTGGGAATTGGGAGTTGGGTTTTTTGGGGACTTTTGAAGGACTATTTATTTGTTGGGGTTAGGGAGGGTCTTGCGGGAGATTATTTTGTTAGGGATATAAATATACTTTTTCAAACTTTATCTGAGCATACCTGTTTTTTTACTACTTTTGAGCTTGGTGGGTGGTGGTTTTGCAGTAAGTTCATTTAACTGAACACTGTCATCGTGTTGGTTCACTCTCTCGCCTCTCCGAACACTCCATTATACTACCTCCCATCCAAACGCTTATCTTACCTGTAATTTGTGTTTGAGGGCTGGCTCCACCTGGAATTCACAGTGTCCTAAGGCGTTCTGCAGCAGGGCCCCAACTGGAGTTTCCCGGCGTGGATTTTCTGCAAAACAAAAGCAATCAACATTAGAAATGTGGCAGCGGTGCTCACACACCACAAAAACCTAGAAGCCCCACAGACAGCATCCCTAAGACAGGCAAGCGAGCACTAATAACGCCTAAACGTTTACGTGTAATAGGCCAAATGTTTTCCAAAGTAAATGCCTAACCAATTTCATCCCTTAATAGACCTTGCCAGCAATGGCCCAGCCAAGACCCCTAAACCCAAACGCAAAAAAGTCACACTTAGCAAATTGTATTTAAATGAGGACTCACTACTTCCAGACAGTCCCTCTTTAGGGGACTCGTCAACGTAAGTTTCTTCATTGTGCAGAATCCAGGCATCAGCATTACGGGAAATGGATAGGGTGAGTCTGGAGGAGGAGGATAGACGACCAGGACTGAGTTCTTGTCAACTAACTGTTGTGAACATGAGGAATGCTGCGGCATCAAAATCAAGACAGTTCTGCTGATGGGCTTGTTGTTGCTTGTGATGGGGTGATTACAGTTTTGTTGTGAATGTGATGAAGCACTTGCTAAACAAAGAAAGACAGACACACAGGAATAAAAGTGAATAAGGAGGACTAAATTTACGGTTATTGAGTCATTGACTCATTTTCAGAACTCGCTGTCAGGGAAGCAGAACTCGTCCTCATACTCTGTTAATTCATCAGTCGGTTGTACTTCTGGTAACTGAGGAGAACTTTCCTCAGGTAGGTCGGTGTCCTCTTCTTCCTGCGTGCATTCTCGTACTTTGTAATCTGGTGGTATGAAGTGCTGGTTCATCTTTATCACGGTGAGCCGCTCCACATTTGCGGGCAAGAGGCGGGACCTTTTGCAAGTCACAATGCCACCAGCAGAACTAAAAACACGTTCTTAAGACACGCTTGCGAGTGGGCAAGACAAGTAATTGATAGCCAGGTTGGTGAGCTCTCGCCATATTTTTCTTATCCCATGCCAATACGCCAATGGGTCCTCAGTAATATTGACCGCTGTTGAGTCATCCAGATAGGCCTGCACCATTGAAAGAATGTCCTCCCGCATTCCTGTACTTTGCACTTCTGTGTCCTTTCTTGGACAAGGAAACCCTAGCTCACTTAGCCAATCCGCTTCAGACATATCGCCTGGGCCTGGTGCAGATGATACGGTAGCTGGTGTGGTTACCGGCTTAGTGGAAAAGTCACTCACTTCTGCCAGAGGCACAGATGCAGAAGTGCTTTTTTGGGACGCCTGATGGCCTGCTGATTCACTAGTAGTACTGTCTTCTCGTACAGTTTCCTTCCGCTCTCTTTCAAAACGAATGGCTGACTGAGCTAGCCAACGTTTGTACTCTGTAACATCTGATGTTTCAAAAGGAATTATTACTTTGCCAAACAATGGCTTTTTGTAACGTGGATCCAGAATAGTAGCACAAATGTAGTGCTGTTGTTTCTTGATATTTACAAGCCATTTATTGCTAACTAGGCGTTGTAATAATCTCTGCGCCAACTCATATGCTTCATTCTTTCCAGCATCTTTTAATTGTAAAGACACCACCTTGACTTGGTGCTCGAGCTTCAGCAACAATGGGATAGCTTTGCTCAAAGAACAGTCCTCCCTGCTGACGTCACGCGTGAAGACCTCAAAAGGACGAAGCATGTCTGTCAGGCTTTTAACTAGCTGCCATTGCTCCACCGCTAGCATCATTTCAGTCGTATCACCACCCAGGTTGTAGAAATACTCATTGACTACTGGAAACAGCTCATGCAGACGCTCAAGCATGTAGAAGGTTGAGTTCCAACGTGTTGCCACCTCCTGGATAAGTGCTTTCACTGGCATACTACGTTCATTTTGCTTGCGCCTCAGCTCCTTCCGGGCCTTAAACGAATGGTTAAAATGTGTGCATATTCTTCTGCAGATGGTCAGTATTTTGTCGACTGCAAGTTCTTTTTTCAAGAACTTTTGCACGACAAGGTTCATACAGTGCGCCAAACACGGCACTCTGAAATAGAAACCGTCCTCCATGGCCCTAACTACATTGCTGCCATTATCAGTAGAAACATAACCAACCTTGCATTTTCTTGGGGGCAGCCATTGGGAGACCTTTTTGTTAAAGTCATCCAAAATGTTGGCTGCAGTATGACTTTTCTCCATGCCAAACATGGCTAATGTTGCATGTTTACGAGCACCCTTAAAAATCTCGACCAAGTCACCACCTGCATTTATCTGTTTTGTAACCCCTGAAAAAGAGACCCAGTGTGCAGTGATGCACATGTAATCAAGGGCTTGGCAACTGGTCCACATGTCTGTTGTCAGGTGTATAGTGTGAACAGCACTCTTCTGCAAAGCAGCCCCAACCAACTCAAGCACCTCTTTATATAGTGCTGGAACAGCAACCCTGGCAAAATAGAACCGGCTAGGAACCTTCCATTTAGGGGCCAGTGTTGCCACGAGTTCAAGGAAACCCACGCCTTCGACAAACGAAAAAGGGAGAAGGTCCACCGCTAGCATTTTAGCCAGCTTAGTGTTATACAGGCGTACAATTGGGTGGTTGCGTTGAAATTGCACATCTGAGGAGAACATGGCTGAAATGGTGTGCTGGACAAATTACCGGGATGATGCTGATGCCTTCTTCGACCCACTTCTGCTCAGTGTTGACATTTTCCGCATTGGTGTGTCTCCCAGACTCTCAGTGTGCCTCCTATGTGTTCCGGAGGGTGTGGTGCTGCCAGGGGTACTGGGTGCAACTGGACACATGTCTGACGCTTCTTCTGCCTCCCCGTCATCTTCAGATGAAACACCTAGTATGGGTATATTTTGGCCACTTGCCCTTTGGGATTGCTTTCCCTTGATGTTTGCTAGGTGCGCAAACCATTCGACAGCGTGCCTTCTTTCAAGATGACCTATCTGGCCTCCGGTTCCATAGTTGGTACCAGTCTTACCACGGCTAACGCTAGTCTTACAAATGCAACAAACGGCTATGTTATCATACTTTGCATGGACACTAAAAAAGTTCCAAACTGGGGACTTGAAACCTCTGGTTTTGGCGCACGAGATGATACTGCCAATGCCAGATGAAGCAGTGGTGGATGAGCCTTGCAGACATCTACTGGGTTGTGCAATTATTTCAGCAACCCTACTTGAGGGAGTCGAGCTGGATGGAGTCCCCCTCTGGGGAGAAAATATGGGAGCTGTAGGTTTTGTTGAACGTGTTGTACTACTTGACTGCATTGGTGGTGCTACCAGTGGCACGTCGCCAGGGTCACGCTCAGCCTGACGTCGGGATAGGGTATAAATGTCTGTCTGCTGCATGGCCGGTGTGGCTGGAATGACGTGTGTGATGACTAGGTCATTGCTGTCATCCTGTTCATCAACATCAGAATGAACCACTTCATCAAGTCCGACGTTCGGATCCATAAGTATGAGCTTTCCGGGGCCCTTCCTTTTAACATTTGATACCTTTCGCAGCTCATGGTGTGCCTCCCTCTCAGATGTCGGAGATGGGTGCCAATCTAGATCCAGATCATCATCTGATGGAGCGGGGCTTGAAGAGGAACTTCTACACACACTCCTTGATCTTTTCTTTGGTGGGGAGCTGGGAGAAAGTGAATCATCAGGAGGAGTGCCTTCGTCTTCCTGACATGATACCCCGGCTCCAAAGTCAATTTCCTCCTGTGCCCCTACTTCTGGAAGAACAACCATTGTGGGCACTTGCACCGCTCCATGCGCCGCTACATGGGCCTCTTCACTGATCGCTACTTGCAACTCTCCATGGACCTCTCCTTCTCGGCCTTCTCCTTCTCGGCCTTCTCCTTCTTGGCCTTCTCCTTCTCGGACAGCTCCTTCTCGGACAGCTCCTTCTCGGACAGCTCCTTCTCGGACAGCTCCTTCTCGGACAGCTCCTTCTCGGACAGCTCCTTGCGCATGTACTTGTGCTTGTACTAGTAGCCCATACAGTTGTTGTTGCGGCTTTGGTTGTTGAATAGTACTTGTGAGATGAGTTACAACCTGTGTTGATGGTGTGCTGCTACTTTCTTGCGATGAGCCAACATCACTGGTCGTTGGTGATTCAACCACTAAACAGGCTACCTGTGCAGCACTCATGGTGGGCCTTTGTTTTCCCCACAAACATTTAGTGGTGGTGCCACCAGTCTCCTTGGTAAGTGGTGCCACTTGCTTCTTCTTCTCCTTAGTAGAGACATCTTTCTTGCTAGAGGACCTACGGGCACCTCTTTTTGGAGCCATCTTCTTCAGATGTCGGAACAACAGGCCGCAGCAGGACTTCTTCCTGGCACTGATGCTCAACGATGATGCGGATTTATTGACTTTATGCACCTACAAGCAAACGAAGACAGAGGAACATCAGTAAATATATGTTGCATATGTAGCACTTCAATAAATAGTTTGCAAGTAGGCATTTATGAATACACTCGTGCACAACACTGCACACCACACAATATGGAAATTTCAAAATTAAGAATTGCTAAATTTTTGGGAAACAGGAATTTAACATTGATCCAAGAGAGCACACACAGAGAGGGTTATAGTTTCATGTACCACTGACTCCCCCTGGGCACAATGGGTGAAAGCAAGGCAAAATGGGTGCAGGCCTATGGCACAAAGCTCACTGCCTGCCTTCAAAATGGCCGCTTGACCCCCATCCACATGGCCAGGACCATGCCTCAAAATGGCCACCACCAACATAGCCAGCCCCCAACCCCTACTCCAAAAAGTCAAAAAACACAACACAAATCAAATCACCACAATCCAATGACATCCATCAAGTTTCAGAAGGCTTATGCTGTCTGCTGGTGGTTTTCTGGTGCAAAATTGCAATTTTTACAATTTCGCGAGTGCGAGATTGTTGCTTCACGGCGCGAACGTGCCGAAAAACCAGCAAAATCTGCGAACAGACCGATTCTGGGCCCCCTGGCCATAATGGATGAAATCAGAGCACACTGGGTGCAGGCCTATGGCACAAAGCACACAAACTGGCTTAAAAATGGCCCATAGACCCCCACCCACACGGGACCAGGCAATAAAATGGCTCCCACCCACATAACAAGCCCCCAACACCACCCCAAAAAGTCGTAAAACACACAAAAATCACCACAATCCAATGCCATCCATGCCCTGGCCAGAATCATGTTAAAAATAAAATTCAACAAAACAGTTGTATCATGCATGCACCCATAACTAAGCCTGGTGGTTTTCAATTCATGTGCAGAATTGTAATTTTTACAATTTCGCGAGTGCGAGATTGTTGCTGCGCGGGACGCGAGCAGTGCGAACACAAGCAAAAAAATCCTCAGCTCGCGAACTTGCAGATTTTCCCCCCCAAAAAGTCGAAAAACAAGCAACACACACAAAAATCACCACAAACAAACAACATCAACTTACTTCCTTGTGAAATAAAATTTCGAATCCAAAAGTAATCCAAAAGGCCTCAAATCCAAATATCCAGCAGCATCCACAAAAAGTAATCCTTCCCAGTCAAGATCGAAATCAAAGTGGCCAGGAAATGGACTAAGCAATGGGAGGAGCTTGCTGGACAGGAACAGGAAGTTGGAGACTGGGGCACTTCCTTCACCCCACCCCTATGGGAGGAGCTTGCTGGACAGGAACAGGAAGTTGGAGACTGGGCCACTTCCTTCACCCCGCCCCAATTGTAATTTTTGTACTCTCGCGAGTGCGAGATTGTTGCTGCCCGCGCCGCGGACCGCGAGCAGTGCGAACACAAGCAAAAAATCTGCTTCGCACGGATTTGCGTATTTTCGCCACATCCGCGAGAGTTCGCAGATTGCGGATTTACCGAAAATCCGAAAAATCCGCGAGCGTAACGGATTTTCCGCCCATGCTTACTCGTGTCTAATACAGTAGTCCTTGCAATCAGCCAGAGGCATAATCAAGAGATGAGTGGGTTACCCCAATTCCGTGTGTTGTGGTGCACCATGCACGTCCGCGGCAAGTGGTAGTGTATTGTGGACAGGTTGTGATTCAAGTTGCGGACAGCGAGGCATTAGATCCGTGTTCTCCCTCTGCCTCGAAAGCCCCTAGTATTGTGAACCAGTCTAGTGAAATCAGGGTCTTCCTGTGACCCCTGCGCTCTTCGCGTTGTAACGCCTCCCCTTCTGCTTTGCCCCATCGTATAACCTCTGACCTCCACATGTCGTGGTCGGGTGGTTTGGGCGATTTCCATCGCATGGTTATCGCGCGTTTCGCAAGCAGCAGAGCATATCAGTGAAGCCTGTCGACACAGTCCTCTTGCGCGTTGCTGGCCCTAGCCCTAGTAGCGTGTGTTCCAAAGTGCGTGTTAGTAGGGGCACACCCGCTTTGGTGAGCGTTTCATGTATAACGGTCCAATAGTAGTTCAGTGTCGGGCAGTCCCATAGCATGTGTAGCAGTGAGGCATCATCCGTTCTGCATCTAGGGCATGTGTCCGCAGTGTCAGGGAACATAGCGTGCACACGTCGCGGCGTGAGATACGCCCTGTGTAATATCATTAATTGGATGAATTTGAACTTCCGGTTCCTAGCCACTTTTTTGGGGTATTGTAGGATACGCTCCCATTCCTTATCTTCGAGCGGTCGTCCAATGTCTCCCTCCCATTTTACCTTTAGGGGCAGCAGTGAAAGCGCCCTTCCCGTTCTGATGCTAGTAGTAAGC
Source organism: Lissotriton helveticus (assembly GCF_964261635.1). NCBI lineage: Eukaryota > Metazoa > Chordata > Amphibia > Caudata > Salamandridae > Lissotriton > Lissotriton helveticus. The sequence continues at coordinate 1,405,723,636 of NC_136063.1, read as the reverse complement.
CATCTAGTTAGGTGGCTTCCCGTCCCCATGAGGTATTGCATCGTCAGCAATGGATTCGTGGGTGGTTCTTCGCCATCCCGCGCCCAAGTTGTTGTCACGTAGTGGCGTAAACCAGCATGCATGAGGAACGAACCTCCCGGTATGTTATGTGCGGTCCCAAAGTCCTCAAAGGGCATTATGTGCCCATCTGCGAAGAGGTCCCCAATGTGTGTTACTCCTGCGTCATGCCATGGTATTAGTTTGTGTGCCGAGAGCATTCCCGATGGTAGTGGGATACCCAGGAGCGGAATCGTAGGGGCGTATGAAGCCGTTGGAGTGGTGTACTTAACCGCCTTCCGCCAGTATTGCACTGCAAGTCAGAGAAGAGGGGGGGAGTCCTTAGGGAGCTCCGCTCGGGGTAGGAGCAAGACATGAATCTTCCCTTTGGAACGATCCTCCTCCGTCATGCCGATCTCATGTAGGTTTCGGCCTGCCAGCCAATACGCCAGCCATTGTAGTTGACAGGCAAAATTATAGGCTCGGAAGTCCGGAACTCCCAGTCCTCCAGTCCCAGTGGTAAGCTGTAATTTAGCGAGTCCTATGCGTCTCCGCCCCGATCCCCATATCAGCTCCGTCAATAGCGTATCCAGCGCCTTGAAAGTTGAAGCTGGGATCAGGAACGGCAGGTTAGTGAAGAAGTAAATGAGTCGGGGGAGCACCACCATTTTGGAGATAGCTACTCTACCCACCACCGACAAAGGCAGTGATAACCAAAATTGTATTTGTGATTTGAGCGCCCGTAGTGCTCTGCCCACGTTGCCGTCTACCATTTCCTCCGCACCTCTGTATATTTGAATTCCAAGGTAGCGGAAAGTGGTCTCTGCCATTTGGAAAGAGTACGGCGGGAAAGGCAGTGGCGTAGGTGGATCAGTAGCATCAAAGCTATATCCATATGACTTGGATTCGCTTATCGTGAGGCCCGATAATAGTCGGAAGTCCTCGAAGATCGTGGGTATTGGGTCCAGGGCACCCCGTATGTCACGGAGGTACAGGATGATATCATCCGCATATGCGGACACCACGTGAGTCATCCCGCCTATCCGAACGCCCCGGTGAGAGGCTTCCTTCCGGAGCCTACAGAGGAGCGGCTCGAGCGCCAGGATAAATAAGAGCGAAGAGAGCGGGTATCCCTGTCTGGTGCCCTTGAAGATGGCCAGAGGTTCAGAGATACATCTAGACGTACGCACCCGTGCCGTAGGCTGGGTGTATAGTACCCGGACCCATGCAATGTACTCCGGGGGTAGCCCGAATTTTGCAAATATTGCAAACATGAAATCCCATCTGAGGGAGTCGAAGGCTTGTTTCAGGTCCAGTGAGATACAACCCTCTGTGCCCACCTCGTCTTGGTCACGTGGCATCAGTTGGGCCAGTCTACGTAGGTTCATGGCCGTACTCCTACCAGGCACAAACCCGCATTGATCGGGGTGGATCAACTGGGGGATGTACTGCGCTAGTCTAGTGGCCAGTATCTTGCTCAATATCTTGTAATCAGTGTTAAGTAGGAATAAGGGCCTGTAGTTAGCCAGTTGCATTCTGTCTCTGCCCGGTTTTAGGAGGGAAGTTATTAAGGCCTGTAGGGATGATTGTGGCAGGGAGGTAGTCCGTAGGGCCTCTTGGTAGATAATTAGCAGTCGTGGCGCAAGAAGGTCGGTAAACGCCTCATAGAATTCTACGGGTAAGCCGTCTGTCCCCGGGGTTTTATTTTTCGGGAGGGCGCGTATTGCATGTTTAATCTCTGCTGTGGTGATGTTACGTTTCAGGTCGTCTCTCTGGCTATTAGTTAGTTGGGGAAGAGCTAAATCCCTCATGAAGTTCTCCAGGGCCTCTTGTGATATGGGCTGGTGTCGGCCATATAAGGTAGTGTAGTAGTTCTTGAACGCTGTGTTGACTCCTAATTGAGTCGAGGTCAACGTGCCTTCTTGGTCTACAATTTCTAAAATAGGGAGATGTGTTGGGGAGTCCCGTATAATGCGAGCTAAAAGTGGGCCTGACCGATCAGCTTGCGTGTGTTGTCTGGCAGTGTGTTCGCGATAGTCCAGTAATCGTAGGTCCTCTAGCAGTTCAGCATGCCTAATGTGTGCGTCTTATAGTGGTGTGAAGTGTAGATTTGTGCCCGCTGCCTCGCGCTCCAGCATGGCCAGTTTGTCCTCTATTTCCTTAAGTCCGTCAATTACCTCCCTTTTCATGCCCACCCGGGTGGCCATTGCTTCCCCTCTGATGAATATTTTGAACGCGTCCCACTCAATCTGTCTGGAGCTAGCAGTATCAGTATTTGTAGCAAAGTACGTCTCAATGGTGTTCGCCATTGATGATTTGAATACTGCATCTTCCAGCAATTCCGTGGGTAACCTCCATGTCGGGATTGGTGTCTGTGTTCTACCCCATTGTAGCGTCAGTTCTACAGGGTTATGGTCCGAAAGTGTCTTCCCCATGTGCTGTGCCGTAAGGACCGCCTCCAGTAAAGGGCGGGAGCAGAACACTCGGTCGATTCTGGTGTGTAATTGGTGTGGCGGGGAGAAGAAGGTATATTCTTTGTGAAGTGGGTGTTTACTGCGCCATGTATCCGCCATATCCCACCCGTCTGCCCATTGCGCTAGCGCAGCCGCCTGTTTCCTGCTGTCAGTAGCGTGTAGTGGTGGGTGTGATCTGTCCAATGTTACATCTAACAGGGCATTAAAATCCCCCCCAACAATCCAGTGATATCCCGTCCAATCCACTAACACACCATTGAGCCTGGTTAAAAAATCTGACTGTCCTGAATTAGGTGCATATACACAGCCGAGCACAACAGCGGCCCCATCCAGTACACCCCTCACAAATACATATCGCCCCTCTTTATCAATTCTCTGTTCCACAGGCTTAAAGGGCACAGAATTGCAAAGCCAAATAGCCGCCCCCCTTGAGAATGCAGAGTAAGAGGTGGCAAAGAGTTGTCCCCTCCACTTCTTTAACAGTTTCGAGTTTTCAGTAGTGTTCAAGTGTGTCCCCTGGAGGCAGGCTATCATGACTCCTCTGCGGTTAAGTTGTGCCAATATTCTGTGCCTTTTGTGGACCGAGCCCATGCCCCTCACGTTCCAGGTGCACAAGTTGTAGACATTAAGTGGCCCCACAACTGATCGCAGTTTGTGTCAATGTTGGGCATAGGGGTGAGCGTGCCAAGTTTACCCTATAGTAGTAGTGGAGTGCCAAGTGAACAAATAACCCCTGAACATTGAGGTCCCCAGATGAACAGACCCGGGGTCCAAACCACGATACCCAACGTGAGTAACAGTCAAACACAACCATGTTCATATGATGGGGGGTGTAGTCTATACGTTCCGATCCGTGCTGGTCTGCGGTGAACCAGCAAGCCCTTAGCACGTTATAACCCCTCCGGCCACCCACCTATGTGTGGCCATTCATACCGTTCATACAGTTCATACATTACCACCCAGGTAGTGTTCAAGGTGCTGGTGTCAAAATTCTGCAGCCATTTGCGCTGTGATCTTGGGGAAAAGCTGCAGGCTGTCCGCTGATCCCGAGACCTTGGTGTGCGTGTCTGAAATGCTGGCGGCGTCTCTCGCTGTGCCTGCATCGTGAGCAGCCAGTGCTTCCTCTGTCAGCTGCACCACTTTTGTCCGCTCCTCCGAGCCGGTCGGTGTTTCCTGTCTAGTCGGGGGGTTCCGCGTAGAGGGGGCCTGACCAGTATCAGTGGTAGGGCATCGTCTGTCCGGTCGATTACGATGGCCGCCACTCCTTCCTTCGGCAAATGGGTCTTGTGAGGTTGTTGGCGTGAGTGTTACTTCCATCCATTCTTCCGCTTCCTCTGGTGAATCAAAAAAGTGTGATCTGTTGCCATGCAGGATCTTAAGGCGGGCGGGAAACAGGAGGGCATACTTCAATTCCCGCTTGCGCAACTTGCGTTTTACTCCCATAAAGGTGGACCTGGCTCGCTGTGCCGCTGGAGTGAAGTCCGGGTATACAGATATAGGCTTGTCTTCGTATCTGAGAGGTGCTTTTTCCCGGGCTGCGCGTAGCACTGTGTCTCGATCCTTGTAGTGGAGGAGGCGCGCGATCAATGGGCGTGGCGGTGCCCCTGGCTGTGGCGGTTTGGACGGCATCCTGTGCGCTCGTTCCACGCTGTACAGAGCAGTCAGATCCTCCGGGCCTACCATCTGCTTGAGCCAGTCTTCCACAAATTGAGTAGGATTCCTCCCCTCGCTGCGTTCTGGAATGCCCAAAATGCAGACGTTATTGCGTCGGGCTCGTCCTTCCGCATCATCCACCTTGTCCCATAGTAGTCTGAGCTGCTTTTCCATGCCTTCCAGTTTCGTTGAGTGTTCTGTCTGTTGAGGTATTAGATCATTGAGCGCTATCTTCTGCTCTGATACCCTCTCCGCTAGCTTTTTGTGATCTGCCCGGAGCAGGGAAAGGCCCGTCGCCATGCTGTCCATACGCGATTCAAGCGCCTCCCTTGTAGCCCTTATTTCGTTCAGGATAAGGTCCAGTTTGGCGTCCTGCGTTCCTTTCCCCGTCAGCGGGATAACTTCCATGTTGGAGGAGGCCAGTGGGTCTTCCGAGCCGGTGGATTGTATGTCCGTCGATGCGCCCTGGTCTTGGGCCTTGCCCCTGTGCCGCCCCATAGATCGAGTGTGCAGGGCGACGCTACGCTGGGCACGCGCTCCACACACAGCCCCACTGCACGTTGGCACTCAATGTCTTAGGGCCGGGCTTCTTCGTAGTAGGTAGCTTGTTAGGAGACGAGGCACCAGTTGCGCGGTTGCTCGTGAGGAGTGAGGGAGACGCACCAGTTAGTGTAACCAGCCGCTTTACAAGCTCATTTATTATTATTATTATTATTATATGTTGTACCCATGCGCTCAGGCCAGGCATGGCCTGAAGCGGTAAATGAAAGTGGAGTGGACGCTCTGGGGCACTTGGCCCAACTATAGCACCAAGTGTCCTTGTGTGTTTAATCTCCCTTCCCCAGAGGCCCCAAGGTGTGTCACACAAGAGCACTTTAAAATTACCAACAAAAGTATTACAGGTCCATGACTCTGTGACCTCCAGGAGCACGCTGATTGTACATACACATACTTGAGAAAATCTATTTCATTTTCTCCCTTAAAACGGGCTTCATTCTCCTGATTCCTCGTCCTTACTCTGCCTCCCAGGAGCTTCTGACATCTGGTATGAAAGTTCCTTCCTATAAATTGTGATGCAAATGATTTGTGCACTAGTAGACGGTATTTCCTGTAGCCCTAGTGTCTCAGAAAAGCATTCTGGGATATGTAGTTTGGAAAAGTCAATATAGATATAAAAATGGACTGCAAAGCAAATACAGATAGAGAAGCAAACGTTGGAGGCACATTTGGCTTGGGAACCTCCTGGGATTATGACACCAAATCTACCGGAGACAGGTTATGAATGCCAGTCATCCTATTAAGTCCATTGGCAACAGTGTTAAAAACAGTATAAGAGAAGCTTCTTTTTGGTTCAGTTTCAAATCAATATCCCCTCCTTGAGGGTCAGGTTTTATAACTGATAACACTGTCCACTGCAGATCAGATTTAGCACAAAATGCCCATATGATAGGATTTGCGGAAATCTTTTCACTTACATGTTAATGATGCAGAGCTCCCTGCGACAATCCTACCTAATGTTTGTGAATGCGGTGATGGAGGCAATCATGGTGCAGCAGAATTTCATTCCTATATACAATAACAGCCACTGCCTTTTAAATGGACCAATTCAGTAAATATTTAGGACACAACACACAATACAAAATCCAGTACCAATTTATAAAAATAGGAAATATCTTTAACTTTAAAATGACACCAAAAGAAAAATAATCCAATGTATGGTATCGGGGATATGAATTTTGAGAGATTTATCAACAAATAGCACATAGAAACCTATATCGCCTATCTGGGCACGCTAGACAGGGCCAAAGTCAAAGTTTTAGGCCAGCTACAATGGAGCATTGGGTGGCTACCCCTCGCGGTAGACATCAGTCAAAGTTTTTACCTCCTGACTTAAAAACTTTTCTGAATCTTTTTCTCCCAGTGTCCCTCAAAGCTTTCAGCCAGTCTGGATACAGTGAGGGTTCGCCGGCATGACTAGCGGGGAGCTCCTGGTCAAAGCTATGGAAGTTAGACCTCCAGAGTTTTCCAGTGAGACGAACCAAGGATCCACGCTGGCTCGCGGTTGAAGGTGGGAGGCTTGGTTCTCATGGTTGGCCCAGGTCACCTTTTCTGAGTTTGGACTTGGAAACTTTCACGGGAGCTTTTTCTCGTGGGGTCCCTTGATACTCTTCACCAGGCCAGGTTCCGACCAGCTACCAGCCAAACTCTGGAAGTCAAACCTCAGGAGCTTTTCAGTGGGACGAACATGGACGGCAGGCCAGGTCGCACTTGAGGGTCGCCGGCTTGGTTGGCCAGGACGAGTCGGTCCACTTCTGGAAGTTATTTTCAGAGTTGCTCCAAAGTTCCTTAAGTTTTGGAACTTCTTCCTGAAGTTCCTCTGAGTGTGCCAAAGTGTCCAAGGATATGGAAGCTTCTTGAAAATTTGGGGCTTCAGTTCCCACAATCCACTTGGACAAAACCCTCCCAAATCCACTGGAGCACTCCAGGCTGGGCATTCTTGATGGTGATGGTCCCTCTGAGCCATGGTAACCTGAAGCTTGCAGGGAGTCTACTCCTTAGTCCTTTTGAAGTAGGTTTGATTCACAGGGCTGTAGTTCCAGATTATGCAGCAGGCACAGTCAGTCAGAGTAAGGGCCTAGCTGGGGCAAATCAAACTTCCAGCATGGACCCTTCTTCTTCTGTAGTTTCAAGCAGTAGATCTGAGAGGCACTGTCCCTCTCAGATACTTATTCAGTGTTCTCTGGGTTCACACAGAAAGGCACTCCTGTCCAATGAGGTGCAGGGCATGGCCCCAGAGCATGACCATTCCCCTAAAAGTGTGGTACAATGGGAGGCGCTTAAACAGGAAGTCTTCCTGGACGCCAGGTGGCATGTATTATGCGTTTCTGGGGAACAGACGTGGGCCAAATAACAAAGAATTTGGCTAGTGATAGCTGCAATGGTGGCAAAGAGAAATATTGTGGGGGCCTGAGGGGCTGTTCTGCTGCCGAAGGTCTCACAATGGAAGAAAGATCTGGACTGGTGCTGTGCTGCGGAAAAGACAATCTATGAGAGCCGGGGCTGTCTCAAAAAATGGAACAAAGTTTGACAAGTGTGGGAAATGTACAGGGGGAACTGGGAGTTATCAGATAGCTAGATGGGGAGGTAAAGGGAGGTAAGTAGATGGATGACATCCACCTATGCTGGGAAACATTGGTTACATTGCGGTGTTTACACCGCAATACCTTTACAAATGCGGGTATTACAACGAAAGACATTACAATGACTTGCAGTAGGTGGTGCTCTACCCTAAGGAATAGTATGATTTACTATTCCAACACCTTCTCTACTGTACGTATACTGGAGTTGGAACAGTAAATCATACTATTCCTAAGTCCAGCGCCCTCCAAAGCAAGTAGTTGTAACGACTTTCGTTGTAATGCCTGCGTTGTAAAGGTATTACGGTGTAAACACCGCGATTTAACCTCATATATTCGCCAATGCTATGGACTGTTAACAAATATCCATCTGTCAAAGGTCGCGATAAATGAAGAGAAGCTTGTATTTTAACACTTGCTGGTGTAATTTATATATTGCTGCTGAAACTTGTTTATTAAAAAGAAGTTTAAAAAAAAGTCTGGTACAATGGTCTCCCAGAAAGTACTAATTCTCCAAAATTCAATATGGCTGATATCTCAGCAGAGAGGCAAGAGCGGGTAAACCAACCTCCAGGATGGCTCATCTCCATAGTTTCCCTCCCACTAGCATCTTCACATTCCTTCCTTAAGCCCCCTCTGAACCCAGCCAGATGGCCATCTGGCTGGGTCCAGAGGGGTTGGGCATAGTTGGACCTAGCTTTCTCTGCCTGTCCCCCTGGGCCTTTGAAGCTCATGGTTTACGACCCCTCCCCCTTGCTTTGGCATTCCTATGCAGCAGAATCCTCTCCTCCCAGAATGGCTTTTCACCCCAGGTGCTACTTATCACTTCATCAAAGCAGCCTGGCTAATCCACTTAACTCTGACCAATCAGGACAGAGCACTGGAAGGCTGAATTTTGACTTACAGACAAGAAAGTCTTATAACTTCTTGTCTGTACATTTTAGGATGAATTCAACAATAGTTTATTGCTGGATTTATCAATACCATTCTACTAAGTTCTTGAATTATGTTTTCTGTAATTCTTAGCGGGAGTTAATAACTTCTTGCCATGTTAACCTATGTGACTGGGATCTGCAATGGAGAAAATTAACTGGGCAATTTCTCCAACACCAGGGTTTATAAAACATATATTTTCTAAGGACCCTGCCTATATCTACAGGACCCCCAGCCCTGGAACACCAGGGGGAGACTTTAGGGGTTCTGAATATGTAAATATATTGCAGAGCTTAACTCCACAGTGCTCCTAGCTCTAAAGACGATTTTGGGAAGCACTTTATTACAGTGAGGGAAGTAAAATTTGCAATTTCACTATCCACAGGTTATAGAAAACCTATTTTATAAGGGTCCTCCGTATACGTACCTGACTCCCCACTGCTGGGACACCTAGGGGAGACCCTGGGGGTACCTAATATGCCAAAATATTGTAGTGTTCCAATTTTGTAAGTGCTCCAAGGATCAAAGTTGCAGCACAAATTACCTGTAAAGAGCAGTCCTGCAACACAGGGTTGCTTTTAAACTAACCTCAGGCTTCAGAAGTGTACGCATGCAAGTGCAGAAAGGGCTTCTGAACTCTAAACTGCCATGCCGTGTTATATACTAGGAACCTAAATGTACTTTTAACCCCCACAGCTCTATTATGTATTAGGGCCTCATAGGGGAGCCCAGACCACTCATAGAGGTACTCTAACCCTGTAGGCAATTTTTAAAGTTAATATGTAAAAATAAATAAAAAGAACACTTTAAACCAGCCTTGTCATTGAAGAGAAAGGACATTTTTTTGGCGTATGTGAACAATGTAATCAAGCTTTGCGCAGTCAGTAAAAGGGAAAGAAGCCCATGTGTAAAGATGGTTGACACATTACCCTATACAGTATGCTGTAAGTGTAAGTAAGCAAAATGTGAAAGAGAATATAACAGACCAATCGATGAAGCTTACTGACCAAAAAAACTCTCTGTATGTATATCCTCTATGATTTTTATTTTAAAAACAATAGTCTGGTGAAACACCCAAACCTGTCTCAAACAAAGGCCAAACCTAGAATTAAATGATGTGCCTGTGGAAAAGTAAGGAATAACAAATAAAGAATTGCAAATGCCATATACAAAACATTCATAAATTGCTAATATACTCATCAAAAAAGGACTCTCGGTTGCAAAGAAAAACGAACCAACTTAGTCCACGAGCTAACTTGGGGCAAAATAAATATGGCTTGCTTAATTCTTTGAAGGTAATGAGAGGCCTGCCCAATACGCCTTAACTAATGGTATACTCAATTATACATTTGCAAGCTGACTACATGTATGCTTCATTTAGACATCTATTTGACAAGATAAATGGATAACATGGCAAATGAACACAACTTTATTCATTTCACAACTGGATACATATGCACATGAACAAACGTAGATACACATACTTACGACGGATGTATAGTTTTATGGCAGGATGTTACCTATATTTTCTCTATGTGCCTTTCATGTGTGGTGCAATTTTTCATTCATTATTTGAAAACGTTTTCTCTTTTACCTTTTTTTTACAGCTGCTTATGAAAAAATAAATATTCTGGTGTTTTTATGGGCAATGCTGGAGAAAGTGCATCTATTTCTATGCTGCCACACAATTACTCTTGTATACCTATTGATTTTTAAAATAAATTACTGAACTAACTGGTGTTGACCGCTGGCCTTTGGCTCTCTCTGTGACTTCAAGGAAGGCTCACACTGTTCATTGTATGGGGATGACTGCAATTGCAAATCGTTGTGATTTGCTAACAGCGATTCCCTAACATTTGCATTGCAAGCCTTTCTAATTAGGTAGTCTCTTAACCTTATATATTAGTGCATGTCATTTTACTATTTGCTTTTCTTGATTCTTAAAAATTCACAAATTTTATGAATCCCTATTTGAATTTCGTGCATGTTCCCAGCTAGTTAGGAGCATGTGTTTTCATATTCTATGGCCAGAATCATTGAGGGGTGAGTGGATCAAAGTAGACGGAAGGACAGTGGATGGATGGACAGACAACAGATAGATATATCGAGAGACGGCTACATAGATCCACAGGCAGACTGTTAGATACTGCATGATGATGCACTCTTCGTACCAGAAATAACTTTAATAGCACTGGAAGAAAGCATCCAAATAAAGACAAAGAAATGTACTTTTACCTGAGCAGTGACACTTGAATCCTCCTAATGTGCAGGGGCAAGAATGATTTTTAGAGTGCTTGATTCAGTTAGCCTCACTCTGACCTTTTTCGTAGCCACTCAGTCTAAATGTTCTTTGTTAGAGGCAGTGATGAGTCACTCTGCTGTTAGAATGCTGCACTGCTTTACCTTGAATTGACCCTTTTATCCAATGTACCAGAGTCTTTCAGTTCACCAATGGAAGAATATTATAGGCTGGCAATTAGAAGAAGCCGAAATAATGGTGGCCTATCTCCTCTAGAGGGCGAAATTCTCTATTCTGGATCTGTTAATTGAATGAATGGGCCAATGTCCTGCACTTAAGTTCTATGGCCAGCATGACCTATTCACTAAGAGCCTGATTCACAAAGGTTTATGATTGTTTGCTATTCACAAAGGTATTTACGCGTGGTATCTTTATGAATGTCACCACGCTCTGTCCTGTCATTTCCTCTCTATATTGTATGGATGAGACAGTTGTTATGCCCTTAACATTGCTGATGTAGGCAATAGACTCTTACATTTTTCAAATGTGGCATTTAAAACAAAGCATGCACCTTAAAACATACCACCATAAAGTGCATTTTTTTAAGCTACACAGGTGATGATATTCTTAAAACAATGAATCGCTTAATAATCATTTTTTATTCCAGACAAGTGTGCTAATTATTTTGCATCTAATACATTCGTAGAATTTTGGAGCAATAGTTACATGTTTATTTTTATTTTCATGTCTTCCTGTTTGCATGCTCACCTGTCACTCTATAAGACTGTCGGTTTCTTCATCCATGTATATGGTTAACTATGGAGCCTATTCACAAATTGCATTTTGTAGTTTCATTAGGAGTACTACAAAAGTACTACTAACGTACTGCAAAATGCTATTCACTAACATACGTGAGGAGGTCTATAATCTTCACCTCTTCTATCTTTTATGTGTGGAGATCTCGGCACATATAGGTATACTTTTTAGTAATTAATTTGGGGAAGGACAGAAGAGTGGCTGGGAAATGGGCACTATGTACAAGTAAAGGGAAGGGTCTTAGCTGGAGTAAGGAGGGTTTAAGGGAGGGTGAGGGAGGGGTTTAGGAAAGGTCACCCAACCACAAATGAGTAAGCCCCTTCCTATTCATGAACCACACTTGTAAAGTTACTACCGCCGATGGAGGACCCAATCCAGTTGTAAATGTAATCCAGCTGAGCAGTGGGGTAAGTCCAGCACCAGCCATGAGCACTCACAGGCACTGCGACACTCTTCCATTGAAAGTAATAGAATAGTGACTTAAAGAAATAATGTTAAAATTAACTAGTCTTAATGCATTTAAAATTATATATACAATTATTTTAATATATAAAAAAATTAAATTATAAATACATATTATATTTTTAAATAATGTATTGACCCTTTCCAATTTAAAAATAAATGCATCATTCATGTTTTATTAAAAAATAAATCAGAAAAGTATTCTACATTTAAAAAATATGTAATATATTTCACTTTAACATTTAGCATTGAACATTTCTTTTTACTTTAATTAACTTTTATTAATTTTTCTATACTTTTCCATAGAGAGATTTCCACTCCAATTATGGAGATCTCTGCCAAGTGTGTGAAACATCAAATATGGTTGATGTTTTTACTGACTCCACTCTACTTAAACAAAGTTTATGTAAAAGAAAAGCCCAAAAGTCCAATTAGAACTCGAATCAAAGAAAAACATTCCTTAGAGAGTAATTTTATCAGCCACTACAAAGGCCAGCTGGCTCTCAAAATAATAGCTTTATTGCAGAACAGACGGTTTCTGAGGGCTTGTAGCAAAAAGTTGACTCTAATAACACATCATACCAGGAGATGTCAAGCCAAATGCTCTCTGCATGCTATTGCTGTGGTTATCCCCTGAAATCCTTATTCAGTTTCTTGCCTTTGTCCAGTTCAAAAGAAACATCATGGCCATTTATGAGGTAATATGGACTGAGAAGAATTCACCGGCTGGTAATCCACCTACTTGATGAAAACTCAGAGGAAGTCATCCTGTGCGTCGCAGAAGAAACATGGTGTATCCACGGGACCATAATAAGAGCAATAATCACCCGATATAGAAGAAGTCGAACCAAAGGCAAAATTGTGCTTGTCTCATTCCCTTTCCTTTCTAAGTCACATGCAACTGCGCCATCTTACCATTTTTATCACAATCGCATCTTGAAGCATAGGAGTCCCTTCTGCTAATCTCCACTACTTTCAATGGCACCGAGGAAAAGTATTTGTACTTATCTTTCCCACCACAGTGGCCTTGGATCAATTTTCCACCACCTTCCTATCCTCAACTTTCCATTTCCCTTAGCCCACATATTGAATTTCCTCACCATTGACTCTTCACACATACTCTTGCTAAACGTGCTTTCTATGATTAAACAGTAACTTATTTATTATATCATTTTAAATCTGTGTTCATGAAAGATCAGAAGGCAAAAGTGCAAATCATAATGAAAAATTAAAAGTGTGATGCTTCAAGAATGGAGGTTGGCTATATATCCAAGATGATAAATAATCTAATGTTTTCATTGAATGCAAGCATTTTTTTTAAATTATGTTTTCTGAGCAGAGTAAAAAGGATACTGATACACACAACAGATTTCATACTTCTACAAATCAATGCCATTAAAATATATTTTTCTAGCAAACATTATTACATTATCAAGACTTTTTCTTAAATGATAAAGTGCAAGTGCTCAAGTGCTAAATTTTCCAAACTTCCTCTCCACTAGATTGCCCTTACATACATAATAATGCATCAATCTAATACTTTGACTTTTCTTATTTCCATTTCTTTTAAAGTGCACATGTGCTTGGATAGATTACTAAAATGTCAACTAGGTGTATTTACCCTTGGAGATTTTTTTCCATCTGATCCAAATGCTCTTTTACTAGCTCCAACCCTTTTTGCATAAACGTCTTCAAATGTTCTTACTCAACTCATTTTTATATATCATTCTAAAAAAGTTGGTACTTTGGTTGTTTTCCAGTTCTGAAGGATCAAAGAGCATGCCACCAAGGAAGATATTGCTATAAGCATTTCTCCCCCTCTGGTTAGTGGCTGAGTTTGGCTCTGTTTTAATAAACCGAAGAGTGCTAACTCAGGTTTAGGTTCCACCCTTCCCAGCATGCCGTGGCTAAGTTCAGCACATATTTTCTCCCAGAACTGTCTTATCTTTGAGCATGTAAAACAGACATGCAACTAAGATCCTCTCCCAACTGTTGACACCAGAAACATTTATTCTCCACCTCGGGATACATCTTATGGAGTGCTTTGGGGGTGTAATAAGCCATCCAGTGACATAAAAACACCATTCTTATAAAGTTTGCCGCTCACAATGCCTTACTAACATATTGCGAAATGGTTGCCACTCCCCTTCTGAAAAATTACATTGTGTTTCCTGCTTTATCTTTTCAAGAACATTGGTAATAAAAAGGGGCTCCCCTTGATTTCGAAGTAAACAATACCAATTCCCTATGCCACTTAATTTAACTTTAAACAAAGCGGCTAACACTGGAGAGGTACCTGTAGTGCCTGGAAGTGCATATTTGTTTAATAATTGTCTAACCTGGAGGTAGATAAAAAACAAAAGCCTGCTCTGATTTCTACATCTAGCCTGAACCTCCTGCCAATTAATACATCTACCTCCAATTAAGAAGTGGCTCAGTTCCTTGCATCCCTTTGTTTCCCAGAAACGTACTTGGCTATTTTGAATTTAAAGGCCCAAGCTTCTGCATTCGAAAATCCACAGATATTTTTACCCTGAAGAATGAGCCTTTAAAGAATAAAATATCTGAAGTCTATTGCTAAGCGCCTGGAGCATCTTATATCTCCTTTTTTTTGGAAGTTTTGCTGTTTTGATGAAAACAAGAAGCTGTGACCCAGCTTCCTGAACCATCTTATCCCCCCAAAAATATCCAAAGATCCCTTCCTGTTGATTAAATGAACAATCATGTCCAAAATTGCTGCTTCATAGTAAGTATGGATATGAGGGAGAGGCGTGGCTACGAGCGTCAAGATGGCGGTCGCACCTTAGGTGTGCTCCGGACCCCTCCATCATCCGCTCGGCCATCCGTGATCAGCGGAACTCCCTGACGACTGGCTTTGTGAGCAGTGCTTCTGGGGGCTGCCGGAGCTCCGCTTGTGAAGTTGGTGGCATCCTGGAGCGGTATGAGCGGCCCCGATCTCCACGGCTCGCCGGGCAGCATATCCAAAATGGCGGCCTCCGCCGCGTAGGTTCTGAGCCTCGCAACGACCCTGCAACCCTGGACTGCCTGTGTTTGTCGGCGCGGTGGGGCCCCTGAGGTAGCTGGCACCCTCTCCGTTCTGGCGGTCTATGGCTGGTCTCCCCCCCGTGGGACCGGTGCACGTGGTGAGCTGGTGTCTGCCCGTCATGAGAGGGCGGTGAGATCGGCCGTCTGTCGGGCGGCATAATCTACATAACTGCGGCGCCTGGCGGTCCGCGTGCCCCGGCCTGTGGCTGGCTGCTACTCCGTGTTGGACTGGGCCCTGCATACTGTGGCTCGGTTCGGCGGGTGGTGTGACTGGGGACGCTGGAGCTCTCCTCGTTGCTCCGGTGGCCGGGGCAAGGCTTGGAGGATGCTGAGGGCTGCCGACTGTGGTGCATCCCGCAGGGGGTGAGGATCCCTGCTACTGCCCTGTGGCTCGACTGGTGCCCAGCGCTGAGGGCCTCTGCTGAAGGTTGGCCTGTGTGGCAGCGCTGTCCCGGACTGAGGGCGTTGGCGCCGCGGGGCCCCAGCGCGCCACAGCTTCTGGACTTGCTGGTGTGCCATGATTGGCCCCGGAGGCCTGGACTGTAGACTTGGATGCCGCGGGCCCCCATTGCATCACAGAGGTGGACTTGTTGGGCTGCTGCCTGCCGGGGCTTGGACTGATCATACTCATCATGGAGGTATCTTGAGTCTGGCGGAGCTGATTCCTCGCTGTGTGATCTGCTGAGGAGGTGCCCCTTCGCTGCCCTCCCTCCAGGGCCTGGACGGACTTCTCAGGCGCTTCAGGCCCCGCCTGTTTTGGGATCTTTTGGGATTGCGGTCCTTCACAGAGGATCATCATCGGTGCCCCTGAGCCGCTTGCTGGGAGCGGAACCTTCCTCCCTCGCCACTCCCTGGACCCAAGCAATACTCCTGGAGGCGGAGAGCCCGCGAAGGCTGTGTGGGGGAGATCTGTATGGTTACTGACTGCCCCTGTTGTGCCTGAGGCCTGTGCTGCTGGGGCGGGCTCTGCTGGTGGTCGGTGGTGGGTCGGCCGTGAGCGGCGAGCTCCTGCGCCTTGGACTGGAGGTAAGGAGTGGGGGTACCGTGGCATCTGGGTTTGGGTGGAGGATTCGGCTGTCGGTTGGGCGGCAGGCGGGTGTGTGGGGCTCTGGTCAGCATGGTTTCCTTCCCTCCACCCGTCTCCTCCCCCTCTCCCCCACTCCGGGTACACCCCTTGTGATCTGCGTTCGAGATGAACTGATTGGGCTGGGCCTCTCGGCCCTAGGACCTGCGCTGCCCAATGCTGTGCTTTCGTGGTCACCTGCCACATCAGTCGCAGAGCTGCTACTATTCCTAGGGACGCGGTGGGTGGTCCAGAGTGGGACCCGGCTGGGGGGTCCGTGAAATGCCGCTCCTCCCTGGGGACCAGAAATGGGTGGATCAGACAGGTCAACAAAGGTCCCCGCCACTCAAACCAAAATGGATCGCTTTACCACCCCGGAGCAGGGGGCCACTGGTGGAGTGGCTGGGCAGGAGGCTCCTACGTCCGCTGAACTGGCCACCATCCTCCAGGCCATCCACACATCCCAGACCTCGTGGAAGGAAAAATCGCAGAGGTGAGAGTGGATGTGACTCTCATCAGGCAGGAACTTCACAACGCCAACGCCTGGATTAAAGAAACTTAGTACAGGATCTCCTCTGTGGAAGATGATGTGCAGCAGCTTAAGGGGCAGGTGGCCCGCCTTCAGTCCCACACTCAGGAGTTGCACCATGGAAAATAGGTCCAGACGCAACAACCTCCGCCTGGTGGGCTTTCTGGAGGGAGCGGAACAGGGTCGTTCAGTGGAGTTCCTGGAGAGGTGGCTGCGGTCCTGGGTCCCTGAGGGACCCCTATCCCCTTGGTTTGCGATCGAGCGGGCCCACTGGTCCCTGGCCCCCAAGCCATTTCCGGGCGCTCCGGCTCGCCCGATCATAATGCGTGTTCTTAGCTTCAAGGACCGAGACATCATCCTGCAACAGCGGCTCCTCCATGAAAACTCCGCCATTATGATCTTCCCAGACTACACCCGTGAGGTCCAGGGCCCAAGTCGCTCCTTTGGAGAGGTCAAGCACAAGTTGAGGGCACTTAACATTCAGTAGCCGCTCCTCTTCCCGGCTCGCCTGCGGGTGGTATTTGAGAATAAAACACTGTTTTTCGACAGCCTGACTGAGGCGTGGACTTGGGCGATGGAGGAACGCCCACTGCGGGCTGCGGCTTGTGTCCCGGACAGGGGTGGTGACGGGGGCGGGTTTGGCCGCTCTGCTCCCTCCGCTCCTCAGCCTCCATATAATCATTCCCGTAGGTGCCGTGAACGGAGGCGGGCTGGCTCGGACTCCCCGCCGGGCCACACACAACAGCCACCCCAGGTCAAGGAGGGAGCATTGACTGGGAGATGCTCTGGTTCATCTGGCCGACTGGACGGCGGAGGGGCCAATCCCCAGACCTCAGTGATTGATCTTCCGGATACGGACCTCTCATGTAGCCCGAGGCTGTTGAGGGACCCTGCTTGAGCCGGTCTCTGCCCGCCGGGCCTTGCTCCGCGGCCGGAGACAGTGCTCTGCCTCAGTTCTGTTCCTAACTTCCCGATGGTCTTTGTAAACACGCATCCGCCCTCGAGGAGGGGTTCTCCACGCTTCCCTATTCCCAGGCGTTTTAGTTTGGTTGTTCACTCTCTGTGTTGGGTGTTGTTTAATGGGGGTTCGACAGATGCTTCTGTTACTGAAGTGTAGGGTGGGGAGTGGGGTTAAGGGGGGGCGTTTGGGAGAGTTTTTTCCTGTATGTTGCTCTGCTGTTTGTAGGTTTTTGTTTCAGCCACCACCGAATGACACATGCTGCCAGTGGGAGGGATGGGTGTCCCTCCGAAATACACTCCTCCGTGGGCTCCCACGCGTGTTTGTAAACCCAAAGCCACGTGCTCCGTGTGGCCCTAGAAATGCCTACCATGACAGATAACGCTTCCCCTAGGGCGTCTCTCCACTTGTTGTCGTGGAATGTCAATGGCCACCTGGACCGGCACAAATGCACAGCGGTCTTAAGGTACGTGCAGCGTCTCCACATTGATATCCTGATGCTCCAAGAAACGCACCTCTTAGGTAACTGCTGCCCCTTCTTAGTTTGCTATGGATATGATAGGATATGGCACTCTGGCTTCTCCAGGGGCTCACAAGGGATTGCCATCCTCCTAAGGCGCACACTGCCATTTGCCCTCTCCCAAGTAGTACATGACCCTCAAAGCTCCTCTGTGACAGTAAGCGGATCGTTGGCTGGTTACCCCCTCACTCCAATGTCGGTGTATGCCCCTCCCTCCATGCTCGCGCCCACACTCGCGCACACCCCGGTCCTGCTACACAACGTGCCCGCAGGCAACATGGTCATTGCAGGAGACTTCAATGCGGCCTTAGCCCCGGCCCTCGACACAACAGGGCCTCCATCTGCCACCCGGCAGCAAGTGCGAAACAACTGAAAAACTGGTCTGAGTCCCTGGGGCTTTGCGATGCTTGGCGCATATGGCACCCACACAGCATCCAATTCATGCATACCTCCGCTGCTCACTGCACCCAGGTACGCATAGATGCGATGTTTGTCCCCGCGCCCAATTGTTCTCTGATTGTTGACGTCCGCATCCCCCCTAGAGGCATTTCCGATCACTCCCCGATACTCCTTAGCTCAGGGCCCCCCCCCTCTCACGGCCCTCCAAACATGGAGAATGATTCCCTGGTTTCTCCAGGATAAAGATTTCAGGTACTTACAAGATACTTAGCTACCAACGAGGGCTCGGTGGCCTCTCCGGGTACCCTATGGGAGGCAGGAAAGGCAACCATATGGGGTTTCGCAAAACAGCAGCTTAAGATCCAGAGTCAATCACAGCTGCAGGAGATTTCCTCCAAGGAAGCGCAGGCGCTTCGCTTGGAACAGCGACTATCCACGTCAGAGGATGCCGCCCAGACCTGACATGAGATTAAACAACTGTCCCTGGTTGTTTCAAAGCTCCTCTGGAGGTCTTCGGTAGCAAGAGTCTACGGTTAGGGGGACAAGAAGGGTGCGATCGTGCACAGGTTGGCCACATATCCCAGGGCGAATCGTATCATCCCTGAGGTGGTGGACGCGACTGGAGCGGTTCAGCTTGCTCTCGTGGCAATGGCAAACACCTTTGTGGCACATTACTGGAGGCTGTATACAGCACACAACCTTGAGCTGAACGTTGCAGCCCTCCTTGACCGGGCTGGGGTGTGCCTCCCTAGGCTGGAACCGGCCGCCCAGAAGGATCTGGAGCGTCCTATCTCCTTGAAATAAATTGAGGAGGCAATCACCCTTGTCTCCCTGGGTAAATCCCTGGGTCCAAATGGCCTCCCGCAGGAGTATTATGCGGCATACCGAGGCACCATAGCACCCCACCTAGCCAACTTGTTTAAAGAAACCGTGGAGAGAGGTTCCTTTCCGCCGGAAACAACATTGCCACCATAGTGGTTCTCCCGAAATCCCAGCCTCCCTCCCGACTGTGTGCAGAGTACTGCCCCATATTCCTCCTCAACATTGAAATTAAACTTTACGCTACCATTCTGACCCAATGGCTGAAACCCTATTTAGCCTTATTGGTACACCTGGACCAATGCAGGTTCATGCCTCAGTGTGGGACCCGCCACTGCCTCATAAGGCTGCAGCTGGTCCTGGCAAATCGGCACCTGCTCACCCTGTATTTGGCGCTCCTGTCCATAGCCTTCGAAAAAGCTTTCGACTCAGTGGACTGGACGTACCTTCAGGGCGTGCTGATCGAGATGGGGTTCGGACCGCACTTTCGTTCCTTGGTCCGGGTCCTGTACGCTCACCCAAGAGCGCGAGTACTGGTCAACGAGGTGCTGTCGGAGGCTTTCCCCATTGCCAGGGGCACTAGGTAGGGATGTCCCCTCTCCCCATTGCTCTTTGCCCTGGCAATGAAGCACTTGGCATCCCTGGTGCGGGCGGAGGAGCTGCTCCATGGATGGGAGGGGCCCAACACGGATGCGGACAAGATCGCATTGTACGCGGACGACGTCCTTGTCTTCCTGTCCGACCCAGCCTCCTCCGGGCCACACTGCCTCTGGATCCTGCATGCATTCGAGCAGGTCTTGGGGCTACAACTAAACCCAGGGAAGTCAGTACTGGTCCCCCTCCATCTCTCTAGAGCTATGATTGGCACTCTACCATAGCACTCTGGAGGCAGTCCTTTAAATATTTGGGGATCTAGATCGCCCTTCTTCCCGAGCTGGGCTGGTCCCTTAATGTGGCCCGTTAGTTAAAAAGTCTAAGGAGGTCATGCTTAAATGGAAAACGCTGCCTCTGAACCCCCTGGGGAGGGTGGCCCTGTTTAAAATGATTATCCTCCTCAGGTTCCTGTACGTCCTATAGAACATCCCCACATGTTTTTCCAGGGCTTGGTTCAGGAAACTGGACAGTCTAATCACCAAGTTTCTCTGGAGCGGGGGACGTGCCCACGTGACTCTGTCAACTTGCCAGATTCCCTCTTACAACGGCGGCATGGAGATGACGCCCTTGTATTTGTTCTTCCTGGGGGTGCCCCTATTGGTCATCCACAACTGGTTCAATGGGGGCTGGTCGGATCCCAGCCTAAAGGCTTGAACTAAGTGAACTGGGGCTCACAGACATCCAGGCCATGATGTATGGGGGGCCCATTCCGACCCGACTGCCGGATGTGACGCGCTCTGTGTTGTTGGCCTGGCAGGCATCACTCCGTCACACCGGATGGACGGGGAAGTTAACCCAATGTACTCCCCTCTGGCTTGGCTTTGGGAGGTTAGTGGTTTGCGGGGGTTCAGAGCCTGGGGCCTTATTGGCATCTCCCAGCTAGGGGACGTATGGGCTAGGGGCCATATGCTGTTCTTTCAGGAGCTCTAAACTCACTACTCCCTGCACTCATCTCAGTTTTATAATTACTTGCAACTGAGACATGCCCTCCACGTGCATATTACAGACAACACGAGGCTCCCTGAATACAGCCCCACTGAGGCCCAAAGGGTCTGGGGAGACTTGGGTGGGGGGGTTTACCGCATTTACCGGACCCTCATTAACAACACTACCACATCCCTAGACAAGTTGAGGGATCAATGGGTGGAATGGGTGGGCCCCCTTGACGAGGTGGGCTGGTGGGATGCCCTTATGGCCCAGAGAATAGTCACCGTTTCCGCCAAACTCAAGCTGTTTTAGCTCTACTATTTGCATGCTGCGTACCTCACTCCCCTGCGCCTGTACAGAGCGGGTTTGCCCCCGGATGTGTCATGTGCAAGATGTAACCATGCCCCGGCTGACTTCAGGATCTCACATACTGAGTCCTAAAAAACACCTTGCCTGCTGAGGATATTCCAAAATTGAGGTGTTTGTAGCGATGCAGCCGTGATGAGTGCTGAACGTTGTTATGTACCTACTTATCTTGGCCAGGACCAGCTAGTGGTACCCAGTGTTTAGGTCCAGCTTCGAAAACCATCGGGACCCATTGACGTCAGCCACTATGTCGTCAATTGTCGGCGAGATGTAGCATTCCCGTCTGATTGCTTTGTTGGGGAGCCGCATGTCCGTGCACAATCTAATCTTCCCCGGTTGCCGCGGCTTCTCCACTTTGACCATGAGGGCCACCCAGGGGGTGGCCCGGACACCTTTTCAATTACCCCTTGTTCTTCCAGCTTCTGCAGCTCCTGTTCTACTAGCGGCCTGCGGTGGAAAGGGATGCGCCTGTGGCAGAGCGCTGTCAGGGTCATCGCTGGGTCGATGTGCAGTTTTACCTGGGTTCTCTTGAAGCACCCCATGTCCTCGAAGAGGTTTGCAAACCATTTCATCAACCCTTCAGCCCTTTCGCAGGAAATCCCCCAGTCCCAATCTCTCTGTAATGCCATTGCTAATTATTTTGAAAATAAGATCTTGGATATTGTGAAGGTTTTTCCTCCTGTGTCTTCCACCTTTAGGAATTTGGAAAAGATGAAGGTGGGTAAGACATCTACTAGTTCCCCCTGCTTGGACTCTTTTGCCCCTATTTCTTTAGAGGATACTAACAAAGCCATTTTAGCAAGCAAATCTGGATCCCCTTTCGACCCGTGCCCACCTTCGGTTTTGCAGGCTTTAGTGGAGGTAGTTAATCCCACTATTAACAGCATCATCAATTCATCTTTGGCCACGGGAGAAATTCCCAGTGAATGGAAGCTTGCAGCGGTCAAGCCTCTCCAGAAAAAGTCTTTGCCTGACCGACCACTCTTTCCAACCTGCGTCCTATTTCCCTGCTCCCCCTGGTGTTTAAACTGACGGAAAAGTTCGTTAATAACCAGCTTATGAATTTTCAGGAGGAGAACGACATCCTGCACCCTAACCAATCAGGGTTTCGCTCAAAACATTCCACCGAGTCAGCCCTGCTGTTTACGGCAGAGACCCTACGAATGGCTGTGGATCAGGGAAAGAAGGCCGTCTTGATTTTACTCGATCTATCGGCGGCCTTCGATACGGTCTCACACACCATCTTAGTGGACCGTTTAGTTAACGCAGGAATAGGAGGAGTGGCATTGGCGTGGTTTAGAAATTTTCTTAACAACAGGCGCCAAGTCACGGTACTGGGCCAGTTTCAATCTGAAGCCAAAGTCGTCAGCTCAGGGGTCCCCCAGGGCTCTAGTTTGAGCCCTGTACTCTTTAATTTGTATATGGTGCCCCTGACTGGGCTAATCGCTTCCTATCAGATTAGCACAATATCGTATGCTGACGACACACAGCTTATTCTGGTCCTGGATAGAGAACTGCCTGGGGCCGAGGAAAACCTGAAAAATTGCCTAACGGCTACTTTTGAGTGGATGAATAACAATCACCTCAAATGTGATTCCGGTAAGACGGAAATTCTAACGTTCGGCTCTCAAAATCTGTTTTCCCCGAAAGACTGGTGGCCTGATGATGCTGAAGCCCCTCCAAATACCATCTCTTCTGCTCGAAATTTGGGCATTAAATTCGATGACCAGCTGTCTTTTAAACAACAAGCGGTGGCTGTGGCCGGCACCTGTTTTCATATTATTAGATCTTTGAGGAAGTTTTTTGATCTTCTTCCTTTGTCAGCAAGGAAAACGGTAGCAGTTCCTCTGATAACATCTAGACTGGACTACTGCAACAGCCTGTATGAGGGAGCAAATAAGTCCGTTCTCCACAGGCTGCAGATGGTCCAGCATGCAACTGCCCGTTTAGTGCTACGCTGGCCTCGCAAGTCATCTGCCTCGGCCGCGCTTAAGGCGCTTCATTGGTTACCGATCTGTAAACGGATCCTGTTTAAGATTCTTCTGATTACCTTCAGAGCTTTCCAACAGCAAGGGCCTAGATACCTGTCCAATGGCTTCAAACGTTATCAGCCCATGCGCTGCCTGAGGTCTGCAAATCAGAACTTGTTGGTAAGCCCAATTGGTCGCACACTGCTTGTCCTACCAGCGTGTTGCCCCAAAGCATTGTGGTCCATGAAGTAAGCATCAGCGGGTGCGCCTCTGCCAGAGTCTTGAGCAAAAATCACTGTCGCGTTGGCCATCCCTGGACACGTGTTTTGAGGTTGTTACCTCTCGTCCGCAGGGAATAGGCATATATGTAGGGGTGCTGCGTAGGCTGCCAAAAAATATTCTCAGGTCCGCTACCGCTCGTGGCATGCAGGTGCGTAACCAGGGCTCGTCAGCCCCACCAGCTCAAGGGAGCCTGAATATAAAAGAAAGTCCAATTGGTCGCACACTGCTAGTCCTATCAGCGTGTTGCCCCAAAGCATTGTGGTCCATGAAGTAAGCATCAGCGGGTGCGCCTCTGCCAGAGTCTTGAGCAAAAATTACTGTCGCGTTGGCCATCCCTGGACACATGTTTCGAGGTTGTTACCTCTCGTCAGCAGGGAATAGGCATATATGTAGGGGTGCTGCGTAGGCTGCCAACAAATATTCTCAGGTCCGGTACCGCTCGTGGCACGCAGGTGCATAACCAGGGCTCGTCAGCCCCACCAGCTCAAGGGAGCCTGAATATAAAAGAAAGTCCAATTGGTCGCACACTGCTTGTCCTACCTGCGTGTTGCCCCAAAGCATTGTGGTCCATGAAGTAAGCATCAGCGGGTGCGCCTCTGCCAGAGTCTTGAGCAAAAATCACTATCGCGTTGGCCATCCCTGGACACGTGTTTCGAGGTTGTTACCTCTCGTCAGCAGGGAATAGGCATATATGTAGGGGTGCTGCGTAGGCTGCCAAAAAATATTCTCAGGTCCGGTACCGCTCGTGGCACGCAGGTGCATAACCAGGGCTCGTCAGCCCCACCAGCTCAAGAGAGCTTGAATATAAAAGAAAGTCCAATTGGTCGCACACTGCTTGTCCTACCAGCGTGTTGCACCAAAGCATTGTCGTCCATGAAGTAAGCATCAGCGGGTGCGCCTCTGCCAGAGTCTTGAGCAAAAATCACTGTCGCGTTGGCCATCCCTGGACATGTGTTTCGAGGTTGTTACCTCTCGTCAGCAGGGAATAAGCATATATGTAGGGGTGCTGCGTACGCTGCCAAAAAATATTCTCAGGTCCGGTACCGCTCGTGGCACGCAGGTGCGTAACCAGGGCTCGTCAGCCCCACCAGCTCACGGGAGCCTGAACATAAAAGAAAGTCCAATTGGTCGCACACTGCTTGTCCTACCAGCGTGTTGCCCCAAAGCATTGTGGTCCATGAAGTAAGCATCAGCGGGTGCGCCTTTGCCAGAGTCTTAAGCAAAAATCACTGTCGCGTTGGCCATCCCTGGACACGTGTTTCGAGGTTGTTACCTCTCGTCAGCAGGGAATAGGCATATATTTAGGGGTGCTGCGTAGGCTGGCAAAAAATATTCTCAGGTCCGGTACCGCTCGTGGCACGCAGGTGCGTAACCAGGGCTCGTCAGCCCCACCAGCTCAAGGGAGCCTGAATCTAAAAGAAAGTCCAATTGGTCGCACACTGCTTGTCCTACCAGCGTATTGCCTCAAAGCATTGTGGTCCATTAAGTAAGCATCAGCGGGTGCGCCTCTGCCAGAGTCTTGAGCAAAAATCACTGTCGCGTTGGCCATCCCTGGACACGTGTTTTGAGGTTGTTACCTCTCGTCAGCAGGGAATAGGCATATATGTAGGGGTGCTGCGTAGGCTGCCAAAAAATATTCTCAGTTCCGGTACCGCTCGTGGCACGCAGGTGCGTAACCAGGGCTCATCAGCCCCACCAGCTCAAGGGAGCCTGAATATAAAAGAAAGTCCAATTGGTCGCACACTGATTGTCCTAGCAGCGTGTTGCCCCAAAGCATTGTGGTCCATGAAGTAAGCATCAGCGGGTGCGCCTCTGCCAAAGTCTTGAGCAAAAATCACTGTCGCGTTGAACATCCCTGGACACGTGTTTTGAGGTTGTTACCTCTCGTCCGCAGGGAATAGGCATATATGTAGGGGTGCTGCGTAGGCTGCCAAAAAATATTCTCAGGTCCGCTACCGCTCGTGGCATGCAGGTGCGTAACCAGGGCTCGTCAGCCCCACCAGCTCAAGGGAGCCTCAATATAAAAGAAAGTCCAATTGGTCGCACACTGCTAGTCCTATCAGCGTGTTGCCCCAAAGCATTGTGGTCCATGAAGTAAGCATCAGCGGATGCGCCTCTGCCAGAGTCTTGAGCAAAAATCACTGTTGCGTTGGCCATCCCTGGACACGTGTTTCGAGGTTGTTACCTCTCGTCAGCAGGGAATAGGCATATATGTAGGGGTGCTGCGTAGGCTGCCAACAAATATTCTCAGGTCCGGTACCGCTCGTGGCACGCAGGTGCGTAACCAGGGCTCGTCAGCCCCACCAGCTCAAGGGAGCCTGAATATAAAAGAAAGTCCAATTGGTCGCACACTGCTTGTCCTACCAGCGTGTTGCCCCAAAGCATTGCGGGCCATGAAGTAAGCATCAGCGGGTGCGCCTCTGCCAGAGTCTTAAGCAAAAATCACTGTCGCGTTGGCCATCCCTGGACACGTGTTTCGAGGTTGTTACCTCTCGTCAGCAGGGAATAGGCATATATGTAGGGGTGCTGCGTAGGCTGCCAAAAAATATTCTCAGGTCCGGTACCGCTCGTGGCACGCAGGTGCGTAATCAGGGCTCGTCAGCCCCACCAGCTCAAGGGAGCCTGAATATAAAAGAAAGTCCAATCGGTCGCACACTGCTTGTCCTACCAGCGTGTTGCCCCAAAGCATTGTGGTCCATGAAGTAAGCATCAGCGGGTGCGCCTCTGCCAGAGTCTTGAGCAAAAATCACTGTTGCGTTGGCCATCCCTGGACACGTGTTTCGAGGTTGTTACCTCTTGTCAGCAGGGAATAGGCATATATGTAGGGGTGCTGCGTAGGCTGGCAACAAATATTCTCAGGTCCGGTACCGCTCGTGGCACGCAGGTGCGTAACCAGGGCTTGTCAGCCCCACCAGCTCAAGGGAGCCTGAATATAAAAGAAAGTCCAATTGGTCGCACACTGCTTGTCCTACCAGCGTGTTGCCCCAAAGCATTGCGGGCCATGAAGTAAGCATCAGCGGGTGCGCCTCTGCCAGAGTCTTAAGCAAAAATCACTGTCGCGTTGGCCATCCCTGGACACGTGTTTCGAGGTTGTTACCTCTCGTCAGCAGGGAATAGGCATATATGTAGGGGTGCTGCGTAGGCTGCCAAAAAATATTCTCAGGTCCGGTACCGCTCGTGGCACGCAGGTGCGTAATCAGGGCTCGTCAGCCCCACCAGCTCAAGGGAGCCTGAATATAAAAGAAAGTCCAATCGGTCGCACACTGCTTGTCCTACCAGCGTGTTGCCCCAAAGCATTGTGGTCCATGAAGTAAGCATCAGCGGGTGCGCCTCTGCCAGAGTCTTGAGCAAAAATCACTGTCGCGTTGGCCATCCTTGACACGTGTTTCGAGGTTGTTACCTCTCGTCAGCAGGGAATAGGCATATATGTAGGGGTGCTGCGTAGGCTGCCAAAAAATATTCTCAGGTCCGGTACCGCTCGTGGCACGCAGGTGCGTAACCAGGGCTCGTCAGCCCCACCAGCTCAAGGGAGCCTGAATATAAAAGAAAGTCCAATTGGTCGCACACTGCTAGTCCTATCAGCGTGTTGCCCCAAAGCATTGTGGTCCATGAAGTAAGCATCAGCGGGTGCGCCTCTGCCAGAGTCTTGAGCAAAAATCACTGTCGCGTTGGCCATCCCTGGACACGTGTTTCGAGGTTGTTACCTCTCGTCAGCAGGGAATAGGCATATATGTAGGGGTGCTGCGTAGGCTGCCAACAAATATTCTCAGGTCCGGTACCGCTCGTGGCACGCAGGTGCGTAACCAGGGCTCGTCAGCCCCACCAGCTCAAGGGAGCCTGAATATAAAAGAAAGTCCAATTGGTCGCACACTGCTTGTCCTACCAGCGTGTTGCCCCAAAGCTTTGTGGTCCATGAAGTAAGCATCAGCGGGTGCACCTTTGCCAGAGTCTTAAGCAAAAATCACTGTCGCGTTGGCCATCCCTGGACACGTGTTTCGAGGTTGTTACCTCTCGTCAGCAGGGAATAGGCATATATGTAGGGGTGCTGCGTAGGCTGCCAAAAAATATTCTCAGGTCGGTACCGCTCATGGCACGCAGGTGCGTAACCAGGGCTCGTCAGCCCCACCAGCTCAAGGGAGCCTGAATATAAAAGAAAGTTCAATTGGTCGCACATTGCTTGTCCTAGCAGCGTGTTGCCCCAAAGCATTGTGGTCCATGAAGTAAGCATCAGCGGGTGCGCCTCTGCCAGAGTCTTGAGCAAAAATCACTGTCGCGTTGGCCATCCCTGGACATGTGTTTTGAGGTTGTTACCTCTCGTCCGCAGGGAATCGGCATATATGTAGGGGTGCTGCGTAGGCTGCCAAAAATTATTCTCAGGTCCGCTACCGCTCGTGGCACGCAGGTGCGTAACCAGGGCTCGTCAGCCCCACCAGCTCAAGGGAGCCTGAATATAAAAGAAAGTCCAATTGGTCGCACACTGCTAGTCCTATCAGCGTGTTGCCCCAAAGCATTGTGGTCCATGAAGTAAGCATCAGCGGGTGCGCCTCTGCCAGAGTCTTGAGCAAAAATCACTGTCGCGTTGGCCATCCCTGGACACGTGGTTCGAGGTTGTTACCTCTCGTCAGCAGGGAATAGGCATATATGTAGGGGTGCTGCGTAGGCTGCCAAAAAATATTCTCAGGTCCGGTACCGCTCGTGGCACGCAGGTGCGTAACCAGGGCTCGTCAGCCCCACCAGCTCAAGGGAGCCTGAATATAAAAGAAAGTCCAATTGGTCGCACACTGCTTGTCCTACCAGCGTGTTGCCCCAAAGCATTGTGGTCCATGAAGTAAGCATCAGCGGGTGCGCCTCTGCCAGAGTCTTGAGCAAAAATCACTGTCGCGTTGGCCATCCCTGGACACGTGTTTCGAGGTTGTTACCTCTCGTCAGCAGGGAATAGGCATATATGTAGGGGTGCTGCGTAGGCTGCCAAAAAATATTCTCGGGTCCGGTACCGCTCGTGGCACGCAGGTGCGTAACCAGGGCTCGTCAGCCCCACCAGCTCAAGGGAGCCTGAATATAAAAGAAAGTCCAATTGGTCGCACACTGCTTGTCCTACCAGCGTGTTGCCCCAAAGCATTGTGGTCCATGAAGTAAGCATCAGCGGGTGCGCCTCTGCCAGAGTCTTGAGCAAAAATCACTGCTGTGTTGGCCATCCCTGGACACGTGTTTCGAGGTTGTTACCTCTCGTCTGCAGGGAATAGGCATATATGTAGGGGTGCTGCGTAGGCTGCCAAAAAATATTCTCAGGTCCGGTACCGCTCGTGGCACGCAGGTGCGTAACCAGGGCTCGTCAGCCCCACCAGCTCAGGGGAGCCTGAATATAAAAGAAAGTCCAATTGGTCGCACACTGCTTGTCCTACCAGCGTGTTGCCCCAAAGCATTGCGGTCCATGAAGTAAGCATCAGCGGGTGCGCCTCTGCCAGAGTCTTGAGAAAAAATTACTGTCGCGTTGGCCATCCCTAGACACGTGTTTCGAGGTTGTTACCTCTCGTCAGCAGGGAATAGGCATATATGTAGGGGTGCTGCGTAGGCTGCCAAAAAATATTCTCAGGTCCGGTACCGCTCGTGGCACGCAGGTGCGTAATCAGGGCTCGTCAGCCCCACCAGCTCAAGGGAGCCTGAATATAAAAGAAAGTCCAATTGGTCGCACACTGCTTGTCCTACCAGCGTGTTGCCCCAAAGCATTGTGGTCCATGAAGTAAGCATCAGCAGGTGCGCCTCTGCCAGAGTCTTGAGCAAAAATCACTGTCGCGTTGGCCATCCTTGACACGTGTTTCGAGGTTGTTACCTCTCGTCAGCAGGGAATAGGCATATATGTAGGGGTGCTGCGTAGGCTGCCAAAAAATATTCTCAGGTCCGGTACCGCTCGTGGCACGCAGGTGCGTAACCAGGGCTCGTCAGCCCCACCAGCTCAAGGGAGCCTGAATATAAAAGAAAGTCCAATTGGTCGCACACTGCTTGTCCTACCAGCGTGTTGCCCCAAAGCATTGTGGTCCATGAAGTAAGCATCAGCGGGTGCGCCTCTGCCAGAGTCTTGAGCAAAAATCACTGTTGCGTTGGCCATCCCTGGACACGTGTTTCGAGGTTGTTACCTCTCGTCAGCAGGGAATAGGCATATATGTAGGGGTGCTGCGTAGGCTGCCAAAAAATATTCTCAGGTCCGGTACCGCTCGTGGCACGCAGGTGCGTAATCAGGGCTCGTCAGCCCCACCAGCTCAAGGGAGCCTGAATATAAAAGAAAGTCCAATTGGTCGCACACTGCTTGTCCTACCAGCGTGTTGCCCCAAAGCATTGTGGTCCATGAAGTAAGCATCAGCGGGTGCGCCTCTGCCAGAGTCTTGAGCAAAAATCACTGTCGCGTTGGCCATCACTGGACACGTGTTTCGAGGTTGTTACCTCTCGTCAGCAGGGAATAGGCATATATGTAGGGGTGCTGCGTAGGCTGCCAAAAAATATTCTCAGGTCCGGTACTGCTCGTGGCACGCAGGTGCGTAACCAGGGCTCGTCAGCCCCCCAGCTCAAGGGAGCCTGAATATAAAAGAAAGTCCAATTGGTCGCACACTGCTTGTCCTACCAGCGTGTTGCCCCAAAGCATTGTGGTCCATGAAGTAAGCATCAGCGGGTGCGTCTCTGCCAGAGTCTTGAGCAAAAATCACTGTCGCATTGGCCATCCCTGGACACGTGTTTCGAGGTTGCTACCTCTCGTCAGCAGGGAATAGGCATATATGTAGGGGTGCTGCGTAGGCTGGCAAAAAATATTCTCAGGTCCGGTACCGCTCGTGGCACGCAGGTGCGTAACCAGGGCTCGTCAGCCCCACCAGCTCAAGGGAGCCTGAATATAAAAGAAAGTCCAATTGGTCGCACACTGCTTGTCCTACCAGCGTGTTGCCCCAAAGCATTGTGGTCCATGAAGTAAGCATCAGCGGGTGCGCGTCTGCCAGAGTCTTGAGCAAAAATCACTGTCGCGTTGGCCATGCCTGGACATGTGTTTCGAGGTTGTTACCTCTCGTCAGCAGGGAATAAGCATATATGTAGGGGTGCTGCGTAGGCTGCCAAAAAATATTCTCAGGTCCGGTACCGCTCGTGGCACGCAGGTGCGTAACCAGGGCTCGTCAGCCCCACCAGCTCAAGGGAGCCTGAATATAAAAGAAAGTTCAATTGGTCGCACACTGCTTGTCCTACCAGCGTGTTGCCCCAAAGCATTGTGGTCCATGAAGTACGCAGCAGCGGGTGCACCTCTGCCAGAGTCTTGAGCAAAAATCACTGTCGCGTTGGCCATCCCTGGACACGTGTTTCGAGGTTGTTACCTCTCGTCAGCAGGGAATAGGCATATATGTAGGGGTGCTGCGTAGGCTGCCAAAAAATATTCTCAGGTCCGGTACCGCTCGTGGCACGCAGGTGCCTAACCAGGGCTCGTCAGCCCCACCAGCTAAAGGGAGCCTGAATATAAAAGAAAGTCCAATTGGTCGCACACTGCTTGTCCTACCAGCGTGTTGCCCCAAAGCATTGTGGTCCATGAAGTAAGCATCAGCGGGTGCGCCTTAGCCCGAGTCTTAAGCAAAAATCACTGTCGCGTTGGCCATCCCTGGACACGTGTTTCGAGGTTGTTACCTCTCGTCAGCGGGGAATAGGCATATATGTAGGGGTGCTGCGTAGGCTGGCAAAAAATATTCTCAGGTCCGGTACCGCTCGTGGCACGCAGGTGCGTAACCAGGGCTCGTCAGCCCCACCAGCTCAAGTGAGCCTGAATATAAAAGAAAGTCCAAATGGTCGCACACTGCTTGTCCTACCAGCGTATTGCCTCAAAGCATTGTGGTCCATGAAGTAAGCATCAGCGGGTGCGCCTCTGCCAGAGTCTTGAGCAAAAATCACTGTCGCGTTGGCCATCCCTGGACACGTGTTTCGAGGTTGTTACCTCTCGTCAGCAGGGAATAGGCATATATGTAGGGGTGCTGCGTAGGCTGCCAAAAAATATTCTCAGGTCCGTTACCGCTCGTGGCACGCAGGTGCGTAACCAGGGCTCGTCAGCCCCACCAGCTCAAGGGAGCCTGAATATAAAAGAAAGTCCAATTGGTCGCACACTGCTTGCCCTAGCAGCGTGTTGCCCCAAAGCATTGTGGTCCACGAAGTAAGCATCAGCGGGTGCGCCTCTGCCAGAGTCTTGAGCAAAAATCACTGTCGCGTTGGCCATCCCTGGACACGTGTTTTGAGGTTGTTACCTCTCGTCCGCAGGGAATAGGCATATATGTAGGGGTGCTGCGTAGGCTGCCAAAAAATATTCTCAGGTCCGCTACCGCTCGTGGCATGCAGGTGCGTAACCAGGGCTCGTCAGCCCCACCAGCTCAAGGGAGCCTGAATATAAAAGAAAGTCCAATTGGTCGCACACTGCTAGTCCTATCAGCGTGTTGCCCCAAAGCAGTGTGGTCCATGAAGTAAGCATCAGCGGGTGCGCCTCTGCCAGAGTCTTGAGCAAAAATCACTGTCGCGTTGGCCATCCCTGGACACGTGTTTCGAGGTTGTTACCTCTCGTCAGCAGGGAATAGGCATATATGTAGGGGTGCTGCGTAGGCTGCCAACAAATATTCTCAGGTCCGGTACCGCTCGTAGCACGCAGGTGCGTAACCAGGGCTCGTCAGCCCCACCAGCTCAAGGGAGCCTGAATATAAAAGAAAGTCCAATTGGTCGCACACTGCTTGTCCTACCAGCGTGTTGCCCCAAAGCATTGTGGTCCATGAAGTAAGCATCAGCGGGTGCGCCTCTGCCAGAGTCTTGAGCAAAAATCACTATCGCGTTGGCCATCCCTGGACACGTGTTTCGAGGTTGTTACCTCTCGTCAGCAGGGAATAGGCATATATGTAGGGGTGCTGCGTAGGCTGCCAAAAAATATTCGCAGGTCCGGTACCGCTCGTGGCACGCAGGTGCGTAACCAGGGCTCGTCAGCCCCACCAGCTCAAGAGAGCTTGAATATAAAAGAAAGTCCAATTGGTCGCACACTGCTTGTCCTACCAGCGTGTTGCCCTAAAGCATTGTGGTCCATGAAGTAAGCATCAGCGGGTGCGCCTCTGCCAGAGTCTTGAGCAAAAATCACTGTCGCGTTGGCCATCCCTGGACATGTGTTTCGAGGTTGTTACCTCTCGTCATCAGGGAATAAGCATATATGTAGGGGTGCTGCGTAGGCTGCCAAAAAATATTCTCAGGTCCGGTACCGCTCGTGGCACGCAGGTGCGTAACCAGGGCTCGTCAGCCCCACCAGCTCAAGGGAGCCTGAATATAAAAGAAAGTCCAATTGGTCGCACACTGCTTGTCCTACCAGCGTGTTGCCCCAAAGCATTGTGGTCCATGAAGTGAGCATCAGCGGGTGCGCCTTTGCCAGAGTCTTAAGCAAAAATCACTGTCGCGTTGGCCATCCCTGGACACGTGTTTCGAGGTTGTTACCTCTCGTCAGCAGGGAATAGGCATATATGTAGGGGTGCTGCGTAGGCTGGCAAAAAATATTCTCAGGTCCGGTACCGCTCGTGGCACGCAGGTGCGTAACCAGGGCTCGTCAACCCCACCAGCTCAAGGGAGCCTGAATATAAAAGAAAGTCCAATTGGTCGCACACTGCTTGTCCTACCAGCGTATTGCCTCAAAGCATTGTGGTCCATGAAGTAAGCATCAGCGGGTGCGCCTCTGCCAGAGTCTTGAGCAAAAATCACTGTCGCGTTGGCCATCCCTGGACACGTGTTTTGAGGTTGTTACCTCTCGTCAGCAGGGAATAGGCATATATGTAGGGGTGCTGCGTAGGCTGCCAAAAAATATTCTCAGGTCCGGTAGCGCTCGTGGCACGCAGGTGCGTAACCAGGGCTCGTCAGCCCCACCAGCTCAAGGGAGGCTGAATATAAAAGAAAGTCCAATTGGTCGCACACTGCTTGTCCTAGCAGCGTGTTGCCCCAAAGCATTGTGGTCCATGAAGTAAGCATCAGCGGGTGCGCCTCTGCCAGAGTCTTGAGCAAAAATCACTGTCGCGTTGAACATCCCTGGACACGTGTTTTGAGGTTGTTACCTCTCGTCCGCAGGGAATAGGCATATATGTAGGGGTGCTGCGTAGGCTGCCAAAAAATATTCTCAGGTCCGCTACCGCTCGTGGCATGCAGGTGCGTAACCAGGGCTCGTCAGCCCCACCAGCTCAAGGGAGCCTTAATATAAAAGAAAGTCCAATTGGTCGCACACTGCTAGTCCTATCAGCGTGTTGCCCCAAAGCATTGTGGTCCATGAAGTAAGCATCAGCGGGTGCGCCTCTGCCAGAGTCTTGAGCAAAAATCACTGTTGCGTTGGCCATCCCTGGACACGTGTTTCGAGGTTGTTACCTCTCGTCAGCAGGGAATAGGCATATATGTAGGGGTGCTGCGTAGGCTGCCAACAAATATTCTCAGGTCCGGTACCGCTCGTGGCACGCAGGTGCGTAACCAGGGCTCGTCAGCCCCACCAGCTCAAGGGAGCCTGAATATAAAAGAAAGTCCAATTGGTCGCACACTGCTTGTCCTACCAGCGTGTTGCCCCAAAGCATTGTGGTCCATGAAGTAAGCATCAGCGGGTGCGCCTCTGCCAGAGTCTTGAGCAAAAATCATTGTCGCGTTGGCCATCCCTGGACATGTGTTTCGAGGTTGTTACCTCTCGTCAGCAGGGAATAGGCATATATGTAGGGGTGCTGCGTAGGCTGCCAAAAAATATTCTCAGGTCCGGTACCGCTCGTGGCACGCAGGTGCGTAACCAGGGCTCGTCAGCCCCACCAGCTCAAGGGAGCCTGAATATAAAAGAAAGTCCAATTGGTCGCACACTGCTTGTCCTACCAGCGTGTTGCCCCAAAGCTTTGTGGTCCATGAAGTAAGCATCAGCAGGTGCGCCTTTGCCAGAGTCTTAAGCAAAAATCACTGTCGCGTTGGCCATCCCTGGACATGTGTTTCGAGGTTGTTACCTCTCGTCAGCAGGGAATAAGCATATATGTAGGGGTGCTGCGTAGGCTGCCAAAAAATATTCTCAGGTCCGGTACCGCTCGTGGCACGCAGGTGCGTAACCAGGGCTCGTCAGCCCCACCAGCTCACGGGAGCCTGAACATAAAAGAAAGTCCAATTGGTCGCACACTGCTTGTCCTACCAGCGTGTTGCCCCAAAGCATTGTGGTCCATGAAGTAAGCATCAGCGGGTGCGCCTTTGCCAGAGTCTTAAGCAAAAATCACTGTCGCGTTGGCCATCCCTGGACACGTGTTTCGAGGTTGTTACCTCTCGTCAGCAGGGAATAGGCATATATTTAGGGGTGCTGCGTAGGCTGGCAAAAAATATTCTCAGGTCCGGTACCGCTCGTGGCACGCAGGTGCGTAACCAGGGCTCGTCAGCCCCACCAGCTCAAGGGAGCCTGAATCTAAAAGAAAGTCCAATTGGTCGCACACTGCTTGTCCTACCAGCGTATTGCCTCA
The DNA here is from genome assembly GCF_964261635.1 of Lissotriton helveticus. Lineage (NCBI taxonomy): Eukaryota > Metazoa > Chordata > Amphibia > Caudata > Salamandridae > Lissotriton > Lissotriton helveticus. Next base: position 1,405,688,859 of record NC_136063.1, on the reverse strand, counting down.
AAGCATTGTGGTCCATTAAGTAAGCATCAGCGGGTGCGCCTCTGCCAGAGTCTTGAGCAAAAATCACTGTCGCGTTGGCCATCCCTGGACACGTGTTTTGAGGTTGTTACCTCTCGTCAGCAGGGAATAGGCATATATGTAGGGGTGCTGCGTAGGCTGCCAAAAAATATTCTCAGTTCCGGTACCGCTCGTGGCACGCAGGTGCGTAACCAGGGCTCATCAGCCCCACCAGCTCAAGGGAGCCTGAATATAAAAGAAAGTCCAATTGGTCGCACACTGATTGTCCTAGCAGCGTGTTGCCCCAAAGCATTGTGGTCCATGAAGTAAGCATCAGCGGGTGCGCCTCTGCCAAAGTCTTGAGCAAAAATCACTGTCGCGTTGAACATCCCTGGACACGTGTTTTGAGGTTGTTACCTCTCGTCCGCAGGGAATAGGCATATATGTAGGGGTGCTGCGTAGGCTGCCAAAAAATATTCTCAGGTCCGCTACCGCTCGTGGCATGCAGGTGCGTAACCAGGGCTCGTCAGCCCCACCAGCTCAAGGGAGCCTGAATATAAAAGAAAGTCCAATTGGTCGCACACTGCTAGTCCTATCAGCGTGTTGCCCCAAAGCAGTGTGGTCCATGAAGTAAGCATCAGCGGGTGCGCCTCTGCCAGAGTCTTGAGCAAAAATCACTGTCGCGTTGGCCATCCCTGGACACGTGTTTCGAGGTTGTTACCTCTCGTCAGCAGGGAATAGGCATATATGTAGGGGTGCTGCGTAGGCTGCCAACAAATATTCTCAGGTCCGGTACCGCTCGTAGCACGCAGGTGCGTAACCAGGGCTCGTCAGCCCCACCAGCTCAAGGGAGCCTGAATATAAAAGAAAGTCCAATTGGTCGCACACTGCTTGTCCTACCAGCGTGTTGCCCCAAAGCATTGTGGTCCATGAAGTAAGCATCAGCGGGTGCGCCTCTGCCAGAGTCTTGAGCAAAAATCACTATCGCGTTGGCCATCCCTGGACACGTGTTTCGAGGTTGTTACCTCTCGTCAGCAGGGAATAGGCATATATGTAGGGGTGCTGCGTAGGCTGCCAAAAAATATTCGCAGGTCCGGTACCGCTCGTGGCACGCAGGTGCGTAACCAGGGCTCGTCAGCCCCACCAGCTCAAGAGAGCTTGAATATAAAAGAAAGTCCAATTGGTCGCACACTGCTTGTCCTACCAGCGTGTTGCCCTAAAGCATTGTGGTCCATGAAGTAAGCATCAGCGGGTGCGCCTCTGCCAGAGTCTTGAGCAAAAATCACTGTCGCGTTGGCCATCCCTGGACATGTGTTTCGAGGTTGTTACCTCTCGTCAGCAGGGAATAAGCATATATGTAGGGGTGCTGCGTAGGCTGCCAAAAAATATTCTCAGGTCCGGTACCGCTCGTGGCACGCAGGTGCGTAACCAGGGCTCGTCAGCCCCACCAGCTCAAGGGAGCCTGAATATAAAAGAAAGTCCAATTGGTCGCACACTGCTTGTCCTACCAGCGTGTTGCCCCAAAGCATTGTGGTCCATGAAGTGAGCATCAGCGGGTGCGCCTTTGCCAGAGTCTTAAGCAAAAATCACTGTCGCGTTGGCCATCCCTGGACACGTGTTTCGAGGTTGTTACCTCTCGTCAGCAGGGAATAGGCATATATGTAGGGGTGCTGCGTAGGCTGGCAAAAAATATTCTCAGGTCCGGTACCGCTCGTGGCACGCAGGTGCGTAACCAGGGCTCGTCAACCCCACCAGCTCAAGGGAGCCTGAATATAAAAGAAAGTCCAATTGGTCGCACACTGCTTGTCCTACCAGCGTATTGCCTCAAAGCATTGTGGTCCATGAAGTAAGCATCAGCGGGTGCGCCTCTGCCAGAGTCTTGAGCAAAAATCACTGTCGCGTTGGCCATCCCTGGACACGTGTTTTGAGGTTGTTACCTCTCGTCAGCAGGGAATAGGCATATATGTAGGGGTGCTGCGTAGGCTGCTAAAAAATATTCTCAGGTCCGGTAGCGCTCGTGGCACGCAGGTGCGTAACCAGGGCTCGTCAGCCCCACCAGCTCAAGGGAGGCTGAATATAAAAGAAAGTCCAATTGGTCGCACACTGCTTGTCCTAGCAGCGTGTTGCCCCAAAGCATTGTGGTCCATGAAGTAAGCATCAGCGGGTGCGCCTCTGCCAGAGTCTTGAGCAAAAATCACTGTCGCGTTGAACATCCCTGGACACGTGTTTTGAGGTTGTTACCTCTCGTCCGCAGGGAATAGGCATATATGTAGGGGTGCTGCGTAGGCTGCCAAAAAATATTCTCAGGTCCGCTACCGCTCGTGGCATGCAGGTGCGTAACCAGGGCTCGTCAGCCCCACCAGCTCAAGGGAGCCTTAATATAAAAGAAAGTCCAATTGGTCGCACACTGCTAGTCCTATCAGCGTGTTGCCCCAAAGCATTGTGGTCCATGAAGTAAGCATCAGCGGGTGCGCCTCTGCCAGAGTCTTGAGCAAAAATCACTGTTGCGTTGGCCATCCCTGGACACGTGTTTCGAGGTTGTTACCTCTCGTCAGCAGGGAATAGGCATATATGTAGGGGTGCTGCGTAGGCTGCCAACAAATATTCTCAGGTCCGGTACCGCTCGTGGCACGCAGGTGCGTAACCAGGGCTCGTCAGCCCCACCAGCTCAAGGGAGCCTGAATATAAAAGAAAGTCCAATTGGTCGCACACTGCTTGTCCTACCAGCGTGTTGCCCCAAAGCATTGTGGTCCATGAAGTAAGCATCAGCGGGTGCGCCTCTGCCAGAGTCTTGAGCAAAAATCATTGTCGCGTTGGCCATCCCTGGACATGTGTTTCGAGGTTGTTACCTCTCGTCAGCAGGGAATAGGCATATATGTAGGGGTGCTGCGTAGGCTGCCAAAAAATATTCTCAGGTCCGGTACCGCTCGTGGCACGCAGGTGCGTAACCAGGGCTCGTCAGCCCCACCAGCTCAAGGGAGCCTGAATATAAAAGAAAGTCCAATTGGTCGCACACTGCTTGTCCTACCAGCGTGTTGCCCCAAAGCTTTGTGGTCCATGAAGTAAGCATCAGCAGGTGCGCCTTTGCCAGAGTCTTAAGCAAAAATCACTGTCGCGTTGGCCATCCCTGGACACGTGTTTCGAGGTTGTTACCTCTCGTCAGCAGGGAATAGGCATATATGTAGGGGTGCTGCGTAGGCTGCCAAAAAATATTCTCAGGTCGGTACCGCTCATGGCACGCAGGTGCGTAACCAGGGCTCGTCATCCCCACCAGCTCAAGGGAGCCTGAATATAAAAGAAAGTTCAATTGGTCGCACACTGCTTGTCCTAGCAGCGTGTTGCCCCAAAGCATTGTGGTCCATGAAGTAAGCATCAGCGGGTGCGCCTCTGCCAGAGTCTTGAGCAAAAATCACTGTCGCGTTGGCCATCCCTGGACATGTGTTTTGAGGTTGTTACCTCTCGTCCGCAGGGAATCGGCATACATGTAGGGGTGCTGCGTAGGCTGCCAAAAAATATTCTCAGGTCCGCTACCGCTCGTGGCACGCAGGTGCGTAACCAGGGCTCGTCAGCCCCACCAGCTCAAGGGAGCCTGAATATAAAAGAAAGTCCAATTGGTCGCACACTGCTTGTCCTACCAGCGTGTTGCCCCAAAGCATTGTGGCCCATGAAGTAAGCATCAGCGGGTGCGCCTCTGCCAGAGTCTTGAGCAAAAATCATTGTCGCGTTGGCCATCCCTGGACATGTGTTTCGAGGTTGTTACCTCTCGTCAGCAGGGAATAGGCATATATGTAGGGGTGCTGCGTAGGCTGCCAAAAAATATTCTCAGGTCCGGTACCGCTCGTGGCACGCAGGTGCGTAACCAGGGCTCGTCAGCCCCACCAGCTCAAGGGAGCCTGAATATAAAAGAAAGTCCAATTGGTCGCACACTGCTTGTCCTACCAGCGTGTTGCCCCAAAGCATTGTGGTCCATGAAGTAAGCATCAGCGGGTGCGCCTCTGCCAGAGTCTTGAGCAAAAATCACTGTCGCGTTGGCCATCCCTGGACACGTGTTTCGAGGTTGTTACCTCTCGTCAGCAGGGAATAGGCATATATGTAGGGGTGCTGCGTAGGCTGCCAAAAAATATTATCGGGTCCGGTACCGCTCGTGGCACGCAGGTGCGTAACCAGGGCTCGTCAGCCCCACCAGCTCAAGGGAGCCTGAATATAAAAGAAAGTCCAATTGGTCGCACACTGCTTGTCCTACCAGCGTGTTGCCCCAAAGCATTGTGGTCCATGAAGTAAGCATCAGCGGGTGCGCCTCTGCCAGAGTCTTGAGCAAAAATCACTGCTGTGTTGGCCATCCCTGGACACGTGTTTCGAGGTTGTTACCTCTCGTCTGCAGGGAATAGGCATATATGTAGGGGTGCTGCGTAGGCTGCCAAAAAATATTCTCAGGTCCGGTACCGCTCGTGGCACGCAGGTGCGTAACCAGGGCTCGTCAGCCCCACCAGCTCAGGGGAGCCTGAATATAAAAGAAAGTCCAATTGGTCGCACACTGCTTGTCCTACCAGCGTGTTGCTCCAAAGCATTGCGGTCCATGAAGTAAGCATCAGCGGGTGCGCCTCTGCCAGAGTCTTGAGAAAAAATTACTGTCGCGTTGGCCATCCCTAGACACGTGTTTCGAGGTTGTTACCTCTCGTCAGCAGGGAATAGGCATATATGTAGGGGTGCTGCGTAGGCTGCCAAAAAATATTCTCAGGTCCGGTACCGCTCGTGGCACGCAGGTGCGTAATCAGGGCTCGTCAGCCCCACCAGCTCAAGGGAGCCTGAATATAAAAGAAAGTCCAATTGGTCGCACACTGCTTGTCCTACCAGCGTGTTGCCCCAAAGCATTGTGGTCCATGAAGTAAGCATCAGCAGGTGCGCCTCTGCCAGAGTCTTGAGCAAAAATCACTGTCGCGTTGGCCATCCTTGACACGTGTTTCGAGGTTGTTACCTCTCGTCAGCAGGGAATAGGCATATATGTAGGGGTGCTGCGTAGGCTGCCAAAAAATATTCTCAGGTCCGGTACCGCTCGTGGCACGCAGGTGCGTAACCAGGGCTCGTCAGCCCCACCAGCTCAAGGGAGCCTGAATATAAAAGAAAGTCCAATTGGTCGCACACTGCTTGTCCTACCAGCGTGTTGCCCCAAAGCATTGTGGTCCATGAAGTAAGCATCAGCGGGTGCGCCTCTGCCAGAGTCTTGAGCAAAAATCACTGTTGCGTTGGCCATCCCTGGACACGTGTTTCGAGGTTGTTACCTCTCGTCAGCAGGGAATAGGCATATATGTAGGGGTGCTGCGTAGGCTGCCAAAAAATATTCTCAGGTCCGGTACCGCTCGTGGCACGCAGGTGCGTAATCAGGGCTCGTCAGCCCCACCAGCTCAAGGGAGCCTGAATATAAAAGAAAGTCCAATTGGTCGCACACTGCTTGTCCTACCAGCGTGTTGCCCCAAAGCATTGTGGTCCATGAAGTAAGCATCAGCGGGTGCGCCTCTGCCAGAGTCTTGAGCAAAAATCACTGTCGCGTTGGCCATCACTGGACACGTGTTTCGAGGTTGTTACCTCTCGTCAGCAGGGAATAGGCATATATGTAGGGGTGCTGCGTAGGCTGCCAAAAAATATTCTCAGGTCCGGTACTGCTCGTGGCACGCAGGTGCGTAACCAGGGCTCGTCAGCCCCCCAGCTCAAGGGAGCCTGAATATAAAAGAAAGTCCAATTGGTCGCACACTGCTTGTCCTACCAGCGTGTTGCCCCAAAGCATTGTGGTCCATGAAGTAAGCATCAGCGGGTGCGTCTCTGCCAGAGTCTTGAGCAAAAATCACTGTCGCATTGGCCATCCCTGGACACGTGTTTCGAGGTTGCTACCTCTCGTCAGCAGGGAATAGGCATATATGTAGGGGTGCTGCGTAGGCTGGCAAAAAATATTCTCAGGTCCGGTACCGCTCGTGGCACGCAGGTGCGTAACCAGGGCTCGTCAGCCCCACCAGCTCAAGGGAGCCTGAATATAAAAGAAAGTCCAATTGGTCGCACACTGCTTGTCCTACCAGCGTGTTGCCCCAAAGCATTGTGGTCCATGAAGTAAGCATCAGCGGGTGCGCGTCTGCCAGAGTCTTGAGCAAAAATCACTGTCACGTTGGCCATGCCTGGACATGTGTTTCGAGGTTGTTACCTCTCGTCAGCAGGGAATAAGCATATATGTAGGGGTGCTGCGTAGGCTGCCAAAAAATATTCTCAGGTCCGGTCCCACTCGTGGCACGCAGGTGCGTAACCAGGGCTCGTCAGCCCCACCAGCTCAAGGGAGCCTGAATATAAAAGAAAGTCCAATTGGTCGCACACTGCTTGTCCTACCAGCGTGTTGCCCCAAAGCATTGTGGTCCATGAAGTACGCAGCAGCGGGTGCGCCTCTGCCAGAGTCTTGAGCAAAAATCACTGTCGCGTTGGCCATCCCTGGACACGTGTTTCGAGGTTGTTACCTCTCGTCAGCAGGGAATAGGCATATATGTAGGGGTGCTGCGTAGGCTGCCAAAAAATATTCTCAGGTCCGGTACCGCTCGTGGCACGCAGGTGCCTAACCAGGGCTCGTCAGCCCCACCAGCTAAAGGGAGCCTGAATATAAAAGAAAGTCCAATTGGTCGCACACTGCTTGTCCTACCAGCGTGTTGCCCCAAAGCATTGTGGTCCATGAAGTAAGCATCAGCGGGTGCGCCTTAGCCCGAGTCTTAAGCAAAAATCACTGTCGCGTTGGCCATCCCTGGACACGTGTTTCGAGGTTGTTACCTCTCGTCAGCGGGGAATAGGCATATATGTAGGGGTGCTGCGTAGGCTGGCAAAAAATATTCTCAGGTCCGGTACCGCTCGTGGCACGCAGGTGCGTAACCAGGGCTCGTCAGCCCCACCAGCTCAAGTGAGCCTGAATATAAAAGAAAGTCCAAATGGTCGCACACTGCTTGTCCTACCAGCGTATTGCCTCAAAGGATTGTGGTCCATGAAGTAAGCATCAGCGGGTGCGCCTCTGCCAGAGTCTTGAGCAAAAATCACTGTCGCGTTGGCCATCCCTGGACACGTGTTTCGAGGTTGTTACCTCTCGTCAGCAGGGAATAGGCATATATGTAGGGGTGCTGCGTAGGCTGCCAAAAAATATTCTCAGGTCCGTTACCGCTCGTGGCACGCAGGTGCGTAACCAGGGCTCATCAGCCCCACCAGCTCAAGGGAGCCTGAATATAAAAGAAAGTCCAATTGGTCGCACACTGCTTGCCCTAGCAGCGTGTTGCCCCAAAGCATTGTGGTCCACGAAGTAAGCATCAGCGGGTGCGCCTCTGCCAGAGTCTTGAGCAAAAATCACTGTCGCGTTGGCCATCCCTGGACACGTGTTTTGAGGTTGTTACCTCTCGTCCGCAGGGAATAGGCATATATGTAGGGGTGCTGCGTAGGCTGCCAAAAAATATTCTCAGGTCCGCTACCGCTCATGGCATGCAGGTGCGTAACCAGGGCTCGTCAGCCCCACCAGCTCAAGGGAGCCTGAATATAAAAGAAAGTCCAATTGGTCGCACACTGCTAGTCCTATCAGCGTGTTGCCCCAAAGCAGTGTGGTCCATGAAGTAAGCATCAGCGGGTGCGCCTCTGCCAGAGTCTTGAGCAAAAATCACTGTCGCGTTGGCCATCCCTGGACACGTGTTTCGAGGTTGTTACCTCTCGTCAGCAGGGAATAGGCATATATGTAGGGGTGCTGCGTAGGCTGCCAACAAATATTCTCAGGTCCGGTACCGCTCGTAGCACGCAGGTGCGTAACCAGGGCTCGTCAGCCCCACCAGCTCAAGGGAGCCTGAATATAAAAGAAAGTCCAATTGGTCGCACACTGCTTGTCCTACCAGCGTGTTGCCCCAAAGCATTGTGGTCCATGAAGTAAGCATCAGCGGGTGCGCCTCTGCCAGAGTCTTGAGCAAAAATCACTATCGCGTTGGCCATCCCTGGACACGTGTTTCGAGGTTGTTACCTCTCGTCAGCAGGGAATAGGCATATATGTAGGGGTGCTGCGTAGGCTGCCAAAAAATATTCGCAGGTCCGGTACCGCTCGTGGCACGCAGGTGCGTAACCAGGGCTCGTCAGCCCCACCAGCTCAAGAGAGCTTGAATATAAAAGAAAGTCCAATTGGTCGCACACTGCTTGTCCTACCAGCGTGTTGCCCTAAAGCATTGTGGTCCATGAAGTAAGCATCAGCGGGTGCGCCTCTGCCAGAGTCTTGAGCAAAAATCACTGTCGCGTTGGCCATCCCTGGACATGTGTTTCGAGGTTGTTACCTCTCGTCAGCAGGGAATAAGCATATATGTAGGGGTGCTGCGTAGGCTGCCAAAAAATATTCTCAGGTCCGGTACCGCTCGTGGCACGCAGGTGCGTAACCAGGGCTCGTCAGCCCCACCAGCTCAAGGGAGCCTGAATATAAAAGAAAGTCCAATTGGTCGCACACTGCTTGTCCTACCAGCGTGTTGCCCCAAAGCATTGTGGTCCATGAAGTGAGCATCAGCGGGTGCGCCTTTGCCAGAGTCTTAAGCAAAAATCACTGTCGCGTTGGCCATCCCTGGACACGTGTTTCGAGGTTGTTACCTCTCGTCAGCAGGGAATAGGCATATATGTAGGGGTGCTGCGTAGGCTGGCAAAAAATATTCTCAGGTCCGGTACCGCTCGTGGCACGCAGGTGCGTAACCAGGGCTCGTCAACCCCACCAGCTCAAGGGAGCCTGAATATAAAAGAAAGTCCAATTGGTCGCACACTGCTTGTCCTACCAGCGTATTGCCTCAAAGCATTGTGGTCCATGAAGTAAGCATCAGCGGGTGCGCCTCTGCCAGAGTCTTGAGCAAAAATCACTGTCGCGTTGGCCATCCCTGGACACGTGTTTTGAGGTTGTTACCTCTCGTCAGCAGGGAATAGGCATATATGTAGGGGTGCTGCGTAGGCTGCCAAAAAATATTCTCAGGTCCGGTAGCGCTCGTGGCACGCAGGTGCGTAACCAGGGCTCGTCAGCCCCACCAGCTCAAGGGAGGCTGAATATAAAAGAAAGTCCAATTGGTCGCACACTGCTTGTCCTAGCAGCGTGTTGCCCCAAAGCATTGTGGTCCATGAAGTAAGCATCAGCGGGTGCGCCTCTGCCAGAGTCTTGAGCAAAAATCACTGTCGCGTTGAACATCCCTGGACACGTGTTTTGAGGTTGTTACCTCTCGTCCGCAGGGAATAGGCATATATGTAGGGGTGCTGCGTAGGCTGCCAAAAAATATTCTCAGGTCCGCTACCGCTCGTGGCATGCAGGTGCGTAACCAGGGCTCGTCAGCCCCACCAGCTCAAGGGAGCCTTAATATAAAAGAAAGTCCAATTGGTCGCACACTGCTAGTCCTATCAGCGTGTTGCCCCAAAGCATTGTGGTCCATGAAGTAAGCATCAGCGGGTGCGCCTCTGCCAGAGTCTTGAGCAAAAATCACTGTTGCGTTGGCCATCCCTGGACACGTGTTTCGAGGTTGTTACCTCTCGTCAGCAGGGAATAGGCATATATGTAGGGGTGCTGCGTAGGCTGCCAACAAATATTCTCAGGTCCGGTACCGCTCGTGGCACGCAGGTGCGTAACCAGGGCTCGTCAGCCCCACCAGCTCAAGGGAGCCTGAATATAAAAGAAAGTCCAATTGGTCGCACACTGCTTGTCCTACCAGCGTGTTGCCCCAAAGCATTGTGGTCCATGAAGTAAGCATCAGCGGGTGCGCCTCTGCCAGAGTCTTGAGCAAAAATCATTGTCGCGTTGGCCATCCCTGGACATGTGTTTCGAGGTTGTTACCTCTCGTCAGCAGGGAATAGGCATATATGTAGGGGTGCTGCGTAGGCTGCCAAAAAATATTCTCAGGTCCGGTACCGCTCGTGGCACGCAGGTGCGTAACCAGGGCTCGTCAGCCCCACCAGCTCAAGGGAGCCTGAATATAAAAGAAAGTCCAATTGGTCGCACACTGCTTGTCCTACCAGCGTGTTGCCCCAAAGCTTTGTGGTCCATGAAGTAAGCATCAGCAGGTGCGCCTTTGCCAGAGTCTTAAGCAAAAATCACTGTCGCGTTGGCCATCCCTGGACACGTGTTTCGAGGTTGTTACCTCTCGTCAGCAGGGAATAGGCATATATGTAGGGGTGCTGCGTAGGCTGCCAAAAAATATTCTCAGGTCGGTACCGCTCATGGCACGCAGGTGCGTAACCAGGGCTCGTCATCCCCACCAGCTCAAGGGAGCCTGAATATAAAAGAAAGTTCAATTGGTCGCACACTGCTTGTCCTAGCAGCGTGTTGCCCCAAAGCATTGTGGTCCATGAAGTAAGCATCAGCGGGTGCGCCTCTGCCAGAGTCTTGAGCAAAAATCACTGTCGCGTTGGCCATCCCTGGACATGTGTTTTGGGGTTGTTACCTCTCGTCCGCAGGGAATCGGCATACATGTAGGGGTGCTGCGTAGGCTGCCAAAAAATATTCTCAGGTCCGCTACCGCTTGTGGCACGCAGGTGCGTAACCAGGGCTCGTCAGCCCCACCAGCTCAAGGGAGCCTGAATATAAAAGAAAGTCCAATTGGTCGCACACTGCTTGTCCTACCAGCGTGTTGCCCCAAAGCATTGTGGTCCATGAAGTAAGCATCAGCGGGTGCGCCTCTGCCAGAGTCTTGAGCAAAAATCATTGTCGCGTTGGCCATCCCTGGACATGTGTTTCGAGGTTGTTACCTCTCGTCAGCAGGGAATAGGCATATATGTAGGGGTGCTGCGTAGGCTGCCAAAAAATATTCTCAGGTCCGGTACCGCTCGTGGCACGCAGGTGCGTAACCAGGGCTCATCAGCCCCACCAGCTCAAGGGAGCCTGAATATAAAAGAAAGTCCAATTGGTCGCACACTGCTTGTCCTACCAGCGTGTTGCCCCAAAGCATTGTGGTCCATGAAGTAAGCATCAGCGGGTGCGCCTCTGCCAGAGTCTTGAGCAAAAATCACTGTCGCGTTGGCCATCCCTGGACATGTGTTTCGAGGTTGTTACCTCTCGTCAGCAGGGAATAGGCATATATGTAGGGGTGCTGCGTAGGCTGCCAAGAAATATTCTCAGGTCCGGTACCGCTCGTGGCACGCAGTTGCGTAACCAGGGCTCGTCAGCCCCACCAGCTCAAGGGAGCCTGAATATAAAAGAAAGTCCAATTGGTCGCACACTGCTTGTCCTAGCAGCGTGTTGCCCCAAAGCATTGTGGTCCATGAAGTAAGCATCAGCGGGTGCGCCTCTGCCAGAGTCTTGAGCAAAAATCACTGTCGCGTTGGCCATCCCTGGACATGTGTTTTGAGGTTGTTACCTCTCGTCCGCAGGGAATCGGCATACATGTAGGGGTGCTGCGTAGGCTGCCAAAAAATATTCTCAGGTCCGCTACCGCTCGTGGCACGCAGGTGCGTAACCAGGGCTCGTCAGCCCCACCAGCTCAAGGGAGCCTGAATATAAAAGAAAGTCCAATTGGTCGCACACTGCTAGTCCTATCAGCGTGTTGCCCCAAAGCATTGTGGTCCATGAAGTAAGCATCAGCGGGTGCGCCTCTGCCAGAGTCTTGAGCAAAAATCACTGTCGCGTTGGCCATCCCTGGACACGTGTTTCGAGGTTGTTACCTCTCGTCAGCAGGGAATAGGCATATATGTAGGGGTGCTGCGTAGGCTGCCAACAAATATTCTCAGGTCCGGTACCGCTCGTGGCACGCAGGTGCGTAACCAGGGCTCGTCAGCCCCACCAGCTCAAGGGAGCCTGAATATAAAAGAAAGTCTAATTGGTCGCACACTGCTTGTCCTACCAGCGTGTTGCCCCAAAGCATTGTGGTCCATGAAGTAAGCATCAGCGGGTGCGCCTCTGCCAGAGTCTTGAGCAAAAATCACTGTCGCGTTGGCCATCCCTGGACACGTGTTTCGAGGTTGTTACCTCTCGTCAGCAGGGAATAGGCATATATGTAGGGGTGCTGCGTAGGCTGCCAAAAAATATTCTCAGGTCCGGTACCGCTCGTGGCACGCAGGTGCGTAACCAGGGCTCGTCAGCCCCACCAGCTCAAGGGAGCCTGAATATAAAAGAAAGTCCAATTGGTCGCACACTGCTTGTCCTACCAGCGTGTTGCCCCAAAGCATTGTGGTCCATGAAGTAAGCATCAGCGGGTGCGCCTCTGTCAGAGTCTTGAGCAAAAATCACTACTGTGTTGGCCATCCCTGGACACGTGTTTCGAGGTTGTTACCTCTCGTCTGCAGGGAATAGGCATATATGTAGGGGTGCTGCGTAGGCTGCCAAAAAATATTCTCAGGTCCGGTACCGCTCGTGGCACGCAGGTGCGTAACCAGGGCTCGTCAGCCCCACCAGCTCAGGGGAGCCTGAATATAAAAGAAAGTCCAATTGGTCGCACACTGCTTGTCCTACCAGCGTGTTGCCCCAAAGCATTGCGGTCCATGAAGTAAGCATCAGCGGGTGCGCCTCTGCCAGAGTCTTGAGAAAAAATCACTGTCGCGTTGGCCATCCCTGGACACGTGTTTCGAGGTTGTTACCTCTCGTCAGCAGGGAATAGGCATATATGTAGGGGTGCTGCGTATGCTGCCAAAAAATATTCTCAGGTCCGGTACCGCTCGTGGCACGCAGGTGCGTAATCAGGGCTCGTCAGCCCCACCAGCTCAAGGGAGCCTGAATATAAAAGAAAGTCCAATTGGTCGCACACTGCTTGTCCTACCAGCGTGTTGCCCCAAAGCATTGTGGTCCATGAAGTAAGCATCAGCAGGTGCGCCTCTGCCAGAGTCTTGAGCAAAAATCACTGTCGCGTTGGCCATCCTTGACACGTGTTTCGAGGTTGTTACCTCTCGTCAGCAGGGAATAGGCATATATGTAGGGGTGCTGCGTAGGCTGCCAAAAAATATTCTCAGGTCCGGTACCGCTCGTGGCACGCAGGTGCGTAACCAGGGCTCGTCAGCCCCACCAGCTCAAGGGAGCCTGAATATAAAAGAAAGTCCAATTGGTCGCACACTGCTTGTCCTACCAGCGTGTTGCCCCAAAGCATTGTGCTCCATGAAGTAAGCATCAGCGGGTGCGCCTCTGCCAGACTCTTGAGCAAAAATCACTGTCGCGTTGGCCATCCCTGGACACGTGTTTCGAGGTTGTTACCTCTTGTCAGCAGGGAATAGGCATATATGTTGGGGTGCTGCGTAGGCTGCCAAAATATATTCTCAGGTCCGGTACCGCTCGTGGCACGCAGGTGCGTAACCAGGGCTCGTCAGCCCCACCAGCTCAAGGGAGCCTGAATATAAAAGAAAGTCCAATTGGTCGCACACTGCTTGTCCTACCAGCGTGTTGCCCCAAAGCATTGTGGTCCATGAAGTAAGCATCAGCGGGTGCGCCTCTGCCAGAGTCTTGAGCAAAAATCACTGTCGCATTGGCCATCCTTGACACGTGTTTCGAGGTTGTTTCCTCTCGTCAGCAGGGAATAGGCATATATGTAGGGGTGCTGCGTAGGCTGCCAAAAAATATTCTCAGGTCCGCTCGTGGCACGCAGGTGCGTAACCAGGGCTCGTCAGCCCCACCAGCTCAAGGGAGCCTGAATATAAAAGAAAGTCCAATTGGTCGCACACTGCTTGTCCTACCAGCGTGCTGCCCCAAAGCATTGTGGTCCATGAAGTAAGCATCAGCGGGTGCGTCTCTGCCAGAGTCTTGAGCAAAAATCAATGTCGCGTTGGTCATCCCTGGACACGTGTTTCGAGGTTGTTACCTCTCGTCAGCAGGGAATAGGCATATATGTAGGGCCGCTGCCTAGGCTGCCAAAAAACTATTCTCAGGTCCGGTACCGCTCGTGGCACGCAGGTGCGTAACCAGGGCTCATCAGCCCCACCAGCTCAAGGGAGCCTGAATATAAAAGAAAGTCCAATTGGTCGCACACTGCTTGTCCTACCAGCGTGTTGCCCCAAAGCATTGTGGTCCATGAAGTAAGCATCAGCGGGTGCGCCTCTGCCAGAGTCTTGAGCAAAAATCACTGTCGCGTTGGCCATCCCTGGACATGTGTTTCGAGGTTGTTACCTCTCGTCAGCAGGGAATAGGCATATATGTAGGGGTGCTGCGTAGGCTGCCAAGAAATATTCTCAGGTCCGGTACCGCTCGTGGCACGCAGTTGCGTAACCAGGGCTCGTCAGCCCCACCAGCTCAAGGGAGCCTGAATATAAAAGAAAGTCCAATTGGTCGCACACTGCTTGTCCTAGCAGCGTGTTGCCCCAAAGCATTGTGGTCCATGAAGTAAGCATCAGCGGGTGCGCCTCTGCCAGAGTCTTGAGCAAAAATCACTGTCGCGTTGGCCATCCCTGGACATGTGTTTTGAGGTTGTTACCTCTCGTCCGCAGGGAATCGGCATACATGTAGGGGTGCTGCGTAGGCTGCCAAAAAATATTCTCAGGTCCGCTACCGCTCGTGGCACGCAGGTGCGTAACCAGGGCTCGTCAGCCCCACCAGCTCAAGGGAGCCTGAATATAAAAGAAAGTCCAATTGGTCGCACACTGCTAGTCCTATCAGCGTGTTGCCCCAAAGCATTGTGGTCCATGAAGTAAGCATCAGCGGGTGCGCCTCTGCCAGAGTCTTGAGCAAAAATCACTGTCGCGTTGGCCATCCCTGGACACGTGTTTCGAGGTTGTTACCTCTCGTCAGCAGGGAATAGGCATATATGTAGGGGTGCTGCGTAGGCTGCCAACAAATATTCTCAGGTCCGGTACCGCTCGTGGCACGCAGGTGCGTAACCAGGGCTCGTCAGCCCCACCAGCTCAAGGGAGCCTGAATATAAAAGAAAGTCTAATTGGTCGCACACTGCTTGTCCTACCAGCGTGTTGCCCCAAAGCATTGTGGTCCATGAAGTAAGCATCAGCGGGTGCGCCTCTGCCAGAGTCTTGAGCAAAAATCACTGTCGCGTTGGCCATCCCTGGACACGTGTTTCGAGGTTGTTACCTCTCGTCAGCAGGGAATAGGCATATATGTAGGGGTGCTGCGTAGGCTGCCAAAAAATATTCTCAGGTCCGGTACCGCTCGTGGCACGCAGGTGCGTAACCAGGGCTCGTCAGCCCCACCAGCTCAAGGGAGCCTGAATATAAAAGAAAGTCCAATTGGTCGCACACTGCTTGTCCTACCAGCGTGTTGCCCCAAAGCATTGTGGTCCATGAAGTAAGCATCAGCGGGTGCGCCTCTGCCAGAGTCTTGAGCAAAAATCACTACTGTGTTGGCCATCCCTGGACACGTGTTTCGAGGTTGTTACCTCTCGTCTGCAGGGAATAGGCATATATGTAGGGGTGCTGCGTAGGCTGCCAAAAAATATTCTCAGGTCCGGTACCGCTCGTGGCACGCAGGTGCGTAACCAGGGCTCGTCAGCCCCACCAGCTCAGGGGAGCCTGAATATAAAAGAAAGTCCAATTGGTCGCACACTGCTTGTCCTACCAGCGTGTTGCCCCAAAGCATTGCGGTCCATGAAGTAAGCATCAGCGGGTGCGCCTCTGCCAGAGTCTTGAGAAAAAATCACTGTCGCGTTGGCCATCCCTGGACACGTGTTTCGAGGTTGTTACCTCTCGTCAGCAGGGAATAGGCATATATGTAGGGGTGCTGCGTATGCTGCCAAAAAATATTCTCAGGTCCGGTACCGCTCGTGGCACGCAGGTGCGTAATCAGGGCTCGTCAGCCCCACCAGCTCAAGGGAGCCTGAATATAAAAGAAAGTCCAATTGGTCGCACACTGCTTGTCCTACCAGCGTGTTGCCCCAAAGCATTGTGGTCCATGAAGTAAGCATCAGCAGGTGCGCCTCTGCCAGAGTCTTGAGCAAAAATCACTGTCGCGTTGGCCATCCTTGACACGTGTTTCGAGGTTGTTACCTCTCGTCAGCAGGGAATAGGCATATATGTAGGGGTGCTGCGTAGGCTGCCAAAAAATATTCTCAGGTCCGGTACCGCTCGTGGCACGCAGGTGCGTAACCAGGGCTCGTCAGCCCCACCAGCTCAAGGGAGCCTGAATATAAAAGAAAGTCCAATTGGTCGCACACTGCTTGTCCTACCAGCGTGTTGCCCCAAAGCATTGTGCTCCATGAAGTAAGCATCAGCGGGTGCGCCTCTGCCAGACTCTTGAGCAAAAATCACTGTCGCGTTGGCCATCCCTGGACACGTGTTTCGAGGTTGTTACCTCTTGTCAGCAGGGAATAGGCATATATGTTGGGGTGCTGCGTAGGCTGCCAAAATATATTCTCAGGTCCGGTACCGCTCGTGGCACGCAGGTGCGTAACCAGGGCTCGTCAGCCCCACCAGCTCAAGGGAGCCTGAATATAAAAGAAAGTCCAATTGGTCGCACACTGCTTGTCCTACCAGCGTGTTACCCCAAAGCATTGTGGTCCATGAAGTAAGCATCAGCGGGTGCGCCTCTGCCAGAGTCTTGAGCAAAAATCACTGTCGCATTGGCCATCCTTGACACGTGTTTCGAGGTTGTTTCCTCTCGTCAGCAGGGAATAGGCATATATGTAGGGGTGCTGCGTAGGCTGCCAAAAAATATTCTCAGGTCCGCTCGTGGCACGCAGGTGCGTAACCAGGGCTCGTCAGCCCCACCAGCTCAAGGGAGCCTGAATATAAAAGAAAGTCCAATTGGTCGCACACTGCTTGTCCTACCAGCGTGCTGCCCCAAAGCATTGTGGTCCATGAAGTAAGCATCAGCGGGTGCGTCTCTGCCAGAGTCTTGAGCAAAAATCAATGTCGCGTTGGTCATCCCTGGACACGTGTTTCGAGGTTGTTACCTCTCGTCAGCAGGGAATAGGCATATATGTAGGGCCGCTGCCTAGGCTGCCAAAAAATATTGTCAGGTCCGGTACCGCTCGTGGCACGCAGGTGCGTAACCAGGGCTCGTCAGCCCCACCAGCTCAAGGGAGCCTGAATATAAAAGAAAGTCCAATTGGTCGCACACTGCTTGTCCTACCAGCGTGTTGCCCCAAAGCATTGTGCTCCATGAAGTAAGCATCAGCGGGTGCGCCTCTGCCAGAGTCTTGAGCAAAAATCACTGTCGCGTTGGCCATCCCTGGACATGTGTTTCGAGGTTGTTACCTCTCGTCAGCAGGGAATAGGCATATATGTAGGGGTGCTGCGTAGGCTGCCAAAAAATATTCGCAGGTCCGGTACCGCTCGTGGCACGCAGGTGCGTAACCAGGGCTCATCAGCCCCACCTGCTCAAGGGAGCCTGAATATAAAAGAAAGTCCAATTGGTCGCACACTGCTTGTCCTACCAGCGTGTTGCCCCAAAGCATTGTGGTCCATGAAGTAAGCATCAGCGGGTGCGCCTCTGCCAGAGTCTTGAGCAAAAATCACTGTCGTGTTGGCCATCCCTGGACACGTGTTTCGAGGTTGTTACCTCTCGTCAGCAGGGAATAGGCATATATGTAGGGGTGCTGCGTAGGCTGCCAAAATATATTCTCAGGTCCAGTACCGCTCGTGGCACGCAGGTGCGTAACCAGGGCTCGTCAGCCCCACCAGCTCAAGGGAGCCTGCATATAAAAGAAAGTCCGATTGGTCGCACACTGCTAGTCCTATCAGCGTGTTGCCCCAAAGCATTGTGGTCCATGAAATAAGCATCAGCGGGTGCGCCTCTGCCAGAGTCTTGAGCAAAAATCACTGTCGCGTTGGCCATCGCTGGACACGTGTTTCGAGGTTGTTACCTCTCATCAGCAGGAAATAGGCATATATGTAGGGGTGCTGCGTAGGCTGCCAAAAAATATTCTCAGGTCCGGTACCGCTCGTGGCACGCAGGTGCGTAACCAGGGCTCGTCATCCCCACCAGCTCAAGGGAGCCTGAATATAAAAGAAAGTCCAATTGGTCGCACACTGCTTGTCCTACCACCGTGTTGCCCCAAAGCATTGTGGTCCATGAAGTAAGCATCAGCGGGTGCGCCTCTGCCAGAGTCTTGAGCAAAAATCACTGTTGCGTTGGCCTTCCCTGGACACGTGTTTCGAGGTTGTTACCTCTCGTCAGCAGGGAATAGGCATATATGTAGGGGTGCTGCGTAGGCTGCCAAAAAATATTCTCAGGTCCGGTACCGCTCGTGGCACGCAGGTGCGTAACCAGGGCTCGTCAGCCCCACCAGCTCAAGGGAGCCTGAATATAAAAGAAAGCCCAATTGGTCGCACACTGCTTGTCCTACCAGCGTGTTGCCCCAAAGCATTGTGGTCCATGAAGTAAGCATCAGCGGGTGCGTCTCTGCCAGAGTCTTGAGCAAAAATCACTGGCGCGTTGGCCATCCCTGGACACGTGTTTCGAGGTTGTTACCTCTCGTCAGCAGGGAATAGGCATATATGTAGGGGTGCTGCGTAGGCTGCCAAAAAATATTCTCAGGTCCGGTACCGCTCGTGGCACGCAGGTGCGTAACCAGGGCTCGTCAGCCCCACCAGCTCAAGGGAGCCTGAATATAAAAGAAAGTCCAATTGGTCGCACACTGCTTGTCCTACCAGCGTGTTGCCCCAAAGCATTGTGCTCCATGAAGTAAGCATCAGCGGGTGCGCCTCTGCCAGAGTCTTGAACAAAAATCACTGTCGCGTTGGCCATCCCTGGACATGTGTTTCGAGGTTGTTACCTCTCGTCAGCAGGGAATAGGCATATATGTAGGGGTGCTGCGTAGGCTGCCAAAAAATATTCGCAGGTCCGGTACCGCTCGTGGCACGTAGGTGCGTAACCAGGGCTCATCAGCCCCACCAGCTCAAGGGAGCCTGAATATAAAAGAAAGTCCAATTGGTCGCATACTGCTTGTCCTACCAGCGTGTTGCCCCAAAGCATTGTGGTCCATGGAGTAAGCATCAGCGGGTGCGCCTCTGCCAGAGTCTTGAGCAAAAATCACTGTCGTGTTGGCCATCCCTGGACACGTGTTTGGAGGTTGTTACCTCTCGTCAGCAGGGAATAGGCATATATGTAGGGGTGCTGCGTAGGCTGCCAAAAAATATTCTCAGGTCCGGTACCGCTCGTGGCACGCAGGTGCGTAACCAGGGCTCGTCAGCCCCACCAGCTCAAGGGAGCCTGAATATAAAAGAAAGTCCAATTGGTCGCACACTGCTTGTCCTACCAGCGTGTTGCCCCAAAGCATTGTGGTCCATGAAGTAAGCATCAGCGGGTGCGTCTCTGCCAGAGTCTTGAGCAAAAATCAATGTCGCGTTGGCCATCCTTGACACGTGTTTCGAGGTTGTTACCTCTCATCAGCTGGGAATAGGCATATATGTAGGGGTGCTGCGTAGGCTGCCAAAAAATATTCTCAGGTCCGGTACCGCTCGTGGCACGTAGGTGCGTAACCAGGGCTCATCAGCCCCACCAGCTCAAGGGAGCCTGAATATAAAAGAAAGTCCAATTGGTCGCATACTGCTTGTCCTACCAGCGTGTTGCCCCAAAGCATTGTGGTCCATGGAGTAAGCATCAGCGGGTGCGCCTCTGCCAGAGTCTTGAGCAAAAATCACTGTCGTGTTGGCCATCCCTGGACACGTGTTTGGAGGTTGTTACCTCTCGTCAGCAGGGAATAGGCATATATGTAGGGGTGCTGCGTAGGCTGCCAAAAAATATTCTCAGGTCCGGTACCGCTCGTGGCACGCAGGTGCGTAACCAGGGCTCGTCAGCCCCACCAGCTCAAGGGAGCCTGAATATAAAAGAAAGTCCAATTGGTCGCACACTGCTTGTCCTACCAGCGTGTTGCCCCAAAGCATTGTGGTCCATGAAGTAAGCATCAGCGGGTGCGTCTCTGCCAGAGTCTTGAGCAAAAATCAATGTCGCGTTGGCCATCCTTGACACGTGTTTCGAGGTTGTTACCTCTCATCAGCTGGGAATAGGCATATATGTAGGGGTGCTGCGTAGGCTGCCAAAAAATATTCTCAGGTCCGGTACCGCTCGTGGCACGCAGGTGCGTAACCAGGGCTCATCAGCCCCACCAGCTCAAGGGAGCCTGAATATAAAAGAAAGTCCAATTGGTCGCACACTGCTTGTCCTACCAGCGTGTTGCCCCAAAGCATTGTGGTCCATGAAGTAAGCATCAGCGGGTGCGCCTCTGCCAGAGTCTTGAGCAAAAATCACTGTCGCGTTGGCCATCCCTGGACATGTGTTTCGAGGTTGTTACCTCTCGTCAGCAGGGAATAGGCATATATGTAGGGGTGCTGCGTAGGCTGCCAAGAAATATTCTCAGGTCCGGTACCGCTCGTGGCACGCAGTTGCGTAACCAGGGCTCGTCAGCCCCACCAGCTCAAGGGAGCCTGAATATAAAAGGAAGTCCAATTGGTCGCACACTGCTTGTCCTACCAGCGTGTTGCCCCAAAGCATTGTGGTCCATGAAGTACGCAACAGCTGGTGCGCCTCTGCCAGAGTCTTGAGCAAAAATCACTGTCGCGTTGGCCATCCCATGACACGTGTTTCGAGGTTTTTACCTCTCGTCAGCAGGGAATAGGCATATATGTAGGGGTGCTGCGTAGGCTGCCAAAAAATATTCTCAGGTCCGGTACCGCTCATGGCACGCAGGTGCGTAACCATGGCTCGTCAGCCCCACCAGCTCAAGGGAGCCTGAATATAAAAGAAAGTCCAATTGGTCGCACACTGCTTGTCCTAGCAGCGTGTTGCCCCAAAGCATTGTGGTCCATGAAGTAAGCATCAGCGGGTGCGCCTCTGCCAGAGTCTTGAGCAAAAATCACTGTCGTGTTGGCCATCCCTGGACATGTGTTTTGAGGTTGTTACCTCTCGTCCGCAGGGAATCGGCATACATGTAGGGGTGCTGCGTAGGCTGCCAAAAAATATTCTCAGGTCCGCTACCGCTCGTGGCACGCAGGTGCGTAACCAGGGCTCGTCAGCCCCACCAGCTCAAGGGAGCCTGAATATAAAAGAAAGTCCAATTGGTCGCACACTGCTAGTCCTATCAGCGTGTTGCCCCAAAGCATTGTGGTCCATGAAGTAAGCATCAGCGGGTGCGCCTCTGCCAGAGTCTTGAGCAAAAATCACTGTCGCGTTGGCCATCCCTGGACACGTGTTTCGAGGTTGTTACCTCTCGTCAGCAGGGAATAGGCATATATGTAGGGGTGCTGCGTAGGCTGCCAACAAATATTCTCAGGTCCGGTACCGCTCGTGGCACGCAGGTGCGTAACCAGGGCTCGTCAGCCCCACCAGCTCAAGGGAGCCTGAATATAAAAGAAAGTCCACTTGGTCGCACACTGCTTGTCCTACCAGCGTGTTGCCCCAAAGCATTGTGGTCCATGAAGTAAGCATCAGCGGGTGCGCCTCTGCCAGAGTCTTGAGCAAAAATCACTGCTGTGTTGGCCATCCCTGGACACGTGTTTCGAGGTTGTTACCTCTCGTCTGCAGGGAATAGGCATATATGTAGGGGTGCTGCGTAGGCTGCCAAAAAATATTCTCAGGTCCGGTACCGCTCGTGGCACGCAGGTGCGTAACCAGGGCTCGTCAGCCCCACCAGCTCAGGGGAGCCTGAATATAATAGAAAGTCCAATTGGTCGCACACTGCTTGTCCTACCAGCGTGTTGCCCCAAAGCATTGCGGTCCATGAAGTAAGCATCAGCGGGTGCGCCTCTGCCAGAGTCTTGAGAAAAAATCATTGTCGCGTTGGCCATCCCTGGACACGTGTTTCGAGGTTGTTACCTCTCGTCAGCAGGGAATAGGCATATATGTAGGGGTGCTGCGTAGGCTGCCAAAAAATATTCTCAGGTCCGGTACCGCTCGTGGCACGCAGGTGCGTAATCAGGGCTCGTCAGCCCCACCAGCTCAAGGGAGCCTGAATATAAAAGAAAGTCCAATTGGTCGCACACTGCTTGTCCTACAAGCGTGTTGCCCCAAAGCATTGTGGTCCATAAAGTAAGCATCAGCAGGTGCGCCTCTGCCAGAGTCTTGAGCAAAAATCACTGTCGCGTTGGCCATCCTTGACACGTGTTTCGAGGTTGTTACCTCTCGTCAGCAGGGAATAGGCATATATGTAGGGGCGCTGCCTAGGCTGCCAAAAAATATTGTCAGGTCCGGTACCGCTCGTGGCACGCAGGTGCGTAACCAGGGCTCGTCAGCCCCACCAGCTCAAGGGAGCCTGAATATAAAAGAAAGTCCAATTGGTCACACACTGCTTGTCCTACCAGCATGTTGCCCCAAAGCATTGTGCTCCATGAAGTAAGCATCAGCGGGTGCGCCTCTGCCAGAGTCTTGAGCAAAAATCACTGTCGCTTTGGCCATCCCTGGACATGTGTTTCGAGGTTGTTACCTCTCGTCAGCAGGGAATAGGCATATATGTAGGGGTGCTGCGTAGGCTGCCAAAAAATATTCGCAGGTCCGGTACCGCTCGTGGCACGCAGGTGCGTAACCAGGGCTCATCAGCCCCACCTGCTCAAGGGAGCCTGAATATAAAAGAAAGTCCAATTGGTCGCACACTGCTTGTCCTACCAGCGTGTTGCCCCAAAGCATTGTGGTCCATGAAGTAAGCATCAGCGGGTGCGCCTCTGCCAGAGTCTTGAGCAAAAATCACTGTCGTGTTGGCCATCCCTGGACACGTGTTTCGAGGTTGTTACCTCTCGTCAGCAGGGAATAGGCATATATGTAGGGGTGCTGCGTAGGCTGCCAAAATATATTCTCAGGTCCAGTACCGCTCGTGGCACGCAGGTGCGTAACCAGGGCTCGTCAGCCCCACCAGCTCAAGGGAGCCTGAATATACAAGAAAGTCCGATTGGTCGCACACTGCTAGTCCTATCAGCGTGTTGCCCCAAAGCATTGTGGTCCATGAAATAATCATCAGCGGGTGCGCCTCTGCCAGAGTCTTGAGCAAAAATCACTGTCGCGTTGGCCATCCCTGGACACGTGTTTCGAGGTTGTTACCTCTCATCAGCAGGGAATAGGCATATATGTAGGGGTGCTGCGTAGGCTGCCAAAAAATATTCTCAAGTCCGGTACCGCTCGTGGCACGCAGGTGCGTAACCAGGGCTCATCATCCCCACCAGCTCAAGGGAGCCTGAATATAAAAGAAAGTCCAATTGGTCGCACACTGCTTGTCCTACCAGCGTGTTGCCCCAAAGCATTGTGGTCCATGAAGTAAGCATCAGCGGGTGCGCCTCTACCAGAGTCTTGAGCAAAAATCACTGTTGCGTTGGCCTTCCCTGGACACGTGTTTCGAGGTTGTTACCTCTCGTCAGCAGGGAATAGGCATATATGTAGGGGTGCTGCGTAGGCAGCCAAAAAATATTCTCAGGTCCGGTACCGCTCGTGGCACGCAGGTGCGTAACCAGGGCTCGTCAGCCCCACCAGCTCAAGGGAGCCTGAATATAAAAGAAAGCCCAATTGGTCGCACACTGCTTGTCCTACCAACGTGTTGCCCCAAAGCATTGTGGTCCATGAAGTAAGCATCAGCGGGTGCGTCTCTGCCAGAGTCTTGAGCAAAAATCACTGTCGCGTTGGCCATCCCTGGATACATGTTTCGAGGTTGTTACCTCTCGTCAGCAGGGAATAGGCATATATGTAGGGGTGCTGCGTAGGCTGCCAAAAAATATTCTCAGGTCCGGTACCGCTCGTGGCACGCAGGTGCGTAACCAGGGCTCGTCAGCCCCACCAGCTCAAGGGAGCCTGAATATAAAAGAAAGTCCAATTGGTCGCACACTGCTTGTCCTACCAGCGTGTTGCCCCAAAGCATTGTGCTCCACGAAGTAAGCATCAGCGGGTTCGCCTCTGCCAGAGTCTTGAGCAAAAATCACTGTCGCGTTGGCCATCCCTGGACATGTGTTTCGAGGTTGTTACCTCTCGTCAGCAGGGAATAGGCATATATGTAGGGGTGCTGCGTAGGCTGCCAAAAAATATTCGCAGGTCCGGTACCGCTCGTGGCACGTAGGTGCGTAACCAGGGCTCATCAGCCCCACCAGCTCAAGGGAGCCTGAATATAAAAGAAAGTCCAATTGGTCGCATACTGCTTGTCCTACCAGCGTGTTGCCCCAAAGCATTGTGGTCCATGGAGTAAGCATCAGCGGGTGCGCCTCTGCCAGAGTCTTGAGCAAAAATCACTGTCGTGTTGGCCATCCCTGGACACGTGTTTGGAGGTTGTTACCTCTCGTCAGCAGGGAATAGGCATATATGTAGGGGTGCTGCGTAGGCTGCCAAAAAATATTCTCAGGTCCGGTACCGCTCGTGGCACGCAGGTGCGTAACCAGGGCTCGTCAGCCCCACCAGCTCAAGGGAGCCTGAATATAAAAGAAAGTCCAATTGGTCGCACACTGCTTGTCCTACCAGCGTGTTGCCCCAAAGCATTGTAGTCCATGAAGTAAGCATCAGCGGGTGCGTCTCTGCCAGAGTCTTGAGCAAAAATCAATGTTGCGTTGGCCATCCTTGACACGTGTTTCGAGGTTGTTACCTCTCGTCAGCAGGGAATAGGCATATATGTAGGGGTGCTGCGTAGGCTGCCAAAAAATATTCGCAGGTCCGGTACCGCTCGTGGCACGTAGGTGCGTAACCAGGGCTCATCAGCCCCACTAGCTCAAGGGAGCCTGAATATAAAAGAAAGTCCAATTGGTCGCATACTGCTTGTCCTACCAGCGTGTTGCCCCAAAGCATTGTGGTCCATGGAGTAAGCATCAGCGGGTGCGCCTCTGCCAGAGTCTTGAGCAAAAATCACTGTCGTGTTGGCCATCCCTGGACACGTGTTTCGAGGTTGTTACCTCTTGTCAGCAGGGAATAGGCATATATGTAGGGGTGCTGCGTAGGCTGCCAAAATATATTCTCAGGTCCGGTACCGCTCGTGGCACGCAGGTGCGTAACCAGGGCTCGTCAGCCCCACCAGCTCAAGGGAGCCTGAATATAAAAGAAAGTCCAATTGGTAGCACACTGCTTGTCCTACCAGCGTGTTGCCCCAAAGCATTGTGGTCCATGAAGTAAGCATCAGCGGGTGCGCCTCTGCAAGAGTCTTGAGCAAAAATCACTGTCGCATTGGCCATCCTTGACACGTGTTTCGAGGTTGTTTCCTCTCGTCAGCAGGGAATAGGCATATATGTAGGGGTGCTGCGTAGGCTGCCAAAAAATATTCTCAGGTCCGGTACCGCTCGTGGCACGCAGGTGCGTAACCAGGGCTCGTCAGCCCCACCAGCTCAAGGGAGCCTGAATATAAAAGAAAGTCCAATTGGTCGCACACTGCTTGTCCTTCCAGCGTGCTGCCCCAAAGCATTGTGGTCCATGAAGTAAGCATCAGCGGGTGCGTCTCTGCCAGAGTCTTGAGCAAAAATCAATGTCGCGTTGGCCATCCCTGGACACGTGTTTCGAGGTTGTTACCTCTCGTCAGCAGGGAATAGGCATATATGTAGGGGCGCTGCGTAGGCTGCCAAAAAATATTCTCAGGTCCGGTACCGCTCGTGGCACGCAGGTGCGTAACCAGGGCTCGTCAGCCCCACCAGCTCAAGGGAGCCTGAATATAAAAGAAAGTCCAATTGGTCGCACACTGCTTGTCCTACCAGCGTGTTGCCCCAAAGCATTGTGCTCCATGAAGTAAGCATCAGCGGGTGCGCCTCTGCCAGAGTCTTGAGCAAAAATCACTGTCGCGTTGGCCATCCCTGGACATGTGTTTCGAGGTTGTTACCTCTCGTCAGCAGGGAATAGGCATATATGTAGGGGTGCTGCGTAGGCTGCCAAAAAATATTCTCAGGTCCGGTACCGCTCGTGGCACGCAGGTGCGTAACCAGGGCTCGTCAGCCCCATCAGCTCAAGGGAGCCTGAATATAAAAGAAAGTCCAATTGGTCGCACACTGCTTGTCCTACCAGCGTGTTGCCCCAAAGCATTGTGGTCCATGAAGTAAGCATCAGCGGGTGCGCCTCTGCCAGAATCTTGAGCAAAAATCACTGTCGCGTTGGCCATCCCTGGACACGTGTTTCGAGGTTGTTACCTCTTGTCAGCAGGGAATAGGCATATATGTAGGGGTGCTGCGTAGGCTGGCAAAATATATTCTCAGGTCCGGTACCGCTCGTGGCACGCAGGTGCGTAACCAGGGCTCGTCAGCCCCACCAGCTCAAGGGAGCCTGAATATAAAAGAAAGTCCAATTGGTCGCACACTGCTTGTCCTACCAGCGTGTTGCCCCAAAGCATTGTGGTCCATGAAGTAAGCATCAGCGGGTGCGCCTCTGCAAGAGTCTTGAGCAAAAATCACTGTCGCATTGGCCATCCTTGACACGTGTTTCGAGGTTGTTTCCTCTCGTCAGCAGGGAATAGGCATATATGTAGGGGTGCTGCGTAGGCTGCCAAAAAATATTCTCAGGTCCGGTACCGCTCGTGGCACGCAGGTGCGTAACCAGGGCTCGTCAGCCCCACCAGCTCAAGGGAGCCTGAATATAAAAGAAAGTCCAATTGGTCGCACACTGCTTGTCCTTCCAGCGTGCTGCCCCAAAGCATTGTGGTCCATGAAGTAAGCATCAGCGGGTGCGTCTCTGCCAGAGTCTTGAGCAAAAATCAATGTCGCGTTGGCCATCCCTGGACACGTGTTTCGAGGTTGTTACCTCTCGTCAGCAGGGAATAGGCATATATGTAGGGGCGCTGCGTAGGCTGCCAAAAAATATTCTCAGGTCCGGTACCGCTCGTGGCACGCAGGTGCGTAACCAGGGCTCGTCAGCCCCACCAGCTCAAGGGAGCCTGAATATAAAAGAAAGTCCAATTGGTCGCACACTGCTTGTCCTACCAGCGTGTTGCCCCAAAGCATTGTGCTCCATGAAGTAAGCATCAGCGGGTGCGCCTCTGCCAGAGTCTTGAGCAAAAATCACTGTCGCGTTGGCCATCCCTGGACATGTGTTTCGAGGTTGTTACCTCTCGTCAGCAGGGAATAGGCATATATGTAGGGGTGCTGCGTAGGCTGCCAAAAAATATTCTCAGGTCCGGTACCGCTTGTGGCACGCAGGTGCGTAACCAGGGCTCGTCAGCCCCATCAGCTCAAGGGAGCCTGAATATAAAAGAAAGTCCAATTGGTCGCACACTGCTTGTCCTACCAGCGTGTTGCCCCAAAGCATTGTGGTCCATGAAGTAAGCATCAGCGGGTGCGCCTCTGCCAGAATCTTGAGCAAAAATCACTGTCGCGTTGGCCATCCCTGGACACGTGTTTCGAGGTTGTTACCTCTCGTCAGCAGGGAATAGGCATATATGTAGGGGTGCTGCGTAGGCTGCAAAAAAATATTCTCAGGTCCGGTACCACTCGTGGCACGCAGGTGCGTAACCAGGGCTTGTCAGCCCCACCAGCTCAAGGGAGCCTGAATATAAAAGAAAGCCCAATTGGTCGCACACTGCTTGTCCTACCAGCGTGTTACCCTAAAGCATTGTGGTCCATGAAGTAAGCATCAGCAGGTGCGCCTCTGCCAGAGTCTTGAGCAAAAATCACTGTCGCGTTGGCCATCCCTGGACACGTGTTTCGAGGTTGTTACCTCTCGTCAGCAGGGAATAGGCATATATGTAGGGGTGCTGCCTAGGCTGCCAAAAAATATTCTCAGGTCCGGTACCGCTCGTGGCACGCAGGTGCGTAACCAGGGCTTGTCAGCCCCACCAGCTCAAGGGAGCCTGAATATAAAAGAAAGTCCAATTGGTCGCACACTGCTTGTCCTACCAGCGTGTTGCCCCAAAGCATTGTGGTCCATGAAGTAAGCATCAGCGGGTGCGCCTCTGCCAGAGTCTTGAGCAAAAATCACTGTCGCGTTGGCCATCCCTGGAAACGTGTTTCGAGGTTGTTACCTCTCGTCAGCAGGGAATAGGCATATATGTAGGGGTGCTGCGTAGGCTGCCAAAAAATATTCTCAGGTCCGGTACCGCTCGTGGCACGCAGGTGCGTAACCAGGGCTCGTCAGCCCCACCAGCTCAAGGGATCCTGAATATAAAAGAAAGTCCAATTGGTCGCACACTGCTTGTCCTACCAGCGTGTTGTCCCAAAGCATTGTGGTCCATGAAGTAAGCATCAGCGGGTGCGCCTCTGCCAGAGTCTTGAGCAAAAATCACTGTCGCGTTGGCCATCCCTGGACACGTGTTTCGAGGTTGTTACCTCTCGTCAGCAGGGAATAGGCATATACGTAGGGGTGCTGCGTAGGCTGCCAAAAAATATTCTCAGGTCCGGTACCGCTCGAGGCACTCAGGTGCGTAACCAGGGCTCGTCAGCCCCACCAGCTCAAGGGAGCCTGAATATAAAAGAAAGTCCAATTGGTCGCACACTGCTTGTCCTACCAGCGTGTTGCCCCAAAGCATTGTGGTCCATGAAGTAAGCATCAGCGGTTGCGCCTTTGCCAGAGTCTTGAGCAAAAATCACTGTTGCGTTGGCCATCCCTGGACACGTGTTTCGAGGTTGTTACCTCTCGTCAGCAGGGAATAGGCATATATGTAGGGGTGCTGCGTAGGCTGCCAAAATATATTCTCAGGTCCAGTAACGCTCGTGGCACGCAGGTGCGTAACCAGGGCTCGTCAGCCCCACCAGCTCAAGGGAGCCTGAATATAAAAGAAAGTCCGATTGGTCGCACACTGCTAGTCCTATCAGCGTGTTGCCCCAAAGCATTGTGGTCCATGAAATAATCATCAGCGGGTGCGCCTCTGCCAGAGTCTTGAGCAAAAATCACTGTCGCGTTGGCCATCCCTGGACACGTGTTTCGAGGTTGTTACCTCTCATCAGCAGGGAATAGGCATATATGTAGGGGTGCTGCGTAGGCTGCCAAAAAATATTCTCAAGTCCGGTACCGCTCGTGGCACGCAGGTGCGTAACCAGGGCTCGTCATCCCCACCAGCTCAAGGGAGCCTGAATATAAAAGAAAGTCCAATTGGTCGCACACTGCTTGTCCTACCAGCGTGTTGCCCCAAAGCATTGTGGTCCATGAAGTAAGCATCAGCGGGTGCGCCTCTGCCAGAGTCTTGAGCAAAAATCACTGTTGCGTTGGCCTTCCCTGGACACGTGTTTCGAGGTTGTTACCTCTCGTCAGCAGGGAATAGGCATATATGTAGGGGTGCTGCGTAGGCTGCCAAAAAATATTCTCAGGTCCGGTACCGCTCGTGGCACGCAGGTGCGTAACCAGGGCTCGTCAGCCCCACCAGCTCAAGGGAGCCTGAATATAAAAGAAAGCCCAATTGGTCGCACACTGCTTGTCCTACCAGCGTGTTGCCCCAAAGCATTGTGGTCCATGAAGTAAGCATCAGCGGGTGCGTCTCTGCCAGAGTCTTGAGCAAAAATCACTGTCGCGTTGGCCATCCCTGGATACGTGTTTCGAGGTTGTTACCTCTCGTCAGCAGGGAATAGGCATATATGTAGGGGTGCTGCGTAGGCTGCCAAAAAATATTCTCAGGTCCGGTACCGCTCGTGGCACGCAGGTGCGTAACCAGGGCTCGTCAGCCCCACCAGCTCAAGGGAGCCTGAATATAAAAGAAAGTCCAATTGGTCGCACACTGCTTGTCCTACCAGCGTGTTGCCCCAAAGCATTGTGCTCCATGAAGTAAGCATCAGCGGGTTCGCCTCTGCCAGAGTCTTGAGCAAAAATCACTGTCGCATTGGCCATCCCTGGACATGTGTTTCGAGGTTGTTACCTCTCGTCAGCAGGGAATAGGCATATATGTAGGGGTGCTGCGTAGGCTGCCAAAAAATATTCGCAGGTCCGGTACCGCTCGTGGCACGTAGGTGCGTAACCAGGGCTCATCAGCCCCACCAGCTCAAGGGAGCCTGAATATAAAAGAAAGTCCAATTGGTCGCATACTGCTTGTCCTACCAGCGTGTTGCCCCAAAGCATTGTGGTCCATGGAGTAAGCATCAGCGGGTGCGCCTCTGCCAGAGTCTTGAGCAAAAATCACTGTCGTGTTGGCCATCCCTGGACACGTGTTTGGAGGTTGTTACCTCTCGTCAGCAGGGAATAGGCATATATGTAGGGGTGCTGCGTAGGCTGCCAAAAAATATTCTCAGGTCCGGTACCGCTCGTGGCACGCAGGTGCGTAACCAGGGCTCGTCAGCCCCACCAGCTCAAGGGAGCCTGAATATAAAAGAAAGTCCAATTGGTCGCACACTGCTTGTCCTACCAGCGTGTTGCCCCAAAGCATTGTGGTCCATGAAGTAAGCATCAGCGGGTGCGCCTCTGCCAGAATCTTGAGCAAAAATCACTGTCGCGTTGGCCATCCCTGGACACGTGCTTCGAGGTTGTTACCTCTTGTCAGCAGGGAATAGGCATATATGTAGGGGTGCTGCGTAGGCTGCCAAAATATATTCTCAGGTCCGGTACCGCTCGTGGCACGCAGGTGCGTAACCAGGGCTCGTCAGCCCCACCAGCTCAAGGGAGCCTGAATATAAAAGAAAGTCCAATTGGTCGCACACTGCTTGTCCTACCAGCGTGTTGCCCCAAAGCATTGTGGTCCATGAAGTAAGCATCAGCGGGTGCGCCTCTGCAAGAGTCTTGAGCAAAAATCACTGTCGCATTGGCCATCCTTGACACGTGTTTCGAGGTTGTTTCCTCTCGTCAGCAGGGAATAGGCATATAAGTAGGGGTGCTGCGTAGGCTGCCAAAAAATATTCTCAGGTCCGGTACCGCTCGTGGCACGCAGGTGCGTAACCAGGGCTCGTCAGCCCCACCAGCTCAAGGGAGCCTGAATATAAAAGAAAGTCCAATTGGTCGCACACTGCTTGTCCTTCCAGCGTGCTGCCCCAAAGCATTGTGGTCCATGAAGTAAGCATCAGCGGGTGCGTCTCTGCCAGAGTCTTGAGCAAAAATCAATGTCGCGTTGGCCATCCCTGGACACGTGTTTCGAGGTTGTTACCTCTCGTCAGCAGGGAATAGGCATATATGTAGGGGCGCTGCGTAGGCTGCCAAAAAATATTCTCAGGTCCGGTACCGCTCGTGGCACGCAGGTGCGTAACCAGGGCTCGTCAGCCCCACCAGCTCAAGGGAGCCTGAATATAAAAGAAAGTCCAATTGGTCGCACACTGCTTGTCCTACCAGCGTGTTGCCCCAAAGCATTGTGCTCCATGAAGTAAGCATCAGCGGGTGCGCCTCTGCCAGAGTCTTGAGCAAAAATCACTGTCGCGTTGGCCATCCCTGGACATGTGTTTCGAGGTTGTTACCTCTCGTCAGCAGGGAATAGGCATATATGTAGGGGTGCTGCGTAGGCTGCCAAAAAATATTCTCAGGTCCGGTACCGCTCGTGGCACGCAGGTGCGTAACCAGGGCTCGTCAGCCCCATCAGCTCAAGGGAGCCTGAATATAAAAGAAAGTCCAATTGGTCGCACACTGCTTGTCCTACCAGCGTGTTGCCCCAAAGCATTGTGGTCCATGAAGTAAGCATCAGCGGGTGCGCCTCTGCCAGAGTCTTGAGCAAAAATCACTGTCGCGTTGGCCATCCCTGGAAACGTGTTTCGAGGTTGTTACCTCTCGTCAGCAGGGAATAGGCATATATGTAGGGGTGCTGCATAGGCTGCCAAAAAATATTCTCAGGTCCGGTACCGCTCGTGGCACGCAGGTGCGTAACCAGGGCTCGTCAGCCCCACCAGCTCAAGGGAGCCTGAATATAAAAGAAAGTCCAATTGGTCGCACACTGCTTGTCCTACCAGCGTGTTGCCCCAAAGCATTGTGGTCCATGAAGTAAGCATCAGCGGGTGCGCCTCTGCCAGAGTCTTGAGCAAAAATCACAGTCGCGTTGGCCATCCCTGGACACGTGTTTCGAGGTTGTTACCTCTCGTCAGCAGGGAATAGACATATATGTAGGGGTGCTGCGTTGGCTGCCAAAATATATTCTCAGGTCCGGTACCGCTCGTGGCACGCAGGTGCGTAACCAGGGCTCGTCAGCCCCACCAGCTCAAGGGAGCCTGAATATAAAAGAAAGTCCAATTGGTCGCACACTGCTTGTCCTACCAGCGTGTTGCCCCAAAGCATTGTGGTCCATGAAGTAAGCATCAGCGGGTGCGCCTCTGCCAGAGTCTTGAGCAAAAACTCACTGTCACGTTGGCCATCCCTGGACACGTGTTTCGAGGTTGTTACCTCTCGTCAGCAGGGAATAGGCATATATGTAGGGGTGCTGCGTAGGCTGCCAAAAAATATTCTCAGGTCCGGTACCGCTCGTGGCACGCAGGTGCGTAACCAGGGCTCGTCAGCCCCACCAGCTCAAGGGATCCTGAATATAAAAGAAAGTCCAATTGGTCGCACACTGCTTGTCCTACCAGCGTGTTGTCCCAAAGCATTGTGGTCCATGAAGTAAGCATCAGCGGGTGCGCCTCTGCCAGAGTCTTGAGCAAAAATCACTGTCGCGTTGGCCATCCCTGGACACGTGTTTCGAGGTTGTTACCTCTCGTCAGCAGGGAATAGGCATATATGTAGGGGTGCTGCGTAGGCTGCCAAAAAATATTCTCAGGTCCGGTACCGCTCGAGGCACTCAGGTGCGTAACCAGGGCTCGTCAGCCCCACCAGCTCAAGGGAGCCTGAATATAAAAGAAAGTCCAATTGGTCGCACACTGCTTGTCCTACCAGCGTGTTGCCCCAAAGCATTGTGGTCCATGAAGTAAGCATCAGCGGGTGCGCCTTTGCCAGAGTCTTGAGCAAAAATCACTGTTGCGTTGGCCATCCCTGGACACGTGTTTCGAGGTTGTTACCTCTCGTCAGCAGGGAATAGGCATATATGTAGGGGTGCTGCGTAGGCTGCCAAAATATATTCTCAGGTCCAGTAACGCTCGTGGCACGCAGGTGCGTAACCAGGGCTCGTCAGCCCCACCAGCTCAAGGGAGCCTGAATATAAAAGAAAGTCCGATTGGTCGCACACTGCTAGTCCTATCAGCGTGTTGCCCCAAAGCATTGTGGTCCATGAAATAATCATCAGCGGGTGCGCCTCTGCCAGAGTCTTGAGCAAAAATCACTGTCGCGTTGGCCATCCCTGGACACGTGTTTCGAGGTTGTTACCTCTCATCAGCAGGGAATAGGCATATATGTAGGGGTGCTGCGTAGGCTGCCAAAAAATATTCTCAAGTCCGGTACCGCTCGTGGCACGCAGGTGCGTAACCAGGGCTCGTCATCCCCACCAGCTCAAGGGAGCCTGAATATAAAAGAAAGTCCAATTGGTCGCACACTGCTTGTCCTACCAGCGTGTTGCCCCAAAGCATTGTGGTCCATGAAGTAAGCATCAGCGGGTGCGCCTCTGCCAGAGTCTTGAGCAAAAATCACTGTTGCGTTGGCCTTCCCTGGACACGTGTTTCGAGGTTGTTACCTCTCGTCAGCAGGGAATAGGCATATATGTAGGGGTGCTGCGTAGGCTGCCAAAAAATATTCTCAGGTCCGGTACCGCTCGTGGCACGCAGGTGCGTAACCAGGGCTCGTCAGCCCCACCAGCTCAAGGGAGCCTGAATATAAAAGAAAGCCCAATTGGTCGCACACTGCTTGTCCTACCAGCGTGTTGCCCCAAAGCATTGTGGTCCATGAAGTAAGCATCAGCGGGTGCGTCTCTGCCAGAGTCTTGAGCAAAAATCACTGTCGCGTTGGCCATCCCTGGATACGTGTTTCGAGGTTGTTACCTCTCGTCAGCAGGGAATAGGCATATATGTAGGGGTGCTGCGTAGGCTGCCAAAAAATATTCTCAGGTCCGGTACCGCTCGTGGCACGCAGGTGCGTAACCAGGGCTCGTCAGCCCCACCAGCTCAAGGGAGCCTGAATATAAAAGAAAGTCCAATTGGTCGCACACTGCTTGTCCTACCAGCGTGTTGCCCCAAAGCATTGTGCTCCATGAAGTAAGCATCAGCGGGTTCGCCTCTGCCAGAGTCTTGAGCAAAAATCACTGTCGCGTTGGCCATCCCTGGACATGTGTTTCGAGGTTGTTACCTCTCGTCAGCAGGGAATAGGCATATATGTAGGGGTGCTGCGTAGGCTGCCAAAAAATATTCGCAGGTCCGGTACCGCTCGTGGCACGTAGGTGCGTAACCAGGGCTCATCAGCCCCACCAGCTCAAGGGAGCCTGAATATAAAAGAAAGTCCAATTGGTCGCATACTGCTTGTCCTACCAGCGTGTTGCCCCAAAGCATTGTGGTCCATGGAGTAAGCATCAGCGGGTGCGCCTCTGCCAGAGTCTTGAGCAAAAATCACTGTCGTGTTGGCCATCCCTGGACACGTGTTTGGAGGTTGTTACCTCTCATCAGCAGGGAATAGGCATATATGTAGGGGTGCTGCGTAGGCTGCCAAAAAATATTCTCAGGTCCGGTACCGCTCGTGGCACGCAGGTGCGTAACCAGGGCTCGTCAGCCCCACCAGCTCAAGGGAGCCTGAATATAAAAGAAAGTCCAATTGGTCGCACACTGCTTGTCCTACCAGCGTGTTGCCCCAAAGCATTGTGGTCCATGAAGTAAGCATCAGCGGGTGCGTCTCTGCCAGAGTCTTGAGCAAAAATCAATGTCGCGTTGGCCATCCTTGACACGTGTTTCGAGGTTGTTACCTCTCGTCAGCAGGGAATAGGCATATATATAGGGGTGCTGCGTAGGCTGCCAAAAAATATTCTCAGGTCCGGTACCGCTCGTGGCATGCAGGTGCGTAACCAGGGCTCGTCAGCCCCACCAGCTCAAGGGAGCCTGAATATAAAAGAAAGTCCAATTGGTCGCACACTGCTTGTCCTACCAGCGTGTTGCCCCAAAGCATTGTGGTCCATGAAGTAAGCATCAGCGGGTGCGTCTCTGCCAGAGTCTTGTGCAAAAATCACTGTCGCGTTGGCCATCCCTGGACACGTGTTTCGAGGTTGTTACCTCTCGTCAGCAGGGAATAGGCATATATGTAGGGGTGCTGCGTAGGCTGCCAAAAAATATTCTCAGGTCCGGTACTGCTCGTGGCACGCAGGTGCGTAACCAGGGCTCGTCAGCCCCACCAGTTCAAGGGAGCCTGAATATAAAAGAAAGTCCAATTGGTCGCACACTGCTTGTCCTACCAGCGTGTTGCCCAAAAGCATTGTGCTCCATGAAGTAAGCATCAGCGGGTGCGCCTCTGCCAGAGTCTTGAGCAAAAATCACTGTCGCGTTGGCCATCCCTGGACATGTGTTTCGAGGTTGTTACCTCTCGTCAGCAGGGAATAGGCATATATGTAGGGGAGCTGCGTAGGCTGCCAAAAAATATTCGCAGGTCCGGTACCGCTCGTGGCACGTAGGTGCGTAACCAGGGCTCGTCAGCCCCACCAGCTCAAGGGAGCCTGAATATAAAAGAAAGCCCAATTGGTCGCACACTGCTTGTCCTACCAGCGTGTTGCCCCAAAGCATTGTGGTCCATGAAGTAAGCATCAGCGGGTGCATCTCTGCCAGAGTCTTGAGCAAAAATCACTGTCGCGTTGGCCATCCCTGGATACGTGTTTCGAGGTTGTTACCTCTCGTCAGCAGGGAATAGGCATATATGTAGGGGTGCTGCGTAGGCTGCCAAAAAATATTCTCAGGTCCGGTACCGCTCGTGGCACGCAGGTGCGTAACCAGGGCTCGTCAGCCCCACCAGCTCAAGGGAGCCTGAATATAAAAGAAAGTCCAATTGGTCGCACACTGCTTGTCCTACCAGCGTGTTGCCCCAAAGCATTGTGCTCCATGAAGTAAGCATCAGCGGGTTCGCCTCTGCCAGAGTCTTGAGCAAAAATCACTGTCGCATTGGCCATCCCTGGACATGTGTTTCGAGGTTGTTACCTCTCGTCAGCAGGGAATAGGCATATATGTAGGGGTGCTGCGTAGGCTGCCAAAAAATATTCGCAGGTCCGGTACCGCTCGTGGCACGTAGGTGCGTAACCAGGGCTCATCAGCCCCACCAGCTCAAGGGAGCCTGAATATAAAAGAAAGTCCAATTGGTCGCATACTGCTTGTCCTACCAGCGTGTTGCCCCAAAGCATTGTGGTCCATGGAGTAAGCATCAGCGGGGGCGCCTCTGCCAGAGTCTTGAGCAAAAATAACTGTCGTGTTGGCCATCCCTGGACACGTGTTTGGAGGTTGTTACCTCTCGTCAGCAGGGAATAGGCATATATGTAGGGGTGCTGCGTAGGCTGCCAAAAAATATTCTCAGGTCCGGTACCGCTCGTGGCACGCAGGTGCGTAACCAGGGCTCGTCAGCCCCACCAGCTCAAGGGAGCCTGAATATAAAAGAAAGTCCAATTGGTCGCACAATGCTTGTCCTACCAGCGTGTTGCCCCAAAGCATTGTGGTCCATGAAGTAAGCATCAGCGGGTGCGTCTCTGCCAGAGTCTTGAGCAAAAATCAATGTCGCGTTGGCCATCCTTGACACGTGTTTCGAGGTTGTTACCTCTCGTCAGCAGGGAATAGGCATATATATAGGGGTGCTGCGTAGGCTGCCAAAAAATATTCTCAGGTCCGGTACCGCTCGTGGCACGCAGGTGCGTAACCAGGGCTCGTCAGCCCCACCAGCTCAAGGGAGCCTGAATATAAAAGAAAGTCCAATTGGTCGCACACTGCTTGTCCTACCAGCGTGTTGCCCCAAAGCATTGTGGTCCATGAAGTAAGCATCAGCGGGTGCGTCTCTGCCAGAGTCTTGTGCAAAAATCACTGTCGCGTTGGCCATCCCTGGACACGTGTTTCGAGGTTGTTACCTCTCGTCAGCAGGGAATAGGCATATATGTAGGGGTGCTGCGTAGGCTGCCAAAAAATATTCTCAGGTCCGGTACCGCTCGTGGCACGCAGGTGCGTAACCAGGGCTCGTCAGCCCCACCAGTTCAAGGGAGCCTGAATATAAAAGAAAGTCCAATTGGTCGCACACTGCTTGTCCTACCAGCGTGTTGCCCAAAAGCATTGTGCTCCATGAAGTAAGCATCAGCGGGTGCGCCTCTGCCAGAGTCTTGAGCAAAAATCACTGTCGCGTTGGCCATCCCTGGACATGTGTTTCGAGGTTGTTACCTCTCGTCAGCAGGGAATAGGCATATATGTAGGGGTGCTGCGTAGGCTGCCAAAAAATATTCGCAGGTCCGGTACCGCTCGTGGCACGTAGGTGCGTAACCAGGGCTCATCAGCCCCACCAGCTCAAGGGAGCCTGAATATAAAAGAAAGTCCAATTGGTCGCATACTGCTTGTCCTACCAGCGTGTTGCCCCAAAGCATTGTGGTCCATGGAGTAAGCATCAGCGGGTGCGCCTCTGCCAGAGTCTTGAGCAAAAATCACTGTCGTGTTGGCCATCCCTGGACACGTGTTTCGAGGTTGTTACCTCTTGTCAGCAGGGAATAGGCATATATGTAGGGGTGCTGCGTAGGCTGCCAAAATATATTCTCAGGTCCGGTACCGCTCGTGGCACGCAGGTGCGTAACCAGGGCTCGTCAGCCCCACCAGCTCAAGGGAGCCTGAATATAAAAGAAAGTCCAATTGGTCGCACACTGCTTGTCCTACCAGCGTGTTGCCCCAAAGCATTGTGGTCCATGAAGTAAGCATCAGCGGGTGCGCCTCTGCAAGAGTCTTGAGCAAAAATCACTGTCGCATTGGCCATCCTTGACACGTGTTTCGAGGTTGTTTCCTCTCGTCAGCAGGGAATAGGCATATATGTAGGGATGCTGCGTAGGCTGCCAAAAAATATTCTCAGGTCCGGTACCGCTCGTGGCACGCAGGTGCGTAACCAGGGCTCGTCAGCCCCACCAGCTCAAGGGAGCCTGAATATAAAAGAAAGTCCAATTGGTCGCACACTGCTTGTCCTTCCAGCGTGCTGCCCCAAAGCATTGTGGTCCATGAAGTAAGCATCAGCGGGTGCGTCTCTGCCAGAGTCTTGAGCAAAAATCAATGTCGCGTTGGCCATCCCTGGACACGTGTTTCGAGGTTGTTACCTCTCGTCAGCAGGAAATAGGCATATATGTAGGGGCGCTGCGTAGGCTGCCAAAAAATATTCTCAGGTCCGGTACCGATCGTGGCACGCAGGTGCGTAACCAGGGCTCGTCAGCCCCACCAGCTCAAGGGAGCCTGAATATAAAAGAAAGTCCAATTGGTCGCACACTGCTTGTCCTACCAGCGTGTTGCCCCAAAGCATTGTGCTCCATGAAGTAAGCATCAGCGGGTGCGCCTCTGCCAGAGTCTTGAGCAAAAATCACTGTCGCGTTGGCCATCCCTGGACATGTGTTTCGAGGTTGTTACCTCTCGTCAGCAGGGAATAGGCATATATGTAGGGGTGCTGCGTAGGCTGCCAAAACAAATTCGCAGGTCCGGTACCGCTCGTGGCACGCAGGTGCGTAACCAGGGCTCATCAGCCCCACCTGCTCAAGGGAGCCTGAATATAAAAGAAAGTCCAATTGGTCGCACACTGCTTGTCCTACCAGCGTGTTGCCCCAAAGCATTGTGGTCCATGAAGTAAGCATCAGCGGGTGCGCCTCTGCCAGAGTCTTGAGCAAAAATCACTGTCGTGTTGGCCATCCCTGGACACGTGTTTCGAGGTTGTTACCTCTCGTCAGCAGGGAATAGGCATATATGTAGGGGTGCTGCGTAGGCTGCCAAAATATATTCTCAGGTCCGGTACCGCTCGTGGCACGCAGGTGCGTAACCAGGGCTCATCAGCCCCACCTGCTCAAGGGAGCCTGAATATAAAAGAAAGTCCGATTGGTCGCACACTGCTAGTCCTATCAGCGTGTTGCCCCAAAGCATTGTGGTCCATGAAGTAAGCATCAGCGGGTGCGCCTCTGCCAGAGTCTTGAGCAAAAATCACTGTCGCGTTGGCCCTCCCTGGACACGTGTTTCGAGGTTGTTACCTCTCGTCAGCAGGGAATAGGCATATATGTAGGGGTGCTGCGTAGGCTGCCAAAAAATATTCTCAGGTCCGGTACCGCTCGTGGCACGCAGGTGCGTAACCAGGGCTCATCAGCCCCACCTGCTCAAGGGAGCCTGAATATAAAAGAAAGTCCAATTGGTCGCACACTGCTTGTCCTACCAGCGTGTTGCCCCAAAGCATTGTGGTCCATGAAGTAAGCATCAGCGGGTGCGCCTCTGCCAGAGTCTTGAGCAAAAATCACTGTCGCGTTGGCCCTCCCTGGACACGTGTTTCGAGGTTGTTACCTCTCGTCAGCAGGGAATAGGCATATATGTAGGGGTGCTGCGTAGGCTGCCAAAAAATATTCTCAGGTCCGGTACCGCTCGTGGCACGCAGGTGCGTAACCAGGGCTCGTCATCCCCACCAGCTCAAGGGAGCCTGAATATAAAAGAAAGTCCAATTGGTCGCACACTGCTTGTCCTACCAGCGTGTTGCCCCAAAGCATTGTGGTCCATGAAGTAAGCATCAGCGGGTGCGCCTCTGCCAGAGTCTTGAGCAAAAATCACTGTCGCGTTGGCCATCCCTGGACACGTGTTTCGAGGTTGTTACCTCTCGTCAGCAGGGAATAGGCATATATGTAGGGGTGCTGCGTAGGCTGCCAAAAAATATTCTCAGGTCCGGTACCGCTCGTGGCACGCAGGTGCGTAACCAGGGCTAGTCAGCCCCACCAGCTCAAGGGAGACTGAATATAAAAGAAAGCCCAATTGGTCGCACACTGCTTGTCCTACCAGCGTGTTACCCCAAAGCATTGTGGTCCATGAAGTAAGCATCAGCGGGTGCGCCTCTTTCAGAGTCTTGAGCAAAAATCACTGTCGCGTTGGCCATCCCTGGACACGTGTTTCGAGGTTGTTACCTCTCGTCAGCAGGGAATAGGCATATATGTAGGGGTGCTGCCTAGGCTGCCAAAAAATATTCTCAGGACCGGTACCGCTCGTGGCAAGCAGGTGCTTAACCAGGGCTTTTCAGCCCCACCAGCTCAAGGGAGCCTGAATATAAAAGAAAGTCCAATTGGTCGCACACTGCTTGTCCTACCAGCGTGTTGCCCCAAAGCATTGTGGTCCATGAAGTAAGCATCAG
This sequence comes from Lissotriton helveticus, assembly GCF_964261635.1. Taxonomy (NCBI): domain Eukaryota; kingdom Metazoa; phylum Chordata; class Amphibia; order Caudata; family Salamandridae; genus Lissotriton; species Lissotriton helveticus. The sequence continues at coordinate 1,405,649,033 of NC_136063.1, read as the reverse complement.
CGGGTGCGCCTCTGCCAGAGTCTTGAGCAAAAATCACTGTCGCGTTGGCCATCCCTGGAAACGTGTTTCGAGGTTGTTACCTCTCGTCAGCAGGGAATAGGCATATATGTAGGGGTGCTGCGTAGGCTGCCAAAAAATATTCTCAGGTCCGGTACCGCTCGTGGCACGCAGGTGCGTAACCAGGGCTCGTCAGCCCCACCAGCTCAAGGGAGCCTGAATATAAAAGAAAGTCCAATTGGTCGCACACTGCTTGTCCTACCAGCGTGTTGCCCCAAAGCATTGTGGTCCATGAAGTAAGCATCAGCGGGTGCGCCTCTGCCAGAGTCTTGAGCAAAAATCACTGTTGCGTTGGCCATCCCTGGACACGTGTTTCGAGGTTGTTACCTCTCGTTAGCAGGGAATAGGCATATATGTAGGGGTGCTGCGTAGGCTGCCAAAAAATATTCTCAGGTCCGGTACCGCTTGTGGCACGCAGGTGCGTAACCAGGGCTCGTCAGCCCCACCAGCTCAAGGGAGCCTGAATATAAAAGAAAGTCCAATTGGTCGCACACTGCTTGTCCTACCAGCGTGTTGCCCCAAAGCATTGTGGTCCATGAAGTAAGCATCAGCGGGTGCGCCTCTGCCAGAATCTTGAGCAAAAATCACTGTCGCGTTGGCCATCCCTGGACACGTGTTTCGAGGTTGTTACCTCTCGTCAGCAGGGAATAGGCATATATGTAGGGGTGCTGCGTAGGCTGCCAAAAAATATTCTCAGGTCCGGTACCACTCGTGGCACGCAGGTGCGTAACCAGGGCTTGTCAGCCCCACCAGCTCAAGGGAGCCTGAATATAAAAGAAAGCCCAATTGGTCGCTCACTGCTTGTCCTACCAGCGTGTTACCCTAAAGCATTGTGGTCCATGAAGTAAGCATCAGCGGGTGCGCCTCTGCCAGAGTCTTGAGCAAAAATCACTGTCGCGTTGGCCATCCCTGGACACGTGTTTCGAGGTTGTTACCTCTCATCAGCAGGGAATAGGCATATATGTAGGGGTGCTGCCTAGGCTGCCAAAAAATATTCTCAGGTCCGGTACCGCTCGTGGCACGCAGGTGCGTAACCAGGGCTTGTCAGCCCCACCAGCTCAAGGGAGCCTGAATATAAAAGAAAGTCCAATTGGTCGCACACTGCTTGTCCTACCAGCGTGTTGCCCCAAAGCATTGTGGTCCATGAAGTAAGCATCAGCGGGTGCGCCTCTGCCAGAGTCTTGAGCAAAAATCACTGTCGCGTTGGCCATCCCTGGAAACGTGTTTCGAGGTTGTTACCTCTCGTCAGCAGGGAATAGGCATATATGTAGGGGTGCTGCGTAGGCTGCCAAAAAATATTCTCAGGTCCGGTACCGCTCGTGGCACGCAGGTGCGTAACCAGGGCTCGTCAGCCCCACCAGCTCAAGGGAGCCTGAATATAAAAGAAAGTCCAATTGGTCGCACACTGCTTGTCCTACCAGCGTGTTGCCCCAAAGCATTGTGGTCCATGAAGTAAGCATCAGCGGGTGCGCCTCTGCCAGAGTCTTGAGCAAAAATCACAGTCGCGTTGGCCATCCCTGGACACGTGTTTCGAGGTTGTTACCTCTCGTCAGCAGGGAATAGACATATATGTAGGGGTGCTGCGTTGGCTGCCAAAATATATTCTCAGGTCCGGTACCGCTCGTGGCACGCAGGTGCGTAACCAGGGCTCGTCAGCCCCACCAGCTCAAGGGAGCCTGAATATAAAAGAAAGTCCAATTGGTCGCACACTGCTTGTCCTACCAGCGTGTTGCCCCAAAGCATTGTGGTCCATGAAGTAAGCATCAGCGGGTGCGCCTCTGCCAGAGTCTTGAGCAAAAACTCACTGTCACGTTGGCCATCCCTGGACACGTGTTTCGAGGTTGTTACCTCTCGTCAGCAGGGAATAGGCATATATGTAGGGGTGCTGCGTAGGCTGCCAAAAAATATTCTCAGGTCCGGTACCGCTCGTGGCACGCAGGTGCGTAACCAGGGCTCGTCAGCCCCACCAGCTCAAGGGATCCTGAATATAAAAGAAAGTCCAATTGGTCGCACACTGCTTGTGCTACCAGCGTGTTGTCCCAAAGCATTGTGGTCCATGAAGTAAGCATCAGCGGGTGCGCCTCTGCCAGAGTCTTGAGCAAAAATCACTGTCGCGTTGGCCATCCCTGGACACGTGTTTCGAGGTTGTTACCTCTCGTCAGCAGGGAATAGGCATATATGTAGGGGTGCTGCGTAGGCTGCCAAAAAATATTCTCAGGTCCGGTACCGCTCGTGGCACGCAGGTGCGTAACCAGGGCTCGTCAGCCCCACCAGCTCAAGGGAGCCTGAATATAAAAGAAAGCCCAATTGGTCGCACACTGCTTGTCCTACCAGGGTGTTACCTCAAAGCATTGTGGTCCATGAAGTAAGCATCAGCGGGTGCGCCTCTGCCAGAGTCTTGAGCAAAAATCACTGTCGCGTTGGCCATCCCTGGACACGTGTTTCGAGGTTGTTACCTCTCGTCAGCAGGGAATAGGCATATATGTAGGGGTGCTGCCTAGGCTGCCATAAAATATTCTCAGGTCCGGTACCGCTCGTGGCACGCAGGTGCGTAACCAGGGCTTGTCAGCCCCACCAGCTCAAGGGAGCCTGAATATAAAAGAAAGTCCAATTGGTCGCACACTGCTTGTCCTACCAGCGTGTTGCCCCAAAGCATTGTGGTCCATGAAGTAAGCATCAGCGGGTGCGCCTCTGCCAGAGTCTTGAGCAAAAATCACTGTCGCGTTGGCCATCCCTGGAAACGTGTTTCGAGGTTGTTACCTCTCGTCAGCAGGGAATAGGCATATATGTAGGGGTGCTGCGTAGGCTGCCAAAAAATATTCTCAGGTCCGGTACCGCTCGTGGCACGCAGGTGCGTAACCAGGGCTCGTCAGCCCCACCAGCTCAAGGGAGCCTGAATATAAAAGAAAGTCCAATTGGTCGCACACTGCTTGTCCTACCAGCGTGTTGCCCCAAAGCATTGTGGTCCATGAAGTAAGCATCAGCGGGTGCGCCTCTGCCAGAGTCTTGAGCAAAAATCACAGTCGCGTTGGCCATCCCTGGACACGTGTTTCGAGGTTGTTACCTCTCGTCAGCAGGGAATAGACATATATGTAGGGGTGCTGCGTAGGCTGCCAAAATATATTCTCAGGTCCGGTACCGCTAGTGGCACGCAGGTGCGTAACCAGGGCTCGTCAGCCCCACCAGCTCAAGGGAGCCTGAATATAAAAGAAAGTCCAATTGGTCGCACACTGCTTGTCCTACCAGCGTGTTGCCCCAAAGCATTGTGGTCCATGAAGTAAGCATCAGCGGGTGCGCCTCTGCCAGAGTCTTGAGCAAAAACTCACTGTCACGTTGGCCATCCCTGGACACGTGTTTCGAGGTTGTTACCTCTCGTCAGCAGGGAATAGGCATATATGTAGGGGTGCTGCGTAGGCTGCCAAAAAATATTCTCAGGTCCGGTACCGCTCGTGGCACGCAGGTGCGTAACCAGGGCTTGTCAGCCCCACCAGCTCAAGGGATCCTGAATATAAAAGAAAGTCGAATTGGTCGCACACTGCTTGTCCTATCAGCGTGTTGTCCCAAAGCATTGTGGTCCATGAAGTAAGCATCAGCGGGTGCGCCTCTGCCAGAGTCTTGAGCAAAAATCACTGTCGCGTTGGCCATCCCTGGACACGTGTTTCGAGGTTGTTACCTCTCGTCAGCAGGGAATAGGCATATATGTAGGGGTGCTGCGTAGGCTGCCAAAAAATATTCTCAGGTCCGGTACCGCTCGAGGCACTCAGGTGCGTAACCAGGGCTCGTCAGCCCCACCAGCTCAAGGGAGCCTGAATATAAAAGAAAGTCCAATTGGTCGCACACTGCTTGTCCTACCAGCGTGTTGCCCCAAAGCATTGTGGTCCATGAAGTAAGCATCAGCGGGTGCGCCTCTGCCAGAGTCTTGAGCAAAAATCACTGTCGCGTTGGCCATCCTTGGACACGTGTTTCGAGGTTGTTACCTCTCGTCAGCAGGGAATAGGCATATATGTAGGGGTGCTGCGTAGGCTGCCAAAAAATATTCTCAGGTCCGGTACCGCTCGTGGCACGCAGGTGCGTAACCAGGGCTCGTCAGCCCCACCAGCTCAAGGGAGCCTGAATATAAAAGAAAGTCCAATTGGTCGCACACTGCTTGTCCTACCAGCGTGTTGCCCCAAAGCATTGTGGTCCATGAAGGAAGCATCAGCGGGTGCGCCTCTGCCAGAGTCTTGAGCAAAAATCACTGTCGCGTTGGCCATCCCTGGACACGTGTTTCGAGGTTGTTACCGCTCGTCAGCAGGGAATAGGCATTTATGTAGGGGTGCTGCGTAGGCTGCCAAAAAATATTCTCAGGTCCGGTACCGCTCTTGGCACGCAGGTGCGTAACCAGGGCTCGTCAGCCCCACCAGCTCAAGGGAGCCTGAATATAAAAGAAAATCCAATTGGTCGCACACTGCTTGTCCTACCAGCGTGTTACCCCAAAGCATTGTGGTCCATGAAATAAGCATCAGCGGGTGCGCCTCTGCCAGAGTCTTGAGCAAAAATCACTGTCGCGTTGGCCATCCCTGGACACGTGTTTCGAGGTTGTTACCTCTCGTCAGCATGGAATAGGCATATATGTAGGGGTGCTGCGTAGGCTGCCAAAAAATATTCTCAGGTCCGGTACCGCTCGTGGCACGCAGGTGCGTAACCAGGGCTCGTCAGCCCCACCAGCTCAAGGGAGCCTGAATAGAAAAGAAAGTCCAATTGGTCGCACACTGCTTGTCCTACCAGCGTGTTGCCTCAAAGCATTGTGGTCCATGAAGTAAGCATCAGCGGGTGCGCCTCTGCCAGAGTCTTGAGCAAAAATCACTGTCGCGCGGGGCGTGGCTTGCAGCCAGCGATGGCGGCCGCAGCTTAGGGAGGCTCCTGCGGTAGGGCGGCTTCCCACATAAATCCGGCACATATATCCTTGCAATTCTTCACTCTTTCGGGGCGGAAAGGGTCCGGTGACCGAGCGGCGCCCAGCGTGCAAGCGACAGGGAGTCAGCGGCTCCGCTACCGTCGGAGCTCCGAGGTGAGAGGCGGGGCCTGCAGCCTTCGGACAGACAGCGCTGTATCCCGAAGACGGTGTCCGGGCGGAAGCGAGGTGAGGCCGGGTGCTGACGCCGGAAGTGGCGGCCCCCCGGCACCTCACAGACAACGCGAGTGATCTCAACCCCCCCTGGTGAGCCTGGGACTGGCGGAGGGTGTCCTGCCGGCGCCAAAATCTGAACGCGGCTCCGGGGACAAGGAAGTGGCCGGGAGCGAGGCAGCGGCCCGTGCATCGGCCCACCTGGGACACAGACCTGCGGACCCTCAAGCTGGTGGGTCCGCCATCAAGTACCCGGTAAGAGGCCCCGGAGGGGTGTGGTGTGGGGGTCGGGAGGAAGGATCGGCTGAGGGCCACGAGGAACGGCTTGGCGCCGGGGTCTCCCCCCCCCCTCCGCTCTGACACACCGGGCGGCGCTGGTGGCGGCCAAGCTTCGCCCTCACTACTCCGGCAGTCCTGTGGAGGGCCTCCCCAGACAATGGCGGATACCGCGAAAGGGCACAGCTCGGCGTGAAGGGCTGGGGACCAGCACCATACATCTTGGACTGCGACTGCCTATCACCAGGTGGACACTGAGAGCGGGGGTCGCATAACCGGGCTACTGCGTCCGCGGAATCTGGTCGCAGGCCCTACGCGAACAGACCATCCGGGTGGCGTACCTACGTCCCCTGCCCCCATTCAAGCGACGACTCAGGCTTGTACACGCTCTACTTGCCGGCTGCCCACTATGGCGCAAAGGGGCCCCAGAAACAGCACCACGCAAGCTAAGTTAGACAAGTTTGCCTACGACAAGCACACTCCCCCGCAGGAACAACGCAAGCAGCCAGGGAAAGGGGCGGACGCGGAGGGATCGAAGAAGGCCACACTAGAAGACGTCCTGGCGGCGCTGGCTCAGGTGCAGGCGACGGTGGGGGCGACGGCGACGGAGGTCACCCTGATCCGAGCGGACCTCCAGAAGATCAACGAGCAAGTGAAACAGGTCGAGGTTGTGACCAAATCACTGGTTCAGGATGTCTCGGACCTCCAGACTGAAATGGGTCAGCTACGGGCGGACAACAAACTACTCAAGGAGAAGCTGGACGACCAAGAAGGGCGTTCGCGACGGAACAACGTCCGCATTTTGGGAGTGCTGGAATCGGAAACGAATGGAGCAATGGACCTCTATGTGGAGGACATGATTAAGAACAAACTACAACCTAAGGGCCTATCGCATTTCTTTTCTGTGGAAAGGGCACACAGAGTGCCGTGGGGAAAGCCAAGAACGGGGGGTCCCCCGAGACCGATCCTGGCAAGACTCTTCAACTTTAGAGACCGTGACGCCATTTTACAGGCCGCTAGGGTGGCGCCGGCCATTCAAATCCAGAACTCTAAAGTGTCATTCTTCCCGGACTACACGGCGGAAGTGTCCCGGAGACGGAGGACCTTCCATGAGGTGAAAAGAACGCTCCGCGAAAAAGAACTGCCCTACTCCATGCTCTTCCCAGCCAGGCTCCGTGTGGTTGCTGACAAAAAGGTCTGGTTCTTCGACTCCCCTGATGTGACTAGGGATTGGCTGGAGGGCTGGCACACAGTGAGCAGGAATCGGAAGTCCAACAGACACAACGCGGACCACCGAGCGGACAGCCGGACAGGTTCGCAAAATTCGGGGAGAGGGGGGCCGGAAAGGTCCCCGGCCCGTGACCTCGTGGAGACTGATGAAAACGAACACTTGGAATGAGGCATTGGGGTTGCATTGACTCTTCACCCAGGAACTACTGTTTTATAGCTGCAACTGGACGCTGGCCTGATTTGTCACGAAAGTGAGCAGGGATGCCGCCTGCCGGGGGAGACACTCTCCCCCCTACACGCAAGTACTCTGGTTTGGGGAGGGGATAAGCACTCTGCTAAGTTGGGGGGGCGGGCAGTTGAAAGTCCGTTAGGCAGGGGGGCAGGGAGGGGGGAATGTTTTGAAATTGTTTGGAACACATATGTATGGTCAAGAACTGTAACACATCACTCACGTGACGTAACGGAACGTAGGCTGGAGCGAGAATGTGGGGGCTGCGATGTAAGAATGCGGATGGAACATTTTAGTGACATTTGGGACCGCAAATGGCGGACGACCCTTCTAATAGACCGGGGGACGTAGACCCGAATTCCGGGGGTTCCCCATTAAGACTAATGACATGGAATGTACGTGGGCTTGGGGATAAGATCAAGCGGGGACTAGTGCTGGTCACACTTAAAAGGCTGAAGCCCAATATAGCGATGCTGCAAGAGACACATCTAGTGGGCGGGGCGACCAAGGCAATGGATCGGAAGGGTACAAAATGCTGGTACACTCAGAATTCTCGTCCGGATCAAGGGGCACCGGTATATTACTACAGAAATCCTCAAAGTTTATTACACTGCAGACTAAGACTGATGATCAAGGTTGCTTTGCCATGGTACAGGGACAATGGGAGGGTAGACTCCTTAATCTAGTGTCTGTATACATCCCCCCTGCACTCCACTGGGTGCAACTCCCGAGATTAGCTGAATTTTTACTGGCCCTTCCCGAGGGAGAGGTAATTCTGGGCGGAGATTTTAACGCCATTGCGGACGCCCGATTGGACCGCTTCCCGGCGGTAGGCCCCGCCGGGGGTTCCTCACACTTCCAGCGCTTCATGTCTGCCATGGGTCTCATTGACATATGGAGACGCTCCCACCCCCAGTCCCAGCAGTTCTCTTTCCACTCCGCAGTGCATGGAAGCCTTACGAGAATTGATCATTTCCTGACCCTTGGCAACAGCTCCCAACACATAGACACCGTTGACATACACCCCAGGGGCGTCTCTGACCACTCCCCGATTACCCTGACGTTGTCCACTCATGAGAAGATGCGCAGGCGGATATTCCCTATACATGCAACATACTTAAAGATCCCCAGGGTCCGTAAGGCCCTTAAGACAGTTACAACGCAATACTTCGCTGAGAACGTGAATTCTGTGAGTTCGTCGGAGGTACTATGGGAGGCATACAAGGCGGTACTTAGGGGACATGCAGTAACCTCGATCGCGGGCCACAAGAAAGACAAAGCCCTAGAACTTGCCAATTTAGAATTAAACTTACAGGAACTCACAACAGCACACGAAAGGCAGCCAACGCCGAGTACGGCACACGCACTTACCATCCAACAACGACTCTACACGGATCATCTGAGGACTCAGGTGAAGGGACACATTGCTGACACTCAGAATAAGGTTTATGAGGTGGGGGATAAGGCGGGTAAGCTGCTGGCCTGGCTCGATAGGCGTGAAGGCGGCTCCAGGGGCATCCAGCAGGTGAGGGATGGTCAGGGTGTGACCCACACAAGCCCCGAACTTATCGTGGAGGCGCTGGCGGCCCACTTTGAGGGGGTATACACCCCTGAGCGGGAAGTGACTTCCGAAATGGCTAAAGAGGCATTGGAACGGATTGAGGTCAGGACACTCTCGGCAGAGGCCGCGGCGGACATGGAGGCTGATATCACGGCGGAAGAGATACAGCTGGCGATTAACGCATTGAACCCGGGCAAAGCACTTGGCCCAAACGGCATTCCTATTGAATGGTACCAAGCACAACCCGAAACACTGAGCTCCCATCTCTTAACCATGTACACGGAATGTCTAGAGAAGGGGATGCTTCCGCCCGACCAAAGACTGGCCACTATAGTGGCTATCCCCAAACCGGGGAAACCACCAGAAGATTGTTCCTCTTATCGCCCCATCTCGCTGCTTAATGCGGAAGTTAAGATCCTCGCCAAACTCATAGCGACTAGACTTATGCCTCATCTGCCAGATCTTATACATCCAGATCAGTCCGGGTTAATGCCGCACAGGAACACGGCGCTTAATCTGCGCCGATTGCATGGGGTACTAGCGCGGGCAGGGGTACTCACGCCACCGGCAGTTATACTGGCCCTTGACTCCAGGATGGCCTTTGACCTGGTGGAGTGGAACTACTTGTTCGAGGTCTTGTCTCGTCTGGGGTTCGGCCCCAAGATTATAGCCTGGGTGAGACTATTGTACGCTGACCCGGTCGCACAAGTGGTGGCCAATGGGCATATCTCGCGCACATTTTCACTAGGGAGAGGCACTCGTCAGGGGTGCCCACTCTCACCACTGCTGTTCGCAATTTCCCTGGAGCCTTTGGCCACCATGATACGAACCTCGCCACTGTTGAAGGGGATTGGATGGGCGGAGGGCTGGGAAGACCGGCTATCCCTCTACGCGGACGACATGCTGGTGTATCTCACTGATCCGGAACGGGGGGTGCCGGCCCTTCTACAACTCTGCAACGGCCATGGGCAAATTTCTGGCTACACAATTAACTGGGCCAAATCAGAGCTGTTTGTCCTGAAGGGCCCGGCCCCGGCGCTGAACGCAGACTGCCCTCTGAGGATCGCAGGTTCTTCCTTCAAGTATTTGGGCATCCATGTAACTAGGGACCCAGTGGAATTCATGGACAAGAATTTAGGGCCCCATGTTGAGCGGCTACGACAGGATGTAAAATTTTGGGCGGGGCTGCCCCTCACGTTGCTGGGGAGAGCTGCTCTATATAAAATGAAGTCTTTGCCCCGCTTCCTGTATGTACTCGAAAATACTCCATACCCAGTGAGCCCTAAGTTCTTTCAGCGGGTGGCTGCACTGGTGTCAAACCTACTGTGGGGCAATCTCCCACCACGTATCGCGCAAGCCAAACTGAACAGAGGATGGTATGACGGCGGAATAGCACTCCCCAACTTGACAATGTACTATTGGGCGGCACAGTTAAAGCCCATCAACTGCTGGTTACACACCCCGCAGTCTGAGCCTGCTTTTCAGGGAGACAGGGCGCAACTGGGCACGAACAGCCTATTGGCCCCACTGTATGACCGTACCAAGGCGAATAAACTGGAGGGGCCTACCAGACTGACCGCGGCGCTGTGGCACACGGCAACCGCAGCGTTGGGCTGGAAGGGAAAGGTAACGAAACTCACACCACTGTGGGATTCAAAAGTCTTTGGCAATCTACGAACCAGCAGGGGCTTCTCCCAAATGGGCCACTATAGGCATATCCACGGTTGGGGACCTTTGGGAAAGAGGCGCGGTGATTACTTTTGACAGATTGAGGGAGCTGTTCAGCCTAGGGGAGAGGGAGCTATACCGATACCTACAGATCAGACATGCACTGCTGGCGGTCATTCCCCCTGAAAGTGTATTGCCGGAGGCATCCCCACTTGAGGACCGACTTCTCACTGAATACATGGTTGAAAGGGCGACCTCCCTAATATACCGTAAACTACTCAACAACCTGCCAGACCCACTGACTAGGCTAAAGGAGCGATGGGAGGAGGAAATCGGGGAGATGGAGGAACAGGAGTGGAATTTAGCGATAGCATCTCCTAAGGAAGTGGGTATCTCGGCTCGATTGAGACTTGTGCAACTAAAAGTCCTACATAGGGTTTACTACACTAGAACCATGCTCCATCGCATACACAGAACACAACACCCTTTCTGCCTTCGCGAATGCGGCGAGGAGGGCACCTTTTTTCACACTGTGTGGGAATGCCCACGTATCCAGGAGTTCTGGAGACAAGTACTGCGAACGATATCACAGGCACTAGAGATTTCGCTGCTGCCGGATCCGAGGCGGTGTCTCCTGAACATATGGGAGCAGACAGAGGTCTCCAGACAGGATCAAACATGGGTTACAGTGAGGTTCATGGTTGCCAAACGGGACATAGCACAGAAGTGGGGAGCGGCCGATGCACCTACGATGACACAATGGGGTCTCAACATGGACAGGGTCATGGTGACGGAACGTGCAGTGTACTCCAACAGGGCATGCCCGGGGAAATGGAACAGGATTTGGTTCAAGTGGAATATATACAGGGGGGAGCTATGCGATCCCTTAGCGGAGGATGAGCTAGATGAATCAGACGATGATGAGGAAGTGGGCTAGATGGACAGGGGGCGCCCACTGGGTGGGGGGGGGGGTAAGGTACATGGATTTTAGATCACGTCAGATACTCTGGCCTTGTCATGGGCGTCGGAAGATGGCGTTACCATAGGACTGTTACCCGGAAGGTCCCACACACACCTGGTAGTGGGTTGGGGGCGGCCTAGACATTATTGGAAGGAAATGACTACAGGGGGGGTACGTCCCTAAGTAGGTAGGATACCTAATTACCCATAATGAACGGCCAATATGTGTTCCGTTTAGTTTGTTGTTATGTTTTTGTTTCAGCAAAAAAGAAAAAACACAAAAACCTCGCTGATTTACTGAACAATTGACGACATGTACCTTTTTTATGTGATGGTAACGCAGTAATGTACGGAAATGTGTCCATAAGTTTGCATTGGACGTTGCCACATACTGACGATGTTAAGGTACTGGCGGCCAGCCCGGTCGGGTTGTAGGCCATTGGCTGTGTGCTTTGTATGGTGCAATAAAGGTTTTTGGAAAAACAAAAAAAAATCACTGTCGCGTTGGCCATCCCTGGACACGTGTTTTGAGGTTGTTACCTCTCATCAGCAGGGAAGAGGCATATATGTAGGGGTGCTGCGTAGGCTGCCAAAAAGAATTCTCAGATCCGGTACCGCTCGTGGCACGCAGGTGCGTAACCAGGGCTCGTCAGCCCCACCAGCTCAAGGGAGCCTGAATATAAAAGAAAGTCCAATTGGTCGCACACTGCTAGTCCTATCAGCGTGTTGCCCCAAAGCATTGTGGTCCATGAAGTAAGCATCAGCGGGTGCGCCTCTGCCAGAGTCTTGAGCAAAAATCACTGTCGCGTTGGCCATCCCTGGACACATGTTTCGAGGTTGTTACCTCTCATCAGCAGGGAATAGGCATATATGTAGGGGTGCTGCGTAGGCTGCCAAAAAATATTCTCAGGTCCGGTACCGCTCGTGGCACGCAGGTGCGTAACCAGGGCTCGTCATCCCCACCAGCTCAAGGGAGCCTGAATATAAAAGAAAGTCCAATTGGTCGCACACTGCTTGTCCTACCAGCGTGTTGGCCCAAAGCATTGTGGTCCATGAAGTAAGCATCAGCGGGTGCGCCTCTGCCAGAGTCTTGAGCAAAAATCACTGTCGCGTTGGCCATCCCTGGACACGTGTTTCGAGGTTGTTACCTCTCGTCAGCAGGGAATAGGCATATATGTAGGGGTGCTGCGTAGGCTGCCAAAAAATATTCTCAGGTCCGGTACCGCTCGTGGCACGCAGGTGCGTAACCAGGGCTCGTCAGCCCCACCAGCTCAAGGGAGCCTGAATATAAAAGAAAGTCCAATTGGTCGCACACTGCTTGTCCTACCAGCGTGTTGCCCCAAAGCATTGTGGTCCATGAAGTAAGCATCAGCGGGTGCGCCTCTGCCAGAGTCTTGAGCAAAAATCACTGTCGCGTTGGCCATCCCTGGACACGTGTTTCGAGGTTGTTACCTCTCGTCAGCAGGGAATAGGCATTTATGTAGGGGTGCTGGCTGCGTAGGCTGCCAAAAAATATTCTCAGGTCCGGTACCGCTCGTGGCACGCAGGTGCGTAACCAGGGCTCGTCAGCCCCACCAGCTCAAGGGAGCCTGAATATAAAAGAAAGTCTAATTGGTCGCACACTGCTTGTCCTACCAGCGTGTTGCCCCAAAGCATTGTGGTCCATGAAGTAAGCATCAGCGGGTGCGCCTCTGTCAGAGTCTTGAGCAAAAATAACTGTCGCGTTGGCCATCCCTGGACACGTGTTTCGAGGTTGTTACCTCTCGTCAGCAGGGAATAGGCATATATGTAGGGGTGCTGCGTAGGCGCCCATAAAATATTCTCAGGTCCGGTAGCGCTCGTGGCACGCAGGTGCGTAACCAGGGCTCGTCAGCCCCACCAGCTCAAGGGAGCCTGAATATAAAAGAAAGTCCAATTGGTCGCACACTGCTTGTCCTACCAGCGTGTTGCCCCAAAGCATTGTGGTCCATGAAGTAAGCATCAGCGGGTGCGCCTCTACCAGAGTCTTGAGCAAAAATCACTGTCGCGTTGGCCATCCCTGGACACGTGTTTCGAGGTTGTTACCTCTCATCAGCAGGGAATAGGCATATATGTAGGGGTGCTGCGTAGGCTGCCCAAAAATATTCTCAGGTCTGGTACCGCTCGTGGCACGCAGGTGCGTAACCAGGGCTCGTCAGCCCCACCAGCTCAAGGGAGCCTGAATATAAAAGAAAGTCCGATTGGTCGCACACTGCTTGTCCTACCAGCGTGTTGCCCCAAGGCATTGTGGTCCATGAAGTAAGCATCAGCGGGTGCGCCTCTGCCAGAGTCTTGAGCAAAAATCACTGTCGCGTTGGACATCCCTGGACACGTGTTTCGAGGTTGTTACCTCTCGTCAGCAGGGAATAGGCATATTTGTAGGGGTGCTGCGTAGGCTGCCAAAAAATATTCTCAGGTCTGGTACCGCTCGTGGCACGCAGGTGCGTAACCAGGGCTCATCAGCCCCACCAGCTCAAGGGAGCCTGAATATTAAAGAAAGTCCAATTGGTCGCAAACTGCATGTCCTACCAGCGTGTTGCCCCAAAGCAATGTGGTCCATGAAGTAAGCATCAGCGGTTGCGCCTCTGCCAGAGTCTTGAGCAAAAATCACTGTCGCGTTGGCCATCCCTGGACACGTGTTTCGAGGTTGTTACCTCTCGTCAGCAGGGAATAGGCATATATGTAGGGGTGCTGCGTAGGCTGCCAAAAAATATTCTCAGGTCCGGTACCGCTCGTGGCACACAGGTGCGTAACCAGGGCTCGTCAGCCCCACCAGCTCAAGGGAGCCTGAATATAAAAGAAAGTCCAATTGGTCGCACACTGCTTGTCCTACCAGCGTGTTGCCCCAAAGCATTGTGGTCCATGAAGTAAGCATCAGCGGGTGCGCCTCTGCCAGAGTCTTGAGCAAAAATCACTGTCGCGTTGGCCATCCCTGGACACGTGTTTCGAGGTTGTTACCTCTCGTCAGCAGGGAATAGGCATATATGTAGGGGTGCTGCGTAGGCTGCTAAAAAATATTCTCAGGTCCGGTACCGCTCGTGGCACGCAGGTGCGTAACCAGGGCTCGTCAGCCCCACCAGCTCAAGGGAGCCTGAATATAAAAGAAAGTCCAATTGGTCGCACACTGCTAGTCCTATCAGCGTGTTGCCCCAAAGCATTGTGGTCCATGAAGTAAGCATCAGCGGGTGCGCCTCTGCCAGAGTCTTGAGCAAAAATCACTGTCGCGTTGGCCATCCCTGGACACGTGTTTCGAGGTTGTTACCTCTCATCAGCAGGGAATAGGCATATATGTAGGGGTGCTGCGTAGGCTGCCAAAAAATATTCTCAGGTCCGGTACCGCTCGTGGCACGCAGGTGCGTAACCAGGGCTCGTCATCCCCACCAGCTCAAGGGAGCCTGAATATAAAAGAAAGTCCAATTGGTCGCACACTGCTTGTCCTACCAGCGTGTTGCCCCAAAGCATTGTGGTCCATGAAGTAAGCATCAGCAGGTGCGCCTCTGCCAGAGTCTTGAGCAAAAATCACTGTCGCGTTGGCCATCCCTGGACACGTGTTTCGAGGTTGTTACCTCTCGTCAGCAGGGAATAGGCATATATGTAGGGGTGCTGCGTAGGCTGCCAAAAAATATTCTCAGGTCCGGTACCACTCGTGGCATGCAGGTGCGTAACCTGGGCTCGTCAGCCCCACCAGCTCAAGGGAGCCTGAATATAAAAGAAAGTCCAATTGGTCGTACACTGCTTGTCCTACCAGCGTGTTGCCCCAAAGCATTGTGGTCCATGAAGTAAGCATCAGCGGGTGCGCCTCTGCCAGAGTCTTGAGCAAAAATCACTGTCGCGTTGGCCATCCCTGGACACGTGTTTCGAGGTTGTTACCTCTCGTCAGCAGGGAATAGGCATTTATGTAGGGGTGCTGGCTGCGTAGGCTGCCAAAAAATATTCTCAGGTCCTGTACCGCTCGTGGCACGCAGGTGCGTAACCAGGGCTCGTCAGCCCCACCAGCTCAAGGGAGCCTGAATATAAAAGAAAGTCCAATTGGTCGCACACTGCTTGTCCTACCAGCGTGTTGCCCCAAAGCATTGTGGTCCATGCAGTAAGCATCAGCGGGTGTGCCTCTGTCAGAGTCTTGAGCAAAAATAACTGTCGCGTTGGCCATCCCTGGACACGTGTTTCGAGGTTGTTACCTCTCGTCAGCAGGGAATAGGCATATATGTAGGGGTGCTGCGTAGGCTGCCAAAAAATATTCTCAGGTCCGGTACCGCTCGTGGCACGCAGGTGCGTAACCAGGGCTCGTCAGCCCCACCAGCTCAAGGGAGCCTGAATATAAAAGAAAGTCCAATTGGTCGCACACTGCTTGTCCTACCAGCGTGTTGCCCCAAAGCATTGTGGTCCATGAAGTAAGCATCAGCGGGTGCGCCTCTGCCAGAGTCTTGAGCAAAAATCACTGTCGCGTTGGCCATCCCTGGACACGTGTTTCGAGGTTGTTACCTCTCGTCAGCAGGGAATAGGCATTTATGTAGGGGTGCTGGCTGCGTAGGCTGCCAAAAAATATTCTCAGGTCCGGTACCGCTCGTGGCACGCAGGTGCGTAACCAGGGCTCGTCAGCCCCACCAGCTCAAGGGAGCCTGAATATAAAAGAAAGTCCAATTGGTCGCACACTGCTTGTCCTACCAGCGTGTTGCCCCAAAGCATTGTGGTCCATGAAGTAAGCATCAGCGGGTGCGCCTCTGTCAGAGTCTTGAGCAAAAATAACTGTCGCTTGGCCATCCCTGGACACGTGTTTCGAGGTTGTTACCTCTCGTCAGCAGGGAATAGGCATATATGTAGGGGTGCTGCGTAGGCGCCCATAAAATATTCTCAGGTCCGGTACCGCTCGTGGCACGCAGGTGCGTAACCAGGGCTCGTCAGCCCCACCAGCTCAAGGGAGCCTGAATATAAAAGAAAGTCCAATTGGTCGCACACTGCTTGTCCTACCAGCGTGTTGCCCCAAAGCATTGTTGTCCATGAAGTAAGCATCAGCGGGTGCGCCTCTACCAGAGTCTTGAGCAAAAATCACTGTCGCGTTGGCCATCCCTGGACACGTGTTTCGAGGTTGTTACCTCTCATCAGCAGGGAATAGGCATATATGTAGGGGTGCTGCGTAGGCTGCCCAAAAATATTCTCAGGTCTGGTACCGCTCGTGGCACGCAGGTGCGTAACCAGGGCTCGTCAGCCCCACCAGCTCAAGGGAGCCTGAATATAAAAGAAAGTCCAATTGGTCGCACACTGCTTGTCCTACCAGCGTGTTGCCCCAAGGCATTGTGGTCCATGAAGTAAGCATCAGCGGGTGCGCCTCTGCCAGAGTCTTGAGCAAAAATCACTGTCGCGTTGGACATCCCTGGACACGTGTTTCGAGGTTGTTACCTCTCGTCAGCAGGGAATAGGCATATTTGTAGGGGTGCTGCGTAGGCTGCCAAAAAATATTCTCAGGTCTGGTACCGCTCGTGGCACGCAGGTGCGTAACCAGGGCTCATCAGCCCCACCAGCTCAAGGGAGCCTGAATATTAAAGAAAGTCCAATTGGTCGCAAACTGCATGTCCTACCAGCGTGTTGCCCCAAAGCAATGTGGTCCATGAAGTAAGCATCAGCGGTTGCGCCTCTGCCAGAGTCTTGAGCAAAAATCACTGTCGCGTTGGCCATCCCTGGACACGTGTTTCGAGGTTGTTACCTCTCGTCAGCAGGGAATAGGCATATATGTAGGGGTGCTGCGTAGGCTGCCAAAAAATATTCTCAGGTCCGGTACCGCTCGTGGCACGCAGGTGCGTAACCAGGGCTCGTCAGCCCCACCAGCTCAAGGGAGCCTGAATATAAAAGAAAGTCCAATTGGTCGCACACTGCTAATCCTATCAGCGTGTTGCCCCAAAGCATTGTGGTCCATGAAGTAAGCATCAGCGGGTGCGCCTCTGCCAGAGTCTTGAGCAAAAATCACTGTCGCGTTGGCCATCCCTGGACACGTGTTTCGAGGTTGTTACCTCTCATCAGCAGGGAATAGGCATATATGTAGGGGTGCTGCGTAGGCTGCCAAAAAATATTCTCAGGTCCGGTACCGCTCGTGGCACGCAGGTGCATAACCAGGGCTCGTCATCCCCACCAGCTCAAGGGAGCCTGAATATAAAAGAAAGTCCAATTGGTCGCACACTGCTTGTCCTACCAGCGTGTTGCCCCAAAGCATTGTGGTCCATGAAGTAAGCATCAGCAGGTGCGCCTCTGCCAGAGTCTTGAGCAAAAATCACTGTCGCGTTGGCCATCCCTGGACACGTGTTTCGAGGTTGTTACCTCTCGTCAGCAGGGAATAGGCATATATGTAGGGGTGCTGCGTAGGCTGCCAAAAAATATTCTCAGGTCCGGTACCGCTCGTGGCACGCAGGTGCGTAACCTGGGCTCGTCAGCCCCACCAGCTCAAGGGAGCCTGAATATAAAAGAAAGTCCAATTGGTCGCTCACTGCTTGTCCTACCAGCGTGTTGCCCCAAAGCATTGTGGTCCATGAAGTAAGCATCAGCGGGTGCGCCTCTGCCAGAGTCTTGAGCAAAAATCACTGTCGCGTTGGCCATCCCTGGACACGTGTTTCGAGGTTGTTACCTCTCGTCAGCAGGGAATAGGCATTTATGTAGGGGTGCTGGCTGCGTAGGCTGCCAAAAAATATTCTCAGGTCCTGTACCGCTCGTGGCACGCAGGTGCGTAACCAGGGCTCGTCAGCCCCACCAGCTCAAGGGAGCCTGAATATAAAAGAAAGTCCAATTGGTCGCACACTGCTTGTCCTACCAGCGTGTTGCCCCAAAGCATTGTGGTCCATGAAGTAAGCATCAGCGGGTGTGCCTCTGTCAGAGTCTTGAGCAAAAATAACTGTCGCGTTGGCCATCCCTGGACACGTGTTTCGAGGTTGTTACCTCTCGTCAGCAGGGAATAGGCATATATGTAGGGGTGCTGCGTAGGCTGCCATAAAATATTCTCAGGTCCGGTACCGCTCGTGGCACGCAGGTGCGTAACCAGGGCTCGTCAGCCCCACCAGCTCAAGGGAGCCTGAATATAAAAGAAAGTCCAATTGGTCGCACACTGCTTGTCCTACCAGCATGTTGCCCCAAAGCATTGTGGTCCATGAAGTAAGCATCAGCGGGTGCGCCTCTACCAGAGTCTTGAGCAAAAATCACTGTCGCGTTGGCCATCCCTGGACACGTGTTTCGGGGTTGTTACCTCTCGTCAGCAGGGAATAGGCATTTATGTAGGGGTGCTGGCTGCGTAGGCTGCCAAAAAATATTCTCAGGTCCTGTACCGCTCGTGGCACGCAGGTGCGTAACCAGGGCTCGTCAGCCCCACCAGCTCAAGGGAGCCTGAATATAAAAGAAAGTCCAATTGGTCGCACACTGCTTGTCCTACCAGCGTGTTGCCCCAAAGCATTGTGGTCAATGAAGTAAGCATCAGCGGGTGCGCCTCTGCCAGAGTCTTGAGCAAAAATCACTGTCGCGTTGCCCATCCCTGGACACGTGTTTCGAGGTTGTTACCTCTCATCAGCAGGGAATAGGCATATATGTAGGGGTGCTGCGTAGGCTGCCCAAAAATATTCTCAGGTCTGGTACCGCTCGTGGCAAGCAGGTGCGTAACCAGGGCTCGTCAGCCCCACCAGCTCAAGGGAGCCTGAATATAAAAGAAAGTCCAATTGGTCGCACACTGCTTGTCCTACCAGCGTGTTGCCCCAAGGCATTGTGGTCCATGAAGTAAGCATCAGCGGGTGCGCCTCTGCCAGAGTCTTGAGCAAAAATCACTGTCGCGTTGGACATCCCTGGACACGTGTTTCGAGGTTGTTACCTCTCGTCAGCAGGGAATAGGCATATTTGTAGGGGTGCTGCGTAGGCTGCCAAAAAATATTCTCAGGTCCGGTACCGCTCGTGGCACGCAGGTGCGTAACCAGGGCTCATCAGCCCCACCAGCTCAAGGGAGCCTGAATATTAAAGAAAGTCCAATTGGTCGCACACTGCATGTCCTACCAGCGTTTTGCCCCAAAGCAATGTGGTCCATGAAGTAAGCATCAGCGGTTGCGCCTCTGCCAGAGTCTTGAGCAAAAATCACTGTCGCGTTGGCCATCCCTGGACACGTGTTTCGAGGTTGTTACCTCTCGTCAGCAGGGAATAGGCATATATGTAGGGGTGCTGCGTAGGCTGCCAAAAAATATTCTCAGGTCCGGTACCGCTCGTGGCACGCAGGTGCGTAACCAGGGCTCGTCAGCCCCACCAGCTCAAGGGAGCCTGAATATAAAAGAAAGTCCAATTGGTCGCACACTGCTTGTCCTACCAGCGTGTTGCCCCAAAGCATTGTGGTCCATGAAGTAAGCATCAGCGGGTGCGCCTCTGCCAGAGTCTTGAGCAAAAATCACTGTCGCGTTGGCCATCCCTGGACACGTGTTTTGAGGTTGTTACCTCTCGTCAGCAGGGAATAGGCATATATGTAGGGGTGCTGCGTAGGCTGCCAAAAAATATTCTCAGGTCCGGTACCGCTCGTGGCACGCAGGTGCGTAACCAGGGCTCGTCAGCCCCACCAGCTCAAGGGAGCCTGAATATAAAAGAAAGTCCAATTGGTCGCACACTGCTAGTCCTATCAGCGTGTTGCCCCAAAGCATTGTGGTCCATGAAGTAAGCATCAGCGGGTGCGCCTCTGCCAGAGTCTTGAGCAAAAATCACTGTCGCGTTGGCCATCCCTGGACACGTGTTTCGAGGTTGTTACCTCTCATCAGCAGGGAATAGGCATATATGTAGGGGTGCTGCGTAGGCTGCCAAAAAATATTCTCAGGTCCGGTACCGCTCGTGGCACGCAGGTGCGTAACCAGGGCTCGTCATCCCCACCAGCTCAAGGGAGCCTGAATATAAAAGAAAGTCCAATTGGTCGCACACTGCTTGTCCTACCAGCGTGTTGCCCCAAAGCATTGTGGTCCATGAAGTAAGCATCAGCAGGTGCGCCTCTGCCAGAGTCTTGAGCAAAAATCACTGTCGCGTTGGCCATCCCTGGACACGTGTTTCGAGGTTGTTACCTCTCGTCAGCAGGGAATAGGCATATATGTAGGGGTGCTGCGTAGGCTGCCAAAAAATATTCTCAGGTCCGGTACCGCTCGTGGCACGCAGGTGCGTAACCTGGGCTCGTCAGCCCCACCAGCTCAAGGGAGCCTGAATATAAAAGAAAGTCCATTGGTCGCTCACTGCTTGTCCTACCAGCGTGTTGCCCCAAAGCATTGTGGTCCATGAAGTAAGCATCAGCGGGTGCGCCTCTGCCAGAGTCTTGAGCAAAAATCACTGTCGCGTTGGCCATCCCTGGACACGTGTTTCGAGGTTGTTACCTCTCGTCAGCAGGGAATAGGCATTTATGTAGGGGTGCTGGCTGCGTAGGCTGCCAAAAAATATTCTCAGGTCCGGTACCGCTCGTGGCACGCAGGTGCGTAACCAGGGCTCGTCAGCCCCACCAGCTCAAGGGAGCCTGAATATAAAAGAAAGTCCAATTGGTCGCACACTGCTTGTCCTACCAGCGTGTTGCCCCAAAGCATTGTGGTCCATGAAGTAAGCATCAGCGGGTGCGCCTCTGCCAGAGTCTTGAGCAAAAATCACTGTCGCGTTGGCCATCCCTGGACACGTGTTTCGAGGTTGTTACCTCTCATCAGCAGGGAATAGGCATATATGTAGGGGTGCTGCGTAGGCTGCCAAAAAATATTCTCAGGCCCGGTACCGCTCGTGGCACGCAGGTGCGTAACCAGGGCTCGTCAGCCCCACCAGCTCAAGGGAGCCTGAATATAAAAGAAAGTCCAATTGGTCGAACTTGTTGGTAATACCTAGATTTAAGCTGGCAACCAAAGGTGGTAAATCTCTTTTCTCCCTGGGCGCCAAGGCCTGGAATAAACTCCCGCCGCAGCTCCGATCTATGCCCAATGAGAGCCACTTTAGAAAGGCACTTAAAACATGGATGTTCTCCCTCACTGACGCTGCTTGTAGAGCACTGGTGTAAAGTATATTGTGACTAAGTTCGCCTCCATTTCCCCCCAACCTATTCCACCTGGGTTGGTGTTGAGCGCCAAGATACTCCTTGGAATGGTAGTAGCGCTATAAAAGTGTACTTTACATACATTACATTACTCAGCAGCTCCTCCGTCTGATTTGCTTGCGCGCTTCTTGCGAAGGTCACTAGGCCCAGATCCTCAGCAGCATGTAATGTGTCACCCTCTTGGTCGATGTCGTGGATGGTTGTGGTGATTTCGTTGTCGTCCGACCTGATTGGCATGACCCTTTTCCCTCGTGAGGCAGGGGTGGATGGCTTCGGTAAGTGAAGATCTTTGTTTTGGATGGTGCGAGTCCAGGTCTGGGTCTTAGTTGGTTATACTGCTGGATCCCCATGAACTTCAAGGAGGCCCCGGTGTCAATCACCGCCTTCACTTCTGACTCTGCATGTGGGCTTGCAGCCTCCTTCGTTTCTTCAAATCATGCGTGAATGAGACTAGGAATGTCTCAACTTCATTTTCTTCTGTGGACTTGTCCTCTATACGGTAGGTGGCCTGCTCGGTCCCTTTGGCACTGCTCATTGGTGCGAGGGAGGCGCTTGATAGTTGGCGCACCATTCTCCTCAATGGCTTGCTGCCTCTGTTGTCGTTCTGTTGGTTCTTCTTTCGGCACACTGATGCAAAGTGGTTAGAGATCCCACAGTGGGAGCACGTCCGACCCTGGGCAGGAACACCTGAATGGGGTGTTCCTAGCATCCAAAGTATCCACACTGGCCTTGTGCGAGTTTGAGTGCAGGGAGGAGGACGCCGCACCGCTCTGCTCTCTGCTTTTGCTCAGCTTTGCCCTGCTTTGCCCCCACAGGGACCTGTTGTGCGCCGCTTGGACTTGTCGGGCTTTCACGCTCCCTTGGTGTCCGGGGTGTCCGAGGTGTCCGAGGCCCTTGCTGCTGGCAGAGGGGGGTGCAGCGGAGGCTCAGCGGAGCACACTGGAGTGAGTGTGGATAAGAGAGAGAGAGAGGGAGAGTGAGGCAAACCGAGGCAGCTCTTTGTGCAGTGAGCAGCTGCAGGAGTGGCAGGAGCGGAGCAAGCGGAGATCAGGCGGAGGCCAGGAACGGCGAGATCTGCGACGGACATTGGCAGCCATAGGTGGTTGGAGGTGCAGGGGTCAGAGCAGGGGGCGGGGCGGCTCCAGTGCGCTGGCCTGGTGTGAGTAGGGTGGACTGGGCTGAATCCGCAGCTGGCAGCCATGTCAATTCCCTGCCCCCTTGGCACCTCGTACCCCTCCTTCTCAACGGATTCACCCCCCTGGCCATCACAGCTTTACCGCAGTATCTGCTACTCTCTTCCACTTCCAAGCACCCGCTTCCTTGTGGTCTGAGTGCACCCCTGGACACTAGAACAAACCAGACCAGACCACAGGTATCGGAGCACAGAGCACTGAGTGGGTAGCGGAGCAAGGGGGCCACACGGAGCTCCGTTACAACAGCAATACCAGCAGTACCAGCACCAGCACCAGACTGTTCCGCCCTGGGGCTGGGTCATTTCTTCAGCGTCTTAGCGCCTTCATTTCACCGCCTCGCTTGGGCAATTAGGCTTGGGCCATTAGGCCTGCATCGGTGGCATTAACAAAGAAAGCACCAAAACCAAACAGTTAAAAAAAGAGTAAAAAAATAAAAGACAGTAAAACAGCATAGACGGCTGGACAAAGCTACGGTCTATGGCTCCTCTTTGTGGTTGCCCCTATAGCAAATACGGGGTTACAAGGATACAGGGAAAGAAGGAAAGAAGCAGAAAGGAAGGAGGCAAAGGGGGCAAGGAGCGAGCGCTACCACCGTTAGAAGTTGGCGGCAGAGTAGTGTGCCCGTTGGTCCCATAGAAGCAGCCTAACTAGGTTGGGCACAGCTCGCGGAGGCCAATTGTGAGCCCTGCTCGCGTCCCCCCACCCATTCCTTTCTCTGTGACTGTATAACATAAGGCCTTGTAACATCAGCAGAACAGGCCACCGCTGCCACTGATGCCATTCTAGCCAACTCTAGGAGGTCAGGACACCAGAAGTAGCTATTCTAGCCAATAGCCTTCAGGAGGTCAGGAGGCCTGAAGTACCAAACATATAAGGAAATCTCAAGGCTATCCTAAGGCTATCAAAATCAAAAAACCAAGGAGATCTCAGGAGAACTAAAGAGACTTAAGGAGTATAAAAGAAATGAGATCAGGGAAAGAGAGGCGGTCAGTTACATCTATACTCAGCAAGAGGAAAAGGAAGAGCAAAGCCCTCAGCGAGATCTCCAGCAACGAGAAACAGGCAATGGAGGAGAAGGCATCATATTGTAGTATGGTAGCACTAGACGACAAACAAACGTAGAACCATGCAAAGTGTGGTGGCGGCTTTCAGCCCAAAATTAACTCGAAATTCTCATTCCTGAAGGACGCGGGGGCAGTGCTAACTCTCAATAATGAAAGCTTGAGTGATCTCCCTTCTCCCCTCTGCCCAGAGTCTGCACCTTATTCAAAACAACAGCAAATACGAAAAAAAGACGACGAAGAGGGCAAGGGCAAGGGTAAGAAGGGTGAAAAGGCAGCCTCAAGCCTGGAGGGCACCCAAGAAGAAGGGCCAGATTTAAATATACTAATGGCAGCCTCACCCAACAAAGTCCCTTGGACTCCCATAAAAACTATAGAGAGAGGTACACTGATTGGCTTAAACCAAGCTGCGCCAAGAGCAGCAACAAAGAGCAACGTGAACGCATGCAGGAGCCAGAAGGGGAACCATTGATAGCACAAGCCCCTAACATCCAAGGCTTGGAAAATGGGCAAATCATGAGCAGTGGACCCAAAATCGCAAGAAAAAGAGGAAAGGGAGAAACAGGAATCAGAACATAACAGACTACTTCCCGCTTAATAGACCAGATTTTGGGACAGCAAGCTTAGTCAACATCGCTACTTCTGAACTCTGCTCGCTAAAGACAGATAGCAAAGCGGGCTTTATAACCACGAAGGCCTCCCAGGAGACGTTGCCCGAGGTATCTAGGGAGACGCCCAAACCAGAGGTGAAAGCGCCCGCAGTAGAACGACTTAAGCAAAATTGCTGCACGGGATGCAAAAATACATCAACTGGTAAAAACAGTAACCTGGTCTGGACAACTAACAGTACTGCACATACGCACGCTGGTCACAAACAGACCTCCGAGACATCACAGCAAACCCCAGAAATGGAGGTGGTAGTTCTCGAAGTAGAACAACCCACGCAAGACCACTCCGCGGGGGGGAGAATGTACGCCGACTGATAGCAACGGCAACCTGAACGGCATAACTAACAACACTCTTGAACACCCGCCTGCTGGACAAAGGCAGGCCGTGGGGGGGACAGCCAGTGGCACCGATCGCCCCCCACTAACAGGCCAGGTAAACCAGGCCAAGCACCTCACCATTAAGACCACGAACCAGAAGAGCCGAGCAATCTTATTCATCCCTGAAATCAAATCGAGAGGCCAGTGGGACACCCTTAATAGAGGGAACATCTTGCGTCTGATTCAATCAATCAGGAGCTTAGCAGACATCAACTCAGCTGATCTTGAAGGAATTGAGTTCAAAACCAATGAAGAGCTGTCAAAAAGAGAGATGACCAAGGCAACTTGGACCTCAGAGGAAACGGCAAGGAGGAACCTAGCGGAGGATGCCCAATTAAAAGCCTGGGGAATCAAAATACTTTTATACCAACAACCGGGCTATCCTGATCCTCTTATACCTAACAGACCAGTTGACTCAGCCTATCGACATACCAGGACCGCCCAATCAGTCCTCAAAGGGGCGCGGAGCATGGATGTGCATCCATCGGGAGGGAAAAGACAGGACGACGAACCCCAACAGGACGACTGGACTTGGCTAGGTAGAACAATAAACTCACAAGGAGAGGGCACTTGACTTAGTTCCATCAAAGACCTCGAGGGCGGCCCGAACCTTCAAATATGCTCATGGAATGTAAATGGATTGGGAAACAAGATATCAGACATAGAATTTCTCTCTTATATCCAAGGTTTCGACTTAATTATAAGGCAGGAGACGTGGCTGGAAGAACCTCAGCACCTACATGGCTACAAACCCATCATCTCCCAGCAACCAAAGGAGCCACATTTGGCCACCTAAAGGGTGGCCTTTCTATCTACTCCTCAATTAGCACCATAAGTGGGACAAGAGAAGTTGACTCCACTCTAACCCCAACAAATTGGTTCCAAATTCTTGCACTGGACATAGAGGAGAGCAACGCTAAACAACAAATTATTGTACTAAACGTTTACATTCACCCACAAGATAAATCCAGAGGAGTTAAAATGGAGGGTATGGAAATAACAAAGTTACTCTCGGAAGAGTCAACAACCAACCTTGTACTGGCCGGGAATTTCAATATGCATTTGATAGGACCACAACTGAGGGATACTGAGCTGGAAAAACAACTTACAGCAGGGAAGATTCCCACCCAGGTACAGGGCAAAAAGATAAAGCTGACAGCCCAGTCTAGGAATTTTATACAGGACATGGAGCACTTAAGCTTTGTGGTACTAAATGGTCGCTTTCTGGGAGACCAACCCCCGCGGCAACTTATCACAAAGCCGTGGGAAGCTCCACAATAGATTACACGCTGGTTAATCTACAATTGTTTAGCAGGATTTCTAGTTTCAGAATCGGAAGAATAGAGCATAGCGACCATCAGCCCCAGGAACTTTTGTTGTGTATAAAGGAGAGGCCCTTGATCTTCCCAGTGGAGCTTCCTGCAATCATTTATACCGTGAATTTCAGAAGGCTCAACTGCAAAACTAGCCAACCTGACAAACTCCAAACCAAAGCCAAGTCAGCAAGCAGAGGCACATAGTAACGCGAAAGCCCGTTGGGAAACTGTGACAACTAGGGGAACAACTCTCCAAAAGATCAGAGGGCCAAGTGCCAGACAGACGATCGCCCAATACACAGATTGTAAGATCTCAATCTGGAAGCCAACTCAACCACTTACCAATCTCGAGTATACCAAATTTGAGGGCCCTCAATAAAGATATAAATAAAACTTTACAAAAGCTAAGATAAAGGGGAAATGAAACTACCCTACAATAAAAACCCTTGCGCAATTAAAAGCAACAAAAAAGAAAACGATCTGGCAAGCAAAAAAGAAAGCAGAAGATACTTTGTGGGCTAAGCTCCTGTTTGACGCAAAGACAAATCAAAGTGCAAAATTCTGGTGAACAATAAATAACTTAGGTAATACCCACGTGCAGGATATCAATTCCCACCTAACAGAGGAAATTTGGGCAGGCGACCTCCACAAACACTTCAACACAAGAGGGGAAAGCTCCGTTACAGCACAACCAGCGTCAGGACAGCCTGACAAGCTGAGCACCCATGGAAACATCAGCAGGAGGTCAACAAGAGAACTGCACTTTACGATTTGGCAGATTAAAAAACGCGTAGCCAAAGGTAGGCCAGAAGGGGCACCTGGCCCCAACGGTATCCCCCAATATTGTTTAAAACTGGGCGGCTGCATTATTACCAGTGTTCAACTCTATCGAAAAAGGGGCTGGTATCTCAGACTCCTGGAAAGGCTCCATAATATCTCCAATCTACAAGAAGGGAGATAAGAATAAAACTACTAGCTACAGACTTGTAGCCCTAATTGATATTGAGGCGAAATACTATGCCGGTCTGCTTTTGGACGAACTAACAGCATGGGCAAATGAAAAATCCCTCATCCCCATCAATCAGACAGGCTTTTCCAAAGGCACAGGGACCATAACAAATCTACTTGCCCTGACGCTACTGTTGGACGGTGCCAAAGCAGCAAATCTCCCCCTATTTTTCTGCTTCATCAATTATTCGGCTGCTTTCGACAGTATAAACAGGCACAAACAGTGGGCTAACCTAGCAAAGATGGGAATGGCAGCAGCGCTATTAAAACAGATAATCCACCTACACACTAAC
Source organism: Lissotriton helveticus (assembly GCF_964261635.1). Classification (NCBI taxonomy): domain Eukaryota; kingdom Metazoa; phylum Chordata; class Amphibia; order Caudata; family Salamandridae; genus Lissotriton; species Lissotriton helveticus. Next base: position 1,405,621,959 of record NC_136063.1, on the reverse strand, counting down.
ACTTGGGTTCAAGTAAAATTAGGAACCAGAGAATATCTGTCAAGGAGAATACCAACATCAATTGGATTGAAGCAGTGGCGCGTGCTGGCCCCCACGCTTTTTAACCTGTTTATGGCAGACTTTTCTACAGAATTAAACAATAGCACCTCTCATGCACCGAGGTTACGTTGGGCTGTCACTCTATAACTTACTGTATGCTGACGACGTCGTCCTAATAAGCCGAACTCCAATTGGCCTTCAGCACTTGCTAAATACAACTGCCAATCATGCTGCATCTAATGGTTTAACCATTAACCAAGATAAGGCAAAAATCATGCGGTTCAACCCAAAAAAGAACACAACCAGGTTTCACTGGAACCTGCCAGGTGCACCCATGGATACTTGATGAGAAAGGTACTTTCAAGCCACAAAAAGAAGCCATAAAACGTAGAGGAAATTGCATAGCGGTAGCTCTAAATTCTCTGAAACTTAAAACTGCCGGGCCAAACTTTTAACCCTTACTACAAGTTCTACAAGCAAAGTGAATTCCAGCTATTACATACAGAAGTGAATGCCTCAGGGGAAAAGATGAAGAGACTTTGGAACAAACTGTGCTAAGAATAATCTTTAGCCTACCAAATTATGTCTCTCTCGCGCAAAGCTGGAGCTTGGCCTACAGTCACAAAAAATAGCTGGTTTAGGATTAGTAGCTCCGATAAGTGCTCTCTTAATTTACACCTATGGAAAGAGATAAACTCAAGCAGAGCTTGCACCCCAAAGGATTACCTGACCGCATCCATAAACCGTCTAGGCCTGAAGGAACTCTGGGCAACTATGGGAACGCAGAACAGCTTTAAGTCTTTGGTAAATAAGACAGCAAAAAAGCTCTCAGTACTTGAAGACAATGAAACGCCCAGGAGAAGGTCCCACGGTTGGTGCGTGCTGCAGAGCTATACAACACCTGGCACGCAAGATTACCTGCGTGCTGGCTTCAGCAGGAGGGTAAAAGACACATACCTCCGGTTTTGATTGGGAATTCTTCCTGTCCTCCCGCATCTACCACCATGGAAGCGAACCGCAGAAACAACTCAGTGCAGCCTCTGCGGGGAAGCAGAAGAGAGCATCATGCATCTACTAAGCATTTGCCACTGTCTGGCTCTAGAACGACGTTTGTTTTCCCCTTTTCCATTGCTGTTTGCACTGCATCCTGGAAAAGGACTGCAGCAAAAGCCACAGTGAAATGATTGAAAATATCCATGCACCGTGTGCCAGGCACCACATGAAATGGAGCGGAGGCCCACAGGGAATTGGAGCCCTGCTATGGCCACCCAAAGTCCTTTCCCCAAAGGCTGTCAGAAAGGGACATCATGATCCCTATGGCAGTGCCTGTGCAGGCACCACCCTTATTGTAGGGAATATGATCCGATCGACGGCCTGACAGGTACGCGTTGGGTGGTCCCTCCGACCGCAGCTGTTGCACCGACCTCCTCCTAATGCGACCTCCACTGCTTGACTGTCAGTGTCGGTCCGAACGCCATCCTAATTAGACCCATATTGGCTAGACCTATGATGCAGACTATTGTTGGTAAATTCATTCACATTGTTTTAATGGCAGTCCATACTATTTTTACTGAATTCAAGAGGTTTATTTAGTTTTTTCTTTGGCTATAATATCTATTATTCCCTATGAAGATATCTATTTGAAGGTTTTTAACTTTAAAATGTCTGAGAAATTGATGAAGAGGTAAGGATTAATCTTAGGGAATTGGCTCTAAAAAGTTTTTCTAATGTTAGGAACAAGCTATCAGATATATCTCTAAACCAAAGATTCAGTGACTCAAAAGCGAGACTTTTTTATTTTGGAATGGCAAAAAAATCTGGGCATTTTAAATATTGTCCGGACTGTCAGCTAAGAAATAAATTATCCAGATGGAGAACTCGAGTACATCTGGGTTAGTCTATTCCTGGGTTTGCCAGAATGCTAAAGTTTAAAGAAGGCATTTGTACTTGTGCCTAGAAAAACATGTACACGGTTGCATGTATTACTTTGTCATAATGATTTTTGGGATCCTGTTACCCGCCCCCATTATTTTTTAAATATGCAGTAACATTACGTAGAGATTGTATAATGTTATTGTGTTTATTGTCCCATTTTGATGCAGCTCTTGATTTAGGGACATATTATCTAATATGGATGGCTATTTTTTATTATTGTGATTGGTTGTATTGCTTTTATGTTAAATGTGAACTCATTTCAGGGTCTTGGGCTGAAAATGAAATTACTAAAATAAACAAAATAAACACGTTACAAAATCTAGTACTCGGACATGAGCGTTCAGGCTCCTTGAGAAAGCCCTTACCTCACAATTACATTAAAAAAATAATAATAATTTGTCATTTATTTCAACATTAAAGTTGCCCTGTGACACAGGGTTTATCCTATCAGACCTTAAACATGCTGGTATTAAAAAAATGATCTCAATTCATGGAGTAATTTTTGTAATCTGTTTCAGGTATATCATAGTCATGCAAATACCTGGAGAAACGTTTGTGGACAGAAATGACTTATTGGACAAGTGACAGGCAGGTGCCCAACTAGGTCAAAGATTAGCTACGTTCCCTTTGGGATTAATATGTACCTTACACTGGATCATTAAACCAGTGGTGCTGTGGCCCTAGACTTATTGAATATACTGGTGGCCTTTGACACATTTTAAAAATACAGTCCTCTTGGTCAGCAGCCACCAAATTGGTTTGAGGAACTTTGCCTTGTTTGCTGCCTAATCCTTCCTTTGCTTCGTTCCCAGTCTTTGTCCTTTCATTTTTCACTTCTGTGTCTCATCCTCTGACATCTGTACTGTGTCATATAACACTGTGACATTTTGTCACAATATGTCAACATGTACATCAGCCAGTCTTACAGGCAGAGTTACAACATTAGTAATGTGTGTGTTATGCGTAAGCAAATTTCCCCCATCTGAATGATGTAAAACTGGAATACACATACCAGTCTTCCTCAAAGCTGACACTCACAGTACTTACAAAACTTTTAAGGGTCAGCCTGTTACCACTACCAAACATGTCATACGTGATCATATAACCAGTATCCCTGGGAATTCCAATGAATCTTCCACCGTAATACACAGTGGTAATCATGGCTACTTGTCAATGATGACATAGGAGGTAACTGGTTACTTCATTACTACAGCCCAGGGAGGTTTAACGTGCACAAAGAACTAACCACACTCTCCCCACACAAAGAACAATGCATACAGTGTTCAAGTACAGATGCTTACGCAATTTAAAAATGTCATGACAAGAGGATAACAAGGGTAGAACCTCATACCATAGCACGTGGACAATTGTTGGCCAGTATTTGGCATATTAAAATCCTGCTACTGATGTCCTTAAAGCGATTCACTGTTTAATCTTGCAATCTGCTGTTGGATTATTTCTACGGATAACTACTGTAAAATTACTACACACTTGCTCGCATGCATAGGTACGGGCTGCGTGACTCAGATGCCCGTGATAGATGCCGTGCCCCAGGAGCCGACTTTTTACACCTGGCGTGGGCCTGTGAAGGAGTGCATGTGTACTGGCAGCAAGTCTTTGCTGCCCTATCTAAGATGATAAACACTGCAGTGGAGCCGACCCCAGTATTGGCCCTGTTGGGATATGTTGAGCCACTGCAGGCAGTACACCGCAAATTTGTCGCACTGGCATTACTCATGGCTAAAAGAAGAGTTGCATGCAGGTGGGGCAGAGGGAGGGCGCCTAAATTTAAGGAGTGGATTAACGACCTTACATATTGCCAGGAACAACTGGCTGTTTATGCTGAATTATTACCAGTAGCTTCCAGACCAACTGATATCTGGGCCCCATTGAAATGTTATTTGTTGGCGCAGGGCACTTCCACCCGTCAGGGAGAATTAGACACAGACCATACTGGATGATAGCAGATAGCTCCAATCTACATCTGCTGGAGACAAGAGAGGCTGAGGTACTTTGTACGAAGAGACGATACGGGGGCATGGGGATGACTGGGTGATAATGTGGCAGAGGGAACCACCAGGAATGAGCAAGATAGCATACCCTAATGCTCTGTTACTATTTGTCATCAAATGTAGGACCGACACATTGTAGCTATATGTATCGCTAGACTGCTGCACTGCGGCTATTGTGTTATAGAGATATAGCTGCTTATTACAGGGGACTCTGTTGAATATTGATAGAGGTATGTAACAGCCATACTATCTGTCCATGGGGGATTCTGGATCACAACTGGGGCCCTGTCGCTTTTATTATCGTTGAATGCCAATGGACATGGCAAACCACCATGTGATGTGTAATTGTATTATGTTTGATATAGTATGAACCGCCACAATTTGACCACTGTACAGAATGCTACAATGATGATAAATGTGTGATGACAAGTGTAACTTCTAAGGTTTGAACTACTGAAAACTCAATAAACAAAGTTAAAAAAAAAATAACTACTGTAAAATGCCGCTATTCACAGAGGTCTGGGGTTGAAAAGGAACCAAATAAAAGATATGAAAAGTACGTTCCTACTTCTAGCCTGGAGGATAATACAAACCAGCCAGGGCAGAGAGGGGATGCACCAGTACCACAACATTACATGTATGTCAGTACACACTACACTAGGAAGTCGCCATTCAAAGAAGTACTATTTTTATTTTAATGATCTGCTCTTTCAAAGCTTGTAATAGTACAGTATCCTTTAATCCTCTTCCTAATACACCACCTTTGTAGACATTTGTCTATCAGTATTTGGCAATTCAATTACATTGAAAATGCTGCCCTGCTTCCCTTCATTATATACTCAGAAAACGAGCATTATTCACACACAAATAAGCTGTCAGTGTCAAAGAATAGTCCCAGGGAGCGAAATTGAATTTGAAATTGCACATTGACAAAGTACACAGAGTTGCCTTTTTATATTCGGTTCAACCTTTTAATTTTGCTGTGACGATTTACAGTTTCTGTCTTAGATACCATTTCCGGCTGTCATACATATTATAGAATGTGCTAAAACTAAAGGGTATTCTATAGTTCATCCAATTGCTGCGCACTTACTATGGATATTTTTATTGCTGATAGTGCACGCTTTGCACATTAAAATGCGGAAGCTTAAAGGGAGGGAGTGGGAACCAAAAGAAGTGCAAACATTTTCAAACAACCACCTGCCCATTTCCTGCTTTGTTTTGTATCTGTGTTGCAACTGGTGCAGGGCAATTTAAAGCTTCATACACTCCTACCTTGTATGTACACCTTATACGATAACCTCATTAATCTGTGTGCACCCTATTGATTGAATAACAGTAGATGGAGATATTTGCCTGTAATGATAGCCACACTTACAATCTAATTGTACTCGTATGGTTACCATCTTCTCTACTAAAGCTTGACATGACTTGCATCTAGGCCTCAGCAACTTGATTTATTTCTTAAATAAATACATTGCAAGTTTCACGTGTCGCTCTCCTCTGCAGTTGCACTTGCAAGAAGATCTCATCAGTTATAACAAGTGCTTTGTTTATCGGAGAGAACTGTTAGGATTAACTGTCTTCATTGGAATTTGGCCATGCACATGTAGTGCTTAGGGAAGGGAGAGAGCTCCCCTGTACCGGGCGGGAACCTGGGGAGTGTACCTGTTCACAGAGAACATCATCTCCTGATAGGACCATCTAGAAGGAGTTGATGGGAAGAAGCTTCCAGAACTTTCCATTGTCTATTCATTGTGTGTTCCTTAGATTAGTTTAGCAGATACCTTCCTGACTTCACTGAAAGAAGTCCTTTCTCAACTATAACGATTTTCTGTGCCCCGGGAGCTGAGCTTCTGTAAAGACGACTCCGTACTCAAGCTGTCGTCAATTACTTTATTCACAGTCGACAACACACCAGGGGCATGTCTGCTCGGCAAGGCAGTCAGCCCGTTCTCTCTCAACTGTCAGACGCAGCCCAGCTGTCAACATTCCAGCTGAGGGCTGTCCAATCACGCGCTGGGAAGGCACGCGCAGGGCAGGGTAATGGAAAGGAAGAAAAGACCAACACAACACATCTCCTTCCCTATAAACAAAAGAGGGTTAGACAACAGAACCCCCCCCCCCCAAAGAAGTAACAATTTCAGAAATGTCAGTCAAACACGAAGTCTTTATATTTGCTGGGTTTGCACCGAACTTGGCCATAACTGCTGGTGTTTTCACTAGCTTCGCCGACATCTTCCATGGGCCAACTACCATCATCCATGGTGGATGTGCGTTCAGCATTAACAGTGTCATCCGTGTCCTTTGAGTTGGCATCACTCTCCACCTCTCCATCGTCGCTGATTTCATATTCCGAGTAGGTGCCACTTGTTGTTGCCCTTACCCGTGGCTCCAAAGGGTAGTCGGAGTTGAGTGTCCTGTCCCTTCCAGTGTATTCTATACCTTTCCGATATTTCATAGTAGTAGTACCTGTACTTTCCTTGGGCGCACCTATGTTATTGTCCTCACTTTCCTCCTCTTCATCGGACCAGTCCAAGTGGTGTATGTCCATCTCATAATTACGCCTCCTTTCCTTTTGTTCCATTTCTTCAGTTCTGTGACACCTTGCCATCCCTGAAGCATGCCAAACTTTCCCATCACTGAGTGATGCAGAGTTACCAAACTCTTCTACCACCTCCAAGGGCGAGGGATATCTACCTTCCTCTTTGACTAAGTGTCCGCTTCTTTTAATCCGCACTTTGTCTCCTTTTTTTATGGACTTTTCATCGCAAATTCTGCTCTTCTCTTGTGTCTCTTTGAGAGTAACTTGTGCGTTCTTAATTCTTTCCTTAATTGTTTCCACAGACCATCTTGATGTTCTTGCTTGTTTTAACCATCCGACATTGTCTTTTGAAATGGGTGTTCTACTTCTCATTACTTCAAACGGGCTTGCTAATGTCTTTTCGCCCAGAGTAATCCTGTACCCCCATATCATTTCCTTTACTTCCTTCCTCCAACATTTCCCACTTTTGTTAGCAAGTTTGATGGTTCCTTTTACTACTCGTTTAAACCATTCCACAGCTTCATTTCTTGCTAGATGACAAATTGATGTAGTTTCGTGGTTGATGTCATTCCTAGTAATAAACTCTTGGAATTTCTCCGATGTGAATTGGTTGCTATTGCCACTTATGATAGTTTTCGGTATACCTTCCCTGGTGAACACATCGTCCATGAACGTTATAATGTCAGACGTGTCTACATTCTTGCTCACTTTTACTTCCGGCCATTTAGACAGATGGTCCACCATAACTATTATGTACACCTTTTCATCTTGCCATCTTATTGGACCAGTTATGTCCACACCGATCCTTTTCCAAGGCATGATTGGGCACATCAAAGGTTCTAATGTTGGTTGAGATGGAGTTAGTGAAATATAAGCACTTTCGCAATCCTTTGGTTTTTCAATTTCTTCTCTAACTTCATTCTTTAGCGTTATAGGTATGTTTCGTACCTTGTGTAATCTGGAAATCTGGAAATTGCATTCTCATTAAGTTTAATTTTGTTTTGAAATTCTCTTAGCTTACCGAATTGCCCCTTGAATTCACTTGGGTATCTTCCTTGTGTCTTCTTGTTTAGAGTTATGTCTTGTTGTTCTACTAATACTGGCTCTGAACGATTAGGGTCAAGGGTAATGTCCCACTTTCCCTGATCTCTCCATCCTAATACTGATGGACCAGTAGCTGCTACATACAATTTACTGTTCATTTCTCTCTCCTTGAAGATGAATGGCACCTCTCTGTATCCCAGAAGTCTAACAGTCTCCCCAGTAAAAGTTTTCAATGTAATGTCTGGTTTCTCCAACTTTTTACTCAGAAGTTTTTTTAACTTTTCATCCCACACTTAGTGGTTGACAATGGTGCATGGTGACCCTGAGTCTGCAATTAATTCTAGTTCAACAACTCCTAATACTACTTTGCAAACAGGTTTCTTCATTTCACTTATATTTTCTTCATTGCTTTCCGTTGTCTCTGTAATATTTAATATGCAAAAAGTATACTCCGACTCATCAGATGAGTTTTCCTCTTCCTTCTCTTCTTCCTGCGCACACTTCACTTTCATATTTACACTTCTTCTGCATGCTTTTCCAACATGTCCTACTAACCCGCATATGCTACACTTGGTGTTCCTAGCTGGGCAGTTCCAGTCATTAGCTAAATGCCTGTTACTGTTACAACGATAGCATCTAAGGTCACCATAATTTCTCTCCTTTCTGAATCTTCTAGTAGTGTCTTTATCCTTGCTACTTAAATTGGTTGTTTTATTCCTCGTTGAACTAACTTTTGCCACTAGACCTGGCTCTTCCGTTTTACCTTTACCCTCATTGATTACTACCTTAGCGCATCTACCTGTGAGTTCCGCTTTTTTAATGTTTGAATGCCTGTTTCTTTCCTCAAGAACCTTCATTTGGTTCTTTTGATGCTGACATCTTCCTCTTTGAAATTCCCCCTGCCACTTTTGACGTTTTATTTAGAATAGGGAAATTCCTTTAAGGAACCAATCTACATTATAGTTTGTGCTCTTTATATTGTGATATTTGTATTTTTTTTTTTACAATATACACATTTAAATTGCCTAATGACATAGATATACATGCTTTTTGGATACATTAATTTACTAAATGAATGATTTGTAACATTTTTCTAAATCTGCCAATAAACGTTTATCATTTGAACATCATCCTTTCTGTCATGAATGTGAAGCCACATTGTTTCACTATTATAGAAATGTGTAGTAGCTGCTAGCTCCTTTAGTTAGCTGTCAGTCGACAACCAAAGGTCCATATGACCAGTGGCCGCTCCTATATAATGACTACACAAGAACATTGAGATACGAGGAGTTCTTCCACATTAATTGGTAGCAGAAAGAAGATCATTTGTCACTGAGTTGTAGGGAGCTGTGATGTTCCATAAATTATTCAGAACATGCCCCTGTCCAGTGCACATCCCTAAAATCCATGGTCCAGTTTGGAGAATCAGCGGTTTTCCTGCTGTTCTGAAGGTGGTTGCAGTATCTGAGAAGTGAGTAAAAATAGCGTTGTGCATTGTAAATTGTGTATGTCAAGCTTGCCGTATTTTTGTGGTGATATTGTGTGTCTCATTCCATAGCGTCTGTTAGGAGTCCAAGAAGGCTGCAAAGTTAGATGAAAAGCTAATGTGCTTCTTTATGTATGTTGCTTGTTTGTTTAAATGAATATGCGCTTGCTGTTGAGCCGTTGTTATCAGACTTGTTGCAGTCTAAGATCCTGGGATAATTATGGTGTATTGTAGTTTAGCTTGTCTGCTAAGGTTTGTAGTGTTGGTCCGTAAGGTATCATTGGCCGCACAATTGGGATATGGAACTGTGACTACTAATTGATTATTTTCACTGTGAGCACTATGGAGGAACACTAGTAGACTTTCTTTGTTGTAGTGTAGATAAATTGTTCTTTATTTACTGTTCCAAAATGGCCAAAAATTGCTTCTAGCCAACACGTGTTTCATAAAAGTCATTATGCCTCAATTTCCTCAGGGCCGATAGAGGTACATTTTCAATACATTTGTTCTCCATGCTACCATCGTGGTCCAGAAATATATATTATGTGTCTTCTTTGGATCACTGACATAATATCGAGGGACATAATATCGACTATCAAGAATATCGTTGCCAAAATATCTACAGACAGAATATCGAATTGGTATCTACAAACAGGTAAGTACAAAAATATCGAGTTAAAAATATCCTTTACTAAAATATAGTTTATAAAAACATCGAATTTATTAAAAACAATGTTAAATTAAATTAATATTAAAAAATTAATTACTAAAATATACTTAAAAATACTTAAATTAACTTATAATAATCAAATAATTAATGAAAGTTATTAAAACAAATGTTTACATCATATTTGTTAAAACATATATATATAGTAACATAATATAATTAAATATTATCCAATATTATTACCGTACAATAATGTAAGTGTAAAAATTACTATTCCCACTCCAGAGAGTGCAACAGTAGGGAAAGCGTTGGATAGCGTAGGGATAAAAATTACTATTCCCACTCCAAAGAGTACAACAGTAGGGAAAGCGTTGGATAGCGTAGGGGTAAAAATTACTATTCCCACTCCAGTGGGTGCAACAGTAGGGAAAGCGTTGGATAGCGTAGGGGTAAAAATTACTATTCCCACTCCAGTGGGTGCAACAGTAGGGAAAGCGTTGGATAGCGTAGGGGTAAAAATTACTATTCCCACTCCAAATAGTACAACAGTAGGGAAAGCGTTGGATAGCGTAGGGGTTAAAATTACTATTCCCACTCCAAAGAGTGCAATAGTAGGGAAAGCGTTGGATAGCGTAGAGGTAAAAATTACTATTCCCACTCCAGTGGGTGCAACAGTAGGGAAAGCGTTGGATAGCGTAGGGGTAAAAATTACTATTCCCACTCCAGTGGGTGCAACAGTAGGGAAAGCGTTGGATAGCGTAGGGGTAAAAATTACTATTCCCACTCCACTGAGTGCAACAGTAGGGAAAGCGTTGGATAGCGTAGGGGTAAAAATTACTATTCCCACTCCAGTGAGTGCAACAGTAGGGAAAGCGTTTGATAGCGTAGGGGTACTATTTACAACACACAAAAAAGCAGATCAGGTCTAGGAGAAACGTGTGTAGCTGTACTGGCTAGGGTGCAGATAAAAGGATGCATACATGAGCACATGATGTTGAAAATCACTGGCTAGATGAAACCCATCAGACCACCCCTATGGTGGAATTTACGTCATGTGGGATGTTACTGATCATACCAAAATACAACCGACCATGTAGTGCCGATGTAGAAATGGATGTCAGGAAGATAGCCGTGAAAATCATCAAAAAGTGATCATGACTAAGGTGCAGTGCCTATAGTAGTGAAAATAAAATTAACTACATGTGCGTCGTAAGGTATTCAAAACGCACTTCATGTGTCAAAAGTTAAAAACCCGCCGGGTAATGAAGTTACCCAATGGCGCAGTGATAAACGGTCGACATGTTTCAGCTCTAGGGACTTTCCCCAGCTTTCTTCAGGACCAAAGCTAGTATTGCTACTGCAACCATAAGTGAAAATATTAAATCGATATCAAACAATGTACTAAAAATTGAGTACATATCTGCCAGGAACCATCACCGTTGAATGTCCACTGGAAGGCAAGGAGAACATCTTCTTCCTATAAAATAAAGTTTGATTTACAACAACACCATGTGTCAAACATACATCTAGACACCTACACATAAGCCGCACAGACAAGACACACTTAGCATGAATAATTGACATTCAGCTTGGTTTGAAAAAAGCTTAATAGCTCAAACAACATGAGGCATTTCCTCATGGTGCTACTCACCCAGCCTTGTGTGGGTGAAGACCCCACCTCACCCGGCAACCGCTCGGGAGTATGAGGCCCCGCTCTATAGTGTAGATAAAAGGAAACCATGAGTACACAACTCTATAATTTCCAAGCCAATTGCTCTACACAAAAACCCAACAGACGTGTGATAGTGCCCTTACTGTTCACCCTCGCAGCACCCACATAAATGTCCATCGGACATATTACGGACCCAAATGCTAAAGTGCCCCTAGTCACTCAGACGAGAAAACCTACTCATGTTTGACCAGTGTAGGTGTTCCTCAAAGGTTGTAAAAAACATATCCTAGAAAACGATATGTGTACCCCCGGACTAGTGTTCAGGAATAACCATGGTAAAGGGTTCAACAGATACCCAACAGAATTTAAACATTAGAATCCCTGGTGAACACCTAGGAGACTCATGGGCTTAACAACCCATCAGATAGATTACTCAAATTACCTCCCCTATACCACAAGACTCAATAATGCGAGTCACCACACTTCTACCACTAACCAATAGCAGTTAACTATAGCGGGTTACCCAAAGGACTGACCTGTCCGTCGGTGCCACGGATTGTGACCCGCGCGGAAGTGGAGGTGTCGGTGCAACCACCCCTCGTACCTTTATAGCCACCGTTAGTCAAAAGAGGTGGCCGTAATCGCCATTAGGAACCAGCAGACTCTGGCGTGAGAGGGAAGACACTGGTCATGCGCGCATGCGCAATAGCGCGAAACAAACTGTGGGCGTCAGCGTGAAGAGATACTACTCTAACGCGCATGCGCGTTGACATCAAGCTCGAAGTTGGTGACTTCTCGAGCGTTGTTTATCTAGCCAATTGTAAAAAGAAAAGTCCCAACTAACAGTAAGTAGGGACAAGGATGACGGGGGTGCAGATGGTTAAGACGAAACCCAAATATACAGGCACTGCTATTCTACCTCGAAGAGCATATAGTGAGTAGCTGCTTTGGTCTAAGCACCACCCTGAGTCATTATATATGTACGAATGGAGGACCGTTTTACGTGTCCTACGCCTGATGTTTATTTATTTCAACAAGGGTTTAAAGTGAAATATCTCTGGTGAATTGCTTGTGATGCGGAGGGGCTTAATAAGCAAACAGGGAAATGATTTGTCTGTGTAGAGTCGCACTAAAATGGAGTATGGCATCCACTACTGACTGTCTCTCCTACGGAGTACTGTATCTCCAAATACACACTGGTAGTAATATTATCAACGGTCCACTTATATTGAGGCGCACCTTGGAGTATGAGTGGGGTCGTTATGTTCATGCTTAAAGGGATTTATAATTGTCTCAGATGAAGAGAAAGTAGGTGCCAGGATGGGTTCATCAGAAGGGAGGCATACACAATTATGTTAGGTGAGCTTCAAGGTTGCAACCAAAAATACGTTGCATCCATTCGCAAAAAAGACCCGCAACTGAAAAGTTGCTCATGATACTAGAAAACAAACAGGTATGTGGAGGGTCAAGGGGATGTTTAAAGACATGTCTGCTCATACCCCTAAATACAATATACAACACACAAAAAAGCAGATCAGGTCTAGGAGAAACGTGTGTAGCTGTACTGGCTAGGGTGCAGATAAAAGGATGCATACATGAGCACATGATGTTGAAAATCACTGGCTAGATGAAACCCATCAGACCACCCCTATGGTGGAATTTACGTCATGTGGGATGTTACTGATCATACCAAAATACAACCGACCATGTAGTGCCGATGTAGAAATGGATGTCAGGAAGATAGCCGTGAAAATCATCAAAAAGTGATCATGACTAAGGTGCAGTGCCTATAGTAGTGAAAATAAAATTAACTACATGTGCGTCGTAAGGTATTCAAAACGCACTTCATGTGTCAAAAGTTAAAAACCCGCCGGGTAATGAAGTTACCCAATGGCGCAGTGATAAACGGTCGACATGTTTCAGCTCTAGGGACTTTCCCCAGCTTTCCTCAGGACCAAAGCTAGTATTGCTACTGCAACCATAAGTGAAAATATTAAATCGATATCAAACAATGTACTAAAAATTGAGTACATATCTGCCAGGAACCATCACCGTTGAATGTCCACTGGAAGGCAAGGAGAACATCTTCTTCCTATAAAATAAAGTTTGATTTACAACAACACCATGTGTCAAACATACATCTAGACACCTACACATAAGCCGCACAGACAAGACACACTTAGCATGAATAATTGACATTCAGCTTGGTTTGAAAAAAGCTTAATAGCTCAAACAACATGAGGCATTTCCTCATGGTGCTACTCACCCAGCCTTGTGTGGGTGAAGACCCCACCTCACACATGAAGTGCGTTTTGAATACCTTACGACGCACATGTAGTTAATTTTATTTTCACTACTATAGGCACTGCACCTTAGTCATGATCACTTTTTGATGATTTTCACGGCTATCTTCCTGACATCCATTTCTACATCGGCACTACATGGTCGGTTGTATTTTGGTATGATCAGTAACATCCCACATGACGTAAATTCCACCATAGGGGTGGTCTGATGGGTTTCATCTAGCCAGTGATTTTCAACATCATGTGCTCATGTATGCATCCTTTTATCTGCACCCTAGCCAGTACAGCTACACACGTTTCTCCTAGACCTGATCTGCTTTTTTGTGTGTTGTATATTGTATTTAGGGGTATGAGCAGACATGTCTTTAAACATCCCCTTGACCCTCCACATACCTGTTTGTTTTCTAGTAAAAATTACTATTCCCACTCCAAAGAGTGCAACAGTAGGGAAAGCGTTGGATAGCGTAGGGGTAAAAATTACTATTCCCACTCCAAAGAGTGCAACAGTAAGGAAAGCATTGGATAGCGTAGGGGTTAAAATTACTATTTCCACTCCCGAGAGTGCAACAGTAGGGAAAGTAAATACTTCATATATTATTTAAAAAAATATAAATTAATATCTATAAAAAATTAATTAAAAGTTATTACCAATTTAATATAATATAATAATTAACCTATTAAAATTACTAATTAACATTAATTATCACAATAAGTTACATATTAATACAAATTAATTACAAATTAACAAATAATTATTTAACAATTAAAAACTTAATTAACAATTAATTCTAATTAAATAAATTTAATTATTTAATTAATTATAAATAAATTACTTCCCACCCTATTCCCCTATAAACCCACAACCCGCTACAGAAAATAAATTAGTAAAATTAAAATAATTAGCAATGATTCGATTAAATTCAATTAATTGGCAATTAAAATTGTATTAATTACACATAAAAACATAATTAACTATTATTTCTAAATAAATACCAATATTTAATTTTGCATATTTAATTATAATATTTAATTAATTATAATTAAATTACTTCCCACCCAATTCCCCTATAAACCCACAACCCGCTACAGAAAATAAATTAGTAAAATTAACATAATTAGCAATTAATCAATTAATTAAAATTAATTATCAATCAAAATGTAATTAATTACCAAATATAAATTAAATAACAATAAATTAAAAATTAATACCAATAAATAAATTTACATATTTAATTAATTATAATTAAATTACTTCCCACCCTATTCTCCTATAAACCCGCAACCCGCTACAGAATTAAATTACGCAAAAATTAAAAAACACAAAATTCATTATTTAACAATTAATTATAACATAAATACACACTTTTCACACATATAATAACATAAAAAACACTATAAAAAATTCAATATTATAAAAAATTCTATAATTTTAATAACCTATATTATATACTTCGATATTTTAACTTTCTATATTTTTAACATTCGATATTACATTACTTACCTTAAAAACGATATTTTTGCTGTCTATATTCTGTCCATTCGATATTGTGTCCAATCTATATTTAAAACTCGATATTATGTCCAATCGATATTTTGGACTCGATATTTTGACTGTTTACCGTCTTCTTTAAATGCAATATCAAAATACAGCCATGGTGTGACCTCATCAGTCTATAGTTTCAGAGAGTGCCGAGCACTGGCTTGCCACATCCCTGTACTGTGTGTGTTTGCAGTACGAGATGTGGTGAGTGAGTGCTTGGAACTCTCAGAACTCTCGGAAACTATGGGCTGATGGGCCCACACCATGGCTGTATTTTGCTATTGTATTTGAAGAAGACATCGTTGATATATTTTTGGAATCATTCACGTGTAACATGATATAGTTGGTGGGTCTGCTGACTATTACCCTTACTTTGTCTTTCGCCATTGCACGGTGAATTGCCACTAGCTTTTAGTGCATATGTTTCGGTGTGCAGCCTTACACTGCAGGCTTTGCTTTCGGTTTGAGTGTTATTGGTCATACCCCACTTTTGGCTCCCATAAAGCACGAGCAAAGCAGATTTACACTTGCGAACAAGTACAAAGGGGTGGATGGGGCGGTAAGTGTGGAAGAGGAATGTTTACCCAACAAACAATAAATATACTGGCACATGCATCAACGTAGGCTTTTGCGATTCCTAAATAGCGATTTTTAAGGAATCGCTGTTTAGTAATCGCATAAGCCTATGCATGTAGGAATCGCTATAAAAATAGCGATTCCTAAACATTCCTTAATTGCTCTTCACAAATTGCTAGTCGCAATTAAGGAATGCTGTCCCAATCATTCATATGGGCCTACAGGCCCATAGGAATGAGTTGGAGATTGCATGATTCGGAGAATCTGCCCGTTTGCGACCGGTTTTTGGTTTGATGCATATGCCTGATAGTCCTGTACATGAGAACAATATGGGCCAACATCATAATACTAGATTTCTGAATTGAAATGTGCGTGTTATACAAGGCACACCAGCGATACTCTACAAATGCATTTATCAAATGAAAGCAGGCATATATTTGCTTTCTGCAAGAGACTTATCTTATTGAGAGTGAACTCCAACAGCTCCTATGCACGAGGAGCCTTTGTATGGATTCACGCAGGAACACACTTTCGAGCCCTAAGTACAGTGGTTGGTAGGGAAGGTAGATGTTATGTTATGTTATGTTATGTTATGTTATTTATGTTTTTAATATAGCGCAACGGATACTCAAAAAGAGTGTCCCGGCGCTTTGAGTAAGGGGAACAGATTCAGAATATCATAACACAATTAAAAAAGAAAAAGAAGACACCACACACACAGAGAACAAGGAAGAGCAGCTAGGGAGGCCTACTGGGTAAACAACCAGGTTTTAAGACCTCTCCTAAAATCCAGAAGACTGGTCGCTCCCCGAAGTGAGAGTGGAAGCGCATTCCACATCTGTGGGGCCAGCAGACTGAAAGAGCGGCCGCCCAAACGAGCTCTCTTAATACGAGGGACGGCCGCCATAAACAATGATTCAGACCGCAGAGAGCGGCCCGGCTGGTAAAAGACCACTCTCTTTTGGAGATGTTTTGCTCCTACTGCGTGGAGTGCCTTATAGGCCAATATCATGGCCTTAAAAGCGATCCGTTTACGGATCGGTAGCCAATGCAAAGTCCTCATTAGCCCGGAGGCGCTGGCGCGTCTGTTTAGACCAAAGATGGCCCTGGCCGCCGCGTTCTGCGCGACCTGAAGCCGCTGCAGCAGGTACTCAGGTAGGCCCAGGTAAAGAATGTTGGCGTAATCCAACCTGGAGCCTATCAGGGCCTGCACTGTCAGCCTCCTATGCTCCTCCGACAAAAGAGGCAGGAACCTCCGCAGCATTTTTAAAAGACCGAAGCAGGTGCCGGTCACCCCAAAAATCTGGGCTTTCATTGACAGTCCCCCATCCATCTTGACCCCCAAGTTCTTAGCCATAGGGGAAGAGCCGGACGGAGGGAACATGTCAATGGGCCACCAGGCCTGCCAGCTAGGCTCCGCATCGCACCCGAAAAAGAGTACCTCGGACTTATCGGAATTGCACTTGAGGCTGTGCAGTTGGAACCATGAAAACACAGCCCCAAGGCAATTAAGTTTGTTAAAGGCCGGCTAGATGGTAACCCAGCCCTCTTGGTATGTATATGTGCGCAAAACACGGATCAAGTAGCCTTTTGGACTGCCCTATCCGGGGTCCTCGCACAATGGGTGGACATCCTGTGGATATTGAGGGGATGGGGCCATAATAAGGTTGTTGATCTCTCACTGGGTAGCATGCACCTTCCACTCCTTAGAGCTCCAGCATTCGCAACAATTCAGCCGATGGGCCCAACAATAGTCCATCCTGGATGCTTGGAGAACCCAGAACCCCTGGCTTGTGTCTATATTCACCCTACTCGGCCCCACATGAAATGGGAAATAAGCCAGTGCGCCTACTCGCATGGCTTGTTTCTCAAAAAGTACGGTCTCTGCAAATTATGGAGATCACACAGGGTGGGGACCTGACCCTATGGGCACAAGTAGACAAAGTGAAAGCGGTCAGGTCCTTTATTAACGTATTGTATCAGGCACCACCTACACCACCCTCAAAGGCCATTCAACAATTTTTAGACCCATTTTCCTAACCACCCATCACTGCCATTGTGTGTGAGGAACTCAATGAATTGATCACATGGAGTAAGTTAAAGCTGCAGTACATGATTTAGCTACAAATAGGACTCCTGATCTAGATGGACTTCCATTAGAATATTCTGATCTTGTTTCCATCCTTTTCGCCCCAAAATTAGTTTAAATATATAATGAGGCCCTTATGAGAGGCTCACTTCCAAATTCTCTTCAAGAGTCCCTTTTAGTGTCCCTGCTCAAACCGAAGAGAGACCTTATACATCTCTCTTCATACAGATCTGTTGACTATATAATGTGCGCAGATTATAAAATCCTTGGAAAAGTGCCAGCAGAGCAATATGTGCAAATATTACATACACTGATCCATGCGGACCAGAATGGGTTAGTATTGGGTCATAGCACACCCAATAACATAAGACAATTTTTCCATGTATTAGATCAGGCATTACTCTGCTATCCCCTAGTGGCATGCCTTATACTAGACCTAGATAAGGCCTTTGACTCCTTATCATGAGATTACCTTTTTTGGGATTGTGAGGAACATAGGTTTGGGATGGCATCTCCTAGCTTATGCAAACCTGTTATATACAAACCCTACTTCACAAGTACACCTAACAAAGTTGATTTCAGACTCATTCTCAATAGGTCATGGTGCACTGCAGGGATGCCCGGTCTCACCCCTCTATCACCAATCCTTTTCACTCTTTTTATGGTCCTCTTGGCACAGTGACTCTGATTGAATGGGTGACGTTTTTATTTTGGCATCCCGTTGGATGATGTGGTGAATGTGGTGTCCCTATATGCGGATACTGTGCTATTATATGTCTGGGGTGCTTCAAGCAACCTAGCCACCAT
Organism: Lissotriton helveticus; assembly: GCF_964261635.1. Classification (NCBI taxonomy): domain Eukaryota; kingdom Metazoa; phylum Chordata; class Amphibia; order Caudata; family Salamandridae; genus Lissotriton; species Lissotriton helveticus. The sequence continues at coordinate 1,405,603,244 of NC_136063.1, read as the reverse complement.
TGAGGAGGCCTTTCGTGATTTTGAGCAGGTTTGTGACAGAATTGGGGGAAATCATGTGCTCTCCTGCTTAATGCTGATGTATCACCGCAGATAATACAACTGGGTGAAGAGCCATTAACTTGGTCAACGGCAGCGGTTCGGTACCTTGGGGTTCATTTTTACCACTCTCAACAAGATCTATTTAAGGGTACTTTGCAGTGGGCATTAACGGCACTCACACCACAAATGCGGTTTTGACAGCGGCTGCCATTGGCTCTAGCGGCTAGAGTTGCTTTCACTAAGATGAATGTCCTTCCCTGTTTACTGCGTTACTTTGTAAATGGCCTGGTTTTTCCCAAACGGCGATTCTTTGTTGATTTAGACCAGGCAATAGGGGATCTGCTTTGGGAAAACAGAAGACACAGGATAGCATTTAACAAGGTACAATTACCTGTGGGGAGTGGTGTACTGGGGATGCTGTCCTTTGAGGGTTATTATCTAGCTGAACAGCTTCAACTGGTGGCAAGATGGCTGTCGGAAAACAACATTTATGAAACTAGTACAGGGGATGGTCCCCTGCCACTGCATGTTATTCAACAGTTTGTTTATCCTACTGTTAAATTGCACCATTCATGGACAGTTCATATGTGGAAAGCTTGGACGTGCATGGGAAGAGTCCTTCAGCTCACTAGGCATACACTTCCCTATTCCACGGCCATGCCACTACAGGGTCTACCTGGCCTCTTGGGGTACCTTACTCCTAATCAGTTGGCAACCTGGCATGAACACTCCTTTGACACAGTGGGGAATTTGTTCCAGGACAGTAATTTACTACAGTTTGACCAGTTTTGTTGGGATTATAACATTCCACCGAATCAGTTTGTTCCACAAAGACAATTATTGGGAGTCCTTAGATTGCTTTGGGGTGAGATTGATTTAGAGCCACCCACCCTTGAAGTAATACTTATCTTGCACACCATGGGAGAAGGACGGCACCTTATCACATGGTCTTATAGAGCGATTAGAGAACATATTTGGGTGTCACTATGACAGCTCTAGCAGGAATCTAGGGAGGATCCGGGGTGACCCTTACACCATGCGGAATGGATACGGGCACTTGAATCGCCTCATGTCATCTCCAGAAATGCACGATTTAAAAATATTCAATTAATGTTACTTCATATGGCTTATCTCACACCATCCCGATTTAACATATGCCTTGGTCAAGCGTTAATATAACTAAATTATGACATTTCACACACACTGTATAGGCTACTGTCACAGAGCTCACAACACTCAATTCATGGGAAGTAACAGCATTGGGAGACATGGGGTGAGGGTGCACTTTGGGAATCTAACTCTTCTTTTGGGAAAGCGTCTGATTTCCAAGCATAGGTAGGCTTAGCAGCCTCTGTGTTTTGCACAGTGGTGCGGGGATTTGCAACACTCGGATGAAGCGGAGAGTTCTACACTGGGAAGAAATACGTAGAATTTACCAATGTCCCATTGCACCAGCTTGGGACAGCATGCTTATAGAATTTAAAGTGCTATACGAATGAAGGGCTGGATTAAGATCCGGATGATGGATGTAAATCCAAGTTGGGCATCATTGCAAAGGTAGATACATTGGGGAGAAGACATGGAAACCTAAGTACTGTAATATCAAAGAAGGTTTTAATCTAATTATTTTAGCCCTGAAGAAGCCCAAATGTTGGGCAAAATACGTTGGCTGTGCTGAGATGTCTTTTATATTTTGAGAAGAAATTGAATAAAAGAATCACACCAAACAAAGAATAGACCTCTCAAATCATCTTTATGTTCCAAAGACAGCATTGGGCTGTGTTATGTTTTTTTGTTTTTGTATTTTGAAAGTTGCCTCTCTATTCTTGTGTTCATAGTGAAACATGAAGGGCTAATATTGGTGGCTAGCTTTTAGAGGTGGGCAGTTTTCGGAGAGTGACTTGATAATAAGTGTTGTATACAAGTAACACAAGGAGTGGTACGGTAATACGTATCCCTTGCTACTGATACTTGGTTAGTCTTCTACAAATGACTGAAAGGTTCCCTGCTCAAAATACATCCTACCCTGCTCAAAATGCATCCTCCCCTATTAAAAATGCTTAGTTTTTCTGGTTGGTGATCAGTTGCAGGCTACCCCTGCCCAACATACCACTCCTGTCTACTTAACTGCAAACTCATGCAAAATGCTTGTACACTTCAATTTGTTCTACCCCCCAAGTTGAAATTGTGTGCATTTAAAAAACACTAGGGGCCCTATTACGAGTCTGGCAGTACGAGGACCACCAGACTTGTGGCGCGGCGGTGGCAGATCCAGGCAGCACTGCAGACTCAGTCCAACTGCCCGATTATGACTCAGGCAGTCGGACTGCCCTAAGACTGCTGGCTTCAATTACATTCCCTGGTGTAGGAGTGGTGGTCAGAGACCATAACATGCTTAGCTGGACCACCAGGGTCCCGCCAAATATATTATGAGTTTCGTCTCAGCAAAGGCTTTTCATGGGGGTTCCACTGCCATGTAAAGCCTAGCGGAGAAGAAGCAAAGCCCCTGTGCCTCAAACATATGTGGATGTACACAGAGGGCATAACATTTGCCCCCCTGTGTATCTGCACAGCATGGACTTTCGAGTCCATGCCGTGCAGGAACCTTGTGAGGGATTCCCTTTGTGGTGCCATTTTAAAAGTCACTGCTGCTTTTGAAAGGGCACCGAAGAGGGACCGTCATGCTGCCCACCCGCCAGACCACTGAAAAGTAATAATCTGGCGGGCGACCTTCGGCGGAGCCATGGGGCGGCAGTTTGCACCGCAACGCCACAGCTCTACTGAAGGGCCGTAATGTGGCTCTGAGGGCCAGATGTCGGAGGCCAAATACCGGTTGGTAACGGCCGATTCCGGTCGTTACCGACCGGTATTTGGAGTTTCAGATGTAGGGGGCCTTAGATTTACCAATTCGGTAAATTTACCGATTCTGTAAATTACCGAATCGGTAAATTTACCGAATCGCTACTTTGTGATGTAGGTGGAACCGAAAACAGTGCCATCGGCCCTTCAGAATTCGTTATTTACCATCAAATACTATTTGATGGTAAATAACGAATTCCTGTGTACATGCACATCTGTGCATGTACACCTGTGCTAAGGGCATGTATGTGTGTCACATGGCACACAAGCCTGAATCAGAGGTGCAACAGGGTGTCAAAGTGACACCCTGTCCCCCTTGTCAATTAGGTAATTTTACCGAATCGGTATTTACCGATTCGGTAATTGCCATTGGTTCCTATGGGCCTCAATAGGTCATTATATGGTCATCAATGTTGGTCTCCACACATGCATTTGGCTTAACCAACAGGAACATGGACAAAGAAGGGGCCTAGCGTTTTCCCCAATGGTGTACCTGTAATCTGAATATAATAAAAAAATTGAGATGAGTGTTATACGACATGAAACCCCAACATAGACCAGCACAGCATGAGGCTTTGAATGCTTGGAAATGAGCAGCACATGTGAAGAATGGAAGGAAGTATCAGAATAAAGTTAAAAGGACTGTTCATTGTTGCTTCAATTGTAAGTGGGATGCTGAGCTGCAGATGTGCGGAGAGACATTGAGGGAGATAAATGATAACGTAAACAACAATCATCATTGGGGTCTTCGCACCCCTCTGCGGGATGCGGCGTGCTGCGACCTACGACTACGCGGAAGAACTTAGATAGATGGCTATGTGTGGTGCGTGTGAGGGGTTTAAATTATGTGCGTGAGTAGTGAGGTTATAGGTGAGTGGTAGTTAAAAAGGACCTGGCTCGTGGGGTAAACTAAAAATATTTAATGGGCCCCCGGGCTGGTACTATTAAAAGGTGTGAGTGGAGGTGTGGTATGCAGGACAATGTGCATCACCTCCTGTGTGTGTGTCAACATGTTTCGGAGTCGGAACTCCTTCTTCAGGACGGGGTACACAAATCCCCACCTTACTCACGTTTCTCTACTTAAAATATGATTTTAACAAAAAGTGAGATATGGTGCAGGCTAATATGTACCTGCAATATTTGTTGATTACTGCTATTCTGCAGACTTGTTCGTTTCATCTTTGGTGCCTCATGAGCCTGAGAATGCTGGGGCATTCGTGCCGACTCGCTATGATGTCCTGGAGAGGCATGCTCCTGGCTGCCCCACCCGGCACTCTCAGCAGAGCCGCGTGTGGGGCAGCCAGGAGCATTCCTCTCCAGGACATCGTAGCGAGTCGGCACGAATGCCCCAGCGTTCTCAGGCTCATGAGGCACCAAAAATGAAATGAACAAGTCTGTAGAATACCAGCCCGGGGGCCCATTAAATATTTTTTAGTTTAACCCACGAGCCAGGTCCTTTTTAACTACCACTCACCTATAACCTCAGTAGTCACGCCCATAATTTAAACCCCTCACACGCACCACACATAGCCATCTAACTGAGTGCTCCCGCGTAGTTGTAGGTCGCAGAACGCCGCATCCCGCAGAGGGGTGCGAAGACCCCAATGATGAAGCATGACACCAAGGGTCCTTTTGGTGTGTGAGGGGTATTTTACCAACACTGGGTGTTCCCCACAACTGTAGGGAAACCTGTTCATCGAAAGGTGGATTCCCATTGTGTAAACGGAGATAAATGATATCCTCTATTGACAAATGAAACACCCAAGAAAAGAAAAGCACAAGGAGAGAAGGATACAGATGTTCAAAATAGGTGCAGTACTGACAGTGATTATAGTGATGAATTTCTGGAGGATTTACCCTGATAGTCCCACTTGCGACCACCCTGGTTCAGACAACTCCCATCGTGGCAATTGCTATCACTACAGCTCCAATTATGCTGGCTGCAGGAATGACCGCTCCTATAATAATGACTCAAAGGAAAACTGTTACCATTGTGACGGCCCAAATTAGCCCTGCTTCCTGTAATTTCAGTCTATGGCGCCAGAAATCCCATTACATTAACTGTTCCCATGTATCAGAACTAAAAAATAGTTCTACGGCATGCAAATCCATTTGCATAAGCCATAGCTTCAAAACTGACTTTGGTTTTCACGACACCCATTGCTCAGGGTTCTACTGGATTTTTCAATTTAGGGTCAAGCCCTGAAGGTAGGAGGGATCCATGTAAAGTGGAGATAGAAAGGAGACAGTATAGTCCAATAGCTCAATTAGATCTAAGACCTCCAGGTAGGTTATGGTATTGATTGAACGTATTAAGAGAAACCTGGATACGAAATATATAGACAGATACCAAGAAAATGAACTTCTATTCTTGAGTAAAGAAATCACTTGTTGTGCTGTTAAGGAAACTTTTAGAGCATATGTGAATGAGGAAATGATTATGAACATGAGGACTTCTGGTGTGAACTGGTCATTCGCATACATAAATGGAGTCATTTGAATAAATTGATTGGATGATGGATTAGATAGGAATAGAAAAATAAGAAAAGGAAGATACTGGGGAATCTAAATTGATAAACCCACCAGGTGATGGTAGCTGTAGCGCAAATGCTTTCCCTTTGAAAGAGGTGTGTGTGGGAGGTTATGTGCATGTGTCCTGTATTCTAGGTGATCTTGCTCTATTTATACATTTAATTTCGAAAGCTGAGGAAGAATCCTGACTTGTGGTACACTCAGGTTGATCAGTTGGTGAAGATTTTGAAAGTTATGTGGGAAGATTTGAAAACCTTTTTTGACATTATGTTTCTCAGTGATGTGGGAGCTGAATGCAAGCTGTTAGGACAGTTGCGAATGCTGAGACCGCAATAGGGGCTCAGACAAATGCACCCTCTCCTGAGGTGAAGCGGAACTATGAACAGTTAATTACTATTTGAAGAGAAAGGTCCCACCGAAAAGTATTGACAATATAGCGGTGTGCAAAACCCTGAATGGGGCAAGATGACCAATTTTGTGTCACATTTTGTTCTGGGGTTGTGTCTGGTGAGTAGCTTGCTCTTTCAGCAGCATTTGATTGGTTGGCAAAGTAAGCCTTTAAATGAGATACTTCGCTATGCTAAGTATTGTAGTAATGACCAGAAGATGATGCAGAAAAGGATCAAAGAGAAGTTGATGCCTAAGAGAGGAGCAAGACTGCGTACTTGGCTCAGTCTTGAAGCTAGACCAAAGTGGTCCATGTATGGTAGATGAGATGAATGGCCATCAAGCGTCCTTTTTGATTGATACTGGCATTACCCATTCCCCTGTTACAAAGCTGGAGTTTCAAAAGCAGAAGTCCTAAACCTGCACTTCTTTGATAAACAGATTCAAGTTGTAGGCATTGCAAACAAGCACATTGTAAATCCTGTGTCTGATTAGGTCCCTCTTAAAATAGGTTAAAGAAAGGCAATATTTTTTCATATGCGACTCTTATCTGGCTAAATTGTTGGGCCGTGACATATTAAGCAAGTGAAACTGCACAATCTACTGTGCACCAGAGGGTGAGCTAAGTAAGGAACAGCTATTGGGCTGTTTTGCCTGATGACTGTAAAAGATTTGAAGGACAGATTAAAGCCTGAAGTCTGGTATTTCTCAGACAGAAATATTGGACTCATTAAAGGTGAAGAGCCTGTTCATATAACTGTCAAACCAAATGCTTTTTAAAAAAGAAAAATTTTATTAAAGATTTTCCCCTATATATACATGTACAGAGCACTTGTTTTTATACAGAGAACAGACAAATCATTCTCAATCACTACAAACTAATACATTACAAATACCTTCATTGCATTGTTAAATCACATTTTTGTAAATTTGTCTAACATTACACAGACAGACAAAAGCAAAATGTAAAAAAGGAGAAACCTAATCCACTCAGTCCATAACGTCTACTTTAACAGATAGCTCCTTCCTTCCATAATGTGATAGGTTCCCAAATCTGGTTTCCCAGTTTATTCCCCTTTCTCCCCCTTCTAGCATATATTGCAGTTTCTAAGTTGTATATTGATAATAATAATTTAGTCAAACCAAATGCTGAATATGTCCGAATGCCACAATATAATCTCTCACAAGAGACAATTGCTAAAATTGCCCAGTGAGTGAGTGCATGAGACAGCAAGGGCTCTTGAAAGAAATTATGGAGAGTCCATCCAACTCCCCTATTGTGGGCCTGCAGAAGCTTTGATACAAGTACTGTATAGTGCAGCAACTTAGAAAGATTAGTAATATTTTTGTCCTGTGGTACCGAATCCTTCTGTGAAATAATTTCAGATTCCCTATGTAACTTAGTGGTTCACAGTGGTGTACTTATGTCAAGCGTTCTTTTGTATCCCATTGCACAAAGAGAGTCAATTTCTATGTGGGTTCTGGAATTCTGGCATGGTGCGGAGTCTCACAAGGTATATGGAAAGCCCCTTAATCTTCACTCAAACCCTACTGTGTAACTCAGTCTTATTCAGTACATTGATGATCTGTTGGTGTTGTCAATGTCACAAGAGGCATGCAGACAAGATATGCTTGCTCTGTTGAAATACTGCGAGAAAGAAGTTCTGTATCTTGGACATCACATTGAGAAGAAAGTGAGGAAGGTGTCACAAGAGAGAATCTCTGCTACTTTGAACATTAACCACCAACTAAGCAGAGAGAAGTCAGAATGCTTCTGGAAATAGTGGGCTTCTGCCAACAGTAGATACCCAACGTTTCCCTAGTAACAAAGCCTCTTTAGAGGTTGACACACATGGATGTGCTGATTCAATACCATGGGACAACAAAAGCATAAACGCCTTTCTAGAGTGCAGAGAAAGTCTCTGCAAGCCCTGTCCCTGGGAATTCCAGATTGCAGTAAATAATTTGAACTATTTTGCAGTGAGAGGTAGGGCAGCTTTTTCTCAAATGCATGTAGATTCCCAAAGGACTGTAGCCTACAGTTCAGCTACACTTGACCCTGTAGCTGCAGGTCTGCCCGGTCGCCTTAAAGCTGTTGTGGCAGTTGGTGCCATCATCGAGCAGAATGAGAACATAGTAATGGGCTATGCCATCAAGGATACAACAGTTGACCAGCAGCTGCCTTACAAAGTTTGAACACATCATACTTGCAACAGGAAACATTATAATAAAGCATTGCTCAACCCTGAACCCTCCCACACTTTTGCCGTTGCCTGAGGTTGGAACTGAGGGGGGGGGTGAACATGACTGGCTCAATCTCCCAAATTGTTCACCAAGCCTAGACCTGGCGGACCCCTTGCAGAGCCCAATTACAGATAGTTTGCGGACAACGCATGCTTCAGAGATGATGAGGTAAATTTGAGAGCTGCATATGTTGTCGACACTGTAGAAATTGAAGTGGAAGCCTCCTGACTCGGTGGTGTAACTTCTGCCCAGGTGGCTGAATTGGTTGCTCTTACCAGAGCTTGCTGTGTTTCAGACTAATTGAAGGCTGCTATTTTATAATCCTGGGCATAGCAGGCATAGTGCCTCTACGCGTACTTCCACAGAGTTTAAAAAAAACTCCATGGAAATACGCTACGCCCCCTCCCAAAGTCTTTAAAAATGTAAAAGAAGCCAGTTACCTGTTGTCTGCCGCCTCCCCTGCCTTGCCGTGTTCACCTCTCTGCCCCTCGCCACCTCCCGTCCTTCTGTAATTAAAAAAACACTATGTTGTACGTCTGACGTGTGTGCACACGCGCATCAGGCGTCCAATGCAGTGTTTTTTTAAATACAGAAGGACGCAAGGTGGTGAGGAGCAGGGAGGAGAACGCAGCCAGGCAGGGGAGGCGGCAGACAATAGGTAAGTGGCTTCTTTTACATTTTTTAAGACTTTGGGAAGGGGAGGGAGCGGCTAACTCCACTCCAGCACAGAGGCAGAGTTTTTGCCTACTCTGCGTTCTCCACGGAGCGCGGAGTAGGTAAATCTCTGCAAACTCCGCTGGCAGAGCGGAGTTACCCGCCCAGGGTTACTATTTTCACAGATAGTCAATATAGCTTTGGTGTTAGTTGTGATCACAAAGAGGGTTCATGATATCATCCGGTACTCCTATAATTACCTGGAATTATGTGATGAAATTTTTGGAGGCATTACATATACCTCGAGAAATTGCGTTGGTAAAGTGCTCAGCACACAGGAGTAGCAATGACTATGTTACCGCTGGCCATCGGTAGGCCGATGAAGTTGTCCTATATTGTGTTCATGGGTCCTGTGCATTTAACGAGGAATAAACAAATAAACCTGAAAACTAGACCAATTTCAATATGTTATTGACTGTTGCAGAAACATGGAAAGAAGTAAAGACTACAGGAGGAAGCTCCCGAGATTGAACAACAAGGGTGGGTCAGTGCAGGTTGTCTGATGAATGGGGATGAGATTTGGTTTCAGCAGGTGGAAGACCTGTGTTGCCAGACAGCATGTAATCTTTGATGTTAAGACATTTCATGGTCCTGCACACGTAGGTAGGGACAACATGCTTAGGCTGTTCAGATAGAATTAGTTTAATCACCAATTCAGAGTAATGGCCTAGATCCCTTGTCATTGCTGTGTGTCTGCCAGCAATTGAACGTATAGAGATAGACCTTAGTAAAAATGAATCCCACGTGAAGGTCAAGATGTCTCTTCAACAAAATGTAATCAGATTTTATTGAGATGCCTGTGTGCAATGGGCTGTGATATGCCTTGGTTGTAGTGTGTATATGTTCTTTTGTTTGGTAGAAGCCTGCTCAATTAGGAGGAATAACAGTCTCACTGTGGCAAAATGATTGCTGCATGAGTTGATACCCCAGGCTGGGTTCCTGGCTTCTCTGGATTCAGACTGTGAAAATCATTTCAATAATCAATAATGAGGTTTCACGAAAGCTGTGTGTAGCCTTGCAAGTCGAGCAATGACTGCACTATAGTGACTGACCTTAAGCTTCTGACTTTGTCAAGCAAGTCAATGAAGTATGACTGATTAATGTGTGCACATCCACCTACATGAAGTTGCCGGATGTTTGGGTTATGTAAAAACCCAGCAAAATTCTGCAGAGTTGCGTGATAGCTGGAATTCTGGTCCTGCTACTGATATGTGGACCTCCTATTTTAGGGATGCACCACCGACATAAAGTATGATCATGGCAGGTATTGGAAAGAATGTTTTTGGAACCACTTAGATACTCCATGTGGCCTGTATTCATGCAAACCTGTAAACATAGATTCCCTGGGATTGTGATGTGCTCGGCGAGGCTTTCCCTTGGCATCTGCCTTCGCAATGCCTTCAACCTGACCTTGTCAGAGTGGGGAGTATTGTGTTACTAAAAAACTGAGCATGCACTATAACCAAAAGTGAATGCATTCCTGCAGGCTTCTTGTTCCTTACAAGTCTTAACACAAGAAAGGAAAGTACTTGCACTTTCATTTCTCACATAGCGCAGCATCACCAAGATCCCAAACTTCGTGCAGTGGCCGCCGTTGCGACTCATCCTTGCCTTACACACTCCTTCTAGACAGGAGTGGTGGTGAACACATTGCACAATATTCCAGAGCCAGGCAGGGCAGATGGCAGATGATGCACACTGGAGGCAGTCCCATAATTTAATGATATGAGTGATGGGGGCAGGGAACGTCAGATCCAACTCAGCAACAATGAGTATCCCTTTGACCTGGTGCATCTCCCTCCCCTCATGGTGCACATGCATCTCTGCCAACAGTTCACACAATCTTACTGGGCGTCCCCAGTGTACCTGGTGTCCAGTCTGTGCTGGGAGGGTCCCTGGGTGATGTGCTGGGTCTTGGAATGAGTGTCCTCTTTGCGCTGCTTAAACATGTTCAAACTGAGTCTTCTCTCTCTTGCACCACTCCTGGTGCAGCAGGGTGTGGTCACAGGAGACGGGTGTTGAAAGAAAGGAGAGGACAGAAAAACTACACCCATGCCAAGAAAGAAAACAAAGAAGACCCGTCCAGCACCTTTCATGGCTGCTCCCTTAAAAGAGCACAAACTAGCATTTTTTCCAATTTCCTGTGCCTCCATCTTTAATACGTCGCATGACCGCCAGCTTCTGTCGAGCTGTATAGCCTGTAACACACAACGTCTGCGTCACAGTAAAACCTAAAATGTCACACCTTCATCAAGAGCCGCTCGCACGGGCACTTCCCTTTCCCTGGCACTCCAAAGTGCCCTCATGCATGTTTGTGCACTGTAACTAAAATGTAATCCCACAGCACTGCTTTCATTTAACTTTTTTTTCTGAAGTCTTAATATCCAATGAACGTTCACCAGCAACCACATGCTGCCTCAGCTTATGAAGCTAGTTTTATCTAATTATTAGTTTAGGCAGTGATAGCTGAGATTAACAGAAGACTTGATTTCAATATCAATGACTCAATTTTCTGTCATGTGCTATTCAATGACCTAATGTATTCTGAGAGTTTTAGTCTTAGTTCCCTTCACCTGACCTAGTTCTACCATTAGACTTTGAAACCATTATTTCTGAAAGGAAACCCAAGGTCAAACATCTTGTGTTTGTTGACATGGAGTCATATGATATTCGTACACACACCATGTATATTTGGTGAGTTTGGCCCGTAGAGGCCGCTAGATAGAGGTCATCATGGGGTAGCACATCAATTAGACAAGGAGGTCAGCGAGCACCTTAAATCGCTTCAATTTGTGTTTGAAGCAGTTTGGGCTGGAGCTGCAATAAATAGGGGGTGGTAACTGAAGGTAAACAAATGGTGAAAAAGTAGGCACATGACAAATGTTGTTAACTTCTGGAAAGATGAAAAAATGATTTACTATATTTTTAGATGGTGGGGTGGTAACACAAAACGGCGAGTAGTGAGGATGAAATTTGTGAAGGAGCAGAGATCAGGATGAATTGAATTTATGGTCAAGTGGGCTGTTGTTTAAGGGGATGCTGGTACTGATGCTCAACTGTCTACTGTTGTTGTTACTGCTGTTGTTGGTTGTAGGGGGTGGGCCAGCACCTGTAAACACCACTATGCAGCAGATTAGAGAGTTGTTGATGATCTCTGTGCTCTAAGCATACTGCAAATGGCAAAACCTCGCAAACTCATACCACGGAGTTGAGTTCACTGCTAATAGTAACTTACCATAGTTAAACTGTTTATCTTTTTCACCATTCTCATAATGCTGGTTACAATACTTTGTTTCATCTGCTTTATAATTGCAGTTCATGCTTGTATCCCAGAATACAATTGTTTCAATAAATATTTGAAAAGCCTTATTCATATCTGTGTTGCGTTTATCTTGGGCATGCAAAGGTAGCAATGACATGGTAGATCTGTTTCCATGATTTCCTTGCAAAATAGGAGTGGTCATGTTCAAGGTTGTTAATACCATCTGGTACACTGGTATGGTTAGGGGTTCTCATGGGGCACTGTGAGCTAGCTAGGAATTGTGTAAAGATTTTCGGATGATATTGAGGCTCCATATTCTTAAGTTCATTTTGACCAGATACACAGTTCTACTTAATTTGTAGGAACCATATAACTTGATGCTTCTAACATTCAAAGTCATATACTTATGTAATGGGTCTCCTGGGTAGTTCTTACATGTGCCCAAGTTCCCCTTTTTACCTTATATGGAGATGTCCGTAGTGTTAGGAATTAGTATTCCTCAGCTTAATTGGAAACCCCTATTTTTGTCTGAAGGTTATTCAATCTTCAACCTTTAAAAGGATTACACCACTATAGTATTTTCCATTCCTTGAATACCATTAATTAAGTATGGTGCTAATATTTAACATTCTGGTCAATTATAGACATGCTCTTACAGCACTGTTACTTGCACAAGGGCTCCCAGTTGGTGGGGAGTGCGGGGAGGAGATGGTATTTATTTATTTATTTGCATACTTGTACCGCGCTAGGAATCGACTCCCGAAGGAGTATCTCCGCGCCATTGGCAGCATCTGAGAGCAAAGAGAAGGCCCAATCATATATATTAATTCCCCAACCAGATAACTAGTAATTGAAAAGGAATGTTTTTAATTTTTTCCTAAAGGGAAGGTGTTCCTTACATAGTCTAATTTCCTTGGGAAGTTCATTCCATAGCTTTGGGCCAGCTACTGATAGAGCCCTTCCCCCTTGTCTTGTCTTACTGTACCTGGGGACACATAACAGTTCTTGATCCCCAGATCTCAGAGATCTAGAGGGAACGTATGGAATGAATTTTTTGGTTAGGTAATCTGGACCTTTACCAATAAGGCACTTGTGAATGATGCAGCAAGTTTTGAACATCACCCTCTGTTTCACTGAGAGCCAATGAAGTTTAACTAATAATGGCTTTGAGGGAGTACGGGCCGGGACATTGAGAACTAGGCGTGCAGCAGTATTTTGCACAACTTGTAGTCTAACAATAATCCCATCATTGGCGGCTAGCAGCAAACCATTACAGTAATCCAGCCTACTCAGCACGAGCGACTGTACTAGTGTTTTCCTGGTGGTGTCAGGTAACAAGGGGAATACCTTCCGGAGAAGCCCAATAACATGGAAACAGGAGCTGACCACTTGATTGGCATGTTGTTTAAGGGCAAGCTCCTGATCCAGTTTAACTCCTAGATCTTTCACAACCACTTTGGGCTCAGGGACAGGGCCTAGATCTTGAGGCCACCAGTCAGGAGTCCATAGGCGTTTGGCTTCCCCAAAGAGCATCACCTCAGTCTTAGAGACGTTACACTGCAGGAAGTTTGCTGTCATCCAATGTGCCACTTCTTTCATCCCCCGGGCAAAGGAGTTACGTACTTCAGGAGTCATGGTTTTAAACGGAAAGAGGAGTTGAGTATCGTCCGCATACGATACGGGGATAAACCCGTGGGATCTCATGATGTTAGCTAGGGGCGCCACGTAGATGTTAAATAACGTAGGGCTCAAACAAGAGCCCTGTGGCACCCCCTTAGAGATCTCCACCTCCTCTGACTGATAAGGACCCAAAATGACTCTCTGAGTACGTTTGGTGAAAAAACTCCTTAGCCAGGCCAGCGCCTTGCCTCCCAGACCGATGTTAACTAGTCTGGAGGTCATGATGTCGTGTGACACCGTGTCAAACGACGCTGACAGATCTAAAAGCACCAGGATAACGGAGCAACCCTTATCCTGTAGCATATGAAGATCGTCAGCAACGGACAGCAAGGCGGTCTCAGTGCTGTGCCTAGGCCTAAACCCAGATTGGGAGGGATCTAGCCCGCCCGCACTTTCGATGTATTTTGACAAGTGCCGATTCACAAACTTCTCAGTGAGCTTCCCTAAAAAAGGGAGGAGAGAGATCGGTCTCAAGTTTGTCAATTCAGTCCAGGGGATAGAATTGTTTTTCCGTAGAGGCCTCACCAGGGCGTGCTTCCAATCTAGGGGGACTTCCCCTGTACTCAAGGATAGATTAACTACCTGCCGAATTCCAACACCCAGATCGTCAGTTAGTAGTGGCATAATACATGCCGGGATGATATCTGAGGGGCACCCGCTCTGTTTCAATGATAAGAGCAGTTATCTCCTCCATTGAAATGGGAGGGAATTCTACAAGCTTACTAGCCTTATTTTCTGCTGTCCTAATGTGTGGCTGAACCATGTAGTCAACTGTTCCTATATTGTTGGGGATGAATTTGGAGGCTAATATCTTAGCATAGATGCCTTCAATTTTTCTAATAAAAAACTGTGAGATATTGTCACAGAGTTCCTGAGATTCAATCCCCTCAGTCTCACAAGCAGTAGGCTTGATAAAGGTTTGTAGGGTTTGATAGAGGACTTTCACGTTTTTACCAGCTGCTGATAATTGGACTGCTATATGTTGTTTCCGAGCAGTCTGAATAGCTTTGTGGTAACTTTTTAGAGAAATCCTATGGTTCTCTTTATCCTCTGCCTTGCGTGTGACCCTCCATCGTTTTTCTAACTTCCTCGTAGTTAGTTTTAATTGTCTAAGATCATTACTGAACCATCTTCTTGTTTTGGGGCAGGCCGAGGTTTATATGTTCTGAAGGGAACAACGTAGTTTATGGTTGCTATCACAGCTTCATTAAATTTACATAATGCGGTGGTGGCATTATCCCCACATTCTTCCCAATTGGGTTCAATGTAGTTCCCCCTAAAGCCCTCTGGTGTTAATTTATTCCAGGGTCTCCTGACATCTGCCATAGTCCTCTGGATGCCCTTTGCTTTATAATTGGACCGAGTGTAGAATTCAATAATGGAGTGGTCAGTCCAATCCACTTGAATGGGAGTCAAACATTTTATGGCTGTGGAATTACATAGCACTAGGTCCAATGTATGGCCTGCTAAGTGTGTGGGCCCTTGGTTCATTTTATTAAATCCAAGAGTGGCCAGATCCGTCAAAAGAGTCTGTGCCTCCACACAGATAGCAATTTCGCTGTGGACGTTAAAACCCCCATCAAAATGAAATCTGAATTGACCTGCACATGGGGTGCCAAAGCTTCAACAAGTTGAATGGAAAAATTCCCACATGGGCCTGGGGGTCGATAAACTAACGCTCCCTTCCTGGTTTCCCTGGAACTAGGGTTGATAGTGAAGATCAGGAGCTCCATCTGTGGGGTACACACTGACTCAGTAACTACAACCTCCATCTCCTGTTTAAAAACAATAGCTAACCCTCCTCCGGTTTTAATAGGACGGTCCATCCTTACTATTTTGTACCCTAGCGGCACTCCCAATGTTATGGCCGGAACTGTGTGGGGCTTAAGCCAGGTCTCAGTTAGAAAACAGAGATGTGGGCTCTCAGTTGTTAAGAGATCCCAGACCTGAGTTGCATGAGTAACTAAAGAACGGACATTGCACAGAAGGCTCTTACAGTTTAAAAGCGGGTCATTAAGAGGGCTGACAGTCAACGTCGCCGGGTATTTAATAGGGACTGACAATCTAGGCCTTAAGTGACACGGTGCGATTTCAGCGCTGGTGGTGAATTGCATGTGACATCCCCAGCAAGAAAACGCCCCTCCAGGCTATTCTCTACCCTATGGGTGCACAGTGTGGTTACGTACCTACCCATATCCATTAGGGTCTGGCTGGTATAAGTGAGAATGGTGCTGTAGGATCTCTCCGAAGGAAGGATACAGTCCGCCATAACCCCCTGCCCCTAGCCCCGTCCTGACGCGGACGGGCTGGTCTTTGGCTCGTCTTAGGCGCAGGAGTAGGCGCCACACTGCGCGTCAACACTGCGCGTTAAGCCGACGAGTTGCTTTATAGCCCTCGAGTAGGGGAGAGCTAGAGCGCTAACCGCTCGCCTCCCTGGATGTTCCTGGCTCTGCCCCGCCTTCCGCACCCGTGATAGGCTGGAGGGTCGGACTGGGCGTGCAGGCACAGGTCGAGCTACAGTAGGAGCTGGTCCCTCAATGCGTGTGGGTATGCGGTCTTATTTTTACAGAGTGCAACTATTAAATCAGTTTCTAAGCACTAACAGTTACTATCCCCCGTTTAAAACGCAATTTTCAATTTACAAAGTAAAATTATTTTTCAAGCTCACGGAGCAGGTTTCAGCAATTAAAACAATGGTGAGCAATTATGCTCTAAGAATGGCGCCAAGCGGAGTCGGGAGGAAGCTGCCACCGTCCCCCTTACCGCAAAGTTGGGTGCCTCCTCGCTACCTTTATAGCCCTCGAGTAGGGGAGAGCTAGAGCGCTAACCGCTCGCCTCCCTGGATGTTCCTGGCTCTGCCCCGCCTTCCGCACCCGTGATAGGCTGGAGGGTCGGACTGGGCGTGCAGGCACAGGTCGAGCTACAGTAGGAGCTGGTCCCTCAATGCGTGTGGGTATGCGGTCTTATTTTTACAGAGTGCAACTATTAAATCAATTTCTAAGCACTAACAGTTACTATCCCCCGTTTAAAACGCAATTTTCAATTTACAAAGTAAAATTATTTTTCGAGCTCACGGAGCAGGTTTCAGCAATTAAAACAATGGTGAGCAATTATGCTCTAAGAATGGCGCCAAGCGGAGTCGGGAGGAAGCTGCCACGTCCCCCTTACCGCAAAGTTGGGTGCCTCCTTGCTACCTTTATAGCCCTCGAGTAGGGGAGAGCTAGAGCGCTAACCGCTCACCTCCCTGGATGTTCCTGGCTCTGCCCCGCCTTCCGCACCCGTGATAGGCTGGAGGGTCGGACTGGGCGTGCAGGCACAGGTCGAGCTACAGTAGGAGCTGGTCTCTCAATGCGTGTGGGTATGCGGTCTTATTTTTACAGAGTGCAACTATTAAATCAGTTTCTAAGCACTAACAGTTACTATCCCCCGTTTAAAACGCAATTTTCAATTTACAAAGTAAAATTTTTTTTCGAGCTCACGGAGCAGGTATCAGCAATTAAAACAATGGTGAGCAATTATGCTAGAAAGAATGGCGCCAAGCGGAGTCGGGAGGAAGCTGCCACCGTCCCCCTTACCGGTACCTTCATGGTTGAGGCACACAAAGCTTACAAATGCAATGTATTTAATTCCTGGGTTACCTTTTCTGCAGTTGATGCTAACACACAAACATTACATACATACATGCACTGAAGCAGCAGTTCCACCTGCACACAGACCTTATGAATATATTGGAAATACCATTAACATTTCAGGAACATCAGAATTGGTCCCAAGGTACCTATCCTCAACCACCAAACAATTTAAGACTGAGTCCCCTCAGCAATGATGATGGGACCTGGCCAGTCTTACCTGGCAATACACCATACATAAATCTAGCACCATTAAATGTTGCAGAACTCCGTACTCTTCACACAGGTCTAGTTAGGCTACATAGTAGTTTTACACATTATGTTATGCATACACTAATGGTTGTCCAAACAAGGACTGATTAAAATTCCAGATATAAAACCACATCTCCCGGGTTCTTTCCTTTTAAAACAAAAGGAAAAGGCACATACAAATGTTAGCAGGCTCAGTTAGCTGTGCTTTAATTAGTCCAGTAACTGTTACTGTAATTATGGGTAAAGTTCCCACTAGACGGAAAGAAATTCGATTTTGGATTGCACAAAAAACAAACCAGCTTAAAGCAGTGTTTCTCCATGGGGGACCACAAGACAAACACAATTCTAACAATGTGCCTACCACTATTTTTGTTCCCCCATTAGAGTATTGTGGCACCTGTGGCACAATCTTTGCTGCCTTATATACCATAACACATGGTACCCCATCCATTGCTTTTTTGCCAGAGGTGCTGAAACAGATTCAAAATGAATTTGAGGCTGCCCCTGACCCGGATTTGAGATTGAAATTAATCAGCAACTCTGTCACAGTTTCCCCAATTATTTTAAGTAATATTAAAGGGGAGGCATCAGCACACGTTCCTGCTGTGGACTAAAACGCGAATTACCAAAAATGTGTGCTGAAACTTATACATCTTTAGGTGAAGATAACTTAGGAGCCAGGCCTTATACTCCGCAGCTTAGAGGCAAATAAGAAATGGCTAATGCCTAGAAGGCACATGGGTCTTCTAAACAAAAGCTGAAACAAGCAGAAAAATAATGATGAAACAAAAACACGGAGTGGATCTCTGCAACTTAAGTCCATTGAAAAATGTTATCATTTACTAAACTGTGATACACTTAAACAGCCTGATAGACATCACTATGATTACATATGTCCTTCTAGTTCCTTTCAGGACTCATCCAACGAATGCTCAGAGAGAGGGGGATGACCTGAATGCCGGCATGAAGAGTATGTGAAACCAAATATGGACTTACAACGCTTGTCTGACATCATAATAAAAAAGTAAGAGAAACTTCCACAACAAAAACCCTAGTTTAAACAGAAGAAATTGGCAAGTATTTTCACTAAATATTGTGCGCATATTGAAAACACTCCTTCAGAACAAGACACAGCTAGACAGCACAGCAGAAGTAATGATAGTTCACCACAATCTTGACAAGTGTATGGTTTCAAGAGCAACTAATTAATTTATTCAAGTTGAAATACCAGATCAGCTAGTTAGCCCTCCCAATCGACTTTATGATTTGGACATCAAAATTGAGTGTGATACTCTGCGTGCTGTTAAAGTATTTTCTTGGAAAAATTTAACAACCACCTATGATATTCTCTTGGCTTAGGTAGGTTGGTCACCTGAGTTTGTTAGAAAAGTCCCACATGGAGAAGATATAATCATACATGCCTTCTCTGTGCTTGTCCCTGAAGTTAACAAGCGTATGCCACAGAATGGGCTCTTGCACAAGCCCCAGCAATAAATTGCAATAATGTAGCCTAGGATAAGGACTCGCTATATCACGTAATACCCATAAGGTCCGGAATGCAAATACAACCACTATTTCCAATTAAGCATCAAGCAAATCACCAGGTTAGGGAGATTCTATCACAATTAGAGTATCAAGGTTTATAGAGTTTTGCATTTCAACAATGAACAATCCATTATTACTGGTACCTTAACTGGATCATTCCTATTGCTTAGTCTTAGACTACAGACATTTGAACCGTCATACACACACTTTTGCAATTGAAAATTCACATAGCACAGATCAAATGAACAACAAAGTCACAAAAATGCAACCCCCCAGTGGACATTTCCAATGACTTTTTCTGCCAAAATATAGAACCGGAAAGTAGAGACAGTAGAGAAAGTTGAGCAGCTTTTAGTACATTAGGAATTCAGAGAAGATTCTGCTGCTTTCCTCAGGGGTATAAGAACAGCCCAGATCTGTTTGCTGCCTGAGTAATGCCAATTCTACAAGACATTGACTCTGAAGCATTGGCTCACATTGATGACATATACCTTAAGACTTGAACACACACTTATCCAGAGTAAATCACATAGTTTTGGGATTCACTGAACATGGCTAGAAATTCAATTTTCAAAAAACAGACTTTGCTTTTCTCAGTGTCCTATTCTTGGGATACATGTTATTAAATGTAGGCAAAAGCCTTGCACCACATTTCTTGGGAAAATGTGCTCTCTTGCAACCATCAAACAGCATAAAAAGCTATAATCACTTTTGGGCTTTCTGAACATTTGTAAAACATATATACCAGACTATGCACAATGGGTTAAACAGTTGTACGATATAATTCATCCTGACTTCTCTAGTACACATTGGACATCAGAACACACACATATTTTCAGAACACTGCAAACTGCCATGCTTGCATCCAGACACCTACACACTCATGTCAACACAACTAATTTGGAGATCTGCAAAATTGCAGGATCCACTGGTTACACATATGTCACCTTTAATGAGGTTGATACTGTACTGATTGCTTATAAATCGCATTTGTACTTCAATGCGTTTTGGACTGACAGAAAAATATTGTCTGCAGTCCAGACAGCTGTTACAAAAGAAAGAACGTTGGCCCATGGGAAACCTATAGTAATAGTTACTCCAATTCTAGCCTTAGAGGCTGTCACCAAGGCAAGCCTTCCTAACGCAAAAGCCGTGCATCCAAGATAGATTCAAAGAGTCAACTCCTTAACAGCTTCTGATGTTGACTATGTCTTTGACCCTTCTTTGCACACAGAAGAATTCTTCTAGTATGAACCAGAATACCCTGTTCCCAGTGACATTTTGCCACGTGACAGTATGATTATATAACATACATTGATGGTTCAGCTCAGCCTGCAGTTGTCACCACAGAACGACACTCAGCTGCATGTGCAGCAGTGCACAGTGTAATGAAAGATGGAGAGTTCCACCTACAAAAACATTTACACAATTCCTAGGGAATTCTACTGCTCAGCTGGATGAACTGAATGCTTTAATTCTGTTCAAGGGGATACTGATCCCAAGTTCCGTACACTCATTGTGTAAGATTCGAATTACTGTGTCTAGTCTTTTCACAAAAATGTACACTACTTGCGCTTGAACGGATTCAGAGATTCTAAAGGAAACAACATCAAACGTAAATTGCTTTGGGGAAACCAAGTGGATCTTAAAGATTGATTGCCAGAGGCTCATGTAATTCATATATTGAGTCTTCTGTGTGTTGGAATAAATGTTGCAGGGAACTCACTGGCTAATGAAGCTTCCAAAGTGGCATTACAGACTGCTGGTGTACCTACAATTACTCGTTCACACATGAGGGTTGATAATGACATCAAGGCTGCTGTCACTCCTTCATGCTATGGGACTCCATTGCCTATAAAATATCCAGCAAAATATTTTGATCTATTGGGTGCTCAAAATATACCTTTTACTCTCATTCCTGGGATGCTTGATCGAGTGATACCCCAGCAGGACCACAGGCTAGAATTAATCATAGCTGTTCAAGAAAGATTAACATCTGCCCATGCAGGTGTGGCGGCTGCAGTTTCCTTGCTACAGAAATGCTATTGGTGGCATGGTGTGTACAAGCAGACCGTGTATGGCTGTGTGGGAGAGTGGATGTGTCAGTGGAATATGGGTGAGCAGCTGGGTATGTGAAAGGCAGTATAGGTGAGTGATGGGGTATATGAGTGACTTTATGGGTGAGTGAGTGAATGTGAGAGTGACTGTATGGGTGAGTGTGTACTTGTGTCAGTGACTTTATAGGTGAACCCGTATGTGTTAATATCTGTATGAGTAAGTAAGTGCGTGTGTGTATAATTGTATGGGTGAGTAAGAGGCTGTGTGATTGACTGCATGGGTGAGTGAGTAGGTGTGAGAGTAGCTCTATGGCGGACTTACTCAGTGTGTGAGTGGCTGGATTGGTGTATGAGTACATATGTCAGTGGCTGCATTTGTGAGCGAGAGGATGTAGGAGTGGCTGTATAGGTGAGTGAGTGGATGTGTGTTTAGAGCTATGAATCAGTGAGTGGGTGTGTAAGTACTGCTATGGGTCTGTGAATGGGTTTGCGAATGATTGTGTGGGAGTGGAATGGGTGTATGAAAGGTTCTATGGGGGTGTGAGAGTGTGCTTTAGAGATTTTCTGGATGATATCATCAGTGATGTCATCAATGATGTCACTGACCATGTCATGAATGATGTAATATGTGAGGTCATAAGCAGTTAATTGCAAGGGTGCCAGTTTTAGTTAGCTTAACTAACCATGGGCCAGATGTACGAAGGCCAAAATAGCGCCTCGCAAATTGCGAGTCTTTTGCGACTCGCAATTAGCGAGGCTCTATTTCGGATGTACAACAGTGTACAACACACTGTTAGTGATTCCCAAAGGGCTCGCAAATAGAGAGGCTCATGAATATTAATTCAAAAAACAACAAGTGATGGACTGAATGTGGATCAATGTCACACACTCCCCCAGTCAAAAGATCTGGGCCCAAATCCATCGTTTTTTTGCACTCCACACCACCCTGGGTCAGATAATGGCTTTATGCAAATCAGCTCTGACCCTGTTGCCCCATGGGAACAGTCCAGTCCGAACTACAACAGCCATATCTTTCCCAGACCGGAATCAAGCATCCGAGGACCGGACCGGTTTCGAGGTAACACCTCTCTTCAGCCCGGCTAGCTTGACTCCAAGTGGTGTGGAGTGCCTGGGACCCACGTCTGGGCATCCCCAGCGCACTTAGGGCGGCAATTGCAAAAAACAACAAGTGATGGACTGAATGTGGATCAATGTCACACACTCCCCCAGTCAAAAGATCTGGGCCCAAATCCATCGTTTTTTTGCACTCCACACCACCCTGGGTCAGATAATGGCTTTATGCAAATCAGCTCTGACCCTGTTGCCCCATGGGAACAGTCCAGTCCGAACTACAACAGCCATATCTTTCCCAGACCGGAATCAAGCATCCGAGGACCGGACCGGTTTCGAGGTAACACCTCTCTTCAGCCCGGCTAGCTTGACTCCAAGTGGTGTGGAGTGCCTGGGACCCACGTCTGGGCATCCCCAGCGCACTTAGGGCGGCAATTGCAAAAAACAACAAGTGATGGACTGAATGTGGATCAATGTCACACACTCCCCCAGTCAAAAGATCTGGGCCCAAATCCATCGTTTTTTTGCACTCCACACCACCCTGGGTCAGATAATGGCTTTATGCAAATCAGCTCTGACCCTGTTGCCCCATGGGAACAGTCCAGTCCGAACTACAACAGCCATATCTTTCCCAGACCGGAATCAAGCATCCGAGGACCGGACCGGACCGGTTTCGAGGTAACACCTCTCTTCAGCCCGGCTAGCTTGACTCCAAATGGTGTGGAGTGCCTGGGACCCACGTCTGGGCATCCCCAGCGCACTTAGGGCGGCAATTGCAAAAAACAACAAGTGATGGACTGAATGTGGATCAATGTCACACACTCCCCCAGTCAAAAGATCTGGGCCCAAATCCATCGTTTTTTTGCACTCCACACCACCCTGGGTCAGATAATGGCTTTATGCAAATCAGCTCTGACCCTGTTGCCCCATGGGAACAGTCCAGTCCGAACTACAACAGCCATATCTTTCCCAGACCGGAATCAAGCATCCGAGGACCGGACCGGTTTCGAGGTAACACCTCTCTTCAGCCCGGTTAGCTTGACTCCAAGTGGTGTGGAGTGCCTGGGACCCACGTCTGGGCATCCCCAGCGCACTTAGGGCGGCAATTGCAAAAAACAACAAGTGATGGACTGAATGTGGATCAATGTCACACACTCCCCCAGTCAAAAGATCTGGGCCCAAATCCATCGTTTTTTTGCACTCCACACCACCCTGGGTCAGATAATGGCTTTATGCAAATCAGCTCTGACCCTGTTGCCCCATGGGAACAGTCCAGTCCGAACTACAACAGCCATATCTTTCCCAGACCGGAATCAAGCATCCGAGGACCGGACCGGTTTCGAGGTAACACCTCTCTTCAGCCCGGCTAGCTTGACTCCAAGTGGTGTGGAGTGCCTGGGACCCACGTCTGGGCATCCCCAGCGCACTTAGGGCGGCAATTGCAAAAAACAACAAGTGATGGACTGAATGTGGATCAATGTCACACACTCCCCCAGTCAAAAGATCTGGGCCCAAATCCATCGTTTTTTTGCACTCCACACCACCCTGGGTCAGATAATGGCTTTATGCAAATCAGCTCTGACCCTGTTGCCCCATGGGAACAGTCCAGTCCGAACTACAACAGCCATATCTTTCCCAGACCGGAATCAAGCATCCGAGGACCGGACCGGTTTCGAGGTAACACCTCTCTTCAGCCCGGCTAGCTTGACTCCAAATGGTGTGGAGTGCCTGGGACCCACGTCTGGGCATCCCCAGCGCACTTAGGGCGGCAATTGCAAAAAACAAGAAGTGATGGACTGAATGTGGATCAATGTCACACACTCCCCCAGTCAAAAGATCTGGGCCCAAATCCATCGTTTTTTTGCACTCCACACCACCCTGGGTCAGATAATGGCTTTATGCAAATCAGCTCTGACCCTGTTGCCCCATGGGAACAGTCCAGTCCGAACTACAACAGCCATATCTTTCCCAGACCGGAATCAAGCATCCGAGGACCGGACCGGTTTCGAGGTAACACCTCTCTTCAGCCCGGTTAGCTTGACTCCAAGTGGTGTGGAGTGCCTGGGACCCACGTCTGGGCATCCCCAGCGCACTTAGGGCGGCAATTGCAAAAAACAACAAGTGATGGACTGAATGTGGATCAATGTCACACACTCCCCCAGTCAAAAGATCTGGGCCCAAATCCATCGTTTTTTTGCACTCCACACCACCCTGGGTCAGATAATGGCTTTATGCAAATCAGCTCTGACCCTGTTGCCCCATGGGAACAGTCCAGTCCGAACTACAACAGCCATATCTTTCCCAGACCGGAATCAAGCATCCGAGGACCGGACCGGTTTCGAGGTAACACCTCTCTTCAGCCCGGCTAGCTTGACTCCAAGTGGTGTGGAGTGCCTGGGACCCACGTCTGGGCATCCCCAGCGCACTTAGGGCGGCAATTGCAAAAAACAACAAGTGATGGACTGAATGTGGATCAATGTCACACACTCCCCCAGTCAAAAGATCTGGGCCCAAATCCATCGTTTTTTTGCACTCCACACCACCCTGGGTCAGATAATGGCTTTATGCAAATCAGCTCTGACCCTGTTGCCCCATGGGAACAGTCCAGTCCGAACTACAACAGCCATATCTTTCCCAGACCGGAATCAAGCATCCGAGGACCGGACCGGTTTCGAGGTAACACCTCTCTTCAGCCCGGCTAGCTTGACTCCAAGTGGTGTGGAGTGCCTGGGACCCACGTCTGGGCATCCCCAGCGCACTTAGGGCGGCAATTGCAAAAAACAACAAGTGATGGACTGAATGTGGATCAATGTCACACACTCCCCCAGTCAAAAGATCTGGGCCCAAATCCATCGTTTTTTTGCACTCCACACCACCCTGGGTCAGATAATGGCTTTATGCAAATCAGCTCTGACCCTGTTGCCCCATGGGAACAGTCCAGTCCGAACTACAACAGCCATATCTTTCCCAGACCGGAATCAAGCATCCGAGGACCGGACCGGTTTCGAGGTAACACCTCTCTTCAGCCCGGCTAGCTTGACTCCAAGTGGTGTGGAGTGCCTGGGACCCACGTCTGGGCATCCCCAGCGCACTTAGGGCGGCAATTGCAAAAAACAACAAGTGATGGACTGAATGTGGATCAATGTCACACACTCCCCCAGTCAAAAGATCTGGGCCCAAATCCATCGTTTTTTTGCACTCCACACCACCCTGGGTCAGATAATGGCTTTATGCAAATCAGCTCTGACCCTGTTGCCCCATGGGAACAGTCCAGTCCGAACTACAACAGCCATATCTTTCCCAGACCGGAATCAAGCATCCGAGGACCGGACCGGTTTCGAGGTAACACCTCTCTTCAGCCCGGCTAGCTTGACTCCAAGTGGTGTGGAGTGCCTGGGACCCACGTCTGGGCATCCCCAGCGCACTTAGGGCGGCAATTGCAAAAAACAACAAGTGATGGACTGAATGTGGATCAATGTCACACACTCCCCCAGTCAAAAGATCTGGGCCCAAATCCATCGTTTTTTTGCACTCCACACCACCCTGGGTCAGATAATGGCTTTATGCAAATCAGCTCTGACCCTGTTGCCCCATGGGAACAGTCCAGTCCGAACTACAACAGCCATATCTTTCCCAGACCGGAATCAAGCATCCGAGGACCGGACCGGTTTCGAGGTAACACCTCTCTTCAGCCCGGCTAGCTTGACTCCAAGTGGTGTGGAGTGCCTGGGACCCACGTCTGGGCATCCCCAGCGCACTTAGGGCGGCAATTGCAAAAAACAACAAGTGATGGACTGAATGTGGATCAATGTCACACACTCCCCCAGTCAAAAGATCTGGGCCCAAATCCATCGTTTTTTTGCACTCCACACCACCCTGGGTCAGATAATGGCTTTATGCAAATCAGCTCTGACCCTGTTGCCCCATGGGAACAGTCCAGTCCGAACTACAACAGCCATATCTTTCCCAGACCGGAATCAAGCATCCGAGGACCGGACCGGTTTCGAGGTAACACCTCTCTTCAGCCCGGCTAGCTTGACTCCAAGTGGTGTGGAGTGCCTGGGACCCACGTCTGGGCATCCCCAGCGCACTTAGGGCGGCAATTGCAAAAAACAACAAGTGATGGACTGAATGTGGATCAATGTCACACACTCCCCCAGTCAAAAGATCTGGGCCCAAATCCATCGTTTTTTTGCACTCCACACCACCCTGGGTCAGATAATGGCTTTATGCAAATCAGCTCTGACCCTGTTGCCCCATGGGAACAGTCCAGTCCGAACTACAACAGCCATATCTTTCCCAGACCGGAATCAAGCATCCGAGGACCGGACCGGTTTCGAGGTAACACCTCTCTTCAGCCCGGCTAGCTTGACTCCAAGTGGTGTGGAGTGCCTGGGACCCACGTCTGGGCATCCCCAGCGCACTTAGGGCGGCAATTGCAAAAAACAACAAGTGATGGACTGAATGTGGATCAATGTCACACACTCCCCCAGTCAAAAGATCTGGGCCCAAATCCATCGTTTTTTTGCACTCCACACCACCCTGGGTCAGATAATGGCTTTATGCAAATCAGCTCTGACCCTGTTGCCCCATGGGAACAGTCCAGTCCGAACTACAACAGCCATATCTTTCCCAGACCGGAATCAAGCATCCGAGGACCGGACCGGTTTCGAGGTAACACCTCTCTTCAGCCCGGCTAGCTTGACTCCAAGTGGTGTGGAGTGCCTGGGACCCACGTCTGGGCATCCCCAGCGCACTTAGGGCGGCAATTGCAAAAAACAACAAGTGATGGACTGAATGTGGATCAATGTCACACACTCCCCCAGTCAAAAGATCTGGGCCCAAATCCATCGTTTTTTTGCACTCCACACCACCCTGGGTCAGATAATGGCTTTATGCAAATCAGCTCTGACCCTGTTGCCCCATGGGAACAGTCCAGTCCGAACTACAACAGCCATATCTTTCCCAGACCGGAATCAAGCATCCGAGGACTGGACCGGTTTCGAGGTAACACCTCTCTTCAGCCCGGCTAGCTTGACTCCAAGTGGTGTGGAGTGCCTGGGACCCACGTCTGGGCATCCCCAGCGCACTTAGGGCGGCAATTGCAAAAAACAACAAGTGATGGACTGAATGTGGATCAATGTCACACACTCCCCCAGTCAAAAGATCTGGGCCCAAATCCATCGTTTTTTTGCACTCCACACCACCCTGGGTCAGATAATGGCTTTATGCAAATCAGCTCTGACCCTGTTGCCCCATGGGAACAGTCCAGTCCGAACTACAACAGCCATATCTTTCCCAGACCGGAATCAAGCATCCGAGGACCGGACCGGTTTCGAGGTAACACCTCTCTTCAGCCCGGCTAGCTTGACTCCAAGTGGTGTGGAGTGCCTGGGACCCACGTCTGGGCATCCCCAGCGCACTTAGGGCGGCAATTGCAAAAAACAACAAGTGATGGACTGAATGTGGATCAATGTCACACACTCCCCCAGTCAAAAGATCTGGGCCCAAATCCATCGTTTTTTTTGCACTCCACACCACCCTGGGTCAGATAATGGCTTTATGCAAATCAGCTCTGACCCTGTTGCCCCATGGGAACAGTCCAGTCCGAACTACAACAGCCATATCTTTCCTAGACCGGAATCAAGCATCCGAGGACCGGACCGGTTTCGAGGTAACACCTCTCTTCAGCCCGGCTAGCTTGACTCCAAGTGGTGTGGAGTGCCTGGGACCCACGTCTGGGCATCCCCAGCGCACTTAGGGCGGCAATTGCAAAAAACAACAAGTGATGGACTGAATGTGGATCAATGTCACACACTCCCCCAGTCAAAAGATCTGGGCCCAAATCCATCGTTTTTTTGCACTCCACACCACCCTGGGTCAGATAATGGCTTTATGCAAATCAGCTCTGACCCTGTTGCCCCATGGGAACAGTCCAGTCCGAACTACAACAGCCATATCTTTCCCAGACCGGAATCAAGCATCCGAGGACCGGACTGGTTTCGAGGTAACACCTCTCTTCAGCCCGGCTAGCTTGACTCCAAGTGGTGTGGAGTGCCTGGGACCCACGTCATGGGGCACAGGGTCAGCGCTGATTTGCATATCGCCATTGTCCAACCCAGGGTGGTGTGGAGTGGAAAAACGATGGATTTGGGCCCAGATCTTTGGACTGGGGTGAATGTGTGACATTGATCCACATTCTGTCCATCATTGTTGTGTTTGCAGTTACCGCTCTAAGTGTACTGGGGATGCTCAGACGTGAGTCCCAGGCACTCCACACCACTGGAATCAAGCTAGCCGGGCTGAAGAGAGGTGTTACCTCGAAACCGGGCCGGTCCTCGGATGCTTGTTTCCGTTCTGGGAAGGACATGGCTTTTGTAGTTCGGACTGGACTGTTCCCATGGGGCACAGGGTCAGCGCTGATTTGCATATCGCCATTGTCTAACCCAGGGTGGTGTGGAGTGGAAAAACGATGGATTTGGGCCCAGATCTTTGGACTGGGGTGAATGTGTGACATTGATCCACATTCTGTCCATCATTGTTGTGTTTGCAGTTACCGCTCTAAGTGTACTGGGGATGCTCAGACGTGAGTCCCAGGCACTCCACACCACTGGAATCAAGCTAGCCGGGCTGCAGAGAGGTGTTACCTCGAAACCGGGCCGGTCCTCGGATGCTTGTTTCCGTTCTGGGAAGGACATGGCTTTTGTAGTTCGGACTGGACTGTTCCCATGGGGCACAGGGTCAGCGCTGATTTGCATATCGCCATTGTCTAACCCAGGGTGGTGTGGAGTGGAAAAACGATGGATTTGGGCCCAGATCTTTGGACTGGGGTGAATGTGTGACATTGATCCACATTCTGTCCATCATTGTTGTGTTTGCAGTTACCGCTCTAAGTGTACTGGGGATGCTCAGACGTGAGTCCCAGGCACTCCACACCACTGGAATCAAGCTAGCCGGGCTGAAGAGAGGTGTTACCTCGAAACCGGGCCGGTCCTCGGATGCTTGTTTCCGTTCTGGGAAGGACATGGCTTTTGTAGTTCGGACTGGACTGTTCCCATGGGGCACAGGGTCAGCGCTGATTTGCATATCGCCATTGTCTAACCCAGGGTGGTGTGGAGTGGAAAAACGATGGATTTGGGCCCAGATCTTTGGACTGGGGTGAATGTGTGACATTGATCCACATTCTGTCCATCATTGTTGTGTTTGCAGTTACCGCTCTAAGTGTACTGGGGATGCTCAGACGTGAGTCCCAGGCACTCCACACCACTGGAATCAAGCTAGCCGGGCTGAAGAGAGGTGTTACCTCGAAACCGGGCCGGTCCTCGGATGCTTGTTTCCGTTCTGGGAAGGACATGGCTTTTGTAGTTCGGACTGGACTGTTCCCATGGGGCACAGGGTCAGCGCTGATTTGCATATTGCCATTGTCTAACCCAGGGTGGTGTGGAGTGGAAAAACGATGGATTTGGGCCCAGATCTTTGGACTGGGGTGAATGTGTGACATTGATCCACATTCTGTCCATCATTGTTGTGTTTGCAGTTACCGCTCTAAGTGTACTGGGGATGCTCAGACGTGAGTCCCAGGCACTCCACACCACTGGAATCAAGCTAGCCGGGCTGAAGAGAGGTGTTACCTCGAAACTGGGCCAGTCCTCGGATGCTTGTTTCCGTTCTGGGAAGGACATGGCTTTTGTAGTTCGGACTGGACTGTTCCCATGGGGCACAGGGTCAGCGCTGATTTGCATATCGCCATTGTCTAACCCAGGGTGGTGTGGAGTGGAAAAACGATGGATTTGGGCCCAGATCTTTGGACTGGGGTGAATGTGTGACATTGATCCACATTCTGTCCATCATTGTTGTGTTTGCAGTTACCGCTCTAAGTGTACTGGGGATGCTCAGACGTGAGTCCCAGGCACTCCACACCACTGGAATCAAGCTAGCCGGGCTGAAGAGAGGTGTTACCTCGAAACCGGGCCGGTCCTCGGATGCTTGTTTCCGTTCTGGGAAGGACATGGCTTTTGTAGTTCGGACTGGACTGTTCCCATGGGGCACAGGGTCAGCGCTGATTTGCATATCGCCATTGTCTAACCCAGGGTGGTGTGGAGTGGAAAAACGATGGATTTGGGCCCAGATCTTTGGACTGGGGTGAATGTGTGACATTGATCCACATTCTGTCCATCATTGTTGTGTTTGCAGTTACCGCTCTAAGTGTACTGGGGATGCTCAGACGTGAGTCCCAGGCACTCCACACCACTGGAATCAAGCTAGCCGGGCTGAAGAGAGGTGTTACCTCGAAACCGGGCCGGTCCTCGGATGCTTGTTTCCGTTCTGGGAAGGACATGGCTTTTGTAGTTCGGACTGGACTGTTCCCATGGGGCACAGGGTCAGCGCTGATTTGCATATCGCCATTGTCTAACCCAGGGTGGTGTGGAGTGGAAAAACGATGGATTTGGGCCCAGATCTTTGGACTGGGGTGAATGTGTGACATTGATCCACATTCTGTCCATCATTGTTGTGTTTGCAGTTACCGCTCTAAGTGTACTGGGGATGCTCAGACGTGAGTCCCAGGCACTCCACACCACTGGAATCAAGCTAGCCGGGCTGAAGAGAGGTGTTACCTCGAAACCGGGCCGGTCCTCGGATGCTTGTTTCCGTTCTGGGAAGGACATGGCTTTTGTAGTTCGGACTGGACTGTTCCCATGGGGCACAGGGTCAGCGCTGATTTGCATATCGCCATTGTCTAACCCAGGGTGGTGTGGAGTGGAAAAACGATGGATTTGGGCCCAGATCTTTGGACTGGGGTGAATGTGTGACATTGATCCACATTCTGTCCATCATTGTTGTGTTTGCAGTTACCGCTCTAAGTGTACTGGGGATGCTCAGACGTGAGTTTCAGGCACTCCACACCACTGGAATCAAGCTAGCCGGGCTGAAGAGAGGTGTTACCTCGAAACCGGGCCGGTCCTCGGATGCTTGTTTCCGTTCTGGGAAGGACATGGCTTTTGTAGTTCGGACTGGACTGTTCCCATGGGGCACAGGGTCAGCGCTGATTTGCATATCGCCATTGTCTAACCCAGGGTGGTGTGGAGTGGAAAAACGATGGATTTGGGCCCAGATCTTTGGACTGGGGTGAATGTGTGACATTGATCCACATTCTGTCCATCATTGTTGTGTTTGCAGTTACCGCTCTAAGTGTACTGGGGATGCTCAGACGTGAGTCCCAGGCACTCCACACCACTGGAATCAAGCTAGCCGGGCTGAAGAGAGGTGTTACCTCGAAACCGGGCCGGTCCTCGGATGCTTGTTTCCGTTCTGGGAAGGACATGGCTTTTGTAGTTCGGACTGGACTGTTCCCATGGGGCACAGGGTCAGCGCTGATTTGCATATCGCCATTGTCTAACCCAGGGTGGTGTGGAGTGGAAAAACGATGGATTTGGGCCCAGATCTTTGGACTGGGGTGAATGTGTGACATTGATCCACATTCTGTCCATCATTGTTGTGTTTGCAGTTACCGCTCTAAGTGTACTGGGGATGCTCAGACGTGAGTCCCAGGCACTCCACACCACTGGAATCAAGCTAGCCGGGCTGAAGAGAGGTGTTACCTCGAAACCGGGCCGGTCCTCGGATGCTTGTTTCCGTTCTGGGAAGGACATGGCTTTTGTAGTTCGGACTGGACTGTTCCCATGGGGCACAGGGTCAGCGCTGATTTGCATATCGCCATTGTCTAACCCAGGGTGGTGTGGAGTGGAAAAACGATGGATTTGGGCCCAGATCTTTGGACTGGGGTGAATGTGTGACATTGATCCACATTCTGTCCATCATTGTTGTGTTTGCAGTTACCGCTCTAAGTGTACTGGGGATGCTCAGACGTGAGTCCCAGGCACTCCACACCACTGGAATCAAGCTAGCCGGGCTGAAGAGAGGTGTTACCTCGAAACCGGGCCGGTCCTCGGATGCTTGTTTCCGTTCTGGGAAGGACATGGCTTTTGTAGTTCGGACTGGACTGTTCCCATGGGGCACAGGGTCAGCGCTGATTTGCATATCGCCATTGTCTAACCCAGGGTGGTGTGGAGTGGAAAAACGATGGATTTGGGCCCAGATCTTTGGACTGGGGTGAATGTGTGACATTGATCCACATTCTGTCCATCATTGTTGTGTTTGCAGTTACCGCTCTAAGTGTACTGGGGATGCTCAGACGTGAGTCCCAGGCACTCCACACCACTGGAATCAAGCTAGCCGGGCTGAAGAGAGGTGTTACCTCGAAACCGGGCCGGTCCTCGGATGCTTGTTTCCGTTCTGGGAAGGACATGGCTTTTGTAGTTCGGACTGGACTGTTCCCATGGGGCACAGGGTCAGCGCTGATTTGCATATCGCCATTGTCTAACCCAGGGTGGTGTGGAGTGGAAAAACGATGGATTTGGGCCCAGATCTTTGGACTGGGGTGAATGTGTGACATTGATCCACATTCTGTCCATCATTGTTGTGTTTGCATGAATATTAATGAGCATCTTGTAATTTGCTTCCCCATTGGGAATGACATACCCGCCCAGGTATGGTGGTCTGGTGGGCTTAGCAGACCACCATGTCAGGGACTGCTTTTAAATAAAGCAGTTTTTTTTTCAAATGCAGCCCACTTTCTTTAAAGAAATATGGGCTGCATTTTAAAAAAAAATGAAACGGTTTCGTCCCTGGGGCCACTGCCTGCCCTTAAAAAATATTTTCCCCTGCGTTTGCAAAGGTGAAGGGTTCCCCTGGGGACCCCTTCCCTTTTGCGATCCCATTACCAACCTCTTGAAGGAAGTTGCAAATAAATTGTGACTCCCTATTTTGGTATTGTACATACCCCTAATTGTTTTTGCATGCACAAACGGGTTCACAAACCCATTTGCGCATGCAAAAACCATCATACATCTGACCCTATAGCTACTGAATTTCACTGGTTTTGTATGAGTAAAATCTGAGCCTAACTATAACGTCCCTGTAACCTTTGTTTTTTTCAGTGAATTTCTAAGTTTTTTTTAAATTCTACTTCCAAATGATAAAGTCCCTATAACCTTAGTTTTTTCAGTGAATTTCAAAGGTTATTTAAATGCTAATTCCTAACCATAATGTCCCTTTAACCTTTTTTTTGTGAATTTCTATAATTCTTTAAGTAGTAATGGCGTTTACGGAGTGGTGGAGAAAAATGGCATGGCCTTCGAAGACCTCTTAGCAATCCCATTGTATTGGTCTTACTGGAGGTAAAAGGAGGGGTTGTTCACCCCAAGGACCCTCAGCAACCAATGTGGGTGCTGAAAGGATGACTCTCCTTGTCTGCTGCATATATACCATTGGATTTAATGACTTTTTATTTATGAATTAAAAAGTGGTGTTTAAGGGTGCTGTTTGTTTAATTGAGGGCATGCACCAGGATTTATTTCTATTTGTATTAGAATTCTTACATTTATTGTGATGGGTGGCTTACAGTTTTAGTAGGGACCTAGTTATTTTTTTGCATATGATTGTTCTTTTGTAAAAAAAAAGTTGTCCATGCTTTTTAATAAATGTTCAATATTTATTTAATTCACTATGTGGTGTAGTCCTTAAATGGGCCTTCCAGCCTGTATTAAATGTTAATTCTTTGTAATGTTATTTTATAAAATTCTTTTTTTTTGTAATTTTTGTGTTTTTATCATTTGTCTTTTTTTCTATTTTTTTATTGTAAATTATGTTTTCCCGTTTTACCTCATTCAATCCATCATCCGTCCTTCTACCATAGGCAAATAGCCGTGCAACAGTATTCTGTTTTTTGAGTATATAATTCAATTTGCTCCTGGTGGACACCCTGGCTGCAGTGCACTTTAGACTCTAGCATCATTCAGTTGTTTAATGATGATGATCATTATTTCATTTCTCCCTGGACCACAGTGCCAGCCATAGGTGCACACTAACATCCATTTTTTAAAAGATTACTATTCTATTTTCCAATTTAGTTCCCTGTGTGTTACAGGTGTCTTCCATAGAATAGAATAACATAAAGAAAAGAGCTATATCCTTCTGTATATTGTATATTATTCTGGATGGGGAATTATGGTACAGTGGTGTGGTTTGACTGGTTACCTAAATTAACAAAACGACCACACTAATATTGCCTTTGTCTGTACTAACTGAAACTGCAAACAATGCCACGTTTCACACTAAATGTTTTTCTTTCTTGTTTTCTTTTAGCTGCAAAAGAGAAGAGACATCACTGCAAAACAGAAGGCCTGTGCAGTAACACGTAAGTCCTCCAATCACTTCCACTTGTGCAGCTTGTGCAACTGCCAACTGAGAGCTTTAAGATGGCCCCAAAAAACAAAACACTTTCAAGAAAGTGGTCAGTGAGAAGAAGCAGCTTCCCACCAGTGGCATGTCGCCCAAACCTATTTTGGACCACCACGTCATGTGCCAGCTGTACCGGCCTCAGGGTAGCAAGCTGAGAGCAGCACTCCTGCTTCAACAGCACCACCCCAACCTAAGCCCAGGACCTTGTGTGTCAGTGAGGCAGCCACTACACTAAAGTCGATGTGTGGTAATTTTGAATAGGATTTGTCACTTTTGCAAAGTAGTACACAATCGTATCAAGTAACAGAGCACAGTAGACAGCTGCAGGAGCCAGCAATAGTACAGTTTCCTAATGTTGAAGCAGAACTGGAGGTTGAGCTTCCTTCCAAACAAAATCCTCCTCTTTAAGAATCATCAGCTCCCACATCTCCAGCAAGGAGAAGGAAGGGTTCTACTCCACCATCTTCTCCAAGCACCACTTCTGATGATGATAATAGGGACATAGAGTGGACTCCAGCAGAGTCCAAGGGACAACAGGAGAGGCTAGGGAAAAAAACGTTCCTGATAGACTTAGACTTATGGAAGGGGATGATGAGGAGGATGATGAGGTTGTCATTGTGGAAGGTTACACAGAGGAGTCTCACTTTGCTATTGAACCTGCTCCGATGGATATGGCACAGGTAGCACCGCCAGCTATCATATTTGCAAAGCCCCAACTAAGACCTGCACCAACCCCTACTTCAGGAGAAGCAAAGAGGCAATTGATGACATGCTGACCTTCCTTCAGTTCTTCTGGCATTGGCAGTGGCACAGTAAAGAAGTACTCATCTCCAGTTTGGGACTTTTTTTACTGTTAGCAAAGAGGGGGAGCACATTGCAGTATGCAGCACTTGCAGCACAAATGTTCATCGAGGTAAGCCTGGTGCAAATTATGCTGCTGGAGGCTAAATGACCGATATGAAAAAGCACCACATAAAGAAAGTGGGAGGAGTACATTAAAAAAATTGCTGAACTTGGTTGTGGTGGTGAGGAGATCCGAGGAGCATCAGCTACATGTCCAATCATGGTGGGAAGTGATAATGAAAAAGAAGAGGGAGACATCTTGATGTCTCCGGCAGTATAGCATAAACACCCACCTCTGCAACTTCACAATGGCATAATGGCACGAGACTCTGAGTGAGATGGAGACACTGAAACATACAGTGACTGCCAAACCATGACACAGATTGAGTCTACCACGACCATCTAGTTCTTGAAAGACGCCCGTGTCAGTGGCCCCAAAAAAGAAAATTCAGAATACTATTACCTGCATGTTTAGACAGGAGGTTTCCTTTGAGCGGAACCACCCAACTGCCAATTTGTGCAATGGGAAGCTTGTAAAAATGTTAGTGCTGGACCTCCTCCCTTTTTCTCTTTTGTGGAAGGAGTAGGATTCTTAGAATTTGTGGCAGCCATCTGCCCAAAATGGAAGGTACCAAGTCGTTCCAGCATTCCAGCACTGCATCACCATGTGCTTTCTTTGGTTGGACAAGCTTTGCAGCAAAGTGTTGTTCACACCATTCACCTGATGACAGACATGTGGACTAGTTGTCAGGCCACTGATTACATGTGTATCACTGCTCACTGGATCTCTTTTGCAGGGGTAAAGCTAAAGAAATCTGTAGGTCTAGGCCCTGAAGAAAGTTTTACAAGCATTTGGCGGCATGCATCAGTGGCCATGTTCGCCATGGAGAAATCAAAAACAGCTGTAAGCATCTTGTACAAATTTAACAGTGAGGTGCCTGAATGGCTGTGACCCAGAGGTCTCAGAATTGGATTTGTTGCCATGGACAGTGATAATAACATAGTCAAGGCTATGTTAGACAGAGGGTATTTCAGGGTCCTGTGTTTGGCACATTGCATCAACCTGGTAGTGCAAGACTTTCTAAAAAAATAAAGCATAATTATCACATACTGACCACCTGCAAGTGAATGTGCATTTTTTCAGCCATTCTTTTAAAGCCCAGAAGCATTAGCAGATTATTCTGAGTACTAATAGAATACTACTTAAAGCCCTGATATAAGAGGTGATAACACATTGGAACTAGACCAATTACATGTTGTAACATCTGTTTGAGCAGTACAAACCGATCAATGTCCATGTCTTTAAAAGAGGAGGGGATGCAGTTGGGAAAGCTATGATTATGGACGTGGAAAAATAGTGCTTAGTCAAATGCCTGACACAGATGCTACTCCCTTTTGAGATTTTTCACACGGAATGTTAGGAAGGAGTACAGTACCATGGTCCAAGCTATCCCGTTGTTGCATCTTCTACAGGACCTGGTAAAGAAGGTGTCTGAAAGATTTGCCCCTGCAGGTGTGAACAAAAACACAGAAGCACATGCCTTGGTTAAGTGCTTAATCCTTAGCTTGCAATACAAGGATGCCACATGACATCATGGTGTCCAAAAAGTACAGCTGTGCCACACTACAGAATAATTCTGCCCATTTTCAATCCTTTTTCTGAATGGGATGTTTCAAAATCCAAGAGATGGGTTGCAGAGCAAGCAGGAGACCTGGAAGAATAATGGCTGGAACGTAGAGTCCCACCTTTCAGTTCTGGTGTGCAACCTTCAACTTCCAGAGAGGGCAGTCTTGTCTCACAGTAGCCAGCAACACCAGCAACCAGAACGCCGGCAACAACAAAATGACTGGACCAACCACTGCATTGTATTGGTATCAATTGACATGGCTTATGTCCAGTGCAGAGATGATGGCAAAAGAGGTTGAGCAAGTGGCAGAACCAATGACCATCCACAGAATGTTCCAGGAGAATATGGATGATAGAAGCGAGGTCTAAGTGAATCAAAATCCATTAATATTTTTGTATGGAAAGATGTGCCAATGGCCAGAGCTCAACAGGCTGGCAATAAAGTATCTGGCTTGTTCTGTAGCCAGTGTGTCTGCTGAGCATGTATTCAGTGCAACTGGTACAGTTATTACCATGAGAAGGGCCCATCTCTCACTGCAAAACATTGACTATGATCAAAATGAATCAATGTTTCATACCACACAATTACACCATTCCTGTGCTGTCCAAAATCAAATGTGTTTGCTGATCAACTTCTGGGTGAACCACCTGAGTTTGGGGATGATCTCTACTTCCCGGACTAAGTATGCCAGTGCTGCTACAGAACATTTTAGTTATTTCTCGTTAAACTTCTATCTTTGCAACAAAAAAAGCAGTTAGTGGGACATTATTATTTTTGTGTCAGGTTTATGCTGTCCCACCATTTTTTAGTCACATATATTGCCAGATTACAGTTGGACCAGTGTGCATTGAAGAAACCTTCACAATTCCTTCATGACATTGGAGACAGTGCTTGCCCCACCTCGCATGGCTATTTCCTACCCTTTTTCACATCACTTAGCCCTAGAAAGTCTGCCCCGGAAGATCTTTGATTTATTTATCCCTGATTCCAATGTGTTGCCTGCATCAAAGATAAACACCTAATACCTAAACTACCCTTGCTTGGATTGGAAGAAGTAACAATAACTATTTCAATGGTGAGTGAGTGATTGCGTGAGTGTGGATGATTGATGTCCCATGTGGTTGGCAGACATTGAGGGAAGGTGTTGAACTGTAATGTGGGAACTTGCTTGAGATGATTGATTTGCAATGATGAGTGATTGGCAATCATTATTACCCTGGAGGTGATTGGCTTTTACAAAATTACTTAGCGAAAATTAATTAACCTGTACTGTCTACTCATATAGTCCTTCTGATTTTTTCATCATCCAGGATGGCAGCTCTGGACAATCGTTTGAGGTATAAGACTGCCAATTTCTAATCTGTTGCTTGCATCAAAGGGGAAATGGTGTACCTACCACCATGCTTGGATTGGAAAAGGTAACCATTGCACCAATGAGTGATCTCAATATTGAGTAATTGTGAGTGATGATTGATGATTCATGTGGCGGCTGACAGTGAGCGAGGGTTTGTTGAATTGTAATGCAGGACCTTTCTTGAGGTGATTGATTTGCAATGTTTGGGCCTGAGTTGAGTGATGGGTAATATTTTTTTTTCCTGGAGGTGATTGGCCCTTTCACACTTGAACAGCCACTGTAATTAAAAAACAAAAACCTATGCAAAATACTGCAATTCTGTTTCTCTACTTGTTCATCAACAGCAGTTTACTACAGATCTATCTTACTCGGGTCATTATGACTTGTCTGAGAAGGAGTTATTTGGAGTCAGGAGGAGGATGGAAGAACTCAGGGTGGGAGCTGAGGAACTACCTCATCAATATCTAGAAGGAAGAAGTTATCAACTTCAGTTCAAAGGTAAACCAAGAGTCTGAGGCTTAGTATTCAGCTTTGTGGAATGGGGAGAGGTATGTTTATTTGTGAAATGCTTCGATGTGTGTGTGTGTGTGTGTTGCGCTTGCGGCAAAAGTAAAACTCTGAGTACCCCTCTTGTTTTCTTTGCTTGAGTCTTCTTGATACACTCCCCATTAAGCTTACCTTTCTTCTGTCCTTCTCCTTGACTTTAAAATACAGTTTCTGTTTTACAATCCACAGGCCTTCAAGTCTCCTGCACAAACAAAAGGCAAAAGATGAGCTCAAAACTCTTGCTTAGG
The DNA here is from genome assembly GCF_964261635.1 of Lissotriton helveticus. Lineage (NCBI taxonomy): Eukaryota > Metazoa > Chordata > Amphibia > Caudata > Salamandridae > Lissotriton > Lissotriton helveticus. The sequence continues at coordinate 1,405,564,054 of NC_136063.1, read as the reverse complement.
TACTGGACCAGTCCAGACAGGCACCGAAGGGTTGATGGACATCTCAGAGGAGAATGCAGTTGCACCACCTAATTTTGCAATACAGTACACTTTTTCTTTTAATAATAATAATAAACTTTATTCGGATTATTACAATCCATAAAAGCAGTACAATTTAAAAGATCTTCAAAGAGATCTAGTTATCAGTTACTTAAAAGGATCGCAAGAAGGAATTTCATTATAATATACAGTACAAATATATTTTCTTAAAGGTTTTTCCTATGTCTGCATATACATTTCAGAAAATTAAGGACATGGTAGCATGTGGCTTCGGTATCCAAAAGCTGCAGGCTCAACATGGCTACTCTGCATTGTCTGAGACCCCACGATTTTAAGAGGGTCAGTAGCCAGAGTTTGCGGTGTTCCTGATAAAATTTACAGAACAGAACTGTATGAAGCGTGGATTGACCTGATATCCCATCACATGGGCATGGAGGTGAGTTTAGGTCCCATACATTTGGTGTTGGGAAAACCACCAGTTTGTGAAATAAGTTCAGTCTGAATCTTATCAGGAGAAATCGTTCAAAGGTACCAATGTCAAGATTTAAATAGGGCTGCATAGAAGGGGTAGATTGAACCAGCAAGGCGTGCTGCGCCGACTGTTTCCCGACCTCAACCTGAAGCCTCAGTTTAGTCAAATGGTCCAACGCTCGGTGTTTTAGGTCCTCATTTGCGAGTTCTCCGATTTTTTCAGGGTTAAGATAATATTTTTCCATTCCAAGATCGCGAAGAAAGGTCCGAATGTAGGCCAGCCATTTAATTTTTAAAACATAATCCAGGGACATTGCGTCCGCCACTATCGTTTTTGTGAGGGCATTTTTATCTGATGTCCAGATACGTCGCCAAAGTAAAAGTGGTTGTAACTTGGCAAGGTCTTCAATATATGGTGCCCCTAATTCCAAGTGGCAGGCGTAAGTGGAGGAAGTTTTGGGGGCAGATAGGATGAATCTGAAAAATTTATTTTCTGCGGTTTGCAGAGAGGTTACATCCGTATGTCCCCATAGTCCTGCTCCATATAAAGCTGTGGATTGGCACTTGGCTTTATATATAGTTATCAGTTCTCTGGGTGGGCGTTTTCCTAATTTTTGAGAGAACGATACCAAAGCGGCTAGTGCTCTTTTAAAGCAATGGCTTCTGGCTTCTACTGCTGGTTTCCAGGAGAGTTTATTGTCTATCATGACCCCCAGATAAGAGTATTCTTTGGTTGAGTCAATTTTTTGACTATCGAGGTAAATAGAGTTTTGATGTTTTTTCCCAACCCCAGCATTCATTACAAAAGTTTTTTTCACATTTATGTGGAGGTCAAGAGTTCTCATAAACTGGGAATATCTATTAAGGGACCTTTGGAGTTCACGAGGAGTTTGTGCGAGAAGGACGGCGTCATCCGCATACAGCAGAGCGGGGATCGGGCGATGTTTTGCCAAGGGAAGATCACGGGCACCCTTTAGTAGCTCCACCTCCAAGTTGTTGGTATAGAGGGAGAAAAGAAAGGGTGCCAGGACACAACCCTGTCTGACCCCACGCTCTACTGCGAAGGACTCCGTCAGTTCTCCCTTTATTCCGTAGCGGACTCTTGCAGATGGATTGGAATAGAGTTCCCTTAAAAAATTCAGGAGTGGAGGATCTACCCCCATCTGTGCCAAGAGGGACCACAATTTTGTATGGGCGACGCAGTCGAACGCCGCGGATAAATCTACATAGGTCATATAAAGTTTTGCTTTCTTTGCATGCACATATTTTCCGAAGATTAATGATAAGTTTAGGGCTTGTTCCACGGTACCTAATCCTTTTCTGAATCCGAATTGAAGGTCGGATAAGATACCTCTTTCTTCTGCCCAGTCCTGAAGTCTTTCTAAAATCACTCTTCCTGCTATTTTTCCCAATGAGTCCAACAAGGAAATTGGGCGATAGCAGGCGGGGTCCATGCGATTACCTTTTTTAAAAATCGGCACCATAATGGATCTAGTCCAAGACTCCAAGATTCCTATTTTTGCTGTAGCGGTACAGACTCTTGTTAAAATTGGTGCCCAGAGATCTGTTTGATGTTTAAAAAGATCTGCCGGGACACCATCCGGTCCTGGAGCTTTCCCTTTTTTGGTGGAGTTCAATGCCGCAAGAATTTCAGGAATATCAAAGCTTATATCTATTGGGTATGGTGGAAGTGTTTTTTCCCCTTCTTCCAGGTCTTGATCGTGGGTTGGTTTTCGGAAGATACTGGTGAAATGTGATACCCAAGTTACAGCGTCTATGGCAGCTTCGATTTTTGGGCAAATGTCGTCTGCTAAGAAGGGAGTTCTTATAATTTTCCAGAAGGCTTTAGAGTTTTTTTCCTGGGCGCTGATGTGGAGTTCATGCCACAGCTCTCGCTTCAGTTCCTCTTTCCTCCTTTTTCTTGTTTTTAGATATTCACTTCTAAGAGTGGCTATTGTTCTGGGATCCCTTTCTTTTTTATTTAGGGCTAATTTTAGATTTGTGTGAGCCTTGGTGCACTCTTGATTGAACCAGCCATTGGGCTTGGATGAGCCAGGTTTTTGTTTTCTTGTTAGTAACACCTTAATTTTTCCCATGATTTGGGCGAAGTTAGTTAAAAGATCCATATCATTGGTAGCTGTGTCCAAACAAATTTCAATTTGGGGATGGACTAATCTTATTAGCTCTTTAGTGAGTTCCTCTGGATTTATCCTCTCCCATTTTATAGTATACCCATTTACTTTATCCATGTTAATATCTTCCTGAGTCAGTGCGTTAGCTATTAATTCTGGAGAGCATTTCTGGTGAATTAATGAGACTTCCAGAGTTAGAATTGCATGGTCGCTTTGGGAATTTGGTATTACTTCAAAGTTCTTTACTCTTAGTTGTAAGGATGCTGATATAATTATAAAGTCTACCGTAGTTTGGTAGCCTCTTCCAATATAGGTGGGTGCAAGTGAGTTTTCCCCATAATCCGAGGTGTTTACTATCTGGAGATCCAGATCGGATAGGAGATCATTCATTTGCCTTCCCATTTTGTTGTGGGAGAAATGGGTAAGTAAGAGGCCTTCTTCTGTCACCATGCCGGGGCATTTTCTTTTTGATTTGGTACAGGCGTGTAGGTTGAAATCGCCTGCCCATAATATGGTTACCGGGCCTCCTTCTCCTTTTTTCATTCTTAAATTGGTTAGTTTTTCGTGGAGGTGGGCCAAGACTTTCTCGAAGTCCAATTCATCCAGATTGTTATAAAAATTGATGATGATCATTGACTCTCTTTTCTGGAAGTAAAGACCAAGGATCTGCAAATTTTGTGCCAATTCGATAACCTTTATTTTAACGTTTTGGATAGTGTTGGCTATAAAAATGCATAGACCTCCCTTTGGTCTACCTGTATGTCCCGGCTGCGCAAGGGACGAGTACGTTTTGAATCCTTGCAGGTGATATTCTTGTAGGGACCATGTCTCCTGCAAGCATAGTACTTGATGATTAAGCGTGTGGTACAGGATTGTCCCATCCTCTATTTTTGTCTTTAATCCCGCAATGTTCCACGAGATCAAACTCAGAATTATTAAGCTGTCCCTTGAGCTTTTTGTTCTTTTTAATTCGTTTCGGATCTCGGGAGCTGGTAGAGTCTCTGAATCTAGGGAGACTGACGGGCATTCTATTTGGGGTTGGGAGTGTTTCTGAGGTTGTGATTGTGATAGTCAATCAACGCACTCCAGGGGACTGTATCTATTTGCTAATTGGAGGCCATTCCAACTATCCCAACGTGTGAAATCGTTGCACTTTATCCGATGGTCCTGGCCACTCCATTCGTCCCTATTACTGCCATGACGGTTTGGGCCTAGTGGGTTGAATGGAGGAAACCATCCTTGCCGTGGCATATAATGCATTGGTTGCTGAGGTTGCTGAGGTTGCCACCCTTGTTGGGTGGTGTGATGTGGATATTGAGGTGGGTTGATGGGGTGTTGGGTGGCATGGTGTGCGGATTGGGAAAATAAGGCCGGTGGTTGCCACTGAAACAGTGATTGTTGTAAGTTTTGTGGGAAACTAGGCCTATTTGAATAGTGTTGGGGATAATATGTGTTATTTTCAGGGGGATTCACAGGGCCGGGGTTTGGTGGATATGCATAAAAGGGAAAATTCTGCCTTGAAGGTGAGGATAAAAAATAAGACAAAGGGAGGGGATTTATTTTTGTGGCAGGACCTCTGTTGGGCGAGTTACAGATGTAATTTGATGCCCCTATCTCCCTGAATTTGATACTGATGACGTCCCCCGCTATTGCCTTCGAGGTTCTACCAACCCAGTCTCCTCTACGTACAGAGAAGATGTCACCCCTAATATGGGCGGGTAATGGTCTGTGGAGTTGGAGCCACTGGGCACATTTGTTCCTCAGCTCTGCAAAAGTTTCTCTTGTGCCCTCCTTCAGTGGGGGCACTGCTGTTAAGACCACCACGAAGGGAGAAGCTTCCGGGGGTAAGTTAATTATTTTGGGCCGAGGTTGCTTTGTCTTCAGATCTGGTGGTTTTTCCTGAGAGGGGGTCTCTGCTGGGATAGTGAAATTCCCTTTTGTTTGTCTATTATTTGTTTTTGATTGGCCTGCTAAACCTGTTTGTGTGGCAGAAGGAAGAGCTACCACCTCCGGAGTGTTTTGTGAAACTTCCAAATTACTCCCTTTTTTTGCTAAAGGAAGTGTTTCTGCCGGTTTTTTGATTTGCGAGATGTTAGGATTAACTATTTTACCTGTTATTTGTTTGGTACTGGGAGATTTTTGAGGTATTTCCTTAGCTCCCTGTGTTGGGGCAGGACCATTCCTACTTGATTTACAGCTGCATTTAGTGTTAATTAGTGACGTGAGTCTGTCCAGCTTTGATATAAGGGGTTTGATCTGTGCTGTGATTTTGGCTTCAAGGTCAGATTTTAGATCCATGACCATGTTTTCCACCCAACAGGGTATACCTGCCGAGGAGTTTGGGGTAGGTGTGATCAAATTATGATTCTTTATTTTTGACTTTCCCTTGATGATTGGCATTTCCTTTGAGAGAGTAGTAAAAATTTCCTTTGTTTTTGTTGGTTCTACGTACGTTTCTGGCTCAGGTGGTAAAGAATTACAAATGGCACTCTGATCTAATTTCTCGACCGGTGATTGACAAGCTTCTAAATCAGGGGTTGCGTCGAGATCAACATATGATTGATCGGAGTCCGATTGGGTTACGGATAAGTCTACTAAGTTTGGAACAGTCACCGTAGGAACGATGGTTAATGGCAAAGGTAAGGAACAATTGTTATTATTTGCCACCTGGTGAACAGGGGAGTTTGCATTAGCAAGTGAGCCGAGCGAAGATCGTTTTGCCTGTACGAGGTCTAAAGAGACTCTTTTCTCCAGTAAGATGATGCTTTTGTCAATGGTGTCATTGACCCTGGATATAAACAGGTCTATAGGGCCGGTCACTTGCGTCACCAGTGTTGCTTTCTTGGACGCGCTTCTTGTTTTGGGTCGCATCCTGAGCCCCAATAATATGCGCTAGATGATCGAGGGGGCCCAGGGGGGTTGTCGTGGGGTGCAGGGTGACAGGGCCTGGGCCGTCCTCTACCGTCCTCGAACGGCCTCAAACGGCCCTGTCTTTGCCCTGTCTTCGCCCGAGCTGCGTCCCGCGCTGCGGGAGGGAGATATGGTTAAGTAGGAGGCGTAAAGGGCGTGGGGGCGGGCCAGCAGGGAGAGCGGACCGGAAGCTCTTCCTTGGTCTTGCAGGGACTTCTGGGAAATGAAGTCCCCGCACGCTCGCAGCCCCGCTGGTCCCTCGCGCCCCTTACCGCCTTGCTGTCTCGGCAGTGGAGTCCTCGCCTCAGTCCTTCAGGATGCTGCTTCTACCGGCACCCACCAACGAAGCGGCACCCGCGGAGCGGGTGCGGCGAGAGGTGGGCCGGGAGGCTGATGCGCTGCTTGGCTGGTGCGTGGCCGCTAAACTGGAGCCTTCCGCTTAGGTGCAGAGTAGGTAGGTGTCCCCCGAAGTGAAGGGAGAGGGACGCTTTTAGCAGAGATTAGATGGGCGGGGGGCGGGCCAGCAGGGAGAGCGGACCGGAAGCTCTTCCTTGGTCTTGCAGGGACTTCTGGGAAATGAAGTCCCCGCACGCTCGCAGCCCCGCTGGTCCCTCGCGCCCCTTACCGCCTTGCTGTCTCGGCAGTGGAGTCCTCGCCTCAGTCCTTCAGGATGCTGCTTCTACCGGCACCCACCAACGAAGCGGCACCCGCGGAGCGGGTGCGGCGAGAGGTGGGCCGGGAGGCTGATGCGCTGCTTGGCTGGTGCGTGGCCGCTAAACTGGAGCCTTCCGCTTAGGTGCAGAGTAGGTAGGTGTCCCCCGAAGTGAAGGGAGAGGGACGCTTTTAGCAGAGATTAGATGGGCGGGGGGCGGGCCAGCAGGGAGAGCGGACCGGAAGCTCTTCCTTGGTCTTGCAGGGACTTCTGGGAAATGAAGTCCCCGCACGCTCGCAGCCCCGCTGGTCCCTCGCGCCCCTTACCGCCTTGCTGTCTCGGCAGTGGAGTCCTCGCCTCAGTCCTTCAGGATGCTGCTTCTACCGGCACCCACCAACGAAGCGGCACCCGCGGAGCGGGTGCGGCGAGAGGTGGGCCGGGAGGCTGATGCGCTGCTTGGCTGGTGCGTGGCCGCTAAACTGGAGCCTTCCGCTTAGGTGCAGAGTAGGTAGGTGTCCCCCCCCCGAAGTGAAGGGAGAGGGACGCTTTTAGCAGAGATTAGATGGGCGGGGGGCGGGCCAGCAGGGAGAGCGGACCGGAAGCTCTTCCTTGGTCTTGCAGGGACTTCTGGGAAATGAAGTCCCCGCACGCTCGCAGCCCCGCTGGTCCCTCGCGCCCCTTACCGCCTTGCTGTCTCGGCAGTGGAGTCCTCGCCTCAGTCCTTCAGGATGCTGCTTCTACCGGCACCCACCAACGAAGCGGCACCCGCGGAGCGGGTGCGGCGAGAGGTGGGCCGGGAGGCTGATGCGCTGCTTGGCTGGTGCGTGGCCGCTAAACTGGAGCCTTCCGCTTAGGTGCAGAGTAGGTAGGTGTCCCCCGAAGTGAAGGGAGAGGGACGCTTTTAGCAGAGATTAGATGGGCGGGGGGCGGGCCAGCAGGGAGAGCGGACCGGAAGCTCTTCCTTGGTCTTGCAGGGACTTCTGGGAAATGAAGTCCCCGCACGCTCGCAGCCCCGCTGGTCCCTCGCGCCCCTTACCGCCTTGCTGTCTCGGCAGTGGAGTCCTCGCCTCAGTCCTTCAGGATGCTGCTTCTACCGGCACCCACCAACGAAGCGGCACCCGCGGAGCGGGTGCGGCGAGAGGTGGGCCGGGAGGCTGATGCGCTGCTTGGCTGGTGCGTGGCCGCTAAACTGGAGCCTTCCGCTTAGGTGCAGAGTAGGTAGGTGTCCCCCGAAGTGAAGGGAGAGGGACGCTTTTAGCAGAGATTAGATGGGCGGGGGGCGGGCCAGCAGGGAGAGCGGACCGGAAGCTCTTCCTTGGTCTTGCAGGGACTTCTGGGAAATGAAGTCCCCGCACGCTCGCAGCCCCGCTGGTCCCTCGCGCCCCTTACCGCCTTGCTGTCTCGGCAGTGGAGTCCTCGCCTCAGTCCTTCAGGATGCTGCTTCTACCGGCACCCACCAACGAAGCGGCACCCGCGGAGCGGGTGCGGCGAGAGGTGGGCCGGGAGGCTGATGCGCTGCTTGGCTGGTGCGTGGCCGCTAAACTGGAGCCTTCCGCTTAGGTGCAGAGTAGGTAGGTGTCCCCCGAAGTGAAGGGAGAGGGACGCTTTTAGCAGAGATTAGATGGGCGGGGGGCGGGCCAGCAGGGAGAGCGGACCGGAAGCTCTTCCTTGGTCTTGCAGGGACTTCTGGGAAATGAAGTCCCCGCACGCTCGCAGCCCCGCTGGTCCCTCGCGCCCCTTACCGCCTTGCTGTCTCGGCAGTGGAGTCCTCGCCTCAGTCCTTCAGGATGCTGCTTCTACCGGCACCCACCAACGAAGCGGCACCCGCGGAGCGGGTGCGGCGAGAGGTGGGCCGGGAGGCTGATGCGCTGCTTGGCTGGTGCGTGGCCGCTAAACTGGAGCCTTCCGCTTAGGTGCAGAGTAGGTAGGTGTCCCCCGAAGTGAAGGGAGAGGGACGCTTTTAGCAGAGATTAGATGGGCGGGGGGCGGGCCAGCAGGGAGAGCGGACCGGAAGCTCTTCCTTGGTCTTGCAGGGACTTCTGGGAAATGAAGTCCCCGCACGCTCGCAGCCCCGCTGGTCCCTCGCGCCCCTTACCGCCTTGCTGTCTCGGCAGTGGAGTCCTCGCCTCAGTCCTTCAGGATGCTGCTTCTACCGGCACCCACCAACGAAGCGGCACCCGCGGAGCGGGTGCGGCGAGAGGTGGGCCGGGAGGCTGATGCGCTGCTTGGCTGGTGCGTGGCCGCTAAACTGGAGCCTTCCGCTTAGGTGCAGAGTAGGTAGGTGTCCCCCGAAGTGAAGGGAGAGGGACGCTTTTAGCAGAGATTAGATGGGCGGGGGGCGGGCCAGCAGGGAGAGCGGACCGGAAGCTCTTCCTTGGTCTTGCAGGGACTTCTGGGAAATGAAGTCCCCGCACGCTCGCAGCCCCGCTGGTCCCTCGCGCCCCTTACCGCCTTGCTGTCTCGGCAGTGGAGTCCTCGCCTCAGTCCTTCAGGATGCTGCTTCTACCGGCACCCACCAACGAAGCGGCACCCGCGGAGCGGGTGCGGCGAGAGGTGGGCCGGGAGGCTGATGCGCTGCTTGGCTGGTGCGTGGCCGCTAAACTGGAGCCTTCCGCTTAGGTGCAGAGTAGGTAGGTGTCCCCCGAAGTGAAGGGAGAGGGACGCTTTTAGCAGAGATTAGATGGGCGGGGGGCGGGCCAGCAGGGAGAGCGGACCGGAAGCTCTTCCTTGGTCTTGCAGGGACTTCTGGGAAATGAAGTCCCCGCACGCTCGCAGCCCCGCTGGTCCCTCGCGCCCCTTACCGCCTTGCTGTCTCGGCAGTGGAGTCCTCGCCTCAGTCCTTCAGGATGCTGCTTCTACCGGCACCCACCAACGAAGCGGCACCCGCGGAGCGGGTGCGGCGAGAGGTGGGCCGGGAGGCTGATGCGCTGCTTGGCTGGTGCGTGGCCGCTAAACTGGAGCCTTCCGCTTAGGTGCAGAGTAGGTAGGTGTCCCCCGAAGTGAAGGGAGAGGGACGCTTTTAGCAGAGATTAGATAGGCGGGGGGCGGGCCAGCAGGGAGAGCGGACCGGAAGCTCTTCCTTGGTCTTGCAGGGACTTCTGGGAAATGAAGTCCCCGCACGCTCGCAGCCCCGCTGGTCCCTCGCGCCCCTTACCGCCTTGCTGTCTCGGCAGTGGAGTCCTCGCCTCAGTCCTTCAGGATGCTGCTTCTACCGGCACCCACCAACGAAGCGGCACCCGCGGAGCGGGTGCGGCGAGAGGTGGGCCGGGAGGCTGATGCGCTGCTTGGCTGGTGCGTGGCCGCTAAACTGGAGCCTTCCGCTTAGGTGCAGAGTAGGTAGGTGTCCCCTTTTTCTTTTAACAATTATATTTGGAGAACTGGGCGGGTGGGTTCACTCCTAACCTAGAAGACAGAATATTTAGATATCTGATAACTTAGGTCTTGGAGGCATAAGGACTGCTTGCAATGCATTTAACTGTACTCTGTCATACCCTCTCCACTCACACAACATGCCTAAGCATGGGAGGATTTCACGGATCCACGATCCGTGGATTTTGCGGATTTGCGTATTGTTGATCCGCAAAATCCGCGGATCTGCGGATTTTTTTTTTCCGGGATTGCGCTCGTGAAAGTCAAGGATGCAAAGGCCTCTATCCAGCATCACAGCTGATTTTCGACGGTAGATTTGGGAAGAAAGCACACCTGCCCAGCCTCGACAATGCTCACGATTGTTTTTGGACTGATTTATGCATCACTGAATTTGAGTTTCAACTGTCCATCATAGTGGGTAAATGGCGAGAAGACGGTTCACACCGCAAGTGTGTGGGCGGGGCCAAACGGGCGGGGATTCCATGCGAGCACACATGCCTCTGGTGTGTATAAAAGGTCAGAGACCGATCAGAGCAGCAGATGAAGAGAAAGAAGCTCCTGGTCACAGGAACAGCCAGGGGATTTCGCTTGTGAAAGTCAAGGATGCAAAGGCCTCTATCCAGCATCACAGCTGATTTTCGACGGTAGATTTGGGAAGAAAGCACACCTGCCCAGCCTCGACAATGCTCACAATTGTTTTTGGGCTGATGAATGCGTCACTGAATTTGAGCTTCAACTAGGGCACATGCTTTATTGATATCTGTAAGTGCTTCCTGTTGAGGTTTAGTTTTTGTGACAGGACCATCGTGCCAGAATAAACCCTGCCCTTCTATCCTGTAACTATTTTAGGATGGCGCCGGCAAGCTGCCAGCACCATCCTGAAATAGTTACTAAGTTAGCTTCAATAGGAAGCACTAATAGATAAAATAAAGCAGGTGCTCGAGCACCAGCTTTATTTTATCTATTTGTGCTTCCTGTTGAAGCTAACTTAGTAACTATTTTAGCATGGCGCTGGCAGTGTGCCGGCGCCATCCTAAAATAGTTACAACTTCTTCAAGCTTGAAGGCTTGAACTTTTGCCCCCCGGATCCGCCGCTCGCGGATTTGCGGATTTTTGGTAAATTCGCGGGAGTTCGCGGATCGCGAATTTACCGAAAATCCGCAAAATCCGTGAGCGGAACGGATTTTACGCCCACCCCTAAACATGCCCACCCCTGTCCCCAAATACACTGACCCAAGCCCCAATGTCCCAAAATCTGAAATGTACAAAGAAATCCAGATCCAACTCACTTTCCACAATGCCACAACAGGTCCCTCCCACCAAACCATTTTTTTAAAGGGCTAAAACAGAGCATTCTAGATTTGGGTCCGGAGCTGGTCCAGGCTCTGCTCCATCATAGTAAGCCTTGTCTTTATGAAGTCCAGCCACTCTAGGATGAGCTGCAGCAATGGCCTGCTTTTGTCAGTGTGGAACGGGTTGGCAGAAGTTGATGTCAGCTTGCAGCAGCTCAGGCAATGGGCTGGCCAGGAGGCTGGAGGCTGAGGGAGACTGGCTGCACTGGGGCCTGGCTGAGAGACATTTTTTTCTCCTCCTCCTCTTCCAGGGCCACCAACCCTTCCTGGAGACGCTCCCGGTGTTGCCATTGTATACAGGTCACTATCTTCTGCCTGTTGGGACCTACAGGTGGACCAGCAGGAGTAGCTATATTGAGAAAAACAAAAAGAAGAAAGACAATTTATAAATAATGCTCTGTACAAACACTTGTTTTAAATTCACGGCTGGCATAGCAGCAGTACACTGCTGGTTTCCTAGGACCATTGGAATATAATGTGATTATGATTAGGAGAGTCACAAGGCTAGTTTTGTTTTACCCACACATTACTTACATAAAAAGCACTGACTGTGTGGCAGAAAAGTATTAAGGAAGAATAACACCGGATTAAAAAAAAACACTGATTTGACTTTTTTTATAAACTGTTTTCTAGTGACTATAAACAAACAGTTTGAGTAGAAAAATAAATTACATCTCTTTAATGAGTACAGCATTATGCACTTTGGAGTACAAATTGTGCCAAAATAATGGAGCCATGCTCATTCATATCCAGCGCTTCGGGTATTGTGCTATTGTCTGCAGCTCGGGCAGCTGTAGTTGACAATTATCTATTTTCAATTCCAATGGCCCTGCTCTTCTCCAAACACATTTATCTCTCTAACCTGACTCCAAAGAGGCAGATGAATAATAAATAAGATACCACATCACATACCTCATGCATGTAATCCAGATATTTTCCTGCCTGCGTTTAGTAGACATTGGCGAAAATGATGCACTGTATTACAGGAAAAGAAACGGGCTATATAGATTGTATTTAGCACATTCGTTACAGTGTATCCCATATGCCAAATTTAACCTCAAATCATGCACTTACTCCCACTTTACTCACTGGCCTCATCCAACATAAAAAAATTTCCAGCAAATGAATTCGCTGGGTAGTAAGTAAGGAAAGGAAACTTGACTACTCTACTTCAGGGTAGGGTAGAGGGATTAGGCAGTTAGTTGAGAGCTTCTTTTATATAGAATAGAGGGGCCACTACACTGATCATCAGTTCACTATCTTTGGCTTATATAGTCAATGTACTAGTTAATGGAAGTCAAAATGGAAAAATCTTAACAGGAGTAAAATAAATCTATTATAGGAAACCATAAAATATATTCTGGAATTACTTCACTTCCCATGGTTATAAAATCAAATGTGGCACATGCCAAGAATTTTTTTTCCAAATCTTTGGTAGGCTGGTACGGAAGAACTTAGGAAAAAATAGAAGAGAGAAGTACTAAAAGGTGACTGAGTGGGCGAAGGGAAGCAACGCACCTTGTGTGTTTAGTTTCAATGCATCGAAAAATGTATAATTACCGCATTAACTGAAGCAGACGCACATTGCACAGCCAACTCTGCAGTCACAAATTGAACCATACTGTACTTCCGTCATAGGTGGCTATGCCATTGGTGGGGGGGTGATGAATGATGGGTGGGATACATGTTATGTTATACTTGGTTTTATATAGCGCACGGCTACTCAAAGAGTGTCCCGGCGCTTTGATTTGCACACCTATCTCACAACATAACAGTTAAAAAAACGAAAAAGAGCAAAGATCCAAAAAAAAAACAGGGGACAACTAAGAAGTAAAAAGCCAGGTTTTTGCTCATTTGACAAATACAGTGAGTCAAAGGAGTAGAACAAAAATAAAACTTTGAACCACAGCTTTGATAACCCTACATAAACAAAGTACGCGAAGTAGGTGAGCAGCATGCTCCTCATGAGAAGAGCTACCCTGCTTATTCATCCAAACAATCCAAATATTCATTCATGCTTTCCTTCTAATTCACCCATAGCCACCATGAATATTCTTTTCTTAGTATAATAGTAATTGTCAATATGCAAACAATTATGTGACTTATCAGTCCCTCTACAACTGACTCTCCTCCTGCAGCTGCACTAGAGCCGGCATCACTGACGGTCTCTGTGTCTAGAATAAAACATTATACATATTTTAGATGCCAGATACGCCACTACTTAATTTTTTCAATAAAAAAATACAACTCCAATATAGAACTACAGTTCAGTTAGCACTGCAGTATCTTCTAACAAAAATATCACTCTGGGCGCTTGGTTGGATTACAATGTTAGACAAGTCAGGGGTGGAATAATGGTCAAAGAAAGACATATGCTGGTGGTTGGCAAATGCAATGGAAGTTGGACCTCATACTTTTTTCCAGTGATGCTGCACTATCATATACAAGTGCACGTACAGTGTATAAATTAATGAGACAACATACAAGAAAGGGGGAGGGTGTGCATGATCATGGCCACTCTCTCTTGAACTCAACAGAGCAGGAAATAAAAAGCCTTGACAGTAAACATACATGGTGAATATTATTTATAAATACTAGCTTACTTAGGCCTGTAATTTTCACAGTAGACAGTAGATTACCAAAATGTTTTATTCTTAGTCTTACTCTTACAGTGCCACAAAATATATAAGATAGAGGGAAACATTACCAAATAGTCAGAAGATTAGTGAGAGACTAAAGGCTGGAAAAAGTCAGGTACCAAAAAAAGAAAACCATGTAATATAAGGAAATACAACTTCACACCACTTACAGGCTGTTATGAATTTCATGTGACAGCCTTCAAACAGAAAATTTGCGGCCAATCATCTGGAGATCTTTCTGTTTTTTTAAAACATGCTTGAAAACTTGTTGCCACTGAAATACTCATTAAACCCTCTGATATCTAAGTCATACTTCTAAAAGGCGTGAAGCTTAACACTCAAACCCTCCGTTTGCTGCTAATAAACTGTTACATATGTTACATACCCTGCACAGACTAAGAAGACAGATACTTTGGAATCTCTAATAAGAATATTAAACAACCTTCTGAATAAATATGATTCTCACCAGGCAGTTATAGTTAGGCACTTCAATATGAGGTACCTGGACAAGACACCAGATTTCCCCAGGCAGGAGGGTGGGGCAGCTCCCTTTCACATCTTCCTTCACAACCACAAATTACACTTGACCCACTCACTAAAGGGTACCCGATTTCCAACCAGGCATCCAAAACCAACCATAAGGAATGCGTCCACATTTAAGTACATTTTAGTCAATGACACAATCGCAGCCAACTTGTAGAATTTGAAATTTATGACTAAGGCAAAAGTGATCACAGGCCCCTACATGCAACCTTGCAATTAATAGCCCCTCTAACCTTTTAGTTCCAATCGATTAGGGAAAGAATAGAAAAAGAGCGGCCCTGGGTTCAGCAAAGAATCAAATGGTCAGCTAAACTAGGAGATAATCTGTCAGCCTGGGTGGAGAAGAGAAAGCTTGGTTCCTGTCCAACATCAGTTATAGGTGATAGGGAAGCTCTTATAGCAGTACTTCAACAAGAGCTGGGAAACATATGACGTAAAGTATCAAGCTATACCCTTGCAATGACATCACATGTTCACCAACACCTTAAGGAATTAGTCAATTGGTAATGCGTTCTTTGCAGGGCCTTGAAAGCCAAGAAAAGGCGTGGATGGCAGTTCCATTGCTTCTCTTAGGTCAGTCTATAAAAAGCAAGTATGGGAGAGTAAAAGGGAGCATATTGAAGCAGAGTGGCTTGAAGTCTTTCCTTTACTGAAGGAAAAGAATCAATCTAGGCTGTGGAGGGATATAAATCAGCTTGATAACCCAGGAATGACAAAGGATAATAGGGTCAACAAATATGCCCGGAGAAGGTATGTCAGACAACTATATTGAAACCAATGCACGGGAGGATAGGGTTGCTTCAACGAGTTGCCTGAATATAGTTTCTGGCTCCCCTCAAGGCATTTTAATCACCGAAGGCTCAGTAATTGACAAAATGAGGAAAGATGGCGTACCAGGGCCCAACTGGATTCAGCAAACTATAGGCGTGTACCTAGAAGCAAAGACTTATGCCCGAATTCACTTTATACCTACAATCAGGAGAACAACCTACAGGTTAATCATAGCAAAACCAAGGTAGTAGTGTTCAGAAAATATCCACATAAGAGGCAAGCTCACTGGCGACTGGGAGACCTGAAAATAGGAACAGCGCCAGCCTAAAACTACCTCGGAGTATGGCTCTGCGAGATCGTCTACCCACCTAAAGCATCTTAGCACCAAGTCCAACCGTGTTATCAACATGTTGAAGGGATTAATCCACAGCCTGTTAAGCTCATCTGCAGAGCCCATGCTGACAGTCATGAAAGCTAAACTGATACCAGCCTTAAACTACAGACACATGGCCTTTCCAGGCGCCCTGAACCGGAATCTAAATGCCAAACAGGCTTAAGGCATACAAGACAATGCTGCTAGTCCTGCGGCATGCTAGAAGAACGAGGCTGAGTTTGGAGCTTGGTTGTGACAGACCAGACTTGGCAAGCCAGGGAGACCTAATAAAGTTCTTTATCAGGATCCCAAGAGCCCCAGAAGACTAACCCAAACTTCAACTGAGCAATATCTTTGAGGAAGAGGGCTCCCCCTGGCAAATCGGGCTTGGCCAGGCACTTGAAAGCCTGAATATCAAGGAAGACAGCCTGTACTCCTATAACATTGCTTTATGTGCCTGGAAAAAAGTGGTGAACAGGCAGGTATTAGCAACCTCATTTGAAAAAAGACTGCAAAGTTTTGCCACAGTTCCATCACAGTGCCACTGGATGCATCAGCGCTAGTGGTCGGCGTCTCCTGCTGACTAGCTACTCCGGACCAGTCTCCTCAACGTCCCTCTTTTTTCCCTTAGATGCTGATGTAATAAATTACTATGATAAAAAAAAATAGATTAGTGAATCAGTTAATCTCCCCAAAATTATCATGACTGGCAAATGCAGTCACATTGTACTTCTTTAAAACAGATCGCCTTCATCTATAGCAGCAGCGGCCAGTGAAGGTAAGCACGGTGGGGCTGGGCCGGGAGGGAAGTCTACAGACGACGGAAAACTGACTTATTTATTTACTTAATTTTCCCCTATTCTGTCGTCTGTCGACTTCCGTCCCTCCTGCCCTGTCACACCACGCTTACCTGCTCCGGCTGCCACTGGTCTATAGTACTAGTTTTGCGTCTATTGACTATCGTTGAGTTGCCCATACTAATCCCTAGTTCAAATTTCCTTAACAAAAACTACATTTGGAACTAATGCATTGCAGTGCATGATATTTGAGTCTATTCTCATTTCTCAACCCCCTTGATGGGCTAACTCAATCTCCTTTTTTGCAATGCATAGATGCAAACTACACATCGCTGTGATAGAGCTTGGAACTGTGTGCGGTACATAAACAAAGTCACAGAAAGAACGTGCTATACACTGATATCACTGATTCACTATAGTGACAAGAGGACAGTCTGCAATGGCTTCTTAATTAATCAGCCAAAGCAAGCACCAATGAGGAGTGCAATTAGGTAGCGCTGAGCACCTTCCTAGCAGAAACTAGAAATTGGATCCTTTAGTAATATTCTTCAGGTAACCTAAACGTAACGTGAGCTGCTATTTGGAAAAAAAGAGTTTGAATAGTTGAAACACAACAAATAATCAATACTCACTGGGCCACAGAATCTTGATGCCTAGCAGGTCTAGCAGGTCCTGTTCATGGTCTAAGATATCTGCCCAGCAGTGGGTCAGCTACTGGATGGTGAGCCGAACCTGGTTGGTGTGCTACACGCACCGGTGTACCCTCCGCTAGCGCAGTTGATGCTCCCGCAGGGGGTATCCGCTACCGGGCCTGCCACCTGCTACCAGCATGAAGCGGAGGTGGCACTACACAAAAGAAAATAAATGCTGCCACCTCCTCCTCGCTTAAGATTGCCCAGGGCTGCATACCTGGGTGGCAGCACCGCCCATAATGAAGATCACCCTATGTCGTGGAACTGGGTGTGGTAGAAAATAAGGAACTGAGGGGAGAATAAACTAAATACAAAAAGTCACAAAAAACACCAAATAAATTTCAGAAAAAACCCACAAAATATACTAATAAAAATACACACACTAACATAATAAACAAAAATGAGGGGTAGATAAATTGAAAAGGGGGAGGATTAAATAGATTAAAGACGGATTGTGAAAATAGGCCCAGCACCATAAAAGAGAGTAGAAAAACAAGATGGCTGTGCCCATGCGAACCACGTGGTGCAGTTCGAGCATGATTTCCAATGGGAGGACGCACATGAGAACACAGCACCACAAATCTACGTGCATGCAACAACACACACTGGAAGAATGCCAGACACACTCACACCCTTCCAGTGTGACTCAAACACTCATACTTCCCCACATACACACACACACAAAAACCCACACAAACATATACACAACCCCATACACACACACAAATTCACACACATACATTCAACCCAACAAAGTCACACTCAAACACATCCACCCATAAAACACCCTACACATAAACACACATACAACCTTACAAATACACACCCCACAGAAACACATATACACACCCTGACAACTACCCACCCAAATACTCATTCATACCCAAACAACCCCCCACAAACACACATCTAGAGACCCCCACACAGACACATACACACCCCTACACAAACACAGTCCCACATACCCTCATAACCTCACACATGCACTGACACATACACCCATAGATTCCTATCCACACATAGACGCACACACACCTACACAATCCCATCCACTTACATACACCTACACATTGCCACACACTCATAATTACAGGCACACCCACGCTTCCACCTCACACACATTCACACAGGCACTCACACACCTACACACTCAGACACACACCAAGACATTTGCACATAAACAGCCACATAGTTATATACATAACTCAACCCCTACAAAGACACATACACACTCAAACACAGACTCAGATACTGACATAGACACTTTCCCATACAGATATGCTCTTCTGTGAACTGACATACAACACATACACATATACACTTAGTCACACACACACACACACACACCCATGAAAATAGAACCCAACATACATAATCACGCACACACTCATACATACACCACGCCAGGCTACAATTCAAATTCTTTTACACACATATATGCAGAGATGGAACTACTTCCACACACTGAGGCTCACAATTACATAAAGAGAGATACACCCAACTACATGCACACATACACACAACCACACAAACCACATCTCAAATTCACTCACAGACACACACACACACGTTTGTTTGGCAGTTGCCACTGTGTAGTTATCTCTTAGGTTACAGCTTCCTGCTGTTTGCACATGGATTTAAAGTTTTGTGATAATTACCACATCTCCATACCTTTTGTCAGGTAAATTTTAGCTGATGAAATCTACCGAATTATAACTGGGAAAATGTCCAATAAATACCAGTACCTGCGGATTTCGATGCACAAGGCACCAAAATTGCAAATTGGCCACAGTTTAAATGGTGCAACTTGTAATGGGCAATAATTATCACACCTTTTAAATTCTGATCAAGGTGTCAGATTTTAAAAGGTCCTATCATTGCCCTATCATCAGCTAGGCCACTTGTGATGAGGGTCAAAGTGTTTTGATTTTTTTGTGTGTGCTTCACTCTGACTTTGATATCTGACTCTTAGGCCCTCGTTAGGTGCGGCTCGATAGTTGATGTGATGTGTATCTCATATGACAAATTCCGCCTCCACCGAATCGCAATTTATTGAGTGCATTAATACCACCAGATACCTAATTTTGGGGAAATAACATGGGTTTTGGTGCCTAGTGCAACCAAATCCGCATGTCCTGTTAAATACCGGACAGTTTTCCCCGATAAGTATAAGAAGATATGTATCACAAGACTTGTATTTGCCATATGTTCGATAGCAGCAGCTAACAGGGCCGCTCGTAACGAGGAGCTTAGTTTGAATGAAGCAAGACTCTCTTTAGAAGATAATTGTAATACGTTCTGCATGCTCTCGGACAGAATGTTTTTTTCTCTTGTCCATTCAAGTACGCTACGTTTCAACAGTGACTGGCCTTGGATGACATATTCAGACTCACAGAACACTTTCACCTTGTGTAACTACAGCAACATTTGTATGCTTTGTTTAATAAGTTCACATATTTTAACATGTTCGTCGACGGCGCACTGCTCATCGAATCTCCACACTGTTTTCGCTGGAGCAGCTCTTTTCTCGCACTAGTGATGGTTAACGTTTTACAAGAACATCCAGGGCCTGAATTATGTACCCACTATGACTAATGCATTGGACTGAAATGGTCGATTACTTTGCATTGAGGGTTCTCTCTCTCCAACTTCTGTCTAATTCGACCTTTGTGAATTGAAGCAGTCTCTAATAAATCAGAGACATCGGGGATGCAAAGCAAGTACTTTATATAACCAGTTGCTAATGGAGAGAATGCACCATGTTGCAGGACCATCATGGGGTAGGGAGGGGAGACGAGGCTATGTGACCCAGGCTACCCTGTTTTCAGGGCCTCGGGCTGCCACTGCTAAATCTATTTATTTATTTGTCAAATAAACAGCTTTATCTTGCTGTTCGGTACATTCTCAATAAGGTAGGTAACCTTAGCAGCCATTAGGTGTCCCAATAACACTTAAGAAGGTTTCCACATCACTATTGTGACCTGAGACCAACAAAATCTATTGAAACAGCCTACAATGATGTGATATAAGAAAGATGCACTATATTAGATGTGAGCATGGAAACTTGTCTGCCAAACAAGGACGGACGTAAAAGATGCATTGATTATGCCTGGGAGAGTGAGGCATTGTACAGTTTTTGCCTTGTTTCAATGCCACTGGGAGGTCGGTGGTTACAGGGAAGTGGCATTTACCTCAGGTGTACAGGGTCACAGTAGTATTTTATTTCCATTAGAAAACCAAGTTTTCCCTTTGGGCACCTTTCATTCCAGATACTAAGCACAAGCTGGCATGTCTGACATTAAGAAGCGGTAGCAATAAAAACTCAAATACAGTATTACACAGTAAAAAGCTTGCAAATTCCATATCCATCTGAGTTAAAATAATTAAGAAGAATTTTCCCTCCTCTACACCTTCATTGACTGTGGGGGTGTTTTTCCCCATCCCCTTCCTATACATATTTGCTTATGCCCTTGATTGGAGTAAACCCTAGACCGTATTGAGTATGGAAATGTATAAATAACCTCATACTCAAAAGTATGTTGGGAGAGGGCCCTTGGAGAAGATCAGTGGTTACCAGGATGCATCTTGTGTGGGTATTATCATTTACCTCTGGTGTAAACCGACACAGTCCTATTTTGCTCTAAGTGGATAACTACATTTCGGCCTTTGGACACTTTTCTCTCCATATACAGAGAACAAACAGTCACGCCTTACACCAGGAGGTGGTAGAAATCAGAAACTCAGTACGTCACAATAGTTAGCAGGTAAAAAGAGCAGCAAAAAATATAATATAATAGAAAAAGGAACGCTGAAGGTTCCGGTACCTTCAGGGGAATACATGTAACACTCAATATTTTAAAATCTCTTAAAGCTGGGAGCTAAATTGTGTATAATGTTGGAACTATTGCAAGCTTTCTCATATGAAGTTGCTGCATGGGTGATGTTCTGGGCTTCAGGTCTCAATGGGTCATATCCACTTGCAAGGACGTTTTCTCGGAAGAGGTTTATTTTTTGCAAGGGAAACGTACTTGTGGGTTTGGACCTTAACTACAGAACCCAAATCTTAAAATCCACAGGCAGGCATCAGTCAAACGTTGCTGGAGGTGGGTGTCCAAGGGACCAAGGGCACACACTTATCCCGATGGCTTCAGCAGTTCCCTCTGGCACTGACCTAAGATTCAACTACAGCTAAAAATACCAATGCCCCTACAAGCATAAAGACTAGAAGGAGGCTTCAGATGATTTGGAAATCCGTACAACTTCTTCACCTATCTGATCTTGACATTGATGCGCATTAAGTCACATTTCACTCTGACACTGTGAAAGTGCAGCAAATTTGCCTTTTTTGCATGGCCATCATAAATTAGCTGGTGCAGAAAATTCACCAAAGGCATAGGTGTTAAATGGCATATGTGGCCTCAATGTGTATTTACATCACCAACATATATGACAAAAATGTAAGGCTAGTTGTTTGTGCAGGAAGGTACACCTTCCAGGACAAAAATAATCCTTAGAGGCTTATTCCTCTTTGGATATGTGCTGTAAAATTCAGCATACACCCAAAGAGGAAGTAACAGGGAGAAATAAAGATATTTCTCCTTGTTACGCAAAAGTCGGGTAGGCACACCATTTTGGTGCAAGCCCAGGTTTTCTGATTTCAGTAAATCTGGGTTTGTGCCAATATCCATGGGTGGATGCATGGGAACACTCATGCTCCACCCATGTAACTCATCCACGGCACAGGAAAGCAAGGAAGTGCAATGTGTCGTCTTTCATTGCTTTGCAGGTAAAACGTGACACATTGCCACACAAATATTGATTTGCCTGACTTTGTAAATGTCACTTAAGCACTTGCGTTGCCTAGCGTTGACTTGCGTGATGCAAAGACAATGCAAGGGTTTAGTAAATCTTAGCCTATGCCTTTAAGATGTGTGCCCTCGTAGTGATTGATGAACTAAAAGTTATTTCACTGTATAAGTTCAGGTATATTTTCCATAGGACAGGGCGAGGTGTGATTAAAATATTTAATTCTACATTGCCGCCTGAAAAAATGCTAGAAAAGTCATTCAAAGTTACTTCGCACTCCCTTTTCAAGATCTGATTTAATGGTGAAATCATACTTGAATGAAAATTAGGGGAAAAGTAGCTTAATAAAAATGGATTTTAGGCTGCCTGAAATTATGTCTAATTCCAGTCAACTACAAACTGTTGTTTTTTATTAGCACTTTACTTTTTATATTTTCTTTTTGCAGTAACTTTGAGATTTCATATCTCCGGTTACCCTTATCCTATTTTAATGCTCTTTGTGTCTTTTTTACTATTTATTTCTCTATTTTTTTTTAAATCGGTTTGGGATTTTTATTGTGTTGTTTACATGACTTTTGGGAGTACTTGAACTTAATAAACAATTATCTGGGATTACCTGCTACTTGTGCTATAGCTTCATGAGGTTGCACAGATATTTTCTTAGATCTGTGTTGTGATCTAACCCGAATGTGCTTATTGAATTCATATGGGTCACTCTTTCCATATTAGTAACCCAATTTCAGACAGAAAGGAAGTGATATGGATACCCCATGGGTACATGGACACCATGAAAGGTGTTGTATTACCAGCACAATAATGGCAACCTTGCAACTCCTCTATCCAGATGATGCACATCTTGGTTCTTAGGTTGTCCTCATCAATTGATATATTGGTATTTCATGGTTACCAGGTAATACTAGTCCAGTTGCATTTTCTCCGTATAGATTTTTCCGTCAGCTATCCTGGAGCAGGTCTTTCTGATATCAGGTCAGCTTCATCTAGTATGCATATTCCAGCCCCTCATGCACATAGGTAAATTCTCAATTTTTCCTTGGGCCATGGCAGCCAGTCTTTAAACAGTACCTCAGACATAAACCCATTCTGGAGGGAGAGTTGTCTTAGGACAGGCTGAAAGTTTTATGCCGTGAAAGAGGTCTGATTTAGTCAGGCTTAGGAAACACCTCGGTCAACAATGAAAGATAAATACAGCAACAGAAGGAGGGCAACTAATTGTCTCATTTAAAAGTATAGTAAAACTCAGCCAAAGCAGCCCCTTGTTTTCCAATGTCACTGGTCTCTGATGTCAGATAGAGTGATGAACTGTATTAATGGCTATGAAAAGCTCGAATAAGAGGGAGTAATCACTAATTAATGATCGATAGATTTGAGGTTATTCCAGATAGAATAGATTAGAAACATTTCTCTGCCAAGACTGTAGTGGATTTAAGTTCTGTAGTCGGATAAGATGGTTTTTTTCAAGAAGTCAAAAAGTTATTTGCAATGCTGTCAGGTTCAATACCTTATTTATTGATAAGGGGGATGGATGTAAGAAGACTTGAGGTCACTAGGGAAGGATTTAGGGTGAGGGAGTGACAGTGACTTATATGGCAAGGCGTGCTGCTGATGTGGTCAGAAAAATGTGCATAAAGATGTGCAGGAGGAATGGACTACCTTTGGGGCTGATAGCAATAACTGCTTTTATCTGGTCAACAACCTTGTCTATCGGGATAGTTTGAAGGAATGAAATCTGGGAAAAAGACCTGGAGCTGAGTCGTGGAGAATGACTTAAATGTTAGGAGAATGATGGGGAACCTGGTTGTGAGGTAGGCATCCAGCCTTTAGATTTGAAGACGTACTGCACTGCAAGAAGACACAGAGGACTTGAGAATGAATGATTTCAGGAATAGCATGTACACACTGCCAGAACTAATTCATAATTTTTTGGAGTTCTCTGAATGGACAGGAGGTTAGGTCACATAGGCTGTGCAGTTATGTTTCTTTGTTTTCTTGATTGAGGCTTTTCATACTCTACAGTTGAATTTGATGCACATTTTGTTATTGTGATATTTCTTCCACAATCTTTTCAAGTCTTTTTTATTTCTAATAACTTTACATTTTCGTAGGATAATTAGTTTGGTGTTGACTTATAGAGAGTTAGATTTTGGATGAAGTAGGAATGTCAAAGCCATAATAATTCAAGGGTACAACTGTTGTATTTATATCCTTGGTTTGTTCCACATGAAGTAGCTGAAGTGCTTTGAGGTTGAGGGTCTTCCAAGGTCTTACATAGGTTTTTTTGTGATTGTTTGTGATGGCTGTATGGATGTGGAGTTCCCTGTTAATCATTTTCACCATGTTTAAAGCACTTATAGGAAGACATTCAAAGCATCATTTCCATCACCCTAATGTCAGCCACACTGTTATGTGTGACTATTTGTCAGCTTATATATATTACTGAAGGAAAAATACTGATGAAAGAAGTACATCTAAGCAACAGTCTGATGTTAATCATTTTTAATTGATGACTAGTGGGGGAATCATTATTTTCTTTATTTCTGTATTAGGCACCGTCCCCAACGGTACTTAACAGATACCCCTCCTTTTGTCATTTTAGTGTGCTCAACGACATCCTGTAGGGCAAGGGTATCTATCACATGAAGCTGATGCTGTGGGTCTACCCAGAAGTGACAGGATTGGGACCAGTGGAAGAAGCAGCTTCCTAAAACACCAAGGGCCTTATTTATGAAGGCCTTGCGTCGCCGGTGCGTCACTTTTAACATGGGAAAAAGTGACGCATCGGTAGCGCAAGGCTTTCATAAATGAGGCCCCAAAAGTGTCATAGACTGTGTTCGCCACTTTAAAGTGGCTGGTTTACTGAGGGGAAGCCAAAGTCAATGAGGCTAGGAAGTCCAATCAGAAGTGGCAGAGGCAGCTTAAAAAAAAAAAAAAAGTTATAAGAGGTGATATGTTCCACCCAAGCAGAATGATGAGAGGAAGATTCAGCTTCCTATAACACTAAATTACCCAACTTTATCAGCAAAGGTTGCAGACAGAGGAAAAGCAAAGTTATCCAACATGCGATACACACAGAAGTGATAAAACTTGTGGCTAGTAAATGACGCATATTCCTAGAAAAGAACATCAGCATGTAGTCAGAGGTTATGTGGCCTTCATAGTAGCATGTGCTAGCAGCAGAAGATGCAGCTTCCTAGCAAAATCACCAATTCATCTTTGGGTATGTGGTTTGAACCACATGTGATGGAATTGCAGCAGGTGGAACAAGCTGCTTCCTACTAAAACAAATATTCTGCAGGTATTAGGTTCATTCTGGGTTGGCCGCTGCTATCAGAAGGAATCTAATGTTATCTAAGGCTATGAGGACTACTCAGTAGCAAAAGTGATTTGACCAATGGAAACATAGCTTCCTCAAAAGAAGACACTAATTTATTAGAGGCTGGTATGAGGTAAATACTACCCTGAAATTTGGTTTGATGCTATATTTGTGCACAAATGATTTGCAAACGCGGTAATGTATCCATGAATATTGTCTCAAGATTGCAGTAAATTTCCACGCTTGTATGTATGCCATGAAAAATGAAAATAAAGTTTAAAAAAATAATAATAATTATTAGAGGCTGTCAGGTCCACCAAACCTCACTTGTGCAACAAGCGGAAAGCACAACCATCTACAAAAATCACCAAATTATCAGAGAAAAAATGGCAAGATTATCAAAGATAAAACAATCCACTGGAGTGATGTAAGTGCATCCAGTAAAATACACATATTATAAATAAAACCTCAAATATAGAAGAGGCTATGCGGTCCACCATGAGTGATAGAGTACCGCAATTGGAAATTGCAGCATCTTAAATAAACCACCAGAGTTACAAGAGTCTTTGTAGTCCACTCTGGATCGACAGAGGTACAATGAATGGGAGAAACAGGTCCCTAAACAATCACCAAATGTTTCAGAGACTACTCTGTCTACTCAAGAGTGATAGAGATACAATCAGACGGAAGCACACTTGCGGCAAGAAATTAGTTAGGTTGAACCATGAAATGCATGTGATGTCTGTGGGCAACGAGAAGTGGTGAAACATAGAGCCCCGGTTAGGGAATAAGGTGGTGTTGAGAGGTGAGCAGTGATCTTGTAACTGGGAAAGAAGGGAGAAAGTGAGGTATTAGACGACGGTCAGCACGGCTTGTAGGGAGGGATTAGAACGGGCAGGAAGTCTATACCTAAGCTCTTACAGGACTAACTGAATGAATAGATACACGATGAAACAGGGTAAATAAATGTAGGTGAGGATGAATGGAACAGTTTTGAATGTTCAGTTATTCTTTAGAAATTTACTTTACCTAGAACAGAGAAGTAGGGTTACCATACGGGCGCTTTACTTTTACCCACAAATACTGAAGAAGCTTAAGGCACTATATGGACTGAAGTGACATTCCAAAAAATAAAAAGCGCTGAAATCTGGGAGAAATTTGATAAGAGAATAATTCGATAGAACCTGGAGTATAATTAGTATGTACATTTCTTCCTATCTGATTTTCTCTCCTCTCAATAACAATTCAATCCACAATCATTACAGGTAAATTGTTCTTCATTGTATAGCAGCAATTGTAACAAAGTGCAGTAGTTAATCAAGGGAATCCACTATGTATTGCTCAATAGAAATAAAGTTCTACCGCTACAGACAAAACAAAGTACCTGTAAAATGAATGTTTTTCATCATTGGCAATGAATTAGGAACACTTTGGATTGTTACCTGCTTGCACATCTAGTAAGACGCCACTTGTGCGGAGGAAGTATTTAACCTTATCAAGATTTGCCAAAACCTTTGCCTGCATTCTAGAAATTGCTTACATTTGCAGCAGTGAGCATGTATGGTTGCCTAACCAGAGGTGCACTTGTTAACCAGCATAATGCTTTATTACAAGCAGGAAAGGTCCAGTCCTGTTACGAATACTGTTAGACCTGGCTTTTTCAGCGGGTTTATCCCCAGCCATTTAGCTTTTTGGCCTCCTGTTTATGACCTGTTTTGGTTTGTTTTATGACTCTGGGCACTTTACCACTGCTATTCAGTGCTAAAGTGCATATGCTCTCCCTGTAAATTGTTGTTATGGATTAGTGATTCAATGATTGACATAATTGATTCACTAGTCAGACACTAGTACAGTGCACTGTGTGTGCCCAGGGCCTGTGAATCAAATGCTACTAGTGGGCTGCAGCACTGATAGTGCCACCCACAGAAGCAGCCTCTAAATTGTAACTCTGGCCTGCCATTGTAGAGCCTGCGTGCAGTCTGGGACTGCCATGTCGACTTGGCAAGTGCACACATCTGCCAGTCCCTAAACCTTCCCTTTTCTACATGTTAGTTACCCCTAAGGTAGGCCCAAGGTACCCCTGTGTGCCAGGTGCATTGAATGTGAAAGGTAGGACATGCCCTGATGTGTATGGTATGTCCTGATAGTGAACTACTGTCAATTTTGTTTTTCACTATTGCAAGGCTACCTGCTCCCATAGGACAGAATGGGGAGTTTGTTTATAACATCCTATAAACATTACTCCCCCTTGGGAGCAAGGTGGGAAAATAAAGTTTGATATGGCTGTACTCAGAATGTTAAAATGCATCTTTTAGTGAGGGTGATTTTTACATTCTGTGTTTGAAAATACCTCTTTTAGAAAGTAGGTATTTTCTTGCTTAGCCATCCGGTATGCCTCTGCTAGGTTTCTGTATTGCATGCCTGGCTTTGGATGACAGGGACTGGGGAGGATTGGAAACTGGAGAACGTCCCACACGTTTACCTCAAAATGGGTAGGAAATGGAGTAGTAATCCGTAATGCGTTTTGCAATACCTAGCAATACCAGTAATATACTTCTATTGGTTGTCAGGACATAGAATACAGAGTATACACTCAAACTTGTACTTATTAAACCACCAGCAACTATAAATGTAATTGCATTCAAGCACACAAAGCGTCAAATGTAAAAAACAAATCAGAGAATAATGTTTTAGAAAAATATATATATATTTATCAAATTATTCAAAAGGGTACATTATCAACACAATTATAACAAATCATTAAAAGACATACATATTGCATGTTATTACATTTATTAAAAAAAGTTTAAAAAAACAACACATAAGCATCAGGTTAAAAAGTTCAAAGGAACAGGGGTCGACGCAGCGTTTCGGTTACAGTGAGATAGACAACCTTCTTCAGGACCAAGTTCTAGAAGGAAACATATAATTACTAATCTTGCCAAACCCGAATTTTTACAGAATCATTTTCTAAAACAACATATTTTCTTAAGCTATGGCATTTGACAAAAGGTGCTGTTGTTATACTTAAACATTGGTGAAAGAGGTGGTTTTAGTAAGGTATTGCTAAAGTGCATAACGCATTTGTACTGTTACCATTTCGTGGGTCACTATGTTAATTGTCATAGTGATATAGGAAAACACTTATGTGGGTAGGTGATACTCATATTGCCCACTCTAAGATTACTTTGCATAAGTAGTATTAATGGGAATTCCATAAGTACTTATATAGGACACTTACTGGTGGGTTGCAGGTTGTATATGTGCAAAGCGATAGATTTTTAGATTGTTATACCCACATCTGAAATTACCTTAATGGTTTAAGTAGCCTCCAAATAAATCCAGGAGGGCACTTTAACGGTTGTGTGATCCGGTATGGAACTGGAAATAGTTCCTACTGTAGTTCTATACTTCCTCAAGATATCTGTAAATGGCAGTGAGGTTGTATTTTAAATTTGAACTATATGCATACGGGAAATTAAAGTAGTAAAGGGTTATAATTTATAAATAAAACAAAACTACCTTAAGATTGCATGGGGATAAATCTTGTTCTGGTAGTAGGAGCCACCGATAAATGTTTCCTGTATTGCTGAAAATGAAAGCTCCTATTAGTTTATTGCAAATAAGGAGTGATAACCAATGGTCCACTGGTCTACCTAAGTACATTGATCACACATTTGTACTTACCCAGGTTTAAATTACTGGCGGTTGTGTATGATACACTTGTTTTTCGCTATGCTGGTATAGCAGCTATTTAGCATTCAATTCGTGGTGGGCATTGTCCTGCCACTGGTTCTTTGGGTAAAGGATAAGATAAAATATCTTTTTTAGGGTTCCAATCTAGATTAATATACGAAAAACAGCCTTATCCAATAAAATTCAATAGTCAGACTTCAAGTGTCTAGTTGTATTAGTGATGCGTTGTTAATAGTCTGATTTCACTATATTTCAAGAGTTATAGTTTTATTATCTATTTTGTACACAGAACATTTACTACATGCACCTGTCTGGTGAGCGTAGTCTTACACTATTTATAGATCTTGCCACTGTGTATATAAGGTAAACGAAGCAAGTCCCCTATGATGTTAAATGCCATTACAACATTATCCAACATGTATTATAAATTGCTGAAATGTTATATAATAAATAAAAGATTTGTATGGTTCCAACGATAATGGAACGAAATACTGGGTATACAATCCACCCCTTGGCTTTGCTGAAACATACTACTTGTTAAAAATATTTCAGAGTTAGACTAGCGCGGCTTCACAATTAAGGTCTAACTGTCCCCAGCGTATATTAAAGAGGGTTTATCCTAAAAGAAACCGGTTGCAGGAGTTCGGGCTAGATCGTCTTACCTTGGGCTTTCAGTTCGGCCTCCCTGCTCCCACTACCGTCGCCGTTAGTCTTCTCTTTTCCGTGTAAGCGAAAGTATCTTTGCAAGCAAAGGGAATCCCTATTTATGCTAAGAGCGAGCTTATTGGGCGGTAAGAGCTAACCGTCCCGATTGGTCGACGTGCTGTCACGTGATATCACGTAATATAATAGCGTCGTTTGTTTACTTTTTTAGACGCTATCTGTGAAGGTGCTGTAAAATCATACTCTTCCCTCGATTACATATGGATATTGGCTAAGTGTATAAGGATGTACTTAACATAAATAAATTAATAATGCCATTTATGCAACGAAGAAATAGAATATTGTCACGCTATAATTTGAGTAGCGAGGATTTGGCTCAGTACAATTCGCGTATCCATTAGTTGGCATACTATCACGTGATTTAGATACGTCGGATATTTATTATTTAGGCAATGTAGAGCAAAGGTGCTCAGATATTATAGCCTCGGGTTACTCAAATGGAAACAAAGTTCTGCGTTACAAACATACCCGCCTAGGAGGGTATAGTTTATTGTGTTGTTGGGTGATTGATTAAAGGGCAGACCTAGTCGTTTATAGAACGTTCTGACAGGGAATAAACTGCATTAAAGGTTTTAATAACTAAGACACAGATATGTGTCAAAAAAATGAGCCAGTAAGGAGAGCAATGGAATAGGGAACGATAATAATAGTGAAATGTAATATACCAAAAATTGGGATTACCTTAATGACTTGTTTACTACATCTTGAAAGGGCATATTTGAAAATAAATGTGTAAGGATAAGCCTCATTGGGAGAAGAGTATTTATCTATTAACCGCATGCCAAAAAGGCAGATCTAAATAGGTACAGCGATCATTCTTCAACCATTAGTTACATCCCAAAAAGCGTATACAAAGGACACCACTGATATTATTCAAAAAATAGAAGGCATTGCCTTTGATCCTCATTCTCAATTTCTAGTCACACTAGATATTGAATCGTTATATACGAACATCCCCCAAAATGCCACAATAGAAGTTATCACTACTATGCTCAACCAAGAAGATAGGGACCTCAATACCCACGAACAATTCATTATTGACTGTATCTCCATTGTGTTAAAAAATAACCTTTTTTTATTCAATAAACAACTATACAGACAGACCAAGGGGACGAGCATGGGGGCCACATGTGCCCCTAGTTTGGCATGTCTGTATGTCTCTAATTTCGAAGATCATCACATTTTTAATACGGTATCCCCATTTTACGAAAATGTCTCAATGTGGTCCCGTTATATAGATGATGTTTTCTTCATCTGGACGGGGCCCATTGAGACACTTAGAGAATTCATCACATGGCTTAACCTAGGAGATAACAATTTGAGGTTTACTTCCCATATAGATAATAATAGGTGCGAATTTCTCGACCTGATCATCAAGAACACAAATGGATTATTGAGCGTAGAACTATTTACCAAACCAACCGACAAAAATACAATGCTCCATCATAAAAGTAATCACCCACCCAGTCAGGTCAACAATATACCGTTTTGACAATTCTTGAGACTTAAGAGAAATTGTACAACATCTCAAGATTTCGAAAAACATGCCAATACCCTTAAAACAAAATTTTTAGAACGAGGTTACCCTAAACGCCTAATCAGACACTCATATAAACGCGCCAAATATTATAATAGGGAGAATTTTTTCCAACCAAAAGAAAAGAATGAGCAAACCAACCAACCTATCATCTTTGTAACAAATTACAACCCCATTAGTAATAAACTTAAGAACATAATTAATAGGAATTGGCACCTTGTGACAGATAAACACAATAATAAATTACCCAAACCTATGTTTTCCTACAGAAGGAACAGAACCATCAAAAACAGCCTGGTTCACACCTATAGGGAACCCAACACAACCAAGCAACTATGTATTGATAGTGCCCCGATGCCAACGGGTACCTTCCCCTGTTCGGGTTGTATCAATTGCAAAAACATAATCCGCGGCAATACAATTACAATAAAAGATACTGTACTCAAACCAACGAGCTTCATGAATTGCAGAACGACCAGCGTTATCTATCTAATAAGTTGTCCCTGCGATTTAATTTATATTGGAGAAACCTCAAGAGAAGTTCGTACCAGGCTAAATGAGCATAGATCTGCCTTGCGTACGAACAAGATAGGTGCCCCCCTAACAGAACACTGGAAATCAGCGAAACATGATATAAAAGATCTGCGCTGGTGTTGCCTGGAACATGTTACCCTTGGCACTAGAGGTGGTAACCTTACACAAAAGAGGAAAAGACGAGAGCAATTCTTTATGTCTAGGTGCAATAGTGTCCGTGCCGGTCTTAACAGTAGAGAAGACTGGGAGAAAATAATATAACAATTCAACAAACCAGCAATATCAATAGATTTCTTTAGATTTTTTAATTGATCTTCCAATTTAGAATGATCGCTGTACCTATTTAGATCTGCCTTTTTGGCATGCGGTTAATAGATAAATACTCTTCTCCCAATGAGGCTTATCCTTACACATTTATTTTCAAATATGCCCTTTCAAGATGTAGTAAACAAGTCATTAAGGTAATCCCAATTTTTGGTATATTACATTTCACTATTATTATCGTTCCCTATTCCATTGCTCTCCTTACTGGCTCATTTTTTTGACACATATCTGTGTCTTAGTTATTAAAACCTTTAATGCAGTTTATTCCCTGTCAGAACGTTCTATAAACGACTAGGTCTGCCCTTTAATCAATCACCCAACAACACAATAAACTATACCCTCCTAGGCGGGTATGTTTGTAACGCAGAACTTTGTTTCCATTTGAGTAACCCGAGGCTATAATATCTGAGCACCTTTGCTCTACATTGCCTAAATAATAAATATCCGACGTATCTAAATCACGTGATAGTATGCCAACTAATGGATACGCGAATTGTACTGAGGCAAATCCTCGCTACTCAAATTATAGCGTGACAATATTCTATTTCTTCGTTGCATAAATGGCATTATTAATTTATTTATGTTAAGTACATCCTTATACACTTAGCCAATATCCATATGTAATCGAGGGCAGAGTATGATTTTACAGCACCTTCACAGATAGCGTCTAAAAAAGTAAACAAACGACGCTATTATATTACGTGATATCACGTGACAGCACGTCGACCAATCGGGACGGTTAGCTCTTACCGCCCAATAAGCTCGCTCTTAGCATAAATAGGGATTCCCTTTGCTTGCAAAGATACTTTCGCTTACACGGAAAAGAGAAGACTAACGGCGACGGTAGTGGGAGCAGGGAGGCCGAACTGAAAGCCCAAGGTAAGACGATCTAGCCCGAACTCCTGCAACCGGTTTCTTTTAGGATAAACCCTCTTTAATATACGCTGGGGACAGTTAGACCTTAATTGTGAAGCCGCGCTAGTCTAACTCTGAAATATTTTTAACAAGTAGTATGTTTCAGCAAAGCCAAGGGGTGGATTGTATACCCAGTATTTCGTTCCATTATCGTTGGAACCATACAAATCTTTTATTTATTATATAACATTTCAGCAATTTATAATACATGTTGGATAATGTTGTAATGGCATTTAACATCATAGGGGACTTGCTTCGTTTACCTTATATACACAGTGGCAAGATCTATAAATAGTGTAAGACTACGCTCACCAGACAGGTGCATGTAGTAAATGTTCTGTGTACAAAATAGATAATAAAACTATAACTCTTGAAATATAGTGAAATCAGACTATTAACAACGCATCACTAATACAACTAGACACTTGAAGTCTGACTATTGAATTTTATTGGATAAGGCTGTTTTTCGTATATTAATCTAGATTGGAACCCTAAAAAAGATATTTTATCTTATCCTTTACCCAAAGAACCAGTGGCAGGACAATGCCCACCACGAATTGAATGCTAAATAGCTGCTATACCAGCATAGCGAAAAACAAGTGTATCATACACAACCGCCAGTAATTTAAACCTGGGTAAGTACAAATGTGTGATCAATGTACTTAGGTAGACCAGTGGACCATTGGTTATCACTCCTTATTTGCAATAAACTAATAGGAGCTTTCATTTTCAGCAATACAGGAAACATTTATCGGTGGCTCCTACTACCAGAACAAGATTTATCCCCATGCAATCTTAAGGTAGTTTTGTTTTATTTATAAATTATAACCCTTTACTACTTTAAGTTCCCGTATGCATATAGTTCAAATTTAAAATACAACCTCACTGCCATTTACAGATATCTTGAGGAAGTATAGAACTACAGTAGGAACTATTTCCAGTTCCATACCGGATCACACAACCGTTAAAGTGCCCTCCTGGATTTATTTGGAGGCTACTTAAACCATTAAGGTAATTTCAGATGTGGGTATAACAATCTAAAAATCTATCGCTTTGCACATATACAACCTGCAACCCACCAGTAAGTGTCCTATATAAGTACTTATGGAATTCCCATTAATACTACTTATGCAAAGTAATCTTAGAGTGGGCAATATGAGTATCACCTACCCACATAAGTGTTTTCCTATATCACTATGACAATTAACATAGTGACCCACGAAATGGTAACAGTACAAATGCGTTATGCACTTTAGCAATACCTTACTAAAACCACCTCTTTCACCAATGTTTAAGTATAACAACAGCACCTTTTGTCAAATGCCATAGCTTAAGAAAATATGTTGTTTTAGAAAATGATTCTGTAAAAATTCGGGTTTGGCAAGATTAGTAATTATATGTTTCCTTCTAGAACTTGGTCCTGAAGAAGGTTGTCTATCTCACTGTAACCGAAACGCTGCGTCGACCCCTGTTCCTTTGAACTTTTTAACCTGATGCTTATGTGTTGTTTTTTTAAACTTTTTTTAATAAATGTAATAACATGCAATATGTATGTCTTTTAATGATTTGTTATAATTGTGTTGATAATGTACCCTTTTGAATAATTTGATAAATATATATATATTTTTCTAAAACATTATTCTCTGATTTGTTTTTTACATTTGACGCTTTGTGTGCTTGAATGCAATTACATTTATAGTTGCTGGTGGTTTAATAAGTACAAGTTTGAGTGTATACTCTGTATTCTATGTCCTGACAACCAATAGAAGTATATTACTGGTATTGCTAGGTATTGCAAAACGCATTACGGATTACTACTCCATTTCCTACCCATTTTGAGGTAAACTTGTGGGACGTTCTCCAGTTTCCAATGCTATCTCCCCTGTCCCAAAGTTGACAGTTAAGGGGGCCTCCTTTATTTTATTGAGGGACTGGGGAGGAACAGTGGCTCCAGAGAGCCTGATGAGTCAGAAATGGGCTGAATAGATCTGGGCTGCATTTAGAGTAGAGGGAGTACATTTCATTTCACCTGAATAGGCCTGGTCTGCCTTCCACAATGCTGTCTCCACCTCCTGCCAGGATGTTGCACCAGTGAGGACAGAACTGCTTTTGGCTGAGGACAGACACAAATTATTTTGTGAATAAAAAGAGGGGCCCAGAACCCAGACTTTAAGATCACTTCTAGGAATCAAGAGGAACCTTTGCCTAGGAGAAGAGCCGGAGAAGCTGAAGAGGAAGACTGCCCCTGTGCTGTTTGCTGTCTGGGGTTGGCCTGCAGTGGTGACTTGCTGTCAAGGAAAGGAGAAAGAACTTTGCTGTGTCCCCTGCTTGAGGAATCTCGAAGGGCTTGAACTGAGCTCGCCCCCTGTTCACAAGGTCTCAGGAACATCAAAGACCTCACCAAACTTCTGGGCACTGTCTCTGGAACCACTGGTTTCAGTGACCTGGAGAAGAAAAGGGTAACTGACTCTGTGCACTGAGTCTGTCGTATGATCCCGTGTCCTGAAGGCACTGCCTCGTTTCGCAACGCAACCCTGGTCTCACCGACTCCGTCAAAGAGCCGCTACTTGCACTGCGTCCCGTGGGCATAACACTCAGCAATACTTTGCTACATGTTGCACTGATATCTGCGACTCCGCTGCTACCCGACTCAAACAATGACCAGCTCAGTTGCTGCATCGTGACCAGCCA
Organism: Lissotriton helveticus; assembly: GCF_964261635.1. NCBI lineage: Eukaryota > Metazoa > Chordata > Amphibia > Caudata > Salamandridae > Lissotriton > Lissotriton helveticus. Next base: position 1,405,528,757 of record NC_136063.1, on the reverse strand, counting down.
GCACCGCATCGAGCACCGCCTCACCCTGCAATGCAAGCTTTGGTCTCACCAACTCCGTCAATGAGCCGCTGCCTTCACCGAACCGTGAGGACACCGCACGCTGCAACGCTTCCATCTCACAATACGATGGTTGCCCCAGACCGGCTCATACCATTGTGTCGGCCGCAACAACAAAACGTAATATCTCTGAGTCTGTTGACGCTTTTGCTAACCCGTATCAACACGGTTGGCAGGAATTGTTAGACCCTGTCATATTCAGTATCACGGTAACCTCAGACAGATTTACCGAGTCGAAGGAACTGTACTTTCATATTTTTCCTGCAATTTAAAGGTTATTTTGCACAGTAACTATTTTTTAAGAGTATTGTATGTTGTATTTTTACCATTCTTGGTCTTGTTGGTTTAGATAAAGTTTACTTATTTTTCTAAACTGGTGTGGTGTTCATTTGTAGTGTTTTCACTGTATTACTGTTTGTGTTCACAAATGCTTTACACACTGCCTCTGAGATAAGCCTGTCTGCTCGTGCCAAGCTACCAAGGGAGTGAGCAGGGGTTATTTTAGAAGTGTAAATCCCTTACCCTGTCTAGGAAGAAGGGTCCCTACTTGGATAAAGGTACCTACCTCTGCCAACTTGAGACCCACATTTCTAACAAATTAATTTAACATGAAATATGTATTTATATTGAAACCCTTTAGTTTTATTTTAACAATGAGATGACCGTGTCGTCTGTGGACATTTTCAATACGGTATTGGTTGACATGGAATTTTGATGAAATCCTACCATTTAGCCCTTCACCCCAATAAATATTATGACACTTTTCAGTTGTTAAATGGAGTGGAAATGAGGCTATTGATTTTTCAATAAACAACAACAAGAGAGAAAGGGCTTTTAGGACACTCCTATACCCCTAATTAATTATTTGAAACAACAGATGAGTGACTTCTCAGGAGACTGAACTAGTCACCATTAGAGGGAGAAGGGAAATAAGTGGAAGATAGACAATAGTGATTGTGTAATGAAGAAAAAAACAAAAATTTTTGTTTTTAAAACCCTCACTCACCTGTCTAGTGGGTGACATGCTTCATCATTGGGTTTTTGTTCACCTGGCGGGCCGAATGCCTGCCTGGTGTGCTACAACACCTGCGATTGCAGTGGAGCTGGTTTGAAATGGCGGGGGTTACTTCACACCGGAGAATACTCACTCTCGATGACTCCCCACGTGTAACCTAGTTTGGTACACGTCATTCGGGCGGTGGACGTGTACCAAACTAGGTTAGACGTGGGGAGTCATCGAGAGTGAGTATTCTCCGGTGTGAAGTAACCCCCGCCACCGATCCCAGGAAGTGAGGAAAAGCCCACTTTCACGTTATGGACACCTGCAAACAGTAGGGTGATCCGATACAAGAATCGTGAGTTTTGAACCTCTTCTCACTGTAAAAAACACTGAGGTTAGGGTGCGCCTTAGTGTCTGTACCTATTAAAAATCTCGGTCCCGAGGAAAGCTCAGCCAAACTGGCTAATTATGAGCAGAAACATGTCGACCATACGAGATATATATGGGACTCTTTGACTCAAATTTAAAGTCAAATAAGTCCACATGTGTTTTTAGACGTGTTCCCTTTCTGACCTCTATTAAAGTTTAATTTCGGCCAGTATTAGCACTCTTTTAACTTGCACTTATATCACGGTTTTTTTGCACTGGTCACTTCAAACCAGCTCCACTGCAATCGCAGGTGTTGTAGCACACCAGGCAGGCATTCGGCCCGCCAGGTGAACAAAAACCCAATGATGAAGCATGTCACCCACTAGACGGGTGAGTGAGGGTTTTAAAAACAAATAATTTTGTTTTTTTCTTCATTACACAATCACTATTGTCTATCTTCCACTTTTTTCCCTTCTCCCTCTAATGGTGACTAGTTCAGTCTCCTGAGAAGTCACTCCTCTGTTGTTTCAAATAAATATTGATTTTTCAACCATACACTAAAAGTCAATATTGGCTATTCACCAAAATGCTTGGGGTAACGGAAGTGATATAGCATCCCCTTAGCCCATCGACTACCCCCTCCCCCCGATGACAAGACAGGAAGTGACATGACCTTTGACACTGATGACATCAGAGAAAGTGATGTCATGTGATCCTGGAAACTTGTTGCATTACAACAAATAACATCAATGAAGTTAAAAACCCACAATAAGTGATAGTGAAAAAGAGTTAGACTGAATCCATATGTGGAAATAATGTACTGTCATGCTATGCCACTGGCGCAGCAATGAAAAGCCAGGTGCACAGCCATCATAGACCAGAGAAAAACACATCACAGGCCAGCTACAATCATAGTATTCCTAAACACAGCTTTAAGTGCACAGACACTTCCTTGAATGATCAGACTCAAGCACCATTTGGAAACCATAACCATCATTTGCCTAGGCTCTCTCATAATATGATTCAACATAACTCAAGCATCCAAATACAACCTCAAAAGCCTAGCAGAATGCCCATATGCCATGACAAATAAAACATATGCCCAGCGATGTCCGTTAAGAGCGCAATCATTAAATAACCTACTGTCCTGGGATGAAAATGTGTGCAGGCTAATCTTGCCATGGCAAATTTGCTCATGGATTATCTACTGGCACAATGGCACATCAAAAATACATTTTACTCACACGCAATTCACAATCTTTTTGCCCTTCTTCCTTCATAATTGCATAAATGCAGACATGAGTGACTGTTCTGTAAGAAACATGTTTAGGTTATTAACTGATTTTTGAGGCAAATACTTGAAGTATGAAAAATAATAATTCAAACTGCTTTGTCTTACATACACAAGGGGTATCCCACATAGCTTCAAAGAGTGTTTCCTATGTTAGACTTTCAAAATAAACATTCACTCTGTAAATAGGTTGCATTTAGATAAATTCAATGTATATTTTTTTTATATGGATCACATAAACATCTGGTATAGATCTGACACGAATCTCTCATACCTAGTCCTTTGTTGAACATTTTGAACACATTATGCTAACCATATACATAGCACATGCCACAACCTGAATTGCCTTGTGGTCCATTTTTAATTGTTGTGCATTTAGCCTCATTTCAATTGTGTGACCCATGTGCACACCTACCTGTATCTGACATGTGCACTGAGACAACTCTGGCTTGTGGGCATATAGTGTTTTGGCTCCTGCGTTCACCACACCACATCTTACCAAGTACATGTATTGCCCCAAACTCATCTGAGTGTCTTAGGTCATCTAGTAGCACCTCACTTGTGGGCATCTTGCTTCCTCTTACTAGTCTACCCCATGCCCCTATTAACTAGTTGTAGATGCTCTTATCACTTATATCTAAATATCACCACTCCTCTGGGTGCACCCAGAATTTCCTCAACTATATATATCTTGTCCTTACATGTACACCTATCTCTCTCTCACATGTGAGACTTTAACCCCTGTCATCGGTTTACACAGAGCTAGACCCAGCTTCTTACGCTTACATTAAACAAATGTATTTTCTTACATCTCCTTGTCCCTCTCATAGATTGACCCTCATGATTGAACGTCAAGGAAAACAAACTTCACACATTTTGACAGCCAAAGATCAAGATCCTGTACTTGAAAAAGATATAACAATCTTGTCAACGAAAAAAACCAAAATATTGTAACCAAAAATCTAGAAACACTAAATAAACCATAATAAGCATAACTGAAATATTAAGAACTAGTGGGCTGATTATGATGGCGGAAGGCCAGCCACCACTAGCCATGCGGTGGCGGATGCTCTGCCATCGGATGACGATTTACCCCAGCTGATGGCAGGGGAAATCGGACCGCATCCGAGAAGGGCGCAAAGACCGCCCGCCACGGATCGGCCACAAGCAATCATTCCAATGGCCTGGCGGATGGTCCAGATAGCGTAAAATGGAGGCAGTGCCTAGCAGACACCGTCTGCCAGATTACGATGCGGGCTTCAGCCAGCCTTTCTATGGGAGTGGAACCGCCATGGAAGGGCTGGAGGGGATTGGTTTACGGGGCCTGTTGCAGGCCCCCCTTGTGTTGGGGGAAGGTGGTAGTGCACTGGGGGGTGCCCATTTTTCCCCCTGTATTTCCCTGAACCAAGTGGCAGGCACCACGTTGTGCCTGCCCCGTAGCGCAGGGAAATGCACAACATGCATTTTGGGCACTGCAGCAGGTGCTGCAGCCAGCAGCACCCACCTCAATGTCAAAGTACAAGATGCGACCGCCATGGTGGCGGTCGCATCATAATTTGGAGTGCGGGACAGCCGCAAGACTGGTGGGCGGTCCCAATCCCCACTACGATGGTGGGTGGACTCAAGTCTGCCTGCCATTGTAATCGCCCTTGAAATCTCAATGATCAACATATCATTATTCTAACATTAAAGAAAATTAAACTAACCACCTAAACAACCGTAACTAAACAAAATCAGAGTAGAGTCGAGTTCTCGGGCCACCACCACATTTCTTTGTCAGGGCTAAAGCCCATTACCTCTGTCCTAACTTATCTGAGTTGAAGTTTTAATTAGTTTTCTCTTATTCATCTACTCCATCATGCACAAATTAAGTTATAGAATTGTGATTCTGATCACAATCCAGTCAAATAATCAGCTGGGTATCATCTGCATACACCACAAAGTGGTACCCATGCAATCTGATGAGCTTAGCCAAAGGCCAAATATTAAAATGCGTGGGGCTCGGAGATGAGGCTTGCGGTATGTCCGATTTTATGGGAAATTCCTCAGATAATGAGGAACATGTTTTCAATTTCTGGTGGTTATCCCTAATTTAGGAGGCTATCCACTGTAATGCCAAACACTCAACACTAATCTCATTTGACCTTGCTGAGAGAATTGCATGAGATATGGTGTCGATGGTGGCTGATAAGTCCAAAAGGATAAGAGCAGTTCGTCCTCTATCTAGGGTTAACCTACTTTCCTCTATTACCTCAACAAACACTGACTCTGTAGTATCCCTCTCTTTGAAGCCAGATTATACCTGATCCAGAGGCTCTCGCAAGTCAAGAAATTCAGTGAAGCTTGACATTTTAAATTTTCGAGCATTTTTATTGGTGTCAATAGCAACAACACGGGTCAGAAACTGACAGGTTCGCAGGATCTTTTGAGAATTGCTTTAGAATAAGAGACTATTGCTAATGTCCAACTGCAAAGCACTGAAGCTGTCCCCAGAGAAACATTATACATTTTAGATAAGACAGGTCCAATTTTTCCAGAAACCGGGTACAAAAACTTGGTAGTACATGGTTCTACTGGAGGGCCAGATTTCACTATAAGTAGAAATTCCTTTGCTTTCTCTATTGAGATCCAGTCAAACTTGGCAAGAAGGGTTTTGTTATCTGATCTTTCAGATTGCCATAAAATAAGCTCTGGGGTGGTTAACTCTGTTAGTTCGCCACTACGTTCTCCACAGATATTGTTGATGTTATCATAAAAAAGCCTTATTTGGAAAAAAGGGTATTTATCCTCATTTTCAGGGGCCCCTGTGCTCTTTTTCAAGAAATCATAAAAAAGCCTGACAGTTTATTTCTCAGTTCTACAACAGACCAACAGAAGAAGAGGGCTTGCTGAAATCCCCTATAGTATGTTATTCATATAATTGTAATAAAATCAAAAGGTCTTTGCTTGCAGGAATACGTATTACTGGACTTTTTCAGCTCCACGTTCACCACTAGCTTTCCTGTGTTAAGAGTCATTGCAGCTTAAAGAAAGAGATGCGAGGGAAGTGAGATTCCAGAAGATTTTAACATCCTAGTCAGTTGACTAGTCACCACTAGATGGCAGACAAAGGCCTTGAGACTTTAGCATGGGACGCTATGTGTGCCTGGGCCAGAACCGCACTTCCACCACTATTTCCCTGTCCACCCACAATAGCTGGGCAGTAATTTGGGTATCAGAGACATTGGCGTAAAGACATACAGGAGGTGATCTGGCCAAGAAAGAGTCATGGCATCCACCTCCCAAAGCTCCCTCTTGGGGACTCCTGATCCAAAACCTGGGAACCTGAACATTGTGCTGGGAAGCAAATAGATCCAGAAAGGGAGTGCTAAATCTGCTGCATAGCTGAAGAAACATCCTTGTGGTAGAAGACAGTTCCTAGGAAGAGGGAAAGACTCAACGGAGGGAATCTGCCACTATGTTGCTACTCTTCTGATATGAACCACCACAAGTGACAGTAAGTAGATCTCTGCCCACCGCAACAGAAGAGAAACCCCCAGATTTAAAGATTTGAACCTGGTGCCGCCCTGATTGTTCAGATAGGTCACCATAACCATATTGTCTATTCTGACTACCAGACAGCATCTCACAAGATTCTGTTGGAACCCCATCCATGCCCCGTAATCAGCCATGAGTATCCTCCAATTGGAAGAAAGTCTGCTGTCTTGTAGAGACCACTGTGCCTGAACACAAAAGAGCCCAGCATGGCCTTCTGACCAAAGAAGCCTGCAACTGTCATAAGTACCTTTTGAGATTCCTGCTGAAGAGCAATCCCCCTGAAAAAAGAATGCGACCGAGTCCACCATTCTATCTCCTCTGTCACTCTGTCCTGGACCTTGGTTTCATTAGAGACTTCGACTCTTTGTAAACATTTCTCTTTGACTGGAACTTCTCCTGGGATTGTTGCATCTGGCTACTTGAGGTCAGAGGGCTTTGGCTTTGTACCCTGCTTCTCTAAAGGGGGCTGTTTTAAGGATGAAGAATGCTTTTTCTTTTTAAAAAGCATATGGAGCTTCTCTTCCAGTTCAACCCAAAGACTGTGCACCCTGAAAAGGCAATTTCAATCCTGAATCCTTCTGTGCACTCTCCGTGTGCCAGACGTTAAGAACTAGATTTTGGCCAGCCACAATGCATGCTCTTCCCTACAGGGCAGGAGTTCTTACCACATAAAAGCTATATAGACATAAATTCCACCTGATGCTCAATCTGTTCCAATAACATATTGGAGCGAAACAATTCCTTAACATCAGAGATCAAGAACTGAACAACATAGGTCCAATAAATTCCAGCACGAAGAGAGAAGTGAGAGACAGAATACACCTTTTTCAGAGCTGAATCAATCTTTTTATCATATAGTTCTTCCCAGAAGTCTGGCCATACATGAGACAATAGGAATTGTGTCTGGCAAATTCTGTTGCATGACTTTCAGAGGATACAGTTTAGCCATACATCAGGGCAACAAAATCCTATCTAGATCTTTCCTTTCTTTCTTATGAACCTCCATAATGTAAGGATGGACAGGGAATCTAAAGGAGCAAAACTCTGGAATTGCCTGAGCAAGGAACTTCGGTAAGACTCTGGTATTTCCTCTTCTGAAAGCACCATATTACTTTTGATATGAGTGAACAACTCTGGCAACAAGTCCTTCAAAATATAATTTCCCATATGCTCCTCTGATTTAGTTCTTTCATCCCCTGAATCAGAGGAATGGGGGAAAGTAACTGTTGCTTCTTCCACACTGGACCTTTATCTGGGATTATTTCCAAAAACGTTTCTCTAATGAAACACTTTTATCTGTCACTCTTGCTCTCCAGGTCCCTCTTAGGAGGAGGGGGAATCAGAAGAATCTGACGAGGAGGATTACACCACATGTTTTCTCTTCCTCAAATATTTTCTCATAGTATCTCCAAAGGGCTAAATTTACCATAGAAAAAGGTAGGTAAGACTCCAAACAGGGAATTCCGACCAATACTGCCAAATATCAGCCAAAACAACCACTACACTAAGTTACCTCCTCCGCTCACACCAGCCCATTAACTTCCTCTCCCTTCCTGGGCAAAAGACAGGCACCGGTAAATGCATAAGCAAATCCCAGCTTCCTGCGTCTGTGTCCTCCATCGAGAACCCGTAAGTGACTGCTCTTCCCAGGCCAGCTGCCTAAGTCACTGCCATATATATTACTTCCAAAATGCATGTCTCCCTACACGCCTGTGGGCAAGGAGATGTGCGAACAGCCAGCCTGCATTCCAGCCCGGAGGGAATGCAGATGGCACTCGAAACACCAGTCAGCCATTCTTTCCAGGTCCTCTCCATCAGCGAGACAGAAAAAGAACAGGAGGAATCCTGGGTAAGTATTGCCCATATAGACTCCAGCCTTATGGGGCAGGGGCATTACTATGAGCATTCTTCTGTACTTTTTTTTCTATCTGGGGAGGTGGATCCACCTCTCACTTGTGATGAAGGGAATGAGAATAAGGGGACCTGGGGGTAATATCTGAGACTGAAACATTGTCATCACCACAACTAACAGACTAGAAAACGAGGTCCTTGTGTGTGTGTGTGTGTGTGTGTGTATATATATATATTTTTGTATCACGTGATTGGTGATGTCACTAAGAGTGGGTGTCAACATGGTTGAGCAAATATAAAAAAAAGCATCTCAGGTGTTGTAATATTGCAGTGTGAACAAGGGCGAGTAAGCCTGAAACGCGTAACTGTTCTCTGTGTGGTTGCAACAATAAATCACCTTTGCTGATTCCTGTGGTCTGTCTCCCTCGTTTGCCGGCGTGTGTTGCTGCTGAAAACGCTGTGAAATCCGAGGAGGAGCTTGTATTCTATACGATAACAGAAGTTGATTTGCTTCCGTAACGGACCCTTTCTCCCAAAAGTTGGTAGCCGCCTTCAAATCGGAGTTTTTGGATTTCGTGTGGGGAATTTTGGTGGCCACCCCCAGGATTGCTGGTATTTACTGAAGCCGCGCTGCGTCCTTGGTAGGAGCTGTAACGGAGGGTCGTGTCGGAGGATCCGGCGCACAGAGCAGTTCTGGCCGACAACGCGCGGTGAGTGAAAGAAGCATTTCTCCTGGTCCAGAAGTAGTGAACAGCCATATTCTAACGAGAGAGGGCAGCATTTCCTCTCTACACGCAACCAGAATCGCACACAGAGTTTCTATCACTATGTCAGATGAAATTGAAAAATTACGCGAAGAAGCAGCAATTAATCTATTTGTTGGATCAAAAAATGCCACAACCAATACCAAAGCATCTTTGCATGGCAATGACAATACTGAACAATGCAAAAGTTTAAAAATTGTATTTAAAGACTTAGAAAAACTAAAAAAATCGGAATGCACAAAATGGTGGGAACACAAGTCCTTGAGTAAATATGAGGAGGTAGGCAGAGTTCCACGCGGCCTGCGAATCCTTTTGGCGCCAAGCTTTTATAAGCCAGACCCGCCCATGTTACAAGAATGGGGCGAAAGCAATTTGGCGGCGTCCATGAATCTAGTTTGTATCCTCATCAAGTATGCAGCTATCGACCGGAAAATACTTGAAGAAATTAAATCCATTGAACTGGAGCTACAATCTAGACCGGAATTGGAAGAAATAAAAAAGTTAACAGAAATAATGAATGATCGTCTAAAAAAACATGAAGAGAAAATTAAATTGCGTAAGGCTACAAAATTCACACGAGATGCTGACGACTATCTATATGGAAGGATTTTTACCTTCTCACGAAAGTACAATACAGCTAAACGGCACAATACAGTAACAAAAAAAGTGGTAATCCTAATATAACGGGAACATCACAAGCTGAAGCCGGACCCAGCAGGATCGTGTCTTTGCATGAAGATGTCGATGACGCCAACATTGAACAAGTAAGCGTTGAAACAGCTTCTGTAACTAGTGATTCCAGTGTGGAATCAAATTCTTCCATGCCGGATTTAAACTTACAAGGACTGACAAGACTGATTCTCCAACAAGAAATGGACTTCATTGTCGAAGAGAGGCTACAAACATTACGTCTCAGGCTACAAAAAGAGCTAATAGGCAAAGGCACAACAAACGCAGAAAAGAAAGGAGATGTAAGCGGAAACAACAACCAACAGCAAAAAAAGAAGAAAGCGTGGGTGAAAAGACGGTAACTGACAACACCATAATCAACCTTTCTAGCATTATTTTGAGCAAAGCAGAAGAACAGCTTTTATCTTTAGGCTTGAACTATTGGCCCGTGCAAAGTTTCAATTACTCTATGACGCGCATCTATCTTTTCTGCTTTATACGCAAACTTAAGTTGAAGAAACATTTTGCCTTGAAATCTGCTAAAGAAGCCGCTCCTGACTTAGACATCGGAGATGCAAACAATGCAGATGATATCAATCTGTTGTCAGCCTCTGATGTCCATACTTTTCTAGACATTAATAATTTAAACAACCCTTCTTATGATCTAGATTGTGACATTGATGCTGCCACTCAAGCCAGGCTAAGTAAAATTTCGATTTCACAAAAGGGAGCAGGACTGACGCCCTTCAAACGGAAATCCAAATTTATGCCTGTAATGCCTAAGGACGCGATCGATGTGTTCCACGACTGTGTCACCAACGATATGAAAAAACTATACTCACGGACTAACAATAAGAGACAAAAGAAAACCACTCACTTAAAAAGGGAATATGTGAAATTAATGAAAAAATTGGGAGAAAATCATGAAATAGTAATCAAAAAATCGGACAAAGGGGGCAATTTGGTCATTTGGCCTAAAGTAGACTATGTGACCGAAGCCACAAGACAGCTAAGTGACCCCCTCTGCTACAAAGAATCGACATCAAAAGACTATGACAATGCCAAACAAATTCTATACAAAATGCTGGGACAATGGAGAAGAGGGGGACTAATTTCCTTTGATGAATATAAGTTTATGTATGTTGAATTCCCTGTGCTACCAGCCCTTTACTTAATCCCCAAAATTCATAAAGCCATTAGACCAGTGCCGGGGAGGCCTATTATATCGGCCATAAAAAGTATGGGAGAAAAAGCAGGAGAATACATAGACTTCTTTTTCCAAGATATAGTGAAAAATCTACCCAGTTTTGTACAAGACACCAGCGACTTTTTAGTCAAGATACAACACATCACTTGGGATCAAGACATGTGGTTGATCTCACTTGACGTAGAAGCGCTATACACTAGCATTGATCACATACAGGCCCTCTCCGCCATTTAACACTTATTGGCCAAACGACCTATTGCCCTCTATGAGCACAATAAAGTTATTGTGTGTCTTTTAGAGTGGTGCCTCAACAACAATTATTTTCTTTTTGGCAAACAGATTTACAAGCAACTAAGAGGAGTGGCGATGGGGGCCTGTTTCTCCGATAGCTACGCGTGCTTGCACGTCGGCTGGTGGGAGGAGCAGGTCCTTACCGTTGATCTCCACCAATGGATGAACAATAATGTTAAATGCTATTTGAGATATATAGATGATATCTTTATAGCATGGAAAGAACCAAGGAGGAGGCCTTATCTTTTGTCGAACATATGAATAATAATTCTCTCAATCTCAATTTCACTGCCCATATTCACAAACAGAGGATACAGTTTCTTGATGTGGAAATCTACATCTCTGATTCTCAGATCAATACAACCTTGCATAGAAAAAGCACTGCAGGGAATGTAACTCTCCATGCGTCCAGTATGCATCCTAAACATACAATTACCAGCATACCGTATGGGGAGATCTTAAGACTGAAGAGGATATGTAGTTCTCCCAATGACTTTGAGTCCTGTCTTAAAGAAATGCTAACACGGCTCAGGGCTAGAGGTTATTCTGATAACATCCTTAGGCAGGCCTTAGAAAAGGCTAAATGTAGAACTAGAGAAAGTTTATTTCCTAGCCCTTTTATTAACTTAGCATTGAAAGCACCCTCTGTGTCAAAAGATGAAAGTCCACGCATGATAACTACTTTTAGTAGTGAAGACAGAAAGCTCAAAGCTATTATGAAAAAGAATTGGCCCATCATTCAAAGTGATCCTGTGCTAAATCACAATCTATCCAGTAACCCTATTATTACATTCAGACGTGCTAAAAGTATGGGTACTGCTTTGGATAAAGCAGCCCCAGAACTTAAATCCAAAATCCCTTGGTTTCAACCTTCTAAAGGCTTTTTCAAGTGTTCTAGCTGCTGTGCCTGTAAATTTGGCATCAATACCTCTCACTATTCCACCCCCTTTTGTACTGATCCCAGATCGATTAACGGCAATTACAATTGCAAAACGGATCATGCCGTTTATGTCCTGACATGCACCTGTGGCCTAAAATATATAGGCAGTACCAAACTTCAGGTGCATGTCAGGATATTACAACATTTACGGGCAATTTTGCATAATGATCCGGCTTATCCGGTTGCCCGCCACTTCAGAAGAGTCCATAACAATGACCTGTTTAAATCACTTTGTGGTGGGTGCGATTCCCCAATTAAAAAGAGGAGGTGACCGTGAATCGTTATTAAGACAGCTTGAAACTAAGATGATACTTGAATTTGATAGCCGTTGGCCGAATGGATTGAATAATTTAGAAGAAATGCACCACTTTTTGTAATGAGTTTTAGCTACTGGCACCACTTTTCTACAGTATTTTTGACCCTGTTACATATATGCCCCCTTTCAGTTAGGTTCCCTATTGAAGGTTGAAACGACGGTGGTTCATAAAGTTTTCATTTGGCACTGTATTTACTATGAATTTATTCTGTCTGTTACAATTAATCTGTATCCTTCTATTTATATTTGTCTATCCTATACATTCACTGTGATGATTATTTTGTTATTCCTTGATGAAACCAATCGCAATAATATATTTCGACTTAGTATGTATTTTCTGATTACCTTTTTATACTACTATTTATGATATTGCACTGATATTCTATATGCATTAGGTTTTGTACATATATATATATATATAGAGATATTTATTACTTATTTATAGGTTGAGGGTTTTTAAATGTTTTTGATACCTTTTGATACTGACTATTTTTTAGAGGTAGAAGAAAGTCATAGAAATGTTGTAGCGATTTTATCTCAGGGATCTGAGAAGCTCTAAATATGTATATGACATTGTCTCTTAATATTGTCGGTGTTACACTTTTTTCTGCTTACTTTGCACGTATATTTGCACAACTTTTGCACTTTCGACCATTTATTGCTGCTTGGCTGTATTTTGCACATGGAGACTGTAGTTATTGACAAGGTTTTGGCATTCAGCATATACCTACCAGACTATTTAATTTTAAAGTCTTTTAGGTGAAGCTCTCTCTCTCTCTCTCTCTCTCTCTCTATATATATATATATATATATATATATATATATATATATATATATATATATATATATATATATATATATATGTATGCATACAGTTATTTTTAATCAATCTTGCCATTTATGTGAAATAATATTTAAACTAAGTTTCTATATTTATTTCCTAACTATACAACATTCATGCTTGTCGACTGGGACTACATATCATGTCTCATTGGGATTTATCCTGCAATCTTAATTGTTTAAATGTGCAATAATTCCTTGCTGCTTATACTACCAGTTGTTGTATTTCTTCACTTTTGATTTTTGTATCACGTGATTGGTGATGTCACTAAGAGTGGGTGTCAACATGGTTGAGCAAATATAAAAAAAGCATCTCATGTGTTGTAATATTGCAGTGTGAAGAAGGGCGAGTAAGCCTGAAACGCGTAACTGTTCTCTGTGTGGTTGCAACAATAAATCACCTTTGCTGATTCCTGTGGTCCGTCTCCCTCGTTTGCCGGTGTGTGTTGCTGCTGAAAACGCTTTGAAATCCGAGGAGGAGCTTGTATTCTCTGTTTTTAATAATGTGAAGGTACAATGTTTTGATATATGTTGACTACAGCACTATTCTGTTTCTTTCATTTTCAGGTGGTGGCACACGATTTTTGTTGAAATGTGGACTTTGCCTCATAAAGACATTCTGATACACTGACAATGTGCAACATTGTGCCCACTGGGGCTAAACTCTCCGCGTTGTGCACTGATATGTGGACAATTTGCCAAAAACGCTCACTTGGGCACAACATTTAGTGTTTCTATAGTACACTACATGAATAATATATATGACCTATGGCACACACTCCAAATGGACAAGTGTGGGGTTTAGATGGCGTGCCCACTTGGGCCAAATTTCCTATGTCGTGCACTGCGATATGAACTATATGCCAAGGAACGGTAATTGCCCACTCAGGCTAAATGTTGTGTGATTAGACTACATGAATTGTAATTCTAACAACTGGCATACAATATTAGTGGAGAATTGTGGGCACAATGTGTTCTATGAATTGATTTTATGATGATTTTCATGGTTTTTGTGACTAGTCTAAAATGGCGGGACCGCAATGAATTACTTTTCACTAAGGTGTAAGTCCTTTTTTGATGTTTGTTCACAAAAGTATATGTAAGTGTGTTTACTGGGTAGCTTCTTTAGCGTGATCAAGACGTTAAGTCGAAACGCGTTGCTGTGCAGTTGCATGAATAAACTTTCTGCAATCCATGTGAAGTGTCCGTGGTGATCTCTCCCGAGTGGGGAAGTGTTGGTGTGGCATAGTGCAGGGCTTCCGGTGCCCTGACCGCGGACCGCCCTGTAGACGGCCTCTTCTTTACCGGAGTTGGTTTGCTGATTCATATATATATATATATATATATATATGAAAAACAAATTGCCCTTCAGCAGCGGGAGGGCACTCAACGGCGCTCTCTGTCAGTGTCAGCCTCGCTGCAGCTCGCCTCTCTGTGCCCCTTAAATTCATGAGTAAAGCCGACGCGTTTCGAGGCATTGCGCCTCTTCTTCTTAGGCAGACTTCAGAAACACTGTGGGCTCACCATTTTTTACTTTATTTTATATCATCGCATTCAATAGTGGGCGTGGCAACATTGAGCCCAATGGTATGCTGGGACTTATAGTCCAAATGGTGAGTACTAGTAACTGACCTTTAGTGGGTACAAAGTTTCAAAAGTCAAATTCAGTCCGTTTGTTCCTTAGTAGGACGGGATACAGAGATGCAGGCTTCTTTTGTGCATGGGAGCGTCGTGCCTCGTGGTTTGGAGAAAGTTCCACTCCACAGCCTTTTCTTCCGTGAGAGAAAATGGTGCTCAATCCCCACGGCACGGGCCGCCGTGAAATTAATGAAAAACAAATTGCCCTTCAGCAGCGGGAGGGCACTCAACGGCGCTCTCTGTCAGTGTCAGCCTCGCTGCAGCTCGCCTCTCTGTGCCCCTTAAATTCATGAGTAAAGCCGACGCGTTTCGAGGCATTGCGCCTCTTCTTCTTAGGCAGACTTCAGAAACACTGTGGGCTCACCATTTTTTACTTTATTTTATATCATCGCATTCAATAGTGGGCGTGGCAACATTGAGCCCAATGGTATGCTGGGACTTATAGTCCAAATGGTGAGTACTAGTAACGGACCTTTAGTGGGTACAAAGTTTCAAAAGTCAAATTCAGTCCGTTTGTTCCTTAGTAGGACGGGATACAGAGATGCAGGCTTCTTTTGTGCATGGGAGCGTCGTGCCTCGTGGTTTGGAGAAAGTTCCACTCCACAGCCTTTTCTTCCGTGAGAGAAAATGGTGCTCAATCCCCACGGCACGGGCCGCCGTGAAATTAATGAAAAACAAATTGCCCTTCAGCAGCGGGAGGGCACTCAACGGCGCTCTCTGTCAGTGTCAGCCTCGCTGCAGCTCGCCTCTCTGTGCCCCTTAAATTCATGAGTAAAGCCGACGCGTTTCGAGGCATTGCGCCTCTTCTTCTTAGGCAGACTTCAGAAACACTGTGGGCTCACCATTTTTTACTTTATTTTATATCATCGCATTCAATAGTGGGCGTGGCAACATTGAGCCCAATGGTATGCTGGGACTTATAGTCCAAATGGTGAGTACTAGTAACTGACCTTTAGTGGGTACAAAGTTTCAAAAGTCAAATTCAGTCCGTTTGTTCCTTAGTAGGACGGGATACAGAGATGCAGGCTTCTTTTGTGCATGGGAGCGTCGTGCCTCGTGGTTTGGAGAAAGTTCCACTCCACAGCCTTTTCTTCCGTGAGAGAAAATGGTGCTCAATCCCCACGGCACGGGCCGCCGTGAAATTAATGAAAAACAAATTGCCCTTCAGCAGCGGGAGGGCACTCAACGGCGCTCTCTGTCAGTGTCAGCCTCGCTGCAGCTCGCCTCTCTGTGCCCCTTAAATTCATGAGTAAAGCCGACGCGTTTCGAGGCATTGCGCCTCTTCTTCTTAGGCAGACTTCAGAAACACTGTGGGCTCACCATTTTTTACTTTATTTTATATCATCGCATTCAATAGTGGGCGTGGCAACATTGAGCCCAATGGTATGCTGGGACTTATAGTCCAAATGGTGAGTACTAGTAACTGACCTTTAGTGGGTACAAAGTTTCAAAAGTCAAATTCAGTCCGTTTGTTCCTTAGTAGGACGGGATACAGAGATGCAGGCTTCTTTTGTGCATGGGAGCGTCGTGCCTCGTGGTTTGGAGAAAGTTCCACTCCACAGCCTTTTCTTCCGTGAGAGAAAATGGTGCTCAATCCCCACGGCACGGGCCGCCGTGAAATTAATGAAAAACAAATTGCCCTTCAGCAGCGGGAGGGCACTCAACGGCGCTCTCTGTCAGTGTCAGCCTCGCTGCAGCTCGCCTCTCTGTGCCCCTTAAATTCATGAGTAAAGCCGACGCGTTTCGAGGCATTGCGCCTCTTCTTCTTAGGCAGACTTCAGAAACACTGTGGGCTCACCATTTTTTACTTTATTTTATATCATCGCATTCAATAGTGGGCGTGGCAACATTGAGCCCAATGGTATGCTGGGACTTATAGTCCAAATGGTGAGTACTAGTAACTGACCTTTAGTGGGTACAAAGTTTCAAAAGTCAAATTCAGTCCGTTTGTTCCTTAGTAGGACGGGATACAGAGATGCAGGCTTCTTTTGTGCATGGGAGCGTCGTGCCTCGTGGTTTGGAGAAAGTTCCACTCCACAGCCTTTTCTTCCGTGAGAGAAAATGGTGCTCAATCCCCACGGCACGGGCCGCCGTGAAATTAATGAAAAACAAATTGCCCTTCAGCAGCGGGAGGGCACTCAACGGCGCTCTCTGTCAGTGTCAGCCTCGCTGCAGCTCGCCTCTCTGTGCCCCTTAAATTCATGAGTAAAGCCGACGCGTTTCGAGGCATTGCGCCTCTTCTTCTTAGGCAGACTTCAGAAACACTGTGGGCTCACCATTTTTTACTTTATTTTATATCATCGCATTCAATAGTGGGCGTGGCAACATTGAGCCCAATGGTATGCTGGGACTTATAGTCCAAATGGTGAGTACTAGTAACTGACCTTTAGTGGGTACAAAGTTTCAAAAGTCAAATTCAGTCCGTTTGTTCCTTAGTAGGACGGGATACAGAGATGCAGGCTTCTTTTGTGCATGGGAGCGTCGTGCCTCGTGGTTTGGAGAAAGTTCCACTCCACAGCCTTTTCTTCCGTGAGAGAAAATGGTGCTCAATCCCCACGGCACGGGCCGCCGTGAAATTAATGAAAAACAAATTGCCCTTCAGCAGCGGGAGGGCACTCAACGGCGCTCTCTGTCAGTGTCAGCCTCGCTGCAGCTCGCCTCTCTGTGCCCCTTAAATTCATGAGTAAAGCCGACGCGTTTCGAGGCATTGCGCCTCTTCTTCTTAGGCAGACTTCAGAAACACTGTGGGCTCACCATTTTTTACTTTATTTTATATCATCGCATTCAATAGTGGGCGTGGCAACATTGAGCCCAATGGTATGCTGGGACTTATAGTCCAAATGGTGAGTACTAGTAACTGACCTTTAGTGGGTACAAAGTTTCAAAAGTCAAATTCAGTCCGTTTGTTCCTTAGTAGGACGGGATACAGAGATGCAGGCTTCTTTTGTGCATGGGAGCGTCGTGCCTCGTGGTTTGGAGAAAGTTCCACTCCACAGCCTTTTCTTCCGTGAGAGAAAATGGTGCTCAATCCCCACGGCACGGGCCGCCGTGAAATTAATGAAAAACAAATTGCCCTTCAGCAGCGGGAGGGCACTCAACGGCGCTCTCTGTCAGTGTCAGCCTCGCTGCAGCTCGCCTCTCTGTGCCCCTTAAATTCATGAGTAAAGCCGACGCGTTTCGAGGCATTGCGCCTCTTCTTCTTAGGCAGACTTCAGAAACACTGTGGGCTCACCATTTTTTACTTTATTTTATATCATCGCATTCAATAGTGGGCGTGGCAACATTGAGCCCAATGGTATGCTGGGACTTATAGTCCAAATGGTGAGTACTAGTAACTGACCTTTAGTGGGTACAAAGTTTCAAAAGTCAAATTCAGTCCGTTTGTTCCTTAGTAGGACGGGATACAGAGATGCAGGCTTCTTTTGTGCATGGGAGCGTCGTGCCTCGTGGTTTGGAGAAAGTTCCACTCCACAGCCTTTTCTTCCGTGAGAGAAAATGGTGCTCAATCCCCACGGCACGGGCCGCCGTGAAATTAATGAAAAACAAATTGCCCTTCAGCAGCGGGAGGGCACTCAACGGCGCTCTCTGTCAGTGTCAGCCTCGCTGCAGCTCGCCTCTCTGTGCCCCTTAAATTCATGAGTAAAGCCGACGCGTTTCGAGGCATTGCGCCTCTTCTTCTTAGGCAGACTTCAGAAACACTGTGGGCTCACCATTTTTTACTTTATTTTATATCATCGCATTCAATAGTGGGCGTGGCAACATTGAGCCCAATGGTATGCTGGGACTTATAGTCCAAATGGTGAGTACTAGTAACTGACCTTTAGTGGGTACAAAGTTTCAAAAGTCAAATTCAGTCCGTTTGTTCCTTAGTAGGACGGGATACAGAGATGCAGGCTTCTTTTGTGCATGGGAGCGTCGTGCCTCGTGGTTTGGAGAAAGTTCCACTCCACAGCCTTTTCTTCCGTGAGAGAAAATGGTGCTCAATCCCCACGGCACGGGCCGCCGTGAAATTAATGAAAAACAAATTGCCCTTCAGCAGCGGGAGGGCACTCAACGGCGCTCTCTGTCAGTGTCAGCCTCGCTGCAGCTCGCCTCTCTGTGCCCCTTAAATTCATGAGTAAAGCCGACGCGTTTCGAGGCATTGCGCCTCTTCTTCTTAGGCAGACTTCAGAAACACTGTGGGCTCACCATTTTTTACTTTATTTTATATCATCGCATTCTTTACTAGTACTCACCATTTGGACTATAAGTCCCAGCATACCATTGGGCTCAATGTTGCCACGCCCACTATTGAATGCGATGATATAAAATAAAGTAAAAAATGGTGAGCCCACAGTGTTTCTGAAGTCTGCCTAAGAAGAAGAGGCGCAATGCCTCGAAACGCGTCGGCTTTACTCATGAATTTAAGGGGCACAGAGAGGCGAGCTGCAGCGAGGCTGACACTGACAGAGAGCGCCGTTGAGTGCCCTCCCGCTGCTGAAGGGCAATTTGTTTTTCATATATATATATATATATATATATATATATATATATATATATATATATATATATATATATATATATATATATATATTACCTACTGGCGGTCGCCATTAGGTAGTTATAGTTACGACCTAGCTGTTTTCCCCATGTTAATTTCCATAGGACGAATAGACAAGGCTACAGCCCGAACCGCTGAATGGAATTACACCAAACTTTGCAAGGTTGTAGGGACTGGTACGCAGAAGTGCCTTTTCTATATTTGGTGAAAATTGCTCCAATGGTTTTTTCGAAAATTAACTTCAAAAACACATATATATCTATAGGCGCGCTCCGAGCGCTTACCGGTACGCGTACCGGGGAGCGCACCAGGCGTGCTATGGGAGTGCGCGAGCGGAAAGCTGATTGGCTCTTGGATGTCTGTCAACATTCTGATCAGTCCAGAGAGTCCGCCATCTTGTGTCTCGGTAGAATTGAGACACAAGAGGTGAAAATAAAAAGGGAGAAATGATTAAAAGGGGGCGGGGTAGACAACCCCTGACCCCCTAGGTTTTCTGAGGGGGGCCTAGAAGGACCCTGAAGGGCAAAAAAACTATTTTTTTTGTTGAAATTTTCGCGGGGTAAGCACTGGGTGCGTTCCCATGTACGCTTACAGGTACGCGTAACCTCAGCGCACCAAGGGGAAAAACAGTGTAAAAAATGAGAGTAAAAAAATGATTTAGAGTGCTTAGAGGTAGGGTAGCTCTGAAAAGAGCTGTTGTGTTATGTGGGTGTTTTTTGTACCTACAAGTAGGTACCAATGCAGAGTCTCAAATTCAAGAGGAAGACTCTATTCTCCTCATCTGTAAAATGTACACCATCTCTTCTATAGATGCCTTGCATGGTGTAACGCAAGTTGTTATGGTATATGGAACCCATACCATAGTCTCTGAGGAAAGCAGAAACAGATTCATTCACATGTTTCCTTGCTTTCTCAATCTGTGGACAAAATTGGCTGGACCAGTTCCATTTTTGCCTTTGGCATATATTAGAAAATACCAAGGCAGTTTTTGGGAAAAGTGACATCAATTGACCAAAGATGTCCTTTAAAAGCATTTCCAGACCTACCCCAGTCAAAGTGCCCAGGTCCTTGCCACCACAGTGCACAATTATGAGGTCAGGGTGTGGTAGATGCATAAAGGATTTTACCAATGGTATCATTTGGTGACTTCTCAATCCTCTCTGTCCAATCCACACAATGTCCACATTTGGTAAATCAAGGTTGGAAATACCTCTGTTACTTGCATATTTTTCACTCCAGTAGACAAAGCTATGATACACAAACCAGACTTTTGGCATCTTGAAGGTAGATGTGCTTGTATTCAGATGAGTTGTGGAAATGAAATGGCAGTTTGAAAGTAGGAGTTATGAAAAAAAAGTGGTTGAGATTCAGTGCACTTGAAAAACAAGAAATGATTGGTGGTTTTTAAAATTCTCCAGGGTGCATGCTTTTTTTTTTAAGAAGTCATTTTAATGGTTGAGAAAAAGTCATTGAAAGAAACATTGCACATGATTTGCTACTACATTGAGAGGTCAAACACCCTTGCTGGATTCTTTTGCAACATAGTATGATGAACTTTTCAACTGTGTGCTGAGTGGTCAAACACCCTTGCTGGATTCTTTTGCAACATAGTATGATGAACTTTTCAACTGTGTGCTGAGTTAGGTGGGAGTTACAATGGTAACAGGGTGAATGAGCACTGGGGGGATGGGTGAATATTATGTGAGTTTCAAAGTGTTGAAATGTAGAACCAATTGAAATGTTAGTTTGGTTTTGAAATAGTGTGGGAAGAATTGTAATTGGTTATGTCCAGGGATATGTGTGAAGAATTACAGGGAATCAGGGCCATTTTTGGTTGCAGTGTTTCAGGAGCATTTCAGAGATTCTGCTTAAGAAAATCTGGTGTGTGTGATTGACACTGTTCTAAATCTTCCAAAGCATTTTTAAAGGTGAGTAATGATTCTTTGAATAAAGATAGACTGCTGTATGCACTATGGGGAAGATTAAGAAGCATATTGTGCTTCTTTATTCTTGAATTGTGTGTCATGTTTTTTTTGTAATGCTGTTTAAAAATTGAATGGTGCATATTGGAAATGTATTTTGGAAATGAGTTAGGTTTCTGCTTTGTTTTGTTGTGGTCATTTAAATGGGCTGTGCTTTGTGTCAAAAACGATTTACTATGGAAAATGTTTTCTGGTAAAATGTCTGGCTTTTAAATTTTGGTCAAGGATCACAGTGAGTATCTGTGTGAAATAAGGAATTACATTTTCACATTTTTCAATAATGTCACCTGTGCCTGCTAACAGTTTGCGTCTCTTAGCTTAAAGGGTACTCTGTGCTTGTGTCTCACCTTACTCTGTGCCTGTGTGTTATCTCATATATGATTCATTTAATAAAGATAAACTGCTGTATGCACTATGGGGAAGATTAAGAAGCATATTGTGCTTCTTTGTTCTTGCATTGTGTGTCATGTTTTTATGTAATGCTGTTTAAAAATTGAATGGTGCATATTGGAAATGTATTTTGGAAATGAGTTAGGTTTCTGCTTTGTTTTGTTGTGGTCATTTAAATGGGCTATGCTTTGTGTCAAAAACGATTTACTATGGAAAATGTTTTCTGGTAAAATGTCTGGCTTTTAAATTTTGGTCAAGGATCACAGTGAGTATCTGTGTGAAATAAGGAATTACATTTTCACATTTTTCAATAATGTCACCTGTGCCTGCTAACAGTTTGCGTCTCTTAACTTAAAGGGTACTCTGTGCTTGTGGCTCACCTTACTCTGTGCCTGTGTGTTATCTCATATATGATTTATTTAATAAAGATAGACTGCTGTATGCACTATGGGGAAGATTAAGAAGCATATTGTGCTTCTTTATTCTTGCATTGTGTGTCATGTTTTTTTGTAATGCTGTTTAAAAATTGAATGGTGCATATTGGAAATGTATTTTGGAAATGAGTTAGGTTTCTGCTTTGTTTTGTTGTGGTCATTTAAATGGGCTATGCTTTGTGTCAAAAACGATTTACTATGGAAAATGTTTTCTGGTAAAATGTCTGGCTTTTAAATTTTGGTCAAGGATCACAGTGAGTATCTGTGTGAAATAAGGAATTACATTTTCACATTTTTCAATAATGTCACCTGTGCCTGCTAACAGTTTGCGTCTCTTAACTTAAAGGGTACTCTGTGCTTGTGGCTCACCTTACTCTGTGCCTGTGTGTTATCTCATATATGATTTATTTAATAAAGATAGACTGCTGTATGCACTATGGGGAAGATTAAGAAGCATATTGTGCTTCTTTATTCTTGCATTGTGTGTCATGTTTTTTTGTAATGCTGTTTAAAAATTGAATGGTGCATATTGGAAATGTATTTTGGAAATGAGTTAGGTTTCTGCTTTGTTTTGTTGTGGTCATTTAAATGGGTTGTGCTTTGTGTCAAAAACGATTTACTATGGAAAATATTTTCTGGTAAAATGTCTGGCTTTTAAATTTTGGTCAAGGATCACAGTGAGTATCTGTGTGAAATAAGGAATTATATTTTCACATTTTTCAATAATGTCACCTGTGCCTGCTAACAGTTTGCCTCTCTTAGCTTAAAGGGTACTCTGTGCCTGTGTCTCATGTCACTTTGCACGTGCATAATCTCTCTTTTTCTGTGTGTCATTTCTCTCTTTGTGTGTGTGTCATGACATGTGTCTCATGTGCCTAAGATCACACTGTGAGTCAAGCTTGATTTTAGATAGATCTGGGTGAATAATTTGCTTAGTTGATGTGTTTAAAAATATGGAAATACATGTATTCTTAAAGTCAGTTAGGCTTTAGCATATGAACTAGTAGGGAATCTTAGGCAGCATGTCTGTTAGGCCTCTTACTTCACATATAGGCTCTAAGCTGTGCAATCAAGATCCAGGGTGTGCCGTTGAAATGAAAAAGTAATGTTATGACTTGCTTATATATATGTGGTCTATTTTTTGGCAGTAGACACAGTGAAATAATATGAGCAGAGACACACATATTGCATGCAGAGACAGACATGGTAGATTACATGTAACATCCTGGTCATGTGCCTAAGATCACACTGTGAGTCTAGCTTGATTTTAAATGGATCTGGGTGAATAATGTGCTTAGTTGATGTGTTTAAAAATATGGAAATACATGTATTTTTAAAGTCAGTTTGGCTTTAGCATATGTACTAGTAGGGAATCTTAGGCAGCATGTCTGTTAGGCCTCTTACTTCACAAATAGGCTCTAAGCTGTGCAATCAAGATCCAGGGTGTGCCGTTGAAATGAAAAAGGAATGTTATATCTTGCTTATATATATGTGGTCTGTTTTTTGCCAGTGGAGACAGTGAAATAGTATGAGCAGAGACACACATATTGCAATCAGAGACAGACATGGTAGATTACATGTAACATCCTGGTCATGTGCCTAAGATCACACTGTGAGTCAAGCTTGATTTTAAATGGATCTGGTTGAATAATTTGCTTAGTTGATGTGTTTAAAAATATGGAAATACATGTATTCTTAAAGTCAGTTAGGCTTTAGCACATGTACTAGTAGGGAATCTTAGGCAGCATGTCTGTTAGGCCTCTTACTTCACAAATAGGCTCTAAGCTGTGCAATCAAGATCCAGGGTGTGCCGTTGAAATAAAAAAGGAATGTTATGTCTTGCTTATATGTATGTGGTCTGGTTTTTGCCAGTAGACACAGTGAAATAGTATGAGCAGAGACACACATATTGCATGCAGAGACAGAAATGGTAGATTACATGTTACATCCTGGTCATGTGCCTAAGATCACACTGTGAGTCAAGCTTGATTTTAAATGTATCTGGGTGAATAATTTGCTTAGTTGATGTGTTTAAAAATATGGAAATACATGTATTTTTAAAGTCAGTTAGGCTTTAGCATATGTACTAGTAGGGAATCTTAGGCAGCATGTCTGTTAGGCCTCTTACTCCAAAAATAGGCTCTAAGCTGTGCAATCAAGATCCAGGGTGTGCCGTTGAAATGAAAAAGGAATGTTATATCTTGCTTATATATATGTGGTCTGTTTTTTGCCAGTGGAGACAGTGAAATAGTATGAGCAGAGACACACATATTGCAATCAGAGACAGACATGGTAGATTACATGTAACATCCTGGTCATGTGCCTAAGATCACACTGTGAGTCAAGCTTGATTTTAAATGGATCTGGTTGAATAATTTGCTTAGTTGATGTGTTTAAAAATATGGAAATACATGTATTCTTAAAGTCAGTTAGGCTTTAGCACATGTACTAGTAGGGAATCTTAGGCAGCATGTCTGTTAGGCCTCTTACTTCACAAATAGGCTCTAAGCTGTGCAATCAAGATCCAGGGTGTGCCGTTGAAATAAAAAAGGAATGTTATGTCTTGCTTATATGTATGTGGTCTGGTTTTTGTCAGTAGACACAGTGAAATAGTATGAGCAGAGACACACATATTGCATGCAGAAACAGAAATGGTAGATTACATGTTACATCCTGGTCATGTGCCTAAGATCACACTGTGAGTCAAGCTTGATTTTAAATGTATCTGGGTGAATAATTTGCTTAGTTGATGTGTTTAAAAATATGGAAATACATGTATTTTTAAAGTCAGTTAGGCTTTAGCATATGTACTAGTAGGGAATCTTAGGCAGCATGTCAGTTAGGCCTCTTACTTCACAAAAACGCTCTAAGCTGTGCAATCAAAATCAAGGGTGTGCAGTTGAAATGAAAAAGGAATGTTATGTCATGCTTATATATATGTGGTCTGTTTTTGCCAGTAGAGACAGTGAAATAGTATCGGCAGAGACACACATATTGCATGCAGAGACAGACATGGTAGATTACATGTAACATCCTGGTCATGTGCCTAAGATCACACTGTGAGTCTAGCTTGATTTTAAATGGATCTGGTTGAATAATTTGCTTAGTTGATGTGTTTAAAAATATGGAAATGAATGTATTTTTAAAGTCAGTTAGGCTTTAGCATATGTACTAGTAGGGAATCTTAGGCAGCATGTCTGTTAGGCCTCTTACTTCACAAATAGGCTCTAAGCTGTGCAATCAAGATCCAGGGTGTGCCGTTGAAATGAAAAAGGAATGTTATGTCATGCTTATATATATGTGGTCTGTTTTTTGCCAGTAGACACAGTGAAATAGTATGGGCAGAGACACACATATTGCATGCAGAGACAGACATGGTAGATTATATGTTACATCCTGGTCATGTGCCTAAGATCACACTGTGAGTCAAGCTTGATTTTAAATGGATCTGGGTGAATAATTTGCTTAGTTTTATTTGAGCAAGCATAGAAAAATACAAGAATGGGCCTACAACCTCACGGGCTGGCCGCTAATAATAAGGCACAAGGAAAAAATTAGAAATGTACTCCCATGGTCAGGCACAAATCAAGTACCAAGCATTACTCCAAACATTTCACAGAGCATATTGATTTTCTGTTTTATACAAAAAGAAAAACAAACACAAAAAAAAAGGCGAATGCACAGTAATCAAGGTCAGCCCAAAGAACGGAGGGGATGGTCAACAATCAGGAAAACATAAGAAGAGCCCTAAGACTCTAACAAGGTCGGGGGGGGGGAGCAGCGGGGAGAACTGGAAATTCACAAAACAGTATGAAAAGGTTCCGGGAACGCTCGCCTAGGGAGATAGGACAACATCAGTAGTGCCTACAAGGGGAGGGGTACAGATATCCCCACGATACTCATTCCACTGGCCCCAAATCTTCGTCCACGCCCTGGGTCTGCCCCTGGCCACATATACAGTCTTCTCACGAAACATGGACCAGTCCATGTTGTCCTCCCATTTCGAGACCTCAGGGGGCCTGGAAGCGCCCCAGAGTTGCGCAATATCTCGTTTTGCAATCATGTAACCCAAGGTAGCCCATCTGGTCTGGGCCACAGAGTAGTCAGTGGGCTCCCACACATTCAACAGACATCGTCGTGGCTCCGGCCGCAGGGCAACACCAGTCACAGCAGTCATCACCTCAAGCACAGCAGTCCAGTAGGCCGCCACCACTGGGCACGCCCAAAGAATATGTAAAAAAGTAGCACTCGACCCACAACCACGCTTACATAACCCATCCGGGGAAAAGCCCATTGTCACCAGACGCGGACCAGTGACATACACTCGATGAAGGATTTTAAGTTGAACCAAACGGAGACGGGCAGGGATGGCTACCTCCTTAGGAGAAGAGAGTGCCGATTGCCAATCCTCGTCGTCCAGTTCCAACCCATCGCCGACCCAAACCTCCCGAAGTCGGACCAATAAGTCTGCCCGATTATTGATCAGCTTCTTATAGATCAGGGAAATAGTGCTATCAGGCAGGTGCCCATCAAGGACACGATCCTCGAGGGGGGAAGACTCGGGCAGGGCCTCATCAGGAGTCAAGACTGAGGCGAGGGCGTGTCGGACCTGCAGATAACGAAAAAATTCTCTACCAGTCAAACCGAATTCCGCTTGGAGGGCCTGGAACGACTTCACACTACCTTTCGAACAGACATCACCCACCTTACATATCCCAATCATATCCCAGCGGTCGAAGCCCTTAGTAGACCAGAGGCACCCCAAACGTTCAGAGGCATAAAGCGGTGTCGCCAGTGTCAGTCGATCCTCCCACCCCAAACTCACATTGGCGGCTCGCCATACAGAGACTGCAATCCTGGACGGGCCCACAAGATGGCGCCCGGCTGATCGAGAATAAAGCGCTCTATTAAAGTCCCCACCCGGCAGCTGGAGTCTATCCATCTCGAATGCAGGATTTCGACCCGGTGAAAACATCACGTGATTAATAGCAGACAACTGGGAAGCCCAATAATATCTCTTGATGTCGGGGAGCGCCATGACCCCGTCATACCAAGGGATGGTGAGTTTCACGAGGGCAATACGTGGACGTCCGGCCCAAATCAATTGCCTTTGAGGACTCTCGATCTCCCGGAAATAGGTCTTGGGGATGTCGTCATAGGAATTCTGGAGCGCATAAAGGAACCGCGGCAAGGACATCATTTTAAACAGAGCCGCTCTGCCCAGAGGAGACAAAGGGAGCTTACGCCAACGGGCCACGTCCAGTCGCAATCTAAGCAACGGGGGGAGGAGATTACGCTCAAATCGGAGCGAGGAGTCCAGCGTAATGAAGATCCCTAAATATTTGAAGCCAGACTGGACCACCTGGATAGGAAGTCTGCTCGGCAATGGGGGTAAAACACCCGAAAGAACATACACGCAGGACTTAGCCCAGTTAATAACGAGGCCTGAGTTGGCACCAAATGAAGTGAGAACATCAAATAAAACAGTCAGAGATTTACGCGGGGAGGTGAGATACAAAAGAATGTCGTCCGCGTAAAGCGAGACGCGGTCCTAAAAGTCCGGCGACCAGCGAATCCCCTTAAGCGAAGGCTCCCACCGAAGCCATGCAGCTAACGGTTCCAAGGCGAGTGCAAAAAGCAACGGAGACAAGGGGCAGCCCTGACGGGTTCCCCTGCCAAGGGTGAAAGGGATCGAAACTCTACCGTTTACCACCACCTGCGCTAGGGATTCAGCATATAGTAACTTGACCCAACCAATAAACTCAGGCCCGAAACCAAATTTCTCAAGAGCCGCCCAAAGATAAGGCCATTCCACAGTGTCAAAAGCCATTGAGGCATCCAACGATGCCAAAATGGCCGGCTCCGTCAGAAGCCCCGCCCTCGCAATCGCACCGTGGAGACGACGTAGGTTAAGAGCCGTGTTGCGGTGCGGGATAAATCCGGATTGATCTGGATGGACCAAGTCACCAATGACCGTCAGGAGGCGGGACGCCAGGAGTTTCGCCAATACCTTGGGCTCAACATTCAGCAGGGATATGGGCCTATAGGATGAACAAAGGTCCCGCGGTTTACCATCCTTGGGGATGACAACTATCGTGGCCAGACGCTGATCATATGGGAGAATACCCCGTTCCCGGGACTCCAGAAACATGGCGCGAAGATACGGCGCCACTCTGTCGGGACGCAGTTTGTACAGTTCAATTGGCAACCCGTTCGGGCCCAATGCTTTGCCCGAACGGAGTGTACGGATGGCAGTAGCTATCTCATCAACAGTAAAGGGGGAATCCAATGCTACACGATCCAAATCGGAAACACTGGGCAGAGCTATATCACGCAACAGGAGGCGAGAGTCAGCCACGTCCCTCACAGACACAGGGGTATAAACCACACGGAAGTACTCAGCAAAACAGTCAACTATTCCAATCGGGTCCGTCACACTCTCACCACTCGATGACTGAATCACGGGCACCACACGATTAGCTCTCTCCTTCTTATCCAGCTATGCCAGCAATTTACCCGCTTTGTCCCCCACATCATACAAACGACCCTGTTGCTCCCGAAACATCAATTTAGCAGCATCCGTGACTATAGATTTATAGGCAAATTGTTTCAGACCCAGGGCATGGAGTTTCGCAGACGTGACACCCGATTCCAAAGCATCCTCCAATGTAGAAATCTCTCCCTCAAGGTCCACCACCTCCCGATTCCTCGCCTTCTTAGCTTCAACAATAAGGGAGAGGGCCTGCCCGCGAATCACTGTCTTAAAGGCCTCCCACAGGGACACCGCAGAGGAAACCGACCCCTCGTTATCCAGAAAATATGCGTCCAAAGACTGAAGCAAAAGGCTGCGGGTCTCGGGGGAGGTAAGGTACCACGGATTAATGGGAGCCACCCGGCCCACTGCCTCCACTCCAACTTCAAAACGGAGCCAGAGCGGAGAGTGGTGATGGAGCGAGATAGAAAACAAAATTTTGTTTAAACTCGCGAAGTCACATTTCCATAACATGAATAAAATTATTAATGATTTGTGATATGTCGTGCTAATACAACTTAGATTAAACTTTACACGTGGGGGGACTAACATGTGTGCTCATAAACGTGCATAAATGTTGCATCTTTTTGTTCGTGCAAAATAATAAAATAATTTATTGTTTTCGTTTTTGTCATTACTAATTGCTGCAAACTTAAAAGAAGCATGTGCTTATTTTGCTTTTCCTTGTCTGTGTGATGTCATTTCTACTATTCTAGGTGCATATGGGTCTCATGGAAAAACGGAGACTGGTAAATATAAACGCTGCTTTATTTGTTTGCAATGGCTAGGTAACATTTTGACTAATAGGGTTGGTTAATTAATTAGTAAACCATGGGGTGGATACAGAATCTACATTATTTCTTACATTAATACTTTTCTTGTGTTTGTTTTATACTAGAAAACATAAGTTGCCTGCTTTTGGGCCTAGTCATTTGAACCGCAGAAAAAGAGCTGACATATAATTCTGCAGAAAGTCACGAGACGCCCATTCTGAATTAAAACGTTTATTGAAGCTGCATTCACAAAGCAAAAACTGATGAGCTGACATCATTTTGTCGGACATGGCCAAGGTCGAAAGTGAACATTTTGTCAGTCCTTAACTTGGCATCCGCGGAAGTGTAATGAAAGTCTATGGAAGCTGCGAGGATGACTAAATACATAGTTGCAAACGCAGGAAGCTTCTGGCTTCACGTGGAAGGAACAATGGTCTCTATGAAATATGATTTTATGGAACTTTTTGAGAATTGGGTGACATGTCACTTGTCACTCTCAGCCAATGGGACGTCGAGGATTTCTGAAAACTTTCCTTTGCTAGTTTAGTTAGCGTAGAAAGGTATAAAAAGTCATGCCCTTAGGGTTGGGCTGGCTACTGCTTTCTGACTTTCCGATGAGGGTGAAGTGCTGCTGGACTTTGCGTGGAGCACGTAAGAATCCTCAAAGAACTTTACTTTAATTCATATCTATTTAGCTTATTTAGGGACTTAGGTTTTAGAAATGCTAAACTTTAAATATTCACTTTGAATTTTGATTCATTTGCTTAAATTGTATTTTTCTCTTAATTCTTTACAATCATGCTTGCATTATTGCTAATAAATTTCATTTATAAAACTTTCAACTTATATACCATAATTTAGTAAATAAAATCTTACTTTTGACAAACAAGCTGGTCTTGGTTATTCAGAAGTGTAGGTTACTATTAGCTAGATCACGTCGCCTATGGTGGTCGTTTAAATGGTTGGGTTTTATTCTAATGACAATATTCTTTCTGCAAATGTATATATATGTATATAGTTTGTAGATAATGTGTATATAGATTTATTCTGACCACCTGATTCAGTAGGCCCAAAATATATCAGGTTTATAAATGGGTCCATATTTAGTATAGAATTTTGTTTATAGGTTATGAAGTTGGGTAGCGTTGTTTATGATATATTTTCTATAGCCCGCTGGATCAATTCTCTGGTAGCAGAAATTGATGGTTGCTAAGGGGTAACCAAGGTAATATGTTGGTTGCTAAGGGTTGCGTTATGGTATGGAAATAGGATCGATGTTTTAACACTTGTTGAGTTCGTTTTTCGTGCCTATCTGTAAGCTATACCGGTATAGATTGTGTGACGAGAAATTAGTCACGCAAGCCATCTGTTCTGTTTGTAGTGATATCGCCGAGTATCACAAGAGGTATCGCCGAGTACCATAGTGTTGTCGCCGAGCAGCACAGTTTTAGGGCTAGGTCTGAATCTTGCATAGTGAGGGTTTTCTAAGAAATCAAAGCAGCATGAGAATAGGGACAAAGCGCCTTCCATAAAACTCACTGTGATGAGAGTATTAGTTATATCCGAGCTTGAGTGAAGGGTAAAATTAACGTCGGTGCATGATTATCTATAAACAGGTTAGAGTCCTGTACGGGTACATGTTTCATATCTATAAACAGGTGAGAGCCCTGTACGGATAACGTCGTTATTTTGCTAACGGTGCATGATTTCTATAAACAGGTGAGAGTCCTGTACGGATTTCATGTGTGTTTGAAATTAGGGAATTTTCCGTGTAAAAGTGCGAGTTTGAATTGTATTTTATGTTCAAGTGGAACTCTTAGAACTTTCACTTCGCGGTGGGTTCAGAGCAAAGCGAGTTCATAATTATACGTGTTAGAAGGGTGGGGTAAGGTTACTCTACTGACAATTGAAAATTATCCTTAGTGTGAATAGCGCCGTCTATTCCGAAGTGTGGATACTTGAATGTATGTAAACTATCCTAAATAGTGAAACGAACAGATGTTGTCTTTATAGTCACTGTTAAGCATTAATTTACACTGAAAAGTGTCCTTAAAATGGCGCTGTGAAAAGATTTTGTGAAGGAGGGGTAAGCGCCAGGAGTGAGAAACGAGAAACCGCAGCTGCTGTGTACGTCACAGAGCCGCGCTGGGATTGGGTGACCTACGTCACAAGCTGTATTCTGATTGGCTCTTGAGTCTCTGACGGCCAGTGAGCTGATTGGTCCTTCAGAAAATCTCTAAATTTATTGGTTGAGCAGAAAAGTGACGTAGCTCAACTGTCATTGGCTCGTTGGTGTGTTTCGCGCACGGATTGGTTGTTTTGCGGAACATCCCGGAAATATTTTACGAACGATTTTGTGAATTAAATTTAACTTTTAAAAATGAGTTATCATTTTAAACATGTTGAGAAAAAGTCAACATTATTTCAGAAATTCAAAAATTTATTTTCACCTGACAAGAAAATCGAAACGCGAGGTGGTAAACTACTTCATAAGTATAAAACACCTGCAGCGTACATGGAAGGTGAATACGGATATCATACTGTCTTATGGTTCGACAGTTGGAAACGTTATACTAAAAACGACGGTGTTTTAGCTTGGCCTGATGAAGGTTCATTTAATGTAAGAGTTTTAAGAAATTTACGAGAGAAAATGAATGCTCTTGTTCCAAAACCGAGACCAACTCAATTTGAAGCTTTAGTTGAGTGGGAAGACGAGATGTATCAGTTACAAAGAGAAGCTAGTGGAATTAAAAGACCTTCTAAAAATCCATCTTGGAAAAGAGAAACTCATGAAGATAGATTGCGAATGTGGAGACAGGGAAACAGGAGTGAAGGATTGTATTTAATTCATGAAATGGTGATGGGTTCTCCTACAGGGAAATCTATGGAAAGTGAATCTGAGGATGCAGTTATGGAAGAAATATATACAACTACTAGAAAGAATCAGCCTAATCAGCCTTTGAGACCTCCTAGATCATGGTCTACTCCGGTAGTTTCTACTGAAACTTCACCGAGTGCACCTCCAATTAGTGAAGCTCCTAAACTTTATCCAAATAATTGTGAAATCACTGAAACTCCTAGAAGATCAGAATTCGAGAATGCTCGAAATGAAGGTAGACATTTTACAATGACTCCAAGAGCAAGGGAACCTCCAAAAGATTATGCAAGAGAGGCAAGAAATGTTGAGGATGTTGATTATAATGAATATTTAAGATCTAAAGAAGAATTAATTAAAAGAATGACAAAAGGCATGGAAGCTGTCACAGTTCCAGTAACAATTGGTCCTGTTCAGCCCGTATTTGATCAAAAGAATACAAACAAAAATGGATTAACTATTCCTTTAAATACAGAAATTCAAAAGGCTGCTGAAAAATTTTATTCAGATTTAACGGAATTAAACACTTCTAAATCAAGAATGCCTGATTTAACTTTTAATGAGGATTTATCTCCAAAAACACCAATGGGTGCTATGTCAGATATAGGGAGTCCTGAAGTCAGGGTAACCACACCAAAACTTGATGTGGCCAAATTAAAAGCGAATATTGAAGAATTAATAATTGGAACAATTGGTCCAGATAGTTTAAATTACTATCGGGATGATGAACTACTATTCATTTGCAAAAGCATTCAGTGGAAAACGAAAAATAAATATGATCAATTAGAGGATCTAGCAGCAGAACTTGAAATCGATGTGAGTAAACAAAAGAATTTTGCAAAGCATTACAGATTAGATTTTTCAGAAAGCGACATTGAGAGTTTGAACTCAATGGGAAGAATAGTTCACATTAAAGATTTGATTGTATATATCAAAAAGCTAGGAGAACTGAATAAATGGAGAGTAAAATGGACGAAAAAGAAGGAAGATGAAAGATTGGATAAATTGTCAAAACAATTTCCAATGAGAGAAGTTGCAGGTGGAGGATATGTTCATATCCCTTGGTCGAGACAGGACATTCTGTTATTTACAAATGATTTTCCAAAATTGAGGGAAAAACCAGTTGAGTGGTACAGGCAAGTTGATAGATTTATCAAAGTGTCAAAAGTTCTGTGGATTGATTTGGATGGATTTTTTGACATTGTAGTTCCATCTGATCTTTGGACAGAATGTAAAATATCTATTAGTTGGCCAAAAACAGAACCTGAGCGAATTAAAGAAACAGGTGCCCCAAATCCACTTGTAATGGATTTTTATGAGAAAGTAATTGTTTGGATGAAAAACAAAATTCCACCCAAAGAAGTTGATTGGGTTAAAATAGAAAGAACAGAACAGGAAACAAAAGAATCAGTTCATTCTTTTTATGAAAGACTATTGTTAATCTTTAAACAATACAGTGGTTATGAAAAATTAGATGAAAAAGACATGAGTCATTTTGTCTATAGATTTGTTTATGGACTAAAACCTGAAATTGGAGAAATGATCAGAACTAGTATTGTCGGATGGCAATCACTATCTGTAGATGATATTCTAAGAAAAGCAAAGTATTGCAGTGATGAAATAGAAGTTAAACAGAAAAAGCTGAAGGAGAAAGCCATGTGGGCTCAGGTAAAGGTGGCTGAACAACAGATTGCCAGCATGGGTAATAAGAACACTAATTTTGTTCAAACTGGAAATACAAACCAGATTCAAGGAAAGTTTAAAGGTAATAATTTCCCAAAGAAATTTAGCCCAAAGATAGAAGAGCTAAAGCAAAGATTACCTTGTTTTAATTGTGGCGAAATTGGACATTGGAGGGACGAGTGTCCTCATCCTCCTAAAAACTTAAAGAATCCCTTATTGAATCCACAGATGCAGAATGGTGTTGACCTGCAGCGACAGCTACAGATGCAACAGGGGTTAAACGAATTTAATATTCAGCGACAGTTACAGCTACAGCAACAACAACAGGTGAATAATCGTCAAGACCAATTGCCACAACCACCTTTTCCGAATTGTGGGGGAGTTCAAAAATATAATCCAAACGTGGGATTTCAGGGAAGTGAACAGGTAATAAAACCACAGAAACAGCAAAAGCAGCAAAAGGTTCAAATGCAAAATGCTTCACAACAATTTTTATTAGCAGAAAGTCAAGACAGTGATTCTGATGATTATTGCTGACGGTGCCCGAGAGAGGAGGAAGAGTGTGTTGTTGGAGCCACTCTTGAGGTTGACCAGTCTGGTCCTTATGTAAACGGGAAAGTTAATGATGTAGACATCACTTTTCTAGTGGACACTGGTGCTACCCGTTCTACTGTTAGATCAGTGGAAATTGAAAACCTACCTCTCTCTGGGGATACCATCCAAGTTGTCGGAGTAAGTAATCAGCAAATTAAAACAGACTTAACTGATCCAGTACCAGTTGAAATTGGAAACTACAGAGATAAACACAGATTTGTGGTATGTAATAGTAGTCCAGTAAATCTATTAGGTAGAGACATCCTATGTAAAATGAATTGCAGAATATATTGTTCTCCTGATGGAGTTGAGTTACAAACAATGGAGGAAGATGGTTTATACAGGATGACAATGATGATGATGGAAGCAGAAGAAACAAAATTGTTTCCTGCATTTGAAGAAAAAGATTTACCTGAAGAGCTAAAAGAAACAGTGAAATCTGAAATATGGGATTTTACTGGAAATGAAATGGGTCTAATGAAAAACGTAGATCCTGTAAAAATTGCATTGAAACAGGGAATAGAATTTCCAAACACTCCACAGTATAAAATGAAAACAGAAACAATTGAAGGTATTACACCTATAATTAAAAAATTAATCAAGCAAGGTGTATTAAAGGAAATGAAGAGTAGCTCTTGTAATTCACCAATTATAGGAGTTAAAAAGTCTAACGGAACATTTAGGATCGTACAAGATTTGAGAAAGGTTAATCAAATTGTCGTTCCATGTTGTCCTGTGGTTCCAAATCCAGCAGTAATTCTATTTCAGATTCCACATGATGCTGAATGGTATACAGTCATTGACCTTTGCAATGCATTCTTTACTGTTCCCTTACATCCAGACAGTTATGAAATCTTTGCTTTCAGATTCCAAGGTAAGACCCTTGGATGGACAAGAATCCCTCAGGGCTATACAGAAAGTCCTTCAATCTTTAATGAATTGTTAAAAAGATCATTAGAAGATTTAGACTTATCAGGTAGGTCTACGTTGGTGCAGTATATTGATGATTTGTTAATAGCTGCAAAGACAAGAGAAAATTGTGTAACAGACACAATAATTCTGTTAAATCGCCTTGCAGAAGAAGGACATAAAGTGTCCCCAACAAAACTACAGTTTTGCAAACAAGAAGTAAAATATCTTGGTCATAGAATTGCAAAAGGAAAAAGACAAGTAACAATAGAGAGAATAAAAATGATTCAAGCAATGTTACCACCTAGAACACAAAGACAGGTCAGAATGTTCTTGGGAATGGTAGGTTACTGTCGACAATGGATAAGTGGATTTTCAGTAATTGCAAAACCACTACAAAGACTGACCAAATCAGATGTAAAAGATCCAATTATTCTCAATGATGCTGAGATGGAATCTTTTGAGAACCTGAAAAAGAGCTTATGTCAAGCTCCTGCTTTAGGTATGCCAAATTATGAGAAAGATTTTGAACTGTATTGCAGTGAGAGAGAAGGATGTGCATTATCTGTGTTAATACAGAGACATGGAAATTTAAAGAAACCTATTGCATACTTCTCTGCAGTTCTTGATCCAATTGCAAAAGCATTACCAGGTTGTTTGAAAGCAGTTGCAGCTACAAGTATTAGCCTCGAACAAAGTGAAGGAATCATTATGGGATTTCCTGTGAAAGTTTTTGTGCCTCATTCAGTTGAAATATTACTGACAAGAGGTAAGACTCAACATTTAACAAGTAGCAGATTGACAAAGTATGAGAAAATCATATTGGGAGCAGATAATGTTTCGATTTCAAGATGTTTGAATCTGAATCCTTCTACATTACTGCCTGATTCTGAAATTGTTGATGACATTGAGACAGAACATGAATGTTTAGATGTCATGGAATTTTGCACTAAACCAAGAAAAGACATCAAAGACAGACCTTTGTCTGAATCGGATTTTGTCTACTTTGTAGATGGCTCATGCTTAAGATCCGAAGGAGGTGTCTTGAAAGCTTCATACTCAGTTTGTACAGTTGTAGATGTTGAAGAAGCATCATGTCTTGAAGGAGTTCGTTCAGCACAAGTGGCTGAATTGATTGCTTTAATTCGTGCATGTGAAATATCAAAGGATATAAGAGTTACCATCATTACTGATAGTCAGTATGGGTACGGAGTTGTGCATGATTATGGACAACTCTGGTCACAGAGAGGATACATGACATCAACAGGATCACCAATTAAAAATGCAGTTTTCATTAGAAGATTAATTGAAGCAATACAATTGCCAAAAGAAATCGCCATTGTCAAGTGTGCAGCGCACACTAGAGGAACTGATTATATTTCCAAGGGAAATGCCTTCGCAGACGAAACAGCAAAGTACTGCGCAAGGAAAAATTATTCATACAATCGGGAGAGGAGTAAAGAAACTGATTCAAATTCATTAATGCTAACAACTGTTGTAGAAACATGGCATGAGATTAGAGATTTACAAAACGAAGCAGATGATGAAGAAAAAGACCTATGGTTAAGATCAGATTGTAGACCACGTGAAGAAGATGGAGTGTGGGTTTACAAAGATGGCAGAGTAGTTTTACCAAATTGCTTGATTGCTGACATGGCCAGATTATATCATGGTCCTGCACATCTAGGAAGAGATTCTATGGTCAGACTTTTTAGAGAAACATGGTTCAATACCAAATTTAGAACCATTGCTGAATCTTTTTGTCAAGGGTGTTTGTCATGCCAACAAATGAATCCAAACAGAAAATCAGTGGTGGGGACAGGAATAATTGGTCGAGAGGGTGGTCCCTTTACCAGGTTACAAATAGATTTCATTGAAATGCCTTTACACAACTGTTTGAAATATGTGCTTGTAATTGTATGCTTATTCTCAAGATGGGTAGAGGCTTTCCCTACACGACATTGTGATTCAATTACAGTAGCAAAACTAATGCTCAGAGAAATCATCCCAAGGTACGGTTTTCCAGTCACTATTGAGAGTGATGGAGGAAGCCATTTTGATAACAAACTGATGAAGTTAATTTGTGAAGCTTTGAGCATTGAGCAGAAAATACACTGTGCATACAGACCAGAGACATCAGGTGTAGTTGAACAAATAAATGGAACAATCAAAAACAGAATTGGAAAAATGTGTCTTGAGACAGGTATTAAGTGGACAGATGCTCTTCCACTTGTTTTGATGTCATTAAGAAGTACACCAGATAAAAAGACAGGTTTGAGTCCTCATGAAATTTTAATGGGAAGAGTTATGAGGCAAGCTTTTGTACCTGTAGGTAAACTGTTGAGCATAAATGACAGTGCAATTTTGGATTACTGTAAAAGGTTATCTGATATGGTAACTTCTGTGTCTAATCAGGTGGGAACTGAAGCTCAATCAAATGAAAAAGTTTTGACTCATGATCTGAGACCTGGCGATTGGGTCAGAACGAAAGTACATCGGAGGAGGAATTGTCTAACTCCTAGATGGCAGAAACCTAGGCAGATAATCTTGATCACTACTAATGCTGTAAAGTGCAGAGGATTGAAACGCTGGATTCATCCTAGTCATACTATTCCAGTACCAACTCCTGAGAGTTCTGATGTTGAAAGTGATACCACAGATGATTCTGATTCTGAGGCAGAAGGCGAAACAGAAGGTGAAGTAATTCCAGATTCTGAAGATCGACAAGAAAGTCGACATCTGGAAACTGTGCCAGTGAATGGAAATCTGACAAGAAAAGACTTAGAAATCATTGAAATAGATTCTGAAGGTGAAGAGAATCTGTTAAAAGGAAAGAAAACTGAGGATTCGGTTGTCTCTATTGAAGACAAAGAAGCTGAACCAAAAGAAGTTTCAGACCAGGAGAGTATCGAAAGGCAGAGAACAAACTCTGAAGTAAGGAACAAAAATCCGAAATCTGGGAAGTTAGAGGTAATTGAGGAAGAGGAGGAGAACGAATTACCGAGTACCAGTGATGGAAGACAAAGTGAAGTTCCTGAAGGAGTGAAATTGCCGAATAGAGAAGTTCCTGAGTCAATTGAAATTTCAGACTACGAAACTGAAGAAAGTGACGTGGAAGGTGAAAGTGAAAAGAGAAAGAAAAGGACTTGGAAGTCAGAATCAAATAATTCTGAACCAAAGAAGAAGTACGTGAGAAAAGCAGACTACTGGCCTGGTGGAAGATTGAGAGTCAGACTGATCAAAAAGCCAATAGAACAAGTTGAAGAAATCAGTAGTCAAAAGAGTCCTGGAAAAGAAGTTGGAGTTGGAAGAAAAATTGAAGTGATATCAAGAAAAGGGAAGAGGATAATAAGACCAAATCAAAAATACAAGTCTCCTGAGTGGACTTACTTAGTAATTCCACCTGTTATTGATATATATGATAGTAGTGAAGAAGAAAACGAAATCCAAGAAATTAGTGACAATGATTGAAGTACAGAATTATTAAATTGGCAAAAGGCTGAAGAAATCTTGTTAGTTGACACAAGGTCGAAGAAAAACTGTTTAGTAGAAGAAAACTTATGTATGACATAAGGTCGAAGAAATCTTGTTTAGGGTTATAAAAGAAAAATATATTTTAAAAGGGGGGTGTATATAAATTTTAAAATTTATTTTTATTTTTGAGGCTAAAACTAACCTAAAAATGCCTTATGTTAAGGAGAACACTTCAAGATGTTCTGTTTTTAAAAGATGCTGTAAGATGACTCTGGTATGTCTGCTCATTTTAGTTCTGCTCTGGTTGGTACTAGCTGTGATTATCCCTTTAGAAATGAATAGAGAATTACACAAAGTTAATATAACAAACAAAGCTCTGGTTAGCCAAACTAAACATAGTGCATCTGCAAAAGTTATTGATCATCAACCTAACATTCATCAAGATAAATCAATAGGTGATTTTTCAAGTAATACATTACTATTCAAATTATGATGAAATTTTTGCTAATGTTAAGATTGATAATGCTTTAAATAAGCATAAGAAAGCAAAACAAATGAGAGAATATTTCCTTGTTACTAACGAACTCACTTACGAGTATGCTTACAAGAATAATCTAACATGTAAATTAAGTGCTGAAGGAAAGAAATTTTTGAATATGGTTGAAGAGAGAAGAGCAATTTATAAGAGAAATGAATTAGTCAAGCAGACTAAGTCAGCCTTCTGGCAAAAAGAGGATGAGAAATTAAATGGTAAAATGCTTGAAAATATTGCAATTCAAATAGACAAACCTGTTAGTGGAAAACTTTGCATTAGAAGAGATAATACACTTTTTGATAATTATTTTGTAGGTGCAAGTAACTGTGAAGATACTTATCAGATTATGGGAGGTTGGGGATTTAAAGGTGGAAAAGATCCTATCTTTCCTGGGATTTATTTTGTTTGTGGTGACAAAGCCTACTACAACCTTCCAGACCATTGGTATGGAACTTGTTATGTGGGAATTGTTTTTCCTAAAGTGTTTCATGTTGACAGAGATTCAGAAGGATTGTTTAAAATTCATAATTATGTAAATAGAGCTAAAAGAGAAACTTTTACCGAAGTTCTGGGAGATATTTTTCAAGCTGTAATACCTTTTGTTGGTATAACCCTAAATGCAGGGAGAATCAGAAAATTGTCCACTATAGTTGATAGATTATCAACTGACACTGCTGATGGATTTCAATTAGTGAATGTTGAAGTTATTGCAATTAGATCTATGGTAATTCAAGACCGTCTTGCTTTAGACATACTCCTAGCAAAAGAGGGAGGAGTCTGTGGCATTTTACATGTTCAACATTGCTGTACATATATACCTGATGAAAGTAAGAATATTGAAATGTATATTAAAAATATTACACAAATGCATTCAGAGATAATTCCTTTAGAAGAAGAAGATTTTACAGGGAAACTTTCAAAAAGGTTTCAAGCAATTAAAAACTGGTTTCATAATATCGGAAGTTCAATTCTTGGCAAGATTTTGGCACCTTTGATTATAATAGTATTCATTTTTATTTTGACCAAATTAGGTTGTTTGTTACATAAAAGAAAGAAACAATTGAAAGAAAAGAAAAGAATCTATAAACTCAGAAAAGAAGAAGAAAGGGAGATCGAGTTACAGGAGTTACATAGAGAGCGTCATGTTAATTGCAAAGATTATGCAGAAACAGACTTTTAGGTTTACTGATACAAATGAATTTGAATCGATTTCTTATAAATTTAATTTACCAAAATTTTGAGTGCTGGTGTGGTGATTTGTTAATCACCAGATGAGGGAGTTGATGGAGCGAGATAGAAAACAAAATTTTGTTTAAACTCGCGAAGTCACATTTCCATAACATGAATAAAATTATTAATGATTTGTGATATGTCGTGCTAATACAACTTAGATTAAACTTTACACGTGGGGGGACTAACATGTGTGCTCATAAACGTGCATAAATGTTGCATCTTTTTGTTCGTGCAAAATAATAAAATAATTTATTGTTTTCGTTTTTGTCATTAATAATTGCTGCAAACTTAAAAGAAGCATGTGCTTATTTTGCTTTTCCTTGTCTGTGTGATGTCATTTCTACTATTCTAGGTGCATATGGGTCTCATGGAAAAACGGAGACTGGTAAATATAAACGCTGCTTTATTTGTTTGCAATGGCTAGGTAACATTTTGACTAATAGGGTTGGTTAATTAATTAGTAAACCATGGGGTGGATACAGAATCTACATTATTTCTTACATTAATACTTTTCTTGTGTTTGTTTTATACTAGAAAACATAAGTTGCCTGCTTTTGGGCCTAGTCATTTGAACCGCAGAAAAAGAGCTGACATATAATTCTGCAGAAAGTCACGAGACGCCCATTCTGAATTAAAACGTTTATTGAAGCTGCATTCACAAAGCAAAAACTGATGAGCTGACATCATTTTGTCGGACATGGCCAAGGTCGAAAGTGAACATTTTGTCAGTCCTTAACTTGGCATCCGCGGAAGTGTAATGAAAGTCTATGGAAGCTGCGAGGATGACTAAATACATAGTTGCAAACGCAGGAAGCTTCTGGCTTCACGTGGAAGGAACAATGGTCTCTATGAAATATGATTTTATGGAACTTTTTGAGAATTGGGTGACATGTCACTTGTCACTCTCAGCCAATGGGACGTCGAGGATTTCTGAAAACTTTCCTTTGCTAGTTTAGTTAGCGTAGAAAGGTATAAAAAGTCATGCCCTTAGGGTTGGGCTGGCTACTGCTTTCTGACTTTCCGATGAGGGTGAAGTGCTGCTGGACTTTGCGTGGAGCACGTAAGAATCCTCAAAGAACTTTACTTTAATTCATATCTATTTAGCTTATTTAGGGACTTAGGTTTTAGAAATGCTAAACTTTAAATATTCACTTTGAATTTTGATTCATTTGCTTAAATTGTATTTTTCTCTTAATTCTTTACAATCATGCTTGCATTATTGCTAATAAATTTCATTTATAAAACTTTCAACTTATATACCATAATTTAGTAAATAAAATCTTACTTTTGACAAACAAGCTGGTCTTGGTTATTCAGAAGTGTAGGTTACTATTAGCTAGATCACGTCGCCTATGGTGGTCGTTTAAATGGTTGGGTTTTATTCTAATGACAATATTCTTTCTGCAAATGTATATATATGTATATAGTTTGTAGATAATGTGTATATAGATTTATTCTGACCACCTGATTCAGTAGGCCCAAAATATATCAGGTTTATAAATGGGTCCATATTTAGTATAGAATTTTGTTTATAGGTTATGAAGTTGGGTAGCGTTGTTTATGATATATTTTCTATAGCCCGCTGGATCAGTGGTCAGAAATGCCCCTGGGTAGGTGTACAATCTCACGCACCGCTGGCGACTGAGCCGCAGGCATCAGGAAATAA
This sequence comes from Lissotriton helveticus, assembly GCF_964261635.1. Taxonomy (NCBI): domain Eukaryota; kingdom Metazoa; phylum Chordata; class Amphibia; order Caudata; family Salamandridae; genus Lissotriton; species Lissotriton helveticus. The sequence continues at coordinate 1,405,486,367 of NC_136063.1, read as the reverse complement.
TCCAGTCTAGACAGACTCCCATGGGCCCCAGAGTGAAAGGTGTATTGAAGCTGAGTAGGATGCAAAAGCCTCCAGCAATCCACCAAGCCAAAGGTATCCAAAAACCCACCCAACCACTGTTGGGCCGCAGGAGTATCTCTGGGGGGGTGGCGATCGTGGAGACCGGAGAACACCGAATTAAAATCACCAGCCAGAAAGAGAGTACTATCAGGGAGGTCCAACAACACACGGCCCAAATCGGAAAAGGTAGAAGTCTGCAGGCCGGGGGGCACGTATACCGTAAATAGGGAGAGGGCACGACCCTCATAGCGACCCACAAGGACAGCATACCTCCCCCGATCATCCAGAATCACATCATCAATAGCTAGGGGGAGGGAAGCCCGAACAAGGATACCCACACCCCTAGAACCCGAGGTAAACCCCGAATGTGCTACGAGGCGATAGCCCCACCTATTCATCGCATGACAGATATTGCCCACCAAATGAGTCTCCTGCAAGAAAACAATATCCGGAGACAAACGTCGTATACATTTCAACACCACACTCCGTTTGATACGATCCCCCAGACCGTTAACGTTCCACGAAACGAATCTCAACCCGCTACCCCCCATCCCACCCAGCAACGCCAAAACCCCCCACCAATGAGCATGACACAAGAAACATCGTCAAATACAGGATAAAGTCGCCTTGAGAACAAAACACACAAACAACGAACTTCCCAACCGCCCACCCCCCAATTAACAAGAAAACACCCCCCACCCTGCACCCCTGCAAAAAGCTAAAAAGCCACCCCAACCTGCAGTGTGCCTGTCGCCCAAGAACCCCTATTCTACACAAAGACCCCGGAGGAGGAAAGGCTCCGTCCCACCCGCCACCCCGATCAAGACCAATAACGAGAAAAAAAAAAAACATACATCAAATCACATAAGCAGTAGAGGAACGTAGGCATACACTCCTGGAAAGAATTATTCAAAACAAGGCACCAGGCAAAGACGAAATGTTCAGCTCTCTACACCACCTTCAGCACCGCCCGGGTGGGCATCGGATTCAGTCTCAGGAGGTCGGTCAGGCAAGGAGTCCAGCCAGTCATTCACAGCATCCGGCCGATCAAAGAAAAAAGTTTGGTCATTATACTCAACCCGCAGCCTGGTCGGAAAAAGCATAGCGTAGCGCATCCCCATGTCCCTAAGACGCTTCTTGGCACCACGAAATCCCATCCGCTGCTTCTGAACCTGTTGGGAAAAGTCCGGATAAAAGTTCACCGTGGCATTTTCAAAGGCCACGGGGCCCTTCACACGTGATGCTTGCAGGATAGCGTCCCGATCCCTATAGTGGAAAAGTTTAGCAACAATAGGTCTCGGCGGGGCACCTGGCTTACCCTGGCCCCCCGGAACACGATGTGCACGTTCCACTGTGAAAAATTTACTAAGTCCAGATGGAGAAAGGTGGTTTTGGATCAGGTCTTCAACCAGGAGATCAACCGAGTGGGGTTCTGGATTCTCCGGAACACCAACCACGCGAACATTACAGCGACGTGCCCTGTTCTCAAAATCTGCCAAGCGCCGGGTCATGAAATCGTTCACCCTACGGAGATTGCCAATCTCCGTCTGTATCTCAGAGACGTCTGCCGTGAGGCTGGATGATTTGATGTCCAATGATTTCACCTTTTCGTTGGTTTTTGAGAGATCGGCTCGAATTAAGTTCACATCGATGGCCACGGTGTCAATTTTGTGGGCCAAGGTTTCATATTGTTGGCCTATCGACTCCCTCATGCCAGAAATGGCGCCCATGATGTCCTGCAAGGAAGGCTCCGTCGACGCATCCACGACGTGGTCAGACGCGCTGGGACCGGGCAGGGCAGCTCCGGGGACCCCTTAGAGTGGGTATAACGGTCCATGACGTTAGATTGGACCGGACCCCCGCGCAGAGGTGTCTTCGTCTTCCGCGTCTCCCGGTCCCCTCTGCCCGCCATTTTGGAGATGCGTCACAAGGAGATTCACCAGGGTCAACGGACCGGGCACCAGAAAGGGAGGCCTCGGGACCAAAGGACCGCAACCAGGGTACCACTAGGATAGGGACAGCCAAATAGGAGAATAGTCCAGCCAAAGGCCCGACAGCCGACTCGTGCTCTGGACCCACCTCTGGCCCGACCCTCTCGCCGATGTCTCAGTCTGAGGCAGAATCGAAACCGAAACTTAAGAAGGGGACCCACAAGTCCAATCCCCCTGCCGTTGTTGTTCAACTCCAAGACGGCCACTGAACCTCACCCAGTCCCGGGCGCACCTCAAGGGCGGAGCCCAAAAGTTCGAATCACCGTAACTCAGGCACCCGGTGTCAAAATAAATTTCTGAAAGGTCCAGGTAGATCAGCCCAACGTCCTCTATACAAATCCTCGTGAAAAATCAGGATTTGTGCAGGATATTATGCCGGGAGTGGCGGGGGTCCGGGGAGCGCTGTGCTCACGCGGCCATCTCGGATGCCCGCCAAGCTCCTCCTCCTAATTTGCTTAGTTGATGTGTTTAAAAATATGGAAATACATGTATTTTTAAAGTCAGTTAGGCTTTAGTATATGTACTAGTAAGGAATCTTAGGCAGCATGTCTGTTAGGCCTCTTACTCCAAAAATAGGCTCTAAGCTGTGCAATCAAGATCCAGGGTGTGCCGTTGAAATGAAAAAGGAATGTTATATCTTGCTTATATATATGTGGTCTGTTTTTTGCCAGTGGAGACAGTGAAATAGTATGAGCAGAGACACACATATTGCAATCAGAGACAGACATGGTAGATTACATGTAACATCCTGGTCATATGCCTAAGATCACACTGTGAGTCAAGCTTGATTTTACATGGATCTGGTTGAATAATTTGCTTACTTGATGTGTTTAAAAATATGGAAATACATGTATTCTTAAAGTCAGTTAGGCTTTAGCACATGTACTAGTAGGAAATCTTAGGCGGCATGTCTGTTAGGCCTCTTACTTCACAAATAGGCTCTAAGCTGTGCAATCAAGATCCAGGGTGTGCCGTTGAAATAAAAAAGGAATGTTATGTCTTGCTTATATGTATGTGGTCTGGTTTTTGCCAGTAGACACAGTGAAATAGTATGAGCAGAGACACACATATTGCATGCAGAGACAGAAATGGTAGATTACATGTTACATCCTGGTCATGTGCCTAAGATCACACTGTGAGTCAAGCTTGATTTTAAATGTATCTGGGTGAATAATTTGCTTAGTTGATGTGTTTAAAAATATGGAAATACATGTATTTTTAAAGTCAGTTAGGCTTTAGCATATGTACTAGTAGGGAATCTTAGGCAGCATGTCAGTTAGGCCTCTTACTTCACAAATAGGCTCTAAGCTGTGCAATCAAGATCAAGGGTGTGCTGTTGAAATGAAAAAGGAATGTTATATCTTGCTTATATATATGTGGTCTGTTTTTGCCAGTAGAGACAGTGAAATAGTATGAGCAGAGACACACATATTGCATGCAGAGACAGAAATGGTAGATTACATGTTACATCCTGGTCATGTGCCTAAGATCACACTGTGAGTCAAGCTTGATTTTAAATGGATCTGGTTGAATAATTTGCTTAGTTGATGTGTTTAAAAATATGGAAATACATGTATTCTTAAAGTCAGTTAGGCTTTAGCACATGTACTAGTAGGGAATCTTAGGCAGCATGTCTGTTAGGCCTCTTACTTCACAAATAGGCTCTAAGCTGTGCAATCAAGATCCAGGGTGTGCCGTTGAAATGAAAAAGTAATGTTATGTCTTGCTTATATATATGTGGTCTATTTTTTGGCAGTAGACACAGTGAAATAATATGAGCAGAGACACACATATTGCATGCAGAGACAGAAATGGTAGATTACATGTTACATCCTGGTCATGTGCCTAAGATCACACTGTGAGTCAAGCTCGATTTTAGATAGATCTGGGTGAATAATTTGCTTAGTTGATGTGTTTAAAAATATGGAAATACATGTATTTTTAAAGTCAGTTAGGTTTTAGCATATGTACTAGTAGGGAATCTTAGGCAGCATGTCTGTTAGGCCTCTTACTTCACATATAGGCTCTAAGCTGTGCAATCAAGATCCAGGGTGTGCCGTTGAAATGAAAAAGTAATGTTATATCTTGCTTATATATATGTGGTCTGTTTTTTGCCAGTAGACACAGTGAAATAGTATGAGCAGAGACACACATATTGCATGCAGAGACAGACATGGTAGATTACATGTAACATCCTGGTCATGTGCCTAAGATCACACTGTGAGTCAAGCTTGATTTTAGATAGATCTGGGTGAATAATTTGCTTAGTTGATGTGTTTAAAAATATGGAAATACATGTATTCTTAAAGTCAGTTAGGCTTTAGCATATGAACTAGTAGGGAATCTTAGGCAGCATGTCTGTTAGGCCTCTTACTTCACATATAGGCTCTAAGCTGTGCAATCAAGATACAGGGTGTGCTGTTGAAATGAAAAAGTAATGTTATGTCTTGCTTATATATATGTGGTCTATTTTTTGGCAGTAGACACAGTGAAATAATATGAGCAGAGACACACATATTGCATGCAGAGACAGACATGGTAGATTACATGTAACATCCTGGTCATGTGCCTAAGATCACACTGTGAGTCTAGCTTGATTTTAAATGGATCTGGGTGAATAATTTGCTTAGTTGATGTGTTTAAAAATATGGAAATACATGTATTTTTAAAGTCAGTTAGGCTTTAGCATATGTACTAGTAGGGAATCTTAGGCAGCATGTCTGTTAGGCCTCTTACTTCACAAAAACGCTCTAACCTGTGCAATCAAAATCCAGGGTGTGCAGTTGAAATGAAAAAGGAATGTTATGTCATGCTTATATATATGTGGTCTGTTTTTTGCCAGTAGACACAGTGAAATAGTATGGGCAGAGACACACATATTGCATGCAGAGACAGACATGGTAGATTACATGTTACATCCTGGTCATGTGCCTAAGATCACACTGTGAGTCAAGCTTGATTTTAAATGGATCTGGGTGAATAATTTGCTTAGTTGATGTGTTTAAAAATATGGAAATACATGTATTTTTAAAGTCAGTTAGGCTTTAGCATATGTACTAGTAGGGAATCTTAGGCAGCATGTCTGTTAGGCCTCTTACTTCTAAAATAGGCTCTAAGCTGTGCAATCAAGATTCAGGGTGTGCCGTTGAAATGAAAAAGGAATGTTATATCTTGCTTATATATATGTGGTCTGTTTTTTGCCAGTAGAGACAGTGAAATAGTATGAGCAGAGACACACATATTGCAATCAGAGACAGACATGGTAGATTACATGTAACATCCTAGTCATGTGCCTAAGATCACACTGTGAGTCAAGCTTGATTTTAAATGGATCTGGTTGAATAATTTGCTTAGTTGATGTGTTTAGAAATATAGAAATACATGTATTCTTAAAGTCAGTTAGGCTTTAGCATATGTACTAGTAGGGAATCTTAGGCAGCATGTTTCTTAGGCCCCTTATTTCACTAATAGGCTCTAAGCTGTGCAATCAAGATCCAGGGTGTGCTGTTGAAATGAAAAAGGAATGTTATGTCTTGCTTATATATATGTGGTCTGTTTTTTGCCAGTAGAGACAGTGAAATAGTATGAACAGAGACACACATATTGCATGCAGAGACAGAAATGGTAGATTACATGTTACATCCTGGTCATGTGCCTAAGATCACACTGTGAGTCAAGCTCGATTTTAGATAGATCTGGGTGAATAATTTGCTTAGTTGATGTGTTTAAAAATATGGAAATACATGTATTTTTAAAGTCAGTTAGGCTTTAGCATATGTACTAGTAGGGAATCTTAGGCAGCATGTCAGTTAGGCCTCTTACTTCACAAATAGGCTCTAAGCTGTGCAATCAAGATCAAGGGTGTGCTGTTGAAATGAAAAAGGAATGTTATATCTTGCTTATATATATGTGGTCTGTTTTTGCCAGTAGAGACAGTGAAATAGTATGAGCAGAGACACACATATTGCATGCAGAGACAGAAATGGTAGATTACATGTTACATCCTGGTCATGTGCCTAAGATCACACTGTGAGTCAAGCTTGATTTTAAATGGATCTGGTTGTTTTTTTTTTTTTTTTTTTTTTTTTGTTTTTTTTTATTGACAAATCCATAATTAATACAGAAACTCAAATAGAACAGAATATAAGTATGGCACATGATTGCATAACTTAATTAACAAAACAACTTATACAGTGTCAGGTGGCATAATTACAACATACTGAAGAAAGAATATAGCCAACTAAAAAAATCCAGGATCTGACAAAAATATACATTAATCATTGGTGGAATCTAATTGACGCACCTCATTTGTATACCATCTAGAAATGGGGTCCCAAATCTGTGCTCCTACTGCTCTCATTTTTCTACCCCTAGTAGCATATATTGCAGTTTCTTGCTTATAGATTGAAAGAAATCGGCTTAGCCACATACGAAAAGTAGGGGGTTCCGGGTCTTTCCAGCGAGCTGCCAAAATGATACGAAGTACGGCATACCCCAGGAAGACTACCGCTTGTTCCTCTTTATTATGACCCAGTGAGTCATCATGGCCTAGTATATACAGAGTTAGTGAATCTCTAATCTGATGTCCAAAGACCTGGGTCCAAAACTCCAGTATCATGGTCTTCACCCTTATCAGTTCAGAGCATTCTGAGAACATATGTAGCAGATTGGCAAATGGTTGTTTGCATCTTGGGCAATTATCGTCGGCCCGGAGACCCCATGCAAATAATTTAGCAGGTGTATAGTATAGATTGTATATTGTTCTATAATATTGTGCTTTTAGATTGGAGGCTATAAAGTATTTTGCCGACAGAGCAAGTGAGAGATCAATATCGACATTAGGATTTGCCAATTTTACCACCCAAGATTGTTCTGTTCGTTCGACATCGTCAGGGGATTTATCCATTAGCATCTGATACAGAGCTCCTATTCTTGTAGTTTTCTTACCTATAGCTTCCAGAAGTGGGAATTTATCTCGTACTATTATTGGTATAACATTGCGGATACTCGACAGTATTTGAAAGTATTTAAGAAAATCCTGCGTAGGAACACAGTATTTTTCTTGAAAACATTCAAAAGATATAGGGATATTGTTTCCTAGTATGTCACCAACTGTGTTAATACCTAGATGTTCCCACCTCTGTGAGGTAGTATCATTAAAAGATGAGGGGATGATCTTACTATGCCACAAGGGGGTATATCTTGTAAAAGTGGGAATAGATAGGTACTTAGAGATTGCTTTCCACCCAACCCATGCATCTGAGACTGTCTTCAATTTAATTTTTTTATAGTACGAAGGCTCTACCTGCCTTAGGAAAAGCCCTTTACATTTATCACCAAGGCTAAGTTCGTAAATCGAGGGAATATACAGATCCGGGGGCGTAGGGGTATTGATTTTTTTATCAGTAAGCAGGGGATCCATAGATTGTATCATTGTTGCCCATAAATATACTTTTAGATTAGGGATAGCTAGTCCTCCTCTGTCCTGTGGAAGCGACATTAATCGGAGGGATCTTCTTATCTTTCCGTAACTCCATATAAATTTAGATATAGCAGACTCAATGCACTTGATGAAGTTATCTCCCGCCAGCAACGGGATCGCTCTAAAAAGGTAGAGAACCCTTGGAAAAATATTCATTTTAATATAGTTTGCCCTTCCAATTATAGATAAATGTAGGTTGTCTATTCTTTTAAGGTCTTTTTTAATTTTGTCAATAAGAGGAGTATAGTTCAGATGGTTAATTTTCTCCACTTTAGTAGTGAGGCATATTCCTAAGTATGTAGCCTCTTTAACTTTAAGAGCGCTTTCATATTGAATATTATCAGTAGCTAACACCATGGTTTTCTCCCTATTTAAAGAATATCCTGAAAATGTACCAAAGGCCTGAGTAATTGACTCAATTTCCTGGATTGCATCCGTAGGATTGATAGTTATAACGGCAATATCATCCGCATAGGCCATGACTTTAGTGAAATATGGCCCTACTTTGATTGGCTGAATTAAGGGAGTCAAAAGGAGTTTCTGAATAAGGGGATCTATATATAGTGCAAATAAAATCGGGGAGCATGGGCATCCCTGTCTTGTACCTCTGTGCACCTCAATAAGCTCTGACTCATTGCCACATATAGAGATTTTTGCGCTAGGATTGATGTATAAGGCTTTAATGGCTTTAATAAAGTTGTTTCCAAAGTTCTTTCGTTCCAAAATGTTCCATAAAAACTGCCATGACACTCGGTCAAAAGCCTTTTCGGCGTCGAGGAGAATCATCGCCATCTCGCCCCCGGTGGTGCCCATGATATCAAAGAGGGTAATGGCTCTCCGGGTATGATCTGTAGTGCCCTTTCCGGGAATAAAGCCATGTTGCCAGGGGGATACGAGATGTTTGATAACCCCGCTCAACCGGTTGGCTAGTATTTTGGAGTAGAGCTTTGAGTCAGAGTTTATCAGGGATATCGGTCTGTATGATGAAGGAAGATGAGATGGTTTCCCTTTTTTATGAAAAATTATTATATTCGTTTGTTTCCAGGAGTCCGGTGGAACTGAATGGTACTGCACTCCGAGAAACAGATCTAACAATAGTGGAATTATTTGATTACCTAGGATTTTATATAGATCTAGGGGGATTTTATCGGGACCTGCCGCTTTGCCATTGGAGAGTTCAGATAGGGCAATCTCTACCTCAGTATGCGTGATTTCTCTATCCAGAATTATTTTGATCCTATCATCAATCCTAGTATTTACATCTTGATCTGGGAGCCAGTTATTCAAAAATGTTGTGATATCCACATCAGAATTTGTTAGATCACTGTGATACAGTTTCTTATAATATTTTTGAAATATGTTTAGGATATCCTGCTTGGATGTATATTCCTTGGCTTCATATTCAATCATCTTTATACTACTTTGTGATTGTTTTTGGCGTGTGCGTAATGCAAGGTGCTTACCAACATTCTCCCCTGATTCGTATAGCTTGGTTTTATTTGCTTGATACGTTTCGGCTGCTTTTTGAATTAAAGTGTTATTAATTTCGTTTTTTAATATCAGTATTTTTTTAGAGGTTTCTGACGTTGCATCGCCCTGGCCTATCTGAGAGGCATGATGTGTCTCAAGATCAGAAAGTTCTTGCATGAGCTGTGCATTAATATTGTCCTCCCTCCTCTTTTTATTGGCTACAAATGAGATAGTTTCTCCCCTAATTGCGGCCTTAAAGCAGTCCCAAACCATTAAACGTGATGCACTGAACCGATTACAATCAAAGAAGCCCTGGGCCCAATTTTTCATATGCATTATATATTCCTGATTGACCAGGAGTCTTCTGTCAAAGGTCCAGTTAGACTTTGGTTTTACCAATTCAGGAATATCAAAAAGAAAGGTAAGCGCATTATGGTCCGATATTGTTTTGGGGGACTTGATCATATCAATCATTACCAAGCCCTCTAGGGATGACATAATATAATCGATTCGAGAATATTTATTATGGGGATGAGAAAAAAATGTGTAACCATCAGTCTTTTTGGCTGACAAGTCCCACATGTCTAATAAGTTATGGCTTTCCATTAGCTGCCTAAGTGCGCTAAATACTTTTGGTTTGCGTCCTTTATAATTCAAAGATAGGCGGTTATCAACGAGCACTCCTATATCAATGTTGAAATCTCCACAGAATATTAGTGAGCCTGTCCAGGAGGCCAGTTCAATCTCTAGCTCTTGGAAAATAGTAGGATCATCCATGTTTGAGCCATAGATTGCACATATCGTAAGACCACACTTTAGTTTAACTATGGCCCATCTGCCATTTTTATCCGCTAATCTCCGAATCGGGAGGCCTAACGTAATTTTAGCTAAAATAGCTATTCCTCTGGTTTTGGATGATTGGGTTGTGGCTACCAAAAGGTTATATCCCGGTAATTTAAGTAGCTCTTTGTCAGCAGTTACAATGTGAGTTTCTTGCAGGCAAAGTATGTCTACTGGGTTCTGACGTATTAGTTGAAATAGTTGGGCCCTTTTGCTTCTGTCGTTTAGGCCTGCCACATTCCATGTACATAGACTCACTCTCCCCATTTAACATGATAAAAGTTCAGCCCGGTTTTAATATACCGATCAGATGAGTAGAAGCTAACGTTATAGTTTATATTGCCTCCTGTTTCTCTGCCATATTTGTTGCAATCCACATCTAATATTTGCATATATTTTACCTTTAGAATGAATTTGTACATTTTTTTACATTTTTCCCATCTCCCTCTCCCTCCCCCCCCCTCACCCCCAACCTGCCCTCCCCCAACCCCCCCATAGCCCACCCAATGAGGCATTTAGACTCTAGCAAGAGTCCGTTGTGATGGAGAGACAACCCTACCCAGTGCCACTCATATAGATTTATATCTTATAGTAACCTATTAACGGGCTAAAAATAGGAGAAAATATAGGGTGAGAGAAGAAAGAAAGAAAAAACCACAGTGAGAGAAGTATATCTAAAAATGTGACCCTTTATAGGACTTATATATAATATAATACTAGAAGACCCAATCTGAGAAGATCAGTATAAATCAATACTGTATGCGTATTGGTTATCTTTGGGTCCAAAGGGCTATATTGCCCTATAGCCGGTTAGCTAGAAGTATCAATTTGTTGTTGGATTTGTATTTTTTTCCTTTTTTTTTTTTTTAGGATATTTAGTAGTTATTTCCAAATCGCTATGTTTTTTCGTAACCTTAGCTGGGTTTGTATGTAGATTCCATCTAGTTCCCTCACATTTAAAGCATTAGGACCTAGTGTCATAATGAAAGACAATATATCTCTAGCTCATACTGTCCAGGAAGTCCTTTGCTTTAATTTCTGAGGTGAAAAACTTAGTTTGGCCCTTATAGATGACTTTCAGGGTTGCAGGATTATTCAGGTAAACCTGGGCCTTTTTGTCAAGGAAAGGTTTAATCAGTTGTCGAAGCCGCCACCTCCGCTCCACCGTGGTGTGGCAAAAGTCGGGTCTTACAAAGTAGGAAATTTCACCTCTTGTGCGATGAGCATCTGGTCTTGCTTTCTCTGCAATAGCTTGACGGAGAAGGAAATTTCCAAAGTATACTAAAATAGCCCTTGGATATTTAGCCTGCGACTTTGTGGCCCTTATTGTAAATGGGGTTCTGTGGACGCGTTGAACCTCTAGCTCCCAGTTCCAGGTGGACAGTTCGGGAAGCGTTTCCTTGAGGAGCTGGATTACGAAAGTACGCACATTTTCACCCTCAATTTTTTCCGGAATACCTAGTATTCTGAGGTTATTGCGTCGCATACGGTTTTCCATTTCCTCCAGTTTCCACCTGACGTCTTTTAGCTCTGCATCATGAGCGTCTACTTGTTCTTTTACGACAGTGGCTTCAGCTTCATTCAATACTATGCGATCCTCCATATCAGTCATTCTTGTATTTGATGCAGCTACTGATTTAGAAAGTTTACGTACTACACCCTGGACCTTGTGGAGTGCCTGTTGCGCCCTACGCCCATCTTTTGAGGTCTGTTCCCTATGGGAGGCGATCGCCTGGAGCACTGTGTCCATGACAGATGTCAAGGTGGCGTTTTGTTGTTCAAAAAAGGGGGAGCTATCAGTCTGAGCTCTGGAGGAGGGGACCTGCGTATTAGTTAGTGGAGATTGGTCCCAAGGGTGGCCACCAGCGCCATGGTGGCCTTTTTTCCTTCTTAGCACTGTGTGCCTCCTGTCTCTGGATTTGCCCATGGCTGCGCCAGGATCACTTTCTAGTGAGCTCTCATTAGAGTCTGTATGGACATCTGAGTCGAATTGGGAAATAGAATAAGAGTCTGAATCTATATCTTGGTCTTGAGATAGTATAGGATCCTCAGCACCTTCGGAGATGGTAAAAAACTCTGATGGCTCCTTGTCTGTGTCCGACGCTATGCCCATCCCTATTTTGGAATCTGTTGTAAGGGCATCTGGGCCCTGCTCACCGCTTAGATGCTGCCGAGCACTGGCAATTTCATTAGTCAAGCTGGAAGTAGCAGTCTCGGGGGGCATGGTATTCGCCTGGGGGTGCCCTGGAACTGATTCTAGAGTGCTGGGCTTCATAGAAGAAATATCACTATGGAGGGTATGCGCGGCCTGTTCTATCTGTGATACAAGTGTAGATGCAGATGCTGACGCAGGCCTTACCTCCTTTTGGATCGGTATCAAACCTTGCTGTGAGGATCCCAGCCCCGCTGACTCTGATGTTGAGTGCATTGTTGGCTCCGCGGGTACTGCCTCTGTGCCAGGCTCCCCCATCGTGCCCACTGGTCCCCCATCCACTTGGAGATGCGAAGTATGGTGTAGCTGTGTGGAGGGATCAGCAGCTTCTCTAGCTTCAGTCGCTTCCGTCACTTCAACAAACTCAGGAGCCTCAGGCACTTCTATGGGAGCAGCCGCTCCAAGCTCCAAGGCCAACTCCAAGGCTGACTCTCGCGACGACGAATCAGAACCGGCAAGGACCGCGGGAACAGCGGAAGCGGCTGCAATCGCCGCTCCGCTTGTTGCGCGGTGAGCGAGGGAGGGAGAAACAGCCTCTCCAGGGACGCAGCCGACAGGCATTTTCCGCAGCAAATCCACCACTGAGGGTCCCGGCCCCGGCCCCGGCGTGACAGGGGTTCTTGCAAGCTTCGATTGCCCTCGCTGTCTCTGATGTGTTTGTAAGTCGGGACCGGTACCTTCCTCCGAAACAGACCCCCCAGCGCCAGCGCGTCTTGCCGCAAGTTTTTGATCACGGACGGCTTGTTTGGCCGCCCGGGCTTTCGCGGCGGCAGCGGCCGATGCAGCATTTTTGGGAGCCATTTTCGTAGGTTGACAGGCGACGTCCGTCTCCAGCCCAATGGAAAGTTTGTTCTGCACCCTATCGCCTCCGCTCACTGCACTCAGATCATACAGAGGGTGCCAGGAAAGAAATCTCAACACTGCATAGCCGAGGACCGAGGCCACCAGATGAATAGACGGGCGAGGCCGCTCTGTTGAGGACGGTGGACCAGCTGCCGGGTAAGCACCATGCATGTTATTTCATCTCCACCGGCATGTTGGGGGTCCTAGATTATAGCCTCATATTCCCAACATCGATAGGAAACATCTCTCTTAGAGACAGAACAAAGCCCATAGAAATTTCGAGACACTGGACAGAGGGTGTCTCACAGCGGTCTAGAGAGCCGCCGCCATCTTGCCTCCTTCCCCCAGCCTACTGGTCTCCCCAGCAGCTTAAATGGATCTGGTTGAATAATTTGCTTAGTTGATGTGTTTAAAAATATGGAAATACATGTATTCTTAAAGTCAGTTAGGCTTTAGCACATGTACTAGTAGGGAATCTTAGGCAGCATGTCTGTTAGGCCTCTTACTTCACAAATAGGCTCTAAGCTGTGCAATCAAGATCCAGGGTGTGCCGTTGAAATGAAAAAGTAATGTTATGTCTTGCTTATATATATGTGGTCTATTTTTTGGCAGTAGACACAGTGAAATAATATGAGCAGAGACACACATATTGCATGCAGAGACAGAAATGGTAGATTACATGTTACATCCTGGTCATGTGCCTAAGATCACACTGTGAGTCAAGCTCGATTTTAGATAGATCTGGGTGAATAATTTGCTTAGTTGATGTGTTTAAAAATATGGAAATACATGTATTTTTAAAGTCAGTTAGGTTTTAGCATATGTACTAGTAGGGAATCTTAGGCAGCATGTCTGTTAGGCCTCTTACTTCACATATAGGCTCTAAGCTGTGCAATCAAGATCCAGGGTGTGCCGTTGAAATGAAAAAGTAATGTTATATCTTGCTTATATATATGTGGTCTGTTTTTTGCCAGTAGACACAGTGAAATAGTATGAGCAGAGACACACATATTGCATGCAGAGACAGACATGGTAGATTACATGTAACATCCTGGTCATGTGCCTAAGATCACACTGTGAGTCAAGCTTGATTTTAGATAGATCTGGGTGAATAATTTGCTTAGTTGATGTGTTTAAAAATATGGAAATACATGTATTCTTAAAGTCAGTTAGGCTTTAGCATATGAACTAGTAGGGAATCTTAGGCAGCATGTCTGTTAGGCCTCTTACTTCACATATAGGCTCTAAGCTGTGCAATCAAGATCCAGGGTGTGCTGTTGAAATGAAAAAGTAATGTTATGTCTTGCTTATATATATGTGGTCTATTTTTTGGCAGTAGACACAGTGAAATAATATGAGCAGAGACACACATATTGCATGCAGAGACAGACATGGTAGATTACATGTAACATCCTGGTCATGTGCCTAAGATCACACTGTGAGTCTAGCTTGATTTTAAATGGATCTGGGTGAATAATTTGCTTAGTTGATGTGTTTAAAAATATGGAAATACATGTATTTTTAAAGTCAGTTAGGCTTTAGCATATGTACTAGTAGGGAATCTTAGGCAGCATGTCTGTTAGGCCTCTTACTTCACAAAAACGCTCTAACCTGTGCAATCAAAATCCAGGGTGTGCAGTTGAAATGAAAAAGGAATGTTATGTCATGCTTATATATATGTGGTCTGTTTTTTGCCAGTAGACACAGTGAAATAGTATGGGCAGAGACACACATATTGCATGCAGAGACAGACATGGTAGATTACATGTTACATCCTGGTCATGTGCCTAAGATCACACTGTGAGTCAAGCTTGATTTTAAATGGATCTGGGTGAATAATTTGCTTAGTTGATGTGTTTAAAAATATGGAAATACATGTATTTTTAAAGTCAGTTAGGCTTTAGCATATGTACTAGTAGGGAATCTTAGGCAGCATGTCTGTTAGGCCTCTTACTTCTAAAATAGGCTCTAAGCTGTGCAATCAAGATTCAGGGTGTGCCGTTGAAATGAAAAAGGAATGTTATATCTTGCTTATATATATGTGGTCTGTTTTTTGCCAGTAGAGACAGTGAAATAGTATGAGCAGAGACACACATATTGCAATCAGAGACAGACATGGTAGATTACATGTAACATCCTAGTCATGTGCCTAAGATCACACTGTGAGTCAAGCTTGATTTTAAATGGATCTGGTTGAATAATTTGCTTAGTTGATGTGTTTAGAAATATAGAAATACATGTATTCTTAAAGTCAGTTAGGCTTTAGCATATGTACTAGTAGGGAATCTTAGGCAGCATGTTTCTTAGGCCCCTTATTTCACTAATAGGCTCTAAGCTGTGCAATCAAGATCCAGGGTGTGCTGTTGAAATGAAAAAGGAATGTTATGTCTTGCTTATATATATGTGGTCTGTTTTTTGCCAGTAGAGACAGTGAAATAGTATGAACAGAGACACACATATTGCATGCAGAGACAGACATGGTAGATTACATGTAACATCCTGGCCATGTGCCTAAGATCACACTGTGAGTCAAGCTTGATTTTAAATGGATCTGGGTGAATAATTTGATGAGAGTTAGAGAGATGGAAACTGTGAGCAGACACAGGTGACATTATTGAAAAATGTGAAAATATAATTCCTTATTTCATACAGACACTCAGTGTGATCCTTGTCAAAAATGTTAAAGCCATACTTTTTACCATGAAACATTTTCCAGAGTGAGATGAGACACACACAAACAGACAAATGACGCATAAAAAAAGAGAGAGAGATGGGGCAGGCACAGAGTGAGATGAGACACAGGAACAGAGTGAAGTGAGACACAGGCACAGAGTACCCTTTTAGCTTAGAGATGCAAACTGTGAGCAGACACAGGTGACATTATTGAATAATTTGACAATATAATTCCTTATTTCATACAGACACTCAGCGTGATCCTTGTGAAAAATGTTAAAGCCATACTTTTTACCATGAAACATTTACCAGAGTGAGATGAGACACACGCAAACAGACAAATGACACACACAAAGAGAGAGAGAGATGGGGCAGGCACAAAGTGAGATGACACACAGGCACAGAGTGAGGTCAGACACAGGCACAAAGTACCCTTTAACCTTAGAATTGCAAACTGTGAGCAGACACAGGTGACAGAGTACCCTTTTAGCTTAGAGATGCAAACTGTGAGCAGACACAGGTGACATTATTGAATAATTTGACAATATAATTCCTTATTTCATACAGACACTCAGTGTGATCCTTGTCAAAAATGTTAAAGCTAACATTTTTACCCTAAAACATTTACTAGAATGAGATGAGACAGACGCAAACAGACAAATGACACACACAAAGAGAGAGAGATAGGGCAGGCACAGAGTGAGATGATACACATGCACAGAGTTAGGTGAGACACAGGCTCAGAGTGAGATGAGACACAGGTACACAGTGAGATGAGACACAGGCACAGAGTGACATAAGACACAGGCACAGAGTGAGATGGTGCAGGCAGAGAGTAAGATTAATAATGAAACTGTACTGCACTGTTACTGTGACACAGTTGCTGTGGTATAAAGTAACTTATGTTGTAAACTAGTGTTTATATAGTTTACTTATTGTAATTGCTATGTAGTATGTTTGTAGTGGTCCATTATATGTTATTTTTTCTTTACCACAGATTGTAACCATCTATAGAAAGATAAAAGAATATGCCGTCAAACTAAAGACGTCAAAAGAAATGTAAACAGGATTTATGGTCCAAGAAAACAGAAATACAAGACTCATCCAAAACACAATCTTCAGTGAAAAAAAATAATGCTCCTGGTAAGCAAACTAAGGACTTTTTAAGGAAGTTAATGAAATGTCAAAAAAAAGATGTTGTTTCAAAGAAGAATAACCCATCTGTAAATAGAAAGAAAAAACTGTGCCCCTCAAAAAATGTTAGACCTGAGAAGGAGATGATATTGTCTATAGCAATAGAAGGAGAAGTCAATTTATTGAAATTCGTGGAGGAATGTTTTATAACAGAATAGTTTCAAATTGATTAAAAAATGTAAAGATGTATCAAAAAAGACTGCTTTTTACAAGAAAAAATAGCATAGTGAAGATTGTGGATGAAGCATTTAAAGTGAAAAATAAATTATGTTGTTTAGTAATCAATAGAATTCGTACACTAGATAAGGTAATCAATGTGTTCAAATCAAAATGTAAGTGGAAAAGAGTAATTAATCGGACTCATTTTTGTGATGTTTTTTCTGGAGAATGGAATCATAGTTCAAGTTGTGAGCCATTTTTTAATGAAGAAAGTTACTTTCAGGATAATGATTTGGTGCATGCAGTTGACACCAGTGGTCGAGCATATGAGGTGAAAGACAGTTGTCCGGTTGAAAGAGAAAAAATTGTGCCTAGAAATAAAGAAGAGGTGTTAGCTGATGAAGTTTTACGGAGATGTCCTAAGGCTCCAGTGTATACTTGGAATTGTAGTAGTATTTGTAGTGTGCGACAGGATTCAATTGATTTGTTTATCAGTTTCTTGCAGACATATACTATGAAAAGTCTAAAACAAAAAATGAAAATTTTGCAAGAGTTAGATCCTTGTAGAGTGAGTGAAAAAACAGGTTTGCATGGGCATTCACTGGCTTGTCTTTCAAGAAAAGTATGTCAGAGTGTTTTTCACCATTTTAGGATGTTAGCAGTGCATCATAATAAAGTGAGGAAATTATTGAGAAGGTTGTATTATACAAAAAGTCCAGCACTTAAGCTAAAACAGTTAAACAGTGCTCTTTTGCATGGAACTGAATTAGATGTGCAGAACATTTGTGAAGAAATTGAGTTTTGTTACTTTGCTGAAAAAGAGGACAGTGCAGAAACTGATACAGTAATAGAAGGTAATGTGGAAGAGAATGTAGAGATTTCATGTACAGAAAAATTTGACCATGAAATTACAAAGTTTAAGGTCAATTCAAGTGAAAGGCCTCATTTTACTTGTGTGTGTTGTCGGCGAACTCACAAGAATCAGAGTATATTTGTTGATTTATATGTAAAAAGTGAAATGGAAAATAATAATGAGTGGAAGGATGTTGCAACTTATTTGTTGGTAGAAAATTGTTTTGATTTGGGTTATGATCAACGTATTTGTAAATATTGTTATAATAAATTAAATGAAAACAGAATGCCTGCTAGAGCTGTTCATACTAATCTGGAGTTGGTAGACATTCCTTCTGAATTGATGGATTTAAATACCTCTGAGTCTATTCTGATTCAATGTGTGCATCCTTTTCAGGCTATTGTTCGTATGGAACCTAAGACAGGGAAATTGCCTCCTTCAGATTTACAGAGAGGATTAAAGGGAAGAGTTGTTTATTTGCCTCTAGATTTTAAGAAAAATATTGATACAATTGGTGTAGAAAAAGTAGAAGAGGAACCTCTCGTTATTCTAGTTAATGGTGTTCCGACAAAGAGTAAGAAAATCTGTCAAGAAGAGGAACCTCTCGTTATTCTAGTTAATGGTGTTCCGACAAAGAGTAAGAAAATCTGTCAAGAATTAGTGGATGTTAGGAAAGTCAAAAAGGCAACGTTGTATTTGGTAACGTTGAGCAGAGACAAATATATGACGAAGTCACAGAACAGATTGAGCATGGTTTATGTCATGAGAAAAAAGAGTGCTCATGTACATCATTTATACCTGTCCGACTGTACTCGAGTGGAGAAGCAGGAACTGGAAAAAGTTTTCTGATTAATGCAATTGCAACTTATCTGCAGAAAAAAACAGAGTCATCGCTGTCTTGTGTTGTTACCGCTCCAACTGGGTTGGCAGCACATAACATTAAAGGGATTACTTTACATCGTTTATTGATGCTGCCAGTAGAACATGATAATAAATTACAATACCACAAGCTATCTGGAGAAGCTTGTTGTGAAGCTTCAAGAGTCCTAAAGAAAATGAAACTTCTTATCATTGATGAGGTAAGCATGGTATCAAATGTAATGCTCGCTTTTGTGCATTTAAGAATGCAAGAAATTCTTAAAACAGAGTATGATGTGCTATTTGGGGGGAAACACATCATTGTTTTTGGAGATCTACTGCAGCTAACTCCAGTGAAAGGACTACCAGTGTTTAAAATGCTTACACATGAAGACACAAGGAAGTGCCTAGGAAGCATTGGAAATGTTAACATATGGTTAAATTTCAAATATGCAGAACTGCTACAAAATATGCGACAGGCAAAGGATGAAGATTATAAAAATATTCTACAAGAGGTAAGAATTGGAAAAGTAAGTGAGCATGGAAAAGCAGCTTTACATGCACGATTAATTTCAAATTTGTTTCCAAACAAAAACATTCTCCCAGAGAATATTTTTAAGAAAATTCCTGAAAACAAATCTGTCATATGCTTGATGCCAACTCTGGAAGAATGTTCAATCTTCAACAACAAAATGTTAAAGTTAGAAAATCAAGAGATTGTGAAACTGGAAGCTATTGATAAAATAGAGCATGAAGGAGCAACTATTATTTTGTCAGAAAAGTTGAAATCAAAATTGGATTCTTTAGAGAAGACAATATCTAAAACTGCTGGTTTTGAAAAGACTCTGTATGCATCTTTAAATTGTCGTATAATTTTATGACGTAATTTACATGTGGAAAGAGGTTTAGTAAATGGAGCAATGGGTCATGTTGTTGATTTTGTAAATTACCGAAATAGAGATGGAATTGAATTTTTAAAAATTCAATTTGATGGTATTGAAGAAGTACAACAAATCATTAGTTGTTCTGCCCGATTTTTGCTTGTGAAAGATTTATATGTCTGCAGAAAACAGTTTCCTGTTTCTTTGGCATATGCAGTGACTATTCATAAATCTCAAGGTTTAAGTGTACATAGTGCTTTGGTGAATATTGGAAGTTCTGTGTTCAAGGAGGGTATGCCATATGTTGCTTTATCTCGAGTCAGAACTTTATCTGGATTGTACTTGATTGATTTTGATGAGACAAAGATTAGTGCAGATGTAAATTGTGTAAAAGAATATAATAGGTTAAGAAGAGAGTATGCTCCAAATTAACCTCAATATCCTCTATTTGAAAAGCGTGTAGTAGGCCGAAAAAGAAGAAATGAGAACAATTGTAGTGAAGTTGTACTAAAAAGGAAAAAAGTAGATGAACCAGTAATTGTAAGCAGAAAGGAAAAGGATTCAGTTAAAGATGTTGTTGGATTTCAGTTTGAAAACAGTTCTGGTGTCAACTGCTATGCTAATGTAGTGGTTAATGTTGTTTTTTTTCTCCAACGACCGCTGAGCCTTACCCAGGCCTGGTCGCTCCCACGCTCCTCCTGCTGCCTGCTGTTTGCTCCTGTGCTCGCCTGCTTTTGCTCCTGTGCTCACCTGCTGATTGCTCCTGTGCTCGCCTAGGGCGACCCAGCCGCCGCTGAGCCGCCCGCCCGCACAAGACTTTCCCGCTGCTGCCTCCCTGCGGCCCCGCCCCCCGCCAGCCCATTGGCCGCCCCGCTCCCGCCACCCAGCTGACCCTCCCTCCCGGCTACCTTCTTATGTCGCCCCCACGCACGTGCAGCGTTGACACGCAGCGGGCGCGCCGATTGCGCGCCGAAGGCGCGCCAAAGGCAAGCCCGTCTGCGCCCGCCCGCGCCTGGACCGCGCCCAGTGCCAGGACCCCTGGCCCCCGCTGATGCAAGACCACCCGACAGACCTACAACGCCGCCGCCCTCAACGCACTCAATGCCGGCCGGAACCCCGCCTGCTGCCGGGCCACCCCAAGACGCATCCACGGACCCTTCACCTGCCAATCCTGCAAGTTCTCCTGCATCCGGACTTGCACCGCACCCGCCAAGCCAAGCACCAGCAAGACCCACCTCAAGTGCATCCTGCTCAACACCCGCTCCATCCACAGACACGCCATCGAACTCTGGAACCTGCTCGACACAACTTCATCAGATGTCGCCTTCCTCACGGAAACCTGGATGAACGCCTCCTCTGCACCTGACATCGCCATCGCCATCCCAGACGGATACAAGATCACCCGGAGGGACCGCATCAACCAGACCGGAGGCGGCATCGCCATCGTACACAAGAACACCATCCGCATCACGACCGACTCCAACGACACCTTCTCCGCTGCAGAGCACCTCCACTTCCAGATACACGCCGACCCAAAGACGATGCTCAGAGGCACCCTCGTCTACAGACCCCCGGGACCACGAACAGAATTCAGCAACGACATTACGGACTTCATCAGCCCGCACGCCCTCCCCTCCGCTGACTACATCCTCCTAGGGGACCTCAACTTCCACCTGGAGAACAACAAGCACCGCAACACCGCCGCCCTGCTGGACAACCTCGCCAACCTCGGACTCAAGCAACTGGTCAACACCCCCACCCACTACGCCGGCCACACGCTTGATCCCGTCTTCTCTTCCAGCAAGCACATCACCTTCAAACACGCCACCAGACTCCACTGGACAGACCACAGCTGCGTCCACTTCAGCTTCAGAAGAACCACGACCCACCACCACCCGCAACAGGTTCCTCACAGGAGCTGGAGCAAGATCACCGCCGAGCAGCTCACCACCTCCCTCAGCCAGAACCCACCCGCCAGCACAACGGACCCCAACGAAGTAGCCCGCAACTTCACGCAGTGGCTGACCACCTGCACGGACAACCTCGTGCCACTAAAGAAACCTCCAGCAGACCCAGAAGCAAGAAGGCCTCCTGGTTCACCGACGAACTCAAGGACTCCAAGAAGAACTGCCGCACCCTCGAGAAAGCCTGGCTCCGCGACCAGACCACAGACAACATGACCGCCCTCAAACACGCCACCCGCAAGCACCACCAGCTTATCCGCACCACCAAGAAGAAATCTCTGAAGGAACGACTGGACAACAACACCCACGACAGCAAGGAACTCTTCAACATCATCAAGGAGTTCTCCAACCCCAGCACCGGCAACAAAGACATCACTCCTTCACAAGATCTCTGCGACTCTCTCGCCTCGTTCTTCCACCGCAAGATCACCGACATTCACAACAGCTTCGACGCACCATCCACGCACCCTACCGTCGAACCAACGCCCCCACCGCCACCCTCCGCACCTGGACCACAGTGACCACCGAAGACACAGCCCGCACGATGAGCACCATCCACTCCGGATCTCCAACTGACCCCTGCCCCCACCACGTCTTCAACAAGGCCGAATCCACCATCGCACCCCAACTACGGAACATCATCAACACCTCCTTCAACACCGCCACCTCCCCGGAGAGCTGGAAGCATGCCGAGCTCAGCGCCCTACTGAAGAAACCAACAGCGGACCCCACCGACCTCAAGAACTTCCGCCCCATCTCGCTCCTCCCTTTTCCTGCCAAAGTCATCGAGAAGACCGTCAACAGACAGCTTGCCGCCTTCCTCGAGACGAACGGATCCCTCGACCCCTGGCAGTCCGGTTTCAGAGCCAACCACAGCACCGAGACCGCCCTCATCGCAGCCACCGACGACATCCGAGTCCTGCTCGTCAACGGGGAAACAGCGGCACTCATCCTCCTGGACCTCTCTGCAGCGTTCGACACTGTCTGCCACCGCACCCTAGTTCAATGCCTAAACAACATCGGTATCCAAGAGAAGGCACTGGAGTGGATCACCTCGTTCCTCGCCGGAAGAACACAGAGAGTCCGCCTCCCCCGTTTCGATCCGAGGCCACCGAAGTCATCTGCGGAGTCCCGCAAGGATCATCACTCAGCCCCACCCTCTTCAACGTCTACATGAGACCTCTTGCAGCCATCGCACGCCAGCACAACCTCAACATCATCTCCTATGCCGATGACACACAGCTGATCCTCTCCCTCACCAGAGACCCCGACACCGCCAGAACTAGCCTACACGAAGGGATGACAGACGTCGCCGAATGGATGAAGAACAGCCGCCTGAAACTGAACTCAGAGAAGACGGAAGTCCTCATCCTGGGACCATCGCCCTCCGCCTGGGACGACTCCTGGTGGCCCCCCGCCCTGGGCACCACTCCCAAGCCAACAGACCACGCACGCAACCTGGGCTTCATCCTGGACTCCTCCCTCTCGATGACAAGACAAGTCAACGCCATCTCCTCATCGTGCTTCAACACCCTACGCATGCTCCGCAAGATCTTCCGCTGGATCCCAACCGAAACCAGGAAGACGGTCACACAGGCACTCGTCACCAGCCGACTGGACTACGGAAACACCCTCTATGCCGGAACCACAGCCAAGCTACAGAAAAGACTCCAACGCATCCAGAATGCCTCCGCCCTACTCATCCTGGACATCCCCAGACGCAGCCATATCTCCGTCCACCTGAGGGACCTGCACTGGCTCCCCGTCAGCAAGAGGATCACGTTCAGGCTCCTCACCCACGCACACAAGTCTCTCCACGACCTGGGCCCCAAGTACCTCAACGACCGCCTGACCTTCTACACGCCCACCCGTCAGCTACGTTCTACTAGCCTCGCCCTCGCCGCCGTACCACACATCCGAAGAGCCAACGCCGGAGGCAGATCCTTCTCCTACCTGGCGGCCAAGACATGGAACTCCCTCCCCATCCACCTTCGGCTGACCCAGGACCATCTCGCTTCAGGAGACAACTCAAGACCTGGCTGTTCGAGCAATAGCAGACCCCTTCCCCCAAGTGCCTTGAGACCCTTCCGGGTGAGTAGGTCGCTATACAAATGGTATGATTGATTGATTGATTGATTGATTGATTGAACTGTGCAAGAACAGATTGTTGAAAATCGGGATCAAAGATTTTGTTCTTTGTTGAATTCTGTGTTTGAGAAATGTAGCAGTGATAGAACAAAAATACAAAGTGTTTCTGAAATTCGAAATGTTTTAGACATATGTTCTGCTCTAAATCAATTTTCACAGAATATTCAGCAAGATTGTCAGGAATTTCTAATGTATATGCTTGTTGTATTGCAAGATGAAGGTGTAGATGTATAAAATCTTTTTGGCCTTTCTTATAAATCGCAGCATGACTTCGACAATTGTTCCTTTTCAAGTAGTATTACAATAGACACTGAAAGATTTATATATTTGACTTTACCAGACTGCAAATCAGTGTCTTTTAATAATCTAGTTAGAGAAGCAAATCAAACCATGGTCTGTACTCAATGTAAATCTGCAATGCTATGAACATTATTTATACAAAGATATGGACAGTATGTAATTTTAATGTTCCAACAATGTAGACCTGTTGGAACTAAATTAACAACTTTAATTAAAAATGTTGTGGCTTCTCAATTATCAATTTCAGGAAGAACCTTTGCAACTGCAGCAATTATTTACCATGATGGTCCTTCAACAACATCAGGACATTACACAGCTTTTTTAAAATGTCAAAAAGGCTGGAGTAATTGTAATGATACTCAATTGACTTTCAAACAACGTTTGCCTTCTGACTTACAAAATTCTTACCTAGTGTTCTTACAACCGAAATTTTAGGGAAGGTAATTGGCCTATGAAGATTGGAGCAGTTAATAAAACTTAGTTTGCTGTTCAAAATTACTTTGCGAGTGAGAGTGATCAAGATAATAAAAAACTTGTAGTTGTCATAGAGGTAGTGTAAGTGTATCACGTAGTGTGTGATGTGAGTATTATAGGAAATATTAATCATAAGTAAGCCAGAGGTGGAAATATAACTATTGTTTCATAATGTAAAAGATGTTGTAGCTTTTCTTTCAGAAACTCAGGTAAATGGAAGAATAAGAATACTATTGAGTAATTTCCAAAGAAAAGGACTTTCCATATACTATTTGGCCTCGTGGAAAAGTACGTGGATCAAAAGTGAGTTAAGATATGTTTTTTCTAAATTTTACATTATTTATTGAATCGTTGTATGGATTTTTTTAAACACAATCATTTTGATTGTGTTTTTTTTTGCCCGCTGTCATATGATGAGTAGTATTGAAGTCACGGTTTTAAGTGAAATTCAATATATTCTGAGAACAGCAAAAATAAACCATATAACATGTTGTACAAATTATTTTATATTTTGTATTATTAAATATATATTATTCTCCCCTTGTCTTACACTCACTCACCTTTTTCCACCCTCTATCACTCCTCTTAACTCACCCTCACTGGCCTTCTCTCACTCTCCCTCACCTTCCTTCCCTTATTACACTTCCCTCACTTATCCTTATTCCCAATTCCTTCACTGCCATTTCCCTCTCTCCCATCCACCACTTTCCAGCTGTCAGTCACTCTACTTCACCCCCCTTCCCTTCTTTCCTTTCTTTGCTCCCTCACTAATTCCCTTTCCCTTACTGACCTTACTCCACTTCACTCACTCCTGCTTTCACTCCTTCTGTCCTCTCACATCCTCCCTGCTCTTCCCTCACTCTCTCACTCTTAGCCTCACTCTTTCGGTCCTCTCACTCTCTCACTCCTCTTCTATCACGCTCACTCCCTATAACTCACCCACACTCCCTCACTTACCTTTCTTTGCTCCCTTACTCAGTCCTTTTTTCTCACTTTTTCCTTCACTACCTCTATGTCCTCACTCCCTCAGTCCCCTTGTCTTACAATCATTCGCCTTTATCCACCCTCTATCACTCCTCTTTCCTCAACCTCACTGCCCTTCTCTCAGTCTACTTCACCCCGTTCCATTACTCCACTTCCCTCAGTTATTTTCATTCCCCATGTTTACTGCCCTTTCCCTAACTCCCCTCCCACACTCAACTTCTTTCAGTCTCCCTTCTTCACATTCCCTTCCCCTCTCTTTCCTTCCTTCGCTCCCTCACTCATTCTTCTTCCTTTACTCACCTTACTCAAATTTTCTCACTCCTTAAGTCACTCCCTCTGTCCTCTCACTTCCTCACTCCCCTTCCCTCAGTCCCTCTCTCTTAGCCTTACTTTCTCCATCCCTTCAGTCTCTCACTCCTCTTCTCTCTCGCTCACTCCCTATAACTCACCCACACTCCCTCACTTACCTTTCTTTGCTCCCTTACTCAGTCCCTTTCTGTCACTCTTTCCTTCACTACCTCTATGTCCTCACTCCTTCACTCCCCTTGTCTCATGCTCACTTACCTTTATCCTCCCTCTATCTTCCCTCTTTCCTCAACCTCACTGCCCTTCACTCACCCTCCCTCACCCTTGTTCCCTTACTCCAGTTCCCTCAGTTATCCTCATTCATCATCCTTAACTCCCTTTCCTCTTTCTCTCCTCACGCACTCACCTTTTTCCAGTCCGTTTGCTACACTCCTCTTCCCCTTCTTTCCTTCCTTTGCTCCCTCAGACATTCCCCTTCCCTCGCAAACCTTACTCCCCTTTACTCACTATTTCTCTCACTCCCTCTGTTCTCACTTGTCTTCCCTCACTCCCTCTCTGTTACCCTCACTCCCATTGTCCCCTCACTGTCTTACGTCCCTACATTCACCCTCACTCACCTTCCATCCCTCATTGTCATGAATCCACCCTCACTCACTCCTGCTTCCCTGTCACTTGCTCCCCTTTCTTTACTCCCCTTTCTTCCTTTAGTTTTCCTAATGCACATTCCTTTAGTATCTTACTCACCTTCACTTCATTTCTCTCTCCTTCTCTTCTTCTCTGTCACTGAATGTATCCATCTCATTATCCTCCTAGTAATTTGCCCTCCCTCTATTTCTTTTTCACTCTCTCTGACCTTCACCGTTCCTTTGTTTTCCTTTCTGTGTCCTTCACTCCTACTTTATCTCTTACTACCCTTTTATGACTTTTAATCTCCTGCTTTGTCTCTTGTATTGTGAAATATATATTGTAAATATTATAACTTACTTTTTTTTCTCTTTCACAGATATTAACTTTACTGAAAACATGTAATTAAGTTTACATTACTTATAAGGTAAGTTTGACATACAGAATTTACTTTCTCAACACTCTTTTCCTTAACCTCACTACTCATTTTCATTTCATTTCAAGAATCTTTATTCGGTGGTTAAAAAACACCATAAAAGCACAAGCATATATACATTATTTAAAAAATTATTAAACATTGAACAAGATCCTTGTGCAAAGTTAACATAAATAAAAATATCTGTATATAAGTCCATGAACGTACATTTGATGGAAAAAACTTTCATAACTAGCCCCTGGTCATCCTTAATCGGACCGCAACCTTAATAAAATTCATTACACAACACAAGGTAAGAGGATCGGAGGCTTTTTGCAAATAGACTAGTGCATCCCTAGCATGTTCCTGATGGGCATTTTTTAAAATATTTACAAGGAAACTGCACCTGGGCATAGAGTAGTATGGACAGAGCAAAACAAAATGAAGCGAGTCCTGCGGAGACCTGTTGTCGCAGCCGCAGGGTCCCTTCTGCTCAATTGACATAGAGAAGCCTGCTGGTGAAGCCAACACAAAAGACAATAAATTTAATCTAAAACGACACATAAGGAATCTGTCCTGTGCGTTATGCATTAGATACAGGTAAGGCTCCATACCCTCCACACTCTTCACCAAGTTATGTGCCCTTACAGTCTTTTTAAGTGTTTCTGCCTCAGCTCTTTCTCGGGTTTTCCGCTCTAGAAAAAAATTCCCCTATTTGTTTTTTATGCTGGGCTAAGATTGTAGTTGGGTTCGTGAACAGGTTTCCGAAGCCTAAATCTTCTAGGGATTTTTTCACGTATTTGAGCCAGGGGATACGCATACAATTGGTCCTGTCTAAGCAATCCAGTAAGATTTCTCTACTTAAGTGCGCTTCTGGGTTAGCCCATATTTTTAACCAGGCCACAATTGGCCTGAGTTTTAACAGGTCATCCAGATAAGGCCTCCCAAGCTCCCTATGTGCTATAAATCCAGCAGTGCTGGGTGGTACCCTCAGGACGGATTTCAGGTATTTATTTTCTTCCCGTTGGATTCTGGTAGTGTTCACAAATCCCCATACTTCGGCCCCGTAAATTACTTTTGAGCATGTTACGGAGCGGTACAAATTCACTACCTGTTCCGGGCTCCAACGACCTAATCTCCTACCATAGCCTGCTATTGCCCCGTTAGAGGCAATCATTTTACTACAGCGTTCTGTTACCAGGGAGTTAAACTGCAAAGCACCATCAAAAGTCACTCCCAGGTAAGTGAACGTTTTAACCTCCTCTATAATATGAGTACCAATTGTATAGGTGAACTTAGAGGACGTTTTTTTGCCGGCCAGGAGCACATAAGATTTACTCAGGTTGACAAATAAGTCCAAAGTGCTCATGAACTTGACAAACCCGTCTATCAGAATTTGTAGACTTCGCGGGGTGCGCGCGATCAAAACCGCATCGTCCGCGTAAAGCAGGACAGGGATATGTATCTGCCCAGCCCTAGGGCAATCAGCTTTTAGACCCAAAAGAAACTGCTCCAAATTATTAATATAAAGGGAAAACAAAAAAGGGGCGAGGATACAGCCTTGTCTGACTCCACTCTTACATGGAAAGGAGTCGGTCAGACCTCCCTCCCTATTGAATCGGACCCTGGCAGTGGTGTCACTGTGTAATTCCCTTAATATGGCGATTAATCCACTCTCAATCCCCATGCTTGACATCAGGTCCCATAACTTCCCTCTGTTGACATGGTCAAATGCTGCTGCCAAGTCCATGAAACCCATATAGATAGGTTCTTCACTGGCCAAAGTGTATTTGGCAGTCAGCATGTAAAGGTTCAGGCATTGATCGCTAGTGGACCTCCCTGTCCTGAACCCGTATTGGGTGTCTGAGAAGATGTTATTCTCTCCGGTCCACTCCGACAATCTATTCAAGATTGCCCTACCCAGGAGTTTGGCCGATACGTCAATCAGGGAGATTGGCCGGTAACACTTAGGGTCGTCCCTATTGCCCTTTTTAAAAATTGGCACAATAATTGCTTTTGACCACGATGGCGGAAGGTCACAAGAGATGGCAGTATTTATGACCCTGGTCAATAAAGGGGCCCATAAGTCTATGTTACTGAGGAATAGGTCAGGGGGGATCCCATCCGGACCCGGAGCTTTATTCTTAGTCAAACCCTCCATCCCTGCTATGATCTCTTTGAGGGAAAATACCA
Organism: Lissotriton helveticus; assembly: GCF_964261635.1. Taxonomy (NCBI): domain Eukaryota; kingdom Metazoa; phylum Chordata; class Amphibia; order Caudata; family Salamandridae; genus Lissotriton; species Lissotriton helveticus. The sequence continues at coordinate 1,405,457,443 of NC_136063.1, read as the reverse complement.
CCGGGGAAATCTGACTTATAGTTACCGATGGTTCTGCAGAGGTACCAGACTCATAATTATATAAGCCTCTAAAATGTGTTGTCCACTGTTCAGGGAGGATGTTAGCCCCAATATCTGGGGAATCCTTCTCTTGAAAGGTCGGGTTATTAATAATTCTCCAGAAACCTGCGAGATCCTTTCTTTCCCCTGCTTCTCTTAAATCTGCCCACGCTTCAGCCTGCAGTGCAAGTTTCCTCCTTTTAATTTCATTATTATAATTCGCTCTGCACACCCTAACTTTTTGGGAGTCCCTCGGTTTGTGCTTCAGGCAGCATTTCAGCTCCCTTAGTGCCTTGGAGCAGTCTTTGTCAAACCACCGTGGGTTGACCAGGTTGCGTGAGGGTGCACCGGACTTAAGTAGGCCATCAATCAAGGTGGCAATCTGCTCAAATGCATCCAGTAACGTTGCTCCCTGAACTTCTAAATCTAGGCAATCGTTAATAGCATGTAAACCCTTGTCACCCAGGGTTTTAAAAAACTTTGCCCCATCTATTTTGGACCATTTCAGTCGCCTGCCTTGGTCCGTTGCCTTCTCCTCAATTGTACCACGGGGGTTAGCGCCCGCCCCCGCCCTATACGAGAGCACCAATTCAAGCGGATTGTGATCGCTAAAACTGCTCCATTCTATCCCTACCCTGATTATTTTATTTATCAGGGATCTCGAAACCAAAATATAATCTATAAAGGACGTGCAGCCCCTACCCTTAAAAGTTGGGGGGAGTGTGCCATCTGACTGAGGGTCAATCATATTAATAGTATGTTCTAAGTCATACTTAAGCAGTAGGAGGTCCAGAGCCGATCCAGTGGGTGTGTGAGAGAAGTGCGGCCCCTTTTTCAATGGGCATTGTGACCAGTCTGAGTTTGCCTTGACCAGTGCTGGGCAGAGATGACAATTAAAATCTCCCATTAATAATAACCCGCAGGACTGCCCCTTGTTTTGGGATATTGTTTCTGTTTCCAGCCTCTGGTCTAAATCCGCTAATAGGGGGATACAATTATTTACTGACTCTGAGTTATAGATGTTAAAGACAGAGAATCTTAGCCCCTTCCCAAGAAACCGAGCTACCTGGATCCCATGTAGACTCCAATCTGGAGAAGACCAGGTACCTGGGAGGTCTAAGTCTACGTAGATGGACAACCCACCCATTGCTCTCCCCGATCTAGATTTCCGGGCGGAAACAAAAAAACACTTATAACCCTGTAGGTGGTAATCACTTGCCAACGCCCATGTCTCCTGGAGACATATGACGTGAAAGTTTCTAATGTAATCGACCCATTCCTTATTGGAGAATTTGCCCGCTATCCCCGCAACATTCCAGGAAATCAGTCTCATACCTTCCCCTCGCACTTTTAAACCCTCCTGTTGATGTAATAAAGTCTCCTGTGTCGGACCTTGCGTGGCCAGCCCATACCCCCCTCCTGAACATTCTATTGATGTAACATTGGGTTCATCGCACCCTGGATTCCCTACGTCAGAGATTACAATTAGTTGAGCGTTAGGGCTCCGTTCACCCACCGCCTCTGCCTGGGCACTCTCTTCCATATGACCCTGAGGGGCATTATCCATCTGTCAATCAACCCCCTCTAAATCATTCAGACCATTGAACCGATTATAGGTGTGAAAAGGAGGTTCCTGACGGCCAAATGATGATCTATGATTAGAGACCTGGTGTCTCCCCCTCCTGCCAACCCTCTCCCAGTTGTTTTGCTTTTGTTGCGACTGCAGTGGGGCTGGGCTGATAGGAAAAAAGAAAGACACCCGAAGGGTGTGGATAGTGGATTCCCTAGATCTGTTTTCCCCTTGGCAAATATAGGTCACTGTATCTGTATCCCTAAAACTTGTCAATATGCAATCCCCAACAATAGATTTTTGGGTTCTCCCCACCCATGGCACCCTTCTTACCATTATGATTTCATTATTAAGGTGTAACGGGAGAGGTCTATTTATGTTTAGCCACTTAATGACCCTACTTTTCAAGGCACAGAAGTCCTCAGTTTCCCCTGCTTCGAGTGGGGGAACTCCTGCCAAGACAACAGTAAAATCATTGGTCTCGGGGGATAGATTGGGCCTACGTGGTCTTGGGGGAAGCTTCATTAGGGGGATCAGTGTGGTACTGTCAGCCTGCTGTACCAAATTAACCAGGCCAGACGGGGGAATAGGGATGTTAAAGTTAGAGGGCCTGGTTGGTACGGAGTTATTCTTTGCGGGCTGTTGTGAACCCACCGTATTTACTGCATGTAACGGGAGTGTATTTACAGCTCTATTTACAGGCTGTTCGGTGGCTGCGATAATAGAACTAGGTGCTAAATTCCTTTCTTGGTGCTCAGCCGGGATTTTCAGACTGCCTACTGCGGTCTCCAGTGCGGTTAATCTAGTCTCGATCTTTTTTAAACTCTCGCTGATTGGTAATAATAGAGACCTTAGCAAGAATTCCAGATTCCCCAGGGGAACAACAGATAGGGGGAGGTTAGCAATATTAGTTCCCACCTTTATTGTCGGGGCGGGGGCTGAGTTATCCTGGGCAACAGGTTTAGAGTGGGAATCAACCTGTGGCTTTGCCACTACTACAGGCGGTTTAACCGCAGACTTCCCAAAATCCAGACGGGAATTTTTAGATTTGTTCCTTCCCTGTATGCCCTTTGACTTCCTTCTACGTTTGTTAGGGGGGGGGCCATGAGTTTTTTGCACGCTTACTGATATGGATGGGTTTGTTTGGCCTTGGGGTCCGGCAGTGGTTGGGAGACTAGGTCTATGGTCACTCTAGTGGGACTAGGGCTAGTAACTGGGGCTATAATCATAGCTTCTGCTGGTGTAGTATTCATGTGATCCCTCAACAGAAGTGGGACATCATCTATAAAGGACAACTCCTCCCTGGTCGTAGTAGATTGTTCTCCTAGAGGGGTGTTTTTCAGATTGTCTATTGAGCGTCTCCTTTCTGCTCTCAGCCGAGACAGGTTACACTCTTTGTCCCCCTCCCCCCCGGCCCGTGAGAAATAATTCTCTAATGTCCTACTTTTAGCTCCTCCCAGCTTCAACGGTGTGCTCTCCTTGGCCGGGGACGGCATCATTCAAGTACAAGGATATATTTCGCCGCGGATTGTAGCAAACAGGTACCTTGGGTCTAGTGCATAAACCAAGGGGGGGGGCCCAGCCCGGCCTCCTTCGGCCCCGGACGGCCACAGACGGTCCCGCCCTTGTCCCGGGCTTCTCCCGGTCGCTCCCGGTCGCTCCCGTGCAGCGGGTTTGTCCTGGGTGTTATTAGGTGGCTGACGTAAGTGGGGAGGAGCCTGCAGGGAGAGCTGTCCAGGTGGTGTGAGTTAGGGCGGGCGGGCGCTCCTGGGACAGGTAGTCCTGCGCCTCTCCGCCTGCTCGCAGCCCTGCAGTATGTTGGAGCTTGCAGTCGCCCCACGCCCAAAGATACCACAAAACGTTTCCCTTTCGCCTGCACCGCGACGCGGGACCCGCGCAGCGGGTACCGCTAGCTGTGAAGAAATGCGGGTCGGCAAACAGAGACCAGGCTGCTACCTCTGCAAATCCGGCCGCCTCCGAGGTAAGGGTGATGCTAGTCAGTCGCCAGAGTCCCACCAGTAGTCCGGTGATGCTTGCTTTTCCGTAGGTGGAAAGGGGGAGGAGCCTGCAGGGAGAGCTGTCCAGGTGGTGTGAGTTAGGGCGGGCGGGCGCTCCTGGGACAGGTAGTCCTGCGCCTCTCCGCCTGATCGCAGCCCTGCAGTATGTTGGAGCTTGCAGTCGCCCCACGCCCAAAGATGCCACAAAACGTTTCCCTTTCGCCTGCACCGCGACGCGGGACCCGCGCAGCGGGTACCGCTAGCTGTGAAGAAATGCGGGTCGGCAAACAGAGACCAGGCTGCTACCTCTGCAAATCCGGCCGCCTCCGAGGTAAGGGTGATGCTAGTCAGTCGCCAGAGTCCCCTACTCTTTTCCCACCCACCCACACCCCCGTTCCCTTACTGCGTTTCCCTCTCTTATTCTCAATCCCCATGCTTACTCCCCTTTTCCTCACTCCCCTCCCACACTCACCTTCTTTCAGACCTTCTGCTTTACTTTCCTTCCTCTCTCTTCCCTTCCTTCGCTCCTTCACTCTTTTCCCTTCCCTTACTCTCCTTACTCCACTTCACTAACTCCTTCTCTTACTCCCTCTGTCCTCTTACTTCTACACTCCCCTTCCCTCATTCTCTCTCTGTTAGCCTCATTCTCTCCGTCCTCTTAGTCTCTCACTCCTCTTCTGTCACGCTCACTCCCTATAACTCAGCCACACTCCCACATTCACTTTCTTTCAGATCTCCTGTTTTACTTCCCTTCCTCTCTCTTCCCTTCCTTCGCTCCTTCACTCTTTTCCCTTCCCTTACTCTCCTCACTCCACTTCACTAACTCCTTCTCTCACTCCCTCTGTCCTCATACTTCCTCACTCTCTCTCTCTTACCCCCATTCTCTATGTCCTCTTAATCTCTCACTCCTCTTCTGTCACGCTCACTCCCTATAACTCAGCCACACTCCCTCACTTATCTTTCTTTGCTCCCTCACTCAGTTCCTTTCTGTCACTCTTTCCTTCAGTACCTCTATCCCCTCACTTCCTCACTCCCTTTGTCTTATCCTTACTCACTTTTATCCACCCTTTTTCATCCCCTTTACTCATGCTCTCTGCCGTTCTTTCACTCCCGTTCTCTTAGTCTGGTTCCCTCACTACCCCTCATTCTCTATCTTTCTCTCCCGTTACCTCTACTTTCATCCCCCACTCACCTTCTCTCAGTACCTATGCTTCAGTCCTCTTCCCCTCTATTCCCTTCCTTCGCTCACTCACTCATTCCCCTTTCCTCACTCACCTTACTCAACTTCACTCACTCTTTCTCTCACTACCTCTGTCCTGTCACAACCTCATTCTCCTTCCCTCACTCCCTCTCTCTTAGCTTCACTACCTCTGTCCCCTCACTCTCTCACTCCTCTTCCGTCACACTTACTCCCTATAACTCACCTACACTCCCTCACTTATCTTTCTATGCTCCCTCACTCAGTCCCTTTCTGTCACTCTTTCCTTCACTACCTCTATGTCCTCACTCCCTCAGTCCCCTTGTCTTACCCTCACTCACTTTTATCCACGCTCGATCACCTGTCTTTCCTCAACCTCACTGCCCTTCTCTCACCTTCCCTCACACCCGTTCCCTTACTCCGGTTCCCTCACTACCCCTCATTTACCATCCTCCTCTCCCCTTCCCTTTACTTTCATCCGCCACTCACCTTCTCTCAGTCCCTATGCTTCAGTCCTCTTCCCCTCTATTTCCCTTCCTTCGCTCCCTTACCTTACTCCACTTCACTCAGTCCTTCTCTCACTCCCTCTGTCCTGTCACATCCTCATTCTCCTTCCTTCACTTCCTCTCTCTTAGCCTCACTACCTCCGTCCCCTCACTCTCTCAGTCCCCTTCCCTCATGCTTACTCCCTTTAACTCTCCCATACTCCCTCACTTACCTTTCTATGCTCCCTCACTCAGTCCCCTTCTCTCACTCTTTCCTTCACTCCGTCTGACTCCTCACTCCCTCACTCCCCTTGTCTCACGCTCACTTGCCTTTATCCACCCTCTATCACCACTCTTTCCTCAACCTCACTGCTCTCCTCACCCCCGTTCCCTTACTCCGCTTTCCTCACTTATCCTCATTCCCCATGTTCACTCCCCTTCCTCTCACTCACCTCCCACACTCACCTTCTTTCTGTCCCCCTACTTCACTTCCCTTCCCCTCTCGTCCCTTCCTTTGCTCCCTCACTCATTTTCCTTTCCTCTCTCACTGTACTCCACTTCACTCACTCCTTTAGAATATGTAAAGAATATAGCTCTTTTGGGAGAATTGGAGGTAGTTCTAAAAAGAACTGTTTTTTTCTTCTTTTTTATTTTTTAATTTTTTTTGTTACTTTTTCTGAAAGTTTTTAATTTTTTGGGTATTTTTTTCAGAACAAAAACAAAACTAGGGAATGCCAAACTGCTCAACAGGAGCATAAAAAAAGGGGAAAAATTAGGGCTGAGGGGCGCAGCGGTGTTCTTTCCTTTTTCAAACAATTAGTAGAATACTCTGCTCCCCATAACAAAGCAGTTTGTCACACTGCTTACAACGAATTGTTATGTCAGAAAAAACAGGCTGAATATTAGGTATCATGTCTACTGGTCTTCCTCTCACCGATGATGTCGGTGCTCCGGTGGAAGTCGAGGGGCCATCTCTTGGGGGATTGCGTGCCAGGTCCCTGGTGCTCTCCCTTGCGAAATTATTTGGGTGCCTCCTCTGTACATGCCGTATCAAGTTGGCATTCCCAAAACTATATTTGCGTGTGGGATCTCCACGTGACAAAGTTGTGTCACATATCTTTCAGGTGACTTTTGCTGCATTAGCTTTTTTTTGCCCCTCTGGGACACTAAAAAACTTCCAAATAAAGTGCTCTTTCACTTTTCTCTAGAGGGTGTCCTCAGGTAGGAATTCTAGATCAGAGTCTGAAGAGGGCTCTCTGGAACCAGACATCTTTCCAAAAAAACAAGTTTTTCCAAGAAGAATGGAGAAGAGGTGTTCTCTGAGCAATTGCAAAGAGGTAGTGAGGGAAATGGGTGGAGACGTTCCATAGTTCGGTAAAAAAACGTTATTAACCAATCAAAAGTGTTGTTTTCAGGTCACATGGCTTGACGCGCGCTTACGCTACGCGCTCCGGGGCGCTTCCGGCGGTGCTTACGCGGCACGTACGTAGGCGCTTACGGAGGCGCTTCCGGGGGCGCTTACGCGGCGCAAATGAATGACGTGTTGCTCGATTTTCAGAAATGTGATTAAAAGTCAAAATACGGTGATTAAAAATCAAAAATAAAAATTTTGTGAGTATGCCACTGAATGTCTTGTATTATTATTTACTTTAAATACATACATATATTTTTTTCGATCGCGGGAATAACGCTCCCTGAGCGCTTCAGGGTTTAAATGTAAAAAAAACAGTGAAATACATTCAAAAAGTAATATTATAGAAATATAGAATATTGGAATAATTAGAAAAAAATATAATAATTTATAGCTATAAAAATTACCTATTAAAAAAACTTAATAATTCACTTAAAAAACCATAGGTTTGGCACACGTTATAGTTAGGAATTAGCATTTAAAAAACCTTTGAAATTCACTGAAAAAACCATAGGTTTGACACAAGTTATAATTAGGAATTAGCATTAAAAAAACCTTTGAAATTCAGTGAAAAAACCATAGGTTTCACAATAGTTATAGTTAGCTTAACATTTTACTCATACAAAACCATTGAAATTCCCACGTTATAGTTAGTTGGACTCACTATAACTCGCGCGCCCGCAATCCACTGCTGATGATGTCACATATTACATCATTCATGACATGGTCAGTGACATCACTGATGACATCACTGATGACATCTCAAATGACATCACTGATGACATCTCAAATGACATCACTGATGACATCACTGATGACATCATCCAGTGACTGTGTGTTTCTGTAAAGTTTAAATATGTTTTACATATTGAAGAATGAGTGGATGTATGAGTGTCTGGATGAAGGATTTAGTATGTCTGTTGTTGTGTAAGCTGCTGCATGTGTCTGTTGTTGGGCGCGCGAGTTATAGTGAGTCCAACTAACTATAACGTGGGAATTTCAATGGTTTTGTATGAGTAAAATGTTCAGCTAACTATAACTGGTGTGAAACCTGTTTTTTTCTTTTTTTTTTTTTTTAACATTTTATTGGTTTTTCTTCCCCCCCCCACATTTTATTTATAACAGGGCACATTAATTACAATCCATTTACAGTAAGGAATTAAGCATAATATTACAGACAGTGAACAAAATCATGTAATAAGCAAACTATTCCCCCCCCCTGAGGGCCTAGGCCTACTTTCCATCGAATGAAGGGTTCCCAAATCTGTATTCCCATTTTCTTACCATTCTTCCCCCTTCTGGCATATATAGCTGTTTCTAATTTTTGTATAGACATTACTTTGCCTAACCATTGATGATATGTTGGAGGATTAGGGTCTAGCCAAGCCGATGCCACAATCAACCTCAAGATCGCCATTGCAACAAATAGAAAATATTTACAATTCGGTTGCTCACCAATACTAATCCCCAATAACATAACAGCTGGTGTTAATTCTATATTCGAGGTCATAGCAATCTGAAAAAAATTCGTGATATCTTGTTTCAGTTTATCCAATTGGGGACAACTTACAAAAATATGTAAGAGATCTGCATCTGCATTCCCACATCTAAAACAGGTATTTCCAGTCATACCACCCCACTGGGCAATCTTAGCAGGCGTGTAATACAAATGATATAATATCTTATAATGCTGGGCTTGAAGAGCCGATGAACATAGCGCTGTCCTGCCCATTTCTATTGATTCAGTGAAAATGTCCCTGCCCGCATCCATATCCAAATTTAAGTCCATGGACCATTTATCTCCCCATTTCTCTAAATCGTCCTTCTTTATTTTCGTCATCTCTAAATAAAATCTTTTAATCGTGCAATCAATACCTTTTTCCATAAGATCCATTATTGCATTTCTTTGGAAACCCGATGCACCTCCCTGCTTATTTACAAGACAGCTTCTAATTTGAAGATATTTAAAAAAATGTTTAGTATCCAAATTAAACCTCTTTTGCAATTCAGCGAATTGTACTATGCCATAGGGACCCATCATATCTCCGACTTTTCTTATCCCCCGCCTGTCCCATTCTTGGAATACATTATCCGAGAAGACCTCACTAGGGAGCGATGGATTATTTTTTAATCTAGTATAAAAACTATACTTCCCAATTCCCACCTTTTTTGAAATTCCTTTCCAAATATTATGTGCAGCGATTACAGTCTTAAAACGTGTTCTTTTAAAATAACTACCCTCAGAAAATCTCAAAAAAGCATTCTCAGCATTCATACCAAGTGTCAAACCATAAATAACAAGTGATCCAAAATCATGCCAGCCCTCCTTTTCTGCTCCTCCAACCAAACCCACCATATATTGTAATGCCGCTGCCCAATAATAGAGTTTTAAATCAGGCAGAGACCAGCCCCCTCTTTCCCGCGGGAGCGACATATACCTCAGAGCCCTCCACGTCTTACCTCTTGCCCAAACGAAGCGGTTAATCAATTGCTCGCAGATTTTGAACCACTTGTTATCGAAGAATAGTGGAATCGCTCTAAAGATATATAGAAATTTAGGCAAAACCATCATTTTGATAATATTCACACGTCCTACTAATGATAAATGCAGATTTTCATAACGGTCTAGATCTTTCTTCACTTTGCCTATAATTGGAGCTATGTTTTTTTCCACCAATTTATCTAGATCTGCTGTGATGTTAATTCCTAAATAGACCCCTTCATGTACAACACGATTATCGTTACAGATAGCCATTGAGTTCTTGATAATCTGGGTCTTTAAGGTATTCAGGGCGTAACCAGATACCTGTCCAAACTTACGGGCCTCCCCCTCTATCGTAGCAATTGCCTCTGTGGGGTTTGGTGTTATCACCGCCACATCATCGGCATATGCAAGTATCTTACAGGATCCCAACATTGTGTTCAGTGGAATAATGTCTGGACATAGCTCTATCCTGCGAATTAAAGGATCCATATACATGGCAAACAGCAGAGGCGAGCAAGGGCACCCCTGCCTTGTACCTCTCTTAATTGAGAATTGATCCGTAGTGCCCCCGTTAACTCTTATAGCTGCAAACAGATCCCTATACAGAGTTTTTAGGGCTTTAACGAATCCCTCCTTCATCCCAGCTCTTATTAAGATATGCCACAAGAAGTCCCAGGAGACCCGATCAAATGCTTTTTCAGCATCGAGCAACATTACCGCCATCGGGTCCCCTGTAACTTCTGCGGTGTCAAACATAGTTATGACTTTCCGGGTATGGTGTGTCGTCCCTCTGCCAGGAATAAAACCATGTTGATTACTACTAACCAACGGAGATATAATAGCTGCAAATCTTGTTGCCAATGCCTTTGAATATATTTTAGTATCACTGTTCATCAACGTGATTGGTCTATATGACCCTGGCTCAGTTTCTATCTTCCCTTTCTTTAATATTAAAACAATGTCTGCGCCACTCCAGGATTTAGGGATAGATTCCCCAAATTGTGCAATTTGCATAGTCTTAACTAGGTCTTGCCCTAGACTCTCCCAAAAGATTTTATAAAACTCTAAGGGCAATTGGTCCGGGCCAGCAGCCTTACCAGAGGGCAAGTTAACCATGGCTTCTTTAACTTCATTAAGCTCCAACACTTTCTCGAGTTCTTCTGCATCCTCACAAGATACCCCAGCCACCGGAACGCCCTGGAGGTATTCCCTTATCTCTACAATATTACTAGGGTGTTACTCATCATACAGTACCTGATAATATTTCCTGAATACCTGCCTAATTTCCTGTGAGTCTGAATGTATTTTCCCGAGCTAGTCCCTAATCTCCCTGACTACCCCCGTTGCTGCTATCTGTCTGGTGCGCATGGCAAGTACATGTCCAACCTTTTCGCTAAACTCGTAGCATCTCTCCCTTTTGGTCGTAAAATTCTGAGCTGCCTTATTCGCCATATCTTCTTCCGCTTCACTTTTTACTTTCATTAATTCTATAGTAGCCTCTTCAATCAATTCGCCCCTTATTAAAGATTCATAAAGATGCTGCTCCGCCTCTAAAACAGCCCTCTCTAAATCACTGTCCCTAGTTCGCGCTATTTTCCTTTTATGGGCGCTAAAGCTGCATGTCTCACCCCGCACTCCGGCCTTATAAGCATCCCAAACTACTCCTACTGGAGCACTGCCTCTATTGTTCTTAAGAAATTCGCAGATCCATTTGGACATATGTTTTATGTAGTTTTTATCCAGGAGAAGTCCTCTTTCAAAAGTCCAAACCCTACTTACTTTACTTCTCCCTCCCACCTTCATTGTTAATATTAAAGGGTTATGGTCACTTAAGATACGAGGAAGCCTATCAATTTCTAACCTATTCAGTAGATCAGTTGAGACCAAAAAATAATCTAATCGGACACACAGATGATGAGGTGCTGAATAGTATGTAAACCCTGCTTGACCTGGTTTAATACTACCCCAAACATCTTGCAGCAGGTTATTCTCTAAAAGATTGGTTAGGGCTTTGTATACTCTTTTCTTCCTTCCTTTGTAGGGCCCTGTTGACCCTACCCCCAACCCATCTGCCCCATTAATATTTAGGTCTCCTCCTATAATTATTTGAGATGGCCAGCCCACTAATTCCGTATCCAGGAATTGCAGGATTTCTGGGTTGTCCTGCGTTGAGCCATATACTGCTACTAAGGTTGTCCATATACCATCAATCAATGTCTCTGCCATGGCCCATCTACCCCATTGATCCTCTAATTTTCTGCCGACCACCACATTTCTGCTCCGTGATAAGATGGCTACCCCTCTATTTTTAGCCCCTAGTTTAGATCTTGCTATCAGGTGAAATCCTAATTGGTTAAGGCAGAACTCCTGAGTACTCATTACATGTGTCTCCTGTAAAAATACATAGTCTACATTCATCTGCCGGAGACGGACTGCTATCTTTTGTCTCTTTTTTGAGTCATTCAGACCACAGACGTTCCAAGTTACGAATCTAACTGCCATATCGGAATTTAAATAAACAGCCTACTGACTGCACAGTACTAACACTCAAATTAGGTGGACTATTCTTCACATCTTTTATCTCCAGATCTAGCTTAACACATTTATACCTTTCATTACACAGTCTATAATAACAGTTCCTGTCTGAGTCATCTTCTTCCTCTTCATTACTCTTGTGCCCTGCCCCTTCCCCATCCCTCCCCCTCCCCTGACCACCCTCCCACAGATTCCCACCCCCCCTACAGGCAAATAGGTCAACCTGACCTATATCTGACCTACGGTGCCGACGGGATGTCGCCCCTCACCCCCCCGATGCTCATTTTAATCTAGACATTTATTTCCCCCTCTGTTACCACTCGCTCTCACCTCATCTGCCCCTCAAAGCTTCCCCAACCCAAAAAGAAAGAAATACAAAGACCCCTAAACCAGTGGATCCCCCCTATTCCCCAATCTGGAATTACACACGAGTAAGCATCGAATCTAGCATTGCAATTCTATCTCTTTGCTCTGGGCATTATTACAATTATTGTCTTTTTATTTCTGCTTCTTCCGAGAAGTATCTCTAACAGCTACCAGCTGTGATCCACGCTCCTCAAGTTCCCTTTGTTGCGCCTTCTGTTTGCCTCTAGATTCACGTAAGAAACTTAGGTACTCTTGTGCCATAATTTCAGAATGAAAGATCTTAAAGTTTCCATTCAACCCAACTTTCAGCCTTGCGGGAAAGAGGAGATAAACTTCACAGCCAATGTTCTGAAAAGGGGTGATCATCTGTCGCATCCGCCAACGCCTCTCCACGGTGGCGTGGCAAAAATCAGGGCGAGCAAAAAATACTACGTCCTTATATGTACATTTCGCATGCGGCTTTGCCTTGCTAATTATTTCTTCGCGCAATAAATAGTTGCCAACATAAATCAATATTGCACGAGGTTTGCCCTGAGTTTCTTTCCTCGTCATCGGGAATCGGTGCGCTCGCTGAATCTCATGTTCCCAAACCCATGATGTCATTTCGGGAAAAGCGCCCTTTAAAAGTTCAATCACAAATCCTCGAACATCTCCCCCCTCCTTTCCTTCCTGTACTCCAAGTAATCTGACGTTATTGCGTCTTTGCCTATTTTCTGTCTCTTCCAGTTTCCAAAGCATATCATTTGTGGTCTTCTCCTGATCCCTCTTAATGTCCTGCAAATTTACCACCTCCTCCTCCAACTTGCCTGTTCTTTCTTCCACCTCAGTGATTCTCCCGACCACCTCTTCATACATTTTACTAATTTTATGAAGTGAAGATTGTATTTTTTTATTGGCGTGCCTAGCTCTTCTCTTAGCGTTTTGGCTCTCAGTACGAGCCTCATCCTGCATTTGCTTTAACACCTTGGCTGCTAAGGGGTTTTCCTGCTGTGTGCTACAATCTCAGATTCTCCATTGTTCATGACAAGGTCAACTCGTCATAAGCACAGGGCAGGTAAAACCCATGACGAGTTGACCTTGTCATTAGCATGGAAGTGGTTAAAGTGGATAGTAAGACTTCAAAGTTAGAAGGATTCACATCCACGTCCACATCCACGTCCACATCCTGTGCGATAGCTTGCGGGATATCAGTGTTTATATTATCCGGATCTCCTGTGAACCTCGCTCGACTTTCCAAGGTGTTCTCCCACTCAAGTCTTTTGGCCACTGATTTCACAGGAGAGTCGTGATGTTCCCTAGCCGGGATCATATGTCTAGAGCTACGCCTTTTGTTCTTTTTAGTCTTCCTCTTACTCTTACTCTTACTTTTACACTTGGCTTTATTCTCTAGTGCAGGTTCGCTCTTTTCAGTGGGGATGGAATTAAGAACTCTCTTGGGGCCTTTCAGTACTGTATCGTGCTGTATGACAATTAGTTCTGCCTCACTATCAATAAAAGTTGAGGTGCTGTCATATTCCAGCTCACTCTCGTTATCTGATCCAGTACCAGATACCGACCCCACAGATGTTTCCAACTCTGATTCCGAGAGTGGATCTGGCGCTGGGTCACTACCCTCACTCTCGTCCTCATCATCTGCTTCGTCGTTTCTGGTAAAGAAAACATCCTCTGTGGGTGAGGCTGGGACTAGTGCGAGATTACCCAAAACCTCTCTATTAGCCATGGAGACTCCATTGCTTGCCTCTGTATTCCCTGCCCCAAAATCCACAATCTTACCGTCGCACCCTTGAGGTAAGTCCAGAAATGTTGTGTCTGCATCAACTGATATCAACACCTCCTTATAAGCCCCATCCTGTGGTTGCGAGGTGCCAGCTGCGTTATCTGTAATAACTGTTGTCAAAGCTGATTCTACACCTTTAACTGCAGACCCACTCCCGCTGCTCTCGTTGATTTCAGCCATTGGGTCCGCCTCTGTATTAGCTCCGCCCTCCGCTCCACCTCCTGCTGATAAAATCCCAGCTGTTGTACGGGCTCTGTAACTCCAGCGCAGCCATTCGCCAGATCAGCTCGGTAAGCGACGCTCTTCATTGCGCCCCTCTCCTGTTGCTCCGCCAGGTACCTCTCCCGCTTTTCTACCGCGCTGCACAGAGCACTGAGCGGCGGAATGCTGAAAGCTCGAGCGGGCTGCTGAGCTTGTTGAGGGCAAAGCATGGGGGAAAACGTCTCTACAATAGTAGTCTGCCGCAGTGGAGTCTCTTTTACTGCTGTCTCCCCCTCGACGATCTGCACATCATTCCGCTTTACTGCCAGCATCTTTTTCTTTTTTCCTCGATCTCCTTCTCACGGACCTTGCGGAGTTTGCTTTCTTTGGCAGCCTCTCGTCTCTGTTGCGCTTTCGCTCGTGCCTTCCCTCTCAGATTGGAGGCAGGGGCCCCAGGACTATCCAAGTGCGCGTCGTCATTATCGCATACATCACCCCATTTGCCTTGTGGCTCCTTATGCCTTTTAGGTGATCGCTGTATCTTAGGTGCCATCTTCCTAAGCAGACTCCGCCAGTCGATCCGCCCAGACTGTGTCAAGCGCGCCAAGAAAGAAAAACCGGCTATAGAAAAAATTTTGGACTTGGCCTGTAAAATAACATCAAATCGTAAAGGCCATAAGAAAGAGGGACCGAGCATTGCCCTGTCAGCAACAGCACCTTATGTTCTCTCCAATAGCAGTCGTATTCACTACCATATGCAGCAATAAAACAGTAGAGCAGCAGTAGAGATGAGAGGCAACCGTATAGACTGATAGGCCCCTAAAGACAGTCCATAAATTCAGTCCATTAATCCTTCAAACTACAGTTCCTTAGAGGGGCATCATGCAAAAAAACCAACACAGCATCGGGAGGAGGGTCTGGTGCGACTGACCCCTACAGCCTCTCGGCGGCCATCTTGCCAAAACCTATGTTTTTTTCAGTGAATATATATACACACACACACACATATGGATATATATATTCAAATTATGCTAAGGAATATCTGTAATTCAGCTGCTTATACTAGATCATTATTGTTTGTTTTATATATACACACTTATAATATAATAACTATTGCTTGTTTTTTTGTGTGATCGCTATGATACTGAGTAAGTTGGCACATTTGTTCTACATTTCACCAATGATTAAATACGGTACATGGAGGATGGCTAATGTTTTTCTGTTTTATTAATTTCTCCAATCATTTCTTTGCTGTTGAAAAAATGAAAACATTCTTTATTGTTTGCAGGTAGTAATTTAATTTTTACTCATATTCTCTACTTGATTATAAATGAGTCCTTGGTGAACCAGTGTTCCTTGTAATCATATTCACCCAAGTCCACTTTGTCATATGGGTTGTTCTTGTACTCGTTTACTATTTAATACATAGCAGCTTGCAGGGGGCACATTGTTGTGACTTAAACACAAATTATATTTATAGAGATGAAGTAGGTCAACATTTTTACTCTGCAGAAAAGTTCTTTTTTTGGGTATTAAGCTTGGATTCATCAAATAATACACCCGGTCCACATCAAATAGACAGCTTAAGGAGTTTTTAACCAAAAACAATCAATGTTTTCTTGAACATAGTCCTGTGGCACTATTATTAATTAATTTATTATTTATAGAGCATAGCTATATCCACTGGCTTAATGGTGCTAAGCAGACAGAAGAGACACCCATAACAAGCACCACAATAACCAAGGTTGACAGAAAAAAAGGTTTTCAGAGAATGTCTAAAAACAATGTGATTCTCAAGCATTCTGTTGCGTTGTGTCAATGTTCTACTGATTAATTTCTTCATTAATTGCTCAAACTACATCATTGGATCAAGTTTACAATTACGTTTTTAGTCATTTTAGTAGAAATAAAGTCATTCAAAATCCATTTGACTAAGTGCCCATTGTGCAATGCTTTTTTAAATGGATCCGCAACACATGGATTGTAATTTTGATTTGCGAATGTTAACTATCAGCAGAAAAGGTGTTATGGTTGTATACGTATGTTGTTAGTAAGGCCACAAGGGAATGTAGAAGGTCTCATGTTTTGACATAAACAGGTTCCACAGTCTAGCATTCAGTAAAGGCCAGTTGCTGTGGCAGAGGAGGTTGTCAGACCCGTTTCTTGTATGTCCACAGCTTATCTATTAAGAAGCCTGCTACACGTTCCTGCAGCCTGCCTTATGTGTGTGTATGAACGAAGCAGCACACTATAATTTGGTGATGAGCTGGTTTGGATTGAACCTTTGGCTACAATTGCTGCACAACTACAAATGCCTGCTGAGATAGCCTCGCTTGAATACAAGTTGTGAAGGATTGGCATTTCTCGGCACTACGATCTACATTGCATCTGCACCAGAAGGAAGGATTCGTTATTACCCCCTCATTGTGGTACTTTCAATTGGTGCATCTTTCAAACCTGAGGGAACACTGATATTTGAATTCTCACCCACATTGTCGCATGGTGGAGTGCGGGTGCCAGCATTCTTGATGCAAGTGGTGGCAACACAGCAGTGGGGCCGCGAGCCACCATTTAGTTTCCTGGTTCATGGCCAAATTGTCGAGCGACTGCTCCAGCATTTCATTAGTACGTGGGGCGCAAGCAACAACAATGGAGTATGCTTGGGTGGAGGTCTTGATGTCTTCACATCTTGTGGGATACATAGTATTTCTAGACGAACCTATAGGCCATAGATAATTGTTCTTGGCTAGTCTGATACAGGGTGTGCCTCCCACATATGAATCACTGTTGTTTGATTGGATGGATGTTCAAGTGTGTATTATTATTACGACTACATTCACTGGGATACTGCAGGTTTTGCTTGACATATGCTTTTATCGACTCTGTTACAGGTTCCCCACGGAAATCATCCCACTAATTGGTGGAAACATTTATTACGAAGGGTTCCTATTCTCTATCCTTGTATTAAGGAGGTATGGTTTGTACCCATGGGAATTATCATATGTGAGTCCTGATGAAAGCCTGGGTATTATTGTATTTTTTTTACTGGATGAAACATGTCGACGTTTTTAAAGAGTGGAGGGGTAGGTGTCTTATAATAGCGTACCATACCACCATCCACTGGTCCTTGATTTGATCATTTTACTCTGGGCAGGGAAACCATAATTAAAATGGGATTGATGTTATCCTGTGTCAATCAATCAATCAATCAATCAATCAATCAGGGGGTTTATAAAGTATGCTGCTCACCCGTGAGGGTCTCACGGTGCTGGGGGGTGCAGCTCCGGATCAGTCAAAGAGCCAGGTCTTGAGGTCCCTCCTGAATGAGTGCAGGGTCAGGGAGCGACTGATGTTCATAGGGAGCTCGTTCTAGGTCTTGCCTGCGATGTGGGAGAAGGCCCTCCCACCTGTTCTGTTTCTGCGGATGTGGGGGACCTCTGCCTGGGAAAGGTCGGTGGAGTGGAGGTTCCTCTTGGGTACGTGGAAGGACACTCTCTCGTTGAGGTATTTGGGTCCGATGTTGTGGAGGGATTTGTAGCCGTGGGTGAGGAGTTTGAAGGTGACCCTGCTCTCGACGGGGAGCCATTGGAGGTCTTGAAGGTGTTGAGACATGTCTTTGTGATGCGATGTTTCAAGGACGAGTCTGGATGCAGCGTTCTGGATGGTTTGGAGTTTGTGTAGAAGAGTTCTGTTGATTCTGGCGTATAGGGCGTTGCCGTAGTCCAGTCTGCTGATTATGAGCGCATGGGTGACGGTCTCTGCAGTTGGGGGGATCCATTTGAAGGTCTTATGGAGGATGCACAGACAGTTGAAACTAATGGGAGTGACGTTGTTGACCTGGCGATTCATGGAGAGGGAGGAGTCGAGCATGATGCCAAGGCTTCGTGCGTGGTCAGTAGGGGTAGGCAGAGGGCCACCAGGTGTTGTCCCAGGCGGAAGTTCAGGTTCCGAGGATGAGGACCTCGGTCTTCTCTGAGTTGAGCTTCAGGCAGCTGTCCTTCATCCAGACTGCCACATTCGTCATTCCTTCCTGGAAGCAGAGTCTGGTGTCCTCTGGATTCTTCATGAGTGAGAGGATGAGCTGGGCGTCGGGGTAGGATTCAATGCTGAGCCCATGGCAAGGGGGGCCATGTAGATGTTGAAGAGCGTGAGGTTGAGTGATGATCCTTGGGGTACTCCGCAGATGATATCAGTGGGTTTGGAGAGGAAGAGGGGAGTCTAATCCTCTGGGTTCTGCTGGAGAAGAGGGATTGGATCCAGTCAAGGCGGCTTCTTGTATCCCTGTGTTGTGAAGTCTGGTTGTGAGCGTGCAATGTGAGACGGCGTCGAAGGCTGCGGAGAGGTCTAGGAGGATGAGGTCCTCAGTGTGTCCCTGGTCGAGTAGCATGCGGATGTCATCAGTGGCAGCGAGGAGGGCGGTATCTTGCTATGGTTGCTGCAGAATCCAGACTGGGAGGCGTCTAGGATGGAGTTCACTTCTATGAAGGCAGTCAGCGGGTGTTTACGAGTCTCCCTGTGACTTTGGCTGCAAAGGGGAACTGAGAGATGGGCCGGTAGTTTTTCAGGTCCGTTGGGATGGCTGTGGGTTTCTTGAGGAGGAGTTTAACCTCTGCCTGCTTCCAGTCATCTGGAAAGATGACAGATCTGAAGGAAGTATAGAATATGGTCCATCCTAGTTCGGGTGCGATGACAGTGGCGGCCCTGTGGAATATTAGCGTTGGGCAGGGGTCCGTTGGGGCTCCTGAGTGGGTTATCTTCATGGTTGCGGTGATGTGTTTGATGGTGGCGGGATCCCAGGTCATGATGGAAGTAGGAGCTGAGCTTGTCGCAGAGTTCCTGGGAAGGTGTGATGTCCGTGGCTTTGCTGGGGGGTTTTGTGAACTGCTGTATGACGTTGAACAATTCCTTGGCGTTGGTCACGTTGGTCTGTATTTTGTCTCTTATGAAGGTCCACTTGGTTTCTCTTATCTGCTGGTGCTATTCCTTCAGGGCATTCCTGTGGTTGTTCTGTGGTTTTCTGGTTTTGCCAGGTTTTCTCAAGGTGTCTGCAGGAGTGTCTGGCTTCTGGTAGTTCTATGGTGAACCAGGTGGCCTTCAGAGGGAGTGGTTTGGCGGGGTTGTGGAGAGGTGCGAGCTTGTCGGCGCAGCAGGAGATCCAGCGGTAAAATTCTATGGCTGCGGTGTTGGATATGGCGCTGGGGGGGTTGGAGGAGGGTGGTGTTAAGGTGTTCCTCTGACACCTTGCTCCAGTTCCATTGTGGGAGGAGGGGAGGGCTTGGGTGCCGCAGTGGTGATGAAGGTGAAATGGACGCAGTGGTGGTCTGTCTAGAGGGGGTTGGTTGTGTGGCTGATGCGGATGTTTGTGCCTCCCGCGAAGTTGGGGTCAAGGGTGTGTCCAGCTCTGTGGGTGGGTGTGTTGACCAGCTGCTTCAGTCTGAGGTTGGCGAGGTTGTTGAGGAGAGTGGTGGTGTTGGGGTTGCTGCAGTTGTCGAGGTGGAAGTACAGGTCCCCGAGTAGAATGTAGTCCATGGAGTTGATGGCATGGGGAGCGGCAAGCTCGGCGATGGCGGTAGCGAGCTGGGTGCAAGGTCCTGGCGGTCCAGCGAGTGCATGGTCACACACAGAGATGATCTTAGAAATGGTAGAAACCATTTTGGACAACAACGTTTTCCTATACAAAGATCAATGGTACCGACAAAAGCAAGGGGTGGCCATGGGATCCAGATTTTCGCCTTCGTACGCCAATCTAGTAATGGGGAGATTCGAGGAAACGAGAATCTGGGGCGTACCTGCATCAGAATGGAACAATGACATACTGTTCTGGGGCAGATACATTGATGACTGCATCATGATATGGACAGGTACATCTGAGAAACTACATCAATTCCATGAGTACCTGAACCAAAATGACCAAAACATAAAATTCACAATAGAGTTCAGCAACAAGAAACTAGCATTTCTAGATGTAGAATTTTACATAGAAAATGAAACAATTCAGAGCAGACTATTCAGGAAAAGCACAGCTTGCAATTCCCTACTACATGCCACTAGTGCACATCCGGAACATCAGAAAAGAGCAATCCCTTATGGAGAACTAATTAGGACCCGCCGCAATTGCAGTAATGAAATTGAATTCCAAACTCAGAAGAAAGGGGTGATTAAAAGATTTGAGAACAGAGGGTACAAAAGGAACCAACTGCTCAAAGCAGCTGAAAGAATAGACACAGTAAACAGAACAGACACACTAAGGGACAAACAACAAAAGCAGAAAAGAAAGGATGACAAAATTAGACTCGTAACTGGTTATAATAACTGGGCAACAATCCTGAGAAAGAGTCTAAACAGACACTGGCACCTATTAAGGACAGACACTATGCTGAAGGAACACATAACGGAAAGACCAACTATAACCTTCAGAAGAGGAAGGACTCTGAAAAATATACTAAGCCCAAGCTACCCCCAAGCGCACAAAAAGAACACATGGCTAACAGAACCAGGGTTTTTCAGCTGTGGAGGGTGTGCAGCCTGCAAATGGGCATACAAAAAGAAAAAAGACTTCCAGGGAACAAATGACACTAAAAACTTACCGTATCCTAAGCACTATAAACTGTCTAACCAAATATGTAGTTTATGCATTAGACTGCAAATGCGGCAAGAGATACGTAGGCAGTACCAAGAGGCCACTAAGGGACAGGATAAATGAACATATCAGGGCAGTGAAACAAGGCGACATGCGATACCCTGTAGCTGCACACATGTCCTTATGCCCTGAACAAACTACCAACCGCTCCTTCAAATATTTTGGATTTGAACACACACCCTGTAATCCAAGAGGTGGTAATAGGGAACTGACACTACGCAGGAGGGAAGCGACTTGGATCATGACCCTAAAAAGTGTGGAACACGGTCTTAACATTGACCCGGAGTATCACTTCTTTCTAGGGACATAACTGACAACACCACAACCAGAAAGAGACAAGATGAATATGAACTGAGATCTATCCATATGTACAAAACACCTAAAAAATAGAATGTATAAATTCGTCACATTTGCTTTTAATAACTTAGCTGTCACCTATCTAAATGAATATGCTCACATAAACAATGATGACCACCCTTTGTAATAACATGTTTTTTCACAAAAAGGTTTCATAATATGTGCACTATATCGTCAATGTGTATGATATATTTTTAATACAAGTATTGCTATTATAACAGTGGTAAGACCACCCGGTGGCAACAGTTTGTAATGTACCCATTCTGGATGGAGAATAAGAATTATACCACCGTATTGATCGTGTATCACACTGTAAAGCACTGCGCACTGAAAAACGAGTCAACACTATTCTGGATCAACACTCATAGACACATGTATACTATAATTGATATTGCTCAGGAAATAGAGCAACTGAATTATTCTGATAAATTGATAACTAAACTCATAATATTAGGCACGTATGAGCACCTCACCCCCCGACCCCCCCCTGCCCCCACGGGCAATTAATAACGCGGATCCCAAATTCCAAGAGTAATAAACACTTGGTAATGAAATTACCAGGAACCCACAATTTTGATGTTTTATGAAGAAAATAGTGGCAACCAGGTCAAATGTAGACCTCAAGGGCTGGACTATCCTATCATTATAGACCAGGATAAGAT
Organism: Lissotriton helveticus; assembly: GCF_964261635.1. Classification (NCBI taxonomy): domain Eukaryota; kingdom Metazoa; phylum Chordata; class Amphibia; order Caudata; family Salamandridae; genus Lissotriton; species Lissotriton helveticus. The sequence continues at coordinate 1,405,435,720 of NC_136063.1, read as the reverse complement.
GGCCGCCATGCTTACTAGGATACAACCCACTAATATGAACCGCAACACAACTGAACCGGAAACAATCACGAATCACGTGATACGGGGCGTTCCATTTTGGAATTAAACAGCGCGAAAGGCAGCGGTCGGATCACTGCACCAAACACGGAGCAGCGGGGACTTCGAACACATGAAAACAGAAACGGCGAAAGGTAAGCCCACAGGAGGGAATTGAGTAGCGAGTGGCATGGGGTTTGTAGAGAGCACAAACACGAGGGAATCGGCAATCTAACCATGCTTAATCATACTGCCGTGGGTTTCCCCCTCTACGGAGAAAAATGATTTTTGGCATGAAACTTAGGACGATAACACGACCGTGCTACACGCACTGCTCATTAAAAGGAGCGTTCAAAGTAAGGATACTTGGAATGTTTATAGGTTACTGATTAAGAAATGGTCATATATAGAAATCATAACTATCCTGTACAATCATCCCATTACCGATGGAAATCACTTTCAAGCCCAACTAAAGGGGCACTAACTAAAGGGGCACTTATTATGGGCTAACTGGCAAGTTGAGCAGTCATATAGAGGCTCCTTTCCCACCACAGCTTATGCTGACAGGCAATTCAGTAGAAATGCGTAAGAGCACTACTAAGAAATTTATAACAAAATAAGTCCTAATAAATTTCATATTGACTTCCAGCTACCTCAATAAAAACCGATACTGTGGCAATAAACAGAAGAAAAAACCCACTAACGGACCGAAGTCCCCTAACAGAAACCCCTTCGAGGGTTGGAATTATCACCTCAAGGAAGGTGAGTAACTGCGACTAAACAGTCTGGAGAAAATACAACATAGTTGTTACGCTCATAGGAAATGCGAATATATCTAAAACATGTCTTCTTGATTCCTTTTCATTACACAGAAAAAGGAACACTCAAGGAAAATAGGTACCCCGAGCACTTATTTCAGTTTAATAGTATGCATGCCACTATAGTTCTATTCTCAACCTCACAATTCAAGCCCTCACCCCCCCCAAATAATAGTCTCACAATGCACAATCACATCTGAAAAGCATGACTCGACCAATCACTGGTTTCTCCATATCTCAATGGGTGCACCTGAGAAAACCCTAAATATCCAGAGGGTAAATTATGTACAACTGAAGTTGGTCTCTGAACACAACTTCCATTAGTTTAACATCCACAAATGTATATGAGCACAGAAAATAAAACCCACCACTTCTTACCGATGTAACATACAATGATGTATAACAATTTACAATTTTAAGACCAAAACTATGATGGTTACAAATGTTATTTTCTCACTTAACAGCCTTGAAAAAGTCAAGGGTTACATTCCCTACTGACGAAACACGTGTTGGCTGTAACATCTATCAAAATTAAAAAACAACACCTGCGGAACAACCTACATGACGAGGACCTCAACATTTTTTAATCTTACAGAATTTATGTATGAATGAAATACACATGTGCAAATCTGTGCGGAATACTGTAAACGAGTGCTAAGGAGTGTTCAAATGGTCTGTAGATGAGGGTGCAGTGTAGTGTGGTCCTTGGGCTGGTCTGAATCTGGAAGTGGAGGTGCTCTGTGTTGGAGTGGTGTCGCTTGTGCTGGTTGTAGAGAGTCAGAGCGGGGTCCTGTGAACTATTGCGAGAACTCCTCCTGGGCGGTGGGGGCGGTCCTTCCTCTGGATCTTGTAGCTGTCGGGGATGGCCAAGTCGATGTCGGGCCGGAGGAGTCGTTGGTCCAGGTTTCTGTGAAGAAGGCGACGCTGGGCGAGAGGGTGTCGATCAGGTCCCAGATTTCGATGGTGTGTCGGTGCAGGGAGCGCACGTTGTGGAGGACGCATGTGAGGGTTTCGGAGGTGCGTGCATTGGGCGGGCCTCCGACGGTAGTATTTTATTTTATTTAAGAAGTTTTCTATAGCGCTGGTCAGACCCGGAGGTATCAGGGCACTTTACAGCAGGAGGGAGAGAAATAATATACAGGGTAGGAATAGAATAAACGCAATCATAAATGTTCAAAGGTTACAATTGTGTTGAGCGTCCGAGGTGCGCCATTAAGATATAGAGGTTGAGGGGTCCGAGGTGCGCCATTGAGGTAGAGAGGTCTAGAGGTAGTCTCGATGCATGGACAAAGTTTGAGGCTGAGACTTTTCTCTGAGCGGCGGTGAACCAAGGCTATGGGTAGGGACGTGGGGATGCGCATTGGCAGGTGACTGTCGGGTAGAGGCTTGAGGGTCACGGATTTCAGTTCGGGAAGGCACAGTTGAGGTAGAGGACTTTTAGGAGGCTTTTGAATTTTGAAACGGTGGGGGTAGGTCTGATGTCAACAGGGATGGAGTTCCAGATGGGTGCTGTGTCGGTGGTGAAGGATAAGCAGCAGGGTCTGCATGAGAACTGTCCATGGGTGGATTTTGGCGAGGATCTTGCACAGTTGGGGTGTCTTCCGGGATTGAGCGCGTGGAGGGTGGTTGAGTCATAGCGATGGGGCCTCGGAGGACCAGGGTTCCCGGCGCTGGTCGCGGTCAGGTCGCGGACGGGCGCAGACGGGCTTGCCTTAGGCGCACCTTCCGAACGCCAGTGGCACAACCGTGCAGCGGTCGCCATTAAGTAGGTGAGGGGTGCGGGACCAGGTAGGGAGGTGTGGACTGTGTCAGGGTGGGAGGGGCAGCAGGGGCAGCGTTGGTGGTGAAACGGGCTAGGCGAGTGAAAATGAAATGGAAAATAAAATGGATAAAAAACTCAATATACACAAATAAAATAAACACTCCGTGAACACAATGTCAATACAATGACCACAGATGAAACTCAGCTGACAACAAAATCACCGGGAGGCAGGGCGTGCAGAAGGCGCAAACCCTGACTGCGGGGGACTCTAGGCTGCGGCGGTGAGGTGAAGCTGCAAGGGGAGTTCTGGCCTGGACCCACGGTCTAGGTTTCACACCTGCTCCCCGCAGCAGTCGCCATTAAGTATGGGAGGGGGTGAGACCAAGTAGTGAGGCGGGAGCGTGGACTGTGTCGGGTGGGAGGGGCCACTGGGGCAGCAGGGTCGGTGAAATGGGCTAGGCGAGTAAAAATGAAATGGAAATTACAATGGATAAAAAACTCAGTAAACACAAATGAAATAAACACTCTGTGAACACAATGTCAATACAATGACCACAGATGAAACTCAGCTGACAACAAAATCACCGGGAGGCAGAGCGGGCAGAAGGTATGAACCCTGACTGCGGGGGGCTCGAGGCTGCGGCGGTGAGGCGAAGCTGAAGGGGAGAGGGATGGCCCGGACCCACGGTCTAGGTGTCCAGTTTTAATCAGTGTTTCTGCACTTTCAATAACTTATGATCCCATTTTTCTTTATTACTGTATGTTGTATTGTCTTCCCCATCCCTATTGCTCCACCTTCAGCGTTGGCTTGCGCGGAGGTGTGTTAGCAGCCCTATGATGAAGCATGACACAGTTTACTGTGTGTGAGGGCAGTTTTAACAACACGTGAGTGCTCCCCCTGTTAATAGCATTTCCGTACATATAGTCCCCCTTCTTTGTGTGGTAAACGGTGATAGTGGAGGTCGAAGTGGGGCCTATTTTCCTCCCACCCCTTATTCCTTGTGTGTGTCGTCTTCATGTCTTGTCAAGCATCAGGATTGTGTTGCCCAACTTCCACGTTTTGACGGATGTTGCATGTCAGGTGAACCATTTTAACCTGCCATATGAATCATTTGGTGATCTCAGTATTATCTGTTTATAGTGTACATTGGAAGCTGGCAGATATTTTCCAGGTGTCCTACTGTTAGGGCATTTCGTAACCTTTTTCAGATGTGCATTAGTTGTTCCATCATACGACATGATAGGTAAATCAAATGAAATAAGCTAGTTTCTCTGGCTATGCATTTTGGTCTGTAATGTATCTTTTCATCACTATATTTTTGTTTTGTATTCATTAGTTGTTATACACAGTAGAATCTAATCATCATATTATATATCTCCATCTCATATGTGATATCAGAATTAAGGGTAAGTGTATAGATCCTTTATTTTCCTGTCGTCCATTTTTCCATAATATTGTCCATAAAACTGGTCTAATGGAATGGCTGAACAGGTTGGCTGATTTACGGCACAGATGTAAAATATGGAAAACCTCTTGCATGGTATCACTACATGCATGGATGATTTTAACTCACTGTTGTACACTTTGGATTTTTGGAGTTCCTCCATAAGTTTTCCATTCTCTGTCCATAACTTACAAGTTCTTCCTTATTCAGATCTTTTCTAGTTTATAAATAATTAAATAATAAACTCATTATATGGCCATTACACACATGTGATATATTGCAGGTTTGCATTCATTGTTGGCTTTTTCCTGAAAAAGGCAGAACAGCTTGCCGAAACTCACGTAAAAGATTTAGGGCCAGATGTAGGTAGGCTTTTACCGGTCGGTAAGGCCGATTTCGGCCGTTACCGACCGGTAAATGGATTTTGACATGTAGGGGGCAGAATCGGTAAATTTACCGATCGGTAAATTTACCGATTCTGTAAATTACCGAATCGGTATTTTTACCGATTCGGTAATTTTGAGATTAGGTGGGACTCTTCAGAGTCCCACAAGCCTTACAGAATCGGTATTTTACCATCAAATTCAATTTGATGGTAAAATACCGATTCCGGTGTGCATGCACATGTGTGCATGCACACCTGTGCCATATGACAGGCAGACCTGCCCTTAGGGCAGGTATGCCTGCCACATGGCACCGAACCTGTTTTGGGGGTGCTAGAGGGTGTCAAAGTGACACCCCCTGAACCCTTGTGAAATTCGGTATTTACCGATTCGGTAAATACCGAATCGGTAATGCCCATTCATTCCTATAGGCTTCAAAGCCCATAGGAATGAATGGGCATCGGTATTTACCGAATCGGTAAATACCGACTTTTACAGATTCGGTAAATCCACATCTGGATTTACCTACATCTCCCTCCTTATATTTTACCGATTCATAAATACCGAATCGGTAACATTCGGTATTTATGAGTCGGTAAAATATATTTACCTACATCTGGCCCTTAATCTTTCTCATCAATTTTGTCAACCACTGAATTTTATTATAATGTCTAAACTATTTCTAGAATGATGTATCATGTTGCCATTGAACCTGTTTTTTAATTGTATATAGTATATGGTTTTAAACGTCCACACATGTTTTTCGTTTTGTCTCAGTGTGTTATTTTGTACATCCAGCACTTTGTCTATTTTGCGTTTGTATTTGTATTATGTAATGAAATATTAATCAAATTGTATTTTGGAGGTTTCTATTACCCCATGCATAATAGCATGATTAACATCTAATTGCGATTTAATAAAGATTTTTTTCACATGCTCTGATGGCCTTTGTCTATTATGGTAACTCTAATTATTGAATGAGCTGCCTAGGGGTTTTTGTTTTGCTTGAATGTGAGGTCACACTGCATGACTTATTTGGTGATCATCTTGGAGGCAGGTTCGGTTCCTTGTGCACGGCTGGGAGAGCTTTCTCTGCTTCTTCGGTTGTTGTTACCGATGACTTTTGGGGCATTCGTACTACAGAAAACAGGTGAAGGTATCTAACGCAATTCATTTTTAAATGCATGGCCAGTTAGCAGTGTTACTGATATATTTTGGCCATCTTACCCTGGAGCTGTGTGGGCTGTAAAACCTTTCTTTATTTTGCCTAATTTTGCACTGGCGACATCTTTACATGGCGCAGCAAAACTTCAAAATCAGTCCTCCACATGCATTTTTGGTATTAAGAATGGAGCCCTCGATGAAGTGGGTGGAGTGGAAGGATTATTTTGGTAAGTGCATCTCGGCAATTGATGAAGCTGATGAGATGTCAGTTGATCATAAAATAATTCCCCTGCACTCTCTGGGTCCTATGGGGTTCAGTCGTATGCCAAAAGCTACTGTGAGTGGGTGTGTTAATGTTTTTGTGGATGCATTACAAGATCTAGATACATACTTTACGCCAAAAGTATGTATTTGCATTACTAGATATTAAATTTCCAGCGCAAGCAAAGTAAGGGGCAACCTGCGGATGACTATGCGGCAGACTTGAAGAAGCTGGCAATTGATTGCAAGTTCGGAGTTCTTCATGATGACTTGGTAAGGGGAATGCATACCAATAACCCAGCGATACAGGAGCGATTATGGATTAATGGGTTTTCTCCATTTGAGTATGTACTAGCAATAATGTGACAGGCAGGTATTTCAGGTAGATGTGGCATGGAACTGAACCAATCTGATAAGGAGCAAGACTGTATTTATAAAGTGATGGCTCGTAAAGTGGGGAAAGATCAAAATCAAAAAAGTAATGCCAAGGAAAAATGTATGAGTAAAGATAGAGGGCCTCATTTATGAAGTTTTGACGTTAGACAGTGCCACAAAGAATCTTGCAGCGCTGAACTACATCAAAACAAAAGAGCAGGATGCGCCATATCTATGTAATATGGTGCATTCCTGTCTGTTGTGCGGCGTTTTAAGCTCTGAGTGAATTTTCCCGATTCATGCCCTTATATAGGTACAATTCACATTGCCTTTATGTAGGCATAGAAATCAAGCCCTTATTTAGGCATAGGCCATGCTACCCATATACAGGCATGGCTACTTCCACTCGTACCAAACGTCACAACGATTTCTTGGAAAACCAGCTTAAGCAGTTAGGGGACTTCCCCTTGCTTGAATATTGATTCGTCCAAAAACTCAGTTACTTTACAAAGAACAACTATTCCAGGGGGGTTCTTTCCTGACGTTCATATGCCCGACTTTACGTCAAACTATGGCATTCCTAAACACCTTTCAAGGTATAAATATACCTTCACTTGCTCTAGCAAGATACAGTGATTCTGAGCAGTTTGAAGACCTACTTGGCCGACGCAGCTCGCTACAGCAAGTGCAGAAGGAAGCCGACTCTCCAGCTGACGCACTGATCAGGAAGCTGCCTTTCTCCTGCGGAGAATCCAGCTCCAGTGTTTCCAGCCCCCCTTGCGGGGTGTTGGGAAATCGAGCCCCGAGACAGAGATACCAGACCTCCTTCATTCTAACCAAGGTATGGAGCTGTTTAGAACCTAGAGAAACCTTTGGTAGATTCTTGGCAAAAAACTAAAACCTATGCTACACAATACTTACTTCTTCCCTCGAACTAAACTTAGGTTAGGTACATTGGGGTAGGCGTATTTTAGAAACACCAGTTGAGTATTTTTGTCAATCTTATTTATGTATGTATTTTTATATGGCTTAGAAACCATACAATGCTCTTACAGTATTATTTCATATTACTGTTTACGCTGTACTCATTATACTTTGCAGTCTGCATACCGATTGTAGCAGTTCATCTCTCTTGCATGAGAAAGAAGACTGTTCAATAAACCTTTTTATTGAAAACACCCGTCTCACTATTTCTCTGCAACTCTGTAGAAATGAAGCATGCACGATTGACTGAGTGAAATATTTATCTATTGTTTCTGCGACTCTGAGAGATATGTTCTTATTCTTGGGAAACAAAGTTGTCATGTTTATGCGGTTGTCAGAAACAAATCCCTTCTGGTGTATTCGAGAAAGTTTCTAGTGACCTCTGAGTTAGCTGGCACACACACAATTAAGTTTAGTATATTCAATAGAGACCTAGTTGACCAGTCCTATGTCAAATCTATAGGATATATTATTCTATTGTGCAGAGCCTATTGGGAATATAGGAACTACACTACATGTCCTTTTCCCCAACACCGGTGCACAATCAGCTGCCGTACACCAACGCAGGCACCCTGCACCATACTGCATGTAGCCTGCTTTGTGAGGCGATTGATTTTGAGCAGGAAGGGACACCTCCATGTACAAAATCAATCAATTCAGGCGATTGCAGCACACATAGAAAAAGGAAAGCACAAGGAGAAATTAAAACATTTCTCCTCATTGTGCCTCCTTAAAACCAGCCCTGGGGTGACGTTAGGTTCTGACGCATTCCCAGGTTTACAATTTCTTGCAAATCTGGGAATGTGTCCGGTTCCATGGGTGTTGAGTGGGAACACCAACAGCAACACCCATGGAATGCCCTTTTCACGCACTTCTCTGCATGAAAGGGGCACATTTTTATAAGGTCATGAAAAGCCATGTTAAGTGGATTTATGTGGCCTTATAAATATGATGTGGCACATTGCGCCACTGAAACGTCAAAATGTGGCTTTCTGTGGGGACAAAAGTGCTGGTAGGGCCTCATAAATGAGGCCCGGAAGATGTTATAGCTGTGACAGCAAAGATCCTTTAGCATATTGTTACATATTTCCTGCACTTAAACAAACATGTAGCAGTTGTGACATTGTGGCCCACTTTGCAAAAGTGTGTAAAAAGAAAAAGAGTAGTGTAAAATGCAGCAACAAAGGACCAAGTAAGAGTGATATGGAGGAAGAAATTACAAAATAGGACAGTGTCATAAGTTTGAAAGAGAAGTTCGTCCTTAACATTAGTGAGTGTAGTGCAAAAGGCAAGCCGGAATTCAACTTGATTATAGGAAGTGTTCCCATTAGGATTTACGTGGATTCCAGATCTCCTTTACTATTGTCAATGAGGATGTATGGAAGAACATGTTTGTGGAGAAAACCGCCACACACATATCACCATCTGACATTAATCCTGGGAGCTACACTGATCAAAGAATTGGCATTTTGGGTTTCAGATGGTTGACTTTTGTTTTTAAGGGACAACACATGAGAAGTAAACTATGTGTAGCAAAAAGAGGACCATCTGTCCTGCTACGGCAGGTTTAAGGTAGCCTACATATAATACTGAATAGTGCAGGAAAGATGTTGGTGGCTGATGAAGACAATTCTGTGGGAAAGGACATGGTGCAAATGTTTCCAAAATTTCTCAGCAAAGTGTTGGGAATGGTACTAGCCTTTGAGCACAATATTGTGCCCAAGACTGATGCCACTCCTAAGGTACATAAATTAAGGATGGTACCAATGATTGTAAGGGAGGAGGTATCGAAGGAGTTGGAGAAGTTGGTCAAGCTGGATGTGATCAAACCAATATAGAGTTCTGACTGGATTTCGCCAGTAGTGGTTACACGCCGTAGTAATGGTAAAATCCATCTCTGTGTGGATTTGAGACACCTAAATAATAAGATCATCATTGATCACTTTCCCCTACCAAAGATTACATTTATGGTGTTGTGCTTGAATGGGGTGAATTGGTTCTCAATAATAGACCCTTTTTCACACTCTTTAGGTGTTTTCAATTTAAACAAATGCTGTTTGGCCTTTCATTGGCAGCGAGTCCGAACAACAGGGTTTCGAAGGATTCTGCCCTGAGAAAATTTTGAAAAAAGTGTGGCCAATTGTGTATTTTCAAACATATTTGAGAACGCAAAAAGGTTAATAAAGCATTTGTGAAAGTGTAGTTATGGCATCAATAAAGGCATTTCATGTGATGATGACGTTTGAGACTCTTGGGGGCGTTATGGTTATCTGAGGCTCAACAAAGAGGCCAGAGAAATGTTATGCATAGTTGAGTAGGATCCGTCTCTTTCTGTGTGTTCCATGAAACACACATTTGCTTTTCAATCATCGCTGTATCTTAACCTCACGCCTGAGGTGACATCATTTATACCAATGCCCTAAAACACACTGCACTGAAGAGAGCTCCAGGGCACTGCAGAAGAGTTCGGGTTTGCTGAACTTAAAATGCAGACTGATAACAACGTTCCCAGGGCCGTTTATATCTTTCCGAAGAATTGTAGCCACTAACTGGCTTTCGCAGCAAATGTTGTTGATTGCGCCAAGTTTGAGCCCTTCGCCGCTATGTGCACAGCCTTTGCCCATTCCCAATATATTGTTGGCTTTCCATTGGGTGAAATCCTAAATTCACTAGAAAGTTGTTAATCACATTACTAATTTTAAATAACCTCTGTATGACATAATTCCTGTGAGTAATAGGTTTAGCAGTCACTGCTGTGTGAGTGATAACAATGCCTCTCACATGACAATATGTAGGTCCCTCAGATTCATCTGTTGCTGGGTGGCCTTCTGACCCCTCTCTGGATCCCCTTGTGAGAAGTTCGCCTGGTATATGTTGACCACTAATTATAGTAGGCACCTTGACCCAGTCCAAACAACCCTTATTGATGATCAGGTTAAAGACAACCTTTATTGAAAGCTATCCTAGTGGCAGCTATGGAGAGCAGCCTTCAGGCTAAGTCTCGAAGTAATGTAAAGCAGCTTGGTTTACCAGATTAGAACCTCCTGAATGACCAAATGAAAAGAGAACCACACAAGGAATATATAAAATATATTTATTCTACTAATCCCTTTATGAGAATAGAGCACAGAGCACACAATATGAAATCACTAGACCGACAGTAAACAGCACAATACACAGTGGGCTCCAGGGTGAGACCAAACCATATATTAAGAAAGTGGTATAACAACCATGGCTTGACTAGAAACAGTTCCTAGATCACGTAGAATCACTGGGACCCCAAGGAACCATCCATAGTATCGACACAGGGGACCCACGGAGGATGGGTGCAGTGCGAGAACACAGACGTGAGCTCCGTACAACTCTATGGCAAAGTGGCAGTTGGAATTGTAAAGATTAAGGACACTTCAGAAAAGGACTTTGAGCAAACCCTTTCAAACATAGAAGCTTCCCTTGTGAGTACCGGAGTACCCGTGTTACCTATCCCAGGGGAGCCAGGTGCATAGGTGTCAAGTGATGTCGGGAATCTTCATAGTTTTAAATGGCGTGATGCGAAAAAGTGCTGCTGCTGGGAAGACGAAGATGAAAAGTGTCCAGTGGAATCCAAGCATGTATTCGAGGTGAGAAGAACCTGAAAGCAGAGTGGATGGAGTCTGGATCACTCCAGGGTGACCAGGGGCTCGGTAGACGAATGCCCACTGATGTCAGGTGCTTCAGGTGAGATGATGCGATGCTTGATTCTGCAGCCACGGGGACCAGGAGACGTTGACAATGACCAAAGTCTGGAGTTGAGCTGTCCCACGAAGGATGTTGAGTACTGGAGGGGGGGGGAAGGTGTCAGTGTCCGGATTGAACACCAACAAGCTTTGGCAACTGCAACCCATGCGGCCAGAGGAAATCAGTTTCAGTGAGGACCAGCATGTCTGGAGCAACCAGGGAAGCCCACAGAAAGTTAATGTTACCTTCACAGGGACCCACAGGGCAACGGACCAGGGATCGCGAAGGGACCTCAAGCTGAATCACAAAATACTAGCCCACGGATCACTTGTGGATTGTAGGCCGGAAATCTTCAGTTGGATTACTGCTCGGGGACAGGACTACAAGTAGGCCAAAGCACAGCCTCAGGGATTGCTGAAAAGCATATCTGCTGTAAAAGTATACGGTGCACACGGGTTCCGATTGCACAGTCTTCACAAGGGATACAGGCCTCAGAATTGCTGAGAGCGCAGATCAACCTCAGAGACCTCAGGAACCAACCTCCTGTGTTGCAGAAATCTACAGTCCTAGGGAGCTTGGGAGATGCAAACTGGTCAGATGCGTTTAGGTGCCTGCCCTAAAGGGTAGTAACTCCTTTACTCCAAGGGAGATTTTTCAGTCATTCAGCATAGTGTAGATTGTCGAAGTACTGGGTTTCTGTAGCAAAGTTTAGTCCAGGTAAAATCTATAGTCCTGTAATCTGGGGTTCCTACTTTATACCCAAGGAAGGGGTGGGACAAACTCTGGGGTCCCACCTGTGGGAGGGTCAGGACAGAGGGGGGCTACACCCATGTCCTTTGTCCAGTTTCATGCCAGAGCAGGAGCAAATGGCTCCTGAAACCGGTTTCAGCTGGACTACGCACAGGGACACCAAATGTGCCCGCTGTGCAAAATTCAAAGCACTCTCAGAGTGCACCCACCCAGCCCAATACACTAAAGCCTGTCTGGGAGGTGGTGCTCGAGCTTGGCTGAGCAGCAGGAGGGCAAACTCGTGTCTGTGGTTGGCAGCATCCATTTTGTGATGCCCAGATCGAGAAAGCTGGTACCGGGTGTACCAGTGTGTCGCATATGTCCCTTTAGGAGGGTGGAATCATACCTCCCCTGCCAGTTACTGGCGAGGAGGTATGATTCCAAGGTGTTTGACACCAAACAGGACATGTTTCTATGCAGCCGTTTTAAGGTTAGCATTTACCGCAAGGTAATAATGCACTTAATTATATATGGTTGGCTGCATCACAAACAACCCCAGAGAATAGGTTCAGAAGGCTGCTGAGGGGCTCTGCTCATGCAGGGGCACCCTCTCACATAAAACCCACCACCCTGCCTTCATGATTGATAAGGCCTCTGTAGTGGGTAAGTCCCATAGGTACTAGTGTAGATATATAGACACGGTGGACCACATCAGGTACTTGTAGAAGATGTTTATTAAGCAGAAGTCATAGTCAAGATTACAGCCCCATCAGGAGCAGCCTACTGGCCGCTCAGCCCATCCTTAACTGTAGCTCTGATGCATCCAACATTCCACCCACACTAGGATTCTAATAAGAATACACACACACTGGGCTGAGCAGCTGGATACAAGTCCATACATATAATATGAGAATACTACATTATCCTTTCCCTTTAATAATTAAAAGCAAAAGAACAGAAGAGTAAGTAAAGAGAAACTATACACAAGAAAAATATAAACTTCAAAGAAATCTGTGACCCAGGGATGAATATGAAAAAACATCAAGAGAAGGAAAACAGAAATCTAAATTATTAAAGAAGGAAGAAAGCGAAAAGAATTTAATAAACTGACACCATCCTCCTTCAATAATTAATAATTGAAAATAGAAAGCAATACTTGAAAAGCTGACGACTTTTAGTAAACATAAGGGGACAACAACAGATTCATAATGAGAGAAATAAAATCATGGAAACTACTACTAGCATTAGAAGAATGCGGCAGAAAGTAACTAAATACGTCACACTTCTAGTAAGGAAACACTGTTGGACTATGACCAACGTGCAAAATCGTTTGTGACTAAAACCCGAAAATCAATGACAAACAAAACTTCCTCACTAAAAAGAAAAAAAATCCCAGGACAGGGATTACAAACTTTATGAGGTAATGGGACTATAACCCACACCAAAAAGAAAAGCGTATAATTAGGGAAAATGGGACTCGGAACCCACACCCATCCCAAGACAAGACAGGGATAAACCAATAATAGGAAGAAGTAATGGGACTGAAACCCATACCAAAAAGTAATGTGTAAACAAGGGAACATGGGACTTGGAACCCACATCTATCCCAAGACAAGACAGGGATTATCTAACTACTTGTAGAGATAATGGGACTCAAACCCACATCAAGATGCAGTGCAAGAACATGGGTCATGGGACTTAAACCCACTCCAATCCCAAAGGATAACACTAATGAACGAGATGCAATGGGACTTGAACCCAGCTCCATCCGAAGATAGGGATAAATACCGTAAAAATGGGGTGATGGAACTTAAAACCCACCCCCTAAATTACAGAAAAAGGAAATCTGTTTCTTAAAGGAAATGGGACTAGATACCCACTCCTATGTTAACCACAACTTTTAAGTTAACATTTCTGTAAAAAAAACATAAGTAGTGTACAAATACATTTACAGGTTTAATAAAACGTTTCACTGTAAATATTTCCTAAAATATAAAACAAAAGCATAAACTGACAGAGGTGTGTCTGTCACCAGAATAAGATAAACAAGTGCCAATTAACTTTAAATAACGATTTAAGGTCTTAAATTTCACAAATGTCATTGGTGTGCCTGCCACCATGTTGAGGAACAGGTAATCCACAATCCAAAGGAACTTGCCGTCAAAAAGTACTTCTCAGAAAGTACAGCACGTTTCCTTATGTGTAAGAAGAAACCTGGCAGAGCTTCAATAGCTTTACTTAAACTGTAAACCAACCGGTTGAAATGCGCCAGCAGAGGTGCATAAGCGCAGTCGGAAACTGAATGTCTTGGCTCTGCTAACGTGGCAAATATTACTAAATATGAGAACAAGTCCATGAAGAAAAGAACACTGTACTCACATGAAGAATAAAAACAACGCAGGTGGTGGTGGTACCAACAATCAACCTTGTAATATCCCTAAAAGTCGAAGAAATCCCTTTTTTTTTTTTGAACAGCCACTTAAAACACAAAACAAAGTGGCATCGGCTACGGAAAAGAAAATGGCGGCACGTTTCCTTACGCTTAGCCGGATGGCTCTCGGCGCGTTGCTGCTTGCAGGCTTCACTAAACAACTGAATCATCCAGCAAGACGGAGAAAGCGTCACAAGGCAAACCTTCCCTCCGCGCGACACCTCAAGAAACGGTGAGTAGCGCGTGCAGGTTCTTTTTGAAATTTAAACGATGTGATGGCGTCGCTGGAAAATATTTGAAAATATGGAAAAAAAAATGCTGCCAAAGTCAGTAAAACATACATATTTCCTTGCAAGAAAAAAAATTGAGTTGATGATACATTCTTTTCGTTCAGGAAAATGGCACATCACGAGTGGTTTGGCAGGAATTTCTTAAACTCGCCATATTCAAATAGGTGTCCACACTGCCAAACAATAGATAGGAGGTTCATTCACTTCAAATACTGGTCATTTTAAATTTCACTGCATGACTTTAGAGAAAAAGAGTTAACGTTTAGACATAAGCATTTGTCACGTAAAGACAAACAGGAAGCTGATGAAAATCTCGAGCGTGCTCTTAAATTTTGACAGTTTGCTCTGAGATTTAAAGTCCTTGAAACTGTTTGTTACTTAAAGCACAATTTATCTCCATTCCGGTGGGCAAGGATGCACAAAGTCAAAATGGATTATATTCTTTTTTTTTAAAATAGACAGATTTCGTTTTTGACTTTGCTTAGTTTGAGGCTTGAAATTTTTTTCTGTTGCACTTAACTGAATATCTTTGAAGAAAACATATAGACACAGCTCACCTGCATTAGGGCTGTCCGTTGTGATGGACTCTGATGGGGCAGGCAGGTAGCAGTTGGTCTGGTTACTTGCAATAATCTTTTATCTTGAGGCGTGTGTTTCTTAATCAGCTTAATCATCATTTCTTTTCATTTAGTTGCGTTTTAAGTTGTTGCTTTATCTTTTAAGAAGGTAAATCGTTGCTTGACATTTATAAATAGCTTACTTGTTAGACTTCAGGTGCATTTCATCCTTTAAAGTTGTAGGTTCGTAGATTCATCGTCGCCAAAATGTAGTGGGTAAGTCCCATAGGTTCTGGTGTAGATATATAGACACCGTGGACCACATCAGGTACTTGTAGAAGATGTTTATTAAGCAGAAGTCATAGTCAAGATTACAGCCCCATCAGGAGCAGCCTACTGGCCGCTCAGCCCATCCTTAACTGTAGCTCTGATGCATCCAACATTCCACCCACACTAGGATTCTAATAAGAATACACACACACTGGGCTGAGCAGCTGGATACAAGTACATACATATAATATGAGAATACTACAGCCTCCCATAAAGGTGACTGATAGGGTTATATGTGCAGTGATAGAGGATAGATATAGTGAACCTATATCTAAGTAAGGGTTGCATGCACCATCTTACACGGGCTGCAATAGCAGACTTATGATGTCAGTTTGAATGGTCTCTCAGGGGTGGCATAATACATGCTGCAGCCACTGGGAGGCCTCAGGGGTACCTATGCCCTGGGTACATAGTATACCATATACTAGGGACTTATAAGGGTACCCCAGAATCCAATCTGGAGTGTACCTAAAGTACATGCAATCACTTTAGAGGATAAAGCTGCTTGACAGGGGTCCTGGATAGCAGTTTCCCAGTCAGTTTAAGTCGAAAGCAGTGAAACATCAGCAAAAAGTGGGGGTAACTATAAGAAGCAGATACTACTCTCCTACACCCCTGCTACCCCAAAGAATGACTTGAAGTTTGTTCTGTCGAATCAAAACAGTCACCAGGGAACCACGCCCCCTCGGCCGGCCACGCCCCCCCAACCTTCCCACCTATTGGCATAAAGTATGTGTCTTGGCAGGAAGCGCAGCGGACGAGCGCAGCGGGCGCGACTTTTGCGCGCCGAAGGCGCGCCTAAGGCAAGCCCGTCTGCGCCCGTCTGCGCCCGTCTGCGCCCGGACGGGGCCAGGGGCACGACACCATGCCAAAATAATGTCTTATTCCTCAAAGGAACTCATCGCCCTCCAAGGCCACTGGCCTCTTCCCCCTCCTATCCACAGGCTCGTCTCTTCATTAGGCCTCGCTTCTTCTTCTTCCCCCTCCATGACGCCACATCCTCCGTTGCATATACCTCCGCCACCCTGTCCCACCCTATTCGATCCTCAGCCCATCATTTCGCCTTTATCTGTATTCCTACTCAACACCAGGTCAGCGGTCAAGCACCATCACGAGCTGTTCATCCTACTCGATTCAGAGAAACCAGACCTACTGCTCCTGACCGAAACCTGGTATTGTGATTCCTCCCTCCCTTTTTTTTCTGGCTACCCTACCCCCCTCCTATGTGGCCCTACGGGCCGACCGACCAGCAGGCAGGGCTGGTGGTGGGGTCGCCTTAATCGCTCGGTCGGAACTGAATTTTCAATCACTTCCCTTTCCCTCTATTCCCCCTGCTGACTTTTTGGTAGTCCGTTCTCTTTCATCTTCCCCGCCCATTACCTGCCTCCTAATGTACCGCCCCCCTCAGCCTTCGCCTTCGTTCCTACCGGCATTTCAAGACCTGTTGGCCAATTTGGTGGTCAACTATGCCTCGGTCTTGGTGCTGGGTGATTTTAATTACTGGCCCTCGGACCCACATGAGTGTATGGCCTCAAAAGATTTCACAGAATCTCTCCTGTCCCTCAACTTTGCACCGCATATAACTGTCCCTACTCACTCCCATGGCCACATACTCGACCAGGTCTGGTCCCTAAATCTCCCAGTGGCTTCGGTGGCAGTTTCTCCCTGCCCCTGGTCCGATCATGCCCTCATTTCTTTCTCCATTTCCCGCAATCCGGTATTAAAAACTCCGCATGCCAAAAACACCTGGGCGCGGAATTGGAACAGACTGGATCTTCCCTCCCTGACCTCTCTGCTTCAAAACTCCACCCCCACCCTATCTGGTTTATCATCTACCTCTCAAGCCAAGGCCATAAACACCTGGCTGGCTGGTGGCTGTGACTCAATGGCCCCCCTACGTCGTATATCCATCTGTCGATCTAAAGACTCTAACAGATGGTTTGACGACCACCTGAAAGAGCTTAAACTGAGTACCCGACGGGCGGAGAGGCAATGGAGGAAAATTACTGTCCTTTATCTAAAACCCACTTCCTCACATCACTGGCTAAATATAAAACAGCAATCCTCGCCGCAAAGACTACTTACTTCTCCGCTAAAATAGCGTCTGCTGAAAACAAACCAAGGGCAATTTTTGGCATAGTAAATGACCTGGCATTCTCAGCTCGCACCTCATCCCAAATCCCTCCCTCCCAGCTTCTCTGTGATCAACTCAACGCCTATTTTCTGGACAAAATCGCCACCATTAAGGCCAACATCCCACCACCCTCACTTGCATTTATCGATCCTTCCTCCCCTGCTGCTCAATGCCCCCTCACCTCCATTCCCCCCCTTACTCAGGAATCTTTTCTGGCGATCCTCCCCAAAGTGAAGTCGGGGTCTCCGGCGGATGTCTGCCCGGCACGTATCCTGCAGCAAATTTACTCCTGCTGCCCTGAACCCCCCATTACCTTTCTCAACAGCTCCCTAGCACAGGGAGTAGTTACCCCTGTACTAAAGGCAGCCGCTATAGTACCCATCTTGAAGAAACCTGGCGCAGATCCTTCCATCTTGGCCAACTATCGCCCCATCTCCTTGTTGCCCTTTTTGGGCAAGGTGATGGAGCGCCACGCCACTGCGGTACTCAGCGCTCATATTGAGACAAATGGGGGGCTGGCATCTTGCCAGGCCGGTTTCCGTCCCAGGCACTCAACCGAATCGGTTGTGGTCTCAGTCCTAGACAACCTCAGAAAGGGAATGGATGATAACAAACACCAGGCACTGGTCCTCCTTGACCTATCAGCCGCCTTTGACACGGTGGACCACACCATCTTACTGTCCCGTGTCAGGGCGGCCGGAATCGGGGGATCAGCCTTGGTCTGGCTCTCCTCCTTTCTGAGGGACCGCACCCAGGCAGTGTGACTAGGCAATTTCTCTACCATCCCCCTCCCAGTCACTTGTGGTGTTCCCCAGGGTTCCTCTCTCTCCCCCTTACTTTTCAATCTTTATATCTCTCCTCTTATTTTCGCGCTCCAGCAGCTGGAGGTCACCGTGTACAACTACGCGGATGATCTCCAGCTCATCTTCGATCTGTCCTCCTCTCCCCTTTCGGTCTCTAATTTTCAGTCCACTATGACATTCATCAGGGACTGGATGAACCACAACCACCTTAAGCTGAACCCGGACAAAACCGAATTGGTCCTCACTGGTGGTTCATCCAGCCCCTGGAACTCTCTCTTTTGGCCCCCCTCTCTTGGGCCTGCACCTTCCCCCTCTACCACGGTTAAAACACTGGGTGTTAAAATGAATCATCAGCTCACTCTCCATTCACAAATTAGCTCCGTGGTCTCCTCCTGTTTTCTCACCCTCCGCACCATTCGTTCCATTCGTTCTGTTTCCCGCTTCTTTTCCACTCAGGCACTCAAGATTATCTTGGCCGCCCTGGTGATATCTAGGCTGGACTATGCCAATGCCCTCTATCATGGCATCCCAGCCTACAGCCTGCGAAGACTCCAGTCGATCCAGAACCAGGCGGCCCGGTTGGTGTATGGCCTTCCACGCTATCACCATTCTACCCCCCTTCTCAGGGAGCTTCACTGGCTTCCCGTAAAAGAACGCTCCCTTTTTAAGACGGGCTGCATGGTCTTCCAGGCCCGTCAGGGCACTGCCCCCGTTTTTATTTCTTCTTTAATAAAACCCTATGTTCCCCCAAGAGAGCTCCGGTCCTCCTCTAAGTCCCTTCTTCAGACCCCCCGCTTCAAACGTAAATAGTGGGGTGGGGCCAACTTCTCCACCTTGGCCCCAACATTCTGGAACTCCCTCCCTGACCATCTCCGCTCTGCTACTCAGTATCTCTCCTTTCGGAAAGATTTAAAAACCTTCCTTTTTAATCAGGCTTTCCCCGCTTAGCTCTTCACCCCTACCACTCCTGTCTTGTCCCTCAGTTGCCAATCCTATTTACTAGCGCCAAGAAACCGCAAGGTGTACGCTGCGCTTTAGAAATGTTTTAAATTAGAAATTAGAATCACCAAGCAGTATGTGGCCAGGAAACCTCAGTTCCAAATACTGGCGTCCCACTTAAATAAACAGTTTGATCCTGCGTACACCCTCATCCTTTGTCGATCACACCAGCACAGCCTCCCTCACTGGCCCACCCCCTAGAACTCTGTGTCATCCGTGGCTGAAACTGGTTGCTCTGAAGCACTCTCACCCAGTATGCTTCAATGCGCTATATTTGCATCAGATGCTCAATGATATAGCGCTAAAAAGAATTCTGATTTCTAAATGCTAGCATTCTGTCTTTTGAATTACAGTGCTGTAGGAAATGGTACAATTGGGCGATCACATTATGGTACCTCACGACTTAAGAACACGTCATTGCAGGCATGCTCTACGACAATATACTACAATAAAGAGCACACTGTCATACTCGTTTCAGCACCTGCCCAGTACAGAACCAATAATACTATCACATCTTGCCTGGTAGGCTTCAAAGCACTCACTTAATTTTTACTTTTTGTTGTGGTTTCATGAGGTACGAACATGGACCAAGGTCGTTAGAGCGCATTACATTTCATACAAAGTTACAAGTGAGTGGTAGCATTGGAAAAGTACATATGGAAAGTGTTTTAAAAGAAAATAAGCACAAATGTACTGGAAAAAAAGAAGGTAGTAGCAAAGGGAAATGCAATATCAGGCTGGGGCTATGTATCTCCATACAAGTATTCTAGATTACTCAATTAGGGCCTGGGGTCCCCCAATCTTTTTATTTTCACCTTTTCACTATCAAGATACTGAAGGTCAATTTAACCTAGCACGGCATCGCTAAGATTTTTTCAACATTGTCCAGTTGCTCCAGAATATATTTTTCCTGAAGGAGTTAAATCTAGCCAATTTTTAACTCAATAACTTTTTCCACTCACTTTCCCTCAAATAAAACCCGCTCCACTGTATACAGGTGCCGTAGCACACCCGGTTGGCACTCGGCTGTTCGGGTGGGACTCCAATGATGAGGCATGTCACCAACTAGGTTGGTGAGTGATAGGTCTTCTTAGAAAAGGAGAATTTCTCCTTTTTCTGTGCACCTCTTTTTTGACTTGAGAGATATTGCAATGCCACTAGGGTGTACTCCTCCTATTGTTTGATCATTCCATTACAAGGGGACCAGGAGTTTTCCCTTACAAAATACCCTTCCTCTCTTCTCTGTTCTTTACTAGTCCCCCAATCTGGAACAACCGTTGCTTAATAATCTGGTTTTCTGTTGTTATCCTGAAATCAAGGCTGATGTCAACTGTTTGGTAGCCATCACCTGGAGGTTGTCTGCTCTGGCGTGAAGCGCTATACAAAGAGGAATCCTGCCTCATACACACACTTACCTTGCAGCCCGTGATGGTCCGGTACCCGACCGGCATGGCTCAGAACTGGGTGGAATATGTAACCCTCTGACTGCAGGCCTGCCCTTGGAGACCCTGAAAGCTCTCTCTTCTCTGGCCCGTCATCACTGCAGCTCCTCCTCTGTTTGTTTCTTCAAGTGGTTTCCTGTAGTACTGTTTGTAGATTGTAAAGCTCATGAGAGCCCAGCACTAGGGTTCTGGTGCTTCTACTTTCTCCAGTTCTCCGAGCATGGCCCAGTGACATTCCCAGAGCGAGCTACCCTATCCATTTCTGACGCTGCTCTTATGCTGTTACCCAGCATGAGAGCAGTGCTGGGATTTGTTGGAGTGGGCTGGCTCACTGCTCATACTTTCACTAGGGGCCTGTGCTGTCTGTCCACCCGGCTGTATAACAACTCAGACTGGAGAGGTTTAAACTGTGCATGTCAGGCTGGCCATCGCAAGACAGCCGGCCAAAGTGGAATGGAATATAAAGTGGTAACAAAGTCACTTTATTGCTATTTTATTTTTTGCTTTTGCTGTGTCCAGCAGGGCTGAGGAGCAATGTGCTCCGCTCAAATGGAGAATTTGCCGCTGGAGCTGTCCATATACAAAGAGATGGTCCTTAGAGGACATAAGATTATTTGTCGGTTTGCTTTGTGTCAAATGATTTTAAATCTCAGTCATGAAGGACATTTTGGTATTGTAAGGACTTAGGGCCAGATGTAGGTAAATTTTATTTTCCGACCTCTTAAATACCGAGTCATACCGACTCGGTATTACCGAGTAGGAAAATGAGATGTAGGTAACAATGCCGGTAACAAATACCGACTCGGAACCTGTCGGTAATCGGAAACGGTATTTACCGACTCGGAATATACCTACACGGTAAAATCCGAGACGGAAAAACCCAAACTGATCCACCGGTGCCATGGCCCATAGGAATGAATGGCAACTCCCGACCCGGAAAATACCGAGTCGGTAAAAACCGACCCGGTATTAACCGTGTCGGAACTATCCGCCGAAGAATTTGAAACTGACAAACATGTGTGCCTGTGAACCAATCAGGTACTCCAACCACACCCAAATCCAAAGCCACATGGGAACTAACCAATCAGATCCAAGCACCACACCCCAGTACCTGGGCCAGGCCACGCCCATGCAGGTGCAGAAACAAACAGTCAGGAGAGCAGGAGGACAGAGTGTGGAGCAGCCTTTCCTGAGACAAACTACACTGCAAGATGGAGAGCCAGGAGGCACAGAGAGATGCTGCAGAGCGCAAAAGGAAGCAGAAGTTCAGCCAGGAGGAACTGCAGGTGCTAATTTCGGAGATTGTCAGACATTATGGGAACATTTTTGGAAAGCAAACTCTGCATGTTGCAGAATCAATCAAACGCAGCACCTGGTTGGACATACAAGGCAAGGTAAATGCCATTGGTGTCACCCACCGTGACCTTGAAGACCTAAAAAAACGGTGGTATGACATCCGCATAATCACCCAAAAAAAACTTGCTGCCCACCGCAAGGAAAGTGCTGCTACAGGAGGAGGAAGAAACAGAGCCCCCAGACTCACCGACATCGAGGAGATGGTGGCATCCACCCTTGAGAAGGAATGTATTCACGGAATTGGAGACGCTGACAGCTCAGCAA
This sequence comes from Lissotriton helveticus, assembly GCF_964261635.1. Classification (NCBI taxonomy): domain Eukaryota; kingdom Metazoa; phylum Chordata; class Amphibia; order Caudata; family Salamandridae; genus Lissotriton; species Lissotriton helveticus. The sequence continues at coordinate 1,405,413,440 of NC_136063.1, read as the reverse complement.
GAGGAGCAAAGAAACCAGGTAAGATGCAAGAACATCATCATTTACCCATTTACCTATTCCCCTCACAGGACAAATCAGACTCCACAACAGGTTTAACTCATGTCCTGCAATGCATCCTGGGAAATGTAGTCATGTGTAGATACCTCAGAGCAGTCAGCGTGCATTGCAGCAAGGGGAGCAACAGACAAGTAGCATAGGCAAATGAGAGACAGGCAAAAGTGCAATAGAAGTGTATTTTATCCCATGACACAGGTGAACAACATTACTGACACAATGTCCATGTCTGTCCACAGGAGAGTCAAAGCGCAGCACAGCAGAGGTCAGAGAGAAGAGGAGGGAAGGAGCCGGACCTAGCACATCTCACGGAGGGCAGGACCAAGAGCAGGCAGCCCCGATACCTGAGGAGGCAACTGCAGAAAATCCACAATCCCCTCTCCTATTCGGTAGTCAGGACACAGGAGCGGCAGAACAATCACCCACCCCCACATCACCATCCCCAGTGCTGGGAAGAGTAAGGAGCCATGATGTGCCCCCTCGCAGAATACTGCAAACATCATCGGAGGAGGAGGTGGAGGGTGACACACAGGACAGAGGCAACACCGAGCAGCAGCCCAGTCCCAGAGTCACGCGGGCCAGTGTCCGAGGGCGACGGCCACGGGAGGTAGAGGATGTGCGTCAAGTCCAAGGTGTCTTCTGCGGACTGGAGGCCACCATGGTGAAGGTGCAGCGCCTGCAGGCAAAAGCGATGATGGGGGTTCAGAGGCACGCACGCACAACAAATAATAAACTGGAAGCAGTAGGCAAGGGCATAGGGGAAATGGCAGAAAGCATGCAATCCATGGCGTCAGGAATATCTGATATTACACAGTGCATGACTGTCCTGTGTGACAAATTGGACAGGGACCATTTGGAGAGACGCAAGGCCCGTGTGGATGTGCGCCAGCAAACCAAGGCCCTGAACAGGTTTGCGACTGCTACCACTGTGCTGTGCAGACGGTCAGTCACGATGCAGGATGCCATAGTGCAGTGCTGCAACAATTTAAGTGAAGGTATGGCCAGGATGACCTCTGCTATGGAGCTAGTGCTCGCGCATCAGACTGGCACTGGAGGCGACACTTGTGCTGCCGAAAGCGAGGGGTCCACCAGCAGGAGTGGTGCAAGCACTCCTGTGCATGACTTACGGAGGAGTGGCAGGCGTCGGGGAAGTGTGACAGGCCAGAGTGAGAACATTGATTCACAGCCACAGCAGCCCCGCCCTGTGGCCCGTGGCCACAAACAATGACTTTGCCCTCCACCCAAGGCTGTAGTCACGGTGGTGTTAACCGTGACAACACACTCATGGAGTGTTTGATATAGTGAGCCCAATGTGAGCTAACAATGCTGTGGCGTAGTGAATATTAAACTACTTACACAAAGTTACATTCATGCCTGTGTCTCTTTACTCACTCAGAAATATTGTTGTGTAACCTCTGCCCGTCTCAGTCTCCCATCTGTAGCTGCTGCTGCCACTGTAGCTTGGGGCTCTGCCACCTCTGGGTCGTCATCAATGTCCTCATGATATGTGAGCTCCACCTCAGTGCCTTGCTTGGTGGCGAGATTATGCAACATTGCACAGGTCGCTATTATTTTGCAGCAGATGATTGGGGTGTACTGCGGTGCACCTCCACTCTTGTGGAGGCAGCGAAACCTGCTCTTAAGGAGTCCAAATGTGCGCTCAACTACGTTTCGTGTGGATCTGTGAGCCACGTTGTATCGCCTTTCACTCCTGGTGGATGGGTTGAGGTAGGGAGTGAGCACAAAGGACCGCAGGGCATATGCACTGTCGCCTAGGGGGAGAAAGATAGACATTAATTGCAAGTACATGAGACGTAGATCTAATGTGAGTGTCAGGGTGTGTCATTGTGATTTACCTAGCAGGTATCCATTTCCAAATTCTCCGGCAAGTAGGCGTGTGTATATTCCACTATTCTGGAATATGTAAGAATCATGGGTACTTCCGGGGAACTTGGCTACGATGTCAGTGATGAGGTTACCTGCATTACATATGACCTGGACGTTGATGGAGTGCGTCGATTTGCGATTCCTGTATATGTGCTCTGTGGCTGCAGGTGGACAGAGTGGGACGTGGGTGCCATCGATGCAGCCGATCACGTGAGGGAAGTGTGCCAGTTGATAAAAGTCAGTCTTGGTTTTGGCTAATTCTGCCGGTGTAACAGGGAATGAAATATAATGCCCCATCCTCTGCATCATGGCGTCAAGAAACCTCCTGAAGAAGCGGGACAGGCAGCCCTGGGACACGCCACCCACTACAGCTATCACACTCTGGTAGCTCCCTGAGGCCAGCAGGTGTAAGCTACATAGCACCTGGACATGAGGTGGGATGGCATGGGCCCTGGGTGTTGGGTGGTCCAGGAGAGGGTGTAGGTCCCTGATCAATTGCTTGATGGTGTCTGGGTGTAGCCTGTACCTCTGCAGTATTTCAGGCTCTGTCAGTTGGAACAGTGTTATCCTCTGCCTGTACACTTGTTCCTCCCTTAGCCATTCTCTCTGTCCTGCTGCCTGTAGTCACTGCCGTCTTGCTATGATGTAAAAAGCCGCCATCATGGGTCCTGAGGTGCATTTTGGGACTTTTTTTATAGCCCTCCCTTGGTTACCACCTGCTTTCAATCCATGGTAAATACCGACTAAAAAATACCGTTTTTCAGCAGAATCGGTATTTTTGTGCTTACCTACATCTCCAAGGCCAATTATTACCATTTCTGATTTACTGAGTCGGAAAATACGAACTCGGTATTTATGTATACGGTAGATTCCGACACGGTAATTTTACCGGGTCATTTTTACCGAGTCGGTATGTTTCCGACTCGGATTTTCAAAAATCGGTAATTAATGGCCTCCTACATCTCATTTCCTGGATTCCGGTCGGTAACGGCCGATTTTACCGGTTTTAGGCCGTTACCACCCGGTAAACGCCTACCTACATCTGGCCCTAAGTTAGTTGTCAAAGATTTATTTTGGAGTTGAAAGTGTGGAACCTTAAGCGTGTGGCTTTCGGTTCAGAGAATTAGTGGAAGGACTGTGATGGTGAGGCAAGAAGTGGAAGTAGGGATTCCCTTTGGTTGGAAGACATGTTTGAGTTTGCAGAAGAACAGTAAACAGCACCGTTTGGGAAGGATGGATGAAGCCCCATGCATGTCCAGTGCAGTTTTGGTGGAGCGTACTGTGGGTGGTGATGTAGGATCTGAGGATGGTGCACAAGAACTGGAAACTGTTGAGTCAGAATGTGATGATGTGCATAAACCTACAGCCGTTGTGTCAGACTGTGAGAGGAGGAAGAGGGATTCACCTGGATGGTTAAACGATTACGTTGTGGGTTACGTACTTTCATATATGTGATTGCCATAGTACATTGTTTTCAAGTCTTAATGTAGTAGCCTTTATATATTGTATATCTTTCTTTTCCTTCTTTCTCTAGCTCTTCAGGGTATTATATTTAATGAATTATTGCAATGCTGTTTTATTTTATTTTATTTAAGGAAAGGATGTGATATGGTTGTGTACTTATGTCGTGGGTAAAGCCACAAGGGAATGTAAAAGGTGGCATGTTGTGACAAACCGGTTCAACTGTCCAGCATCTGTAAAGGACAGTTGCTGTGGCAGACTAGCTTGTCAGACCTGTTTCCTATATGTCCAGAGCTTATCTATTAACCCCTACCGCGCTACCGTGTTTTCCCGATGTGCGCTGAAAAAAAAATGGCTTGTTTATGACAAAGCCAGCTCGTCATCCGCGTAGCGCAGGTAACGCCCATGACGAGCTGGCTTTGTCATCAGAACTGAAGGGGTTAAAGAGCCTGCTATACGTTCTTGCTGCCTGCCTTGAGTTTTTGTGTGTGTACGTAGGAAGCAGCACACTACACAAGGTTCACAACGTAGAGGAGGGTGGTGATAGAAAATTCAATTGGTACTGGAGGAGGTGGTAAATACACACAGCAACAGTGTCACTCTGTTCCAGCGTATACTTTGTACTGTCTGACACCTGTTGATCCATCCATCCATCCATGTGTTTCTGAGAGCTGTAGTGCTTTAAATGTTCAATTTCCTACATCTGTCATAAATGTATGTATTTTGAAGTTCCCAACTCTCTGGTCGAGGCGTTGTGAGGTATAAAACTATCTAGTTATGCTAAGCCAGTCCTCTTCTTGGCATCAACATTGATGTGAAAAACATTCAAAGAAAGGAAGGGAGATTAAACACCCTGAAGAAACATCTTACTGTGTAGGATGGATAAGTATGTTATTAAAAATAATTCATATATCAAAAGAGGTATCGTGCAAAGTATTAGTATCAAGCAACATTTGAGAAATGTAAGAATTCATGTATTTTTTTAAATGTATAACATTTCACAGTTTGCACTTTTTCGTTTTTTTGTTTACAGGAATCGGTTAGAGTCGCCAGTGTCTTTCTAAGTGACATTTTCAGCTGGGGACAGGCTCCTACTGCGATCGTGCTACTCCTTTTTACACAGGGTATTCTCTTTCATGAAAGTTTCAGGTGTCCAACCATCCATATTTTGAGCCATTCGTCTGATTTCACATAATTTCTATGAAATTTTACGAACAATAATAATTGTGCTATTTTGCACACATTTAAAGAGAGCAGGAGACCGTGGATGGTACCCACAGATGTTAAGTGGGGTTAAGAAGGAAGGAGTAGAAATAGGAGCATATAGAATGGGGCTGCGTGGAGGAAGGTCTTTAGCGCCAGGGGAAATAATAAAAATTATAGGAGGTTAGGAGTGAATTACGTGGATGTTTTTCACTGAGGTGTTCTCAGTGACATTAAATAGAGAACAAGAGCGAACTCATTACCCGCTTATTATTCATCACATGTTTTGTTCCCATTTAGATATAAGCAGATACATGATAAATGTATGCAAGGACATGTTTTACAGATAACGGAGGCATTTTCTCCATGTAGATGCTGATTGTACGAGCAGGTTGCCATAACCATTTTTTTGCAGCTGTCACGATACATTAATCAACATTAAAAAATGCGGCAGTGCATGTTTGGTACAAAACACATTAATAAATACACAGAAAATCTGTCATTGATGTTTGTGGCTACTTGCATGTTATGAATTTGTGCTTTATAACTTATGTTGTTAAAAGCATGAACTCGACAAATAAGGAATTAAGCAGTCATATCTCCATTATTCAAATTCTGTCATGTGTATTTGTGTTAAAATCTTGCTACACTGACAATGTTGGCTCCGTGACGTCCTGATTTTTAATAACCCTAGCTGCTTTTGCAAAAGAAGTATATCAAACAAGCACAGTGCTATTTCATGCATCCTTTGGATGACAATCTGGTCACCACCCTAATGCAGCTCAAGGTTGCATTTTCACATAAGCACAAGCATGCTAAAGTGTGTGTGTATATATATATATATATATATATATATATATATATATATATATATATATATATATATATATATATATATATATATATATATATATATATATTGTTGCTCAAACTCTGATAGATCGGCTTGTAAATAAACCTTTAAGCAATAAATGAGAAAAAGACAAGTCTTGACGTTGTGCTCACAAACAACAGAATTAGAAAGAAATGACAATTAGAAAATATATGTACAAACAACACATGAACAAAACAGAAGCAACTGCAAAACTGTAAACAAGTAAAAGCTTGACACACCATTAAAGATTTAAGGGCCAATTTATGAAGGGTTTTACATTGAGTTTGCACTCTGCAATGTGGCATATGCGAGACCCAACTTTAAATGCGATTTATGAAGCCACGTAAGGCCACCTTGCATGTCCCTGAGTGGCTCAATAAATCTGGAGTAAAGCTACGCAGCGCAAATCACTGCGTTGCCTTACTCTTCCCTGGAAAGGCGTTCCATGGGCATTGCATGGGTGTTCCCATGCAACTCCCATGCTTTTTGATGCATTCCCAGATTTCCCAGAACTGGTAAACCTGGGAATGTGTGGTAAACCTGGAACTGCGCCAAAAATATATGCCTTCCCTGGAGAGGCTTAACAGGGAGTAATATCTTTATTTCTCCTCCTTGCAAAATGCAGCACACATAGAAAGAGAAATATGCCTCTCAGGAGTGTTTTTGAGCAGGAAGGTGCCCTTCGTGCACAAACACAATCCTGCATACAACAGAAGCACGCTTCCACCAAGAGCAAGGGTTACTGTGTTGGCACTAGGCAGCCAAAACGGCACCTGTGCAGGGACAAGGACAGGAATGCGCCATAATCTTTTAAATACGGTGCATTCCTGCCCTTTCCCAGTCACTCAGCACAGTAAAGGGTGAACCCCAACCTTTCAGGGGTCGCTCTTCAAATTCTGCAGGGTGGCCACATCATTTTATGTCACTTTCCGATCCGAAGCCACCGACATCATCTGCAGCGTACCCCAGGGCTCATCCCTCAGCCCAACCCTGTTCAATGTCTACATGGCCCCCCTCGCACAAGTGGCCCACCAGCACAACCTGAACATCATCTCCTACGCCGACGACACCCAGCTCATCCTCTCTCTCACCAAGGACCCGCACACCGCCAAAACCAACCTCCACGAGGGCATAAAGGCCGTTGCCGAATGGATGAGGAACAGCCGCCTCAAACTGAACTCGGACAAGACGGAGGTCCTCATCCTCAGCCCCAACCCCTCTGCCTGGGACGACTCCTGGTGGCCGACCGCACTGGGAGCAGCTCCAACCTCCATGGACCACGCTCGTAACCTGGGATTCATCCTTGACTCCTCCCTCTCCATGTCGAAGCGGGTCAACGCCATCTCCTCCTCCTGCTACAATATCCTCTGCATGCTTGGCAGGATCTACAAGTGGATCCCGACCAAAACAAGAAGAACAGTGACCCAAGCCCTCGTCAGTAGCAGGCTAGACTACGGCAACACACTCTACGCAGGTATCCCGGCCAAACACCTGCAACGGCTACAACGCATCCAGAACACCTCAGCCCGACTGATCCTCAACGTCCCCCGCTGCAGCCACATCTCCTCCCACCTAAGTGACCTCCACTGGCTCCCTATCAACAAGAGGATCACCTTCAAACTCCTCACCCACGCACACAAAGCACTCCACAAAACTGGACCAGCCTACGTGAACGACAGACTCAACTGCTACACCCCCGCCCGCCAGCTCCGCTCCGCCAGCCTCGCCCTTGCCGCCATCCTGCGCATCCAACGAACGACCTCTGGTGGCAGATCCTTCTCCTTCCTAGCCGCCAAGACCTGGAACACCCTCCCCACCCATCTACGGCAGACCCAAGACCTGCTCACCTTCAGGAGGCTCCTCAAGACCTGGCTTTTTGAGCAGTAGCAGCACCACCCCGCCCCCTCAGTGCCTTGAGACCCTCACGGGTAAGTAGCACGCTTTACAAATTCTCTGATTGATTGATTGACTTTACTGGACATGTGGGCCTAGATTTATCATGCATTGCAAGCACTTAAGGCCAGATGTACAAGCATTAGGAATACCGTTTTCCTAATTGAGATTCTCTTAGAATTGCAATTAGGAAATTGGTATTTCTAATGTATGAAACTCTGAGTTTCCTTTAGGGTTTCCTTGTGGGTTGCAAATCGACCTTCCTTATGAATATTAATGAAGTAGGTCGCAGTTTGCGGCCCATTAGGAAACACAGCAACCACAGGGATGGTGGCCTGGTGAGGTCAGCAGACTACCATGTCTCAAAATGATTTTTAATAAGGAAATTCTTTTTAAAATACAGCCCATTTTCCTAAAAGGAAAACTGGATGCGTTAAAAATGAAACCCTGAACTTCCATTTTTTAAGAGCAGGCAGTGGCCCCTTTGCGATTGGGTTACCATCAGTTATAAACTGGTGGTAAAGTATTACTTTTTTGCGACTGGAATTCGGTTATAAAACAGTCATACACACCACATTGATTCGGTATTTGGAGAGAAGATCGAAACACATCCCTTCCAAATACTGAATCGCAAATACAAAAGTTACAAAATAGTATTTTGTGTTTTGGTCTTTTGAAAAAACAGTTTTCTGGTCGCAAACGGGTTTGCGATGGGAAGAACATTTAGTACATCTGGCCCCTAGGCTTGTTCTTTGTTATTCTTTGTTATTCCCCATTCCTGGATTTGAAAAATGGAACACTGCAGAAATACTGCATCTTGAAATTACCACAGTATCAGTATTTTCATGAGTGATATTACCATGGCAGTGTTTCTGTACTCTAATACTGAGATCCTTAATAATTTTCCCTCATGACTGTTTAATTTAGATTGAAGGCTCAAGGCTGTTGTCGTCTTGTTTGAGTGCTTGGACTGTTATTTAGAGGGGACCATGGTTTATTGAAGGTTTCTGAATGATGAGCAGTATTTTAAATTTGAGCTTGTACTCCACTGTGAGCCAGGGCTGCCTAGAGGAATTTTGGGGCTGTTTAAGAGTGGCTATGTACTTTGAAGTTGTGACTCAGTCCAGCTGACTGGTCTTGCATGCACTGGAGAAAGGCATATTTTAGGAAGCGTTGTATAGATGGTGTTGAATTAGTCCATCTTGACTGTCCCCAGATTTCCTGCGAGTTCTGGTATGCGTTTCATTTTCAAATAAGGAAGGATTTAGTGGATGCTGATAGCTAGTGTTATTGACCACTTAATTTTTAGGTCTGCTAGTACAGCTATCTGGAACCTATTGCTTCCAAAACACAGAGACACTTTTACAAAATCTAAAGTAAACAATACAAAATATAAAATACAAAATACAACATACGGAGAGGTTTTGGGTGAGCATTCTTTAAGCATTGGTTTGTTAGGGACAGCCCCCATTAGGCATTGCATTGAGGCTGTGTCAATCACACCTTGAATAAGCCCAGATGAGTACACAGTGGCCACTCATAATTGTGAACATATCATAGCGGGTGATGGTAGCCAAGGAGGCACAGATTAGTGTGGAGGTGCAAACTGCCTAACAATGCTGCTGCAGAACCAGTGTAGGCTCTTACTGGCCAAGCTCTGGAGAGACGACTGCTGCTCACTTCTGCTGTAACCATTGGAATGCCACCTTCATAAGCATTCCATTGCTAGTCACAGCTGAGACCGCTTGGTAGCAAGGTGTTTTGGTTGTGCTCCCCGTTTGAACCCACAATCTACTACTAGTTCCTTGGCACTTGGTCTGATGGAGTATTTACTTAACTGATGATAAGGATGTGAACTTGCCGCATAATCACTAACCTTGACTGGCGGCTCCGCGTTGCTGTTTTTCCCTCACTACTTCAAGATTTCTGCTCCCATCTTCTGCAGCAGGAGGTTATCCCTCAAAGTGAACACAGGACCTTCCCTGACCACCCCCCAGGCGACTAGACCTGTATTGTTTTTCACGGTGTCAGTCAGCTAACTTTGTTTTCAAAACCAGCAAATGAATAAAGAACTCCATCACAACTAAATCCTTGCTGTGCTGCTCCACTTCCTCCTATTTTCAATGCAACCTATTTCCTGCATTCTCTTCTCACTGGTGGCTTGTGGGGTCGAAAAATCCAGTGACCATACTGCCCTAGTTCTCTATCTCCAGGAGGAGGCGGGCCCATTGACTGCAGCAGCACTCTATAGAAGCCTTCTACCCACACTTGCTGGTGGCGGGAGTGGTGGAAAAACACCAGCAAACTCATTGCCCTTGATTACGCCAAATTTTACTCCTTGCCTTCCCTACTAAATTCAAATCAGATGCTCTTTTTATATCCTGCTAAAAGTGTATGAGAGGAGTAAAACAATCCAAGGTTATGCTTCGAATGTAGTCATGCTTTAAAAGGACCACGGACTCCGAATTTCAGTTTTGTGGATTTATTATAAGGAAAAAAATAATTGAATATAAACACACCTCAATATCAGAGTATATAGATACATAAAAATCAATACAGAGCCAAGTCTACGAATATAATTAATTCAGCACAAAAGGCATAATATGATGAACTCCAAAATCAAAATGCAATAAAGAATAGAAGCTGAGTCCAATTCTCTTTTCATTTGAGAAGGAAACAAATGTATCTTTCCCTACTCTGCTTTACTTTAAATCCTATCTATTTCCCTGCTATCCTATCCCATAGGTGTCAGCACGTGTTGACTTCCTAAGATGTACTCACGTCAAATGGGTCTGATAGCTTAATGCTAGGGAGCCAGTTCTAATGTACTCCTTCTTCTACGGAAAAAGCCGAAGTCTCCCCAATCAGTCCCTGCGCATCATACGAAAATACAATGTTCAACCCACAATAAGTCAAATGGGAAACTTTTCCATTTGCAACATCTTCCGTAAGTTTCCACAGAAGCTTGAATTAATTCTCTTCCAGTGGCCTTGGTTTTCAGATAGGCCTGACATGAGAGGCGTCCTCCCTTTTAGCCTCCAGCTTTCTTCTAAGACATTCTGGCTATATCATTAATAACGAGGTCGAATTCCTGCACCTGCAGTAGGGTGAGAACGGTGTACAGTCACAATATCGAGTAAAAAATATAGAATTAACTTAATATCGAGTTAAAAATATAGAATGGACAGAATATCGAATGGACAGAATATAGACTACAAAAATATCGAATGAAATGGACAAAATATTGAATGGACAGACATTGACAACAAAAAGATCGAATTTGAGGTAAGTAAGTTAATATCAATTTACATAAATAAAGAAAGTCAAAATATCGAAGTATTTAATATAGATGTAAAATATATCGACTTTTTAATAATATCGAATTTTTTAAAGTGTTTATTATGTTAGTATATGTGTGAAAAGTGTACATTTATTTTCTAATTTATTTTAAGTAATGAATTTTATGGTATTTAATTTTTGCATAATTTAATTCTGTAGCGGGTTGTGGGTTTATAGGGAAATAGGGTGAGAAGTAATTTCATTATAATTGATTAAATGTTTTAATTTATTTATTGGTATTTAGTTTTAATGAATTGTTAATTATTTTTCATTTGCTAATTAATTAATTGTAAATTGATAATTAATTTGTATTAATCGGTAATGATTATTAATACATAATTTGTATTTGTATTTGATTAATTATTATATTATATTAAATTTGTACTTATTTTTAATTAATTTTTAATTGGTAGTAATATATATATTTTTTATTAATATATGAAGTATTTACTTTCCCTACTGTTGCACTCACTGGAGTGGGAATAGTAATTTTTACCCCTACGCTATACTACGCTTTCTCTACTGTTGCACTCTCTGGAGTGGGAATAGTAATTTTTACCACTACGCTATCCAACGCTTTCCCTACTGTTGCACTCTCTGGAGTTGGAATAGTAATTTTTACCCCTACGCTATCCAACGTTTTCCCTACTGTTGCTCTCACTGGAGTGGGAATAGTAATGTTTACCTTCCTGCTATCCAACGCTTTCCCTACTGTTGCACTCTCTGGAGTGGGAATAGTTATTTTTACCCCTACGCTATCCAATGCTTTCCCTACTGTTGCACTCTCTGGAGTGGAAATAGTAATATTTACCCTTACGCTATCCAACGCTTTTCCTACTGTTGCACTCTCAGGAGCGGGAATAGTCATTTTCACCCCTACGCTATCCAACGCTTTCCCTACTGTTGCACTCTCTGGAGTGGGGATAGTTATTTTTACCCCTACGCTATCAAACGCTTTCCCCACTGTTGCACTCTCTGGAGTGGGAATAGTAATTTTTACCCCTACGCTATCCAACGATTTCCCTACTGTTGCACTCTTTGGAGTGGGAATAGTAATTTTTACCCTCCCGCTATCCAACGCTTTCCCTACTGTTGCACTCTCTGGAGTGGGAATAGTAATTTTTACCCCTACGCTATCCAAAGCTTTCCCTACTGTTGCCCTCTCTGGAGTGGGAATAGTAATTTTTACCCCTACGCTATCCAACGCTTTTTCTACTGCTGCACTCACTGGAGTGGTAATAGTAAATTTGACTCTTTCTGCTATCCTACAGTAAAAATATGTTATATTTTTTATTAATATTACGTATATATATATATATATATATATATATATATATATATATATATATATATATATATATGTATTAATAAATCAATTTGTATGTTTTTTAACTTACATTAATTTTCTATTTATTTTAATGTTATTTGAGTATTTTAGGCATGATTAAGTCAATTATATTTATTATTTCATTAATTTTTAATCACTTTAAAGCATTTTAAAAAATTCGATATTTTGACTATCTATATTTTTTACAACAATATTTTTGATTCAATATTTTTGTACTTACCTGTTTGGAGATAGGAAGTTGATATTTTTGTATTCTATATATTTTTTTCAATATTTAGGTAGTTCTATATTTGTGTCATCGATATTATGTCAGTGATCCGGTGAGAACACACTGTTTTCGAGCACAAAAAGGATTCATTTAATTATAATTCTTGAGCAACCAAGGGGAAACTAAACTCAAAACAACTTGCAGTTTGGGCCAACAATGCAGACAACTTAAACTAAACCCAAATTACATTGCACGAATAATTTCATCCTGAACATTATACATACAGGAATAATAGGCTTATTTTAATACATACAAAATCCTACTTAAATGTGTACACTACATTTCAATCAGTCCCCCCCTCTTATGACTAGTGTCATAACACCAAAATTCTATCCTCTCAAGGTTTTCTCCTTGTAGAAAAGACCAACCTAAACAGAAGTTGCAGCTTGTCATCCTTGCCTAAATATTTCTAACCCTTTAAGGTGCTGATCATGACTGTCCTGCAGTCGTTCCAACTGCTGCTCTCGTTTTTTCAAAGAATTTTCATTATGGCGTGTTCTTTGCCATTTGTAAGCCTTGATAGCTCCCAATAGTACAATTATAGAAATGACAGCTGTTATGATAGATTTCAAGATGTATCCCACTATTCCTTGTCCCAGACTTCCAAACCAGCTCCCAACCTTTCCAAATCTCTTACCAATTTGTGCCCAAAATCCCTCGACAGCCAAATCATGTAAATCTTGATGTATCTCTGAAATGTTACTAATGTACTTCCTTATAGCCCGACAATTGTCAGGAATATAAGTACAGCACTGTTAAACTTTCAATAATTTGCAGACTCTTCCGGCTTTTGCCAATAACATGTCTAATGCAGGATAATTTTAAAGAACCGCAACCCTTATCGAAACCATCTCCTTATCAACGAGTAATAATTTTATTTATTTATTATTTTATTTAAAAAGGTTTTATATTGCGCTGGCTGCACCCTAGGGTATCAGAGCGCTTTACAAAGAAACATCAAGATAAACATAACAGTGTTACTAGAATGAATTCAGGAGTGTTGAGGAAAAATTTAAGTACAGGGTATGCAATAGTGAACCATAACGACAGTGTAAAGCAACAAAGTGTATGAGAGCCAAGGACTAAAAATAGCAAAATTACAGGGTAGCATGGCTCAAAGAGAAAGGGCAGGAAGAGTGATAGTTGAGCTAAAATAAGGGAGAGGGGGAAACTTATGAGGGAGGAGGAATAAAAACGGGAGGATGAAGATGCGCAGGGATGGTGTAGAAAAGATCAATGAGCAAAGGGGTAATTGGGACGAGTGCGATGAGAAGGAAGAGATGACTTGAGTGGACGAAGAGTGAGGAGGGTGATGGAAGTTAACAGTAGAGTAGCGGGGAGAGGCCAGGTCAGAGAGAAAAGGTCCAGAGACCATAACTCTTCTAAATGAAGAAAGAGGGTAAGGGAGGGTGAAAAAGAAAAACTGTTAAGTGTTAAGCGTAGGGATTTAAGGGCCCCACTAATGGTTGAGAAGGTGCAATTTCAGGGCTTTTTTGAAGCTATAGTAGGAGGGGTTACAGCGTAGTTCGATGGGGAGCGAATTCCAGATGGTTGGCACATTTCCAGTGAAGGAGCGTGATTGGGTGGCTTTTTTATTTAGTAGAGGAGGGTTGAGGATGAGGTTGTCAGTGCTTCTCAAATCTCTTGAGTTGCCAGCTCTTAGAAGTTTCTCAGAAAGGTATTGAGGTGTGTATTGGTGAAGTGCTTTATGGGTGATGCAAGCAGTTTTGTAGGTGGATCTGCCTTCAATGGGGAGCCATTTGAGTGTTTTAAGGACAGGGGAAATGTGCTTGAAACATTTGCAATCCGTGATGAGCCTCGCTGCAAGGTTGAGGACAGATTTAATTGGGGCTAAATGTATTTTAGGAGTTCCTGTGAGGATAGCATTACCATAGTCAATTCTCGAAAGGGCAAGTGATTGGACCACAGATTTAAAATCCTCGTTGGGGATAAAGGGTTTTATTTTCTTGAGGTGTTGAAGTGTGAAGAGGGCACTCTTGGCAGCATTTTTTATGTGTGGAATGAGACTGAGGTTCTGGTCAATGCTGACCCCGAGGGATTTAACGTAGCTGGATAAGGTGAGAGAGCAGTTAAGAGCATTCAAGTCAGAGATCCAGGACTGGATGAGGAGTGAGTTGTTTTTAGGCGAGAAGAGGATGATTTCTGTTTTTTGGGGGTTAAGTTTAAGGTGGTTGCAGTGGAACCAGGATTGAATCTTAGTCTCGGTGTCATTGAGGCGTAAGATACCAGAATGTGATTTAATCTTACAGTAGATTTGGGTGTCATCGGCGTAGAGGTGGTAGTTGGTTCCATATTGATTAGGAATGAGGTTAAGGGGGCTCCATGAAGAGGTTGAACAAAGCGGGAGAGAGTATAGATCCTTGGGGGACACCAAGGGAGGTGGGTCTAGGTTTGGTGAGGCAATCAGAAATTTTAATTTGTTGGGACCTGTGCTGGAAAAAGGAATAAAACCATTGGAGGACAGAACCATTGAGTCCAAAACGGTCTTTCAGAGTGCTAAGAAGGGCCAGATGATTGACAGTATCGAACACCGCAGAGAGGTCAAGAAGGATAAGAAGGGAGGCTTCGCCTTTTTCAAGGGAATGGTGTAAGTCGTCAATTACTTTAAACATGGCGGTTTCAGTACTGCAGCCCTTTCTGAAACCTGATTGAAGGGGATCCCAAAGATTGAAGGAGGAGATATGGTTGTCTAGTTGTAAAAGGACAAATTTTTCGAGGACTTTGGAGAGCAAAGGGAGATTAGAAATAGGCCGGAGGTTGTTAAGGGTCTGCCTGAGGGTTTTTGAGGATGGGGGTGATTTGACCAAGCTGAAGGGAGATCGGTACACACCCAGAGGATAATGAAGAATTAATAATGTTAGTCTAATGTGGGGGAAATGATGTGTTTTAAATCTTGAACAAAGTTAGCAGGGAGTGGGTCTTTGGTGTGTGAGCAGGGTTTGAGCTTCGAAATAATGTTAAGGACCTCGCGATCTGAGACCGGATGGAAGTTAAGCCAGGAGGTGTTATTTTTTGGTGAGGGTAAGGAGGGTTCAGGAGCAGGCGGGGAAAAGATATGGGGGAGAGGAAAGGAGGTGGAATTGGAAGTGGTGATGGAGGAATCCAAGTGGGAAGGGTAGGAGGAGGGTAAGGTAATGGAGGGGAGAGTGGATGAGGTGAAGGATTGGTCAATCTTGTTGACTTTGTCATTGAAAAAGATGGCGATTTCTTCACCTTTATCAATTGAGGCCAGCAATTTGGGGGGGGACAGAAGCTGTTTGATTTTTGACAATTCTGAACAGTTCTCTGGCCTGTTTTTGGCTCAGTCTAATTGTGAGCGGAAAAAGGAGGCCTTTACGTCAAGAATGTGTTTTTTATATTTGGACCTAACAGATCTTAGGAGGGTCAGATTAGTAGGGGACGGGTTTGGTCTCCATGCGCATTCAAACATTCTAAGCGAACGTCTATCACTGTTGAGGTCAGAATTGAACCAGGATTTTGAGGAGGAGTTTTTTTGTGCTTTTAATTACGCTGGGGCAATTTGGTCAAGGACCTCAGTTATGGATTTGTGAAAATTCCCACTGGGGTCATTTGCATTTAGGGCGAGGGGGATGCGCTGTAATTGGTCCATGATTTTGGATTCTAATTCTTCAGGGGAGATAAGGTGAAGGTTTTTAGTCAATTTCTTTACTTTAGTGGGTTTGGGGGGGGGATCGTGTTAGTGATCGAAAAGAGGATGAGGTGATGGTCGGACCAGTCAATGGGGATAATGTTGGTCAAGGAGGCCAGATCTTTGTCAGCAATGATAGCGTCTAGGGTGGCCCCTTTGATGTGGGTCGGCGCATGGCAAAGTTGCGTCAGGGCATTCATGTCAAGCAGATCAGTTAGGAGGTTAACAGAGGGGTCATTCTTTTTGTTCCAGTTGAGGTTAAAGTCTCCTAGGAAGAGGTGCTTAGAATTGTAAAGCGAGGAATGGATAATGAGATCAGACAGTTCTTCAACAAACGGAAGAGAGTCCCCTGGGGGGTGGTAGATATTGTGTATGCGGAGAGGAAGAGATCCTGGGACCTTAAGTTCAACACCAAGGTACTTGTACGTAGTGTGATCCGAGTTATTGATAAGGGAGAGTTGAAGACAATTTTTATAAATCATGGCTAGTCCTCCTCCTATTCTGTCCGGTCTCTCCTTCCTAATGATGGAGTAGCCAGGAGGTGAGAGCAGGTCCAGAATAGAAGAGGAGTGGGAATTGAACCAAGTTTCAGTTAGGAAGGCGATGTCTATGTCTTCGCTCAAGATGGTTTCGGCTATTTCAGTTGACGAGCCGCTGATCGGCAATTAACCAGCAGGCAAGTCAGGAGGTTAGGTATACTTTTGGGGGGAGGGTAAGTATGGATAAGAGTAAGTTCAGAAGGTGGTCTGGGTGAAGCTGGGGATGTAGGGATTCTGCTGGTACTCAAGATAACTGGAATGGTTGAGAGAAGGGCAGGGGGGATGTAGACGGGGGTATTGGAGGGAGAGAGGTGCGGGAGTCAGGGCGGTCGGTTGAGGCAGAGTGGGTCGGGGAGGGGGTAGGTGGGACTAAGATGCTGGGGTACTGAGGTGGATGTCAGACTCGAGTTCCTTGGACCGGACCCCCTGGGGGTGTAGAGTGAAGGGAGGGAGTTAAAGTCTATTCTGAGTGCTGCGAGTTCCGCTGAAAGTGTGGCAAAATGGAGTTCTATGTTGACAAGGGTAGTGAATAGAAGAGATAGGGGGAGGGGGGTTGTGACATAAGTGGGAAGAAGAGAGTGTTTCAAGTTAGTCCTGAGGGGAGCATTGGGAAGGAGGAGGGGGGAAACCCCGTTGGGGGATGAGGGTAGAGGCTGACAGGGGGTTTTCAGGGTGTGAGAGGGCATTGATGGGAATCGTGATAGTTAAGGGTGAATGAGTCACGGTCAAGGGAGAGAGGAGAGGGGAGGTAAACTGATTACGAGGGGGTAGTCAGTTGAAGTGGGGGAACTAGGAGTGGATGTGAGGGCAGAGGAGGGAATGGGAAGAAGGGATTGAGGGTAGATCGAGGTGAGCTGGGCAGCTTTGGGACTGTTAGTGGGGGAAGAAACTGTGGAGGGGAATGTTTGTTGGTTTTAGAGTCTCTCTGGGATGGTATTTGTAGTGAGGAGCACAGGTGAAGGAGAGGTGTTAGAGGCTAGAGTTTGTGGGAATTCAATGGAGGTAGTAGGGTCAGTGGAGGCGAGGGTTGGAGCTGGGGGGAGCGAGCGAGGGGATTTCTTGAGTAGGGGGATGAGGGGAATGGGGGAGGGATAGTGAGGAAGAGAGATAAGGAGCTGAAATGTTGCGCAAAGATGGTGAGGTGGATGATAGAAGCCTGAATGAGGATATTGCCAGATTTGAACATGGAGATGTCAATATCACCTGGGGTGGTCAAAAGTTTCAGTCCGTACGGGATTTTGCAAGAATTCGTTATGGGGAGGTGTAGGAGGAAGATGCTTTTCCATTTAGAGGGGCATTTGAAATAGAAGATGTAGTTAGTTTTGATAATGGAGGTGAGGCTGCAGTAGTTGTCCACAAACAAGGTTTCTTGGTGAAGTTTTAAAAGTTTGTGCTTAAAAATTTTCATTGCGTTTTTGGAGAGGGTATGAGGGTAGAGGATAGACCAGGAGTTAGGACCATGTCTGGTGAGGGAAGGATCATGAGCTATGAAGGGAGCGGTGCGAGGAGGCATGATCAATCAGAGTTATTGAAGTCCTTTAGAGGTGAAAGGAGTGTGGGAGTGGAACTAAGAGTGGGACGCCAGGTGGAAGAAGTCAAGGGGGGGAGGGAGAGGATGGGCCAACGTTACATAGAGAGAGTTAAACAGAGTAGGGTGGAGGGAAAAAGGGACTGACACAGAAGGGAGTAGGTAGGGGAGTCAAATGTCGAATATAGTGAGAGGACAGTGGAGAGAGACGCAGTGAGGAGGTGAGGGTGGAAAGTGCTGGTAGCTAGTGGAAGAAAGTATGGAAGGCAAATTGGGCAAGCTGTTGTAAGCAAAGGGAAAGTTAAAGAAAAATAGAACATCCAAGTGAGGTCAAAACTATAAATGGAAGTGTAAAGATATAGGATAAACAATGACATAAAGACGTAGTATAAACAATAGGCAACAACTCTTAAAAATAAAATAAAATAAGATCAAAGATAAAAATATAGGTTAATCAAATAAGAAGAAAATATCTAAGGAATGTAGCTATGCAGATCACCCATAACAGATATCAACAAATACATTGGGCGGGAAAAGATACATTAAGTAACAATATATTATAGAGCATGAGGGTATACAGAAATCCCCACAAAACATCCTTATGTAAAAGCTGTTTAGGTAGATGAGAATAGGGAGGAACAGTCGAGGAATCAAAATCAGGGAGAGGTACCAGGATAGTCCTATTTTAGTGTTCATGAACAGGTGAGCAAGAACCCTTGAGGAGAAAGGGGAGGGGATTATGCAAGGAAGGAGGCCGGGGACAAAATGGACTCTAGTGAAATCACCAGACACTCTAAGAGATCGTGCCAGAGATACCAATGGCAGAATGGAAGACAGGTGAACTCTCGATCCCACCAAGGGACTCCAAAATGCAGTCAGGTCAGGCGTCTGATGCATATCTTCATAGTTACATCCCAACAAGTGCCATAGTCCAGAAACTCCACAATTAAGATTTAAGTAATAAGATTTGGGCCGTATTCACGGAGAGCTTATCCACCAGAGTTGCCAACTTTCTAATTTTCACATCATTTAAAATCACACCCAAGCTAGGTATCATGGCGCCAAATACATCCCCAACAATTTCTCCCGGCACTTACACCACGTTTTCCTCTGTGAGATCTTTTTCCTTCTAAAGGCCATAAATCATCCACATGAAAGATTTTTGGAAATACCACAGCCAAATAACACGCAACATACCAATTTTTCACATAAGCACTTTTTCCACACACAAAATACACATTTGGCAGTACGGTTAATTTATCCAATAGCGCTTTCCTTATTGATTCCTCAATTAAGAAAATGTGTTCACAATCACTCTCGCCCACAAATATCTTGTCATAATATGTTGAAGGATGTCAAATGCACAGTTTCCCTTTTTGATGGAAACCTAAAGCTATTGGACCTGAACTTCCCTTTGCCTTATGATCTAATTCTTTCTGGGTCCATGGAATAACTTTATGCTTGGGATCTGGTCAAAATAATGTCTGTCTATGCCGATCTTCTATCTGATCTACAAACTTCTTCTCAATGTCAGATAACATACAGGTAAGATTGTGTCTATGGGCAAAGGATGTATCTAAAGTAATAGTAGGCACAAAATACGTAGACATCCTCTCTACTTCCTTATAATAATCATATTTATTCATGTACTTAAGAACTGGAACTTCTGCGAGTACTACTTCATAATTGGACAAGTAGTACTCAAAATGTGCCGTACTATAAAACATGCTCAACAA
The DNA here is from genome assembly GCF_964261635.1 of Lissotriton helveticus. NCBI lineage: Eukaryota > Metazoa > Chordata > Amphibia > Caudata > Salamandridae > Lissotriton > Lissotriton helveticus. Next base: position 1,405,393,640 of record NC_136063.1, on the reverse strand, counting down.
TACAATACATGTGATTCCATACGTCAAAGGCAAATGATGATATCATCATTTAAAGAATGCTTACCCAAAACCTCTCCGTATGTTGTAGCCTTCTTCTACAGATGCTGGCAGTTGTATACACACATAGCAGTCTTTCGCTTCCATTGCATCAACATACTCATACAACAAACGAGCATATGCATTCAACGTGAAATCACCTTTAGACAAATCCACGTGTAACATCCGACTATTTTCCGTGATCATATCTCTATCTTTTGCGGATGCACCCTCTTCTACATCTGAGGTAGGAGGGGTAAGTGTCACCTGTTCCCTATTCTTTTCAGCATCGTGAGACCCAACCAAAGATGTAACAATCACCTCAGCTATGACAATAAGCACACCAATAATAAGGGTACCAAATATGCACTTCTGCTTGCGTCCTGAGCTTCCAGACTCCATTTTGAACCACTGTTTGGATTTCTTGAGGCGCAAATAAAATCTACAAAGTCTCTTTTCTTCTTTTCTTTGCCTTATCCTGTTATTTACAATGTCTTTTTATTTTCTGTTTTCCATTCGATTATTAAAATTTTTAGTCCAATAATACTAACCTATTGAAGAGATGCAGTCAGCCCTAGCCCTCAATTCTTCTTCTATTGAAAGTCCCTAATTTTCATCTTCTTCCACTTGGGCCTAGGTTATCTTCTCTCTAAAGGCTAATATTTTCTTCTTTCACAGTTCATGCTTCATCATTATTGATATTAGATCCAAGCATAGCAAGAACAAGCTGCTGAATTTCTGCAGAAATCTCTCCCATTTCCTTTGCAGTGGGTTGTCGACCAAAAGTAGCGAAAGCAACCTAGTTGAGGATCAGAAATCGCAAACCTCTCAGCCTTGGTGGATCAGGAACTGTCAGAGTCAGAATTCCAAAATCATCAACTCCAGGGACCAGCAACTGAATATCAATTGTCAGAGTACCCTCTCCTTGACTCACTGTACCGGTCCCTAGCCTCCCGTATCTCTCCGGTCTCTGCATCTGCAGCCTGGTACGTCCACTCAGGAGATGCGTACTTTTGAGACGGTACCCTCTCTCTTCTGGATAGTCTTAGACCATCCAGTCTCTCTTCGGTTTCACTTTGATCTGATTTAGACGTTTCAGGAATCGGAGCGAGCTTTTTCTCAGATGCAAGCCTTATATTAAGCCTCTCTTTTCTTGCTGGCCAAATCTCTGCTTCAGCACCTGCTCTTCTCTCTTCTTCTTGATCCGATCCTTCTGCACTAGGCTGTTCACTCTGATCTGGTTCAAAGTTCACTTCTGCAATTTCATCTATTTCAGAATCTGAACTCAACTCTGGAACAGTTTGATCTCTTCTTCCCTGCTCAGCTGATTGTTCAGCCTCACCAAGAGTTCTTATGACTTGACCTGTTACTTCCTCTCCTGTTGCAATTTAAGTTGCACTTCTCGGAACAAGGGGAGTCGTTTCCTCCACAGGCTCTAGAACTTGGTGGGTATGCAAAGCGCGGATCCAGTTTGGCAATCCTTCACACTTCACCGCTGTACTTGTGACCAGAATCACCTGGTATGGTCTTCGCCAGCGAGCATCAAGTCAACTCTTTCTCACGTGCTTTCAGACAAGCATCCAGCCACCAGGGTTGAGGTCATGCAGGAGGTCTCTCTAGGTGGATGCAGTCGGCGCCTCGACCTGGTGGGACACAGAATTAACCACATCAGCCAGTCCCCTACAATAATCAAAAACTAAATCATCTGTTATGTTTATCAATGCTGTAGCTGGCCCCGTAGGCAATCGCATAGCTCTTCCCATCAATATCTCATGGGGAGAAAGCCCTGTCCTTCTATCAGGAGTACTACGCAAACTCATCAAAACCAATGGCAGCATTTCTGGCCATTTCAAAGAAGTTGACGAACAAACTTTCGATACCCTCATCTTGATTGTGCCATTTATCTGCTCCAGAAGATCAGAAGCCTAAGGCCTGTAGCTACAGTGCAATCTCTGATCAATTTTCAAAGCTGTACACAACAATTTCATGATTTCGCTATGAAAGTGTGTTCTTCTATCTGTTTCCACTGATGTTGGAAATCCAAAATGTGGTATCAGTTCCCTTAACAGCAGTTTTGCCATTGCGAGACTGTCACATCGTCTAGTTGGATATGCATCAACCCAAAGTGAAAAGATACACACCACCATCAAAACATATCATATAACACTTTGGCATCTCGATAAAGTCCAATTGTATCCTATCAGAAAGACCTCCTGATCTTCCAATGTGACTCATAGCAACCACAGTTCTTTTCCCAACATTCATTTGTTGAAATGTAACACACTTGTGACACACTGCTTCAGCATACACATGAAACCGTGGGTTAAAACAAGTTTCCCTAAAAGCCCGCACCATGGCATCTCTACCAAGATGAACTGCTCCATGAATTTGCCTTGCCATTGGGCTCAATAAACAGTTAGGTAGTACCTGTTCTGACATCTGCCGACACCCAAATGCCATCTTCTCTATTTTCACAGCCTGCTCTAACTCATGATGTAGCCTCTGCCTCCGGGGCCTCATCCTGCAGCCGCTTCACCTCATCCCAAGTATCGGCTACAGCTAACATCATGCTGAGCTCGGTCTCTTCTGTACTCTCTCACACATATCCTCCATTGAAGACACAAGCATGTATAGCACAAAAATGAGCTACTTCATCAGCGTAGTTATTCCCTTTTGTAACAAAGTCCTCTCCTCTTCCATGGGCTGTACATTTTACTACTGCAAACTCCTTAGGTTTCTGTAGGGCATCCAATAATTGGCGCACATATTCTCCATTACAGATTGGGGATCCTGAGGACATCAAAAATCCTCTCTGTGACCATAACTGCCCGAAATCGTTAACTACTCCAAACCCATATTGGCTGTCCATATAGATAGTCACTCTGACTCCATCTGAGATGGTACAAGCATGTATCAGAGCAATTATCTCGGCCACCTGAGCAGAGAATACTCTTCTCAAATAGGCAGCTTCCACCACCCCTAAGATGGTGAATACAGCAAACGCTGCTCTCAAACTCCCGTCATTGTCTCTTAAGCATGAACCATCAACAAAAATGATCAAATCAGATTCAGGCAGTGGTTCATCAACAATGACAGGTCTGGGTTTGGTAGAAAGCTCAGTAACGTTCATGTTCTACACAATCCTCTCTTTCTTCTTGCGGAAGAGGCAGCAATGTGGCGGGATTCAAGGTAGTACAGCGTTTCAAAGTGACATTTTCAGAAGCCAATATAACCTGCTCATTCTTTGTAAGTTTGTTATTTGTTAAATACTGTGTCTTGGTTCTTGTCATTAACAGCTCTACTGAATGTGGCACATAAACAATAAGTGGATGACCCATCACTATGCTTTCACATCTCTCAATGTTGACACCTGTTGCAGCAACAGATTTAAGACATCCGGGCAACGCGGAAGCTACTGGATCTAATGTGGCTGAAAAGTAAGCCACTGGTCTACGGGCACCTCCATGTGTCTGTACCAGGACCGCTAATGCACACCCCTCCTTCTCACAGCTGAAAAGCGAAAACGCCTTGTAATCTGGCATTCCCAGAGCTGGAGCGCGACACAGGCTCTCTCTCAGCTCATGGAAGGCTCTCGTCATCCCATGGTACCGTATCACTGATGTTCTTTCAAGTCAACTTCAATAGTGGCTTTGTCTGCAATGAAGAATTTGGGATCCACTGTAGACAATAGCCGACCATTTCCAAAAACATGCAGATTTCTTTTTGTGTTTTCGGAGTTCTCATTTGCAGAAACGTCTCTATGCGATCTGGTGACACTCTTCGTTTTCCCTTCCCAATTTGGTGACCTAGATATTGAACTTCCGTCTGTCAATACTGAAGTTTGTTTGTGGACACCTTATGTCCTTTTTCTGCCAGATGATTCAGCAAAGCCACAGTATCAATCTTGCAAGCATCCTCCATCTCTGAAGCGACCAAAAGCTTGTCAATATACTGAACCAGAACTGCGCTCTGGGGCATCACCAGACGTTCAAGATTCTTTTTCAAACTCTGACTAAAGATAGAAGAGTTTTCTGTATACCCTTGAAGGATACAACACCATGTTAACACACGGTCTTCCATCCTAAATGCAAATTAATACTGGCTATCCTCGTGGAGTGGTATGGAGAAAAATGCCTGACATAAATCTATGACTGTAAACCATTCTGCCTCACAAGGTGTCTGAAACAATATAACAGCTGGATTCGGTACCACAGGACCACATGGAATCCGGATTTCATTAACCCTGCGTAAATCCTGCACTATTCTATACTTGCCACTAGGCTTCTGCAGTCCCATAATAGGTTAATTGCAGGAACTTCCTCTTATCTCCCTCAGAATGCCTTGTGCAATTATAGACTCGATTATAGGTCTGATTCCAGCCACAATTTCTTGAGGCAATTTATACTGTGGAGTTTGTGGAAATACAGCATTTGGTTTGATCTGTATCTTAACAAGTTCAACCCCTGGAATCAATCCTATCTCCTCACCCGTGAAATCCCACACTTTTGGAGAAACCGAGTCCCTCAAATCATGTGGTAAGTCCTCTGTCGTGAGAACCACGAACATTTCGCGCACAAGCTCATGTGGGCCATTTTGAAATCAGCATCATCATCACAGGTTTGCAGCTTCACACCTCTTGGAGTGCAAAATATCGTAATATTTAGCTTACACAAAAGGTCTCGTCGTAATAGACAGACCGGGCTTGAATCGCACACTACAAATTGATGTCTATCTTGGAATGGTCCTATTCTCACAGGTAACTCGTTTGTTAGGGGGTTAGTCATTTTCTGATTGTTAACCCCCACCACTTGAATCGATTGTCCTGAAAGGGATGAATCTAGGATGACTTCTGTCCTTACTGTGGAACGTGCAGCTCCAGTGTCTAACAAAAAGATAACAGGATGTCCGTTCACCTCTTCTGCATCAACAAATGGTCCACTCTGATCTACTTCCAGAGCTGTACGTTTCATATTGCATTTGATTTGCTCGATTTAATCGACACTCGCGCTTCCAATACCCGATTTCGTGACAATAATGACAAGCAGTAACCTTCTTTTGATTCACCACCCAATCACCTCCTGTACCTGCATCCATTCCCCTTCCTCTTCCCTGTCCAGGTTGGGTTATCATATGTTGACCCATTCCCCTGCCACTTCCTCTTCCTCGACCCATCGCTCCTCCAACCCCTTGCATCAGATCAGGCCTTTCGCATTCCTCACCTGAACCAACATCAACTTATCTTTCACTTTCGTTTGTGCCGCCTCCACCTGCTCACTGCAGTATTTTGCATAACGCAGAATTTTGTCCCCCGACTTGTTATGCCAACATTTCAAGTGATGCTGTATCATCAAACTAATATCAGATTTGAATCCCAGCACAAACTCCGAGACAAACTGTCTCATATCATTTTGCTCAAGGGTGTCCAATCCACTATGATGTTTAAAAGCCACTACAAGTCTCTCATAATAGTCATGTACCGACTCCTTAGGATCTTGAGTAGTACGGTCGATTTTAAGCAAATCAACAGTCTGAGAAGCTACCTTAGATTGTAACCATGTAATCACCTGCTCATATTTCTTCATTACCTCGGGTGAAGGACCATGAGACACCAAATCTCTAGCTGATTCTGCAGCAGGCCAATCAATTGCAACTATACTTGTTGCCCACAGAATACTCGGGACCACTATATCAAACAAAGTATTCAAATCAATCCATAACACCTTCGAAATCTTGACAAACTAGTCCATTTGTTTATACCACTCTGCAGGTTGTTCCCTTAGACGAGGAAAATCATTAGTGAATGCTGCCAAATCACCCCTGATCCATGGCACATGTACATACCCCTCATTTTGTAATTTTGTTCTTCTCTCAGAGGGAAATTTCCTACTTGTCCCGTCCCTCCACCCGAGGAGGAGTATCTCCTATCACTTTCTTTGCACTTTTCTTTGTGGCCCACCACTCTTCACATTTGTCCAATTCCCTCCACGGTTGCATCCCTGTCACCAATTCTCTAATTTGTGCTTTTAATCCTGTTGTTCGCGTTTCTTCCAAATCATTATCAGTATAATTCAATCTGCAGCTTCCCTGTATCAATTTCGTCTTTGTCAAATCCACCTCATACCTTATTGCCAAGTGTATCAATTGTCATGAGCTCGCTTTGCCTTCCTAGTAACATCGTTAGCTATAAATAACATCTCACTTGAGTAATATGTTTCAATTCTGTCCAATGGCAGATTCCTTCAATCACTTTATCCATTGCTGCTTTTAATCTTACCACATCTAACAATGGTGCCCTCATTGCAACTTGTAAAATTCTCTGCCCTCTTTCACTTCCGGATTCCTCCCTGTCACAACTTTGCGTTCTCCTTGGACCCCCATCTCCTCCATCCTTAAAACTGGGCAACTTTCTCTCTCACAGCTTTGAGTTCTCCAATGGTTACCCTTATACAAGTTCTGTGGTTCAAACAGTACCCTAGGTGTTTCTCGTCTCATCCCCATTTCCTCTCTCAGTATCATTGGCTCCCTTACCGGTGGAACCCACATTCTGATGTCTGATATAGAGTTTGCCAAAGTTCCTGTTCGTCTTGGTTCCGACCCACTGTCCATTCTCGACAGATCAGCTGTAGCTGGTAGTGGAGTACTATCTTCCACTGGTGTCTGAGCCATATCCGTTGCACTCATTGTAAGACTTCCTCCAGATAGAGTCTCTTCCCCTTCTTCTGTTTGCTGTTGACTTCCACCTGTTCTCTCTCTAGGGTTATATATCGAAACCACAGGTCCAATGGTAACTGGTACTGTAAGAGATTCATGGTACATGCAGTTTCTCCTGGCTCATGATCTGTATACCCTATCGCTCCAGATCTTCCTGGAATTCTTATTGCCACTGACGTTCTCCCTCTTACTTCTGTGGTCTGTTTTTCTGAACCTGTTTGTCCCCCTCCTGTAGTTTCCTCTATTTGCTGTGTCTTCTCAGTCTCCAACCTAGGTTCACAAGGTGGAGGATATTCTGCTAACAGTCTTTCAAGGAAACTGTCATCTGTATCACTTTCCTCTTCTGTCTTACTCTTTCCTCTAGACCCTCCTTCCACCAATCGAAATGGTTACAATCGTTCTCCCTCTATAGTGTCCACTCGCCATCTCTTCAGCTGTGCATCCCATCTGGCATCCTGATAGGCCTTCATTGCTTTCTTCATTCTTCCCTGTGAAGCTTCTCTTTTCTTCGCTATTTCTGCTCTTATCCATATATCTAATGCCTCAAATTCTGTTGGTCTGTGTGGAGGTTTCAGAAAAGACATCACTCCTCTCAGCTGGTACAGCACCTCCATACGAAATGATCCATAACGAGGGAAAGCCAATTCTCCCTCTTTCTCTGTAATTTTATGCCAATTTTGAATCCACACTATGGTATGAAGTCCTACATTTGTTGCCATATAATGTGCCGGGGTATCCTCTGGTGGCGCTTCTTCTCCTACCCAAGTCACCACCTCTACACAAATCTAATAACATCTTAAAACACCTCATTGTTAAAATCAATTATTTGTAACCCAAGCTTCACTGTTCAACGTTGGACGAACTTCCACCAATCCCAGCATGGCGTTACACCAACTGACCTATCCCAGCATGGAACGCACTGACGTCACTTCTCCCTCTTTGCAGTGGCTCACCCTCCTTTACAATTTCACCCCGTACACTTGCTCACACATTCGTACTAACAAGTAACTGTATATCCAAAAGCTATTAAACCATGTAACTGCTACTAACGCAGTCACAATAACTTACAGTTACATAAAACAAGTAATTGTCCGTCCGCTAAAAGATCGATAGAACACTCTTACAAGAACAATCATCCGCTGTGACCCCCGACCTGCTTTGGTCACTCAATCGCCGTAGTCCACCTCCGGTACCTGAGGCCTTCCACCCGTGACGTACTCCTGCATTCATACAAAGTTCCCTATCACAAGTGAATAATCGATAGCGCTTCACGACACCCAAAGTATTGATCAGACATTTACAAATACAAAACTATCCCGGGATCTTGGACTTCTCTTGAGTCCGCTCACCAAACTTCCTGATCCGCACGTGTTCGGACCAGTAAACCGATAAAACTACACTCACTCAACTCACATTCCAACTTCGCAAGACATCACATGATTAATTAATCACCACAATCTAACACACCTCACAGTTTCATACTCACGCTACCACTGTTTCCGCCGCACCATCAATTTCGCCGACTTCCGTCTGTCTTCACCGTCGTCTACTCCGTGTCCAATGCCCTATTCTTTTTCCGATCCTACTCCTAATTTCCCTTTTCGCCCCTTACTTTAAGAGGCTAACCATCCTTTGCAACCATTTGATTATGCTAAATTGTACTCCTTGCCTTCCCTACTAAATTCAAATCAGATGGTCTTTTTATAGCCTGCTAAACATGTTTGAGGGGAGTAAAACAATCCAAGGTTATGCTTTCAATTTAGTCATGCTTTTAAAAGGACCACGGAATCCGAATTTCAATTTTGTGGATTTATTATAAGGCCAAAAATAATTGAACATAAACACACCTCAATATCAGAGTATATAGATACATAACAATCAATAAAGAGCCGGGTATACGAATATAATTCATTCGGCACAAAAGTCATAATATGATAAACTCCAAAATCAAAATGCAACAAAGAATTGAAGCTGAGACCAATTCTCTTTTCATTAGAGAAGGAAACAAAGGTATCTTTCCCTACTCTGCTTTACTAGAAATCCTACCTATTTCCCCGCTATCGTATCCCAAATGTGTCAGCACGTGTTGACTTCCTAAGAAGTACTCACGTCAAATGGACCTGATAGCTTAAGGCTACAGAGCTCGTTCTAAGATGCTTCTTCCTCTCTGAAATAAGCAGAAGTCTCACCATTCTGTCCCTGCGCATCAAACAAAAAGACAATGTTCAACCCACAATAAGTCACATGGTAAACATTTCCATTTGCAACATCTTCAGTAAGTTTACACAGAAGCTTTAATTAATTCTCTTCCAGTGGTCTTGGTTTTCAGATAGGCCAGATACGAAAGGCGTCCCTCCTTTTCGCCTTCCAGCTTTCTTCAAAGACATTCCGGGTACCTCCTTAAATCTTAGAATAACGAGGTCAAATTCCTGCACCTACAGTAGGATGAGAACACACTGTTTTCGAGCACAAAAAGGATTCATTTAATTATAATTCTTGAGCAACCAAGGAGAACCGAAACTCAAAACAAATTGCAGTTTGGGCCTACAATGCAGGCACCTTAAACTAAACACAGATTACATTGCACAACTAATTTCATCCTGCACATTATACATACAGGAATTATAGGTTTCTTTTAATTCATATACAATCCTACTTAAATGTGTACACTGCAATTCAATGCTAATACAACTTTGAATAAATGCATCTTAATAATCATGAAACACTGTAAACAACAAAAATACATGTGAGTGCATTTAGACCTTGAGTATAGTGCACCCATACAATTTAGAGTGCTGTAAGAGCTCTATCATCCTTGTTCTCTGTCTCAAGGAAGATGCGGGGCCAGTGATTGTGGCGATATAAAGCAGCTTTCTATCCATGCTGCCCAGGGAGCGCCCAAGTGTATGCCTGTCTGAGCCTGGAGGAGGCTGCCCCCCTGGCTAGCGGTTCATATGGCTCTATGTCTCAGTCCCTACTGCTAACATTGGATCTTAGTTATGGGTAATAGGGAGATTGCCATGAGGGACTGATTGGGGAGGAAATCTCCAGCACCTAAGAAAGACTGAGTGCAGTACAATAGTTTGTCAGTGACTTGCTTGGGGATGTGATCCCAAAAGTTTATTCAGAAGCCATAACTGTAGACATTGCATCTGTTACTAGTCCGAATATGAATCCACATGCTTCCTTTGAACCTAAAATGATTATCAATGATGAACCTTCTGCCTCTAAAAATCACCACCATCGAAGAAAAATAATGGGGGCTATGTAGTCTTGCTTGGGTATAACATCAGGTGGGCAGAGGGAGGGGGCCATCCCATTGCAGTTCAACTGCTAATTTGACTACTAAAGGGAATCCCCAGACCTCTCTGGGTATGCCTTATTTAACAGATCTTCATACGTTAAGGGTACCCCTAGAGGCTATGGTGATAGGGGCATGTGAGTCGTTGTCTACCAGACTGAAGGGGGTAGAGTTGATGACTTTCATATGTCTTGAGATGATGACGGAGCTGGGAAATGATTTTAAGCCACCACAGAAAAGGGTTGTGCTGATCCCCTGATTAATACATTTAGGCTTTTAATGCTGAGAGCACTGATAGATAGTCGCCCCATACAGGAAAACAACTCATGGTTCAAACAGGAACAGATTTTAAATATCCCGCCAGAGGCCACTACTTCTGCTCTACTGTTGGCCAATGTCCAACCCCTCGATGACTAACCAAAGGGAGAGCCAGATATCCCTTAGGAATAAGTTAATCCAATGGATCAGAAACAGAACAGGTCTAACCACTGCACTTTTTCATGGTATCAGAATGGTACATAGAGTGTTCTGGGTGGGTAGAGGAAGGAAAAATTCTCTGGGTGACTCTGTAGTAATAAATGTGAAATCTCCATATTTGGTAGCGCTAATTATCTCCAGTGTGTGGCCAACCTTGACTTGCACATCACAGATTATGGTGTTCCTTTGTTTTTTTTCTATAGGCCTCCACAACAAGGGGCGGCTGATATATCCTTTAAATGTGACTCCATATACCAAGGCTAAGCTAGGATACATGGTGCCTGTCTCAAATAGCTTTTCACTCTTAGAAGCTTTTGAATACACTGACTGACTTTTTAATGTTGGCATGGAAGAAAGCACATTGCAACTAAAGGCGATTGTTAAGGGGCAGGGTGGGAGGAGGAATTGTCCCTCTCTTGTCAATATCTTGCCTAAAGTTACGAGGGATAGCTTTGGGCGAAAGAGCAGGATAAGTCTCCTTTTATTGTACCACCAACAAGGCAGCTTGGAAGGAATTGGGATTCTCTGCAATGTAATAGCGCCAGTGAAGTGTACCGTGATACTGTTCTGCTATATAGATGGTTTAAAAGGAAAATTTCAGAATCAGGATGTGTTTACCGTTAATATCTGAGCTTCTGGTTTTTTGCTTACAGGAGATTTGGTCTTGTGCATGCCTACATATAAATGGATATAGCTCATATTACGCTCTTGCAGTTCCTTCTTGGGGGGTCAGAGTTAAGGGGCCCTTGCTACTAAGTCTCAACTTTGTTTCTGAGCAAAGTGGCAGAGGATTCGTTGGATTCCTTTTTTCGCTAAATTATTGCTCTTGATGTGTTCAGGGGTTTCTGTATATACTTCTGAAGTTTTCGAATAATGCTAATAATTCAGAAAGATGTTTTTATGTTGTACTCTTTGGAAAAAGATTTAAAATGCATATGCACTGCATAAGCAGGGGAAAAGTGTGTGGTTTGGGGTGGGAATTCTAACTTCCATTTATGTTTGCTACCAGCCTAAGAAGTATGTAATCGCATTTTACCCATGAACCTCTTGGCAAGTGGATTAACAACTTAGGGCCAAATGTAAGAACCATTTTTGTGGTGGGAAACGGCCAATTGGGCCGTTTCCAATCCCAAAAATGCTTTTACATATGTACAAAATACAAATTGCGTATCAGAAACTCATTACCGAATTGTAATCTGTGTTTGCGATTCGGTATTTGGAAGGGACATGTTTAAGGCATCCCTCCCAAATACCGAGTCTGAATAGGATATATGAATGTTTTGCAACTGAATTATGCTCACAAAGCATTAGAATTTTACTCACTCCAGGAAGGAGGTGGTAACCAGTTCTCATATGGGAAGTGGTCTGTAGTGGTCCCCTTCCCCTGTGAGAATGAAAAACAAATATTTTTTAAGTTCAGGCAGTGGTCTCAGGGACCACTGCCTGTTCATAAAAAATGAAACTGCAAAGGTTCATTTTTAATTTGCAGACGCATCCTGTTTTCTTTGAAGGAAAACGGGCTGCAGTAAAAAAAAAAAAAAAGAATAAAAAAAAGATTGCTTTATTTAAAAGCAATCACAGACATGGCGGTCTGCTGGCCTCAGCAGTCCATCATCCCTGTGATGGCTGCAATTCCCAATGGGCTCCAAATTGAGACCTACCTTATTAATATGCATGTGTTAGGTCTACTTGCCACCCACTAGGAATCCCTAACTAAAAAGAGTTTCATACTTTAGGACATCAGTATTAATTTTGGGCCATATGCATGAAAAAGTCCATTTGCGATTCTCAAATAGCGATTTTTTGTGACTCGCAAAATGCTATGCATGTAGGATTTGTAAAGAATTTTGCGAATCTTACATATTCCTTAATTGGGAATCGCAAATTGCGATTCGCAATTAAGAAATACCTCCCCATTCATTCCTATGGGCCCATTACGATTCGCAATTAGAGAATCGCAAATTGAGAATGCAATTTCAAGGGTGCCAGGGTGTCAAAAGGACACCCTGTTGCACCCCTGAAATGTGCATGTGTGCACATGTGTGCATTTTTCAAAGAAATCGCAAATTATCACCAACTTGAAGTTGGTGGTAATTTGAGATTCCTTACTGCTAAATTGCACTTTTATTGTGCTTCTTACATTGCATTTATGGAATTGGAATTGCAATTTGCGACTCCTTAAATGCAATTGTAAAATAGGGAATAACAAAATTTGCGATTCCTTATTGTGCGAGGGGTGTTTTGTGTCATACATTGAACACTGCTGATTTGCGATCGCAAATGGTGAAATTCTGCGAATTTCGGCATTTGCGATCGCAAAAGTGCCTTCATCCATATGGCCCAATGTTTGTACACCTGACCCTGATGTTTAAATACAGTTTTGCCTTTGCCAATGAATGCACCACTTTGCCTATTCCTTTTTAATGCACTTTTTTCAGGTAGAGAGACTAGTTCTATCATGATTATGTGCTGATCACAAATAATTTGAACACCTTGTGTGGAACTTTAAAACCCATGTCAACTGCATTAGTGGAGATAATACCCTAAGTATTGATGACGCCGGATTCTTATCTGTATTTTTAACCTTATCTTACCAAATCTTCGAATCCTCTTTCTTCGGATCTTTCTTGTCGGCTAAGAAGTGTAAAGGGGAGAAACTCTTTTCAATTGTAATTTACCATTGACCAAATCAGTCCAGTTCAATAAACTACTGACTACAGAAATAAAGTTTTCAAATTTATTACAAAGCCAAAAACAATTGGACATACAAGCACCTTAGCAAGAGGGTAAGAAAATAAACTGGCACTAATACAAACATAATCTTACACAGGAGTCTTATTCAATTCAAGATGATAATAAGCGTCACTTCCAAAAGCATCAAGAAAACAATTACAGTCCCTACTTGACGAGTTGACTGCATTGACCTAGAGAAAAGAAAGATTATTAATCTGTCCCTACACTGACACTGTGTGGCATCCCTACTTAGCATCATTCCCAGGCAAGAGAAAAAGGTGTCAGCAGTGAAGACTTCCTCAGAAGTACACTCACTTTGCAAAAATAAGTAGCCAAAGCTACAGAGCTCGTTCTAAGATGCTCCTTCTTGCTTCTCCTCTAGCCCTCTTCTGCTCCACCCTCGGGGTACTGTCCCTAATACAAAGTCCTAAAACAGTAGGACACGCCCTTCGCACACCCCTTCAGGCAGGTCCGCTCTCAGTACTTTTCCATCGATACTCTGACTTTATCCAAGAACCGTTGGGTTGACCTTGAGTTCCAGACACCATCTTCGCTTAAAACATCCTATCTACATTCCAGTTGACTCCTGTCGCGCCGGTTCCTACCAGCCTTACTCCTAAAACAAAAGGGTTATTCTGCTTAACGAGACATGCGTCCTTGCACCTGCAACTGGAAACTTGTAAACAACTCGACCTTGCTTGCACACAAGTTTCACTGTCTACTTTTAACTAAAGAAAATAGCCTTCCCAAGGAAATTACATTTCAGGCCTACATCTTTTGGCTAACATAAAAATCACAAATAGGCCTCTTCTTGCTACACATATGCGATCAGGCCTTTATACACTTAAACACACATTTTCTAATCTCACGTTATAAGCATTACATTTACAATCATCTAATGCATTATTTTTGATTAAATGAATAAGCAAACCTACATGTGCAACTTTCATATGGTGCACGTTTAATCCTAATGCATCACTTTACACGTAAACTAATACATTCTACATCATCCAAAGCACATTTTCGATTGACCTATACTTTGATCTGCATAAACTACATGGTTATATTTTAAGCACTCACACATATGCAATTTTAGTACTACGTTATACTGATTGTGGAGAAGCGTGGCTCAGTAGTTAGAGGCGGCAGACCCGGAAGCTGAGATCAGCCGTGGACCAGGGTTCGATTCCCCGCCTCGGCGGGTCTCGGGCACAAAAAAAATTCCACTGACTCGACAATTCTCGCTCCGGTGCCTACTCGACTCACGGGGTCACACTCTGCGACTCTGGGCAATAGCTTGCTTAATCTCCACTACGGCCCCTCGCGGCGGGATGCCTGGCTTTCACCTTGTGAATACCCTGCCGGGGTATCTCACAGGGGAATACCAGGACGGGTTCCCTAAGCAAGCGCCTTGAGACCCCTGGGTGATTAGTGCGCTATATAAATCGAAACACATTTACATTTACATTACGTGCCAATATAGTCCTCTAAATATGCGGGTGCTAACTATCAGTGATTATGATGCACCCCTACAAATTTCATAATAACATGGCGCTCTATCAGTCCCCCCCTTTGATGACTTGTGTCATCACCAAAATCACACCATCCTTGGAGAAAGAACTGATTTAAACAGAACTTGTTGCCATTCTCCCTCGTCCGAGCACTTCCATGTTTTTAAGATTCTGATATTGACTGCCCTGCAGTCTTTCCGTCCTTCTTTCTTGCTCTCTCAGTGATCTTTCAATTCTGTTGGACTTATACCACTTGTAAGCCCTAACTAAACCCCATAAACAGATCACACAAACCACAACTATAACAAGAGGTTTTAGAACATAGCCAAGGAACCCTTTCCCAGGTTCGCAAACCAACCTCCCACCTGACTAAATCCCTTGCCAACTTTCTCCCAAACTCCTTCCTCAGTCATATCCTCAATCTCATAATGAATCGTAGTTATGTTACTTATATATTTCTCCAGATCCTTACTGTTATCTGATATATAAGTGCAGCACTCTTGGACCTTCAAAAGTTTACAGACTCCTCCCTCTTTTGCCAAAAGGACATCCAAAGCAAGTCGCTCTTGAAAAACCATCGACAACATCACCCCTTCCACCAGCACTAGAGACTTAGCTGTACTCATTGACAACTCATCAACCACAGTCACCAGCCTTCTAAACTTTACATCATTCAAGATCACTCCCAAACCTGGCATGATTGCTTCAAAAATATGTCCAACAATTGCTCCAACACTTTCGCCCCTTTTTACCCTTGAATACTTTCCTCCTTTCAAGAGTTCCAAATATTCTGCATGATAAATCGTAGGCAAAATAGTCGCTAGGTAACACGTTGGTATCACTTGCACAGTACCTTGCAAAAAGTCCTTTGCTGAATCTTCCAGTGTGAAAACATGATCACATGTGGTCTGTCCCACTGCAACATTCTCATAATACGTCTGATGATGTCTTATACACAGCTTCCCTCTCTGCTCTTCATCTAGCGCTATTGGACCATAAATTCCCTTTGATTTATGTAATTTCTTCTCATCTGTCCAGTCTACCCTACCTTCTCCTGAATCTCGTAACTGTGTTTATTTTCTATATCTGTCTTCTACCTGATCTATGAACTTTTTCTCCACATCTGACAATAAGCACGTCAGATTATGTTGGTATGCATAAGCTGTATCTAACTCTAATGAAGGTACAAAATACTTTCTAAGCCTATTTTCTGTTTTGTAATAATCATTCTTGTTCAGATGCTTCTAAGCTGGTACTTCAGGAAGCACTACATCATAATTAGAAAATAAATACTCAAACTGGCCTCATCCATAAAAGATGCTGAGCAGCAAACTACAAGAAATACCATATGTCATTGGAAGGTGATGATGTCGAATACCCTCGTCCACTGAGGCAGGAAACTGCATACACACATAACAATCTTTCGCCTCCATCGCATCAATATATTCATACAACAACTTAGCATAAGCATTAAGCTTAAAGTCACTTCTAGAAAGATCTATATGAAACCTGTAACTCTCCTGTAGCAGCAAATAT
The DNA here is from genome assembly GCF_964261635.1 of Lissotriton helveticus. Lineage (NCBI taxonomy): Eukaryota > Metazoa > Chordata > Amphibia > Caudata > Salamandridae > Lissotriton > Lissotriton helveticus. Next base: position 1,405,377,335 of record NC_136063.1, on the reverse strand, counting down.
CGTTAATCTCCTATATTGACCTCTTTCTTGCTAAGAGTGGTAGGTGTAGGTATCCCCTGTACCTCCATTGCCTGCTCATGTGGGGCTAAATATGAAACTATAACTACTAAGATTATGAAAATTATAACTCCACCTACAAATGTACCTCCTATACATCTAGATCTACGATTTGAATTTCCAGCCTCCATGGTCTCAAAAAGTTCCCAATGTTCTTAGTACAGCAAGAACCACTCAAAGCCTCTTTTCTCCTCCAGTTGCCTGTGACCCAGTTCGAACAACACTTCAGAAAGCTGGAAGTCCTCTGTTTGATTTCAGTTCCTTATTTACACAATGCAAAGACAACCTTGACCCTTCTCCGTCCTCTCCGGGAAGCCCCTAAATTTCTTCTTCTTCCACTCGGACCTAGGTTATCTCTTTTAAATTATTTACAACAAAGTCTCTTTAATCCAGAATAAGGTTTGCTCTGATTACCTCAATGCCAAAAGTAGGGAAAATCATTCTGTTAATTATCAAATCACGAACTCCACTCAATGTCGGGTGATTCGGAACAGTAAAGGTCAGTACTCCTTCGATTTCAAGCCCTGGGACCTACAACACCACATCAATCTTCACGTTGGGGCTGTTGCTGACCAAAAGCCCTGACCTCAGCCTCCTGGTACTCAGCAGTCCCGGCATTTGTCACAACGTATGTCCACTCCAGGGTTGCGTATCTCTGACAAGGTACTCTCGTTCATCTTGACCTTCTCAGACCTCCACAAGCTTGTCCTTCTTCCCTTTCCTCTGATTCAGAGTCTTCCGACACAGGAACAAGATCTCTCTCAGAAACCAGACGTAGAGTCAGTCACCTCTGTCTTTCAGGCCACGTTTCTTCTGCACGTCTTGTTCTTCTACTCTCTTCATGCTCACACTTCTCATGACTTTATTCTGCTGAGTCTGATTCTAGATCACCTTCACAGCAACTTCCCCTTTCTGAGGCAGTTTCAGTGTCACTATTGTCGTGACCCTCCTCAGCTTGGTCTGGTGAGCAACCAGCTTCGTCAGCCACCCTCACAGCTTGACTTGTCCCCTCCTGTGGCCCTGCCACCACAGCTGGATTTTCATTCAGGAGAGGAGCTGTTTCTTCCAAGGGTGCTGAAACTCTACGGGTGTGAGAAGCATCCTCCGCACTTCACTGCAGTGTTCGTCACCAGAATGTTCTGGTAAGGGCCTCTCCAGTGGACATCCAAGCAGCTCTTTCACACGTGCTTCCGAACCAGCATCCAGTCCCCTGGATTCAGGTCGTGACAGAGATCACTCGAAGCTAGAACAGCAGCAGCCTGCACCTGATGAGACACAGAACGGACCATATCAGTGAGTCCTTTGCAATCATCAAGGATCAGATCATCTTTGATGCTTATCAAAGCTCTAGATGGCACTGTTGGTAATCTCATAGCCCTCTCCATCAACACTTCATGAGGTGAAATACCTGTTCTCCTGTCTGGGGTACTGTGGATACTCATTAGCACCAGAGGCAGAGCATCAGGACACTTCAGAGATGTGGACGAACACACTTTTGACATTCGAGCTTTCAAAGTCCCATTAACCTGCTCCACTATTCCAGAAGCCTCTGGGCGATAACTACAATGGAGTCTCTGGTCACCATTCAATGCTGTGCAGAGCATCTTTATGATCTCACTATGGAAGTGTGTCCCTCTGTCCGATTCCAAAGAGGTTGGAAATCCAAATCTAGCTATGAGTTCCCTCAACAGCAACTTAGCTACTGTTGGTGTATCACACCTCCGTGTTCGGTAAGCCTCCACCCACCTTGAGGACACACATACCACCACTAAAATATACCTCAACCGGTCGTATCTAGGCATCTCAATGAAGTCCAACTGCATTCTATTGAAAGGTCCCCCCAACCTCCCATTGTGACTCAATGTAACCAAAGTCTTTTTCCCCGCATTCATTTGTTGACATGTGACACACCTCTAACATACAGGTTCCGCCACTGCACAAAACTGTGGGTTGTACCATGTCTGCCTAAACACTCGCACCATTGCATCTCTCCCTAGATGTACCGCACCATGAATCTGCCTTGCCATTGGGCTCAACAAATCATCTGGCAACACTGCCCTTCCATCACTTGAAACCCAAATGTCAATATCTCCTTTCGTACATCCAGACTGACTTGATCCACACATTTTTCTCTTGCTCTGAAACCTGTTCCTGCAGGCACTTGAGTTTGTCCCAAGTATCTGCTGTGGCCAACATCATGTTGAACTTGGTTCTTTCTGGGCTCTCCCCTGTGTAGACTTCAGTAAAGATGCAACCTTGTTCAGCACAGAAACATGCAACCTGCAACCTCATACGCATCCCCCTCCCATGGGCCGTACATTTTACCACAGCAATTTCCCTTGGACGTTGCAAGGCTTCCAACAGTAGCCTCACAAACTCCTCATTCCTAATGGGTGATCCAGACGATGTCATGTAACCTCTCTGGGATCACAGCTGACCGAAGTCGTGAACTACACCAAACCCATACTGGCTGTCGGTGTAAATGGTAATTTGAATTTGATCAGCAGTCAAACAGGCACTGATTGGTTTCACAGGTTTCTGACGAACAACATAAACGCATGAACTAAGTAACACAGCGTGGATTAATTAAAAAAGTTAGACATATTTGTACGCAGGTGACTCGGAATTAACATTTTGGTTCAGTTCAGTGCATAAACCATGTATAATTCACATTATGGCAGACCCAAGATGGTGCACTCAAAACTTAAAAGTGGCTGATGTAGCTTTATGATTATGGATGTCAGTAAGCGTTATATGTTATTTACATATGTTCGAACATTTTTTTACAGAGGCCCCTGAAGAAGGGACATGGGGCCCGAAATGCATCGGGCCAACTTCAGCAACAATTGTCTTAAAATGTTAAAAATATTTGTATGAAATACTATACAAATGTATAATCAAATGTAATGTTCAAACATTGCAATTGAACGTCAAGATCTATGATTTGATTCTAAATAGAGATTCTCAATATTACATGAAAGTAATCAAATAAACATGAAAATGTCATGATTAAATACTAAAAAAGAGCAAAGTAAAGTTCTTTAAAACTAGAAGAGGAGTTAAGACAGGATCGCTGTGCGATCGTTAGGGTTGGGATATTGTATCACTAACCATTTGCTTTAATACTGATTTCAGCTAACTGGGCGGAGTATACTCCTTCTAGGCAAGCAGCTGCGACCACTCTCATAATGGTGCATACAGCAAACGCTGCTCTCAACTGACCAACACTGTCTAATAAGCATGAACCATCAACAAAGAAGATCACATCAGGGTCAGACAATGGTTCATCAACAATGTCAGGTCTCGGTTTGGTGCAAAGTTCAGTCACATCGAGACAGTCATGGTTCTCACAATCTTCATCAATTGTATTTGGTAACGGCATCAAGGTGGCAGGATTCAACATAGAACACCTCCCAAGAGTCACATTCACTGCAGCAAGAATGACCTGCTCACAGCGTGTGAGTCTATTATTTGTCAGGTGCTGTGTTTTGGTACGAGTCATCAAACGTTCAACAGAATGTGGAACATATACAATCAATGAATGCCCCATCACAATGCTTTCACATCTTTCAATGCTGACACCCATTGCAGCAACAGATTTGAGACATCCGGACAACGCTGAAGCTACTGGATCTAAAGTAGCTGAGAAATAGGCAACTGGTCTACGGACAACTCCATGATCCTGAGTCATAACTGATAATATACAACCTTCTCGTTCACAACAGAATAGTGAAAAAGGCTTGTTGTAGTCAGGCATTCCAAGTGCCTACAGAGGTCCTCTTGCAGGTCCAAGAATGCCTTCATACAGTCATCGTCCCATGGTACCGGATCACTCACATCCTTGTGTGTCAGTCTCTACATAGGTTTTGCCTTCCAAGAGAAGTTGAGAACCCACTGGCAACAGTAGCCAACCATCCCTATGAACATCCTGACTTCTCTCTGTGTGGTAGGCACAGCCATACTCATGTTGTCCTCAATTCGGTCAGGTGACACCTTCCTCTTTCCTTTCTCTATTCGGTGCCCCAAGTATTGCACCTCATTCAAACAGTACTGCAACTTATTTGGGGACACCTTGTGTCCATTCTCTGCCAAATAATTCAGTAAGGCGATGGTGTCAATCCTGCACGCATCCTCAGTTTCAGACGCAACAAGAAGGTTGTCTATGTACTGAACGAGAACGGAGTTCTGTGGCAGCACAAGACTTTCAAGATTCTTTTTCAAGATCTGCTTAAAGATCGATGGATTCTCTGTATACCCCTGAGGGATATAACACCATGTTAATATGCGGTTTTCTAGCTTAAACGCAAAAAGAAACTGGCTCTCCTCGTGAAGAGGTATCGGAAAGAAGGGTTGACACAAATCGATCACAGTGAACCACTCTGCTTTGCACGGGATCTGGAACAATTTCACTGATGGATTCGGTACCACTGGACAACATGGAACAACTATATAATTGACCTTTCGCAGGTCCTGCACAATCCTGAACTTGCCACTTGGTTTCTGTAATCCCTTAATATATGAATTGCATGGACTGTCCATTATCTCCTTCAGAATCCCCTGCTTAATCATAGAGTCAATCACAGGTTTTATTCCTGCAATGGTTTCCGGTGTCAGATTGTTCTTGGGAACTCAACATTCTGCTGAACCTGGATCTTAACTGGCTCAACCACTTTGATCAATCCGATGTCTTCACCTGTGAAGTCCCACTCTTTCTGTGAGGCTGAGTCTCTCAAATCATGTGGGAGTTCTTCCACTGTTACCACGGGATACATTTCCACGCACACATGTTGTTTTGCAATCTTAAAGGTGGCATCATCTTCATTAGTCTGCAATTCCACTCCCTTGGGGATGCAAGAGATAGTGCAGTTACGTTTTCATAGGAGATCCCTCCCTAGCAAGCAAACTGGGCTTGAATCGCATACCACAAACTGATGTCTGTCTCGGAAATGTCCTATTCTTACTGGGATCGGTTCAGTCAATGGGTTTGTCATTCTCTTATTTGCGACACCTTCAACTTGGGTTGATTGTCCCAAGAGAGGTAGGTTGGGTACTACTGCAGATCTCACAGTAGAGAGGGTAGCACCAGTATCAACCAAAAAAGGTAGTAGGATGACATTCAACATCTCCTTCTACAAATGGTCCCCTCTGGTCTACCTCCAAGACTGCCCCAAGAGTGCAGTCTTCCTCCCCCCTCAGGCACCGTCATGACAACGGGTCTGAGTAATACTTGTCACTTCCATGAAAAAGAGGCATCTGCTGGTAAGTCCGAGCCCCTTGTGGGATCCTCAGTGGCTGGGGAACTTGTACTTGTGGAGCGAGTGTCCCCCCCTTTCATCGACCTTGGTCTCATCACCGTATTTGCCACTTCAGGAACCTGTTCTCTCTCTCCCTCCTGCTGCAGCTGATTTGCTGGCTTCAAGGGACACTCGTGCCTCCAATGTCCAATCTGGTGACAAAGGTGACACGCAGTGGTCTTTTTCAGTGTTGCAATCTACTCTCGTTTTGAAATCCCCTGAATTTAGCTTTCCTTGGTTTTGACCATTCTGTCTTCTCCCTAGCGTTCCTCCATTTGACTGCACCTGATTTCCCTTATCAGCCGCTTGCATCTGGACTAGCATCAGCTTATCCTTAAGCTTTCTATGTTTTGAATCCACCTCATCGCTGCAAGATCCAGCGTAACGCAGTATCTCATCTACCGGCTTGTTCTGCCAGCAAATTAAATGCTGTTGGATCATGAGGTCAATCTCAGGACTCAGACCCAAGACGAACTTAGAGACAAACTGTCACATGTCTTTGGGGTCTAACGTATCCAGCCCATTATACTGCTTAAAGACTTGCAAGAGCCTCTCATAGTATTCATGCACTGTATCCTTTTGTTCCTGAACTGTCCGAACTATCTTGACCCAATCGATATCCTGTGGCGATATCTTGGACTTCAGCCACGTGATCGCCTGCTCATACTTTTTCATAACAATAGGTGAAGGTCCGTTTGTGGCAGCATCCCTCTGTGGTTCAGAGGTAGGCCACTCAATCGCAACTTTACAAGCTGCCCACAGATCACTCGGGACCATGATGTCAAACAACATGTTCAAATCTATCCACAACACCTTCAAAATCTTAACAAACCGCTCAACCAGTTTGTACCATTCAACTGGCCTCTCCCTCAGCTTAGGGAAATCATTTGTGAAAGCCGCTAGATCACCTCTGCTCCAAGGCACATGCACGTACCCTCCTTTAGATAACTCCCACAACGGGTAATTTCCTACTTCTACCGTTCCCCCTCGTGGAGGTGGTGTCTTTGCTACACTCTTTTTGTTACTCTTTTTCTTAGACCATCTTTCTTCTCACTTATCGAGCACGTTCCAAGCTCATATTCCTATAATCAGTTCTCTAATGCAAGTTTTTAGCCCAATGACCCTCTTCTCTTCTAAGTCTTGGTCACTGTACTGTAATCTGTGATTCCCCTGTAACGCCTTCGTTCTAGACAAATTTACCTCATATCTGTTTGCCAATTCCGTTAGTTTCTCGTGTGCTGACCTTGCCTTGCGAGTGATCTTAATTCAGCAAAAGTTTTTGGCCTCGGCCCCCTCAGATCTATTGGTCCCCTTGACGAGTCTCCCATAGCTGGCAGCGGCGTACTCGATTCCGTGGGTCTTGGTAAGTGAACCATTCCGCTCACTACACCATTCCCTCCAGAGCTTGCTCTCCCTTCTACTGACTTTGACAAATTCCCACTCTTCACCTGATCTGTATCATACACTAACACTATGGGACCAATGGTAATGGGTACCGTAAGGGCATCCGGCAACCTCCTGGCGTTTGCATTCTCTGAGACCTGTGTTCCCATCCCTCTGGTCGAGTTTTCCAACTACTCCTGCACTAGGTAGAACTTGTGATTCTCTAATTCCCTCCGTCGGGGCTCATTTTTCCCCAATTGAGTCTGGGTTGCATGGAGGTGGTCTCTCAGATAGCAGCCTTTCTATCAAGCTATCATCTGTATTGCTGTCATCTCCCTCATAATTTTTCTTTTGGGTGTTCCCTTCCTTGACTATCAATGGGAACACCTTATCCCCCCTCAATGGTTTGCACTCTCTACCTCTTTTCCAATGCATTCCATTTCGCGTCTTGGAATGCCCTGACCGAACTTTTCACTCTTTCCTGACTCCTGTCTCTTTCCCTTTCGTGTGCCACCCTAATCCGTGCATGTAATGCTTCAAACTGTGTGGGTCTAGGCAAAGGTCGCAAGGAAGCCATGATTGTTTTCAACTGATATAACACTTCCAATCTAAATGTTACATAATGGGGAAATGTCAATTTTTCAATTCCTTCTGTCATTTTGCACCAATTCTCAAACCAAAGTATAGTATGTAACCCTACATTCGTAGCCATGTAATGAGCTGGGATATCCTCGGCGGAGACTCTTCTCCACCTCGGGTAGCCATATGTCTTTCTCCTCTACACAAATCCTGCAAAACTTTAAAGCATTTCATGATAAAATCAGTTTTCTTCGCTTCGCAACGCACTTTCGCACTTTTACTGCCTGATGACAATCCACCAATACCAGCGTGGCTTCACACCAACTGACCTATCACAGCCCTACAACTTCTGACGTCACTGTCCTCCACTTGCAGCAGTTCTCCTACTTTACAATCCATCTCTCACACAGTCTTGCGTCCCATTCATACGCTGAAATAACTGTTTGTCCACAACGTCCAAGCAGTCACTTTTCTGTGGGAAAATCGGGGGGAGGGTTGCTCATCCAAGTAACTGATTTGGTGTTGGAGGTCCCTCCGCATCAAACCTATCTCAGTCCCAACCAGCCGAGACTACGAGGGACTGAGATAGGTTTGATGCCGAGGGACCTCCAACACCAAATTGGTTATTTGGATGAGCAACCCTCCCCCCGAGCCCCGATTTTCTTCAGATTATCCCCATACATTGTATTTTTCAAGTGTCAGTGGGTACGCAGACACTCCCAACCACACACCTTAGTGCATGTGTAGGTACTACAAAAGGTTTCACGAGGCACTATTCACCTTTGCCACTCACTATTCACTGACTTGGTCCTGAAGAAAGCCCTTTTCACTTTTTTTACGGGCTGAAACATGTAGACCTCCACACATAGTCAATTTACGGTAAATAATTCCAGATTAGTTGCACGACACATTGTTTTTTTAACCGTATCCTGAGCTGCCATTAATAAAGTTATAGGCAAGGATCCTCAGAGATATTTTTAACTGTAAATAATTCACCCCACATCACATTTATGCACAACACCAGCTCTGCTGTAATCAGGCGTCGTAGCACAACCGGGAGGCACTCGGCCGCCCGGTTGGGACCAGGTTGGTGTGTGAGGGGTCTTTTAAGAACACCTAATGGGTCCATGTTCTTACTACTCACAGTAATTTAATTGAATACACATATACACATAGTGGGTCTGTCCACATTGTTTACGTTTTTTATTCATTTGGGGAAGGGAGGTACCCCTGTGCCTATTCCCTAGCTCACCCTTTGATTTTGTACGCTCTATCAGTATTGCCATTAAAGCCCTACATGTTTGTCAACGGAACGATCATGAGGATTGCATATAAAATTTGAATGTTGCCTTAGGTAATAGAATTACTCTCAGATAGGATTGTATTGAGCCTGATGACTTTTTGGAGAGGCAGATTAAGGACAATATTACAAATGTATATCCATGTCTAGATGAGCAGGTGGGAGATGGAGAAATTAGGTGTGCTTTCTTAGAAATTTCCAAGGCCTCATGAAGGGGCTTAGGGGTGCGGTGAGACAAGGGAATCCTAAATCCTGTAGCTGGTTTGATGCTAATTGCACTAAAGAACATAACTCATTAAAAAGGCACTCAATAAAGGCATCAGTAGAATCATGCGATATATAGGTCCATTCTCAAATAGAGGAGGGTGAGGTTAAGCAAGAGCCATAGACAACATTATTGACAGCATGTAAAGGAAAACACAGGGCTAACTTTTGGAAAGTGATTATTAATCCGTATTTTAGAGATGATACTGCTGCTCACTAGAGACAGCCATTCCCGCCGATGCTTAGGTGGGTCATTTCTGCCACTTACCGGCTCCAGGAGGGGTCGTTCTTCACCACCAGCACTGCTCAGCGCCACTGGGTCCCTGACGTTGTGGCCGCCCCCGCCGCTGTGCAGCGCCATCGCACGGCCGCGGAGCGGACCACAACTCCCAGCGTGCCTTGCTAAACCCACCGCCCACTTCCTGCACAAGCGCCAGGAGGCGCAACAAAAGGCGGCAGCACCCGGAGAGGAGCGGGGGTCATTTCTGCCACTTACCGGCTCCAGGAGGGGTCGTTCTTCACCACCAGCACTGCTCAGCGCCACTGGGTCCCTGACGTTGTGGCCGCCCCCGCCGCTGTGCAGCGCCATCGCACGGCCGCGGAGCAGAGCGGACCACAACTCCCAGCGTGCCTTGTTAAACCCACCGCCCACTTCCTGCACAAGCGCCAGGAGGCGCAACAAAAGGCGACAGCCCCCTCCGCCTCGCGGACGCGCGCGGGCGGCGCCGGGCGGAGCCCGGGCAGAGGGCGGGCCATCTGTCGCCGTCAGGGGACTACAGGGGACGGGACGGGCACCCCCCCTTCGATCTGCACGCCGGATAATGGGTAAGCGCAAACTTCAAACATCTGTCAATGGGGGCACATCTAAGGCTAAAATTGCGCGAAAAACTCCAGCTTCATCTAACATAATGACTTTCCTGACCTCAGCTGTCGGCAAGCTAAACCAGGAAATTGCTGATAAAGAACGTGAACTAGGCTTGGACCCTATATCGGCGGATAGTCAAACTTTGCCCACACTGACCAGACAACCAATCCCTTTGGACCCGGTAATTTTGATTGAAAAAGCACCCATTACTAGGCAACCAGATACAGATAATGCACTGGTACAAGAGGGCCAAGAGGGACAAGTGAACAATAACCAAGTTCTACAACACTCTTCTCATGATTGCACCCAGGAGCCTGAGCTTGAACCCCAGATTAACAAGCGCACTAACAAACAAAAGATGCATGGTGCATCGCGTCGTAAGCAACAAAATATCTCATTGAGTGCCCTGGAAATCTCTATCAAGGACATGGTGGAGAAGGTCCTTGTTGATAAGCTTGAAGGGGTACTCATACAAATCTCCACAGACATTATAGACACTCTAAGGGAATGTGTTTCCGATATTCTAAAGAAATGTGATAGGATAAATAAATTTATAACATCCTTCGAGAAGGATCCTCGGTGCCCACTACCCAAAATCACCCCACAGTCTCTTTCTAACGCTCAGGGACAACCCCAATCCCCTATGGAGCAGGGGAACACTGTACTAACCTACCTCCAGATTCCACCTGCACCACCACAAGTGTCAAATGGTCGTGGCTCTGGGCAAGGGGATAGCACACTTATCACTAAGCTACCTTTGGCACCTAAATCTTGTCCACCGCTGGCGGTGCCCATGGCACCTATGGTACTCATCCAAGATGGGCTTAACCCAGCAGGGCCCAGAAGACATCGCCCGAGACCGCCAGTTCACCTTCCACCAGAAGCTACACCTTTTGTTGCGATTTTGGTGAATATACCAGTATTAAAACCGGGGGAAACTGAGTCTAATGACTCACAGTTGGCCAATATAAAAACATGGTGTGATGCTAACTGTACTGGCCCTAATAATATCTCTGAATATATCCACACAGGTAGACGTGTGGATTGGGTGGGGTATTCTAAGAAGAAATTCTCTGGGGATTGTCTGATTGTTAACTTTAATAGACCCCATGAGGCCTCCCGTCTATTCTGGGATGCAACAGAGGTCAGAGAGGATGGGATAAGAGCAGTCCCCTTAGGTTTCTTCTACCCCCCACCAGCACCTCCGAAAAAGTTCCCCGAAAGGGCTACTCGCAATGTTTTACCAACTAAAACACACTCTATTAGCCCTTGGGCGACCCAAACAACTGGTATGTTACCTAAAACCCATGTAATACAGGGAGGCGAAATAAGAAATGGTCTTGAGCTAACAAACAGGTTCTCGGCACTTTCTAATTTAGAGGAAATTGATTGACTAGCTACTTGTGATAGCATCAGTGACCCATTGCTCACAACTAACATTAGAAACGAAAGAGGTATTACTGCTAACCTAATGAGCTGGAATATCGCAGGACTCCGCTCGAAAAGGGATGATACAAAATGGTTGAATCTATTGAAAAAGTATGATGTAATAGCCCTGCAGGAGACATGGGATATGGCTTGTGATTTTTGGTTAGATGGGTATACATCCTATTTCTTAGCAGCACAACCTTCAAACTCTGGTCGTAACAAAGGAGGGTTGCAGTTCTTATTATCAGTCAAAATGAATGGATCTGCGAAGGTATTAAATACACTATCCCAAAACTTTCTTGTTTTGGAAGTCACATTGATTAATAAATCCAAATGTGTTTATATTAATTTTTATAATGCCACCCAAAGTACTGGTGATATCGAAAATCTCAATTCCCTGAATGAGTTCATGTATAATCTTAAAGAGAGTCAAACCACGCCGATATATTTTATATTGTTGGGAGATTTTAATGTACATTTATGTCAACAAAACTGTCAGTTAAAAGATACTCTGAATTTAGATATGTTTCAACCCCCACATTTTGAACATTCTGGTAAAGGGACAGCTTTAGAAGATCTTCTCCTTCAGAATGATCTTTATGAACCAGAGTTCTTTGATAGCAATGAAAGGGTCCCAACCTACAGAGCTAGGGATTGTAACACTATCATTGATTACATATTTATTTCACCGGTTATGTTGCAGAATGTTATTTTTTATAATGCTATACACACCACACACAGTGATCACAACCCAGTTGTGTTGAACATGGAGGATAATATTTTATTTTTATTTAATAAAAATTCTGAAGTAGACATCGCCGTAGATATAACCTTAAAGGATCAAGGGAGACGTGTGAAATGGAGTAAAATTATTCCTGAGGATTTCCTTTACTCCCTTAATGAGAAAGTGGGCAGTGACATTAATGTCTGCAGGGAGCCACTGAAGTTCAAAGGGAATATTATTGGGTCCTTTGAAGCCATCTGTCGTCAGGTGGCAGATGACCTAAAATGTAAATCTACAAAGAGAGAGAAAAAGGTAGAGGGGTGGTTTAACAACGCATGCTCCAAATCACATCGAGAATTACATAAAGCACTGAAAAAGGTACCCCGTGATAGATTGGAGGTGGCTAGGCTTAGGAAACAGTATAATTTGGATATTCTAATGAGAAAAAGGGAAATTAAGAAACAGGCCTGGGAGGATCTGTATGAGAAAGCAACCCTGAGGGATAGCGCAAAATTCTGGACCATTGTTAATACCCCTCTGTTCAATGGGAAAGATAACGCACCACTGGAGGTAAATATCCCTGAGAAGGAATGGCTGGACCATTTTCAAAAAATCTATGGCAGCAACCTCGATTTAGGACAATCAGACCTAACATCGATTGACACACAAGACCCCCTCCCAAGTTTTACCATTAAAGAAGTACAGAGTGCAATTGAGGATATGTCATCACAGAAGGCTCCCGGTCCAGATGGCGTACCCGCCGATATGTTTAAAACAAATTCAGAAATGTGGTCAGTTGTACTTACTAACGTTTTCAATGTAGTTGGTATAGACAAGATAAGACCTCCAACTACCTGGTCACAGTCAGTCATCATCCCCATATTTAAGAAGGGTCAAAGGGGGGACCCTAGATGCTACAGACCCATATCTCTGCTAGATTCCTCATTTAAAATCCTTGGTAAAATAATACTAGAAAGAATCTCAGCTTGGGCTACTAATAAAAACATCTTGTGTGAAGCTCAGTATGGCTTCAGATCTGCCAGAGGTACAGAAGATCAATGCCTTAATTTACACCTTATACTGAGCAAATATACTGTAGCATCAAGGGGGATGATGTATTTGGCCTTCATGGACTTGTCCACAGCTTTTGACCTAGTCAATAGGTCAAAGCTGTGGACAATACTCCTTGAAAAGGGACTGGACCGTGCACTTGTGGATTTTTTGGCGCGTCTCCACAGTGATTTAAGGGCAACTATCCGCATGTCTCAAGAAGGGAACTGCACCGCTTTTTTTAAATCGGGAAGGGGAGTGCGCCAAGGGTGCATTTTGGCACCTATGCTCTTCTCCCTTTATATTAACTCACTGGGTGAGTCCCTAAAAATTGCCTCTACAGATGTGCCTCGCATGGGTGGTTCCGTGATGCCGGTACTTTTATATGCCGACGACACGGTACTGATGTCAAGGACCCCTAGGGGTCTTCAACATCTATTAAACACATTTGGGGCTTTCATGCAAGATCTGGAATTAGTGATTAATGCAAGGAAATCACATGTTATGGCTGTGGGTAATTGCAAGAGTAATTCCAGAACCCTGTCCTGTAATGGTTCCGCACTTACCAAAGTTAAAGCCTTTACATACCTGGGAGTGGTGTTCGACGAGAAAGGGACATGGGCACCACAAATCCAGAACAAGACCGCTGCAGTAAAACGATCGTCTGCTGCTATACTGGGGTTCGCAAAACGCCTTGGCGGCAAACCTCCAGAGGCTATACTATCCATATATAGAGCTAAAACCCTGGCAATAGCCAGATATGGAGCCTCTATTTGGGGTTATAAGAACACAACCCACATTCAAAGAGCAGAGAATATATTCCTGCGATCCGTTCTGGGCTTATCAAAATCCACACCTGCTTTTTCAATCCATATGGAACTAGGGATGGGTTATATTGAAGATATGTTGTCCCTGGCACCATTAAGGGCATGGATTAAAACTTGGCTTAATCCCAACTTAACACTTAATCACAAGATTATCAAAGACTGCATGGGGCGGGATCGTGTGGCAGAGATTGAGTGGCTTTCATACATTAAAAAAATAGCAGGATATCTGGGCCGCCCTGATCTATATACTAACCCTGAAGGCCTAAAAAAAGATGACATTAGTTGGGTAAAATTGGAATACACAAAGAAAAGAGAAGCTGAAAGAGAATCATGCGAAATTACGAAGCCAACCGTGAGATCACATTTCCTGACAATTACATCTTTAGCTATCGAACCATATTTGGCGATAGTAAATAAACCTTTCCACCGGTGGCTTCTCACTAAATTTCGCTTCAATCAGGCTCACCTTTTGTTGGGTGAATATAGTAAATGGTGTAAGCCCCATGAGAACGCCCCCTGCAAGTGTGACGACTTCTCAGACCAGGATTCTGTGCATTTTTTCTTTTTTTGTCCATTATTCAGAAATGCTAGAGAGAAATATATTAAGCCTATACTAAAAGATCAAATGTTTACCCAAGTCAAACCGGCTTTTCTGTTCTTACAGCTAATGGAAACACCTTTATTTATGTATGGGGTAGCAAATTTTCTTACAACGTCTATTAGGTCCAGACGAAAAAGACTTCAATCACCGACTACCTGATTTAGTTTTTGTAAAAAACCGTACGCCCTGTCAGGGTAGCACTATAAAATGGTTGTATTATAGGCTTGTAAATATTACTATAAATAGATCATCCAGCAAACCCCTTAGTACAACCTGTGTAAATGAAGTGAAATTTTGTAGGAAACTATAGACAGTGTAAATATGATGTAAATTCTTTGTAAAATCCTTGTAAATATATCCTGGTACTATTGGAAATTTGCACATAATGTCTCTTGTTTTAACGTTGTTTATATAAAAATTCTTTTGTATATCCCAGTGATCAACTTTGAATGTATAGCATACTTTTATGATTTTAATTTAATCGAATAAAGTGTTTTTGACTCTGACTCTGACTCTAGTAATATTTAGTCCGTTAGAAGCTCGTGAGAATTTTGGCTTCGAGTCATATTGTGCAACTATGATACATGACAGTTACCCTAGTAATGTGGTATTCATACCAGAGGAGATGGTGGCTGCCATTGTGGCTAGCCAGAGCAGAATGGCCATAGTGCCTGATGGTATATCTATTGCTCTTTTTAAAGTTAAAATACACCTTCGGGCCCATTGTTGAAGACGTACTGAATTCTGTGTGCAGATCAGGGATTCTGGATACATGGTAATGTTAACTAATTGTACCTATATTTCGGAAGGATAATCGTGGGGACCCTACATGTTCCCACCCTGTTTCTCTACTAGATTCTCTAGTCAAACTTATTGGAAGAATTTCACTTCCTAGTCTAGAGGACTGTGTTGAAAATCATTATACAACTGGGGAGATACAAAATGGATTCGGTATACCTTGTCGTAGAAGGTGCTGCTTGTTATACCTGGCATTTATGCACCTGTCAAACACTTCTGACTTTGTAAACCATAGTAAACTTGGGCATATTCTTGGAGAATTGGGGTTAAAAACCCCTATCATTAATCTTCTCATGGAGATACAGGAACCAGTGCCAAGGTGAAGTTTGACATAAATGGCGAGTGTTCTGCAGAGTTTGATGTATTGTTAAAGATTGCAGGGATTTGTTAGCATGAGCTGAAAGCCAATTTTGTACTTGGCAGCCATTTTAGTTAGCCATGTGCTCGCCATGTGCTGTTTCCCTCTTCAGAGCCTTACACATGCTCAGAAGGGCCTAGCTAGTAGAATGCGCCTGCTCCTCTTATATAACGGTCAGGCTATGTTTGCTGATGTATGGAGAAGTAACTCTCCTCCCACTTTGTTGAGCAAGCTGATTTTGTATGCCCATATTAGTCATTTTGCATACTTACATGTGTCAGGACCTCCCCTTGGTCTTATGCTGACTATGGAACCCTAAGCATATATAAGGCCCCTGTTTTCTGTACTCTTTAGACTGCCTCATACAGTTTCTGAGGGTTCTGTGTGATGTAGTCTCCCTCATCTGGGGTAAATAAATGCATTCTTTTTATATTTCAGCTTCCGTGCCAATTTCTTCTATGTTGGTTTAAAAAGGACCAGGTATCAGTGAGACCCCTGAGAAGGTTTCTATTTTCTTCAGTATGTAAGGGGGTGAGACAGTGCTATGTCCTGGCTCTGTTTCTCTTCACCCTATATATAAATCATTTGAGCAGGGTATTGCAGGAGCCATGCAGAGATTTGCCAAAGATTGTGCATTGCCCTGTTCCTGCCTTACTTTATGCAGATGACACAGTACTTAAGTCCTGTACTCCTATTGATCTGCAGCGACTGATTAAAGCTTTAATGGATTTTATGCCAGACCAAGATTTGGGGCTCCTGAACTTGGGCAAAACTCTAAATATGAAGTGTGGTTCAAAGTTTGATAAACTCTGCCAACTTAAAGTGGGGTAAACACAAGTATTTCAAACAAACACTTTTTCGTACTTGAGGGTAATGTTCAACAACCTTGGGTCTTGGAAACACCTTATAATTAATGGTGAGGAAATTACAATTTACAAAATCTGTGGCGGCCCTATTTATTTTCACAGCAAAATTGGGGCACACACTACTGAAAGAGATGGGTACAATTTATAAGACAAAGTGTTTTTCAAGGGTGATGCAAGGGGCAGGAGTGTGGGGGTATGCTAATCTGGGAGATTTATAACTTGCCCAAAATGGCTGCTATGGAGGCTATTTGCGGTTTCCTAGAGTTGTACCACATTTGTTTCTCATCAAGAGTTAGGAATACCTTTTTGGAAGATCAAATTAGGATATAACCTGTATTACTGTGGCAGATTTGGACTCGCGATAAGACCCTTTTCGACAAATTGAATGTTTTAGATTGCATATCGCTGGACCGATGGATATTCATTGGCTACAGTATATTAAGACAACTTCTGAAAGACTTGGTAATCCAGAATTTGTTTATGACTTCAGAATATTCTTAGTGCAACAGTAAAGCTGAGTTAAAAAACAAGCTCTGTATGAACTTTTAGAGGATGAACTGTTCAGCACAAAATGTGGAAAGTCTAGAATAAATGACAAAACTGTTGTTAACTTGTATGAGCCTCCAACCTTATTTGGAACATGTTTATGACCCACAGCACAGATTTGTCCCAATTAGGTTGAGGCATAACACTGGTTACTGACATTACTTTTTCTAAGATACATGACTGGTCTCTTTCACTGATGAAATGTCCATGTGACGGTCACTCAGAACAAAGCACTTTGCGCTTTATATTTTTTGCAAATACTACATTGCACCGAGAAAGCGGTATGTAATACCACTTTAAAAGAAAAGGAATTTTAGGCAATGTAGGCCAGCTCATATTTTTCTCCAGCAACTATGTACATTCCCGATTTACTGTGAAATAGCAGTTACTATTAGGAAAACTATGGGTGATGTACGTTTTAATTTTTGTATATTTTAATTATTGCAAAAATTGTGTTTATGAATTTGTTTTTAATTGGTTTGGAATGTTTTTCATTGCTTGGCTTTTATGATTTTTAACAAAGCATAATTGTCATGCCTCAAGCCCCCTCCCAGTACGCTGTCCCTTTAAATGTGCACTATTTAAGATTCCTTGACCCAGGGAGCGACGCTTCACGTTCTTGCGTCTAGCTCCGTTGGGTCCGTTTCCGTCCTGACTTCCTGTGCCTGACTTCCGTTCCAGTGACCTGTTGTTCTATCTCCTCGAGAGAGTTGCCCGGCTCCGTGGGTTCTATTCGAGCCAGCGCGGTCTCTCTCTCTCTGTTCGTTTGCAAGCGTTTGGTATCCGCGCTTGTTCATCTGACACGGATCGTGTTACTTTCCGTTTCATGATACCTCCCCATTCCTTTGGTGTCCCGCCCGGCAGCCGGGTTTGACTCCGCCATCCGGCGGCATTCCTCTTCTTTCATTTTGCCCTCTTTGTTGCTCCGCTTGTCAGCCGGGCTTGCTCTCCGCTGACGGGCCGGGCTTGTCCTTCTCCGTTAATTTTCCCCCAACACCGGAGTTGCTCCGCTGGTCAGCCGGGCTTGCTCTCCGCTGGTGGCCGGGTTTTCCCCGGTGTATTAGTATTAGTCAGTTAGTGTTCTTCTCTTCCTTGATCATATTCCCTGCCCGTCCCTACTCCCTGCATTCCTGGGGGTTATTTAATACCTGTGGAGTTCCACGTATTTGGACTTGGATTCTTGCATGGACCTGTGTGGATTGGGTTACTGCTACACGTCCCAGAATCACGGTAACAGCGCATTATTGCGCTGCACATATATTGGTATAAATAGAGACTGTATTGTAGTGTTTGAATTCCTGTTTTGTTTTTGTAGATGTTTCTACAGCTACCAAGAATATTGGCAACCGAGTTATTGCATTCTCTCAAACCTTTGGGTGTGCTTCTTGGATGTTACAACAGAGACCAGAGTGAGCAGTATATTTAGTCACTTGTATTACCAGAAACATAAAAGAGACACTAGACTTATGTATATTCTGCCTTCTTCACTGCAGTTCCAGACAAATCCCCTACCAGAGGTTCTTCCATATCCATTCAGGGACATTAACACATATAAATCTAGGTATGAAAGGTTTTTATGTATAGATGTGATATTGATTGTCATATGCAGACTCAAGAATTTACTTCCTTTGTATTGCAGTCTACCTTGTTGCCAAGCCCTCAAGAAGGTTGTTGAAACATCCAGTCTGAAAGACCCTCATCACACAGTTGTTACCCCCAACCTTTCCTTGTTTTGTCTCCCTGTTTTCCCCTGTTACGCCTCTCGTGCTCTAGTGTTCGATAGAGTCGGAAGGCTGCAGGGGAAGGCTGTGGATTATTCTTCGGATTCCTGACGCTCCTGCGGAATCATCTTGTATCCTTTACAATAATATAGCTTAATGAGAATGTTGCTATCATATTCCTGTCCGCTGGACCTAAACGCCTGCTGGCCTCTGGTTTCTTGTCTTTAAAGTTCTACTCATAATGTCGTGGTGTTGGCGAACTTGTTTTCACCAATGCTGCCCGCCTCTCTATACCCCTTGAAGTCTCTTCCACCCCTAATAGATACGTTTGACATCGCCGGTTGTCTCCTTCGTCTCCTGATCCCGTAGAGGTGACCTGGGCCAGTGTGGAGGTTGCAGTCGCCGAGTGAATAGACTTCTCGCCTGCTCCGTGAATACTTCCTCACCATGTCATCAATGCGCGTTTTTGTGACTGGCGCTGCTGGTCAGATCGTCTACTCGTTGCTGCAATCGATTGCCAAGGGAGATGTCTTTGGCAAGGAGCAGCCCATAACCCTCCTTTTGTTGGACATCACTCCCATGATGACCGCGATGGAGAGTGTAGTAATGGAACTCGAGGACTCTGCTTTCCCACTGCTGCAAGCGTTTATTGCAACTGACAAAGAGGAGGTAGCTTTTAAAGATCTTGATGTTGCAGTCCTGGTATGCCAAGACGAGAGGGCATGGAGAGGAAAGATTTGCTGAAAGCAAATGTGAAAATCTTCAAATCCCAAGGTGCTGCATTGGACAAGTATTCCAAGAAGACTGTGAAGGTTTTGGTGGTTGGGAATCCAGCCAATACCAACTGCTTGACAGCCACAAAGTCTGCTCCATCCATCCCAAGAGAGAATTTCAGCTGCTTGACTCGCCTGGATCACAACCGAGCTAAAGCCCAGATTTCCCTGAAGCTCAAGGTGCAGTGTGATGATGTGAAGAATTTCATCATCTGGGGCAATCACTCCTCCACACAGTATCCAGATGCAACCCATGCCAAGGTCAAGGTACAAGGGAAGGAAGTTGGAGTCTATGAAGCCCTCAAAGATGACACCTATCTCAAGGGGGATTTCATCTCGACAGTACAGCAGCGCGGGGCTGCTATAATCAAAGCTACGAAGTTATCCAGTGCCTTGTCTGTTGCAAAAGCCATCTGTGATCATCTGCATGATATCTGGTTTGGCACCCGAGAGGGAGAATTTGTTTCCATGGGAGTGATTTCAGATGGCAATTCCTATGGCATCCCTGAGGATTTGGTTTATTCGTTCCCTGTGACTATCAAGAATAAAAGCTGGTGCTTTTTTGAAGGGCTACCGATCAATGATTACTCCCGCGAGAAGATGGATTTAACAGCCAAAGAGTTGGTGGAAGCAGTCCACAAGCGCTACGAGGCCTTAGGGTAGAAACGCGCTATATAAATATCATTTCATTCATTCATTCATTCATTCACCTTTGCAGGTGCAATCAGGAATATTTCCGTTCAGCATCTCTTAAATCATTGCTGGACTCAGCCACAGATCCTACTTCCTAGTCTGTGTGCTGTTGACAGTTGACTGGCTCTCGCTCTATTTACCCACTTCTGTCTGCCTCATCCATACCATTGCAAGATGGCAAAAGACTAGACTTGTCCTTTCAATCTCCTTCTGGTGGTAATTCTCTTCTATCAAATATGCCTTGAAACCTATTACTGCATTCCAAACTCAGGCAGCTTAGGTGACAAATAGGTAAATACGTGCAAAATCTAATGCCACAAAAGTAAACAGAGATGGGCGAACTGATGAAAGGCAAAATTATGGTAATTGCGTCATGCAAATATGATGGGAATCTTTAGACTGCAGCTGGACTCAAAGGATGGATTTTTCTTGTCTCAAACTAAGGCTCAACATATCAATGACAGTGAAGCATATTTTGCCCACAGTAGTGATTTAGAGCAGTAAATATGTAGTAGACTTGCAAACCATGAAGTTTGTATTAACAAATTAGTAAAATTACAAGCTCAATTCAATCAGTTTAATCATATCAATATTCACCTGATTATGGCATAGGGTAAGAAAATCATAAATAACTCAGGTCCACTGGAGGGAAACTCCCAAATGCTAAACTAAAGTTGCTTTTTAAGTCAGGGAAATTCATAAGCAGCAGGTGTCAGCAACTATATAATTTCAAATCGAACCAAATGAAGGTTCCGATCAGGGAAAAAAAATGTGTTTGCTCGAGAGTGAGAAAGCTAACTCATCAAGGTGCAAAATTATGTAAGTAACAGCTATATGTGCAATAATTGGTGTGCAATTAATGGGATATGACACACAGTTTAAATGTGCAGAAATACACTAAGCAGACATAGCTATTAGTATATACCTTAGAGACACTTAAAATGTAGGACTTCATTCACTAGAAACAGACTCGAGTTGCTCGAAATGTGCACAGTGGAATTTAGAAGTGTGACCTTAATTTGAAATTTTTAGAAATATTTGCTAATATCTTCAGAAGGTTTTTTATTAAATAAACTAAGGGGCATATTAACAAGGAAACGCGATAAATATCACATTTCCCGCTTTGCGCGAATCTGTTTAACGCCGCGCATCGCTGGATTTAATCGCAGAGATATCGCTTTATTATCAAGGTATATCTTCACGGCGATTAAATCCAACGATATCGACTTGAAACAGAACCGCAAAAAGCGGGAAATGCGGTATTTATTGCGTTTTATTGATAATATGCCCATTGCCTCAGCCATACAATCTACCTGCCATTAAAAGTATGGCTATGTCAGTTTCAGACCAGGCGTTGCAACCCAGCGATAACCACGGTTAGCGCGGTTTATTTTATCACATCGTGGGTTTACTTGAGGCTTGATAATATTGCGCTGTCATGTCAGTGCGAATTTCAAGGTAGAAATGTAAGGGAACACCTACTTTGCATGTCATTAGCGATATTCATCGCTGACATGCAAAGTGGAGTTTAAAGGGATGCTTACTCAAGGAAACACGCGTTAGCGTGCCCTTGTTGATACTGCAATAGAATTATCGCCGCTTTCCGGCCAAAAACGGCTGCTAAAGCGGCGATAATTCTCTTGATAATATGCCTCTAAATGTTTTGTGTTAGAAAAGGGGTCTCTAGTTGGTAGAGGTATTCACCCAGTCCAAGTACGGACCACCACTCTAGTCTGGGCAAATCAGATGCACATCCTAAATTAACCTGTGTTCAGCCTCTGGTAACTTAGCACAGAGCAGTCATCTTTAACTTAAGAGTTAATGTGTAACGTATAACATTTAATAGCGTGAAACAGTGAAAGCACCACACAAAAATAATCCACATCAGTTTAGAAAAATAGAGCTTAATTTAATGAACAAAACAAGATCAAAATGACATATCCAAATAGTGCTTAGCGTCATAAAGTGCCAACTGGGGCTATTAGGTTGTGCTGGACTGGGTCAAATTTGAAAAGTCAAGCCGACCGGAATGGAGTGTCGCCTTGACACAGAAGCCACAGTGGCCCCGCTGAAACAATACCTTCACAGAGAAAAGCGCCAATATTGAGGAGCAGCTGCAAGGATCGAAGGAAGTGATGTGTCGCCTATTTGAAGTATTGTGGGCGATGCATCGGTTCGGAGTTGAGCAGTCGGGTCCCACATCGTTGTCGAGCTCCAGGCAATGAAGGTAATGCATCATCGTCGAGACGTGCTGTTGACGTTGTGGAATCCTCGCAGCGGCAATGCTTCGGCATCAGAGGTGAATGCGTAGGTTCTGACCAGCACAAAGCAGGCGATGCATGGATAGAAAAGCCACTTTCAATGGCCCAGGACTGGATTGGCACCACTTGGAAAGACAGCACTCATGGGTGGCTGAACCTAGAGGGTGTAGCAGGGTTGAATGAAGTATTTGATGTCTCTAAGACTTCAGAACAGGAGGCAAGCCAGCAAGCCCTTGGATTCACTTGGTCTGGGGATGTAGAGATTCAGGTTTAGTCCTTCTTGTCACCAGGCAAGGGTTATCAGGTAGTTTGTCACGCACAGAAGAAAAAGAGACCAGCAAATCCAGCAGAGTCAAGAACAATGTCAGTCCTTTCAGCAGCACAGCAGTCCTTCTTCCTGGCAGAGTGTTCTCAGGTCCAGAGTCTACTGAGTAGGTGGTGTCAGGGGTCCAGTACTTATATCCACTTGTGTCTTTGAAGTGGGGAGACTTCAAAGAGAGATCTTTGAAGTACACAATGTCCCTACCCAACCCTGGCTCCAGGCGCACTACAAGGGACAGACACAGCAAGGCTCTTTGTGTGGGGGCAGGCACAGCCTTATTCAGGTGCAAGTGTCAGCTCCTACCTCCCATCCTCCCCAGGATGACCCATCATCATATTAATGGCCCAGCAAGATGTGAATGGCCCATCAGGCACACCTCAGCTCCCTTTGTGTGTCTCTCTAGATGGAATGCACAAAAACCAGCTTTCGCGCCCACCCCACATGTGTTTTCAGAGACAGGCAGAGGCAGAGAATGGTTAAAGTAAGAAAGTTCCAACCTAAAAAAAGTGCCATTTCCAGACTCCCAACACAATTGTTGACTTTACTGGAGGCTGTTAGGGGTATTACACCCCCAATACATGTATTATTTATTAAATAGTTGGATACAGGGGCTTTCAGTTGGATATGTAAGATGCCACCTGGGATAAAAATATTTAAACACACACACACCTCTATTTTGATGGTCTTAAAACATGGTTATTTCATTTTACAAAATATTGTGTTTTAAGTACCCCTCACAATCTGCACTAATTTCCCTTTCCACTGGCCCTTCACCCTCTCTCATGCACTACTTCCCAAATGCCAGTATGTTTGTTGGAAAATCCAAAGTTTACACCCCCTTAGTCTTTCTGATCAAGTTACACCCCTGCTAATTACCAGCATTTCAGATTGCGATTGTTACATGAAATACCCTAGCATATTCTCCATGTTGTGTAATTAAGATTTAATTTGTGTAAAAATCGGCGGAACAGGAACAATGTAAACAGACGAAACCTGAATGTTCGTTTTTTGCATCAAGTTGGATTTCACGCTCATTTTTTTATGCAAAATACATCCTTGTTCCCGCACGATAGATGACGGACCAGCGTTTTCTGTAATAATGCGCAATTTCAGGTATTTTATTGGATATCTCATGTAATTTCCTCATGCTTACTAAATGGTTAAAATAACAGTGATGAGCCAAAGAAGCGTTCTCTGTGAAAACATAGACTAAATAATCTGGACTCCAAAAACTTTGCTCAAACTGCCTAAATGTCAACCTTCCATAAATATCTCCCCACATGTTTTAAATCCCTAAATGCATCGGTACTTGTTTTCCACCTACTCAAAGAGATGGTTACTTACATGTTTTGAACTTTGGCTTCTATTGGTACGGGTTGACCTCCAGGAGTCAAGGATAAATTCTTAGTAGAAGTTCCTGTTTGGTGATATAATTGAATAGTACTAACTAAGCCCTTTTATGTTTAAGGTTTTAGCATACTTCTGGTTGCAGATGACTGCAACTTTTTCTACTCAATTACCCTCAGGCAGTAGCAAAATATTTACAGCATGTATAAGTGACCCGCAATTGATTTTTGGCAGTGTAGTTTTCTAGCAGTTTAGGCTAAAGCTCTGCTGTTGTTGAGTTAGCGTAGGTGGTGACTGGAAGAGAACCATAGAGGAGGTGAAAACTAGCAGCATGTAGACTTTCTCATTGCTCGTTTCACTCTTTTTGCCTCTCTTAAGTGGCACCAACCTAGTTAGGATGTGTAGCCGTAGAGGCAGAAGAGTAGCAGTGATGCCATGGGCCCTGGTCCAAGCAAGGAAATGCCCCCTTTGACTGCTGTTGGGGAAGTAAATACAGAAAGTGCCAGGGTTCTATGGGCCCCTCTGGGCTAGAGTGCCACTGCAAGTGCTGCACCAATGATAGCTACGCCTCTATGTGGAGAGTGTTTTATATTGTAGTGGGCTTTCATGATTGAATTTCACACCTTTCATTATTTATTTTTATATGTTTGGTATGTGCTTCTTTATTGTTCTTGTCATTAGTTTTGCTGTAGCACCCCGTAGGAGTTGAGCACAAATGCAAAACATGACCTCCAAAATGCAAGGGTGTATGGTTTGCCTTGGGTTTTCTCCCTCATGCTAATCATTGCAGTCCGTATACCATGGCAAGTAGTCAACTACGATGCATAACACATACTTGCATACTCTCATTTAGACCCTGTCACTCATTGTAACTCACATTCATGCTCCCTCACTCATGCACATTCCCTTTCTCACTCACCCTCACTCTGTCACAGACAAACATACTCACATGCTCTCTGTTAGACTTGGCATCTTTTGGTGTGTTTCCCCTGTCTTTTTGCTTTGTGACCTCCCGGTTTTGACTCTGTTTTTGCTGATTTAGTGTCTCAGCGCACTTTCTAACTGCTGTTCATAGCGGTAGAGAACCTAGAGCCCAATAAAACTTGGGGCAATTGGATCCCAGACAATAGTATCTTAAGTACATCCTCATGGGGCCTGAACGGGTCAGGGTGCCTTAGTAAAATCGATTAGGACACTGAGTTGCCGCATAGCTTGAGATTAATTTCGTGGAACATAAATGGGTTGGGAGGACAAACAAAGGTGGAAAGCATAAACCTCATCGCAAAGTACATTGACATTATTTGTTTGCAGAAAACATGGCTATGCGGCAACACCCCAGTAGTTGAAGAGTTCGTTCAAATTCATAAACCAGCCAGCAAAATGAAAAAATGTGGACGCCCTTCGGGTGGGATTATGACTCTCACCTCAACCAGGTTAGTGAAAGAGGTTAAGTTAATAAGCACATTATGTAAATGGCTGTTGGTTTGTAAGGTATCTCAACCAGTCATTGAAGGAAGGATGACTATCTAATTCTTATAAATGTGTATATTCAATGGGGTTCTCAAAAAGGATATGGCACAGAAATGAGGCTTTTTAAAAATGATATAACTAGCTTAAATGAAATGCACGGAAAAGATACAATGGGGATAATGTGTGATTTCAATCACAAATTAAACTATGGAAAGATAGATCACTGGTTTGAGGAAATTTTGAGCTCTTATGATATAGTGTAAGCAAAATTCCCCACGTGTTTATCCACTAATCAGCCTGAAGCATTAGGGAAGTTTCTGGGTTCTAAGGGATTAATATGCTTAAATGGCAGGCTGGAACCAGACCGCCCAGCTACACGGACTTTCAGAGTAGGCAACCAACAGTGGCCTATAGATTATATCTTTATTCATGCCTGGAACTATGCTATGGTAAAAAAGCTCCAGGTATTGCAAATGTTTAAGGGGGCTAACAAGCCCTCGTGAAAGAGTGATACCCTAAAATCTGGAATACCCCAAGCGCTTCACTACTAAATTGATGGAAGAATATGTTGAGAAACTAGCAAATTTAAAGAAGGATAGTGTTGAAGGTCAGCAGGTAGTATGGTATGTGGATACAATAGAACAGGCGGTGCAATGCCCAGAGTGCATTTAAAAAATAAGAAACAGGTCAAGGTAAACACACAACACAGCCAAGGAAGGCAACCCAGGTGGTTTAACTCAGCCTGCCAAAATTAAAAAAGGGCCATTCGGAAAATAGAGCAACGCCTGAGGATGAGTTACGAGCAGGGAAACCTAGACATTCTGCTCAAATTGAAGAAAGAATATAAATCCCTAGTGAGGAAGCAGAAAAGGATTTTTAAAGAAAAATGTTGGGAAAATCTACTAGAGACAATAGAAACTAAAAATTTAAAAAGGACTCTGGAGGTTGATACAGGATGCCGCAGGAAGGACCCCGGGAAACATGAGTTGCGTTGTGGAAGAGGCAAAATGGGTAAATTATCTAGGTAATTTATATGAAGCTAGTAGAACGTCAGAAATTAATAAGGAAAACCCCATTTGGACAGAGTCCGTAGAAGCGCTATAAACAGCTTTTAATGTAGAAAAAGTAAAAGAAACAATTAAGAAGCTACATTTATCTCATGCAGCAGGACCCAATAATCTCCCCGCCATTATAATTAAAACACAAATAGATAGGTGGGCAGGTTTCTTATCTCATAGGTTTGTTGCTATTTTAGATTCAGGTTATATCCCTAAAACTTGGAGAGGGTAAATTATTGGACCTTTACATAAAAAGGGTGATAGGAAGGATCCAAGGAACCACAGTTTAATCAATGTATTGGACATATGGGCTGTGGCACGGAAGTCCATGGAGTCCATGAGCTGCAGGGCAAGTTGTATTGCTGTTTCGTGGACTTTTGCGCAGCATTTGATTTGGTGGATAGGGAGTGTTTGAGGGAGACCATGACAAACTATGAGGTTCCTGCGGATCTTTTGTTGGTAATCCAGGAGCTATACAGCCAAAATGATGCACAGGTAATTAAAGATACATCTGGTGGCCTAACACCCGAAATAGCGATAAGTAATGGTCTTAGGCAAGGCTGTGTTTTGGTCCCTTTTCTCTTTGCCCTATTTCTAGCAGATTTGCCCCTTGTCATGGGGTCTGTCAGACGTGCTAGCCCAAAAGTAACTGGGAAGCATCTGTCCTGTTTGCTGTATGCCGATGACCTAGTAATACTGGATCAAACTGAGATGGGTCTACAAAGAAAGCTGAATACTTTCAACAGATATTGTATGTCAAAACGACTTACAGTAAACATGGATAAAACCAAAATGTTGTGCTTCGGGAAGAGGAATATGAAGTTTAACTTGCTGATAGTCGATCTGTGCCTGCCCGCCCAGTCCGACCCTCCAGCCAATCACGGGTGCGGAAGGCGGGGCAGAGCCAGGAACAGCGTGGGAGGCGAGCGGTTAGCGCTCTAGCTCTCACAAAATCAAGGGCCATAAAGGCAGCGAGGAGGCACTCGCCAGCGCGGTAAGGGGGACGGTGGCAGCTTTCCTTGAACCCGCTTGGCACCAATTTTAGAGCACTACTGCTCGTAATTATTTTATATTGCTGAATTGTAGTAAAAAGCTCCGTGAGCCTGTGAGAATTTTAATTTGTGAAAGCATTGTTTCTGGGAAAGTATAGCCTATCTGTGTGAGGACTGAATGCTAGTTTTCACATTGCTGAAAAATACTACTCACCCGCACGCACTGAGGGACCTGCCCTTGCTGATAGTCAATCTGTGCCTGCCCGCCCAGTCCGACCCTCCAGTCAATCACGGGTGCGGAAGGCGGGGCAGAGCCAGGAACAGCGTGGGAGGCGAGCGGTTAGCGCTCTAGCTCTCACAAAATCAAGGGCCATAAAGCAACTCGTCGGTCCAACGCGCAGTGTTGACGCGCAGTGTGGCGCCTAAGCCTGCGCCTAAGACGAGCCAAAGACCAGCCCGTCTGCGCCCGTCCGCGACAGGACGGGGCTAGGGGCAGGGGGCTATGGCATTTCATATCCTCCCACTAGAGAAGGGCCATGGCGATATTCAGGTTTATTCTCGCCAGACTCTTATGGAAATAGGCAGGTATGTTACCACACTGTGCCCCTACTGGATTCGTTCCAGCGTGGGGGGACCTTTCTCATGTGCGGGGTGTCGCCTGCAATTTACCAGCACTGCGGTAATAACTCCCTGTCATCTAAAACTTGCCAGTTCAGTTCATAACCCCAAATCTGAAATTCAGCCCACTAAGGTACCTAAAGACCCGCCCCTTACGTGTAAAAATCTTTTGTGTAATGTCCGCTCCCTTGTCTCTCATGCTACACAGGTTTGGGACCTCATTACAACGGAGCAACCCCATCTGTGTTTCTTAACGGAGACCTGGTTGAAGCCTCATACAGTTCCAGCCATAACGTTGGGGGTACAGACAGGGTACAAAATAGTCAGGTTGGATCGCCCGATTAAAACGGGAGGTGGGCTGGCTATTGTGTTCAAACAAGAGATGGAGGTTGCTGTCATTGAAACTGTGTGTACCCCGGAAATGGAACTCATGATTTTTACGATCAACCCCACTTCTAGGGAAACCAGGAAGGGTGCACTCGTGTATCGTCCCCCTGGTCCGAGTGGGACCTTCTCCATTAAATTAATGGAAATTTTGGCAGCCCACATGCAAGCTAACTCTGAGTTCATTTTGGTGGGGGATTTCAACATCCACAGTGTCAATACAAAAAAAATCACGCCTTCAGCCACAGAAGTAGGTAGCTTCATGCAGACATAGCAATCTTCAATTTCCATAGTCTCTACATAGTGTATTAATAAGTTTGCGAAAACATTTAAGTGTGTCTTGTTCTTAACTCCATGATAATGTAGTCCTCCCTCATCTGATGCTTCTAAGTTCTGTTTTGTTTGTCTCAGGGCTCTTTCATGTCGTGCTACACTCTGTGTTGTTAGCTCCTCACTGTCAGTATTTACAACTTCAGTAGGGACAATGTTAGTATCTTTACTTACAGCAAAGGGAATGAAAATTGTTAATCCTATCCAGATAACTATCAGTACTACTACACTACATATACACACCTTGCAACACGTCTTAAAACGGCTGCAACTAGGTCTACCATTCACTGTTGAATCAGACATTTTGGCTCAGAAGGAGTTTCTCGAACCCCTCTTTTTGGCTTTACACAACTAGCTTACTTCGTGCAAATTCACGGTGGTTCGTCTTCTTCTTCAGCTGAGTACCCAGGGACGGGCTCTCCGTCGCTCACGTCAGTTATATCAAGATCTTCAAGTTCTTCCAAAACCAGTGTCCATTCAGGAGACTTGTACTTTTTGTTTTGTCTTTTTATTCGTTCACTCCTTCTTTTGGAAGAGTCTTCTTCTTGCTCTGCTATCCGAGCACTTCTTCTTGCTTCTGCACGTTTTTCTTCCACTGTCCTTATCCTTAGTCTCAATCTTTTTACAAACCTAGGCTCAAGGTTGTTTCTTTTCTTTAGTCTCTTAGTCGGTACTTGGACTTCACTTTCTTCTCTTATTCTCTTGTTCTCTTTATCTTGTGGTAATTCTTCTCCACTTTCTTATTCTACTTCCCCTATCTGGCTAGTTCCAGGGCTAGCATCAAATTCTTCTGCCTGGTTGCTAATCTGGCCTTGTTCAGGAATATTTTGCTTTTGGCTTTCGATTGTCTTTATTTCTGTGTCTATTTCCTGAACCCGTTCTTCTAACCCTCTCTGATCCTGTTCAAGCACTTCGATCTCTTGATTTTCTTCTGCTCGAACTATCACTCTATTTCTAGTCTCTCCTTTATCTGCATCAGGTGTTAGCGGTGGGGTATCGAACACCTGCTCTGTCCCTGTCTGACCTTCTCCTTCCTCAGTTTTGATGTGAATCTCAAGCGGCTGAGGTTCTTCGCCTGTGCCTTGCTTTTCCTGACTAGTCCACTCTCTACCTTCACTACGTCGCTCTCTTGTTCTGATAGGATCTTCGGTCAGATCAATCATCGGTATCCATTCTTCTGGCCATATGCTTGGCAGCTCGTCTTCAGCTACTCCTGGCTCAGTTTCCTGGACCTCTTCAGCAGGCTGGATTCTTGGCAGTTCGTAGTCAACTACTCCTGGGCCAATGTCTGCTGTTCCTGCAACCTGACTGGTGCTGGGCTGCTCGTTGTCAGTTGCTTCTGGTCTGGCTCCTTCAGGGTCCTCTACTGGTTGCCCTTCTTCTTCAAATCCTCTGTCTGGTAATACCTTCTGGGTGTGTCCAGCGTGGATCCACTGGGGAACACCTGCGACCTTCACTGCAGTGGTTGTTACCAGGATTACTTGGCGTTTCTTTCCCCACCTTGGTGCCAGACAGCTTGATCGAGTGTGCTTCTTTATTTTGACCCAATCTCCTGGAACCAAGCTGTGGAGAGGAGTCGTTGGATTGAGGATGCCGTCGTCTCCAATCTGGCGAGAGATAGAACGCACTTGATCACCCAATCTTCTGCAGTATTCAAGCACCAAATCATCAGTAATATTCAACAGTTTGCTTCCTGGCACCCATGCTTGTCTCATCACTCTTCCCATAATGATTTCATGGGGACTTAGGCCTGTCTTGCGGTCAGGAACACTTCTCAGTCCCATCAGGACCAGGGGCAGGGCCTTCACCCAGGTCATGCCAGTAGCATTTGTCAGCTTTGCTAGTCTGTTTTTGATAGTTCCATTTACTTGTTCTACTATTCCAGAAGCCTCTGGGTGGTATGCACAATGCAATTTTTGCCTTATTCCGAAGGCCTTACATAATTCAGCCAGTATCTCATTCTGGAAATGTCCACCCTTATCTGATTCAATAATGTATGGTATGCCGAATCTAGGTATCAGTTCTTTTAGTAAACACTTCGCTACTGTCAGTGCGTCACTTTTGGGAGTAGGGTAAGCTTCTACCCATTTTGAAAATACACAAACAATGACAAGGACATATCGCTTTCCTTCACAACGGGGCATGGTGATGAAATCAATCTGTATTTTTATAAAGGGACCCCCTGATCTCCCAATCTTGCTCAGTTCAACCATTGTCCTCTTGCCTGGGTTCATCTGTTGACATGACAGGCACCTCTGGCAGAGGGACTCTGCTACCTTCCTGAACTTTTTACTGTACCAAGTCTGTTGAAATACCAGAATCATGGCATCCCTACCAATGTGTGATCCTTCGTGTATTAATCTTGCCATTGCGCCAAGCAAGTGTCGGGGTAACACAGGCATACCAGTTGGGCCCAAAATCACACCATCCACACGCCTCGGTCTACACCCATCCTCCTTCCATTTCTCTCTTTCTTGCCAAGGAGCCGATTCCTGCCACTCTCTCACTTCATCCCATGTAGGCACTTCTTCAAACACCTGAAGCTGGCAGCTGGTTCCTGGCCCTCCTCGTTTTGGATTTACAATATACCGATCTTTGGCACACCATTGGGCCACTCGATCAGCATAATCGTTTCCCAGTGATACTTTGTCCATGCTTTTTTTATGAGCAGCACATTTTACCACTGCCAGTTCTTTGGGCAACTGGATGGCCTCTAAAAGGTCATGAACAACCTTTGCATTCCGAATGGGAGTACCTGAGGAAGTCATGAATTCCCTCTGCAGCCACAATTGGCACAACTCCATAACAGTACTGACTGTCAGTATACACTGTTATGCGTAAGTCCTTCCCAATTTTGCAAGCTTTTATCATAGCTATTAATTCGGCTACTTGTGCAGACTTGATGTTATATAGGTAACCTGCTTCTTCAATTTTTGTGAAAGAGACTACTGCATAAGCAGCACTCAAGCCTCCGAGTTCATGTCTTAGACAGGAACCATCCACAAATAGTTCTTTATCATGTTCAGGCAATGGCACTTCTTTTATGTCTGGGCGTGGTTTAGTACTGAACTCTGTCAGGTCAATACAATCATGTTCATCATCATCCCCACCTTCTATTTCCAAGGGGTCGGGGAGTAAAGTGGCAGGGTTCAGAATACCGCACCTAACAATGCTTACATTTGCTGCACCCACAAGAATCCTCTCGTATTTAGTCAGCCGACTAGGGGTGAGATACTGTGTTTTAGTTCTGGTCAATAGAATTACCACTCCATGTGAAACATACACGGTCACAGGATGTCCCATGACAATGGACTCACTCTGTTCCAAACTTGCGCAGGTAGCAGCTACTGCTTTCAGACAGCCTGGTAACCCAGCAGCTACTGGGTCCAAAGTGGCAGAGAAATAGGCCACAG
Organism: Lissotriton helveticus; assembly: GCF_964261635.1. Taxonomy (NCBI): domain Eukaryota; kingdom Metazoa; phylum Chordata; class Amphibia; order Caudata; family Salamandridae; genus Lissotriton; species Lissotriton helveticus. Next base: position 1,405,345,013 of record NC_136063.1, on the reverse strand, counting down.
GCCTTCTGGTCGTGCCATGTTCTTGAGTCAGGACTGACAATGCACAATTATCGCGAGTGTCACAGAATAGGGCAACCTCTTTGGAATAATCTGGCATTCCCAACGCAGGGGCTGTACACAGACAATTTTTCAGTCTTGTGAAAGCCATTAGACTTTCATCGTCCCACTCTACAACATCTGGCATTCCTCTCGTGGTCATTTTTATCAAGGGCCTGGCTAAGGCTGCAAATCCCAGAATCCACTGCCTGCAGTACCCTAATACACCCAGGAACATTCTGACATCTTTTTGAGTACGGGGCAACTGCATCTTTTGAATTATTCTCACTCTTTCTGATGTGACCTTTCTGACACCCTTTTCTATTTGGTGTCCCAGATATTTCACTGATTTCGCACAGAACTGTAGTTTGTCAGGGGCCACTTTATGCCCTTTCTCACACAGATGATTTAAGAGGGCAATGGTGTCAACTACACAGTCCCTATGACTTTTAGACGCCAGTAGAAGGTCGTCTATGTACTGCACTAACACAGAGTTCCCAGGTAAGATCAAAGTCTCTAGACATTTTTTCAAGATCTGATTAAAGATAGAGGGGCTCTCTGTATACCCTTGAGGGACCCGGTTCCAACAATACACGTGACCTTCGAAGGCAAATGAGAAAAGAAATTTGCTGTCGGGGTGCAGGGGTATCGAAAAGAATGCATGACACAAATCAATCACAGTGAACCATTCAGCATCCCAAGGAATCTGGTACAATATCACTGCAGGGTTCGGGACAATAGGGCAGCAAGGAACTACAATTTTGTTAACCTTTCTCAGGTCCTGCACTACCCTATACTTGCCACTAGGCTTTTTGATGCCCATAATCGGTGAGTTGCATGGGCTGCTCATCACTTCCTGTATGATGTCTCCTTCTAATAATTTTTGTATTTCCAGAGTGACACCTGCTTTCACTTCAGCATTCATTCGGTAGGGCCTAGTGTTAGGATATACTGCATTGTCCTTGATGGCTATCTGTATGGGGTCCACATCTTTCATCAACCCCACATCTTTTCCAGTGAAATCCCACACCTCTGGCTTTACGGCTTCCTGGAGTTCTTGGGGCAAGTCCTGCAGGGTCAATCTTTTAATTTCTGAGTCAGGTCTAAGTAACAATAGTTTATAAATGCCATCTTCATCTGGGGTCTGTATTTCAACACCTTTTGGTGTGCAAAAGATGGTACAGTTCATTTTGCACAGCAAATCACGACCCAGTAGATTCACTGGACTGGTGTCACAGACGACAAATCTATGCATCTGTTTAAAATTTCCAATTGAAATCTCCATTGGTTCGGTAACAGGAGTACTAATCAATTGATTAGATACACCCACTACTTGGATATTTTCTCCCGAGAGGGGTAGGTTTGGAACGTCCACTGTTCTTACAGTAGAACGGGTAGCGCCAGTGTCCAACAGAAAGGTGACATCATTTCCGTCAACCTTTCCTTCAATATATGGTCCAGACTGGTCTACCGGCAAGGAAGCGCCAAGTACGCACTCCTCGTCCTCCCCTCTCAGGCCCCGTCAGCCCTGATCATTACAAAGGAAGGTATCATTTAGCAGATACTGCGAAGTTGCTGTATTTCTGTTCTCCCCGCTTTCCCAAACCTCTATCTCTTCATCTTCTGCCTGTCTTCCCCTGTATACCTGCTTGGGTGCTCGAGGCACCTGGACTGTTTTTACCTGGGGTTGAGTCTTTCTTGGTCTTTCTTTCTGCGTCTGTGGAGTTAAATCAGGAGTTTTTTCATTAGCATCTACTAATTGGGGACACTCGTTTCGCCAGTGTCCAATTTCGCCGCACTGATGGCAGGGAAATTTCTTCATAGCCTCTTCCCTGCTAAATTTGGGCCGGGGCTTTCCTCCACCCCCTCCCCCAGGACTTTTGTTCTCAGCATTCTTAACCATGTTACTCAATTGTTTTTCCTGCTGTTCTGCGAGCTTCACCTGAGCCCACATCACCTTTTCCTTAAGGGCCTTTTTCTTCTCTGCCGTCTCGTCCTCGCAGTACTTAGCGTACCGCAGGACCTCATCCATTTTCTTAGTATGCCAACAGATTTTATTATCTTTTATCCACTGACAAATTTCAGGTCTTAAACCATTTACAAACCTGTAAATAAAGTGCGTCATGTCCTTCAAATCGATGTTATCAATACCACTGTATGTTTTAAATACCTGCAATAACCTCTCATAGAAGGAGTGCACTGTCTCGTCCCTTTCCTGAGTTGTTCTATCTATTTTTGTCCAATCAGTTTCCTTTGCGGGCACCTTTTCTTTCAAATGCTGAATTACCTGCTCATATTTTCGCATGACATCCTTTGATGGCTCCCCAGTTTCCTTGTTTCTGGGATACTCCTCACTGGGCCAGTCTATGGCTATTTTACACTGGGTCCATAAATCTACTGGAACCACAATGTCGAAAAACCCATCCAGGTCTTTCCACAGACATTTCTGTACCTTCACGAACCTCTCCACCTGCCTGTACCAGTCAACTGGTTTCTCTTGTAATTTTGGAAAATCGTTCGTGAAGGACACAATATCCTGCCTAGACCAGGGGACATGCACATATTTCCCTCCTGGAACTTCGCGCATGGGGCATAACTGCTCAGGTTTTTCTACCTCCCTTAAAGCAAACTCAGGAGTCACTTGTCGGGAGCGAACCTCTTCCCTCTTTTTCGCCCACCTGCTTCTCCATCTTTCCACATCTCCCCATTTCTGCAGTACCCCCATTAATTCTTTAATCTGCAACTTCTTCCCTGCCACATTCAGGTGTTCTATATCTTTGTCTGAGAAGTCTGCTCTGTACGGTTTCTGTAAGGGCTTGGATTTTGAGATATCTACCCCCATACTAACTGCTGTTTCGGTCAGTTTTTCGTGGAGCACTCTGGTGTTCCTTGTAAAGCTTTTACATATGAACGACAATTCTTCTTCAGAGTAGGTATTCAATCGATCCAACCCCACATTTCCTGCCATTAATTCTTCTATTTCGACCCTCAGCTTGTAGAGGTCTAAAGGTTTTGTTTGCGGAGTCTGCTTCTCTAATTCACGACTCCAACTCTCAATTTCATCCGGAGTTACCAGAGAGACATTCCTAGTACCTGTTGCTGTCTCTAATTTAATTTCTTTTGTATTAAAAGGGTTATGCCTCAGCTGTATTCCCTTTCCAGTCTGTTTGTTTGGCAATTCCAAGAACGCAACTTCAGACTCGCACTCACTGGACTGATCATCTATGATGATCGGTTCCTGTCTCGGGGTTGCCATGACTGGGGTCATAACTGGAGTAATCGGATTTCCCTGACCATTTCCGTATAACGGGACCACCGGTCCAATAGTTACTGGAATAGTCAATGCCTCAGGACTGGTATTTAACTGGGAAATTTTCTGAATTATTTCTGTCCTTTGTCTAGCTAGAGCCTCTTGTTCCTTTTCCACTAGTACCCTTCTTAAAGTTGTGTCATGTAATATCTGTGGGGTCAACGGAGGAGTAAAACTCGGGGCAGTAGGATGCGTTTCACTTGGTCCTCCCCCATAATTTGGTTTCGGGAATAAAGTTCCAGTATTAAAGGACCTGCGCTCTTCCCCATATGGAGGTTGAACAAAAGGCAGTCCTGAATTCGATGGTTTCTCTTCGCTTTCATACAAGGGTCTGGGAAAAAAGATTTTCGTACGTGAATATTTTTCTTCCTGGCTCGCGGGCACTTTGGGATATATATCCCTTGTTTCCGCCGGTTCGGGTTTTTCAGGATAGGGCAATACTTGACCACCCCCTCCCAGTCCCAGGGACCTGTCTTCTTCCTTTAGGAAGTGGCGTCGGGGAACATCTCCTACACTGGAAGGTCGGGTTCCCTCATTGTAAGGTGGCGGACTTCTGGTACAGATGTCATCTATTAGTTCATCATCTGATTCCCCCAGGGCCCCCCAATGCTTACATTTTTCAGTACTTTTCTCACCCGCTCCAATGTTATGACATGCCGGCATCATGGGAAACAGACCCTCAACAATCATGCTCTGCCTCCACTGTTTCATCCTTTTATCCCTGGACTCCTGTTTCTGCCTGGGGTACCACTTGGTCAAACCCTTGTCCATTCGGGGTCTTTCTCTTTCAAAAGCCTCAATCTCCCATTCCTCTAATGCCTCATACTGCGTTAGTCTCGGTCTGGGATGCAATTCGTTCATCCGAGTCCTTAAATTAAATAGGATCCTACCATTGAAAGTACCATCTAACGGAAAAGCCAATACTCCGTCATCTTTTGTGTATTTCACCCAATTCTCCAACCACACACAGGTATTGTACCCTCGGTCAAACATCATGAATGAGGCAGGACTATTAGGTGGTGGGACAAGAACACCTTCCCTAGATTTAATCGGTTTGTCCGTTTTAAAATAATTTTTCACCTTACTTATAAGGGACATTTTTCTTTTTGTTCCGTACATAATATCGTATCTATTAGTCTTCCACTGATCCCTTTCAAACCCTAGGTGCCTTGGATCAGGTCGAGTTCCTGTAGTCTGCGAGTGCCACATACGACTTCTGCGCTAAACTTTGTTTACAAACTACCTCCAATCAGAACGCGCTTCAGAAATTCGTGTAACCAATGGGTGCGCGACACTAAATAAGCTCCGCCAATGGGTGCGCGGCCCCTTCGTGAGACAGTTCCCACGCTCCGGCGCTCACCCCTCCTTTACAATTCCAGCTCCGCTACCCGCCCGCTGCTTCTACCAATCCCAGCGCGGCACAGAGTGACGTCAGAGGCGCTTCGCGACTGACTCCCTCCCTTCACAAGGTAACGGAAACTTTCTTTCTTTTAAAGTGCTCAGTGCTTGGTTATTTTACAACAAATACACATTCGCCACAGTGCTCAAGTGTCTAGACAGAGAAAGAATTGTTTTACTGCAAGTAAACTACTTCCATTTACTTTTCACTCGCTGCGGGCAGATCTCTTCCGCCTACCCTTCACTCTAGCCTCGGTGAACCTGTTATTCCCCTAAACTCATCCACTTCTTTCCGGGATATATTCCGAGTTTTAAGGTTTCTCAGCGGACCCCTCTGCTTTCACGCTAGCTCCGAGGAACCTGCTACTCTTCCGATGTGACCCTTACTAGGTTACGCCACTATGGGAATTTTGCCAATGAACCCCGTTACTGTCATTTATTCACACATGTATTCAGAAAACCCTAGTTAGTGCTTCCCGGTTATCCTAACCTGCACCTAACTTTCCTCGAACCTGTGACCTCAGGACAATGGATTCTATTCACCACTTGCCCTTTCAATTCCCCGGGGAGTTCGGACAACATGAAACTAAACGATTGACAAATGCATGGATTAGTACATATAACAATATAAGAACAAGAATAATAAAAATGCAAAAATTCATGAGTTTCAGCAGCGTATTCACAAGAGAATGATCAGGTCTCTTAGAACAGCCGCTCTTCTAGCAGCATCAATATAATAGCAGCTTCCGACTCAACTTAGTCCAACTAATCCCTGCCTTACTCTCAACTAGTCCCTAACCATCCTCTGCTACCAGAAAACTGATAGAGCGCGCGAGGCCACCCGACCAATAGTTTTCGCCGTTTCCGGCTTCAGGGCCCATATACTTTCAAATCACCATATACATCGATCGGGTGACTTCACGAGCTCTACCAAGTTGATGTGTGTGTGTTCCCTGCTAATAATTTTCAGTGCACCCGACTTACCATCCACCGATGCGGGTATCTAATGACCACAATGAATCAGGGAGCTAGCTGTAAAAGAAAGGCAGCAAAATGCAAACCCACACAATAACATTCAAATACTGTTTAAATGACCACGGACAACTGGAAGTTTTAAAATGTTTATCTAAATTCAATAACTTCTTGCATGAGGTACAGTAAAATAAGGCAATCAATAACCAAGGTAACGTAAAATATATAGGCATAAAGAAATAATGACAGGGTAATCATTCGAATGTAATATGAAATGCAGATGGAAAATACTATAAAATCTCAGAAATGTTTAAGCATGGACAGTTTATGCATGAATAACTATGGGAGGGTCTATAAAGAGTAACACGCTTCACTTAAGGTGAATGGGCCTTTGAACAATCTAGGCAATGAAGTTCTAGACCATATCATAAAATTACAGACTGCAATGCAAAATATAATTTCTAACCAGTGAGTAGACATAGGAACAAAACCTTATGGAAAAATATGTAATTGACTTTCAATAGTTGCGGAAAAGCATAGAAAATATAACATATGCAATGATGAACTTTACTAAAGCAAAAGTCAGAAATTCAGAAGGTGCAAGATTTAAAGAGTTTTCAGAGCAATATTTACCTAGAAAGGTGTGGAAACCAAACCCTGGCCACGGGTCAGTTAAGGACAGGAAACCCTCAAGGAAGGATACCCCTCAAAGGACAGCAGGTGCAGAACGGACACCCAGGACAGGACAGGATACCCTCGGAATAGGAATCAGGACAGGACCCTCAGGACAGGACAGCAAACCCTCAGGACAGGACCCTCTTCAGGACAGGACCGGAACCCACAGTTCGGAAGCAACGCCTGCGCTCCACCCGCTCTGCAGCTATCGATCAAGACCCCGATTGGGTCAGCGAACTCCCAGCTAAGTGCTTTGCCAGCACTTTAAGGTTCAGTAGAACCTTAGTCTATGGTCAAATTCGGACAGAGTGCTTCGCAGCGCTCTGTATCTTCAGTCACCTATTGAGTGCGTTGGGTCAGTGACAGGTCAGCTAAACCAGACAAGTCGGACGGTTCACTAGGTGAACCCAGGGTAGATATACAGTTTGGGGTCAGTGTACCACCCCCCAATGTTGCAAAGTGTCAGAATCCTTCAATTTGGATTGGTCCTAAGGTAGGATTTGGGTAGCACACCAATCACGACATAGAGTCTCAAGCCTTCATTTGCATAATAGGGTACCGCCTAACTAGATTGGGGTTCTCATGAGAACTGGTGCAGAAATACAATGGCAACTTTAACATTGTTGCTCTGTGAGTACATGTGATTGGTTCAGCCGAGTTTTCGGGTCGTTCTCAGGAGCATCTTGCTCATCACTGCCAACTGGCTGAGTTCCATCATTCAAGGTCTGCTCTGGCTTGGCAGGTCGCGCAGGCGCAGAAGGACCTCCAAAATGGTTCTCGGAACAGACAAACCCCATTTCCCGCGGTACATAAAAGTAAGCGAAAAACAAATTAATACATAATAATGTCATTATGAAAATACATCACAGGATTTGTACTTTTGACTCATCATCAAGAAATAAAACTATTGCATTAAAATGTTAGCTACATTGAAGCAGTCACAAGAGCAGTGGCACGACCAGTACCACATGATAAGCACAGCTATGAATTACGCATGCGCATAACTTTCCCTCCACTTCTGCAGACGCGTCAGGACACGTGAGTGTGGCTGACGCATGCGCAGTAACTAAATACAAGCGACGGCCATTTTAGGTGACTTGGGTAAATTATTTTAGTAAAACACATGTGCAAGCTTCACTATCTGTGTTCAAACTTAACATAAACGTTAGTAAAACATACATTTGTTACCTTATTACACATAAACGAGGTTCTTGACTTCGGCAAGCCGCAAAATATGCGAAGCTTTGCTTCATCAATCCCCTCTTTGATGATATTTTCTATCATCACAAATTATAATGGAACCAGATGCCAACTTTCTTTCACACTTTATAAAGTTCTATTTCTTCCAGCAACCGTTCTAACTTTTCTCTCTCAGTTTTAGTAGGGTGAGAAGTCTTCACCTTTTTGTATATCTGATCATTCACTTCCTCTAATTCAATCTCATCCACACTTCGTTTCACTCCTCTTGCATTTACCCCGTGCTTTTTTGTGCGCTTGCGGCATTTACAGCATAAGAAAATGGAAAGTATAATAAGACCTATAATACCAATTGGCATCAGAATTTTGAACAATAAGCTTTTACCTATGCTAGCAAGCCAATGACCTACATTTGAGAGACCATCTACCAGTCTCTTCCAGGCACTATCAACCTCGAGTGGTTTGAGTTCCTTTGCCAAATTAGTAATGTTTTTCACATATCTTTTGATCTGTACACTTTTATCCGGAATATAAGTGCAACAATGTTGCGCCTTCAACATCCGGCAGACTCCGCCCTCTTTCGCTAATAAGGTGTCAAGAGCAAGTCGATTCTGCAAAACCATTGATCTGATCGCAACCATTTCAGTATTGACCAGCAGAAATCCATGAGCTGTTTCAGTAGACAGCACATCTACTATAGTAGACAATTTGCAAATTCTGTGAGTGTTCAGAACCACTCCCACTCCAGGTATCAGTGCACTGAAAATACTACCCATAATTTCACCTATACTTTCTCTTTTACTACGCACTAAGCCATTAGTATCTTCATTGCTTCCAGCTTTCCCATTCACATGGTATATTTTCGGGAAGACAATGCCAAAGTAGCAGCTTCCATACCAGTGATCTGGCAATTTGAAATAAGCCTTGTCCCCACAAATATAATAAATTCCAGGAAACACAGGCTCTGACCCATTTTTGAAACCCCAACCTCCAATTACCTTGTAATTATGTTCGCATTCACTGGAACCAATGAAAACATTATTATAATAGCTAGTCTTCTCGCGGTGAAGACATAGCTTGCCTTTCTTTTCAAAATCCAGCAACAGAGCAGGACCCGCTCCACCAGATGAGGTGCCTTCCATGTTCTCTGCCCACTTTGGCTTTTTCTGACTTTCGTCATTAGCCTTCTTTTGAATTTTAATTCTTCTTTTCTCTGCCATGTTCAGGAACATTTTTTCCTGCTCACGCAAAGAACAAGTCAAGTTATCTCTGTGTGCGTCTGCTATGTCAATGTTACCTATAGTCAGAAAGTAGTCTCCCATATATCTTATGGTGTCACTTTTGGTATGTACAGGATTCAAGTTCCCACGTATAGGAAGTTCAGAAAAGATCACGTCATTGTTAGAGTAATAGTACTGTAACGGTCCCCTTTTGTAAAATAAACTAGCTAAAATGCTACAGGAGATTCCATATGTCAATGGCAGGTGATGGTATGTCACGCCTTCAGCCACAGAAGTAGGTAGCTTCATGCAGACATAGCAATCTTCAATTTCCACAGTCTCTACATAGTGTATTAATAAGTTTGCGAAAACATTTAAGTGTGTCTTGTTCTTAACTCCATGATAATGTAGTCCTCCCTCATCTGATGCTTCTAAGTTCTGTTTTGTTTGTCTCAGGGCTCTTTCATGTCGTGCTACACTCTGTGTTGTTAGCTCCTCACTGTCAGTATTTACAACTTCAGTAGGGACAATGTTAGTATCTTTACTTACAGCAAAGGGAATGAAAATTGTTAATCCTATCCAGATAACTATCAGTACTACTACACTACATATACACACCTTGCAACACGTCTTAAAACGGCTGCAACTAGGTCTACCATTCACTGTTGAATCAGACATTTTGGCTCAGAAGGAGTTTCTCGAACCCCTCTTTTTGGCTTTACACAACTAGCTTACTTCGTGCAAATTCACGGTGGTTCGTCTTCTTCTTCAGCTGAGTACCCAGGGACGGGCTCTCCGTCGCTCACGTCAGTTATATCAAGATCTTCAAGTTCTTCCAAAACCAGTGTCCATTCAGGAGACTTGTACTTTTTGTTTTGTCTTTTTATTCGTTCACTCCTTCTTTTGGAAGAGTCTTCTTCTTGCTCTGCTATCCGAGCACTTCTTCTTGCTTCTGCACGTTTTTCTTCCACTGTCCTTATCCTTAGTCTCAATCTTTTTACAAACCTAGGCTCAAGGTTGTTTCTTTTCTTTAGTCTCTTAGTCGGTACTTGGACTTCACTTTCTTCTCTTATTCTCTTGTTCTCTTTATCTTGTGGTAATTCTTCTCCACTTTCTTCTTCTACTTCCCCTATCTGGCTAGTTCCAGGGCTAGCATCAAATTCTTCTGCCTGGTTGCTAATCTGGCCTTGTTCAGGAATATTTTGCTTTTGGCTTTCGATTGTCTTTATTTCTGTGTCTATTTCCTGAACCCGTTCTTCTAACCCTCTCTGATCCTGTTCAAGCACTTCGATCTCTTGATTTTCTTCTGCTCGAACTATCACTCTATTTCTAGTCTCTCCTTTATCTGCATCAGGTGTTAGCGGTGGGGTATCGAACACCTGCTCTGTCCCTGTCTGACCTTCTCCTTCCTCAGTTTTGATGTGAATCTCAAGCGGCTGAGGTTCTTCGCCTGTGCCTTGCTTTTCCTGACTAGTCCACTCTCTACCTTCACTACGTCGCTCTCTTGTTCTGATAGGATCTTCGGTCAGATCAATCATCGGTATCCATTCTTCTGGCCATATGCTTGGCAGCTCGTCTTCAGCTACTCCTGGCTCAGTTTCCTGGACCTCTTCAGCAGGCTGGATTCTTGGCAGTTCGTAGTCAACTACTCCTGGGCCAATGTCTGCTGTTCCTGCAACCTGACTGGTGCTGGGCTGCTCGTTGTCAGTTGCTTCTGGTCTGGCTCCTTCAGGGTCCTCTACTGGTTGCCCTTCTTCTTCAAATCCTCTGTCTGGTAATACCTTCTGGGTGTGTCCAGCGTGGATCCACTGGGGAACACCTGCGACCTTCACTGCAGTGGTTGTTACCAGGATTACTTGGCGTTTCTTTCCCCACCTTGGTGCCAGACAGCTTGATCGAGTGTGCTTCTTTATTTTGACCCAATCTCCTGGAACCAAGCTGTGGAGAGGAGTCGTTGGATTGAGGATGCCGTCGTCTCCAATCTGGCGAGAGATAGAACGCACTTGATCACCCAATCTTCTGCAGTATTCAAGCACCAAATCATCAGTAATATTCAACAGTTTGCTTCCTGGCACCCATGCTTGTCTCATCACTCTTCCCATAATGATTTCATGGGGACTTAGGCCTGTCTTGCGGTCAGGAACACTTCTCAGTCCCATCAGGACCAGGGGCAGGGCCTTCACCCAGGTCATGCCAGTAGCATTTGTCAGCTTTGCTAGTCTGTTTTTGATAGTTCCATTTACTTGTTCTACTATTCCAGAAGCCTCTGGGTGGTATGCACAATGCAATTTTTGCCTTATTCCGAAGGCCTTACATAATTCAGCCAGTATCTCATTCTGGAAATGTCCACCCTTATCTGATTCAATAATGTATGGTATGCCGAATCTAGGTATCAGTTCTTTTAGTAAACACTTCGCTACTGTCAGTGCGTCACTTTTGGGAGTAGGGTAAGCTTCTACCCATTTTGAAAATACACAAACAATGACAAGGACATATCGCTTTCCTTCACAACGGGGCATGGTGATGAAATCAATCTGTATTTTTATAAAGGGACCCCCTGATCTCCCAATCTTGCTCAGTTCAACCATTGTCCTCTTGCCTGGGTTCATCTGTTGACATGACAGGCACCTCTGGCAGAGGGACTCTGCTACCTTCCTGAACTTTTTACTGTACCAAGTCTGTTGAAATACCAGAATCATGGCATCCCTACCAATGTGTGATCCTTCGTGTATTAATCTTGCCATTGCGCCAAGCAAGTGTCGGGGTAACACAGGCATACCAGTTGGGCCCAAAATCACACCATCCACACGCCTCGGTCTACACCCATCCTCCTTCCATTTCTCTCTTTCTTGCCAAGGAGCCGATTCCTGCCACTCTCTCACTTCATCCCATGTAGGCACTTCTTCAAACACCTGAAGCTGGCAGCTGGTTCCTGCCCCCCCTCGTTTTGGATTTACAATATACCGATCTTTGGCACACCATTGGGCCACTCGATCAGCATAATCGTTTCCCAGTGATACTTTGTCCATGCTTTTTTTATGAGCAGCACATTTTACCACTGCCAGTTCTTTGGGCAACTGGATGGCCTCTAAAAGGTCATGAACAACCTTTGCATTCCGAATGGGAGTACCTGAGGAAGTCATGAATTCCCTCTGCAGCCACAATTGGCCAAAGTCATGCACAACTCCATAACAGTACTGACTGTCAGTATACACTGTTATGCGTAAGTCCTTCCCAATTTTGCAAGCTTTTATCATAGCTATTAATTCGGCTACTTGTGCAGACTTGATGTTATATAGGTAACCTGCTTCTTCAATTTTTGTGAAAGAGACTACTGCATAAGCAGCACTCAAGCCTCCGAGTTCATGTCTTAGACAGGAACCATCCACAAATAGTTCTTTATCATGTTCAGGCAATGGCACTTCTTTTATGTCTGGGCGTGGTTTAGTACTGAACTCTGTCAGGTCAATACAATCATGTTCATCATCATCCCCACCTTCTATTTCCAAGGGGTCGGGGAGTAAAGTGGCAGGGTTCAGAATACCGCACCTAACAATGCTTACATTTGCTGCACCCACAAGAATCCTCTCGTATTTAGTCAGCCGACTAGGGGTGAGATACTGTGTTTTAGTTCTGGTCAATAGAATTACCACTCCATGTGAAACATACACGGTCACAGGATGTCCCATGACAATGGACTCACTCTGTTCCAAACTTGCGCAGGTAGCAGCTACTGCTTTCAGACAGCCTGGTAACCCAGCAGCTACTGGGTCCAAAGTGGCAGAGAAATAGGCCACAGGCCTTCTGGTCGTGCCATGTTCTTGAGTCAGGACTGACAATGCACAATTATCGCGAGTGTCACAGAATAGTGCAAACTCTTTGGAATAATCTGGCATTCCCAACGCAGGGGCTGTACACAGACAATTTTTCAGTCTTGTGAAAGCCATTAGACTTTCATCGTCCCACTCTACAACATCTGGCATTCCTCTCGTGGTCATTTTTATCAAGGGCCTGGCTAAGGCTGCAAATCCCAGAATCCACTGCCTGCAGTACCCTAATACACCCAGGAACATTCTGACATCTTTTTGAGTACGGGGCAACTGCATCTTTTGAATTATTCTCACTCTTTCTGATGTGACCTTTCTGACACCCTTTTCTATTTGGTGTCCCAGATATTTCACTGATTTTGCACAGAACTGTAGTTTGTCAGGGGCCACTTTATGCCCTTTCTCACACAGATGATTTAAGAGGGCAATGGTTTCAACTACACAGTCCCTATGACTTTTAGACGCCAGTAGAAGGTCGTCTATGTACTGCACTAACACAGAGTTCCCAGGTAAGATCAAAGTCTCTAGACATTTTTTCAAGATCTGATTAAAGATAGAGGGGCTCTCTGTATACCCTTGAGGGACCCGGTTCCAACAATACACGTGACCTTCGAAGGCAAATGAGAAAAGAAATTTGCTGTCGGGGTGCAGGGGTATCGAAAAGAATGCATGACACAAATCAATCACAGTGAACCATTCAGCATCCCAAGGAATCTGGTACAATATCACTGCAGGGTTCGGGACAATAGGGCAGCAAGGAACTACAATTTTGTTAACCTTTCTCAGGTCCTGCACTACCCTATACTTGCCACTAGGCTTTTTGATGCCCATAATCGGTGAGTTGCATGGGCTGCTCATCACTTCCTGTATGATGTCTCCTTCTAATAATTTTTGTATTTCCAGAGTGACACCTGCTTTCACTTCAGCATTCATTCGGTAGGGCCTAGTGTTAGGATATACTGCATTGTCCTTGATGGCTATCTGTATGGGGTCCACATCTTTCATCAACCCCACATCTTTTCCAGTGAAATCCCACACCTCTGGCTTTACGGCTTCCTGGAGTTCTTGGGGCAAGTCCTGCAGGGTCAATCTTTTAATTTCTGAGTCAGGTCTAAGTAACAATAGTTTATAAATGCCATCTTCATCTGGGGTCTGTATTTCAACACCTTTTGGTGTGCAAAAGATGGTACAGTTCATTTTGCACAGCAAATCACGACCCAGTAGATTCACTGGACTGGTGTCACAGACGACAAATCTATGCATCTGTTTAAAATTTCCAATTGAAATCTCCATTGGTTCGGTAACAGGAGTACTAATCAATTGATTAGATACACCCACTACTTGGATATTTTCTCCCGAGAGGGGTAGGTTTGGAACGTCCACTGTTCTTACAGTAGAACGGGTAGCGCCAGTGTCCAACAGAAAGGTGACATCATTTCCGTCAACCTTTCCTTCAATATATGGTCCAGACTGGTCTACCGGCAAGGAAGCGCCAAGTACGCACTCCTCGTCCTCCCCTCTCAGGCCCCGTCAGTCCTGATCATTACAAAGGAAGGTATCATTTAGCAGATACTGCGAAGTTGCTGTATTTCTGTTCTCCCCGCTTTCCCAAACCTCTATCTCTTCATCTTCTGCCTGTCTTCCCCTGTATACCTGCTTGGGTGCTCGAGGCACCTGGACTGTTTTTACCTGGGGTTGAGTCTTTCTTGGTCTTTCTTTCTGCGTCTGTGGAGTTAAATCAGGAGTTTTTTCATTAGCATCTACTAATTGGGGACACTCGTTTCGCCAGTGTCCAATTTCGCCGCACTGATGGCAGGGAAATTTCTTCATAGCCTCTTCCCTGCTAAATTTGGGCCGGGGCTTTCCTCCACCCCCTCCCCCAGGACTTTTGTTCTCAGCATTCTTAACCATGTTACTCAATTGTTTTTCCTGCTGTTCTGCGAGCTTCACCTGAGCCCACATCACCTTTTCCTTAAGGGCCTTTTTCTTCTCTGCCATCTCGTCCTCGCAGTACTTAGCGTACCGCAGGACCTCATCCATTTTCTTAGTATGCCAACAGATTTTATTATCTTTTATCCACTGACAAATTTCAGGTCTTAAACCATTTACAAACCTGTAAATAAAGTGCGTCATGTCCTTCAAATCGATGTTATCAATACCACTGTATGTTTTAAATACCTGCAATAACCTCTCATAGAAGGAGTGCACTGTCTCGTCCCTTTCCTGAGTTGTTCTATCTATTTTTGTCCAATCAGTTTCCTTTGCGGGCACCTTTTCTTTCAAATGCTGAATTACCTGCTCATATTTTCGCATGACATCCTTTGATGGCTCCCCAGTTTCCTTGTTTCTGGGATACTCCTCACTGGGCCAGTCTATGGCTATTTTACACTGGGTCCATAAATCTACTGGAACCACAATGTCGAAAAACCCATCCAGGTCTTTCCACAGACATTTCTGTACCTTCACGAACCTCTCCACCTGCCTGTACCAGTCAACTGGTTTCTCTCGTAATTTTGGAAAATCGTTCGTGAAGGACACAATATCCTGCCTAGACCAGGGGACATGCACATATTTCCCTCCTGGAACTTCGCGCATGGGGCATAACTGCTCAGGTTTTTCTACCTCCCTTAAAGCAAACTCAGGAGTCACTTGTCGGGAGCGAACCTCTTCCCTCTTTTTCGCCCACCTGCTTCTCCATCTTTCCACATCTCCCCATTTCTGCAGTACCCCCATTAATTCTTTAATCTGCAACTTCTTCCCTGCCACATTCAGGTGTTCTATATCTTTGTCTGAGAAGTCTGCTCTGTACGGTTTCTGTAAGGGCTTGGATTTTGAGATATCTACCCCCATACTAACTGCTGTTTCGGTCAGTTTTTCGTGGAGCACTCTGGTGTTCCTTGTAAAGCTTTTACATATGAACGACAATTCTTCTTCAGAGTAGGTATTCAATCGATCCAACCCCACATTTCCTGCCATTAATTCTTCTATTTCGACCCTCAGCTTGTAGAGGTCTAAAGGTTTTGTTTGCGGAGTCTGCTTCTCTAATTCACGACTCCAACTCTCAATTTCATCCGGAGTTAACAGAGAGACATTCCTAGTACCTGTTGCTGTCTCTAATTTAATTTCTTTTGTATTAAAAGGGTTATGCCTCTGCTGTATTCCCTTTCCAGTCTGTTTGTTTGGCAATTCCAAGAACGCAACTTCAGACTCGCACTCACTGGACTGATCATCTATGATGATCGGTTCCTGTCTCGGGGTTGCCATGACTGGGGTCATAACTGGAGTAATCGGATTTCCCTGACCATTTCCGTATAACGGGACCACCGGTCCAATAGTTACTGGAATAGTCAATGCCTCAGGACTGGTATTTAACTGGGAAATTTTCTGAATTATTTCTGTCCTTTGTCTAGCTAGAGCCTCTTGTTCCTTTTCCACTAGTATCCTTCTTAAAGTTGTGTCATGTAATATCTGTGGGGTCAACGGAGGAGTAAAACTCGGGGCAGTAGGATGCGTTTCACTTGGTCCTCCCCCATAATTTGGTTTCGGGAATAAAGTTCCAGTATTAAAGGACCTGCGCTCTTCCCCATATGGAGGTTGAACAAAAGGCAGTCCTGAATTCGATGGTTTCTCTTCGCTTTCATACAAGGGTCTGGGAAAAAAGATTTTCGTACGTGAATATTTTTCTTCCTGGCTCGCGGGCACTTTGGGATATATATCCCTTGTTTCCGCCGGTTCGGGTTTTTCAGGATAGGGCAATACTTGACCACCCCCTCCCAGTCCCAGGGACCTGTCTTCTTCCTTTAGGAAGTGGCGTCGGGGAACATCTCCTACACTGGAAGGTCGGGTTCCCTCATTGTAAGGTGGCGGACTTCTGGTACAGATGTCATCTATTAGTTCATCATCTGATTCCCCCAGGGCCCCCCAATGCTTACATTTTTCAGTACTTTTCTCACCCGCTCCAATGTTATGACATGCCGGCATCATGGGAAACAGACCCTCAACAATCATGCTCTGCCTCCACTGTTTCATCCTTTTATCCCTGGACTCCTGTTTCTGCCTGGGGTACCACTTGGTCAAACCCTTGTCCATTCGGGGTCTTTCTCTTTCAAAAGCCTCAATCTCCCATTCCTCTAATGCCTCATACTGCGTTAGTCTCGGTCTGGGATGCAATTCGTTCATCCGAGTCCTTAAATTAAATAGGATCCTACCATTGAAAGTACCATCTAACGGAAAAGCCAATACTCCGTCATCTTTTGTGTATTTCACCCAATTCTCCAACCACACACAGGTATTGTACCCTCGGTCAAACATCATGAATGAGGCAGGACTATTAGGTGGTGGGACAAGAACACCTTCTCTAGATTTAATCGGTTTGTCCGTTTTAAAATAATTTTTCACCTTACTTATAAGGGACATTTTTCTTTTTGTTCCGTACATAATATCGTATCTATTAGTCTTCCACTGATCCCTTTCAAACCCTAGGTGCCTTGGATCAGGACGAGTTCCTGTAGTCTGCGAGTGCCACATACGACTTCTGCGCTAAACTTTGTTTACAAACTACCTCCAATCAGAACGCGCTTCAGAAATTCGTGTAACCAATGGGTGCGCGACACTAAATAAGCTCCGCCAATGGGTGCGCGGCCCCTTCGTGAGACAGTTCCCACGCTCCGGCGCTCACCCCTCCTTTACAATTCCAGCTCCGCTACCCGCCCGCTGCTTCTACCAATCCCAGCGCGGCACAGAGTGACGTCAGAGGCGCTTCGCGACTGACTCCCTCCCTTCACAAGGTAACGGAAACTTTCTTTCTTTTAAAGTGCTCAGTGCTTGGTTATTTTACAACAAATACACATTCGCCACAGTGCTCAAGTGTCTAGACAGAGAAAGAATTGTTTTACCGCAAGTAAACTACTTCCATTTACTTTTCACTCGCTGCGGGCAGATCTCTTCCGCCTACCCTTCACTCTAGCCTCGGTGAACCTGTTATTCCCCTAAACTCATCCACTTCTTTCCGGGATATATTCCGAGTTTTAAGGTTTCTCAGCGGACCCCTCTGCTTTCACGCTAGCTCCGAGGAACCTGCTACTCTTCCGATGTGACCCTTACTAGGTTACGCCACTATGGGAATTTTGCCAATGAACCCCGTTACTGTCATTTATTCACACATGTATTCAGAAAACCCTAGTTAGTGCTTCCCGGTTATCCTAACCTGCACCTAACTTTCCTCGAACCTGTGACCTCAGGACAATGGATTCTATTCACCACTTGCCCTTTCAATTCCCCGGGGAGTTCGGACAACATGAAACTAAACGATTGACAAATGCATGGATTAGTACATATAACAATATAAGAACAAGAATAATAAAAATGCAAAAATTCATGAGTTTCAGCAGCGTATTCACAAGAGAATGATCAGGTCTCTTAGAACAGCCGCTCTTCTAGCAGCATCAATATAATAGCAGCTTCCGACTCAACTTAGTCCAACTAATCCCTGCCTTACTCTCAACTAGTCCCTAACCATCCTCTAGCTACCAGAAAACTGATAGAGCGCGCGAGGCCACCCGATCAATAGTTTTCGCCGTTTCCGGCTTCAGGGCCCATATACTTTCAAATCACCATATACATCGATCGGGTGACTTCACGAGCTCTACCAAGTTGATGTGTGTGTGTTCCCTGCTAATAATTTTCAGTGCACCCGACTTACCATCCACCGATGCGGGTATCTAATGACCACAATGAATCAGGGAGCTAGCTGTAAAAGAAAGGCAGCAAAATGCAAACCCACACAATAACATTCAAATACTGTTTAAATGACCACGGACAACTGGAAGTTTTAAAATGTTTATCTAAATTCAATAACTTCTTGCATGAGGTACAGAAAAATAAGGCAATCAATAACCAAGGTAACGTAAATTATATAGGCATAAAGAAATAATGACAGGGTAATCATTCGAATGTAATATGAAATGCAGATGGAAAATACTATAAAATCTCAGAAATGTTTAAGCATGGACAGTTTATGCATGAATAACTATGGGAGGGTCTATAAAGAGTAACACGCTTCACTTAAGGTGAATGGGCCTTTGAACAATCTAGGCAATGAAGTTCTAGACCATATCATAAAATTACAGACTGCAATGCAAAATATAATTTCTAACCAGTGAGTAGACATAGGAACAAAACCTTATGGAAAAATATGTAATTGACTTTCAATAGTTGCGGAAAAGCATGGAAAATATAACATATGCAATGATGAACTTTATTAAAGCAAAAGTCAGAAATTCAGAAGGTGCAAGATTTAAAGAGTTTTCAGAGCAATATTTACCTAGAAAGGTGTGGAAACCAAACCCTGGCCACGGGTCAGTTAAGGACAGGAAACCCTCAAGGAAGGATACCCCTCAAAGGACAGCAGGTGCAGAACGGACACCCAGGACAGGACAGGATACCCTCGGAATAGGAATCAGGACAGGACCCTCAGGACAGGACAGCAAACCCTCAGGACAGGACCCTCTTCAGGACAGGACCGGATCCCACAGTTCGGAAGCAACGCCTGCGCTCCACCCGCTCTGCAGCTATCGATCAAGACCCCGATTGGGTCAGCGAACTCCCAGCTAAGTGCTTTGCCAGCACTTTAAGGTTCAGTAGAACCTTAGTCTATGGTCAAATTCGGACAGAGTGCTTCGCAGCGCTCTGTATCTTCAGTCACCTATTGAGTGCGTTGGGTCAGTGACAGGTCAGCTAAACCAGACAAGTCGGACGGTTCACTAGGTGAACCCAGGGTAGATATACAGTTTGGGGTCAGTGTACCACCCCCCAATGTTGCAAAGTGTCAGAATCCTTCAATTTGGATTGGTCCTAAGGTAGGATTTGGGTAGCACACCAATCACGACATAGAGTCTCAAGCCTTCATTTGCATAATAGGGTACCGCCTAACTAGATTGGGGTTCTCATGAGAACTGGTGCAGAAATACAATGGCAACTTTAACATTGTTGCTCTGTGAGTACATGTGATTGGTTCAGCCGAGTTTTCGGGTCGTTCTCAGGAGCATCTTGCTCATCACTGCCAACTGGCTGAGTTCCATCATTCAAGGTCTGCTCTGGCTTGGCAGGTCGCGCAGGCGCAGAAGGACCTCCAAAATGGTTCTCGGCACAGACAAACCCCATTTCCCGCGGTACATAAAAGTAAGCGAAAAACAAATTAATACATAATAATGTCATTATGAAAATACATCACAGGATTTGTACTTTTGACTCATCATCAAGAAATAAAACTATTGCATTAAAATGTTAGCTACATTGACACAGTCACAAGAGCAGTGGCACGAGCAGTACCACATGATAAGCACAGCTATGAATTACGCATGCGCATAACTTTCCCTCCACTTCTGCAGACGCGTCAGGACACGTGAGTGTGGCTGACGCATGCGCAGTAACTAAATACAAGCGGCGGCCATTTTAGGTGACTTGGGTAAATTAATTTAGTAAAACACATGTGCAAGCTTCACTATCTGTGTTCAAACTTAACATAAACGTTAGTAAAACATACATTTGTTACCTTATTACACATAAACGAGGTTCTTGACTTCGGCAAGCCGCAAAATATGCGAAGCTTTGCTTCATCAAGATCACCACATGCACTGATGCACAGACTGTGCTAACAGACTTGGCCACACTTGGACTTATTAAAAAGAATCAGGGACCAACCCATTCTGCAGGCCATACGCTTGACCTAGTGCTATGTAATTCAACAGCTATCAACTGTCTTAGTCCCAATCAAGTTGATTGGACAGACCACTCGGTTATTATGTTTTATACTCGTTCTAACTACAAAGTCAAAGCCATCCATAGGCCGATGGCCAATGTTAGAAGGCCTTGGAATAAATTGGTCCCTTTAGACTTTAGGAAAAACTACGCCGAGCCCAATTGGGAAGTATGTGGAGAAAATGCCACTTTAGCACTAAGCGCATTCAGTGAAGCTGCGTTAAGAACTATAAATCATGTGGTCCCGCTGAGAACTTATAAACCCCGACCAGCCCCAAAACAAGAAGTCTGGTTCAACGGGGATCTCAGACAACTAAAACAGTCCATGAGAAAGTTGGAGAAAAAATGGAGAGGTACACACAAGGCAGATGATAAGGAGGACTTTATGAGGTCGTTTAAAAATTACCATAAAGCAATCCGTGCTGCTAGGAAGCAACATATAGCAGTGCAACTATTAGCTGCTGGTTCTAACGCAAAAACCCTGTATAACATTCTACAGACGTTCACCAAGCCCACTGCCTGTGACACTGAGGGGATCGAATCCCAAGAACTCTGTGATAATATTTCACAGTTTTTTGTCAGGAAAATCGACGCCATATATAACAAAATACTTGCGTCGAACTCCAACTCCATTGCAAATAATTCAGTTGCAACGGACTGTCGAGTCCAGCTGCATATTATGACCACAGGTAATGAGGCTAAGAAGCTTGCCGCCTTCCCACCCATTTCTTGTCATGCAAACAAAAAGTGGGTGCCCGACAGATATCATCCCAGCACGTATTATGCCACTCCTGCTGGATGATCTGGGGGCCGGAATGCGACATGTAGTCAATTTATCTCTGTCTACAGGGGATGTCCCATCAGCCTGGAAACAGGCTCATGTGAGACCCCTACGTAAAAACAATTCAATCCCTTGGTCGGATTTGACAAATCTGAGACCGATCTCTCTTCTCCCTTTCATAGGGAAGATCGCCGAGAGACATGTGAATCTGCATTTGTCAAAATTTATTGAACTTGCTGGTGGACTCGACCCTTCCCAGTCGGGTTTCAGGCCCAGGCACAGTACTGAGACCGCCTTGCTGTCCGTCGCTGACGATCTTCAGTTGCTACAGGACAAGGGCTACTCCGTTGTCCTGGTGCTTCTGGACTTGTCAGCGGCGTTTGACACTGTCACATGCCATCATGACCTCCAGACTAGTTGACATCGGTCTGGAAGGCAAGGCTCTGGCCTGGCTAAGGAGCTTCTTCAGCACACGCACCCAGAGAGTCATTTTGGGACCATACCAATCAGAGGTGGTGGCGATCTCTAAGGGGTGCCACAGGGCTCATGTTTGAGCCCTACGTTATTTAATATCTACGTGGCGCCCCTAGCTAACATCATGAGATCCCACGGGTTCATCCCAGTATCATACGCGGATGATACCCAACTCCTCTTCCCTTTTAAAATCATGACTCCTGAGGTGCGTGACTCCTTTGCCCGGGGGATGAAGGAGGTAGCACGTTGGATGGCAGCCAACTTCTTGCAGGGCAACGTCTCCAAGACCGAGGTTATGCTCTTCGGAGAGGCTAAACGTTTATGGACTCCGGACTGGTGGCCTCAAGATCTTGGCCCCGTCCCTGAGCCCAAGACGGTGGTAAAAGATCTAGGAGTGAAACTGGACCAGGAGCTCACCCTAACACAACAAACTAATCAAGTGGTGGGTTCATGTTTTCACGTCATTGGTCTTCTCAGGAGAGTATTTCCTCTGTTACCGGATTCCACCAGGAGAACGTTGGTCCAGTCACTAGTGTTAAGTAGGCTGGACTATTGCAATGGTTTGATGCTGGCTGCCAATGAGGGTATCCTGGCTAGATTGCAGGTTGTGCAGAACACCGCCGCACGATTAGTTCTAAACGTCCCGCCTCGTACTCCCTCAAAACCATTGTTGGCCAAATTGCACTGGCTCCCAGTAAGGCAGAGGGTGATGTTTAAGATCTGCTGTGTCATCCATAAATGCCTTATTGGAAAGGGTCCTGGCTACCTCACTGAAAAATTCATCCCTTATGTTCCCTCCAGATCCCTGAGATCAGGAGATCAGGAACTGCTATGTGTTCCCAGGGCATTGAAGGCCAGAAAGGGGGGAAGGGCCCTATCTGTAGCTGGTCCTAAGTTGTGGAACCAACTCCCGAAGGACATTAGAGTATGCAGGGAACATTTCCCTTTTAGGAAGAAACTCAAAACGTTCCTTTTTAATCATTAGTTGGCCTGGGGCTTTGTACTTAATCATGACTAGTTGCTGTTCTTTAATTGCTGCCGAAGGCGCGGAGATACTCCTCCGGGAGTCGATTCACAGCGCCATACAAACATGCAAATAAATAAATAAATAAAACCACACTAGATATTGTAAATGAATACAAATACTTTGGAATATGGTTTACAAATTCTTTAAAGTGGGGCACGCATTTGGAGGCACAGAAAATAAAAGCAGAACTAGTGGTATGTGGGCTGAAAAGATTCTATCATAACTATTGTGATATATCCCATAAACCACTGCTAATGGCCTATAAATCTATGATCCCCCAGCAACTCCAATATGGTTCGGAAGTTTTTTGTATAGATGGTAAAAGCTCCTGGGATAAAGATGAAGGGAAATGTTTAAAATCATTGTTGTCCCTCCCTAGCTCTGCAATGATCCAGGCCATTAGATTGGAATT
Source organism: Lissotriton helveticus (assembly GCF_964261635.1). Classification (NCBI taxonomy): domain Eukaryota; kingdom Metazoa; phylum Chordata; class Amphibia; order Caudata; family Salamandridae; genus Lissotriton; species Lissotriton helveticus. Next base: position 1,405,321,926 of record NC_136063.1, on the reverse strand, counting down.
AGGTCTGACTGTGTGGAATGTCCAGGTGCAATTAGGTCTACTTAGATTCTGGAATCGTTGGGGAACATACATTTAGCACTGCAAGAGGTGTGCATAGTACATCTATTAAATAGAAATGAACTGTGCGTATGTGAGGGGATGTAGCTGAAGTATACCCTCACACGTGTCAGTTCCGAATTCTATTTGAATAGTGCTTTGTTCTTAAACAGCATTTTGAAGATGAATAGTAGAACACTCCTCTATGGTCCCTATTATCAGGAGCTTGGAATGTCAGTATGGAAGTATGTGGCATCCCACAGGGGACAGGGCACTGCCCTGAAGCCCCTATTAATTAGCGGGTACTTAAAAAAAAAAGGCCTGTTATTTAGGTGTGCGCACGTTTGATTTTGTAGTTTGCTATCATCATTCAGTGTACATTTTCAAGTGTGTTCACTTTTGGAAAAATAGTTTTCCATTCACTATTTGCTGCTGGGTATTAGTGGGAGTTTTGTAATCTGCAGATATACATTTACAACTGTATAATATATTTTTAGGAAATATTTTCATGATTTTTTTAAATCTAAATAAACTATTTTGATTGAGTGATCACCTATTATTACCAAAAGAACCATTGACTTCATTAAAGCGAGTTTAATTTGTTAATGCAACAATCATGGTCTTTCAAAGCAAGTTGAGAAGTTGTTTCATGCATGCTTCATTGTGTTAGGTAGCCAGGCACGGGTGCAACACTGTTAAAATGTAGCTCCTGCCTACTTTGCACAAATTAGATGGACTTATTAATGGTCAACGTTAAATATTTGCCGTATCATCATATTCACATAAACATTCATTAAAAAAATTACGTTTTGAAACTTCTATGTGTGCTGCATTAAGCAGCACACATAGAAGTTACAAAATGCCATTTCACATTACAGGGAGGGACACCTTCCTGCAGATAAACAAGCATTCCCCTCAACGCAGGCACCTTTTCACTATTGTGCAATGGTGCCCGTGTTGGGGCTAGGCAGCTAAATTAGCGCCAGCGCAGGAAGAAACGTAAGGCTGCACCGCATTCTTGAAAATACGGTGCAGCCCTCCTTTTCAGGAGTGGTGGGCCGCGGTGTTAAGCCAAGGAGGCTAATGATAAGCTCTGACACTTCCTTGTAAATATGGCTCTGCGTGAGAATACCGACCCGGATGACTGTAAAGCATGTAGAGACATTTTAGACAATCCACCTGCCCTGCTCCTCCGTGGAGAGGAAGGGAAATCTTACTCTTTGGCGCAGCCTGGGACAGTACAGCCCAGTAGTTAAACCTAATCCTTCAAAATCTAAACCCCAAAGAAATCACCTGGCTTGTTTGTAGCAAAAGAGGTGACCCAAGTGAAGTCTGATCTCAGAAAATTAATTGAAAGAGTGGTAGGGATGAATTCTACATTAGGATCAATGTGGCACTCAGTACTGAAATTACAAGCACAGGTTAAAGAATTGAAAGAGACCTGAGCAGTACTGCAACAAATACAGCCAAAGACAACGGGGGATGCTCTCGGTTCAACAATGTTCATCTGAGAAGGTGGAATGCTGGAGGGCTAAACGTGTTCTGGAAGAATTATTACTTGAGCATATCTTTGAGGGGCACTCACACAAAGTTCTTTATCGTTGAAAGAGCACATGGGGTGCTAAGACACTCGTCTGCACCCAGGGGCACTTCCCTTGCCAATTTATTTATTTTTATTTTTAAAGTTTTATATAGCGCTAGCTTGACCCGTAAGTATCAGAGCGCTTTACATACACACAGTAAACAGCAGAAGGATATTACATTACATAGTAGGCCGGCAGAAAGGAAGCAAACCACAGCAAGAAATACAGCATGGGAAATAAATGTGGAGCGGAGGAGTAGAGAGAGCAATAAAAGAAAAAGGCGAGAGTGACATAGTGCGAACACCACTATTCTTGAATGTCCAGAGAGAGAGAAGACAACTCGGATAAGGAAGACTAGGTTAGTTGACGTTGGTCATGAAAGTATTTGTTTAGGAGATGGAGTTTCAGGTCCCTTTTGAAACAGGAGAAGGAGGGGTTGCATCTAAGGACTCCAGGGAGAGCGTTCGATATCCTGGGAGCGTTGCCAGAAAACGATTGGTATTGGGTGATTTTCTTTTTCAATTTTGGAGGAATAAAAAGGAGTTGGAGCTTCTTAGTGTTCTGGATTGACCTACTCTACTCAGTTTGTTATTTAAGTAGTTTGGGTCAGGAGAGTGAAGGGTTTTGTGTGTGATGCAGGCCAGTTTATAAATAACATCTTCGTTCCATGGGAAGCCAATTGAGGCAGTTGAGAGCTGGAGTGATGTGTTTAAATCTTTTAACTCCAGATACGAGTCAAGCGGACATGTTCAGCACTGCTCTCAGAGGGGCTAGGTGAGCTTTTGGAGTCCATGTAAGGATGGCGTTCCCGTAGTCGATTTTAGAGAGAATTAGGGATTGGACTACTGTTTTGAGGTCATCGTGGGGTAGAAAAGGTTTCAGTTTCTTGAGGTGTTTTAGAGAGAAGAGAGCACTTTTTGCAGAGTTTTTGATGTGAGCCTCCACTGATAAGTTCTTGTCAAGAGTGATGCCTAGAGACCTAACTGAGTCGGATAGGGTAAGGGGGCAGTTTAGGGCTACCAGATTCTTTAGCTACTCTTGCTTTGGATGATGGTTACTTTTTGGAGAGAATGGGATAAGTTCAGTTTTTGCTGGGTTGAGCTTTAAGTGGTTAACGTAGAACCAAGTTTGTATCTCGTTAGGGTGGTATTGAAGAGTTGATGTCGCTGGGAGACTTGATCCTGAAATAGATTTGGGTGTCGTCTGCGTAAAGGTGGTAATTCACTCCGGCTTTTTTCAATATGATTGTGAGGGGCTCCATGAAGAGATTGAAGAGGTATGGGGAGAGGATCGAGCCTTGCGGGACCCCAAGTGTGACTTTAGTTGGCTTTGAGAGACAGGAGTTAATCTTAATTTGTTGCGAGCAGTGTTTAAGGAAGGAGGTGAACCATTTTAGTACTGTGCCACTAATGCCGGACCGTTTTGAGAGGGTCTCCAAAAGAGCTGGATGATTTACTGAGTCGAATACCACAGATAGGTCAATAAGGATGAGAAGGCAGGCATCCCCTTCGTCTAGGCCCTTGTGAATGTCGTTGGCGACGTTGAGCATAGCTGTTCCCGTGCTACAGCCTTTTCTGAAACCAGATTGAAAGGCATCAAGGAGGTTGAACTTATCAATATGATTATTGAGTTGGAGGAGAACACATTTTTCCAATGTTTTTGCAAAGAATGAGAGGTTAGAGATAGGTCTGAGGTTGTTAAAATCATTAGGGTCAGCCCCAGGTTTCTTGAGAATGGGCGTGATTTGTCCTAGTTGAAGGGAGTCTGGGACACAGCCTGAGGTGAGAGAGCCATTGATGATTTTTGTCCAGAAAGGGGAGATGGTGTGGTTGAGTTCTTTTATGATTGTGGAAGGGAGGGGGTCCATGGTGTGGGAGGAAGATTTTAGATTGGAAATTATCTGGAAGACCTCGTTTACCAACATTAGCTCAAAGTCAGACCAATGCGCATTGTTTTTTAGCTGGAGGTTGGTCTGATTGTCCTTGTTAAGAGCTCTTTCCGAGTGGGCCAGGGAGGTTGAAGGGGGGCAGGTTAAGGGGGAAGGGGGGTTAGCAGTTTGTAAGAAGGATTGATCAATTTTAGAGATTTTATTGGGGAAGAAGGTGGCAATTTCTTCACATCGCTCATTGGTGGCTTCGATTTCTTGAGAGGGAGTGCAGTTAGTTTGGCTTTTAACAATGTTGAAGAGTTCTCGTGGTCTGTTTTTCGCCCAATCAAGTTGGCTGCGGAAAAAAGACGCCTTTTCGCTGAAGATGTATTTTTAGGTCTCGGCCTACATAGGTTGCGCTTGCGCAGTCTCGCAGAGGAGATCTTATGTTTTAGAATGTGGGGCTTGAACCCGCCCCTCTTCTCCATTGGGTGGCTTCCTAATCGGAGGCCAGCCATTGGAGGAGAGGGGCGTCTGTTCGGTTAAGCCCCGTCTTTTTGGGATTAGGAGGTGTGTTTTTTTGTTTCTTTCTCTTTTCTTACTCTCCTCTTCCCATTGGCTGGAATTTTACATTCCAGCCAATAGGAAGAGGAGAGAACGAAAAACATGCCCCTCAATCCTGAAAATGACGGTGGTTTCTCCAAGGCATTTCTGCTTCGCCTCGAAGAAACATGGTGGTGTGTATGGTGTTTTTTGACCTGCGGCGCAACAGACAGAGACCCCCCCCCCCCGCTGGTAAGTTTTAGTGCCTCTGTTCCTTGCCTGCGCTCCTCTTTTCTTGCCTTTGTTCCCTGGAGGATATATACCCATTGTGCTGAGGAGCAGGCTAGCTGTGTTGACTTCATATGGTCTGGTAAGGTGGTACCACCAACGTCACTCAGAAAAAAACACAAGCGTCCAGGTCCGGCAAGGTAGTGACGCCGATAGCGCTCAAATAAAAACTGGAGAACATCCAGTCTTACTCCCCGCTGGGAGCTCTCTACATGGAATCCCCGTCCAGCCAACCAAGCTGGAATAGCTTCCGGAATGGCGGCTGACGAAGGGCGGAGCACTTAGCCCTCGGCAGCAGTGTCTGCAGGAAGAGGCCGGATCATTTCACCGTGACTGAAAATGGGGGAGGCAAGAGAGGAGACTCCGCGCACGATGAGGTGGCAGCTGAGGAGTTGGCGGAGCTGCTGAGCGCATCACAGTGAGGCAAAATCAGAAATGATGGACATGGCCGAGTAACAATGAGGCCCGTGTTGGAGTCGGCTCTAACGTGGGAGCGGAGCTCCCCGGACGAGGGCAGAGGGGATTTTCATCGGAGATCTGCTGGCTCCGTCACAGCCCGGTAAGGAACAGCCTGCGCAGAGGGGGCAGAACTCAACTAGATGAGAGCACAGCAAAGAACAGAGCCCCCCCCTTTACATCGCCATATTAATAGAGAACACCCGTGTGTGGGAACCTGGCTGTGGAGTGTCCGAATCTCTGGAGGAGTGTGTAAAGCAGGGCAGTGCTAGAGAAAACCAAAGAAGCGGAGACAGCATGGGCCTAGAAATCCAGCACTTCAAGCCAAGTGCCACAGGAAGGCAACGGGTGATGTTCCTAGAGGAGTGAGGACACTGAAAGGGAGGTTCTCATCTCCCCAGTTGCACAGACAACCCACAGGACTACACTGACCCAATATCCAGCGTCCGTGTTGAGCTGTGTGTGTGTGTGTTGGGCTCTGTGTGTGTCCGGCTGTGTGTGTGTGTGTGTGTTGGGCTCTGTGTGTGTTGGGCTCTGTGTGTGTATGCCCGTTTTCTGTGCCTCTCTTCCCTGCTTGTGATCCGGTTTTTCACGCCTCTGTTCCCTCCTTGTGATCCAGTTTTTCGTGCCTCTGTTCCCTCCTTGTGATCTGGTTTTTCGTGCCTCTGTTCCCTCCTTGTGATCTGGTTTTTCATGCCTCTGTTCCCTGCTTCAATTCACTCCCCTCCATAGATGCACCTATGCCCGTTTTCTGTGCCTCTGTTCCCTCCTGCTTGTGATCCGTTTTTTCGGTGCCTCTGTTCCCTCCTGCTTGTGATCCGGTTTTTCGCTGCCTCTGTTCCCTCCTGCTTGTGATCCGGTTTTCTCGTGCCTCTGTTCCCTCCTGCTTGTGATCCGGTTTTCTCGTGCGTCAGTTCCCTGCTTGTTTGTGTGGCTCTGTGTGTGTGTGTGTGTGTGTGTGGCTCTGTGTGTGTGTGTGTGGGGCTGTGTGTGTGTGTGTGTGTGGCTCTGTCTGTGTGTGTGGCTCTGTCTGTGTGTGTGTGTGTGTGGCTCTGTGTGTGTGTGTGGTTCTGTCTGTGTGTGTGTGGCTCTGTGTGTGTGGCCCTGTCTGTGTGTGGCTCTGTCTGTGTGTGGCTCTGTCTGTGTGTGGCTCTGTCTGTGTGTGTGGCTCTGTCTGTGTGGCTCCGTCTGTGTGTGTGGCTCTGTGTGTGTGTGTGTGTGTGGCTCTGTGTGTGTGTGGCTCTGTGTGTGTGTGGCTCTGCCTGTGTGGCTCTGTGTGTGTGTGTGTGTGTGTGTGTATGTGGCTCTGTCTGTGTGGCTCTGTGTGTGTGTGTGGCTCTGTCTATGTGGCTCTGTGTGTGTGTGTGAGTGGCTCTGTCTGTCTGTGTGAGTGGCTCTGTGTGTGTGTGGCTCTGTGTGTGTGTGTGTGTGGCTCTGTCTGTGTGTGTGTGTGGCTCTGTCTGTCTGTGTGTGTATGTGGGTGCGTGTGGCTCTGTGTGTGTGTGTGTGTGTGGGTGCAAATGCAATAGGTCTCGCATTTGCGAGAGATTAAGCTATTGGCATTGTAAATGACAATGCCATTTATTTATATGTTTTAAAAACAAAAATAATGTCATGAGCAATGCCAATAGCTCTAACTTTAACAAAGACGAGACCATTGCATTGTAAATGCTTGTTTGTATGACCGTCGAGCAGATCCAAGATGTGTTAGGTGCAAGGACAAGGGGTTTTGTCTCCAAGATCTTTCGGTTTTCTGAGTTAGCGCCATTCATCATTCAGCTCCATGTTAAACCAGGGTTTTGATTTGATTCTCCTCAGTTGTTTGAGTTTGAGAGGAGCTACTTAGTCTAAGACCTCTGTCATTCTTGAGTTGAAGTGAGAAGTGAGGTCCTCTGCCGTCCATGAAGAGGGATGGAGTTGAAGATGGGGATGAATCTTAGCTTCAAGTTCGGAAAAAGGTATTTCTTTGATATTTCTGGTTAAGAGTTTAGGTTTGACAGCACAAATAGGTTGGAGGCTGGCAAGTGTGTCAATCTTGAACAGAATGAGGTGGTGGTCGGACCAGTCAATGGGAGTAATCTTTCTCAAGGAGATCCGATCATTGTTTGTTATGATCGCATCTAGTGTTGCACCTTTGATGTGAGTAGGTTTATTGCAGAGTTGCTTGAGGTTATGTATTTCCATAAGGTTGGAGAGTTTCAGGACATTGGAGTCTTCTGGGCCCTTCCAGTGGATATTGAGGTCACCCAAGAAAAAGTCTTTGGAGTCTGACAAGGAGAATCGTGTTATTAGGTCTGTTAGTTCTTCAGGGGAAAAGGGTACGCTCTCCAGGAGGATGGTAGATAGTGTAGAATTTGATGGGCGGGGTGCCCTTGGTGGTATGTTCGACGCCTAGGTATTCAAACGATAGGTATTCTGCAGGTTTGAGTTTGGTAATCTGTATTCCATCTCTATGAATGATGGATGGTCCCCCCCAGTTTTGATGATTCGTCTTGTCTGATGAGGTTGTACCCTGGAGAGGTGAGAATGTCAAGAATGGGGGTGGAGTGGGAATTGAGCCAGGATTCTGTGAGGAAGGCGATGGCAATTTCTTCAGCGAGAAGAGCTTCAGCAATGTCAGTAGCATGTTGTAATGCTGATCTGCAGTTTAGGAGCATGTATGAGAGAGGACGGGGAGCCTCGATGAGGCGAGGAGTTAGGTGGATAGAGGTGTATTGAGCAGGGGGTCTAGGTGATTGGACAGAATTCACGATTCTGTTAGTGCTGATAATAACAGGGATGTGGACAGGGGATGACATCTGGACTAACGTGAGGTGAGGGTCATAGAGTTCAATAGGTTTTGGTACTGAAAAGGGTTGGCTATCCCTGTTGGGACTGGGGGCCTGGCTCGATGATGGGCTGGAGGGTTGAGGGATGCTCTGTGGGGCTATGTGAGAAGTATTAAGTGAAGAAGGAGCACAACACCTCGGGGGAGGGAACACGGAGGCTTGGCCCTGTTGAGAAGGCCTTGTTGTAAGTGAAGGAAATCAGCAGCCAGGGAGTTAATTTTCTGCTCAATTCTGTTCAGTTGGTGTGCTATAGAGCTGAGGAAGTTTAAGGTTTTAGGCATGGGTCGAGGTTGGCTGGGGTCTATGGAGAGAGGTTGAGCAGGGGTGTGCGTTTGGAAGGAGTCCATAGGATAAGGAGAGGGAGGAGGCTGTATGCTGAGAGTCGGTATTGTAATGTTCCTATTCAGGGAGTTTGGAGTAGGGGAGGTGGGGCTGGTGTCCAAGTGAGGAGGGAATGAAATTCTGGGACGGACGTCAGGGTTCCGGGCATTGTCAGAGAGATTGGCAGTGGAGGCAGGTTGTGAATGTGGGAGAGTGACATCGGAGGTGTGGGAGAATGCTGTGGTAGGAGGGGGAGAGGGACCACAGGATTGGAAATGACGTTTGACAGGGGGGAAGTAACGTTGAGGGGGAACAGGGTATGTGTAGATGGTAGGGGAAGGTTGTGGAGGAGGGTTCAGATTCTCAGGGGTAGAGAGGGGAGTGTCTGTGGGGATAACAGTTTCAGGTGTACTGAGGTTAGAGACCAAGCTGTTAAGATTGGCCTTGGGCGGATTGTTAGTTGTGAGTTTGTTGCTCCTGGGGGGAGCAGTAGAAGTGAGAATGGTGGGTGTTTGGCGACGGAGAGTGAGAATAGGGATAGTGTGATTGTAGTGAGTGATGGTGGAAATCCACGAGTTGAGGAGAGGGTCGTCAGGGCAAGGAGATTGGATCGGTTCCCCGATATTAGTGAGGGTAGTGGGGGATAGGGGAGAAACGGTTTGATAGCTCAGTTGAGTTAGCGAGGAGAGAAGTGTGGGGAAGTGGCGGTCTAAAGTGGTGAGGTGAGGGTCGGTGGCTTGTATGAGAATGCTTCCAGTTCTGTAAATGGAAATGGTGAGATCCCCTTTGAATGTCGGGGAGATGGTAGTGGAGATTTTTTCGCCATAGGGAATTGTTACTGACTTGTCGTCTTGAAGGTGACGAGAGAAGCTGTTTTTCCATTGAGCCGGGCGATTAGTGTAGAAAATGTTGTTTGTTCTCATGCTGACATCGGTCGCTGAGTGATAGTTATCAACAATGAGTGTTTCAGGGTGTTGTTTTAGAATGCTGTGCTTGGTTGCACAACTACTAGATTTCCATGATCAGTACCAGATCCTTCATGTGGGACAGAAACATGGTTTGCGGTCGTATGACAACAATAAAGTGCTAATTTTGCCAGACTACACTTCATTGGTAGATAACCAAAGGAACTCTTTTCTGAACGTCAAGACGGCCTTGCAACAACATGAAATTAAGTATGTATTTTTATACTTAGCAAAGCTAAGAGTGACAATTGAGCAGACCTCACATTTCTTCATATAATCAGATGAATCTTGGTAATGGTAGGAAGATACAGTGCTCACATCTGGAAAGTTCAGATGGAAACCTAAATCAAGAGCCAGACCCAGGAATAGGGACAGGGCATGGAAATTACAATTTGAGGGCGACACGGAAGCAGGTGATCCAGGAGCAGAGCATGGCAAAAATGTAGACTGATGAAGGAGCACGGAAGAGGTGGCCATGGACACAGAACAAGAGCAATATGTTGAAGGATATAAATCCAACAATAAGACCATAAGTGAGCACTGGGTCAGGGTCCAGCAGTCAACCCCATGTCTGCTGAGGAGAATGTTTCACATTCTAAGTGAGAAGTGATGCGTGAGCGGGCAAGGCTCAGAGTCGGAGGGGTTCTGTGGTGGGAATATGATGGATGGAAGGTACCATTTATATTTGGAGGAGCAACCTGAAGGGCAGCGATTACTGCTTGTGCTCATTCACATTTCACACAAAACAGTCTAAGCAAAGGGAAATCACATTTCCGGCAGCTATGATTCTGATTTGTAATAGCGAGGCTAGTTTCAAGGCCTCATGCAGGAAGTTGGGGGTTAAACAGCTAGAGCGGGCAAATCGTGTGGCACAGATATTGACCAGTCCTGGGAGGTACTTAACATACACTGGAACACGGGAAATGTGACATGGATCCCTATAATTCCCCCATGACTATCAATAACACTGTTTCAGGCATTGCCCATTTCAATATATCTTGTAGCCACTTTTTATACCTCAGGCCTTACTGGCCTTTCAGCTCATTGCTTTTTTTGTGTGCAATCGCCATTGCCAGCTCTATGAACTTACAGATTTGCCTAGTGTTTTAGTTCTATGTATAAGTCCATATATGCAGACCATGGGAGACAGATCCAATCTCTTACTTATCAGATCAGTGAAAATGGTCATAATATCCACCCAAGATTGCTTAATAAAAACACATTCCCACATTGTGTGAAAAAGTCCGCCCATGGAACATGACATCAAGGGCATTCGTCAGACACTCTGGGGTACATATGAGCATTGGATGCTTGAGATAGATATGTCTGATGTAGGTTGTTCATCTGTGTATACCTAAAACATAAATTTCTGGCGACCTTTTGTACAAATTCTAGTGCTTTGAACCACTGTTTATGAGTGAGTTCAAATCCTAACTGACATTTTCACTTTTAATGCAGAAACATGTGCATAGTAAGCTGGTGCCAGTGCCTTATTGGCTGTATGATTTACATAACAAAGTACTCCATTATTAAATGTTCTGTTCTAGGTGCACAATGAATGACAGACATCGGTAGAACACATCAATGTTTCGAGCCTCTATGTTGACTTCTCTGGGGTCTTCTTCAGGACAAACAAAATAGTAGCAAACCTTAGTCCGAATCCATAAAATATGCAAAGAATTAATCAATGTCACTGCTCCAGACAATTCTAAGCAAAGTATCATTCATTAGATATAGTGTAAACTTATCCGGCATGTAATAATCCCTCAGTTTAGCCCATTAGGAAAAATATTGATTATTTCAAATCAGAAACACCGTTACAAAGATCAGCGGCAGGTTTACTTAATGGGAGCAGCAGAGATCGCAAATCAGTAGACTGTCTATTGTTTGATGTTACATTTGCACTTGGAATCACTCGTGTTACTACTCACTTGCACTGTGCCATATTTTGGAGGTACTACTTGATGCTATTTTATTACTTTACCTTAGCAAGAGATTCTCATTTTTTTTTTAAATAACAGAATGCACGTTTGACCATTTGAATTTATTTTGTATTAGCAAGAGATTTCGGGTTTAAAGCTCTCTATGAGGTAATCATTATTTTGCTTTGTTCTTATGAAATCTAGTAATCACTTGTCCGCTCTTCCATGCCAAGTAAATATTATGGTCAGTGATTCAGCTTTGGACACCAATAGCCCTCAATCCCCCAAGTTTCTTAAATATGCTCTGTTAGACATCCAATTTATTGTGCTGTACCTTCTATGTTTTCATCAACTATTTTATCTTGTACATTTTCATACACATTTTTTCCATGGATAACAAACTTAGGCAAGAAAATATAATGCTTGCATAGATCAGAAAACATTTCCCCTCCTATTTCAATCTGGGTCGGTCAGTTGTGCATAAATACGTTTGTTCCATGCCGCTGCTATCGGGCACCTACACAAACCACGCATTTCCTCGAGCCACAATGGCACAGATTCCACTACTGCTTATTTAATCATTTCCTCTTGCCATTGTGTGATCCGTGGGAGTGATGCCACCTTCCAGTGTTTCGCAATCATACACCTAGCCAATACTAGTACCAAATTAATGAATCAAGCAGTTGTCCTGCCGCTCGATGCCACTTATGAAGAACCAAGAGGCAACTGTCTGTGGTGTTCAGGTCTTATCGACCCGTCAGTCACAGGAGTTCCATGCAGACAGTGTCCCAAAATGCTCTCACCAGGGGACAGTCCCAAAAAATATGAAAGTGTCAGCTCTGGGAGCTGGACAATGGAGGCAGGGAGCCAATGTTGTAGGATAAACTCTGTGCATCAGATAGGCCCTGTGGAGGATGTGTTGAAAATATTGAAATCGGACATTGAGCGAGACCTTCTGTGGATGCATCAGCACCCTTTGCCACTCTTTGGACGGCAACAGGTGCCCCAAATCCTACTTCCACTTCCTCCTCAAGTCAGAAAAAGGGTTAACCGTTCTATCTGGGACGGCCCTTGTTATTCAGGATATAAGCCTCGTCCCTCTGCCGAATGAGAAAAGTATTTGATTCTTAGGTGTGTAGGGGATTTACTTGCTGCTACTCCCCAAAGAAATCCATTTCAAGGATAAGGAGCCTATGTGTCAAAAAATGCCTGGCGAAGGGCCTGACATCTCTGATAATATATCAAAGTGGCAAACCCCAGTGATTCCCATGACTGTGTTCCTTTCCTGTCTGCCACTAATTGGAACACCAGCAAAGTCTACAAGGAGATATACAACGTATAGGGGATTGCCCCTGGTGAGACCCACAATGCTTGCTGGCATATGTCACGCTAAGGAGGGCATTTGGAGTTGTGGGCATTGATGCCATGGTAAGAAATAATTCTGTTATTCCATTCAGAGTGTTGCGGCCGAACACTTCCAACAGGTTGAGTCCCGCTAACCAATGAGCTGCCCTTTGGAGTTGGGCTGCAGGAAAGTAATTTTTGAATATCGGGGCTCCCAGACCACCGCTGTCTGTGGGTGTTTGTAGTTTGGAGACAGCCACCATGCGTCTACCGGCACCCCATAATAAGTAACCTAAAATTCCATGTAATAGTCGGAAGACTTTGCGAGGGATGGAGATGGGTAAGTTTGCAAAATGATATAGCAATATCAGGAGCATCATCATCTTGGACATTGCTAGCCGAGTGGTAACAACTTTCAAAGATCAAATTGTGGCCGGAGGGCAGCATGTACCTCATCAATTTATCCTCAAGGAGATCAGAAGTGGGGTGGTATATATTAATGACCAAGTACCAAAAAGTATGAGACTCACATTTAATCAAGTGGCTGTCCACCACAGCTGAGAGAGCGGGGAAGCCCTATTCAGTTAACCCCTAGGCCAGAAGTAATCTTTTTTTTTTGTGTCCTCATTCACCTTAGAAGGTTCCTATGTCCAATTTTTTCAGCCCTTTAACTGCGAGAGATACTGACCACTGTTGGGCTTACTACGATGAGCATATTCCTTCAAGCGGCTATATCTCTCACTCAGCGTAAGGGCATACACCGGCGCTGCTTTAGGATTCGGTATATCGAGGAAGAAGATCTTTAGCAGACCAGAGTAGAAATGCTGGTGTAATCATTGGACATAACTATGTTCTTGATCGACCATACCCTTCAGATTCTACACTGTCCTATCTGGGGACTCCATCCATGCCATAAACAATTTTCCAGGAATCTTTCTTCTTAGTTTGTTTTCCTAATAGATCCATTCTGGACATATACACAAGGGATTCCAACCATTCAGAGTGCTGCGGGGATATATTGCTCACACATTTACGACAGATCTCTCTTCTTGCAAGTAGCATAGCATAAAACAGCAGATTTCTTGAGTGGCCCGTAAAAGCATCCCCTACTCCAAATATAACCAAGGACAGGCTTACCTTTATTTGCTGGTTCAAAATACCTGACAATGATGAATCCACTTTGTCCCAAAAGTCTCTGATCTCAGGACATTGATAGAACATGTGCACGTCCGTTGCTTTTTCCAAACCACATTTACCACAACATGTTCGACTCCCATTCCCCATCTTTGATAGTTTTTCAGGTGATATGTAAGCCCTGTGGAGCGAAAAAAGGTGGTTCCTTCTTAAAAAGGCAGGTTTAACAGTGAGGTAAAAAGTGTGCACATAGATACTTACCAAATATTCTGCAGTTGCTCCTTCGGCAAATATGTTCCCCACAATTCCTCAGCCAGCGTGAGCTCTCCGTCCATGGTCTCCAAAAGGTGCCAGTACCAAAGTGCTACCTCCTCGAGTCCAATGGGTTTTGTTACCAGTTGCTCCTCTAATATGTTGCCGATGCCGAGTGCCTGTTTTCTACTTTGCTGTCAGCTTCTCAATTGAAGATATTTAAACTTTGACAGAGTGTTTTTTGTCAGCCCATTGAGATCTTGCCAAGGCTGCAAGTCCCCTTCCCTGGCCAGGTCTCCCCAAACATTAAGGTTGGCGTTTTTGATGGGTACCGCCAGTATATCTTCTAGGCACTCAGGAGTCTCTGGTGATTCCCAAACTGGAGCAAAGTAAGAGTAGTAATTTAGTTTTGAAAGGCGTCTAATGTGATACCACATTTTCGCCATCGATTGAAGCACCTTGATTTTTTAAAAGAATTTGGGGTGGCCACATTTAAAAAGGAATCCTACTGCATTTACTCTAGATAGTTTCAACATTGCTAAACACATTGAACCTATTATAGAACCATCTGGTGTCTTTGCTAACATTCTAGAATTTTTTAGCTGGAAGGCCCACGCATAGTATTGTATGTCTGGTAATGTTAAGCCTCCCTTCTCCCTCCTCCTCTGCAAATTTTTCCAGGAAATCCTTATCCCTTTGTTCACCCAGATAAATGAATTTATTGCCTGCTGAATTTTATGTATGGTAATTTTATTGAAGTGTAATGTCATGGAGGTAAACAAAAAGGTTATCTTTGGCAATATGGTCATTTTAACCAGACTCGCTCTTCGTAGAATCGTTAACGCAAGATGCACCCAGCTCTTCATTAATTGCATGATCTCTTTAATGACCTCTTCAAATTAGTTTCCGCAATTTCATTAATATCCTGAACTATCCTTAGCCCAAGATATCGCATTTCCCTTTTAACCTGGGGGTTGGTGCTTATTTGGTTCCATACCATGATTTCTGTTTTATACTCATTGACTGAGTACCCAGACACTTCTCCAAAATCTTGCACTATTCTTAGAATAGTGGGTAGGGCAGTGCTCAGATCTTATGTGTACACAATTAAATCGTCGGTGTTAAAGTGCAACCTTTCTAGCCCAATCTCCCTGTTGGAATGGAGGGATGTCAGATGCACTTCTCAGTCTGAATGCAAAAGATTCCATATAATTGTTAAAAAGTAGCGGGTAGAGGGGGCAGCCCTGTCTTGTGCCCCTAAGTATCTTAAAAGGTGAGGATAACTTCCCATTTATTAACACCCTTGCTACAGGCTCCTGATATATTAACTGTATAGCTCTACAAAATTTATCGCCAAGGTTATATCTTTCTAATACAGCTAATAAGTAAGACCATCTCACCTTGTCGAAAGCTTTTGAGGCATCTAATGTTGTTATTGCTAAGGGAGTATTGAAAGATGTCACAATATAAATAGCTCTGATTAATTCATAAGTGAGGTCGTGCAAGTACCTCCCCTTCACAAACCCTCTCAGATCTTCATGTATTGTGCCACCTGACAGTTTGGCTAGTCCGCTAGCCAATATGTTTTAAAAGATTTTGTAGTCTGCATTCAAAAGTGATATCGGTCTGTACAACTCACAAATCTTCAGATCTTTATCTGTTATCAGGATCAGAGTAACTGGAGCCTCATTCCAAGATTTCTGTAACTGCATGCCCTGTTTTAGTACTTCACCATAACTTATTGTCAATATAGGCGATAATACTTCTGCTAGCGTTTTATAGAGCTCCATGGGAATGCCATCGGGCCTGGCTGCTTTACCCCCCTTACTAGAGTGAATAGCCCTAATTACTTCCTCCTGAGTAATCGCGTGGTTTAAAAGATCTTGTTGGTTCAGATCTATTGGTAGATTGAGTCCGCTAGCCAGCCCTCTATCTCGACATCTGATGATCCTTCTTTCTCTTCCGTGTATAGGGTATAATAAAACTCTTTAAAGACTTCCCTAATGTCCTTATCTCTATTTAGAACAATATTAGATTGGTCTTCTTTAATCTCCCCAATCCTATTCCTATTCAGATCTGTCTTGACCTTCCAGGCAAGAAGTTTGCTTGCTCCCTCTCCATATTCAAAGTGGGCTTATTTACTAGCTTCCCACCTATTTTTAACCCTTGTTTGGAGAACCTCTGATAGTTGGTTTTTCAGTGCTAGCTGCTTCTTCTCTAGATCTGCCTTTTGATCCCCTGAGACTATGCCTTTCAACTCTATATTCAATCGCTCCATTGTTTCCTCTAGCCCTGTGATTTCCCTTTTGTACTGTTTGTTTCTATAGCAGGTTGCACTGGTGATCTGTCCTCTAATGAATGCTTATAAGGTGTCCCAGACTAATGCACTTGCAGCTGAACCACTATTAATTGCGATAAACTCCCGAACCTCCTCTTTCAGTTTACCCATTATCTCAGTGTCGGTCAATATTGTGCGATCTAGGGTCCACCTCTTTCCCTGACAGCTGGTATTATTTTCTAATGTTAATAAAACTGCTGAATGGTCTGAAACGTGTACTGGCTTATACTCGATATATAGGATATCTTCCCTAAGGCTCCAGTCTACTAAAAAGTAGTCTATTCTGGACATACTACGATATTTTTTATTATAAAAAGATACACCCTGTTGGTTGCCTACCGTTTCTCTGCAAAGATCACAGAGGTTGTGCTGCGCCATCATGGTTTTTAAGAATGCACGCATATTAGGTGTCGGTGTTGTTCTTGTCCTACTTGACTTATCTAATTTTAAGTCTAAAACCACATTAAAATCTCCTCCCAGTATAATTGAGGCGGTGAATTTATACAAATTAGAACAGAGAATTTTTAAAGATTCAGTCATCCTGGTTTGGACCATAGTAGCCTACTAGCGTTAATGGGTTATCCTTGATTTTTACTTCTACTATAACCCCTTTCCCTATTTTATCCACCCTTGATTTAGTCACACATAATTTTGTTTGTTTTTTCACAACTATAGCAACTCCTCTAACATTCGCACTCTGATCCGTGCAAATCACCTGCTGCACCCATCTTTGTTTTTTAAAAAGATCAACACATTCCTTCATTATTAAGTGTGTCTCCTGTAAGATAAGGATTTGAGCACCTCCACCCTCCAGTGGGAGAGGGGCATATGCCTCTCTCTGGCTGGCTGGGATCCCCATCTGCAAGATGGCAGGAACTGAGAGTTGCGTTCACCTCGCCTCCCCCAAACTGAAGAGTGGGGTTAGCAAAGGTGGGCCCACCTCCCTTCCTTGCTTGGTTTTCCCGCCGATTTTCCAACCAAAAGTAGGGGTCAGAGCCAGTGGGGGCCAGTTTCTGGAAGCAACAAAAGGCTGGGGTGGCACACAAAGGCAGAAAACCTTTGAGGGTTCCCCTTCGTGGACCCTGCCCATCCTGGGGGAGGAGGTTTGGCACCTTGTCCCAGGATGTGCATTGTTTCAGATCCCTGATAGCAGCAGGCTCTCGATCCAGGGGTACAAAAACATGTCCGGTGGTGGCAGCTGGCGAGCAGCCACACAGCCAGGGCTCTAGAGTTAGGTTGTTTTTCAGGGGGCATCTCTAAGATGCCCTCTGAGTGCATTTTTCATTAAATCCCACACTGGCATCAGTGTGGGTTTAATGTGCTGAGAAGTTTGATACAAAACTTCCCAGTTTTCAGTAACCCCATTATGGTGTGTGGAGTTTGTAATGGCAAACTCCCAGCACCACATACTCTAAATGGCATCACTATACTTACAATGTCTAAGAATTGGCTTATGCATTGTAGGGGTACAGAGCACATGCACCTGTACCCTCAACACTGGTATAGTGCATCTAGCTAGAGGGGTGGTTTACATATGCCAGGGCAGTTGTTTTTTAGGCATGGCACACAGGGATGTGTGCCATGTCGACTCTTCACTTTGTTCTGCACCACATCAACCAGCCTGCAAAAACTGTGTGTGTGTGTGTAAAGGTACAGGGCCTCTAAGGTGGCACAATAAGTGCTGCAGCCCTTAGAGGCCTTCCCTGGCCACAGTGCCCTTGGTACCTATGGTAACATTTACAAGGGACTTATATATGGCCAAGGAATGCCAATTGGGGTTTATCTCAATGCAGTTTTAGGGAAAGAACATAGGTCCTGGGTACCTGGTTGGCAGGAACCCAGGGCACACTCAGTCAAAGTACATCAACAATTTGGCAAAAGGTGGGGGCAATCATGCAAAAAGAGGGCACTTTTTTACACTCACCCTGCAAGGGAATAGCCCAGGACCTACCAGACTGTTGCAGATGCTGAGTGACAGGTTCCATGAGCAGGGCAAAAAGCAACAGTGACAATGGACATCCCTGGCGTGTTCCCCGAACCACCGGGAAGGGGGCAGATATCTTCTGGCCAATCTTCACTCTGGCCACCGACTCCATATAGAGCAACTTAATCAGGTGCATAATCCTATCTCCCATACCTATATGCTGTAAAACTGTGAACATGTAGTCCCAATCTAGCATATTGAATGCATTTTCGAGATCTAAGTCTAGGCATGTATGATATGGCCACTGCTGCATGGCTGCTTCGATACTCTGATTCAAGCATCAAAGGTTAAGCGAGGTAGATCTACCTGGAAATAACCCATTCCAATCAGCACTGACCAAATAATGCATACACT
Source organism: Lissotriton helveticus (assembly GCF_964261635.1). Lineage (NCBI taxonomy): Eukaryota > Metazoa > Chordata > Amphibia > Caudata > Salamandridae > Lissotriton > Lissotriton helveticus. The sequence goes on along the minus strand of NC_136063.1, from coordinate 1,405,303,711 downwards.
CCAATACATGGGTTGCAAGAATTTTACTAAGTATTATATAATCACATCCCATCATGGACAATGGCCTAAATTAAGCTTTGTCTAAAGGGTTTCTACCTGGCTTGGGAGGCAAACCAACAGGACCTCATGCATGAAATCTGGTAAAATGTCCACTTCCAGAGCTGTAGCATATAGTTCAGTCAATTTGGGAACCAATAAGTCTGTGTAAGCCTTGTAGAACTCGATGAGCAGGCCATCAAGCCCTGGAGTACTACATGTTGGGGAATCTTGGAAAGCACATCTCATCTAGCTCAATGATCTAGAACTGGAATGGCATGGGGAACAAAAAAAATATGGATTCAGGCCCTGATCTCTGTACTGGGGTGAATGTTTGACATTGTTCGACATTCTGTCCATCAATTGTTCTTTTTGTGTTTGTCACCCGAAGTGGAACTTGTATGTCGAGGTGTGGGTTCAGTACTCTCCATGCCACTGGAGTTAAGCTACCCTGCTAATGAGGGGTGAAACCGGTCCTAGGCTGCTTGTTTCCAGTCCACCAAGGACTGGGTCTGGTAGTTTGGGCTGTTCTGTTCCCATGGGGAGCAGGGTCAAGACTGATTTGCATATGGCCGGAATTAAACTGGATTGGCATAGGAAGCAAAAAAAACAATGGATTCAGCCTCAGATCTCTGTACTTGGGTGAATGTTTGACATTGTTCAACATTTTCTCCATCAATTGCTATTTTTCCATTTGTGAATACACCACAGTGGAGAGACCGGGTACATATGGCAGTCACTGGCATGTGCATATTTTCTCTTCGGCGGAATATGGCGAGTAAGCAGCCTGGCTTATCTCTCTCCGCATGTGTTTTTTGTCTTATACATTTTATAGTCTATACAATGTATGGACTTGAGTAGTTGAGCATGACATTTTCACCTCTCCTGTAGTGTGGCCCGAGTCGATGGATGTGCGATGAACTTATCTTCTAGTCTCTGTAGGGCCCACTTGAGTTGGTCTAGTTCCTACTTGAGTTTCCCCTTGTGTCAATGACCGCATGTATACAGTACCTCTAACCACTGTTTTCATTGCTTCCCATTCCTCTGCCCACATAAAGGCCGTGTTTTCATTTTCTGTAAAATAAGTTGCAAGTCTGTAATGTATAGTAGTGTGAAACACTTGATCCTCCAATGCTGTGGGCTGAAGAGACACCAAGTGGTACATACCCCCCCAACTGTGCCGCAGAAGGACAGGATTTTGATTAGAGAGGGTCTTGCCCAGGTAGTCAGAATCGGACACTAGGAGTTGTGTAGTCGGATGGCACAGGAAACAATCAAGGTGAGCATGTAAATAACAAGGAGGGGAATATAAGGAGTATTCTCTAATGCCTGGGTGGGATCACTGACATAACCTCGACAGACCGAATATCGACTGGACAAAATATCGATGACAAATTATCGACTACAAAATTATCGATTGCCTATACTTAAACAACAAACCACAAAAATATCGAAACCACAATATCGACAACGACTACAACAATATCGACTAACAACATTATCGATTTCTAAAACATCGATTATCACATATTTAAATGAAAAACAGTCAAAATATCGAATACAAAAATATAGATAGCAAATTGATCGATTTTTTAAAATATCGACATTACTACATCCTTGAATAAATCACTTTATTATCTTAAAATTTAGTCATACTAATCATAATTATTCAGATATTGTTTATATAAATCGATAAAATATATTATATATTTTCCTAACATTTATAACACAAAATAAATACAAACATACATTTTATAATACATAAACAATGTTTCGAACAACTAAACATTTCTTACTGCAAATTATATATATTCCTCCACTTTACAAATATAAAGATAACATTACCTATACTAAATAAGGCCTTACACATTAAAAAAACGTTAATTGGCGTCACCCATATAAGGATAACAGGTAAAAAAGTTCAAATCCACAAATAAAAACAGACTATCAATTTAAACAACCAATCCTATTTCTGAAACAATTAGACTAATACTATATAAACAAGATTACAGCAAACTAAAAATGCAGCCTAAATCTCCTAACTAAAGGAAGACGAAACTCTGCAGGATTTCTGAAAGAAAACTGATTGACTTCAACATAAAGACAGCTACACCTATCTAAAGTAAGTACTACAACATTATTAGCCATCGAAAATGTAACTCTCAAACCTCACACCTATGTTTAAAAGCCAAATACCTAAAATATATGTTTTTTATTTTACTACTTATCCTACAGACAAAAGGAAAATACAGAAGACCTACACAACACCTGGACATCAAAAGTTAAATATAAATAAGTAAGTATATAATTGAAATGTAAATTCGACATTTAATAGATAGGTAACTAAATAGAAACTAGCTAAAAACCTCTATCAAAATATCATAAATAGTAATAAAATATTTGTACACATTTTCCCAACTTCCACAGGTACAAAAAGATATACACAGAAAATAACAGTTTGAAGAACATCAACACCTGAAAAGAACTACTTGAAATCATCAAAAGAATTACAGGTAAATAAAAAATGTATTAAACTGTATTATTAGAATACAACATTATTTTTTCAAAAAATGTAATGACATTCTCTTTTAATTACCTCCTAGCACTACAATACAATCATGACTGAAGGAGCTAAATTCATTTATTCACAAAAAGGGAAAATGCTTCTTTGTTACATGGGATATGTCTACACTCAAGAGAAACAAAAACATTTGAAAGTGTTTTGGAAGTGTACGAAATATTATGCCAACAAATGTTATGGTAGAGCTATAACTCAGGAAACTACTGTTACTTATTCTAAGGAACATAATCACCCACCCAATGTAACAGAAATAGAGATTAGACAAATGCTAGATTCCCTTAAAGAAGCTATTACTAGAACTGATCAACCAACAACTGCTATTCTGAAACACCATTTAAGTGTACTTCCCCAACATGCTTCTAGCCAATTACCATCTATCGAATCCCTTAAAAGAACTGTAGCTAGACAAAAAAGAGCAACATGCACTACTCCTCCCACACCAAAAACTTTTGAAGAAGTGTAAATTCCCCCTGAACTCTCTGTAACTCACAATAAAGATAATTTTATACTCTATGACAACAAATCTAAAGATAAAAGAATTATACTGTTTGCCACAGCAAACAACATGACTAAACTTACCCAATGCCAAACTTGGATGATGGACGGTACTTTTTCTGTATGCCCCAAACCTTTTTATCAATTATACACCATCCATGGTCATTTACAAAATGCAAATATTCCATTCCTTTATGCCCTTCTACCAAACAAACAGCAAGCTACCTATCAAGAAATACTAACTGAAGTCATTCAACATACTAACAACTATTTTCCACAAAAAATTATCATTGACGTTGAAAAAGCAATGATAAACAGCATCCTTAAAACATACCCACACACAGCAATACAAGGTTGCTATTACCATTTTAATCAATGTATCTGGCGACATCTACAAAAATCTACCTTGAGTATCCAATACGCCACTGATAGCACATTTGCTTATCAAATAAAAAAACTCATCGCCCTAGCCTATGTTCCTCTAACAGATGTAACTGAGGACTATAATTTATTAATAGACAGCCCCTACTATAAAAGAAATGAAGAAAGACTAAGCCCTATGCTTGACTACTTCGAAGACACATGGGTAGGAAGGCTACACAGATCAGGCCATAGAAGACAACCCAAATACCAAATAGCTTGGTGGAATTTCTACCTTAGCACACTAAATAAGGAAGCAAAAACAAACAATGCAGTTGAAGGATGGCACAATGCCTTCCAAGCAACTACAGGCCGAGGAACGCCTACCCTTCACAAATTAATACAATCCTTACAAAAAGAACAGAGTTACCAGGAGCTCCGAATGGAGCAATCAGTAACTTTGATCGGACCTAAACTCACCAAAGAAACTAAAAAAATGTATAACACACTCCAAAGTCAAGTTACCCTCTATCCAACTAGCAAAGGACTAGAATATCTATCAATGATTAAAAAAACTCTTCTTTAAAACATTACATAACTATACACGTTAAATTAAGCATTTTTTTCTAAATTCCTTGATTTTAACATGTAACAATTTGCAATTAAATTATCAAATACATAATATTAACATATATAAAATTTATTTAGATAATGTATTTACAAAATGTTACATACAACGTAAGTAAAGCAAAAATTAAAACAGTTTCCCCACCCATAAAATTTTTGGTGAATACTTACATTTCTGTTGCAGCTTCAAACGTAATCCAATTCCAAGCAATCCATACGACACCATTGCAAAAACCCATACAATCCATGGAAGCCCCAAAAAAAATGGAAAAATACAAGAAAATCCATAGCGACTCCTTTCCAATGTAATAGACACGATATACGATAGAAACCCCGAAAATAGTAATGTTGAAAAAAAAACGCTCCAGGAAAACTTGAAATCCAAAATATTTGTGTGCAAAAATAAGAGTATATAATACTCGTCACACAACTCTGATCGAAAAAGAAGAAACTCCTCAAAAACAGTAAAACGCGACGATAACCTGGAAAAAATAAAATACATACCCACCCACACAAAAACACCCATACATATATAAAAACACATATTTATACACCAAACATATTATCTTAGTAACATTTAAACATATTACCTCACCTCACACACCTACAACTAAAACGCGGTAAAAATCAAATATCGTACACTCTACCTAACACCGAACACACAATCTTCTCTTAATAACCCTATCTACATAAACTTAAACACACCACACATACACTAACAGTAACTTCATTAACTTGTAAAATACAATTAAAACAAACTTACCCTCTCTAACGCGAAGCAGCATCCAACCGCGATCTGTTGAAGCACCAAATAAGCCTAAGTAACATTACGCGGTTAAAAAGTAGTCCCTGTATACAGCAAAATCCTCTTTAATTTCTATATTCCAACACTTAAAAAAATACACTGAGTATTATATTAAGTGTAAATAATTATTTAAATTGTAGAAAATTATTTCTTAAATATTCATTACTTTCAAATAATTAATCAACTGTTATGTGATACTTTAAATAATATTTGATGATTTATATATACATTTTGAAAATAATCTATATGTTAAACAAATTTGCATCTATAACTTTGTTACAAATAATTTGTTAATAAAAATAGCAAATATTAGTTTAAACATTATGTATGTATATAAAAATGTATTTTTGTGTTTATCTATGTAAAAATTAATATTATAAATATGTTCAATATTCATAATATTAATTTAAAAAAAATATGATTACTTTGTAAGAAACAAAAATGTTACTGTTACAAAAGAAATGTACATATTTATCTATGACAATATATTCAATGTCTATGTGAATAAAATATTTGTTATTAAATGAAAAGTACATATTACCAATTTGTTTCTTTAACTATAAATTACAATATATGTTAATAAACATAAAATTATGTTAATATCATTTATGTGTTAAAAACATATATATGCACTTCATATATTTTTTTGGATAATAAAAACTGTTTAGTTAAAAAATTCAATTGAAATTAAAAATAAATCTCTACTTACAATTTATTTTTTATATGTTAATAAACTGTTTTTCATTTATTGCATTTAACCCTGTGTATGTTTCCTTCTTTATTATTGTATATAAATATTAATTACATATGAAATATTCCATATAAAAATGCATTTTAAATTTTAATATTTTTAAAAATGTATTAATCTTTTAAGTACTACAATAACAATAATTATAATTAATACAAAATTTTTCTATGTATTGTAAAAACTGTATTATAGTATCCTACCAATAATAATTATTTCTATAAAAAAAATGTCTTCTTATTTCCACTGCACCAATTATAAACTCACAAAACCATACTACACATTAAAACCATACAAATTACAATTCCCATTTCACCAATTGTAAACTCATGGAAGGTGCTGGACACTGAACCCATACTAATTACTATTCTCACTCCAGTGGGTGCAACAGTAGGGAAAGTAAATACTTCATATATTAATAAATAAATAAAAAAATAATATCAATATAATTTTTGTAACAAATGATTAACTATTTAATTTAACATAATTAATATATTAAAATTACTAATTAACTATCATTATTTCTATTACTTACCTATTAATACTAATTTACAACTAATTACCAATAATTTTTTTGATAATTATAAATTAATTTACAATTTTTTTCTATTAAATACAATTAAATAAAAGATGTATGACGTTTGAACACATACTTTTACAACGCATACCTTTACAACGAAACTTTAACAACGCAAAAACCATTACACCGCATTTATTTACAATGAATGTTTTTACAAAGCAAATACCTTTACAACGCATAGCATTACAACATAAGTATTTATAATTATATAATATTTTATTTAATGTAAATTAATAGAAAATAATTTCATTAAATGTATTTAAATTTAATTAATTTAATGAAAATTTAAATTTACCTTATTTTTACCCTGTACCCCTGTACCCTAAAACCCCAAACTGATCCTGAACCCTAAAAACACCCCTTTACCCACAAACTGAAAACTGACCCTGAACCCTAAAAATACCCCTTTACCCAAAAACTGAAAACTGACCCTGAACCCTAAAAATACCCCTTTACCCACAAACTGAAAACTGACCCTGAACCCTAAAAATACCCCTTTACCGACAAACTGAAAACTGACCCTGACCCCTAAAAATACCCCTTAGCCCACAAACAGAAAACTGACCCTGAACCCTAAAAATACCCCTTTACCCAAAAACTTAAAACTAACCCTGAACCCTAAAAAAAACCCTTTACCCAAATACTAAAAACTGACCCTGAACCCTAAAAATACCCCTTAACCGAAAAACTGAAAAGTGACCCTGAACCCTAAAAATACCCCTTAACCCAAAAACTAAAAACTGACCCTGAACACTAAAAATACCCCTTTACCCACAAACTGAAAACTGAGCCTGAACCCTAAAAATACCCCTTTACCCAAACACTGACAACTGACCCAGAACCCTACAAATACCCCTTTACCCAACAATCCAAACCTATAAAATTTTAAATATAATTATATACTTACCAACACTGACGTTGTAATGGTATGCGTTGTAAAAATACCTGCATAGTAAAAACATTTGATCTAAATACATTCGTTGCTATGGTTTTTGCGTTGTAAAAGTTTCTTTGTAAAGGTAGTGTTTTTTAAACGTTGTGTGCTAAACGTTGTATACCTTAAATAAATATTATTATTTCCTTATTTATTATTATATTACTTCCCAGTCTATTCCCCTATAAACAGACAACCCACTAAAGAAAAGTAAAAATTTAATGTAACATAATTAGCAATTAATCAATTAGATTAAATTATTTACCAATTATATTTTAAATAATGAACATTAATTTTGTAATTAACAATTAATTAAATATTACTACCAATTAATACATTTTCATATTTAATTGCTTATAATTACATTAATTCCCACCCTATTCCCCTATAAACTCACAACCCCCTACATGACATAAATTATTTAAAATAACATAATTAGCAATTAATCAATTAAATTAAATTAATTACCAATTAAATTTTATATAATTTTAATACATTATTTAATTAACAATTATTAAAATATTACTACCAATTAATAATTTTACCTTTTTAAATAATTATAATAAAATTACATCCCACCCTATTCCCCTATAAACCCACAACCCACTACATGACATACATTTTATAAATTTACATAATTAGCTATTATTCAATTAAATTAATTACCAATTACATTTTATATAATTTAAATATATGATTTAATTAACAATTATTAAAATTTTACTACCAATTAATAAAATTACATATTTAATTATTTAAAATTAAATTACTTCCCACCCTATTCCCCTATAAACCCACAACCCGCTACATGACATAAAATATTTAAATTTACATTATTAGCAATTATTCAATAAAATTTAATTAATTACCAATTAAATTATATATAATTAAAATATTTTATTTAATTAACAATTAATTAAATATTAATACCAATTAATCAATTTACATATTTAATTATTTATAATTAAATTACTTCCCACCCTATTCCCCTATAAACCCACAACCCGCTACATGACATAAAATATTTAAATTTACATTATTAGCAATTATTCAATTAAATTAAATTATTTACCAATTAAATTATATATTATTATTTTTTTTTATTTAATTAACAATTAATTAAATATTAATACCAATTAATCAATTTACATATTTAATTATTTTTAATTAAATTACTTCCCACCCTATTTCCCTATAAACCCACAACCCGCTACATGACATAAATTATTTAAATGAGCATAATTAGCAATTAATGTATTAAAATAAATTAATTACCAATTAAATATTATATATTAAACAAAAATTATTTAACAATTAATTAAATATTAATACCAATTAATACATTTACATATTTAAATAATTATATTTAAAATACTTCCCACCCTATTCCCCTAAAAACCCACTACCCGCTCCTAGAAATTATTATAGTATTTGAATAATTTTTTTAAATTATTAATTATTTTTTTAATTATTTCTATATAAATAAATGAAAAAATAAAATATATTTTAACAATAAATGTAGTAATAAAACATTAAAACAGTGTACATTTAACTATTAGATATTATTTATATCCATATTAATAGTCGATATCATGACAGTCGATATCATGACTGTCGATAACACAACTTTCGATATTTTTAAACTACTAGAAAAATCGATATTTTTTACTAACGATATTACTTACTCGATATTTTATCAATCGATATTTTTTAACATACATAAAAATCGATAAAAAATACATCGATATTACTTACCTCGATATTAATGCCATCTCGATATTCTGGAGTCGATATTATGTCCATTCGAAATAAAAAACTCGATATTTAGACTGCACACCGCCTGGGTGCACCATTCTCTAGCTGTTAACTAATGACCACTGGGCAGCCCACTCTGTTAGATAGGCTACAGTGCAAACCGTGGGGGAGTTTGGAAAGAGGGCTGCACACAATCTAGCATTTTATCCATGATGTAATTAAAATCCCCTATAAAATCTAAGGTAAATGTGATTCACAGAGTAAACAGGCTGACAGGGAATAGAAACTGGATTGGCTAGTGTTTGGCAAGTATATGCATCCCAACAACACTGCAGTTTCATGTAAAATTCCCTAGACCAGAATATATCTCGCCTCTCAGTCTATTTCCACTGCAACCTGATGGAAAGGCACCCCTTGTCAAATCCAAATGAGTGCTCTCTGTGCGTAACTGGAGTAACCAGCGCTATAACACTGTGATCTCCAGTGATTTTGAAGTATTGTGACCCCCTCAGCAAGGTGTGTTTCCTACAAGAGTGCAATATGTGCTCCCCACACCTTTATGTATTGATATACAGAATACCGTCTTTGTGCTGTGCTTATCCCTTAACCCTCCTGAGTCAACCCAAATTGTACTGTATGTGACTGGCTCAATAATATGAACATCCCACACCCCAGGGCAGCAGAGCAATATCTAACTGCCCACACAAGGACAATGATCAGGTTTATAAAGCAAAATTACTGCCTCTGGGTGTAGCCCTGCCACCTGGGGGCATAGGGCAACTATGGGGGCTCCCAGGTGGCGCTTAAGAGGAGAAGGCATGAAAGGGAGTTAGTTTAAAAGACAGACTATCCAGTAGCATTGGAATGCACACATGTAATCGTAAAAAAGGATGAAAGCAGAGGCCATGACGGGGAAGCAGCTGTCCACACAAGGAGAACACCACACCACTCTTGACAAGGATAGTATGCAGCACAGCCAACAGGAGTGCCATATCTACCCCCCAGGGTAACAGGCTTTAGGAAGAGGCCCCTGTCCCTTGGGACAGGCAATCAGTAAATTATTTTGTCTGATGTCTGAAGTGTAACAGAGGGAGCAGCATAAAGGATGCACTGGCCAGGGAGTTGTTAGATCCCCCTATCCTAAGCTGCATCATCCGTGCCCTCCACAGAACCCATTGGTGCCGGAATGAGAAGGTCTGAGTTTCTTTCATGATGTGCCTGTGCCAGTGATGGAGCAATTGATGTTCCAAGACCCATTCTGTGTGTTTTCAAAAGTAATTTTTCTGGCAGCTTGGAACAACTCAACTGTGTCTCTGTAGCTTAACATTCTGTGCATTACCGGTCAGGGAGGGTGGTCAGGTGGGGGCCATCAGGCTGGCACCCTGTGGGCCCGTTCCACAATGAAATGAGATGTGGGGCCATCTGTGGCAATGCACGTAGAGAGCCAGTGTTCAAAAAAGGCAGCGTGGTTGTTGCCTTCCGCACCCTCCAGAAATCCTATGATGCGGATGCTGTTGTATCGAGATCCACCCTTGAGATCATCAATCTTCTGCTCTAGGATTGTAATTGTGCTTGACCTGATTGTTTAGAGCATTAGTTTGAGGTTGCAAATCATAAAGAGAAGTTTTGGTATGTTTTATCCTGCCCCAGAGTTTACGCTGATCCTCTCTCAGGAGGCCCAGTTCAAGTACCACCACGTCAACCCTGCAACCCAGGTCTTGTCTGGTTTCTGTGATGGCCTGCAGAATTGAGTTTAGTTTTGTGGCTATTGGCCGATGCTACCTGGAGTTGCATGTGGAAGACAGATTTCGGCCCCTTCATTGCGGAGCCCTAAGCAAGCACTTCCGCCATCTTGCAGTGTTAGGCCATGCCCCACCTCTTTCCCCAGTAATGTTAGTTCACTTGCCTCACTAAGAAAAGGAGTTGTTTGAGATATGTGAGAAGATGCTATAATGTATAAAGTATCTTAAATAAGGATATGCTTAATATAATTGTCAGAAAATTTAATATCAACAATATGATAATTGTAACGCTGCATGTGTGATATGTTGCAGTTTAATGCACACATTTGTGGGTATGAGATCACAGTGAACATTGGTAACCCATGCAGAGCGGTTCACTTTAGTCCCAGTTCTTTTTTTAATTTAAAGTAATACTATTTTCCTTTGATAAACGCGTAAGACGCTCTGAGGATTTGTTTGAGGTACGCACACTTGTCTTGAGTACAAGTGAACAAATAGCTTAAAAGATTATTGAGGAGAGATAACAATGCAACAGGAGTGACAATGGAATGTAGCTGTCCCCTGCACAATTCTGGTCTGTGCTAACAGGCTTTGTTTGGAAGTGAAGAACATGTATTGCATAGAACTTCAAGCTCTTCTCAGCCAGTTCAGAAGTAGAGCAATAAACATTCTAAACTGAATATAGTAGTGGAGTGTGCAATGTGAGGGGTAGGCATGATTGGAAAGGGAAAAATCAACATAGAATATGCTGATATGCATCAGAGGAAAGAAACATGTCAATTAACTATGAATCATAAAGGAGTATGTTAATTATTTACAACCTTAATGTTAACAATTGTGTTTATCAGGTTAGAGCCGGTATTGGTAGTGTTGTTTGTACGATTGAAGCTATGGGCTTTATTATGTTATTGGGGCCCTCGTTTTAGGTTTTTTACTGGTACATTGCTTTATATGGTTTTATTCACTCACTATTTAAATACATATTCTTTTTGGTTATTAAAGCATCTGTGCATTGCACCTCTGAATATAGTTACATAATTTATCAAAAGCAGAAATGAATCAAGTTTGCACAGAATTCATTGTATCTAACTTCAATGAGGGTAAAGTCTGCATTTAATGTGGATTAAAGAAGTACCAAACTTGCTTATAACGAGGCATTGCTGTGGTCCGAATCTACAGTGCTGGACAGAATTCCTAAATCAATATGGGCCAGAGCCTCTTCTATCTCAAGTGCGTTCTCAGTCGCTCCAGCAACAGGATATCCTTACTGCCAATATAATGGCCGGCCTGCTAAAGTTAGGTGCAGGCAGACCATAGTTTGGCAATTGTGGGAACTACTCCATTTCCGCCATGTGCAAACTATAGGGCAGATTAACAAGCCCCTTGTGCCTCCTTGCACTGCCATTGTGTCACTTTTTTTGATGCAACTGCGGCGCAAACAAAGCAGCCAATTCATAACATGACGCATCTAGGGAGAGGTGTCATGTTGTAAAGCCCTTGTCACATTATACCTGCGCCAGGTATAATGTATGCAGGCTAGGCGTTCCCCCGTAAAAAAGCCATGTAGAACTGACAGTGAAAATAACAACATTTCACTACATCACTCTACGCATTCACTGCGTCAAAAATCCCAATGCCTGCTTAGACCAGGCATAAGGAATGACGCAGGGCTTTTTGTATAGGACTCACCTATCTGTTGTGGCACATTGCTGGAGTTGCGTCACTTTCATTAGCAACTCCAGCAATGCGTCATTTTTGTGCCCACAGATGCATCAATATTTATGATGCATCTGTGAATCCTTAACACCATGGAGCACTGTATTGTAAATACAGCGCATCTATGGTGGTGCAAGGACATTTAGCACTGGCGCAAGGAAACTGATGCATCTATGCAGATGCGTCAGTTCCTTATAAATCTGCCCCTATATGTCTGCCTGCCTAATTCAATGGGTCGACCGATAGCCATTTTTTACTGCATGTCACTGCCAGGAAAACCCTTGTGGTGTAGGCCAATAAAAATCTAAAAATGCCCCCTCGCCATGGGTGATAGCACCCACGGAGATGGCAGCATCTATTTTTAAAAAATCACACTTCGGGATTTTCTTTTTGAAAATGAAAAAATATATATGTTTGACAGACAACATAACAAAGCATTGACTGAAACCACCATGACAGCCGTTCTGGGCAATGCTTTAGAAATGACTGCCAGTTTGCCGTTATTTTGCAATTTGGTGGGCAGGCACTTCCATCGTCCTGACGGATTTATATCCCCCGGCGGCCAAATTATAAATAAACCCCCTAGTCAGGAATCATTTCAGTTGCCTGTTGATGTAAATTCACCACACTTCTAGATGTATTGTGGTGGCTTAGTTAATATCGAGGTCAAAACGGTATAATTGATACACTATTCTAGTGTAGAAATGTTGACCATAGCACTTCCAGTAATATGATCATATCACCAGAAAAGTCGACAAAGCCACAATGATCTTAGATTTATACAAAACTTCGTTGTAGTCTACCTCTTTGGAGTAAGCGCTGGGCGGGCTGTGGGAAACAGAGAAAAGATATATTAATAATGCAACATCTTTTGGTAGCTGCTGTACGTCAGGATGTTTTCATTTTGCTTTTACTTTTCAAGTAAATATAAATATATATACACATATATATATATATATATATATATCCTCCTCCAAATCCTGCTTTCATTAAAAACAGGTCTGACACATGCTCTGGATACCAGCAAATTTCTTTATTCCGCCATTGCACACATAATTCACACTTCGTGTGTCCACAAGAGTCAGCCTCCGGCAGACGCGTTTCGGCGTGTGCCTCATCAGTGCCGGGTACTCGCTGAATTTTGCCAAGATGGAAATGCTCCGAAGCTCCTGTTTTTGAGCTGCTAACCGAGTCTTCTCATTGGCGGGCATATATATCACTGAAAAAACAATAGGTTTCACACCAGTTATAGTTAGGAATTAGCATTTAAAAAACCTATTAAGTTCATTGAAAAAACCACAGGTTTGACACCAGTTATAGTAAGCTGGAAATTTTACTGACATAAAACCATTGAAATTCCCACGTTATAGTTAGTTGGACTCACTATAACTTGCGCGCCTGCAATGCACTGCTGATGACGTCACATATTACATCACTCATGACATGGTCAGTGACATCACTCATGACACCATCCAGTAAATGTGTGTCTTTCTGAAAAATAAATATGTTTTATTACCTACTGGCGGTCGCCAGTAGGTATATATAGTTAGGATTTTTTCCCTATGGGTTTTTTGAAAATTCTATGTCTAATAACTTTGGCGTTTGCGGACGGAATTGGCTGGAATTTTCAGCAAAATGGAACATTTTGTTTCTGAGCAGCCCCTGGAAATTTGGGGGGAGTTGGTCCAGGGGGGGCCGAGAAAAAAGGGGGGTCCCAAAACGTGTTTTTAACATTGAGTTTTCCATAGGGCGGTTAGCCTCACTTTTAGCCCGAACGGCTGAATGGATTTGCACGAAACTTGGCAAAATTGTAGGGACTGGTAGCCCGATGTGCCTTTTCTAGGTCTCAATATATGTGCTCCAGTGGATTTTGAGAAATTAACGTTTAAAAAAAGATATATATCTGTAAGCGCGGACCAGGCAGCGCCCCGGTTCGGGGACCTTATGCGTAACGGAACTTCACGAAGCGAAGCAGATTGGCCCTCCGGTGTCTGTCAACATTCTAAACAGTCCGGAGCGGCCGCCATCTTGTCTCTCGGTAGGATTGAGAGACAAGAGGAGGACAAAACAAAGGGGGAAATAACCATAAGGGGGCATACTAGATCCTCCATGACCCCCTAGGTTTAATGTGGAGGTTTTAAAAGGGCCTTACTTACTCTATTTTTTTTTAAAAAAAAATTTCGGGTTAGCTCCCGGTTCGCGTACCGGGAAGCTAACCGGGAAGCGAACCAAAAGAAATAGAGCTTGCCAGAGTGCAAAACATTCTAGCTAATTTTTAATAACGGGGAGGTAGTTCTAAAAAGAGCTTTTTTTTTTATATTTTTGTTGTTTTATATTTTTTTTTGCTTTTTTGAACATTATTTGTTTTTTTTGTATTTTTTGAACACTTATTTGTTTTTTTTGTTTTTTTTCAAAGGGAAGGAACAGAAAGAGGCATTGAAAAAGGCTCAACAGGAGCAAAAAAAAAATTTAAAACTTGCTGCGTTTGGAGCATCGGTGTTTCTCGAAAGCCAAATTAATTAATTTCAGACTCATGTTTGCGCATGAAATTAAAGTGCCACAATATAAGCATGTCACCTTCATATGGACAACATTTTTTTGGATATTTGGCGTTGTTTCGTTGGCCTCTCCAAATGTGAGAGACATATCAGGTGATGTTCTTGTCACCGAAGTTGGGGGGTTCTGTTGTAGTTCACGCACCTCTGCACGACTATAGTTGATTGGATGCCACCTCTGCATATGTCGGTGCATCGTGTAATTTCCATAACTGTATTTTTTATTAGTGCCCCGGGATAACTTTTCTTGGCAGATAAGGCACGTAGCATAGCGTGCATTGACTTTTTTCTCTCCTGGTGGAATGGAAAAAAATTGCCAGATAAAGCTAACTTTGCGATGAGATACCCGGGGTAACTCTTTGACAAATCGTGGTCCCTCTTCTTCCTCTCCGTCTTGTTCTTCATCTTCCTCCTCTGTGTCTCCAATAAACTGTGCAGATGGTCCTCTCTTCCTATGAGGAGATGGTGGTGGTGGTGGTGGTGGGGGTGCAGAAGCTGAAGCTACTATTGAAGCCATTTTTTAATCAGAGCAAATGATCAGGTCTTCCTTTCTCAAAGTTGAAAGTCAGAGTGAGAAAAAAGGTGGGGGCTTTCATCATTTGGGAAAAAAAATAGTTCTAAACCAATGAAAAGTGTTATTTTTAGGTCACCTGACCTAGCCTTACATCATTATGAAACCAAAAGTGAAATGAACCAATGAAAAGTTTTATTAACAAGTCACATGACCTCTCACGCTCATGTTACGCGCTGCGGAACGCGCCCCGGTTAGCTTCCGGGTCGCTGCGCTTCGCGCCTCGGTCCGCGCCCCGGGGCACTTCCGGGTGCGCTAACGCGGTACGTCACAAGACGCATTACGCGGCAACGCGATACGTCGCGCTTTCGCGACGCGCCGCGGCAACGCGATACGTCGCGCTTTCGCGACGCGCCGCGGATCGCTTCCGGGGAGCTGCGTTTCGCGCCTCGGTCCGCGCCCCGGGGCACTTCCGGGTGCGCTAACGCGGTACGTCACAAGACGCATTACGCGGCAACGCGATACCGTCACGATGTTGATTTCTTACCGGTTCGCGGACCGGGTCGCGGCATTAATTTGAGCTAACGGGAAGCTTTCCGGTTCGCGGACCGGGAGCGAAACAAAAAAAAATATTAAAAAAAAATTATTAATAAACATATAAAATATATTTTTGGATTTAAAGAAGAATACATTTTACAGCTATAGATATTAGCTTTTAAAAAACCAATGAAATTCACTGAAAAAACCATAGGTTATAGACCATATATAGTTAGGAATTAGCATTTACAAAACCATGAAAATTCACTGAAAAAAACCATAGGTTATACACCATATATAGTTAGGAATTAGCATTTAAAAAACCTTATTTTACTCACACAAAACCAATGAAATTCCATATATAGTTAGTTGTACTAACTATATATCGCGCACCCGCAATCCACTGCTGATCATGTCACATATTACATCATTCATGACATGGTCAGTGACATCACTGATGACATCACTGATGACATCTCAAATGACATCACTGATGACATCACTGATGACATCTCAAATGACATCACTGATGACATCACATCACAACTGAATGAGTGGATGTATAAGTGTCTGAATGAAGGTTTTAGTAGGTGCGTGACTGACTGTATGAGTGAATGATTAAATGTGTCTCACTGAATGCATAGGTTAGTGACTAAACTGTCTTAATTTGTGCATCATTATGTCTGGTATTCTGTAAACTGCTGCATGTGTTGATCAGTAGCTATATGAGTAACTATATGAGTTATTGATTGATTGTCCAAGTATTTGTATGGGAGACTGAGTGTGTGTGTGGCTAGCTGGGAGATGTGTGACTCTGTGCAGATCAATGTGTTCTTGTATCAATGATTTATAAGAGAGTAAGTATGTGTTAGAATATGTTTGAAAATGTAAGGTACTCTATGTTTAACTGTATAGATTAGAAAATGGAAGTGTGATTGATTCTTTACAGGACTGACTAGGTGTGTGAGTAACTCCAAGGATGAGTGGCAGAGTGTGAGTGTCTGTATAGGGTGTATGAGTGCATATGATAGTGTTGTAAAGATGAGTGATTGTATGTATGAATGATTGTATGGGTGAATGAGTGAATGTGTGTGTAGACGTAGGAATCAGTGAGTGCGTATGTAGTAACTAGTATTGGTGTGTCAATTGTTTTAAAAAATATATTCTGTATTTAACACTGGGTGTAACAGAGGTTATATTAAAGTGTGAGGAGATGCATTGTATTGTCACATGAATGATATCATCAGTGATGTGACCATTGATGTCAAATGAGATGTCATCAGTGATGTCATTTGAGATGTCATCAGTGATGTCATTTGAGATGTCATCAGTGATGTCATCAGTGATGTCATTTGAGATGTCATCAGTGATGTCATCAGTGATGTCACTGACCATGTCATGAATGATGTAATATGTGACATGATCAGCAGTGGATTGCGGGTGCGCGATATATAGTTAGTACAACTAACTATATATGGAATTTCATTGGTTTTGTGTGAGTAAAATAAGGTTTTTTAAATGCTAATTCCTAACTATATATGGTGTATAACCTATGGTTTTTTTCAGTGAATTTTCATGGTTTTGTAAATGCTAATTCCTAACTATATATGGTCTATAACCTATGGTTTTTTCAGTGAATATATATATATGTAAAGGTCGATGGAAGAATAAATGTTTAAATAGGTGTCTTAATGGATGTTTTTTTAAAAAAAAATTGATTGGTTAACTGGCTTATTAAGTGTATCTTAGTGAATACATATATTAGCGAGTATTGTTTAAATATTTAAATGCTTGTATCAGTGTTTCACTTTGTGTATAAGTGGCTGCATGGGTTGGTGAGTAGCTACATGTGTGTGTATATGGGTTATTAGATGTTTTTTTGTATCAGTATGAGTGTCTGTATGATTTGGTGGGGGTGTTACTTAGCACATAGATGTATCAATGACTGACTCACTGTTTGTATGTGTTTTGAAGACAGCATATGTGCAGGACTGTATGGATGGATGAGTGTGTATATGTGTGTTAGTGAGTGAATGACTGTCTCACTAGTGTCTTTATCAGTAACTACATATGTTTTAATCTAGTATATGTGAGTATTGATGTATATAAGTGAGTATATGTGAGTGAGAGATTGAAAGAGTTCTTGTTTAAATAAGTATGTGTTTCTATAAGTGATTGTTTAAGAGAGTAAGTATGTGTAAGTTTCCTTAGAAGTAAGGTGGTAGTGTGTGTATAGCTGTATATGCAAATAAATGGATGTTCAATAGTTTGCATGTGTGATTATGTGTGTGAGTAACTTTTGGATGACTGTCGGTGTGTAACAGGATGTATAGGTGTTTCACTACATATGATGAGTGAATATATGTATGAGTGACTATATAGAACTGTTGGTGAATGAGTGGATGTGTATATAGATGGTGGTATTACTGAATTGGTTGTTGTAACTGGTATGGGTATCTATTTTTTTTGAAAATTTTAGTTTCTATTTTTGAATATGTGTTTCAAGGGTTACATTACACTGAAATGAGGTCTGTCACTCTGTCACAAGGAGGGTGTCATCAGTGATGTCATGAGTGATGTCACTGACCATGTCATGAGTGATGTAATATGTGACGTCATCAGCAGTGCATTGCAGGCGCGCAAGTGATAGTGAGTCCAACTAACTAGAACGTGGGAATTTCAATGGTTTTATGTCAGTAAAATTTCCAGCTAAATATAACTGGTGTCAAACCTATGGTTTTTTCAGTGAATTTAATAGGTTTTTTAAATGCTAGTTCCTAACTATAACTGGTGTGAAACCTATGTTTTTTTCAGTGAATTTCATAGGTTTTTTAAATGCTAATTCCTAACTATATAAGGCCTGAAACCTATGTTTTTTTCAGTGAATTTCAAAGTTTTTTTTAATGCTAATTCCTAACTATATAAGACCTGAAAGCCCACCAGGAATCTCCAGTATGCGCCAGGGGACTACATTGCAGAGAGGTGTAATGAAGCCACGCCCCTTTTTACACCTCTCTGCAACGCAGCCCCCGTGCATGTTTGAAGAGGGGGAACTAATTCCCCTTGCATACTGGGGGCCCCTGGGGGCCAACTAGCCCACCTGGAACCTCCAGTATGCGCCAGGGGGCTGCATTGCAGAGGTGTAATGAGGCTATGCCCCTTGTTACACCTCTCTGCAACGCAGCCCTCTGCCGTGTTTGCAGAGGGGGAACTAATTCCCCTTGCATACTGGGGGTCCCTGGGGGCCAACTAGCCCACCAGGAACCTCCAGTATGCGCCAGGGGGCTGCATTGCAGAGAGGTGTAATGAGGCCACACCCTTTTTTGCACCTCTCTGCAATGCAGCCCCCGTGCATGTTTGAAGAGGGGGAACTAATTCCCCTTGCATACTAGGGGTGCCTGGGGGCCAACTAGCCCACCTGGAACCACTAGTATGCGCCAGGGGGCTGTATTGCACAGAGGTGTAATGAGGCTATGCCCCTTTTTACACCTCTCTGCAACGCAGGCCACTGGCGCGTTTGCAGAGGGGGGACTAATTCCCCTTGCATACTGGGGTCCCTGGGTCATATCTGCCCAAACACCGATATTCCGAACGATTGAAAATGACTTTTCTTGAGAAACATTTGGATTTGGATTATCATGTCCTATACTTTGGAATTTTTGAAAGACTGACTTTGAGGATGCTATAAATTACTCAAGTCTGCCTGAATTGTGTGGGTAAAATTGATACCTAGTCACTTTGAATAAGAATGTACTTACGTCTCGTCTAACATTTGGAAGAAATATCTAGTTATATGACAACAGGATACCGACATAACTTGAAGGAAATAAGAACGCCCTGAAGAAATTCTGTTGTACAGAACGAAACGTTTCGGCTGGCTGTGGTACATAAACTTAAGGAAAATAAAAGCATTTGAATATACACCAAGATTCAGCGCTTCAATAAGGACTCTAAGTGATATGATTTGATTGGACTTATTGTGCAAGTGGTGCTGTGCCAAACTTTGGAATATTCTCCACTACTCTCTACTACTTACTCTCTCCTACTCCACTACTCTCAAATACTCACTCTCTACTACTCATTCTCTACTACTCTACTACTCTCTACTACTCTCTCTCTACTACTCACTCCCTACTACTCACTATCTACTACTCTCTACTACTCACTCTCTACTACTCTCTCTCTACTACTCACTCGTTACTACTCACTCTCTACTACTCACTCTCTACTACTCACTCTACTACTCACTCTCTACTACTCTCTACTACTCACTCTCTACTACTCTCTCTCTACTACTCACTCTCTACTACTCACTCTACTACTCACTCTCTACTACTCTCTACTACTCACTCTCTACTACTCTCTCTCTACTAGTCTCTACTACTCACTCTACTACTCACTCTCTACTACTCTCTACTATTCTCTCTCTCACTCTCTACTACTCTCTACTACTCACTCTCTACTACTCTCTCTTTACTACTCTCTACTACTCACTCTCTACTGCTCTCGACTACTCACTCTACTACTTACTCTCTACTACTCTCTACTACTCACTCTCTACTACTCACTCTCTACTACTCTCTACTACTCACTCTACTATTCACTCTACTATTCTCTACTACTCACTCTCTGCTACTCTCTCTACTGCTCTCTACTACTCTCTACTACTCACTCTCTACTCTCTATTACTCACTCTCTACTTTCTACCTCTCTCTACTTCTCTCTCTACTAGTCTCTACCTCTCTACCGCTACCTCTCTACCTCTACCTCTCTACCTCTCTACCTCTCTCTACACGCACACATATACACATATATATATGCATATATATGCATATGCATTTATATATATGTATGTGTATGTATATACATACATATATAAACATATATAATCTGTATGTCTATATAAATACAAATATAAATGCATGCATACCTATACATATATGTATACAGATGCATGTTATTTACATGAAAGTTTAAAAAACACTAATAAAAGCAAAGCTAAAAAGCCACCTCATTACAAACAGAATGGCTTTAACTTAAACGAGGGCGAGATCTATTGCATTTTCAATGCTTGTTTACTTTGGTTCCATCAAGAAGGCATTCAGATGTGTCACACATTTGCCATGAATTCTGAATGTTAGCACTCTAGTTGCTCATTAGATCACTGTAGTAAAGCTACTGCTCACCAGGGAAGTCTGCTGCTGGTATTCAAAGTGCATGTTTCAGTCTGCATGTCAGAATTTCTTTAATGAAATTGAAGAGGATTTGAGAAGTCACTCAAAATGTGCCCTAATTTTTCTTTCTGCAGCACTAATAATACTTTCTATGGCATAATATACCCCCTCATTTTGTTCCTTTTTAAATTAAATGTTTTAAGAGTTACCACTTTATTCCCATCACGATGGCTTCAGGTGTGCTATACCTTTGTAATAAGTAGGACAGTTAGCGCTCTAGTTGTTCTTTAGAACACTCCAGGAGGCTGCAGTAGAACACAAAGAAATCAACTGACAGTCTCTGTCCTTGTTGGATGTACATGTTTTACTGAGAATGTCAGACTTCATTCTCACATGACTGAGAAAGATAATGTGAATTTACAGAAAATATGCTTTCAGTTTAGCTTATAGATCCCCTTCCAAACCACTGTGGGAAAATCATGAGATATTAGTTTTCTTTCAAACATGATTCATGATATCACAGCAGAAGGATTTTTCACATGGTAAAATCACCTTAGAACACACCACAATTCCTAAAATGAGTATGGTACATCAACAAATGATTTATAATGTAACTAAAGTCCTAAAACCCTCTATTAACTACAATGCTTTTTAATGAGGTGCTATGATGTATATTGGTCCCAAGATGGCTGCCAACACTTCTTGGATGAAGTGCTGACAGCCAATCAGATCAGATGTGTGGTTAGGCTCCGCCCAGATATATATATTTTTTTTAACCTAAATTACTCAAAATCCACTGGAGCACATGAGACATAGCAAAGGCACATCGGGCTACCAGTCCCTACAATTTTGCCAAGTTTTGTGGAAATCCATTCAGCCGTTCGGGCTAAAAGTGAGTCCAACCGACCTATGGAAATTAACATGGGGAAAACACGTTTTGGGACCCCCCTTTTATCTCGGCCCCCGCTTGACGAATCCCCCCCAATGTTTCAGGGAAGGAGCAGAGCGGAGCGGGCCATCTTCTTTGAGAAATTTGCGAAGATTCGTCCACCGGCGCCAAAGTTATTCCCAATAGAATGTTGCGGATTTCCTATGGAAATCAATCCTAACTATAACTACCTACTGGCGACCGCCAGTAGGTAATATATATATATATATATATATATATATATATATATATGTATATATATATATATATACACGAGTAGGTAGTTATAGTTAGGACCTAGTTTTCATAGGAAATCAACAACATTCCATTTGGAACAACTTTGGCGCCGGTGGACGAATCTTCGCGAATTTCTCAAACAATATGGCCCGCTCCTTCCCTGAAAGTTTTGGGGGGATTTGTCAAGTGGGGGCTGAGAAAAAAGGAGGGTCCCAAAACTTGTTTTCCCCATGTTATTTTCCATAGGACGATTAGACACGGCTACAGCCGAACTGCTGAATGGAATTACAAGAAATTTGGCAAAATGGTAGAGTCCGAGTCGCAGATCATGCTTTTGCTTAAATGGTGTAAATCCCTCCAGTAATTCCTGAGAAAATCAAAAGAGAAAAAATATATATATCTGTAAGCGCGCACCGTGCGCGCACCGTACACGTACGCGTACCTTCGCGTGCCTGAGCTGCATGCTGATTGGCTGCCACTGTCTGTCAACACTCCAAAACAGAAATTGTTGGCAGCCATCTTGTGCCTCGGTAGACTGAGGCACAAGAAAGCAGAAAAACAAACGTGTAGAACTCAAAAAGGGGGCAGGGTAGAAGCACCCTGACCCCCTAGGCCTGCTCAAGGACCCCAAAGGCCCCCCAAAAATATATTTTTTCAAAAATCACGGGGTGCGCGTACGGTACACGTACTCTGCCCCCTTTTTGAGTTCACACGTTTGTTTTTCTGCTTTCTTGTGCCTCAGTCTACCGAGGCACAAGATGGCTGCCAACATTTTCTGTTTTGGAGTGTTGACAGACAGTGGCAGCCAATCAGCACGAGCTGCATGCTCATTGGCTTTCAACACTTCAAACCAGGAAGTGTTGGCAGCCATCTTGTGCTCGGTAGACCGAGGCACAAGAAATCAGAAAAACAAACGTGTAGAACACAAAAAGGGGGCAGGGTAGAAACAACCTGACCCCCTAGGCCTGCCCAGGTGGTCCCACAAGGACCCCCAAGGCCCCAAAAATGTTTTTTTAAAACCTGGTCTGTTTTTTTTCAAATTACCCCTCGGGGGGACCAAATCGCGGGGGCATAGTGATAAAGAAGTGGGGGGGGCCCAATCCCCCCCAACACTTCCCTGGGAACCGCCGTCCCCCGGGGCAAAGCAACTCAGCCCCCTGGCGCATACTGGAGGCTCCTGGTGGGCTAGTTGGCCCCCAGGGATCCCCAGTATGCAAGGGGAATTAGTTCCCCCTCTGCAAACGCGCCAGGGGGCTGCGTTGCAGAGAGGTGTAAAAACATTTTTTTTCAATTTATATTAAAAATATGTAATGTAATTTAAAAAAATAAAAATATCTAAAAATAAATAATTTTAAATAATGTAGTAAATCAGTATAAAAAATATAACAATTAATACATTTAAAGATTATCGTTTAAAAAACCTTTGAAATTCACTGAAAAAACCATAGGTTTCAGCCACGTTATAGTTAGGAATTAGCATTTAAAAAAACTTGCAAATTCCCTGAAAAAACCATTAGTTTCAGGCCTGATATAGTTAGGAATTAGCATTTAAAAAACCTTAGAAATTCACTGAAAAAACTGTAGATTTTAGGGGTATTATAGTTAGCAGGACATTTCACTCATACAAAACCATTGAAAGTGATTAGATTTATTTTATTTATTTATTTATTTCTTGTTATTTATACAGCGCTAACAAATGCCCGTAGGCGTCTCAGCGCTAGAAACTGTGCAATTATTCCCAAGGCTGAGGCAATACTATTCTTGATCGAACATCCAGGTCTTTATTTTCCTGCGGAATTGCATAAAGGACGGGCTGTCTTTGATGGATGCTAGTAGGGAGTTCCATAGTCTGGGAGCTGCCACTAGGAAGCGTCTATCGCCCCAGTTAACTGTTTTGGTTCTGGGAATCTGTAGGAGTTTAAGGTTATTAGATCAGAGCGATCTAGTGGAGGAATGGAACCTGAGTTGGGATTTCAGGAAGTGCGGACCATAGTTGTGCAATGCTTTATACTTGATCCTGTTCCGAATCTTAAGCTAATGCAGGTCCCTTATTGTCTCCGAAATAGGTGAAAACTTCGGGGTTCCAGACAAGAGACGGGCTGCAGCATTCTGGATGGTCTGCATTTTGTTAGTCACTCTGGCTTGGGCGTTGATGAATAAGCTGTTACAATAGTCAAGAGATGACAGCACGAGGGAGCTTACCAGCGTCTTACCTGCCGTGATTGGTAAAACCGGCATGATTTTCTTGATCAGCCTGAGTTTATGATGGGCGGTGGCTGCTATTTTGTTTGAGTGGGCCTTAAAGTTTAGTTTGTCGTCAAAAGTCACCCCAAGATTCCTGACTGTAGGGACCGGTTTGGGTGGGGTTCCGTGAGTGGGGGGCCACCAGGTAGTTGAGCATCCAGGTGAAAGCTGTCCAAATATGACGACCTCCGTTTTTTCAGAGTTTAGTTTTAGGCAATTGGAGGCCATCCACTCTCCAATCGCCCGTTGCCCTCTTGAAAGTTTTTTGCTACCTTTTCTCCATTCCCGTTGATGGCCAACACAAGCTGCGTATCATCGGCGTATGAGGTAAGGCTCATCCCATGGGCCTTGATGACAGAGGCCAGGTCCGACACATAAATATTGAATAGTGTCGGACTGAGGGATGAGCCTTGGGGTACCCCACACGGTAATGAGAGTTTGCCTGATTGGAAGGGCCCCAATGTGACCACCTGTGATCTCCTAGCGAGGAAGGAGGAAAGCAGATTTTTTGCCATATGGCGGATGCCCACGTTTTCGGCACGGTCGACCAAGA
Source organism: Lissotriton helveticus (assembly GCF_964261635.1). Taxonomy (NCBI): domain Eukaryota; kingdom Metazoa; phylum Chordata; class Amphibia; order Caudata; family Salamandridae; genus Lissotriton; species Lissotriton helveticus. The sequence goes on along the minus strand of NC_136063.1, from coordinate 1,405,278,596 downwards.
TCTTGTGGTCGACCGTGTCGAAAGCCGCGGACAGATAGAGCAGTACCAGTATCGCTGTGCCTCCCTGGTCCCGGATCACTCTTATGTCCTCTGTTGCGTTTAATAAGGCAGTCTCGGTTCCATGGTGCTTACGATAGCCAAATTGGGTGTTATCCAGTAGTTGGTGTTTCTCTATGAACTCTGAGAGATGTGTGTATAGATCTAGGAATCACTGAGTGGATTTTTAGAAACGTGTATCGGTGTGTCAATGGATTTAAATATGGTACTCTGTATTTTACAGTGAGTGACGAAAGGTTATACTAGTGTATGATGAGGTGTATCATCACGTGGATGATGTCATCAGTGATGTCATTTGAGATGTCATCAGTGATGTCACTGACCATGTCATGAATGATGTAATATGTGATATCATCAACAGTGGATTGCGGGCGCGCGAAACATAGTTAGTACAACTAACTATATAAGAGGAATTTCAATGGTTTTGTATGAGTGAAATGTCCAGCTAACTATAACACCCCTAAAATCTACAGTTTTTTCAGTGAATTTCCAAGGTTTTTTAAATGCTAATTCCTAACTATATCAGGCCTGAAACCTATGGTTTTTTCAGTGAATTTGCAAGGTTTTTTAAATGCTAATTCCTAACTATAACACCTCTAAAATCTACAGTTTTTCAGTGAATTTCTAAGGTTTTTTTAAATGCGAATTCCTAACTATATCAGGCCTGAAACCTCTGTTTTTTTCAGTGAATATATATATATATATATATATATATATATATATATATATATATATATATATATATATATATTATATAAATTTATTTTTTGCGTGAACCCCTTTAGAGTAATCTTCTCCCCTTCCCGTTTCTTTTCTGCTTTCCCCATTCTACACTAAAAGTTTCACCCATTTTCTAATGGAACGTTGAAGGCTGGGCCTTTCAAGGGTGGCGGATGGAGCTCTGAGATAATATTTTGTGTCAGACTAAGCTGGTCTGTGGCTGTGGGAGGTTGCTTCTTTCTTTCTTGCAATAAACAGAGTTACATTGTTTGAGAGTGGCTCTTCTGCTCAACACTTTTCTTGGTGTTAACATGATCCTTAGTTAATGAATGATTGTCTCTTGTATGGGATGCAGTAATGTCTGTGCAGTTTCATTTGTATGCAGTAAGATGGACTTCCTTGCTGGTGTGTTGCTGAAAGCTCTGTCTGTGGACTCAGGTGACTGTGTCATATTTGATCTGTGCCAGTCCACTTCAGCCATAGTAGCACTAAGCAGGAACTTCACCTCCACTGCAGGATCCAACTGCAACATGCTTCGCACCTACCAGGAACACCACATTTTCACCGCTGATACCTTGCATCAGTGGCAAGTTCCTCATGAATGCTCGCAGCAAGCTGGATTGTTTGGATTCAAGCAATTTTATAGGCTCACATTAAAACATTTTAAAAAACGACCGAACGCAAGTGAAGCAGGAATTCAAGCATGACCCCTCATTAAAAGACTTCGCACCAGCAGGCTGTGATTTCACGTCTTTGGGAACAGCCTCGGAATGTTTAGGCACAGCAGCAGAAGGACCTTGCCCACTTCCAAGAATTCAGAAAGAACACAGAATCTAACTGTATTTCCAGTTAATCACTATGTTGATTCATAGATGTTGGTGCCAGTTATAGAACACTTAGGTGTGATAATGACTGTTGACTTAATAGAAAGGTGAATGAACAGATAAACAGATAAAGTGTACCTTGTTCACCTCCCTGTGATAAGAACTCATTAGGTAAAGGCAGAATTTGTTTCATGAGTGAGTGTTAAAACCTCAAGTTTAGATGATAAGCTGGTTGAATATAAAATGATGTACCTATAGATTATGGCCGTGGGACCTGCCTACAACCACAGTAGGTTTCAGATTTTGTCATTTATTGAATTTTCTAAACAGCTGGCATTGGAAGAAATTAGTGAAGGTTGTAATGCCATAACTATTGGGTACAAACCATGCCTATTACTTATAATCAGAGAGAGATACATGGATTATGCAAATGTTTCAATGCTAACTTCATGGAACCACTTGTAAACTAAATTGCGTGAACCCTGTCAACACACATTTTTTTAAATAAGAATATATGTATATGGGGGCATAGTCTGGCTGCCGAGGATGATGGCTGCCTGATGCCTCAGCTCCCTGCCCGGTGAGGCCTAAATGGTGCCATCAGCAGACTATGGAGGTATGTGAATTAGCGGTGGAGGGGGCTTGATGCTTGCTAGCTTCTGTCATTGCCCTCACCGCGGCTCATCAGGCTCAAAGCACAGCACCACACCAACGCTTGGAAGCAACAACTGGAGTTTGGTCATGGCCACAGCCTACAACAGGGGGCGTGGCACTGGACTTACGCTAGATGGGCTGCCCGCAACGCGCCCTGACAGGCGAGTTCCACAGTGAGCTCAGGCTCCCAACTGATGCCTCTTCTGTACAGTGTCCGTGCTTCCCCACCTTGCATTCCTTATGGGACTGCCACTTAAGGAATATCCATGCAGGCAGTAACGGCACCCTGGTGAAAGCAGGGTCCCCATCTTAGAGGATCCATGGCAGAGGCACACTATCCACATGGCACCGAGGAGCCTTGAATGTGCATGGACAGCGCTGCGTTGCAAAGAAGTAACTGTGACATCCCACCGGAAATACACAGCCATCAGCTTCATGCCCCTGACCCTGGGGAGGAGTCATATATTATGTGTACCACGACCCAAAGCTCCACATGGAGGTGCACACCTGAGACGCAATCACTGACTTCCACAGGCACCAAGTAATCCCATGTCAGCTTAGGGCTCTTCCTCGGAACTACCCCTCCCCTCTGAGGGACAAAGCCCTTGGGGCGACATGTGGACCCAATACTATCATACTATCATCACCAAGCATACTGTGGGGCACACCTTGCTGCAGGGATTCTACTTGAAAGTAGAACTGTGTCTTGGGACAACAGGACATCAGAATCTAGGACTGAGGGGCCTTGTTTATGAGCCTCTTGTGACACTTTTGTGCTGCCGTTGCTTCTCTTTTAGGGAAGCAGTGGCAGTGTAAATAATGTGCCACATTGTGCCAAAATTGCAAAGTAATGCATCTAGGCAGATGCATCACTTGTAAACCTGTGCGCCACATTATACCTAAGTCAGGTATAATCCATGGAGGGTGGGCGTTCCCCCACAAGAAAGCCTCGTAGAAGTGGCTCAGTGAAATCAATCAGATTTCTATGCACCACTTCTAGGACGCCACTGCTTCAAAACCATATGCCTGCCTCATAGCAGGTGTTAGGGTGATGCAGTGCAATAGGTATAGGCCTCTCCCATGCATTGCTGGAGTTGTGTCATGCTAACGTCACAACTCCAGCAATGGGTACATTTTGTACCGAACAATACGTCAATCCTTGCGACATGGAGCGTCATACAGTAACCACAGCGCATCCATGGTGTCACAAGGAGGGCGCAGTGAAAAGGGTTGCATCGCTGTTTTATCGTAGTGATGCAGCACTTTTCATAAATAAGGCCCTGAGTCTCTCTACCACGTCAGAACCTGTATGCCTGCATCTGATTAGCTCATAATGTCTCACCTGAACCCTTACACTTTTGGTCTAAGTTTACCTTTGTGAATCAGGCCCCTAATCTTTCCAGCGTAGAAGGTTATTTAGACAAACCTAGAACATGAATCTCTAGTCCCCAAGGTTACCATTGAAACGATCATCACCTTTTGTTTCTCACTCATTCATGTCTATAGTAAACAAAGAAAAGGGGGCGTGGCTTAAGCGCCGAACGGGATGGTTGCGTGAGCGAGTTGCTCCGCGCCGAGTTCCGCTATTATCCTGATCGACCTGCCCCTGGCTCCCCTGGCGGCATAAATCGTGATCAGGAAGGGTCGCTGACCCAGAGGGGAGAGTCTGGACCCTATAGGGACCCTGGAAGGCACCCGCGACCGGATCTGGGAGCCTGGCCGGCCGGACTGACGAACAAAGGCAAGATGGCGGCGCTGCCGGATCGGGAGCGCTAGAGGCCGTGCACCGAAGAGAAGCGAGCGCACTGGCAACTGCTGGGCGGCGCTAGCTGTGCAGAAAGCCGGGGTGAGGATCGTTGGAGCTGATCCTGAGCGGCAAAAGCGGCCCGCGGCGGAGACCCGGTAGGAGCGGTGCCCCTCCCCCTTCCTACTCTCCGGTCCCAGGCTGGAGGGCTTGGCCTCGACTTGGGCAGGTGACGACGCTGTTGGCCTGTGAGGGTTGCCCACTGATTGGACTGCTGCTGATGGGGCCGGGCAGACGGGGTTAGCACTGCTTGGGGGCCCGAGCGCCCGGCTGAGGACCGCTGCGGAGTAGCGGCTTGCAGTGGACTAGCCTTGGGGTTGGACCGGGGCCCGGCCCCCCACGGTTCCTGTGTGCCCAGGGGAGCGGACGGACCTGGAAGTGGACGGTGGGCCTACCACCGGAGGTGGGGTCGGCTCAGTGAGGGCACTGGGCTGCTGGAACAGTGGCTGGAGGCTGGTGCACGCTAGAACCCGCGTGCTGGGGTGCTGATGTGAGCGGCGAGCTCAGTTTGCCCAGAACTACATCCGCCAGTTCTTCCTGGAGGAGCGCACTAAGCTCGCTGCCCTAGCCATTGTGGATCCCAGAGGCGCTGTGAGCATGTGGGCGGAACTATGCAGTGCCCACCTATAGTTCGGTGGTAGGTGGTTGCACGCAGAAGGGGGCCTGTTGGTCTCGAGTGGACAAGCTGGATCTGGGGCAGAGGGTGCTGAGCGTTTCATTATCTGCCGTTGGGCGGTGTTGGGAGGGGCCGGGCAGGGTGCGGCCAGTGGGATTGCCACGGTGAGCTGTAATCGGTGGAAGCGGCTCGAGTGGCGCGTTTCTCGCAACCAAGATGGCCGCGCTGGGTGCTGGCCTCGCTGCGCCGCCAGCGCAGGGGGACGGGAATGCCTTGATCCCAGATGGCGGCGCCCCAGCCCCAGTGGAGACCTCGCAGCAGGAACAGAGGCTGAACCAACGCCTTGACGCTATTCTGGACGCGATCACTGCTACAAAAGACGCGCTGCACCAGGACATTGCGCAGGTGGCGACGGGGCTGGGCCTGCTGAGAGCAGACCACGCCAAGCTCTCTGATAGAGTGAAATCGAACGAACAACTGCTTCAGGAGCTGAAACCGGCGGTGGTCACCGCGGAACATAAAATGACAGACATTATTGGCCGACTGGCGCTCCTAGAACGACGAGCGGAGGACGCGGAAGGTCGTAACCGGAGGAACAACGTGAGGGTGGTGGGGCTTCCAGAGAAAATTGAGAAAGATGATGCAGTGGCCTATATGGAGGACTGGTTCCGCACGGTGGTGGCGCCGGAAGGTCTGTCCCCCTTCTTCTCCCTGGAAAGGGCGCATAGGGTGCCTGCCAAGCCGCCCCTAGAGGGCCGACCGCCTCGGCCGATGGTGGTCAAACTGTTGCACTATAAAGATCGTGATCTGTTAATACAGAGAGCGAGATCCCAAGGTCCCTTCCAGGTGGATAATAGCAGGGTCACGATCTTCCCAGATTACACGCAGGAAGTGCAGCGGGGCAGAGCATCCTTCTTATCTGTGAAGAAGGAGCTGCGAGAGGAGGGGATCCAATACTCCTTGCTTTTTCCCGCCAAGCTGAGAGTGGTCGTTGATGACAGAACCCACTTTTTCCAAACACCCGGCGAGGCATGGTCCTGGCTTGAACTATATCGTGCGGGGACGGATCGTGCGCACAGAGCCAACAGGGATCGGCAGCAACCAGTCAAGCTCAGGAAATCCCAGCGCATCTGCTCCCGGAATAAGCGCCAGCGGGCCGAGCGAGATGCACAAATGCTGGCCGATAGGAAGAGTGCGTTGGCGGCCACAGCGACCATCACGGGATCGCAGCAGGAGAAAACGTCTGGAGGCTCGGCATCAGAGGAGGAAGAGGAGAAGACCGGAGACGACAATTCGGATGTGGGGGGCGCACGGGGGCCGGAGGTCACCCCACAAACTTCGGATGGCATGTTTAACGAGTGAGGATCGTGGCTCATGAACAATTCAGGAATGCCTGTCGGTATGGACTCTCCAGACTTATATTGGACTGCCAGGTATGGGGCTGCGTAAGCAGTTTGGGACAGCGGGCGCGGGGTGGTAGCTCTGCCGATCTGGTTCAGGGCTCCATTGACCTCCTCAGACCCTTAAGGTCTTCTGTGGTGACGACCACAGGTTAGTGTGATGTGTGGGGTGTTTAAGGTTTGGAACGGGGCTGAAGCTGGGTTATTAGGTCCTGTCCTGGGGAGGGGGGTACAGGGAGTTTTGGGAATTGTTTTGAAGGGGCTGTACAATTGCTGCAATGCGGGAATCATTTATTGGCTAGCGCCACTGTGTAGAACGATACTTTATGGGGCCGTTACCTAACTTGAAATGTGTCACATGGAATGTCCGTGGTATTCGTACGATGGTGAAACGCCAAAAGGTGTATGCCTACTTGGTGAGAAAGGGCGTTCAGATTGCGATGCTTCAGGAGACTCACCTGACCAAGAAGGAGTGCGGGGCTTTACAGAAGAGGTGGCGAGGTCAGGTGTTTGGCACGACATACTCGGCATTCGCCAGAGGGGTATTGATATGGATACGGGCGGGTACGCCATTTCAAGTCACGAGCCAGAGAGTGGATCCAGAGGGTCGATATGTAGCGGTTTAGGGACGTCTCTATGGTAGGGAGGTGGTGCTGTGTAACATATATGCCCCCAACTCTGATCAAGCTCGTTTTTTTGAGGATTTATCGCGCTCACTGGCATATTATTTAGCGGGCCCAATTTTACTGGCGGGGGATTTTAACTCCATTTCTGATGTGCTGTTGGATAGATCGCACCCACCACTAGTAGACTCCCCGGTACGCCGGCTAGCAGCTCACAGGCGGGAATGGCAGGACAGGTGGGGGTTGGTGGATGTGTGGAGGGCACAACATCCTGAGATCAGGGATTACTCTTATTTTTCCATGCTGCACGACCTACATGTTAGACTGGATTCAGTGCTATGTGGCAGCTCCTTGGCGAATGTAGTGACTCATTCTGAGTATCTGTCCAGGACCATTTCGGACCATAATCCCCTGTTGATCTCCATGCAGTGGCAGCTGACGAGATCGGCAGTTCCTTCATGGCGACTGCGTCCGGACACACTGGAAGACCCGGTGTTCAGCGACACGGTCCATCAGGGCCTTGACAGCTATTTTACAGACAATGCAGGTTCAGCAGCAACAAGGTCGATTGAATGGGATGCAATGAAAGTTGTGGTGAGAGGGATATGCATGGGTAGGTTTCTGAATGTGAGAGGGACGGTGCTGAATGACCTTGCGAAACGGAGGAGGCGTTGAGAGGGCTGGAACAGCGAAGACCCGAGAGGCCGGAGTTGCAGGAACAACTGATGCGAGCTAAAGAAGTGGTGGCGACTGAGACGGAAAGACTGCGGTGTTATGACTATAAGTTGTATGTTGTTAAAGTGCATGACGAACGGGATAAAGTGGGCACGCTCCTTGCCAAGCTGGCTGATCCGGTACCTAGAGGGTGTCCGATCATGAGTATACGACGCGAAGATGGGGAAGTGATTTATTCTCAATCGGCGGTCTTGGAGCGGTTCAAGTCGTACTATATGGGACTGTACGCGAGCCACCTGGAGGCAGAGGATTCGGAGATAGGTGAATACCTGGATCCGATCCCTTTACCGTTGATGGATAAAGAGGAGGCAAAGGACTTGGGGGGCCCCATCACTTTAGCAGAGATAAGAGGGGCAATTAAACACATGGCACGGAACAAAACGCCAGGGGTGGATGGGTTACCGATTGAATTCTACGCCAAATTCGTGGATATCTTGGCGCCCAGGCTGCTGATAGTGTACGCGGAGGCGAAACGGGTGGGGCGGTTACCAGAATCCATGAGGGAGGCGCTGGTGGTGCCGCTGTTGAAACCAGGCAGGGATGCGTTAGACGTGACCTCTTACCGCCCATTGTCTATGTTAACGGTGGATTACAAGATCTTGAGTCGCATTCTAGCTACCAGGCTCCTACCGCAGATGACCACCTTAGTACATAGGGATCAAGCGGGATTCATCCCGACCAGGAGCACCTCGATGAATATCCGTCGACTGGTCCGGGTCATTGACGTTGCCGCTACAACGGAGTGGGATCCTGTGGTATTAGCAGTTGATATCGAAAAGGCATTCGATAGCTTAGAATGGGAGTACCTGGATGGTGTGCTGCTGAAGTTTGGAATTGGGGAGGGGTTTCGGAGTTGGACGAGAGTGCTTTATTCCTCAGCGAAGGCGCGAGTACGGCTGGGGCCCATAGTATCTCCAGCTTATTCGGTTTGTAGGGGCACGAGGCAGGGCTGTTCGCTGTCTCCTCTGCTATTTGCCTTGGCGATGGAGCCACTGGCTGCGCAGGCACGGTCAGGCACCGTGTATGACGGGATAGCGCAGGGACCTGAATTGCACTACATATCACTATACGCCGATGATCTGTTATTGTACCTGGCGGATCCTGAGAGAGCTCTAGAAGGCGCGGTAGACATGCTGGGCAGGTTCGGGAGGCTGTCAGGCCTCAGGGTGAATTGGACCAAGACATGTGTGTTCCCTTTGCGGAAGGCTACGCTCTGCCCGCAGCTCACGAGAACGGTGGTATGGGAACCCTCCTGTTTCATATACCTGGGGGTGCGCATCTACCACGATGCAGAAGACCTCTTAGAGGGGAACGTGGAGCGCTGTATTCGAGCGCTGAAGGGCTGCATGGATTTCTGGGCGTCTCTCCCACTATCCGTGTTGGGTCGGGTAGCACTGCTGAAGATGGTGGCACTCCCGCGGCTACTTTATTACTTCCGGACACTGCCGGTGTGGATCCCGCAGAGAATCTTTAGAGAGTTGAAGACATTGGTGACCGGCTTCCTCTGGGGCCACGGACGACGAAGGGTGGCACTGACTACTCTGACACGGCCCAAGAGCGAGGGGGGGATGGCCGTTCCCGACTTTGAGTTATATTATCTAGCGGCGCAACTCCAGGTTTTGACGCAGAACGTAGCCAGGGAATTCAGGGGTCCAGATCGTGACCGGGGGATTGGCATCCAGAGACATGTCTTGTCGTCTATCGTAATGCAACAGAAACTGGATGTGAGGGATCTTGCGATAGAGGAAAAGACGCTCAAATTGTGTTGGAATAGGAGCCTGAAAAGAGCAAAGAAAAACCGGCCGTATGCACCGGAGATACCGCTGGGAATGCTGACCGCGCTACCGCACGGGGGCGATTGGTCCAGATTATTGACGTGGGAAGAGCTGGGCTTGCAGATGGTAGGAGACCTCTATATGGACGGGACGCTAGTTCCGTACCAGACTTTACAGGAGCAATTTGGCTTGCCGGATGGAACCTTCTTACTACATGCGGCGGTGGTGACAGCGATGCAACGATATTGGGGGGGGGGGGCTGGCGGAGCCGGAGGTGACCATGGCATGCCAATATGTGGTAATGGCCGCGGGCGCCGTAAAGGCTGTGACTTTGTGGAAAAGTAAATTTTGCCATGTTCTGTGTCCCTACGAGTCCTCCATCATATGTTATGTGCGCATGATTAATATGCATATGTATTCCCCATGTTCGATTAAAGACGCAATTACAGTTGTGTCCATCTCTAGTATGCCAATTTCCAGTTCTCGTGAATACTACGAATATCAGACCTATTTAAAGCTACGTTGCCACGTTTCCCAGTGTGCACGTTATTTCATTGTAAAGTCCCCGTTCCTAGGCCTCAAAAGGGCCTGGACACCAGATTCAGCTTCTGTCTCCTGAGCCTCGCTGAGGAGCGATACAGCCCCCACCTGTGTTCCTGACCCTTCACTTACTTCCTGCCTCGCAGTGCCCGGTTCAGCCTGGCTCTGCCTGAGTCTGCCAAGAGTATGTTATGATTCCAGTTATCAGTTCAGTCCTCCTTCTCTGCATTCCTAAGCTACTGAACTGCATCAATAGTTTCCGTCATTGTCTAGCCTTTACGTCTCCATGTTGGAGAAATACTGTATTAATGATCATTTAATATTCTTCATCACGCACTACATGTAGAATAATGCATGCTCCAGTCTTAGAGTCTGTTCGCCTTTACCCCGATAACTTTTGGATTCTATCAACATGTTCTCTAAACATCAGATACTAGATACTGTTTAGGTACATGTCGCCCTGACTCTCCAGACTCTCCAGACTTCAGTCTCTGCTCCTAGCACAGAGTTCATAGCCCCCAGCTTCTCCTAGTAACACGTCATTGTCAGTTTGCGCGCACCATTAGGTCAGAGGTCCCGGCTCCTTAGGTAGCCCCCTCCATGTCTCCACCCCATTCATGACATATTCTGTTACGTTTGCATCACATGTCTATGTGTACGCCTCTGTTACACCTACTTTCACCCTTATCTTTCGCGACTGCTATTGACCACACCCACTGCTCCGCCTATCGTATGTATTGTAATGCAACTGTTTTAGTATATATGATCGTGTATTGTTATTAAATGTTAGCGCGCTCATCCCAGATCCTGCCCGGCAGCTGTCGGGACCCCCCTGTCAGGCCCTGCCATCCTATTCCTATGCAGGTTGTCCTGTTCCTGTCCTTTATGCTGTAATAAACCTGCAAACTCCTACTACCTCGAATCTTGACTCTTATTTATTGAGCTATCTGTTATTGCTATGCCTAGACAAAAATAGATCCGGTATTATTTATTTATATACCACATAATGGCGCCCGAATAGGGACTTGCCCTTTCCCCACGCGTCGGTGAAGCCACGCCGACCCCCTGACCCTCTGCAGTCGTGACGGAACTCTTCTGCGCACCGGCAGATATTTCTGCTTCAAGTATCCCTCAGGCCCACGGAGGAGACGGAGGAGGCGGTCCAGCATCCAGACGAGACGGTGGAGGAACGCGGCGAGTCCCGACCAGAGCCCAAGCCGAGAGTCCAAGGTCCGAGGTATCCGGAGGCCCACCCGTAACAGAAGTCCGAAGTTCGTCCGTCCGGCGTCGAAGCAGTCCAGTCCAGTCCGAGGCCTTCCGTTCTTGCTGCCCGGTGAGTACCGTTGCTGGGGTAGTATCTAGACAGGGTCAATCTAATTGACTCTGGTCCGTGGGTTGGTGGTACACAGACCCACAAAACGAAGTGTCCACTTCGGTGGATGCGGGTCCTGACGTGTCTCTGTATGAGACCGGTAAGTTTCGTACTGTTTCAGCAGTGCATCTAGTTTCTGTTCTAGTCAGTTCTGTTCTCGAGAAAATTCATGTATTCTGTTTCCCGTATTCCAGGTAGTATTTTGTTCGAACTGTTATTCTGAATGTTATTCATGTATTTTAATGTCGTGGTATGAGTGTGAAGTAATTATCGTGTTTATTGTGTATTGTGTTGTGTCCAGATTATAGTTCAGTCATGCCGCTCTTTTCAAAATTGCGTCAGTTAAAAACCAGAAAAGGTCTGCTAGAAGCAGCAGTTCCTGTTCCGCCTAGGGACAGTCCAGGTCATTTCATGTATCAGAAGCATGGCATAAGCGCCATATTGTATCTAGATTTATGGGTAGAGTATACCAAACAGTTAGAGGAAAAGTATAGATGGCCCGTATCAGGTACGTGGGATGCCGAGTGCATCATGAGAGTAGAAGAAGCATTATGGAAAAAGAAAGCCAGACAGTCACAGAAAGATGCCATTGAGTTATGGCGCAAAGAATCTCATAAAAGAACCGAAAAAGAAATCAGAAAGTCAGAATTAAGTAGAGAATCCTTAGAACGAGCCCAAGAAAGGGAATTAATCGAGATAGGTGAACGAGTTAAAACAGAACAGTCAGACAGACAGAGGCATGCCCTCATCAAGGGTATGTATCCTCTTCTTGCCGAGGGCTTGCCAAAAGCGACCCCAGAGGCATCCAGTAATTTCCCGCCACCATTAGTTCCGACCAAGCTACGTCACAAACCGACCGCAGCTGATATTTTCATTTCGTCCTATTTGGACGACACAGTCCCAGAATATGCAAATCCTGTTCCTGCTCCGCCAGTCCCTGTAAATCAGGCACTTCCCGCTCCTCCAGACACCGGAGTACCTGTTACGGTACCCCCGGTCCAGTCCGCCATACAAGTCCAGCCTGCATTTCCATTTCCCACTCTGCCAGGACGAAGAGCATCAGTAGACGACTCTAGTTTAGGGGCCGCAGGGGGAGGTCCTCCAGGAACCCCGCCGCCACACAAGCGTTTAACGTTAGCCGAATTACATGCACAAGCGTCACAGCGTACGCCCAGATATCAGTCTGTTGCAGAAATAAGAAAAGCCCTTAATGAATGTGGCTATGATCCAGTCCCAGGCGAGGATAATATGGTTTTATATTCATTACGCGTGAGAAAGGTGACCGAGTATCTAGTCACCCTACCAGATATGAAAGAAGATCTAGACAGAATATATCGTTTCATCCGTACAGGGAATGATCCAGAAAGTATTAGTGACGTCATGTGCCAAAGAAAAGTTGAAGTCCAGCTCATGATATTAAAGTTTCTGATTAATTGTCTAATAAGGGAACAAGATTATCCGACCAAAGATCGAGCCGAAATGAAAGTCCTGACAAGGTGGAGTGATAATATAGCCGAGGGTAAGCATAAGACCATCAGTAGTATAGAGAGTATGTACAAGAAGATTCGTAAAGAAATAATAAGGGTACACGAACAACGTAAAGAAGCACAAGTAAGCGAGAAAGAAAATGACTCTTCTACAGAAGAGGTAGAGGACGAGAATCCCGACAGAATAGCGTATGTAGGAAAATCTAGATTTCCAGATCGCCATTTGCGCCTAGAACACAAGTCAATTTTTCATCATCCAGCACCAGAACAAGGTTCTCTGGAACAAGTATTTCAAGTTACCGATCACATTCTGAAATCACGAATCGGTTATAGCGAGTTAAGTTCTATGCATGAACAAGAACTAGTCCGATCAGCAGTCCGATGGATTACTGATTCTACCACTTTTCCAGACGAAATAGTGGCACAAATGTTTCTGAAATTGCCCCCAGCCGAGCAGCGACTGGTGGGTATGTATATGATCCAGCACCTCATTACATTGTATGAAGGTCAACATTCTGATCCAGGTCCGTTACACGATGTCCTGAACGAGTTACTCCAGTATAGATGGAAAGGTTTAGGTACCGATTTAATTAGTGTCATTCTAGAACAGCGCCACAAATATAGTATGTTTTTGAACCCACATTTTGTTCATGTCTCACCCCCAGAAAGTAAACCCTTTTACATAGACAGACAGAATCCGTTACGAGAAGTGCATCCAGTTAAGACAGACGGTGGTGAAATGCAACGAGTGTTTGTTTACACCCCTATCACAAAGATGGAACTCTTAGAGATGAAAAAGTTAATTCCCTGTCATGATAAAGATCCAGCAGGGTTCCACCGAGAATTAAAAGACATGCTCCATATGGGAGAATACACGTATCCAGATATTATTAAAATGTTAAAAGTCTTGTTGCCCGCAGGGGTATATGAGAAACTCAAAGAAAAAGAATGGGAGGTGGGAGAGAAAAAGATCGATTGGGCAGTTCTAGAAGCCGAAGACAAGGCACGAGTACCAGGTACCGGTCTTGGAGATAAATGTAAAGAATTACCAGAATTATTAATACAAGTTTTGCCTAGGTTATTGACAACTAGAAAAGAAGACTGGGATGCAATCTCAGCCTGTAAACAGAAACAAGATGAAGATATTAGTGATTATTATTCCAGATTTGAGAAATGTTTTACCATAAACAGTGGCCTCAAGACGAGTAGCGAGTCATACCCTCATCTTTTTGTTACTAAATTAGTCGAGAATTCAAGTCCACAAATTAAAAATCGAGTTTTGAAAGTCGAAAGTACCTGGCAAGCTAATACCCCGTCCCAAATGTTACAGATGCTTCAATATCACCAGAATAGAATCAGAGAAGAGCAAGATCACGAGAGAAAACGTATGAAAGACACGAAAATGAAAGTACTAGTTGCACAATCCGTTCCTCAAGACAGTCAGAAAAGGGGACCAAATCAAGCCAGTCATCCTGCAGCTCCCGTTAAAGGAAACTGCAATTATTGTAAACAGCCAGGTCATTTTATAAACGAGTGTGCAGTTCTGAAACACAACATAGCTACCGGTAAGACTAAAGAAAGACCACGTCCGCCGAGACAAGAACAAGTTACACAGACTCCTCAGTCACAGAATGCACCACAGATAGTTACAGCACCGCAGCCTATCGCTGCAACACAGCATGTTACACAGCAGATGTACCAGTATGCACAGTCTGAGTATCCAGAGTATCAGCCATATTCATGAAACAGCCTAGAGAGGGAGGTAGGCTTGCCTCTCATCGAGATACCTGTAGATCAAGAAGGTCCCTATGTTCATAGTCAAGTATTAGGGAAAGACAGAAAGTTTTTGATTGATACAGGGGCAAGTAGGACCACTATAAGTCACGCCGAAGTTCCAGGGGCTCCGCTCTCAGGCTCTAGAAATGTTTCCCTTGGATTTTCAGGAAAGCCTATTGTAAATGAAATATCAAAGCCAGTTACTCTAGAAGTAGGTCCATTGTCCCGCACTACTGATCTGTTACTTACTAAGTCCTGTCCAGAAAATTTGTTGGGCATTAAGACACTGAAAGAGTTAGGTGCAGTTATATGCTATTCCCCAGAGGGAATACGATTGTTCCTACGTGACTTCAAGGGTCACTATGTATTACGAGATTTTGATCCAAGATTGTCTAATGTTCCGCAGCATCTATGGGCGCAAGGTCCAACTGATGTTGGCTATATGCAAATCACACCCCATCGTGTGACTCTCAAGCCAGGTGTAGTCCTGCCACGAATAAGACAGTACAGATTGCCACCTGAGGCTGTAGCAGCCTTATCCAAAATTATTGACGAGCTCATGGCTCAAGGAGTAGTTGTAGAAACTGACTCCAATGTATGCAATTCTCCGATCATTCCTGTTATGAAACGTACTGATCCAAATGCACCTCCAGTATATCGTTTAGTGATTGATCTCCGAGAGCTTAATAAATGTATTATTCCCCAGTATCCAGTTGTCCCAGATATCTCTTCCCTGTTGACAGCTATTGATTCTGAAGCCTCATTTTTTTCAGTCATAGACCTCAAGAACGCGTTTTTTAGTGTTCCCATTCATCCAGACAGCCAGTTTCTTTTCGGATTTTGTTTAAATGGAAGGAGCTATATGTTCACACGCGCTCCTCAAGGTTTCACAGAAAGTCCTAGTATTTACAGTCAAGCACTTAAGAGACAACTAGACAACATTCACATGCCAACTGACACTGCCCTGCTCCAGTATGTCGATGATCTCCTGATCACAGCCCGTTCTGAATGTGCTTGCGAGCGAGCATCCCTTACAGTCTTGTATTTCCTAGCCGAGATGGGGCACAAGGTGTCCCCTTCGAAGCTTCAATTCTGTGTCCAGCAAGTGGTCTACTTAGGACACTTACTGTCCAAGAGGGGTAGGCAGTTGACACCAGACCGTATCCAGTTAATAGCGAGTCTTCCTCAGCCCAAGACCCAGAAGGAGGTACGTGCTTTTATTGGCCTTACTTCTTATTGCAGACAATGGATTCCTCAGTATGCATTTCTAGCTAAACCACTGATACAGTTAACGACACAGGAGGCAGCCGTATCGACTGTCCTCCCTTGGACCTCTGAACATACACTTAGTTTCAATGAGTTAAAGAAAGCCCTATGCCAAGCTCCAGTTCTAGCAACACCGAACTACAGTAAGTCTTTTACACTTTTCGTCACAGAACGTGAAGGTACAGCATTATCTGTCCTCACACAAGATCAAGCAGGACAATACAAGCCCTGTGCTTATTTTTCGAGCACATTAGATCCTGTAGCCCAGGCTCTGCCTGCGTGCCTCAAGTCAGTTGCAGCCACAGCACTAGCTATCAGACAAAGTGATTCCATAGTATTAGGACATTCCTTGACAGTACAAGTCCCACACTCCGTGGAAGTTCTTTTAAACCGAACACAAACTCAGCACTTGACAATTGCACGTTTAACAGGTTATGAACTGACACTGTTCCAGCCACACATAGAAATCAGACGCTGCAACGTTTTAAATCCTGCTACATTGTTACCATCAGTTACTTCGAATTCTGCCACACACGACTGTGTGGAAGTAGTTAACATCATGACAAAGCCAAGACAAGATCTGACAGATATTCCATTACCAGATCCCGACCTGACACTTTATGTGGATGGTTCATGTATGAGAACTAGTACAGGAGAACTAGTAGCCACGTATGCAGTGACTACTGACACTGAAGTTATTGAAACACACCGTATTGACACCCTGTCTGCTCAAGCAGCAGAGCTAGTTGCTCTGACTCAAGCCTGCATACACGCCAAGAACCTGAAAGTTAATGTTTACACCGATTCACGTTACGCATTTGGAGTTGTACACGACTTCGGAGTGCTCTGGCAGGAGAGAGGTTTCATGACTTCTCATGGAACCAAGATTCAGCATGGTCTCCTTATTCAAGCTCTGTTAGATGCCATACACTTACCGACATCCATTGCTATCATGAAATGCAAAGCACATACGAAAGTTACTGACATTATTTCCCAGGGTAATGATCTAGCAGATCGAACAGCCAAGCTTACAGCACAGACTCCAGACATTTCAGTTAATCCGACACAGACACATACTCCAGATCTGACTACCTGTATGACAGTTAAGGACCCTACTCAAGATGTCATAGATATCCAGTTACATGCTACTCCCGATGAAATCAAGAAATGGTCCGAACAAGGAGGGGTACAGACAGATCAGGGATGGGTAACGAAGGGTAAAGCCACATGGTTTCTCCCCGACTCTATGGTTCAAGTCATTATTAATACCGCACATAGTCCAGCACATTTAGGAGAAAAAGCCATGTTAGACAGTATCCAGAACATTTGGCTCAACAAGCATTTACGAGCTGCAGCCAAGCAGAAAGTCCGTACCTGTATGATATATTGTCAGTTTAATCCAGGTAAAAGTGTCCCGGTGGAACAAGGTGGATTCCAGCCCCCTGACCACCCTTTTGAAGTCCTCCAGATGGATTACATTCAGATGGAGCGATGTCGAGGATTCAAGTATGTCCTTGTAGTTGTATGCGCTTTGTCCAGGTGGACGGAGGCATATCCAGTCCCAGATTACACAGCCGCGACCACTGCCAAGCAGTTGGTTCGTGAGT
This sequence comes from Lissotriton helveticus, assembly GCF_964261635.1. Classification (NCBI taxonomy): domain Eukaryota; kingdom Metazoa; phylum Chordata; class Amphibia; order Caudata; family Salamandridae; genus Lissotriton; species Lissotriton helveticus. The sequence continues at coordinate 1,405,261,340 of NC_136063.1, read as the reverse complement.
TCTTCCCCCGTTATGGACTCCCTAGAGTCGTATATTCTGACAACGGCCAGCCATTCTCATCTGAACTCATGAAGCATGTTTCCCTTTTGTTAGGATACCAGTGGAAGTTCCATTGTGTACGCCATCCAGAAGCAGCCGGTCTCGTAGAGAGACATAATCAGACCCTGAAAATTCGAATTGCAAAAGTTTGTCAAGAGAAAGGTGTGGACTGGCTCATAGCTCTGCCAGTCGCTTTGTTCTATATGCGCATGGTCGCACATTCCAGATCAGGTCTGTCCCCGTATGAGGTCGTTTTCGGCCGCCCCCCTAACATGTGGGGTACTCCTAGACCCCGAAGTATTACCGATGTTTCAAGTAATATGCTGACAGATTACCTAGCTTCCTTGATGTCTGCCCTCAACTCTTGTCGTTCACAGGTTGCCGCCGCATTTCCAGACAATACCGAGGTGGCACCGCATGAAATCGTTCCCGGATCCATGGTCCTAGTGCGAAATTTCGATCGCTCAAGTCCGCTGGAGCCTCGCTGGAAGGAGCCCGACAGGTCCTCCTGGCCACCCGTACAGCCGTGAAGTTGGAGGGACGCAAAGGCTGGGTGCATCTTTCGCACATCAAGAAATTTTATGGATTGAAGCCAGTTTCAAAGAACATTTCCGAGGATTTAAAGGACTGCCAAAGTACTATTCTTAAGGACTGTCCCGCAAAAGACACTGATACTGCACCCTCCCTGTTAGAGAAAACTCCGCAACAGGAGTATAAGAAGAAATTAAGGTCTAGTAAAATAAGTCAGCCAGTTTGATTGTCTAAGTCCTCCCCTAGGTGAAACGGTTAGACCGGTTTCTGACATGTATAAAATAGACCCCCATAGTGAGAGAGTTAGTCAAAACTCAATCCGATGTATCGTTTTTCTATGTTTCGTTTTATTTCTCAGCATTATGATTTCCTGCACCAGTTATGCGTTTTATTTGTACTTTCCAGTTTCTCATGTAAATAAGTCCTCTAATGCTACAGTAGAGCACACGTTTAGTGATCTGCCTCCTCATGAACTCTCTTACCGCCTCGCTATGCGTAACAATTCTTTTATCCGCATGTTACATTATTCACACCAGACCAGCAATGCCACTAATTGTTGGGTGTGTGGTCGACTCCCCCCTTTCCAGACCCCGAAGGGAGTTCTGCCACTCTTTCCTTATCCATTTTCACATAATGGTTCGTGTGGAGCATGGTCCACGTTAACGTCATCTTCAACAGATATGTCTTTTCTTAACAGTACATGTTTCCCAGACAAGCAAGGTCTTCCCCACAGAACAGGGTTAGATCTAGAAAACGAAGTTTACAATTTAGGTAATTATTCTTCGAATTTTATGGTCCTGAATGTTCAGTCTGATTCCACTCCAGACTTACCTGCTATTTCAGTACTACCAGTCAAAGGCGAATTATGTGTTAGAAATAATGGTTCCGTACATGTAGGACACAGTGATTGTAATACTATTGTCAAATATAGTGACAGTGGGAAATCTATTTTCAAAGCTTCACGTCATTCTTATTTTATTTGTGGTCAGACCGCATATGTTCGTCTGCCCCTCGATTGGGAGGGAACCTGTTACATTGCCTTCCTACTGCCACCAGTTTTCCTAGCTCCATCTGATTATCATAGAAACACACATCTAGTACACATTAGACATAGAAGGGAGTCCCCCATTGTCGATTATACTGAAACTGCTCTAGAACAGTATACAGATTTCAATAGAGGTTTCTTTTTCTTTATAGGACCTATCCAGAATAGTAAGCTAATTCGTAGATTAACCAGAACCCTTGAAGCAGTAGTCAATGAGACTGCCTCTGCTCTAGGTAACTTAACTGAAGAGCAATCTGCTATGAGATTTGTCGTTTTACAGAATCGTCTCGTCCTTGACGTCATATTGGCCGATAGGGGCGGGGCATGTAGAGTCATCGGATCTAGTTGCTGCATTCTCATTCCAAATAACGCGCCGTCTGTTTATTCAGCTATAACCAGACTCCATAAAATTGCCCATCTGTTACACCAAGATCCAGGCACCTGGACATGGTCCGGTTGGTTCTGGAATATAATTTCCGCTTGGGGATGGAAAGTCTTGTCCTTTCTAGGTATTGCAGTAGCGATCATATTCAGCTGCTGCCTCTGTATACAATGTGGCCCTGCGATTTGCGGCATTTGTGCTACCTCTTGTATTCCTAGTCCCAAGTCCCGTTCTAAAACCCGTTCCCAGAAAATTCGAGACGAGCAAATGATACTGTATGAAATGATAGATGGTATCATGAATATTGATGTTTCCTGATGGAAACGTAGTGACAAGGAGGGAATGTGGAAAAGTAAATTTTGCCATGTTCTGTGTCCCTACGAGTCCTCCATCATATGTTATGTGCGCATGATTAATATGCATATGTATTCCCCATGTTCGATTAAAGACGCAATTACAGTTGTGTCCATCTCTAGTATGCCAATTTCCAGTTCTCGTGAATACTACGAATATCAGACCTATTTAAAGCTACGTTGCCACGTTTCCCAGTGTGCACGTTATTTCATTGTAAAGTCCCCGTTCCTAGGCCTCAAAAGGGCCTGGACACCAGATTCAGCTTCTGTCTCCTGAGCCTCGCTGAGGAGCGATACAGCCCCCACCTGTGTTCCTGACCCTTCACTTACTTCCTGCCTCGCAGTGCCCGGTTCAGCCTGGCTCTGCCTCTGAGTCTGCCAAGAGTATGTTATGATTCCAGTTATCAGTTCAGTCCTCCTTCTCTGCATTCCTAAGCTACTGAACTGCATCAATAGTTTCCGTCATTGTCTAGCCTTTACGTCTCCATGTTGGAGAAATACTGTATTAATGATCATTTAATATTCTTCATCACGCACTACATGTAGAATAATGCATGCTCCAGTCTTAGAGTCTGTTCGCCTTTACCCCGATAACTTTTGGATTCTATCAACATGTTCTCTAAACATCAGATACTAGATACTGTTTAGGTACATGTCGCCCTGACTCTCCAGACTCTCCAGACTTCAGTCTCTGCTCCTAGCACAGAGTTCATAGCCCCCAGCTTCTCCTAGTAACACGTCATTGTCAGTTTGCGCGCACCATTAGGTCAGAGGTCCCGGCTCCTTAGGTAGCCCCCTCCATGTCTCCACCCCATTCATGACATATTCTGTTACGTTTGCATCACATGTCTATGTGTACGCCTCTGTTACACCTACTTTCACCCTTATCTTTCGCGACTGCTATTGACCACACCCACTGCTCCGCCTATCGTATGTATTGTAATGCAACTGTTTTAGTATATATGATCGTGTATTGTTATTAAATGTTAGCGCGCTCATCCCAGATCCTGCCCGGCAGCTGTCGGGACCCCCCTGTCAGGCCCTGCCATCCTATTCCTATGCAGGTTGTCCTGTTCCTGTCCTTTATGCTGTAATAAACCTGCAAACTCCTACTACCTTGAATCTTGACTCTTATTTATTGAGCTATCTGTTATTGCTATGCCTAGACAAAAATAGATCCGGTATTATTTATTTATATACCACAACTTGCCTCCACACCAGAATGCTGAATGAGGGGCTGGCGCCCTTGTTGGCACTAAAGTCGCGATGGGAGGTCAGCATAGGTAAACAAATACCAGACACCGTATGGGGCCAAGTGCTGCATAGGACCTGGAAAGGGACGAGGAATGCACGGTTTCCGCAGGTGCATTTTTTCATTGTCCATAGGAAGTACTTGACTCCGAAGAGGTTGCGACGGCACTTCCAGGTGCTTGACGCCATGTGCCCGAGATGTTTGGAGCCAGAGGTAGATCTGGATCACATGCTGTGGGGATGCTCGAAGTTAGGGGAGTACTGGCCGGAAGTCGGTGAACTCCTGAATGCTGTCACGGACAGGGAGATAGACTTTGATATGGCTGCGTGCCTGCTCCTCTGGTTCCCGCATACCAGGAAGACTAAAATAACGAGCAAGTTCATTGATTTGGGGATCATGCTGGCACAACGTGAAATAACCTGGCATTGGAAGTCTAAGGAAGGCCCGTCAGTGAGGAGATGGAGGAATGAGCTGTTGAGGTGGTCGGGCTGCGAGAGTGTGCTTAAGATGCGTCAGGCAACTAGAACTGGCAACGAGAAATGTCTGGAACTGGCGCGGTCCTGGGAGTTGGTAGTACAGGCGTTACGGGACTACGTAACAGACGACGCGGAGGAAGATTAGAGTTTGGCTGGAATTCCATGTGATATGCATGTTTGTCTGAATATCCTGATGGATGACGTACCTCAGGGATGGGAGAGATTCTGGGTGCCCGCATTAGCAGCAGTTGTGGGGGGAGGAGGGAGGAGGGGGGGGTGTTCGTGGAGTAGGTAGTTTAGCACCGCGAAGCAGTTTATCAGACCCGGATGGCCCAGTGAGGAATAGATTGGATCTGCAGGGAGCGACCTTAGGGGCAGCCTGGGGATTGGCGGTGCAGGGGGGGGGAGGGGTGCTGTGGGGTAAAAGCAGATATTACACGAAATAACTGACCTACAGCCCGGACAGAGCACGCACTGAGGCATTTCCCGAAGAATGATACTTTGAAGCGCCGCCCAGCCTCCGGGATGTGGGCTAACTGGCTGTGTATTGCAATTCTGTCATGCTAACTGTCGGGGGGCCATAAGTGTGTGGGTTGGCCTATTGAATGGTTTTATTTCTGATTCTGCAATAAAAATATATTTATAAAAAAAATATAGTAAACAAAGAAAAGACGAAGAGAAAGTTTTCAATCGTAATAATAAAATTCCATAACATGCCATCCCTACAGCCTCATTCGCTTTCATACCAGTTTGCATTATTATCCATCCCTCACATTTGTTGTTTTCTTTCCTCTCAGTTCCCCTCTGTATATTCCTGTTAGGCCTCCTATTGCCCTTGTTATGTTTTTGTGCGTATTCTTTCTTGCTTACATTTTAGCTTCTAGCCTGTGAATTGAAGTGGTGCGCGTGGCTTCAGCTGGAGTCCCGGTCTTCTTAAGGCTTGTCAAGCAATATCTGCTGCAGAAATTGGTGAGCCTCTCAAATGCTGATATATTGTATATGTTCAACCAGGTTTGTATTTCTTGATTACTTGTTATCCTCTGTCTCCCAGGCAGCCAATTTAGTAAGCTCTGTCTCCGCCACCAGCAGCGGCAGGCACGGATCAGGGATGGCAGGGCACGACAGGGGAAAGAAAAAGTAAATACCACTTACCTCTTCGCCACGTCTCTCCTCCTTGCCACGTCTCTCCTCCTCGTCCCTCCCGCCCCCAGAACAGGAAGCCCCCAGGCTTCCAGGCTTTCAGGCTTCCTTGAGCCATTTGCAATGCTGCAATGCAGCGTTGTGATTGGTCTGAGTGCCATGGTGCGGCACTCAGATGGGGACTGGGGGCCTGGGAATGTTCTCCATTCAGGCTGTAATACACCCTGGGTGGAGAACATGTAAAGTGCGCATGAATGTTTGGCCGGATAAACATGCATGAACACTTTACAGATAGCCTGCTACTCCACCCCTGCTCTGAGAGCAGAGCAGCCCCGCCTAGCCCCACCAACCTGCTGCAGCAGGAAGAAAGAAAATGAAAATGACATCCAGTTATTATCATTCTATTTTTCCTTTATTTACACTGCTTAAAAGCAGTGCAGCGGCACTCCTCTTCTTTAGTGGAGGATCTGCCACTGCCCGCGAAATTGAGATAGAGCTGTATAAGACGATTCCCTTTTCGAAGAATGAGAATTCAGTCCATTGTGTCTCTCTGTCTCGTTCTTTTACTTTGTTTTCCCAGATCATCACTGTAAATGGCAATTCCACCCTGCTAACTTGTGTAGGCATTCAGGGACAGCAGCGGGTAGGGGCTTTCAGCAGGTCTACACATACAGTGCCTTTACCTGGTGTCTACTGTGCAATGCTGTACAAGAGTGTCAGCATGCCTTGTGGCGTTGGCTTCTGAGCACAGGTAGGATTAATGGCTTTGTTGTATTTCCAGTGTACACCTGTTACTGTCACCATCTGTACCACAAATGGCCCATTAGAGCCCAAGGGCAAGCAAGTTCAGGCCTGTAGTTAAAATGCACTATTACAAAACACAAAGATTACATGATAAAAAAAAAAATTAAACTCCAAGACCATTATGGTAGTTTAGTAACATCAGTTAATAATCAATGCTATAAATATGTGACTCTTTTCTGGAATAACATGCAGTGATAATGACCTCACATCACTGATGACATCAAAAATGTGTTCACCCAATGGCCAAAAAGATACATTTGCTGCCAGTGGAAATTAAATTCTTTTTTTTCTATTTTCTGTGTGTCAGGAACCCTAGTTATTGAAAGTTGTACTGGAGTTTAAGAATATCATTAAGTGGCCGTGAGGATTTCTGTGCTTAACTAATTCCTTTTTTTGTTTCATCTGTATAAACCCTGCCGCGACATGTAGCTGTTGAAAGGGGTAATGAAGCCTTAAGTGTCTTGGATACTATCTAGAACTTCATTGTAACTGTAGTGGCCTTTTTTCTAAACCTTATTTCTGTGGAGACAGCTAGTTGCTGACAGTGGTACTGCATGATTTGACCTTCATTTATTAGCTATGCATATTTGCATTATTTGTGACAGGAACTATAGCACTCATGCCTCTCTTTAATTGCTAGACAATGTCCTCTAGGTAATCCTCATCATCAATGATAAGCTTTATTTCGACAATACATGTCATAAAAGCAATAGAAAAACACATCTAAAAAATTTATTAAAAAGTGATTAAAATGTATATAGTATAAAAACAGACAAAGTATGAGAGCCTAAGCATCGCAACATACATGGACAGATACAAAAAGAGAGTCATTGTACTTTTACTATCGTAAGTAATACTTCATCACACCAAGGGCATATTAGTATTAAAAGCACATTGGATAATTTAATACTGTAGAGATAAACGGAAGACTATCATAAGTATTTGAGCAAAGGAGCTATACTGGTCCAAAAGAACACTAGCTCAAAATTTGCACTTGAATCGTTTATTTTTATTTTTTTACAGATTTTATAAAGCGCAAACTTGACCCAAAGGTATCGGGTATCAGAGTGCTTTACATAGCACCAGTTGCGCTACATGAGGACACATTCTTTTTTTTTGTTAGGCACGGGAAGATTAACAGCCTGATTCATGAAGCTAAATTGCGGCCGCAATAGCAGCGAAAATGCTATTGCGGGCGCAATTTCCCAAATCGGCATTCATCAAAAAAATAACCAAAGCGCAAACCAAAGATTGCGAATTCGCTAATATATTCTCAGAATCCCAGTAGGTTTGCGCCAAAACACGGAATTAGAGAATAAATTTAGCGAATCCACAATACAAGCGCAATCGGTATTCATGAAAATTCTCTAATAGCGAAAAACCTCAAATTCTCTATTAGCGCCGCGCAAATTAAGGACAACCCAAAGCAGGTGGTAACCATAAAAGTCATTAGAGAAAATTTTGAAAAACCGTTGGCCAATCAGGAGCAGGGAAAGGGCTGACCAAACACACATAAGGAGATGCAGCAGCAGCAGTTGGTGTCACACAATGCCAGGAATGTACATGCTGGTCAGGCGGCGAAGGCTACAGCGAGCAGCACGGAGGAGACGCAGAATACAGGAGAGGATATTCCGCCAGCGGATCACCCTGCTGGGACAAACCAGGGAGCAGATTTATGCGAAGTACCGGCTAAATGGGGCCATGATAATTCAACTCATACACGACCTTGACCCCCTGATGCAGCACCCAACAAGGCGGACCAATGCTGTGCCTACACATGTACAGGTATTGTGTAGCCTGCACCTCCTGGCCTCTGGGAGCTTCCAGGGGATAGTAGCGGCTGCAGGGGGGATATCCCAGCCCACCATGTCACGCTGCCTCCGGAGTTTTGTTGACACAATGCTCACCCAGCTACACCGACACATCAAATTCCCCACCAGCCAACAGGATCTGGACTTGACAAAGTTAAACTTCTACAATGTGGCCCATTTCCCATCTGTGATAGGATGCATAGACTGCACCCACATTGCCATCTGCCCACCAGCTGCGACGGAGTACATGTACCGGAATCGGAAGTCATACCACTCCCTAAACATACAGATGGTCTGCAATGCCAAGACTATCATTACTGACATCGTGGCCCAGTACCCAGGGAGTACCCATGACTCTTTTATATTCCGGCACAGCGGCCTCCACACACGACTGGCCAGGGGAGAATTTGGGGAAGGACACCTACTTGGTAAGTACACATTGTCAACAATCACACATTGCAATGATGTAGCTGCGCAGCACAGGCACTCACCCTCTGCTCCTCTCATTCAGGTGACAGTGGCTACGCCCTCCGGGAATACCTCCTCACCCCATACCTCAACCCGGCTACACCACAGCAACGGCGGTACAATGTTTCTCACATACGGACAAGGAATTGTATAGAACGGACATTTGGGCTACTCAAGAGCCGGTTCCGCATACTGCACAAGACAGGTGGGGCCATGTACTACAGTCCTGATGTGTGCTGCCGCATTGTGGCTGTCTGCGCAATGTTACACAACATTGCAACCAAGCGCCGGATACCAGTCGAGATCTCTGGCAGTGAGTCTGAAGGGGACGACCGTCCACCAGCACATGTGCGTCATGCACGCGGGGAGAACCCTGCTGAAGGACACAGACGGCGCAACCACATCACTATGAACAGTTTCTGAAGCCCACAATCCACTCACCCAACAAATCACTATTGAATGGCAATGTAAATAATGACTGGAGGCCCATGTATGTTGCATGAATAAATATTATTGTTAAATCCACAATAATAACGTAATGTCTACATTCATTATATTTAGGCTGTCCGGAATTCGGTTTAAACCGACTATCCTCGAGAATACACTACCGAAGGAAATTCAGCTGACTCGGTTTAAACCGAGTGTCGCTGAATTTCATATTCATTGCACCTCTTGGCCACTTGGTGGAGCCAAAGCAGTGCAAAACAAAGTGCAATTTATGCCCTAGAAATAAACCTCTCAAAACGGCAATCACCCCCATTAAATTAGACACATTAGTTGTCATGGTTGGTGGATGCGCCCGATTGAAACTGTTGTCTGGACTTTGCATGGCCCCACCCACCTCACACTTCAGATGAGGAGATGACGACGACGACCGCCAGTGCTCCGAGCCCCGGAAGGTAAATTCTGGCTGCAAATCTGTAGAACTCCCCGCAGGCTGCCAGACAGCGAGAGAATTACCTCCCCTTGCTTACCTTCTACATGAGGGGTGCCGACCTTTGCTCCCCAAGTGCTGAACCAGTGCCAGGGCGACCAGACGTCTCGTAATTCCGCAGACTCTTCCGGTCTTTAGATGTTGGCCCGGGGTGTCCTGACGCATGTGACATTTTTATTTACTTTTTTTTGGAGAAGCTCGAGTGACGCTGAATATCAGCATTTGAATAGAATGAAATGAGTAAATCATCTTTGTTTCAGCAGCTCATTAGGAGGTCTGCTGGAGCCTCAGTCCATGCTGCAGGAAAAGAGCAATGTCGCCAACTTGAGTCTCTCTGTTCACTGAAAGAACTAAGAAGCCATTTTCCGGCCCTTTTTTTCCCTGTAATGTTGTGCCGTCCCTGCATGGGCGCTGCAGTCTAATGGGCACAGGGGTCGGGAGAATTCATTGAAAGGAGAAGGTACAATTTATGTTGTCAGTGGTGTGGGATCGATCGTGTCTTTCTAGGCAAATGTTGGACACCCCTGCTCTAGGTCCATGACTTAATGAGTGTAACGGTGGAGACCAGGTTCGCAAAACCCATTGGGCTCACGGGGCTTTAGCCCCCTCCCCCCCCCCCTGTCGTGTGTGTCAGCCCGGGCAGAGTCCGCTTCGCAGGCTGGAGATCGTCTGATTCCAGCCGCACCCGAGTACTTAATAGGTCTTTAAAAGACCATTTACTTGTAAATTAGGGCTGTTGTGGTGTTTTCAACCCTTCTTACATCCACTCTGTCTATGGTTGGAAATAGCCCTCCCCGAAATATTTCGGCCCCCATAAATTTGGCTCTAGTTGCCTGCCTGGTGGAGACAGCAGAAACAACAAGCATTGGAAATGCAATAGGTCTCGCAGCATTAGAGTTTGTGCTTTTAGAATTGTTTATGGTTTTTTTTTTTTTATCTTTAGCATTTTTGTTTCCTGTAGGCAATGCTAAAGAATTACAAAGAAAAAAAGCCATAAACAAATCTAAAAGCTCTAACTCAAATGCTCCGAGACCTATTGCATGCACCCATTCAGTTGTTGGCCTCTCAGCTGAGTCTGCCAACTAGACAACAAAGTGGAGGTGGGGCGGGGCTGCTGGGAGTAGAGCTGTGGACTTGGAAGAGGCGGGGCTGCTGGGAGTAGAGCTGTGGACTGGGAGGAGGGTGGGGCTGCTGGGACTGCTGGGAGTGGAGCTGTGGGCTGGGAAGAGAAGGGAGCGCTGCTGGAAGTGGAGCTGTGAACTGGGAATAGGGCGGGTGCTGCTGGGAGTGGAACTGTGGACTGGGAAAAGAAGGGAGCGCTGCTGGTAGTGGAGCTGTGAACTGGGAATAGGGCGGGTGCTGCTGGGAGTGGAGCTGTGGACTGGGAATAGGGTTAGGCGCTGCTGGTAGTGGAGCTGTGGAACCGGAGAAGATCGAGTTTCTAGCTGCTGAAACTGGAGCTGAGGGTCAGGGTGAGGTGCTGCTGAGGGTCAGGGTGAGGTGCTGCTGAGGGTCACGGTGGGGTGCTCTTGACCCGGATCCGGACCAGGTTGAGACGATGTTGGGAGAAGGGTGATGTGCTGCTGAGGCTGGAGGTGTGGCTCGGGGGAGGGGAGTGCTGCTATCCAGTTGCTGTGGCTCAGTAGGGTGGCGAGGTGCTGCTGAAACTGGAGCTGTGGTTTGGGGGAGCTGCTGCTAAAATTGGAGAGCTGTGGGTCGGTGCTGAACTGGAGCTGTGACTCCTGATGAGGGCGAGGTGCTGCTAAATCTGGAGCTGTAGCCTGGGGGTCGATGAGGTGCTACCAAATTTAGAGCTGTGGCTAGGTGGTGCTGAAACTGCAGCTGTGGGGTCGGGGCGACGGCAAATGCTTCTGAAGTCGAGCAGTGGGTTAGCAAGCGAATGGGGTGCCGCTGAAAGTTGAGACGATGGCTGGTAAGAGGATGAGATGATGCTGAAATTGGAGCTGTGGCTGTGAAGAGAACAAGGTTCTCCTGAAATTGGAGCTGTGAAGAGACCAAGGTTCTGCTGAAATTGGAGCTGTGGCTGTGAAGAGAGTGAGGTGCTGCTGAAAGAGGAGCTGTGCCTCTGAAGAGGACGAGGAGCTGTGCCTCTGAAGAGGACGAGGAGCTGCTGGGAGCTGTGGCTGTGAAGAGGACGAGGCGCTGCTGAGAGCTGTTGCTGTGAAGAGGACGAGGCGCTGCTGAGAGCTGTGTCCCGGAGCTGTGTCAGTCAGTCAGTGGAGGCGGGGGCTGTGTCTCTGAAGAGGACGAGGCGCTGCTGAGAGCTGTGGCTGTGAAGAGGACGAGGCGCTGCTGAGAGCTGTTGCTGTGAAGAGGACGAGGCGCTGCTGAGAGCTGTGGCAGGCAGTTAGTGGAGGCGGGGAGCTGTGCCTCTGAAGAGGACGAGGCGCTGCTGAGAGCTGTGGCTGTGAAGAGGACGAGGTGCTGCTGAAAGAAGAGCTGTGCCTCTGAAGAGGACGAGGCGCTGCTGAAAGCTGTGTCCCGGAGCTGTGTCAGTCAGTCAGTGGAGGCGGGGGCTGTCCGTCAGTCAGGTGAGCAGTGCGCTCAGTGTCACAGCGGAGCCCGGGGGCTGTGCAGGGGCGGGAGGGGGCACGCCACCGAGGCTGCAGCCCTGTCCGAGCTGTGCCAGTCGAGCCCGGCGGAGAGTCCCAGGCAGGGAGCGAGTGCCGACCCCAGGAGCCTGAGCCGGGCACAGGGCGAGGTAAGCACCGGCCCCTCTCTGCGGAGGACCCGAAATCAAGCAAAGGTGTTACTTTTGGGGGGGGCTGGAGGGGGGGGGGGGGTTGGCTCAGGGTCTGAACCCTCAGTGAAACAGCTTGCTGGGGGAGGGGGCACTTAGCTGCGTGTTTGCGGCTCTCAGGGTCTGAACAACACGCGTTTCTTGTTTGTTGAGGGAGAGACCCCGTGAGACATGCCCAGGAGGTCTCGGGGTCTGAACAATTTAGGGACCTGCTTCTTGGGAGGGTGGGAGGAGGGGAGACTCCCGTAGCGTGTCCGGGGCATTCAGGGTCTGAAGCACACGTGTCCCAGCTCGTCGGGGCAGAGACAGCCCGAGGCGCGTGACCTCGGAGTTTAACCCGATGCTCAGAGAAGTAAGTTTCATTCCAGCAGCGTCCTCAGGCTCATAGCCACACACATTTTCGCTCTCCGGGTCCGGCCCTGCGACCCAGGAAGTCGGTTTATATATCCGTACGGTTGGCATTTCGTTCAGGGACACTAACCCACCGGGCACTGTACTTCCTGGGGATTTACCTGCCCATGTAAGTATGACATATAGAGATTATAATATAATATTAAAATAACGTTGCAATCTGAAAAAACATGTTTGCATGCATCCGTTGTAAACTAGGGGGAGGGGGCGGGAGGCGGAGAGTTGAGGCAGGCAGGCATGGGAGGAGAGGAGGAGGGGGGAGGAGAGTAGGGGAGGCACGGCCTAGCGGCCGTGCAGGGGGAGGGGGCGGGAGGCGGAGAGTTGAGGCAGGCAGGCATGGGAGGAGAGGAGGAGGGGGGAGGAGAGTAGGGGAGGCACGGCCTAGCGGCCGTGCAGGGGGAGGGGGCGGGAGGCGGAGAGTTGAGGCAGGCAGGCATGGGAGGAGAGGAGGAGGGGGGAGGAGAGTAGGGGAGGCACGGCCTAGCGGCCGTGCAATCAAGTAGTGAGGGGGCGGAGTTGTGGGAAGGCTGAGAGAGAGAGTAGGCGGCTGGGTGCATGTGCACGCGCTTTTAAGCTCAATGCACATGCGCATTGAGCTTAAAAGTCACGGGCACTGCAAGGAATCGCCACGATTCCTTGCAAGTTAGATAAAGTCTGGATGAGCCCCTATAGTCTCGCTTGCTCGATGCGCATGCGCATCGACAGGCGAGACCTAAAAATTGTGCAGACGAAAAGTACTCGGAGGACAACAGGAATTCTGACTGCTGACGTCACTCTGCGAGTTTAAGCGCCTAGTGTCAAGTCCTCGATCAGCTGAAAGTGATTAGGATCATGTAAACTGCCAGAATAAACATAATCTAGAAACTGGGCAATACATACATTGACGTGCCAGATAAAAGCAATGTCTGTCCTCTCACACCTCAGACCTTTGTATTCTTGTCCAGCTTAATCGGGTCTTTAAACAAACACGCTGCATGATAACCTTGACACACAGCTCTTTACTACAACCTTACTCCATGGAGATTAATCACATTCAATTCCTTAACTAACCCATGAGAATACCCAGCCGCTAATCCACCCTCGCATCTATCTATACATGCACTTGCCAATCTCTTCATCATCCATCCACTCAGCTGCTCGCTCGTCCATTGCTCCACCCGCTCTTCCGGCCACCAGCCCGTCCATCAAAGCAGGCGTCCGCTCCCACGTCCCTCCCTCTAGCTGCCCACCTAGTTGTCCACCCACTCATCCATCTGCTCATCCATCGCCTCATCCTTCCCTGCCATTCATCTATCTGTCTATAAATACAGTTCTCATATTCTCATGGAATTATTCATTTATTACTGTTTTACTGCTGAAAAACATATCCGAGACGCTTCGCGCAGACCATCAGTATGTCTTTAAGTTTTGTCAGTGCACGCTCTGTACCTTTTGGAAGTTTAAAGTGACTACAGAAACATCCTTCAGTATGAGTGCTGTGTGAAGCCTACTTCTTTTTTTCACACCCACATTGGCCTGCACGTGGTGGCCTGGCGCGGAGGGGGCGGAAGGGGGGGGGGGGTGACACTGTCTCTGGGCCTGGGCCAGTCCAGCATATGGGGAGCCGAGGTGTGAATGGCCCAAGGGCCAGAGCAACACCAGACCCCTCCCTGGCTCATGTGGGGGGAGGGTGTAACATGAAGATGGCCCAAGGGACGCTGCTTTACTCTTCCAGTCTTCCTGCCCCCACACAAGAAAACTTAGATGAGAGCAGTGCAGTCGTTTTCAAACTTGTAGGGCCAGTTTCTTTGAGCGAGGATCAATCAGTTTAAAAAGAAAGATAGAGCTAAATTGTCTAATTTGCCATCATTGTGTTGATCAAGTGCAGTATTGGAAGGCCCGAATGAAATGAGGCCATTTGTTTTTTCAAATTTTGTCAGAAGGTTTAAGGCAAGTCTTGGTGCCTATATGTGCACGGAAATTAGTTTATGTAATCCTGAGTGGAGGAGGATTTATTATTATTGTTTTCGTAGCATTTTAGCATATCCAAGGACTGCAGTTGCCTGAGGAGACTTGTCTCCCACACGTCAGTGGAGTACAATATTATACCAGATAGTGTCGTACTGTGCTCGGTTGCCCATTTAAGGGCTACCTCATGTGCATTTTAAAGTGATTCTTGCTAACTTGGCTGACCTCGAAGTCTGTTTACTGTTCATGTAATGCTTTACAGAACTCCATAATGCATTGGCTCTACTATGAATTTGCATTAATAAAGGGCCAACATGTTAGCCATTCCAAATTATATTTGATATTTGATAAAATATTTAAACTATAAACATTGTTGCTCTCCTGTCAACCCCCCAATACCCCTATGTTTTCAAATGCAGCAAGCTGCTAATGCATGTATGACTACTGTGCTGGTATTGTTCAACTTGCATTTGTTTGGTAAAAGGCACCTCATTGCTACTGTTGATGGGAAAAGAAGCAGCTTCTGGACTCCTTCTCTTGGTAGAAATAGAATGACCACATTTTTCAATTCAGGTTGCTCTTCTTTTTCGTTATGGTGAATCGTTTGTTTTCTAGTATAGATCTCTGTGCAGAAAGGTTCTGTGGGCTGGTTATGAATCCACTTGTGTGACTTTTTTAGGGGGCTTTGTCTTGTGTATTTAAATATGCCTGCTTTTCTACACTGGGTTATTTTTCAGAGCGTGTCCCCCATAGATGTCTGAGCTTGCACAAAATGTTTCACATCACTACCCACATTGCATTCTGCCCCGACTCATCCTAATTCTATCCCTTCCTCTCTACATACCTTTCTGCATGCCTACTATCTTTTTGAAAATGCCCACATGCTAGTGAATATTTCAGAAGTTTCTGAAAGTCGCTATATTAAATTCTTAACTAGTGGCTTTGTTAGTTAACAACAATAACAAAGCCAATTGTTAAGAATTTTAGAAAGTGATTTTCTCTTGCTAAATATATGTATAGGCATGTCAGGAAGTGTGGTCTTCAAAAGTACACACTTTACCTTGATATACTGATCAGTGTTGCTGCCCACCTCCAGCTCGCAGCTGTTATTAAATGTTTGTTGTTTAAGATAATGTTTTTGTAAGAAATCGCCTTCTTAATGAATTTGCGGGAAAGTCGTGCACAGTGATGTTCAACAAACATTCAATAACCCTTAGGAACATTGATAGATTATAAAACGCGCTTGTTTTTACAAAAGCAGACCAGTGGGAGATTAAGTGAGTTGCCCGGAATCACAGGACAATCCAATACGGTCACCTGACCCAATTCTGTGTCTACACCTCGGCCAATGTTGCACAATCAGCTACTCTTTAAAATATGCATTTTATGTTACACTGTTTTCATCCCCTCTTGTAAGAGGATGTCAATTATGAATCCTTCTGTCAATGCTATGCCTTGTAAAGCGCTCTGATACCCTTGGGTCTAGCCGGCGCTATATAAAACTCTCAAATAAATAAACTTTGGATATATAGTTTACACAAACCTAATGTATTTTGTTGTGACTCATCATGTCAGGTTGACTTTTGGTGAAGGGCTCCCATGCCTGCCAAAATAACTCTGTGATGGCAACCTAGTGGTTCTTCTGACACCTAGGATAGCTTAACAGGCCTTGGTAGAAGACATGGGATCATAATTCAGTAGAGCTCCAACCACACCAGCCCCACTCCACCTGAAGACCATCCAACTAAAAAGCTCCAATGGAGCCTGCTCCTAACAAACGCCACTCACCTGGGGCAAGTTGTAGACCCTACTAAGAAACGTGCCATCCTAGGAGGCTGATGGCCCATATCAATGAAGCCTCACTGTGGTACTCTGCAGAAGCTATAGATCCCTTCCGTAAAGGGGAATTTTCTCCAGACTTTAAAAAGTACAGCTTCATTTTTGACCACTTTAATATCTCTAAGGACATATGCACCCATTTCAACACATATGTTACAGAACCTGTCTCAGAGAATCTCAACCTTCAGGTGCACCAGTATTGGCATGGAAAGCTACATCAGTGGCCAGAGTTGGCAAATTGTGTACTGGCTGTTTTGGCGTTGCCAGTCTCAAGTGCCAATGTTGAGATGGACGTTTCACAAATAAAAGTTTACATGGGAAGGAAAGAGAGAGCGCACATGACCATAGAATCACTGAAGACATTTTGTATGGTGTACTACAATAAGTTTGACTTGTAAAAATGTATTTGGACCTCATATACACTGTACATACACTGTCTATATACCATGCATCAGTGAAGAAAGTAAGCAATAATAAAAGCAAAGCGTTCAATAAACACCTGTAAAACACTATTTTTGCTGTTTATTGTGGCGCGAAAATGAGTAACCACTGAAAAACACTGTTTTTTCAAGGTATTGAAATGACTGGAAAACACTGAAAAAACACCACCAGAATTTACCAAAAATAGAAACTGAAAACAGGAAAGCTTAATTATATTGCAGCAGTATTGCGCCATACTGCTCCTAACTAGCCACTGGACATGCTTGTATCATCAGCATTATCTAGGAAATGTTCAAGTAACTCAATTGCGCCTCCGGCGCGCAGCCCCCAAACGCCGCTCTGGCTCTTCCTCTGGGACGGCACGTGTCCCTGTAGTGGGCCTGGTGCTGCGGCGTAACACGCCAACCAGTGAGGCAGACAGGCTGCTGACACTGGAGGTGCCCTCACTGGTGTCGTCCCTCCCCACATTGCCTTCACCAGTAGGATGGAGTGCCAGTACGGCAGTGGTGACCTGCTCCAACACCCGTCCAACGTCCTCGACACATTGGATTAGCTGCTGCTGCTGCGCCAGGCACCGTCGTGAGAGCTGGGAGGTGGCATTCCCAATCATGTAGTTTGAGCGGGTGTAGGCAGTCAGGCGCGTAAGGAGCTGCCGGTGGCGTCGGCGGGCGGAGTTGCGCTGCGATATGAGTGCAGCAGTGTTGGCCTCCATGGCTGCCGTCATGCGCTGAATCCTATCAGCCACATTGGCCACATTGCGGCCAATGTTGTGTAGCTGCAGCTGAATGGCCCCTTGCCGTCGTGACTGCTGTTGGTGAATGCGTAGCATCCGGCGCTCAATGCTCATGCCTGGCATGCGCACAGCCATCCCCCTCCTGCCGCTGTGTGATGTGTCATGCTGGCGAGCCCTGACATGCCTGCTCTGCTGGCTGCCCACAGTGGGTGTGTGCACAGTCACCACAGTAGCTGCACCTGAAGTAGATGGTGCTGCTGGTGGTGGAGTTGTGGTTGCCAAAGGTGCAGCACCTGATGGTGCAGGCGCTGTTGGTCTTGCCCTGCCTGCAGGGTTGGCTGCTGCGCAGGATGGTGCTGGCGCTGTTTGTCTTGCCCTGCCTGCAGGGTTGCCTGCTGCGCCGGATGGTGCTGGCGCTGTTTGTCTTGCCCTGCCTGCAGGGTTGGCTGCTGCGCCGGATGGTGCTGGCGCTGTTTGTCTTGCCCTGCCTGCAGGGTTAGGTGCTGCCAATGATGGTGCTGGAGCTGTTGGTGTTGCCCTGGCTGCGGGGAGTGGTGCTACGCCTGATGGTGCAGGAGGTGTTGGTGTTGGCACCTCCTCGGCATCCTCTTGTGACTCATCGATCTGCAGTATGTCGCTGTCGCTGCTGTCGTCGGCGCCACCTGTGAGGGGAATTGGACTTACATTAATGGCATGTATCTGTCACACGTGCAGTTGCTACATGCATGCTGGTTGACATTCCCTGCCAGGCTTAGCGATTGCTCATTTTGGGATATGTGAGGCTGCATTGGGGTTCTTTTACATTATGGGCAGACTACATGTCCCACTATGCTTGTGGCCATGATCTCATGTGCATTGTTTGAATGACTTGGGATGTATATGGGAGGCTATAGGGCCATGACCATTGTTAGGGGACAGGGTCGCAGTCGCATGCCACTTACCTTGGCTGTCTTGGCTGGGTCGGGATGTGTCCAGGTTGGTGACACCTATGCACGCCTCTGTCTCAAGGGTGTCCTCCACGCGGTCCTCCATGGGGGTATTGGGAGGGACAGTAGGTTCTCCGCCCCCAGTACCAGATGTCTCGCCCAGCCTCTCTGCCACCCTCTCCTTGGCACGACCTCGGAGGTCGTACCACCTCTTCTTGAGCTCGTCCAGTGACCTGTGTGTCATGCCCACAGCGTTCACTTTTGCTGAGATTCCTAGCCAGATGCGACGCCTCTCCATCTCTGGCACCCTCCAGGAGTCCTTTCCAAAAAGTTTTGCGTGGTTTTCAACCACTCCCTCGATGAGCTGCTCCAACTCCTGCTCGGAAAACTTGAGCTTTCTCTTGCGCCCGGTGTCACTGGGCCCTGGTGCAGGCTCCTCTGACATTGCTGCTGTCGCAGTTGGGTAAATTGCGCTACTTTGGAGGTGTCCCGGTAGGAGCTCTGTTTAGCTGCAGCCTCGCGATCAGCCTCGCAGCTCAGAATGGGGGTGGGAACTGCCTGCTTCCTGGTTGTGATGTCATCACAGCGCTCGAAAAGCGACTTCCCGTTTGTGCGATCTCGCTACTAGCGAGATGTCGCTAATGGGGAATTGCGATGGCGCCAAATAGAGACGGAATATCTGGGTAATAGCGATTTTTCGGCAATTTTATTTTCTCGCTATCGATTTTAGCGCCCGTGTGCGAATCGCTTTTTTTTAATCGCTAACTATGATGAATTCCGATCTGCGCCTTTCCATTTGCGATTCGCTGTGATTCGCAAGTTGAGAGTCGCAGATTCCTTTCTTCATGAATCAGGCTGTAAGTGATTTTGACCAGAAACAGAGGATGTTTTGCGTCGTTGCCGACACCAGAAACCCAGTTCCGTTGGATGCACTTGGAGGTGATGTCAATAATTTCTTACCTTAAAGACCACATCGTGCCTAAAAAATTGGCAACAGAGCAAGCAAAAAATGGGCGAAAATCGGTCATTAGTATTCTCAGAGCAGTAGAGCTATTTCTTATCCCCAGAGATGTGCATGTAGGCTTCAGCCATTTCTTGCGAGGGGCTACAAATGCAGGGCAGGAAAACAAAACATGGGAGTCAGTTTCTCTGCAAATAAGACAGAAAGGGCACCGATCATTTGAGTTTCGACAGCCATTTATTTGTGAAAGCTTTTAGAGGAAGAGATCCAACTCTAAATTGAAATTTAATTTCCTATCAAAAGGAATAGATATAATGTCTCACTATGCTTCCAGGGAGGAGCAAACTTTTAATTTTAGGAATCTCCCCTCAAGGATAAGCTTTCCACTGAACTCATCTCATCTAGGGAAACTGCTATCCATTAATGCTCTTTCAGTTTAGCTCCTGAAAGTGTGAAGGCACTATTGGGATTTGTCCCAATGATCTTTAATTCCAATATGAATCAATGTTTTTTTACGTTTTGAGCCAGTCAATCTTTAGAGAACGATCAACATCCCAAACGTCTAGCAAGGCAAAGGCATACTGAGCCAGCGATGGGGTCGAACACTGCCTATGCCAATAGAGTAATGGACGGAGTCTAACTTTGCTAGTTACTGATTTCCTTCCTAAGTCTAGCATTAAAGGTTTTAGGGGCATACTTTTAGGAATGCGCCTCATGTTTCTAAAGGATTTGTTTTCGGAGCATGCAAGGGAAACTATACAAAAATGCCCGATTATTCCAAGCCATAAAGAACTGAGCCCAGAAAGGTAGAGTTAAATATCTGTAGGACTGGGCTAATGGGCTTCGCAAGAGAACAGTTGAATTCCTTTAGTAGTACACCTATAGTACATCTGAGATTTGGCAGTGTTTGAGGGCCATTAATACAATTTGAGGATTCCAGCACATGGTTGAAGCCAGTGCAATGCCCAAGTTACTAAAGACCTCAGTAATTTCTAATGGTTTGTCCCCAGCCAGATCCTACCCTTAAAGGATTCATGCTGATTAAATGAAATAAACGTTGTATTTTCTGAATTTGAGGACCTCGCTCCTTATAGAAATCCTCAAAATGATACAACACACGCTGTAATCCACTTGGGGTTTTTGATATTAGGAGCATATCATCTGCAAACATTAAAATAGGAATTTTTGAGCCTGCAAGTGATGGAGCATCAGTAGGAAAACAGAAAAGAAACTGGACAATACAGTTTTGGAATAATAAAAAAATAGTGTACGGGCCAAAACGCACCCTTGGCGAACACCTTTCCCAGTAGGGAAATAGTTGGTTATTTCACCCTGAACGTCCCAGTGGACCTGGGCAAAATTATCTTCTATAGCCTTAAAGCCTGACGTAGCGGGCTATACCGGGCATTAAAGGCCTGCTCCTGCATTAAAGGCCTAAGCCAAAGACGAGGGCCTTTAACAAGGGAGTGAGCCTTTAATGGCCGGTAGAGCCGGCTACAGAGGGCTATTCGAAGATTCCGCCCCATAGGAGAGAATGTTCTCATTTGTAAAAAAAAAAAAGGCCTCATGGAGCCGAGGGGGTTAAAATCCTCTCTGGCTCCATGAGGCCTTTGTTAAAAAAATGTAATGCTGATGCTCCGGGCTTCTAATGGCCATTAGAAGCCTGGAACACCCGATTGTTTTCAATGGAGTGCTCAACATCCCAGTGTTCCAAATGTAACTGAATTATCAGAGTAGGCAGGTCGCAAGGAATACCTAAGTCGGATAAGGCCAGCCAGAGCTTATTACGAGGAACTAAATCAAAGTCCGACTTGAAGTCGATAAAGGCAGCATACATGCAGCCCTTGCCGAAGACTATGGTTTGCCGGTGTAAAAGTAAAAAACGAAAAGCTTGGTCAATGGTGCAACTCACTAAAGGAAGCCTGCCTGAAGGGATGATAGAGTATCATTTTCAGCTATCCACATCTGTAATTTAGCCAAAACCAGGCAAACACATTTTTTTTAACTGAATCAATCAGGCTTATGGGACTGTAACTGCCTGGCAGGGATCTGTCACATTTTTAATATATTTTAAATATAGGATCTATCTCCGCACCCGGCCATTAGTCCGGAATTGGAATGCCGCAGGCTAAGGCATTTGCCAAAGGCAAGATCTAGACTGTCCAGTTTTCTCTATCCTAAAGGAATATGCCAATAGGAATACTATCCGGGCAAGGCGCTCTGCCACCAGTGAGTGTACCTGCTGACTGTAGTTCTGCAGTTCTGTTTCCTTATTGAATTTCTATGCGGACGCCTTTGACGTTAGTGGTGTTGCTGTCTTTAGCTTGATATAAAATCATGCATGATTTCTTATCACCAACATCATCAGGCGTGTCATTAGTGATTGTCAAAATAAATTTCACTAGCGGTGTCATTGATAATTTGTGACATCATCTGTTAAATCGTGCCATATTGTTGGCTGTGGGAACTTTATGTTTGTTTAGCTTAACATAGGGAATTTCAGATTTTTTAAATGTTTGGATCGTAGTTATAACACCCCGTTCTCTGATGTGATTTTTAAAGGAATTTTTAAGGTTCTGATAACATTGATTAGTAGATAATCTAACTAGAGAATCGTAATAATCATGAACAAAGTTAATTTTTTCCGAGAAATTATAGCGTGTTATGGAATACTTTATTACGCCATTTGCTTCTCTGTATCTTTATTTAGAAATATCCGTATTATGTGACACACCTCTGCTTACCTCTCATTTTCAGTTTTACTCTCATTTCTCATCTTACTGTTGCTTTTGCTCCACTGCACGTACAGGTGTTTATCTTACGGAGAAGGGATAGAGATCGGATACTTTCGAAGTGACATGCACATCATTTGATTTCTGTAATTTGAAATCCTGTTTTCCTTAAATACTGAACCGTTTCTCAATCTGCTCCTGTTCTGTACTAACTTCATTTTGAAGTTTTTTATTCAAACTTCCCAACATTAAATTGAGGATGAAGTATTACTATATATTGCAAGTTCGTAGAGCTTGTACACTTTATTTAACAGTGTAACAGGCCATATTTTGTATGGCAAGGCTTTAATGAGCACGAAGAGGCCCACTCGGAGGCTGACGTATTTGTATTTTCTAATTTTCTATTTGAAGTGAGCCGAGCAAAGCGAGTCGAGCATGTTCGGCAACTGCTAATGTGCAAAGTATTTTTCAGTTTCATTGCAAATGAACAGGACTATTGTACATCATTTCTATTAACGATGAATTGTAGCAGACAAGATTGCTTTTCGAGCTCCTCATTCTTTAAATAGTTTTTGATAATGTAAAATGGTCAGAATAAAGAAGAAAAGGCGTTATGCATTTTATCCCAGCCAGAGTTACACCCTTCACTGTGAATGAGGCGGCTTCCTTTCATGCAAGACCTTTCAAGCTAATGGTATATATATAAAGCATAAGACGCCGACTCGCCTTCAGCATAGTACCTTTGGTCAGAGTAAGCATTAAGGTAATTTATTTCCTGGGAAAACGCACACAGTACATTAGCGAAGCATTGCCACCGCTAATAGTTTTCCAGTTTGCCTGAGTGAAAGCAGTGTGTGCTCCCACTGCACGCGCTCAAGGGCCTGCTGATTCTTCAGGAATTGTCGGTGATACATGAATTATAAAATAACCGACACTCCGAGAAAGGTTGTTTTGGCCCCTGGCAAGAATTTCTTCAGAGACTTCTGCGCAGTTGTCAAATATTAGCCTTTGCTCGAGACAGTGGAAATTACACCTACAAATATTTCACATGTGCTCTCACTGTTTATTCACAGGAGGTTAAGAATCATCACAAACGCTATTGAAATGTTCAAACTAAGTCAGTGCTCTGAGTTTATATGCCGCTGACTTCACCCTTACATCCTAGTCCACAGCTTCTGCCTCTCTTTATCCCCTGTCTCTCCAGAATATGTGGATAGGGCACAGGGGAGTAAAGCAGGCCTCTGCGGGCGCTGCGGCACGGGGGTGGGGGCTCTCCAAGGGACCCCCGACCGTTCAAGGGGGCCCACTATTCAGTCAAAGGTCAATGAATATCTGTATGATAAAAGAAACCCAAGGGCCCCATACCCAATGTTGTGTTATGCAACTGATAGGGCAGTGGAAAGAGAGGCTACGGACCGGGGCATACAGTGAGCCTCGCCCTTCCCTCCTATTGCTCCATGGATCCTCAGAAGGAGTTAAAGGAGAATTCTGCTCAGCTCATGCCAAATGATGGCAGCCAGTTTGGGAGAGCCCAAGGAGAAAGGGGCTGAGAGTTGCCCACTGTCTTAGCTCTTGCTGTGTGTGCGTGCACTAGGGGCTGATACACAGACACAATGAACATTTTGAAAGGCACTCAAGCCTCGGAGGCATGAGGGACTGTAAGCCCCATGCATCCCCCAGGAGGCTTTTTTCCCAGTTAGATCATTTTGACTTCATGGAGCAGAATGTTCTAATTAACTTATAGCCCACCACAGCAGTTTCTACAGCGCATTAAAGACCGGCTTCCTTGTTGTAGGTCACCATCTTCGGCCTAAAACACTGGAATGGGACTTTAATGGCCAGAATTTCCTGCAATGGTGAGCTTTAAGGCTATAATTAGAACAATGAAATGTTATGAGCTCCAATTAAGTCAAAAGAGTGCCCCCGGGCCAATATTGACGTGTGCAGACCTTCTGCTCCAACGTTCCAGTTCTTATAATTCTGTTCTCCCTTTTCAATTTAGAATATTCTACCATCAGTTGGTGGAAATGATATAATACCTTTTTCACAGTCCACCTCAGGCTATTCTGCCTCAACGCTTATTTTTGACCTTGGAGTAAGTAAAGTAGTACTCCTGTATTTCTCTTTTTATGCTCGGAGATATCTTTGTGAATTGGCATCTAAAACAGGAACCGTCTAGAAAGCTAATTAATTAGTAAAAAAAGTACTTGATATTATGTTTGTGTTGCTAACTGTTGGTCTTTAAAATGTACATGACAAATAATTGAATCAATTTTTAAATACTGGTTATTGCTAGTCTCTGTGGCTTTCCTTAGCTAATAAGATGTAACATCTTAAGGGCAAAGGCCTGTTGGCAGAAGTGAATATTTTCATTATGTTACGTGAAGCTTCAGTCACCATGATCACTGCAGGAAGAATAAAGCGCAAAAAATCAATGTATGCAATGTATTTTCAAGTTGTTGTTTTACTTCTGGTGAAAAGATTGCACGAATAGCAAATGGATGAAGAACTCTATATTATTTATATTTTAACAATAAAGAATCCAAACAGAAAACAAAACAAATGGTTTCGTTTTTGTGTAACATCACAATTCCTAAATGCAGGCTGACAGAATACTGTATATTAGAACATTTCACTGTTGTTTTCTGTGTAACGTGTATTGTGCAAAACAGAATAAATTGGCTTGAGTTATTGGCATTGTTAGAAATGGGGTTTCTGGTTGTCAGTCAGTATGCTCCTTGTACAAGCAGGAACCCTCATGCTAGTCAGGATGAGTAAAGTACACACCTAAGTTTACCTGTGCTCACCGTCTGGTTACTAGGCACAGAGCAGTCAGGCTAAACTACAGAGGCAATGAGTAAAAGCATGTGTGCACCCATACAGTAACATAGTGACAACACCACAAACGGACTCCACACCAGTTTAGATAAAATAGCCAATGTGTATTCAATAAAAATAAGATAAATATGACAAAAATCCAACATAAATAAATCAAAATATCACTTTAGGAAGGTTTTAACAGTTCAGTCCATAGAAAACTATTGTTGCAACACTTTTTAGCACAAAGTATCTGAGATGCGTCAAAATCAAAGAGGTAAACAGGTGCAGGGGAGGTGACGTGAGGCGCTGGAAAAGCAAAGGGAAAGTGATGCGTCAGTTTCCTACTTTGAGGGGAGGTGATTCATCGTTTCCTTGGGTGTGCTGCCTTGGTTCCTTTCTGAAGTCAAACATCAATGCAGACTTGGTGCACAGTTGCAATGCGTGGAAAATCCAGTCGCGCTGGGTTGATGCGGTGGTGACAAAACAGGCACTGCGACGACTTTACACCTGATGCAGGTGATGCGTTGAATCTTCAGTCGCACAGCAAAGCCGAAAAAAAATGCACGAGCCACAGCCGCAGCCACAGGGAGAGAAGGCGGTGGCCTTTCACAGCCGGCATCAGCGAGAACCGGATTTCGGCTTTAACTCAGTGTGGCTACTGCCGTGGATACTGCCGCCGCCCTCTCTTGCCTCGACACCGGCGTCAGGCGTCAGGATCGGCTGCTTCAAGGGAGGTGAGGTGAGGCTGCTGCTGCTGCAGCAGAGACGCGACGTGAGAGCGGCTGCCGATAGAGGCAGCCGCTAAGTAAGAGCCCGGGGGGTTGACCTAGGTGGGTCTGACTAGGTCTGGCTTCGCCGGCAGGTCCCCCCCCCGCCCCGAGTGCTCCGCTCACAGATTGCTGATAACCAGCTGCTTTCACAGGGCTATCTTCCTCAGCCTTTCCACAGCCTTTTCACAGCCTCTTTACAGCCCCCTTATCAGCTCAGCCATCACGGGGGTCCACTGCTACAAATCTTCGTCTATAATTTTCCTATCTTTCTGGATTCGGCAGAGGAGCAAACGGACTAGTAAGGCGCGAGGAGTAAGCTGGGGAGCAGCGGCTTGCCATCTTCTATCTCTCATTGGCGGCCTCCAGGGGCGGCGGTCCATTTTATCTACTATTGCCATGAGGTCAGGAAAAGTTAGAGGGCCCCTGGAGCCAAAACCAAAGCCCACAGCAAAATTGAATGAAACATCAGGAAATGAGAAAGTGCACAAGAAAATGAAAACAAGTGCAAATCCCGCCACCAGCACAGATGAGAACCTCTCGACATTAGAGCAGGCATCGGGGCTGAACCAAAATACAACGGAGCAGGGATTAACAACGGCGCTAATATCAGAATCTGCAGCAAGTGCACCACAAACTACTAGAAAGCTTTCACAGCCCAAAATATATACAAAGTTTGAATTTTTAAAGGACGCAGGCTCAGCCATCTTTTCGAGCAATAGCCACCTGCATGGTCTGCAAACACCACTACTTCCGCTGTCTTGAGCCCAGCATGTACGCAACCATCCGTGCAACCACCCGTGCCTGCACCTGCACCTACAAACCATTCTCCTCTGGAAAATCACTTGTCAGACTCTACGCGAGGCAGCACCTCAAAGTACAGGAACACAAGCATTCCTTGGGGGACTCTAAGAGCAAGCGCAAGCGCGAGTGGAGAGACATTTAACTCTGCTGTTATGTTCACTCAGAATCAGTATCCATTACTTGTTCATCCAGACGGCATGGCTCCATGTAATCTGGAAATCACATCACCAATCCCAATTCCAATCCCATTGGACGATTTCAATGCTAACGCGAATGAGATACTCACCTCAGCACAAAAAACAGCTGACAGAACAGACATTTGCCCAACTGATAGGGCTTCTGGGGCAGGCCTACAGACAGGCTTACAGACACAAGCGCCGCTCTCAATCAAGGAAGCATCACTCGGCCCAGCGCTGGATTTACAATCTACGAGCCAAACCCATAGCACTCCCATCAAGTCTCACCCAATGGCTGGATGTACCACATCATCAACAGATCTGGGATCTTACGATCAAGCAACAAACCGCCCAGGCAGGGAGGCAGCCAGTCCACATGACCTTAGCCGCAAAGCAGAAGGCAGGGCAATAATGTCTTCTCAATACGCAAGAATGGGAAGATATGTTAGCGACCTATACTCCAGATCACAAAGAGCCCCAAGCCCTCGATTCATCCTTGGCAGTCAAAAATACAAACAAGCATGCTAACATCTCCAATGAGAACGAGCGGGGGAAAGAACAAAATACCGGAACCTGGAATTCTCTGCTAAATACAATTCAGCTAGCAGTAGATGCACTGCAATACCAATCTGATAAAATGGAGCTCCAACCATTACTCTTCTCAACACACTGGCAGTTTTTACAGCTGGTATCGATGACAAGTTAGGCAATTTAAACAACTTAATGGTGAGAGCACAAACAAACACCTACCCAAGCTGCAACTGCAGCCAGGCACTAGATAAAGTAGCCACTCTTCCGTCCATGCTAACTGAGCTAATAGGAGACTTAAGGAATCTACACAGAGGAAATGCAACTGCAGAAAAGGGCCTTACTACACCTGAAGAAGGAGCATTCAGGAACGAGGAGTTATCCGGAATCAAAGCAGAGCTAACTGTAGATCATACTCCCGCACACGAAGTAACAATCCAGATGGGACAGGAACGCCCAAAGAAACTTAACGCCAAACAACGGCGCCAACAAAAAAGGAAAGGGCGGAAGCAAAAAATTGAAACTGAAACATCTACTTCCAAATACTTTCTGATCTTCTTTGCTTTAAAGGATAAATCTCCTCCAAACACAAACAATGCTAATTCCACAGAGGACGGAGACCGCTTGCCCTTCAGTGCAAGTCAGCAGCACAAAACAATCAGTGACCTGCCGAATCAAGGACTACCGGCAAAAGATCAACTGAAACAAATAGATGCACATAGAGATGTGGCAGCAAAGACAAAACAATCCATCGAGGCAAACTGTGACAAGAACAACACAGTGAGGGACCTCGACGGTCAAACGGGAGTTTCAACTCCGCATAATAAGAATCCTCCGCTACAAAAGGGAAGGGAAATACTTGAAGCAACTTCTAACCAAGACATACCACCAATACCAGCAAGTAACTACCCATTCGGGTCAATTTCCGAGATGGGGAACAGGAATGGAATGATGGGCTCAACGCTAAGCCAAACCCACAAAGTTCAACCCAGAGATACATTAGCTAAGACTGTTTACCCGGATCCAAGACAAATGAACATCCCCAGGTAAACTGGACTTCGGAAACACAAACAACCTCAAAGCAAACACTCTTTTTCAAAGCTACAACACACATGGCCAATCTGCCAGGCGAAGATGCTACCCCGGCACCCCATGAAGTTCCCCTAGCTCAGGGCTCGTCAGCTCGAGTATACCACACAACAAAAAAACACCAGGAGGAAGGAAGCACCAAACAAACAACAGAGATGCTTGTCTTTCGTCCGGAATACACGTCGCAAGGGCTGCACGACACGCTAAACCGTGGCAACCTTCTCAAACTAATGGGACACATTCCCAGTCTGGAGGGAATAAGTTCGAATGACTTAATCTCTGTTGAATTTCTGCCCGCCACAAATCCAAACACCGCGGAGGCAACCAAGACTACCTGGTCCTCAAGTATTGTTGTAGATTTAATTGCAACAGAAGCGGAGCAATTTAGGTCCTGGGGTATCAAGCTAGTTCCTCTATCAAAACCAGCTTATCCCTTACCACTTCAGAGGAGGACAAGCCTCGAATCAGCGGCAAAACAGACAAAAACCCTAAGCGTTCTCAGAGGTGCCTTGGGCAGCTCGCCTAAAAAAAGAGAGAATACGCCCTAGCAGTATTCGTAAGACAGGCCGAGGGTGGCAGCAGCTCATCCAATAAGTGGGCGACGGCCAACGTCAAAAGGCCCACCAGACCAGCACCTTCACCACGACTCAGTTTTTGAGAGGAAGCCCGCCAAACAAAAACACATATAGCCCCCGGGGACGGACGGAAGCTAGTTTTAGGGGGGTCTCCCACCAAAACCAAGCATTAACAAGGGAGACACTATCTCGAACGATCTTTATACGTTCTGAAGAGGCCCGATGCCACCAACAAATAAGAGATGATATAAAGGGCAGGGCGTCATCTATAGGCATTTGTTCATGGAACATTAATGGCCTAGCATAAAAAATGGATGACCCGGATTTTCAACAGTGCATCTCTCTATTTGACATAGTAATGCTGCAAGAAACCTGGCTAACATTCACACATCACATTACAGGCTACACCTGCTTTTCAACAGCAGCAACTAGAACCAACAGATTTGGTCGCCAGTCAGGAGGTTTGGCCACATATATATCCACTATAACAATCTCATCGGCAGCTTTTATGGACTCTTCCACATTCAACCTTATCAGTAAAGATAAAATTACAGCTTTGCAATAAAGAAGAAGAGATATGCCTGGTTAACGCATACGTCCACCCCAAACACAAAGTCACAGACTCTAACTCAATTTCCAACCAACTAGCGGAGTACATCTCTCAAATGGAAAAAACACTCTTCCTTTTGACTGGGGACTTCAACCAAAACATGCTTGGCTCATCAACAGAAGAAGAGGCTCTGGCTTTAAACATAATCTACACCATACCACCACAAAGCTCCCCGCCATGCAGGAAAAAGCATCCAAACAACGCTTTACTTAAAGAACTAGAACATCAAAATCTTCGGGCACTAAATGGAAGATTTCTAACTGATTCTCCGCCAGTAGAAACATTCTACTCACAAACAGCCAGCTCCATCCTGGACTATACATTTGCCAGTTTGGACCTATTTCCACACATCCTGTGATTCAGGGCGAAAGTGATCATCGTCCCCAGGAATGCCATCTATCAGCAAAGACGCCCACTGCACTCAAGCCAGACAGAACGATAGGGTCGATCCATTCCATTAATCAAAAAAGGATCAAATGTACGTTAACCAATCTACCAACTCTGGCCGAAACTGCCTTCCAACTATATAACACACAAAAACCAAATGCGGCCGGGTACATCCAACATTGGGAGCAATACACTGGATCTCTGTCACGAGAACTGGCAACCAAATCCGCCGCAAAAAGCAATCTTCACAAAGAGGGCATGAAAACGAACCTAAAAAGAGGATTAGAGCAGAATTAAGGCTACACAAAAGACTAGTAAACGCGACCTTACGGAAGTTAAGATCAACACCTGAAAATGCATATCTTCGGATGGAGTTGAGGAAACGAAGAGCCGAGCTCGAACGTATAAAATGGAACATAAAAAAAGATGCTGAAAACGAAACATGGGCAAAACTACTATACAATACCAAAAGCAGTAATAGTGCACGTTTTTGGCAATCAGTGAACCGGATTCTGCGCCCACAAAACAATGAACCAGGCTTGCACATCATAGAACAGTCATGGATCAACTATCTTTCCAGCCGCTTCAATAACTACCCGGAACAGGCAGGAGCACAAGAATCCAACAACACAGAGCCCGAATCTATAACTTCTTTGTCGGAGCCCCTGACCAAGAGGGAGCAAGGCCTACCTGATAACATCATGGATGCACCAGCCACTCAGCAAATAACACTAATAACAAAGCAGATTCGCAAGGGTCGGAAAGAAGGCGCTCCAGGACCTAACGGCATACTGCCAGCTCTTTTTAAGGAAAAGAATATAGAATGTGCTACTATTGTGCAACTGCTATTCTCGGAAGTCAGACTTTTAAACAAAATCCCAGAATCCTGGAAAGGGTCGACGATTGTCCTTATATATAAAAAAGGTGACAAAATGGACCCAAACAATTATCGTCTAGTAGCCCTCATTGATAATGAGGCAAAATGCTTTGCGGGAACTATTCTGGAAGAGATTGTGTCATGGGCGGATTTAAATCAGATCATACCATTGAATCAGACCGGCTTCCGGAAAAATACTGGAACAGCTACAAACATTCTGGCTATCTCTCTAATGATTGATGCAGCAAAAACAAAAAAACTGCCGCTGCACATGTGTTACATTGATTTTAGCACGGCGTTTGATAACATCGAGAGAGACAGACTCTGGGGGAAACTGGCACAATGGGGAATACCACAGCCAACATTAAGCATGCTGAAGCTTCTTCACTCTGACACCTGGGTGCAGGTGAAGTTAGGAGGCGGCACACATCTGTCATCCAAAGTCTGTACCACTAAAGGACTCAAGCAAGGGTGCATGCTTGCCCCAGTATTGTTCAATCTGTACATGGCTGATCTACCAGGCACACTAAACACATGCAACGCCCACTCCCCGAGGTTGGGAGGGAAATCTCTGAGTAACCTTTTGTACGCAGATGATGTTGTGCTACTGAGCCATACCTACATCGGCCTCCAGCAGCTACTGAATCAAATGCATAGGTATGCCACGGAAAACAAACTAAAGATACATTTGAGTAAAACACGCACCATGTCGATAAACATACACAAAAAGCTTCAGAAGTCTTGGACACTGGGCGGCCAAAAAATAGAGTCTGCATCCGTCTACAAATATCTGGGAGTCATATTTGACCGAGATGGCTCACTTTTACAGCAAAAGCAGGAAGCAAAAAGGAGAGGGTCTTGCATTGCCGCTACACTAAAAAGTATAGCCAATCAATTGACGGGACCAATTCTGACTCCTTATCTGAAAGTCATCCAGGCTAAGTTACTACCTTCCATCTGCTACGGCAGCGAGGCACTACACGGAAGAGACTCCAAGAACCTGGACACAATCCAGACAAAAGCCTACAGAACAATGTTTTCGCTTCCGT
Source organism: Lissotriton helveticus (assembly GCF_964261635.1). Lineage (NCBI taxonomy): Eukaryota > Metazoa > Chordata > Amphibia > Caudata > Salamandridae > Lissotriton > Lissotriton helveticus. Next base: position 1,405,229,672 of record NC_136063.1, on the reverse strand, counting down.
CTTACACATCGCCCGCCCAACTTAGGTTGGAATTTGGATTACAAAAAACAAGATCTTGCAAGACAGGGTGCTTATATTATCTGCTGCCACAAACTCTGTTCTGCTACTACCAACACTCTAAACTTGCTGCTATGGCAAGATATTCAAAGCAGGGACGAATCTCAGGCAAGATATTATCTGAAGGCAGCCTTGGGGGCCACTAACCTATCAGCGATCTGGGACATGCAACTCTGGCATAATGCGTTTAAAAAATTGGTTTGGAAAACCGTTAAATCTCTCTCACTATTGGAGGATAAAGAGACATTTGCCAAAAGAAATCATGCCTGGATGATTTTGAACTCATATAAATCCCTGACACCACAACCATACTTCAGCCAGGGCTACCCCAAGGCAACAAAACTAAAGTTCTTGAAATATAGACTAGGGGTTTTGCCCACTAGAGAGCATTTTCCACCATGGCTCAGGAGCAATGGCCATGATGCTTGCATCTTTTGTAACACAGAGAAGAGTGATATACTTCACATGACCTGTCTCTGTCAAAAGCTGCGGTCAGCCCGCCAACAGCTCTTAAAGGACCAGCTCAAGCAGATAGGACCTCGCACTAGAAGGCAAGCAGTGCTGGCTTGCCTGAACCCTGCAAACACGAAACTGAACTGCAGATATGTAAAGTTCCTTGCGATAATCGTACAAAAATTGCCAAATAACGTTCCGAACACTCACACAGCAAATATATAGACGCTAATCAGAACTCAAGGAAACATGCTCTCCTGTTTTAAAAGAAATGTTCCTGCCCATTAGATCGGGCTCTTTATGTTTTTTTTTTTAATGAAGAGTTAATGAATCAACTTCTTTTCATGATATTTTAAATCTTTTTGTAAAATGTTTGCACTGGTTTTAATTAACTATGCATAATAAATTTACCTTACCTTACCAGTCGCACAGCAGGGCCTGTGATGGAGTCGGAGCGGGTGTCTCGGATGTCGGAGACATAGTGCTTGGGACACGGGCTTTGGCGATTTTTGGGCCGCATAGCAGGTGCTGCGTCGGTTCTTCGGCTGTGCTGCAGTGATGCGTTGGTTTTTCAACGGCAAGCTTGCAACGGGAAAAACAGGTGCTGAAGTCCAGAGCATGGCTTTTCTTCTTTTGCAGCAGAAGACACCCCCAAGGCCCCAGAACTGGAACTGCCACCACTTAGCAGGCCAGAGCTCCCAGGAGAGGAGTTCATGGGCTGTAGGTGAAGTCTTTCATGGCCCTGAGACTTCCTAACAGGAGGCAAGCACACACAAGCCTTTGGATAACCTTGATAATCAAGCAGGATACAAGAAAGCAAAGTCCAGTCTTTCAATCTACAAGACAGAAGCAGCAGGCCAGCCCAACACATAAAAAAAGTAGGATGGCAGTTCCCCTCCTACAGCTCCTCCAGCTCTTCTTATTGGCAGAATCTCCTCCCAGTCCAGAAGTGCTCTAAAAATGTGGGGTTACTGCTCCAGTACTTATACCAGTTTCTGCCTTTGTAGTTGACAAACCTCAAAGGATAGTCTTTCTAGTGCACAAGGTCCTGCCTTGCCCTGTCCTGGCTCCAGACACACTACAGGGGGGCAGGGACAGCATTGTGTTAGGACGGGCACAGCCCTATTCAGGTGTCAGTGACAACTCCTTCCACCAGTCTAGCTCAGGAAGGCCCATCAACCTGGTGATGGGCCATCAGGATATGCAGGGCACAGCTCATCTATCTTTGTGTGACTGTCTAAAGTGAATGCACAAACAGTCCTTGTCAGTCTAAACCAGACGTTGATTCCATAGGCAGGCAGAGACACAGAATGGTAAAACAAGAAAATGCCCAATTAGAAGAGCAAAAAGACAGCTGTGTTGCACTCAGTTTAACAAAAGAATAATACAATGTATTCAGTAGAAACAAATGAAGTTTCTAAAGTGTGCACCCTCTAAGGTGGCTCCGCCCAACCACCCTATTCGAAAAGAAGAGGAAAACCAGGACCTGTGCCCTAGACACAAGGTGCACTACTGCTGTGCACTCAAAGAGTGTCTACCAATTTATATGCTAATAGTAAGCTGGTTTAAACAATGTGCGTACAAAATTCAGAGCAAAAACAATATTTCAATATGCAAAAGTCCATCAGTAAATCATCCCTGAAACGCTGAGTATAACTCCTTTGCATTTTATAGTACATACGCAGATGCTTCATAGGAAAACCATTCCACATGAATTTAGATGACAACAATACAGTTCCCGCGTAGATAACACAAGTCCCAATGCGTTTCGGCATATACAAAAACCCTTCTTCAGTGTATTCTATAAACAAATAAATAATGAAGACAATAAGAATACTTCATGTTCAGCTAATCAAAACATTAGATGCTAAATAACGGCCGTTACACATCCTCTGAGGCAGACATAAGAATTCCAATTTAATGAATACCTTTCAGCAAAAACAAAGAAAACAGCTCTGCTTAGAAAAGTTTAAAGAAAGCATAAAAAAGATAAGAAAGGTATTGGATGAAGGACCCAAACAATACCCTCACCTAACGTGCTCCTCATCAAAAAGTGGAGTCTATGAAAATGATGCCTCCGTGTATGGTGCATAATGAGAACTGGCAATATCCTCAAGTTAAAGTGTAAACCACAGTGAAATCCCATAAGTGAGTAAGCGGCACACTCATGCCTAAGATTAATCAAATACCTCCAGAGGACACGATCCGGTGGCCAGCTTCGGCTAAAAAATCGCCATATGTGTTAAAATGTCTATACCAAAGTAAAAAAAAAGCTACACAAATGTGTCCCCGCTGAACGAAGATACTACAACAAGTGCTTGTGACAAAATAGTAAACTTACTAAGCCTTCACTACAAGCCCAAAGAAGGAACGCGGTCAGCCCCGTACGGCATCCGCTCAGATAACTAATATTCCAATTAAGCACTGCAAGGTGGAAACCTCCCGGACATTAAGGGAATGACTCGAACTGTAAAGCAAAATGACACATGGACTCACCAACACGTTACCACTTGAAACATAGGTGCTTGCTATAAAGATTTAAGGAAAGCGTCAACTCCACTTACCAAACCTCTACTATAAAAGCGAAGCGCGACCGCAGTAAACCTCGTGTGGCGCCCGCTGAGGAAACTGGTGTTCAAGTGCGTGAAAGCCTCTCCAACTTCCCCCGGTGTGAGAAAAACCGTGCATCTAGCAGCACATAGTGAACCACGTGTGCTTAAGAACTCCTTTACTCTGCTGGATTCCTGGTCGCTGGAGCGAAGCCTGCATCTCCTAATCTTGGAGCAACGTGCCTACATTGATTTCCTGCAAAGCGCTAGCTGACAGCGCTGGTGAAAAACTGCTCGCGTTTCCCGCTGCGCGGGAAACACTCGTGTGAGGAGTGAAGGCGACGGGCGGTGGCTGGTCAGTGTGAAACTACAAAGCCCACAAACCCATCGGGGCCAAGAACAACTCCCCGCCACGCCCCCCTCACCTGGCTACAATTGTGCAGAGGGTCTGCTGTGGAGCGGAGAACTCCTTTACTCTGCTGGATTCCTGGTCGCTGGAGCGAAGCCTGCATCTCCTAATCTTGGAGCAACGTGCCTACATTGATTTCCTGCAAAGCGCTAGCTGACAGCGCTGGTGAAAAACTGCTCGCGTTTCCCGCTGCGCGGGAAACACTCGTGTGAGGAGTGAAGGCGACGGGCGGTGGCTGGTCAGTGTGAAACTACAAAGCCCACAAACCCATCGGGGCCAAGAACAACTCCCCGCCACGCCCCCCTCACCTGGCTACAATTGTGCAGAGGGTCTGCTGTGGAGCGGAGAACTCCTTTACTCTGCTGGATTCCTGGTCGCTGGAGCGAAGCCTGCATCTCCTAATCTTGGAGCAACGTGCCTACATTGATTTCCTGCAAAGCGCTAGCTGACAGCGCTGGTGAAAAACTGCTCGCGTTTCCCGCTGCGCGGGAAACACTCGTGTGAGGAGTGAAGGCGACGGGCGGTGGCTGGTCAGTGTGAAACTACAAAGCCCACAAACCCATCGGGGCCAAGAACAACTCCCCGCCACGCCCCCCTCACCTGGCTACAATTGTGCAGAGGGTCTGCTGTGGAGCGGAGAACTCCTTTACTCTGCTGGATTCCTGGTCGCTGGAGCGAAGCCTGCATCTCCTAATCTTGGAGCAACGTGCCTACATTGATTTCCTGCAAAGCGCTAGCTGACAGCGCTGGTGAAAAACTGCTCGCGTTTCCCGCTGCGCGGGAAACACTCGTGTGAGGAGTGAAGGCGACGGGCGGTGGCTGGTCAGTGTGAAACTACAAAGCCCACAAACCCATCGGGGCCAAGAACAACTCCCCGCCACGCCCCCCTCACCTGGCTACAATTGTGCAGAGGGTCCGCGCATCGCGGGACGCGCGCGGGCGACGCCGGGCGAAGCCCGGGCAAAGGGCGGGCCCTCTGTGGCCCTCAGTGACCGAGGTAGGCCGGGCCGGGCCCGCTCTCTTATATTTTATATTTTACACTGCTATCATCTATCCGCTTCTGTGTTCATCTGAGTGGGAGGATATTCCCATGCGAGAACTGTGATAGCTACACTGCACCCTGGTCTTACCTGCTTTGTCCGGGTCGGTCCTAATTCCAGACTTTTATACGTTTAATATTGTTATTTATCTATTTTTATATTATTGTGGAAAAATGTCTAAAACTTTACGTTCAGGAAAGGTAGTGGGAGAAAAACCTGTCCGGAAAGTAACTACCATTCGGACAAGAAACAAGTCAGTAAACAACCCACCTTTGAAAGGTCAATGTCAGTTATCTGAACTCTGGGATTTGTCTGGTATAAAAAAACCTCAAGGTACAACTTTACATAATCCAGATATTAAAGCTCCGGAAGTACGCTCACCAGCTACCCCTGAGGTTCGATCTCCCCTGGTTCAGCAGGGGGCTCCCCAAACAATGGTAGGAGGGTCTTCCACCCGGGATCCTACAGATGGGAAGCCGAGGATTATAAGTGAGCCAGTGCACATACCATCGATCCATGAGGTACTCCTGAATGACAGGCCGGAGGTTGACTTGTCTGCATCATTCACTGATTTGGAACTATGGGGTCGCTACGTAAGCCCTGCAAAAATGGAATCTCTGGAGAAATGTAAAGCTCAGGGGGGCGCCACCCCATCAGGGTTAATGCTGTACAGTAGCACCCCGTCGCTAAACAGACATGAATTATCTGACTTACTAAACTCCTCCAAGAGCCCTGACCTCAATCTCCTAGATAATATCTGCACTGCGGAAGCACGAGAAAAGCCGATCTCTGAGTTCATGATCGTGCTGGAACAACTTCTTGCTTCTATCTTGCAGCTTTTGGGGAAATTTGTTGGCAGCTCTGACTGTATCCTTGAATCAGTTACTCAAATCCTAAAGTTACTGCTGCAGAAAATGCCGGATTTGAGTATGCCCTCCCCCCGCGAGCCTGGACTATCTGTACCCGAGGGGAACGGTATTGCTATTAGAAGTGAACTAGTCAAGAAAAATGAAGAGCCTGATATGGTGCCTCTTAAGGAGAGGCCTCATACCGCAGCATCAAACTGCATCAAGAATATAGTCCTGGAGATAGAGGAGGAGGATAAGGTTCCGCCTGGCCTCAAAACGGCTCAGGAGTTATTTCCTATCTTTGTCCCGGATGGCGAAAAAGATCTCCCGGCCAATAAACTTGAGGTCAATGAAGAAAAAAGAAAACATGGTAAACAAAAAAGTACCAAAGCCACTAAGAGGAAGCCAATTCGAAAATATAGAAAAAAGAAGCAACGGAGGATCATCTTCCAAAAATGCACAGAGGCAAGGGAGAATGAAACAAGGAATGGGGAATCCTTATCTACTTCCCTAAAAGTGGACATGGATGTGAACTTAACCACTTCAACCTCAGTGGAGGAGGAAAATGAACAAGACAGCCTGCCCTCTCAGGAAGATCTTCCACAAATTGGGGGCTTTCCCCCAGGCTCACCTTTTCGGAGTGCACTGGGAGGCTTAATTCCCCATCCATCCGGGAATTTAAACCCTTTTGCCCCCCCCTTCGTGGTAACAATTGACTCTGAAAATTCTTGCCCTTTGGCTCCTCCCGTAAGTAGGCCAAAGGCCCCCGTGGATGTGCGTGTACTAGATTTTGTTCCATTATTTGATACTGACCTCTTGTTAAATAGAGCCTGGCTTCTTAAGCGTTTCAGTGAAGTCGAATGTTTCTATCACATTCAGTCTAGAGACATAGACCTGGTGACTCTGCTGGGTGGAAGTCGGGTTTCGAGTATTCGGGTGAAATTTTATTCCCCCATTATATCAAATCTGATATTAGAGCAGGCTGAAAATTTCCAACGCTTGGGTATTGATATTCTCCCTATTTCTACCCTTGGCAAGCCAAACGCTTCTGATAAACAGGGGTTGAGGGGCGGTGAGCAAAATGGGGTTTCCTCTCCTCTGAGAGACCTGAAAATTTGGGTATCCAGAGGAAAACGTTCTGTATCGCACGTGAAGCCTCTTCCACTAGTTGAGAATTCCACACTCAATGATGACAATAACCGGTGGAATTGGCTTCATAGTGCATTATCAACAAAAAATAAGGATAACCCCAAATTGTTCCAACATCTTTAACCCAGCCTTAAACATAATTTCCTGGAACGCGGCCGGTTTCCATAGCAGCCCGGAGAAAATGACCCTATTATCCACTCTGGAGGCTGATATATTGTGTATCCAGGAAACATGGTGCATAGACAGGTTAATGCCATTAAAAGATTATTATGTTTTGGAAATACCGGCTGCGCCCTCTAAGAAAGGGCATGCTAGGGGGGGCCTCGCCTGTTTACTGTCAAATAAGTTTCAATGGAGATTTTCCCATTACATTGATTCCAGTAGACTTTTCCACACAATAACTTTAGAAAATATATTTTTTGATAATGCACAATACCCTTTGGTAATTTTTAATGTGTATATTCCGCCTGAGGAACGCTTTAATGACAACTTGCAGCGGGTTCTCCAGTATATGGATAAGATAAAAAATTCACCTCCTTTTCCCACAATTTTACTTATTGGTGATTTGAATTGTAAAGTATCAAATGCTAGTCTAAAACTCTTCAGGGATAAAGCAAAGGAGGAAGCATATTGCATCCCCCAGACACTTTTCCCGGAAGATTTAAAGACAAATAAAAGGGGGAAGATCCTGTTAAAAGAACTAGCGATCGGGGATGGTATCATCTTAAACGGAAGATTTCCATCTGACGTCCCCGCAAATTATACCCATAAATCCCCCTTTGGGTCATCAATTTTGGACTACGCCATCGCCAGTTATGGTCTGTTTCCCCAGATTCTTGACTTACAGATCATCCCCACGACCCTGAGCGACCATAGTATATTATTAATATCAATCTCACTAAACTCTTTGAATTCGGCACCCTGGTCGCTAAATGGCAAGGAGGTCACCTTCCTCCCAATAACCGGAAGATGCTTCTGGAATTATGCTGCCATTAATGGAGAACAGGAACTACTGACCGATACCCTTAAGGAAATAGAAGAGTGGAACGGAAATGAAATAGTTTGTTTTGAGGAATTCATGTTAAAGATTCTTTTGAATGCTAAAAAAACTGTCCCCCCTAGGAAAAAAGGAGAGGTAGTCCCTCTGACTCTCCGTAATTTAAATAGGGATTTAAACAAACTGATCCGTGCACAGTACGTTGAAAGGGTACCAGAACGAGGGAAAAATATTGCTAGGTTAAGAAGAAAGAGAAGCAGACTCAAGCTAAAAATCAAACGGGACAGGGAGGATGAAGTATGGATCAAACTTAGGGAATCTGCTGCATATGGCAACATTAAAGACTTTTGGGCAATAATCGGGAAAGGATGTGGTACACGCCACGCCCCTATTCCCATAGCTATACCTGAGGATATATGGTCCTCTCATATCCGGGAATTATATGCAGGGAATGGGACCACAAGTACGGATAACATCATGTATGCCACCCCTGATGACTCGGTTTTCTTTCCCTCTGAGAAGGAAATCGAGTTGGCTATAAAAAATATGCGTTCCTCTGGGGCCATGGGACCGGATGAGCTTCCGATGACGGTCCTAAAAAAGGATCCATTAACCTGGAGCAAAATCTTATATCCCCTGTTTAGGGCATGCCATCTCTCCAATCGTGTTCCTGCATCGTGGAGAGGAAGCATTCTGGTCCCTATCTTTAAGAAAGGGGCACGGGACAGCCCCTGCAACTATCGCATGATTGCGCTCCTTGACTCCATCGGAAAGGTCTTTGCGAAATGCCTCCTGAGTTCCCTTTCTGATTGGGTCGAGGAGCGTAATATCTTGCCGTTGGAACAGACTGGCTTCCGAAGGGAACATGGTACTCTGGACAACCTGACTGCTCTTCAGGTTGTCACTGACAAATATGTCGAGGTGAGAGGGGGTGTCGTATACGCCGCCTTCATTGATTTCTCCACAGCGTTCGACAAAGTAGATCGGGGAACGCTGTGGAGAAAATTGGCGTTACTGGGCGTCCCTACTCCCCTGTTGGAATTGGTGCGGGCTCTGCACACTGGGACCTGGTGCAGGGTCTTAATGGGGGGTGAGAGGGGACTTTCGGCCAAAATACCATCCCAGAATGGCCTTAAACAGGGCTGCTTATTGGCGCCCCTGTTGTTCTCCCTATATACTACTGACCTCCCTGCTGTTGTGTCCCACAGTGAGGGGATCGCACCGTTGATAGGAGGGATGCCAATCGCCTGCCTGATGTATGCCGACGATGTGTTATTGCTTGACTTAACTCCCGTAGGTCTGGCAAATCGGCTTCAGGCTCTTCAGGACTTTGCTGGGGAGCATCATATGAAGATTAATATCAATAAAAGTAAGGTGATGTGTATAGCTGGCAGGAAGAAATGCCGCTCGACAAATTTTGGCTGGGCCATTGGAGCTCATAGACTGGAGGTCGTAACTTGTTACACATTTTTAGGGAAAATAGTCTCGGCCAACATGAGCGAGAATCCCCATATAGAGCATTGCTCTCGCAAAGCTCTTGCCCATGGCAATGGATTAAAGTCCCTATACCTGGCAACGGGGAAAAGACATTTCTCTAGCCTTCTTGAAGTATTTAGAGCTAAAATCCCCGCAACCATCTTGTACGGTATAGAAATAATAGAGATAAAACTTTGGGACTTTTGCCACAAGATTGAGGGAAAACTCCTAAGATCCCTCTCGACTTTAAACAATGCCTGTCCTCTGGCCGCCTGCAGGTTGGATTTTGGACTCAGAAGTGCCTGGGTTCAGGGGCTGTGTGCCTTAATAAGGTGGGTAGCCAGTTTGGCCAGAGCAAGAGAGGGAACCCTGCGAGCTTTACTCAAAAATGAACTATTGGGCAATTTTAAGGAATTCTCCAAACTTGTTAGTAATTTTAGAAGGGCTGTCAAAATCCTTAGACTGGATGAAAGTGCGCTCTTCTCCTACTCTCCCATGCTGTTAAAGCAGGTCCTTAAGGAGGCTTCGTGGGAGTATTGTTTTTTATCTGATAAAAAAACAATCGGAGACAAAAGGAATGTGGTGCCACTCATCTCTTCCTATAGATTGAAACAGCCTCAACCGTATGCCCTGTGGAATTTACCACACGGGATTCGTAGGTTTTGGTTTTTGTTACGGTACGACTTAATCCCCCTTAATGTGCTGCTATCCAAATGGCATGGTACTTCACCGTTGTGCAATTTATGTAAATTGAATAACCAGGACTGTATGCATGTACTACTGATTTGTCCTATGTTACGTAGCTTGCGCAATCGATGGCTTAAAGTAATTTGCCTACGCCTCAGCATTGTCACTTTACAAGATTTCCTGAATGCACTTTATTGCCCACCGAATGAAATGTTTTGTGCTCATGTTTTTAACTTTTTTAAAGGATTTTTAGCTATTTATTAATGTTTCTGGAAGATTGTGCCGACCCGGCCTCGTGGGACTGAGGGTCTGTAGTGTTGATGTTACGGTTCGAATATCATGTTTTTAGTACTCTTGCACTTGTGATGATTTCTGTTGCTTTGTTTGTACATGTTTTTATGTGGCCCTCTTCGAGAGCCAAAACATAATAAATAAATTTGAATTTGAATTTGTGTGCTTAAGTAAACGTACTGCCCACAACTGAAACAAAAGGACACAACGCCTCCGAATCCAGAAAAGTAGAAAGGGTACTCAAGAAGAAATTGAAAAGGAAAAGGAAAAGAAGGTTGGTAAAGGCAACTCAATATGTCTGCCAAAGTGAAAGAATCCATTACAATGTCACCTGACATAATGCACGAAATTGTGCGATTGAGGCTGTGTATCTCTAGTTAGCAATTGGACAGAAGACATATCATGAATAAAAAAGTTAAATGTATGAAAATAATAAACAGAAACTCAGTGTGTGAATAGTCAAAATTGAGTGATCATCCAACCTAAAGGGTAGTAAATAAATGTGAGGCGAGTTTCTGTTTAATCATTGGGCATGGTGATCAAGATTCTTAATTCTTAATAGCAATAATATAGTCTTAAGCCACAAAACAAGTTAGCATAGAACTCAAAGTGTCTACTATGTATTTTCAAAGTGCAGTAACTAAAGTTTTTTAGCATGTGCCTAAAAGGTGTGATAAAACACTTATAATTGTAGAGAAACAGCTTTTACCTGAAAAATGAACTTCAGTATTTACATTTTCAATATACACCCAGGTCATTGCGTCACAAAAGGGCAAACATTTGAAATTAAAAAAGAACACTTTAAAGGGGGTGATTCCCTGTTAAGGTAAAGCTAGGCAGCTTGGAGACATGCTGTATTCACTCTGTGGGCTTTAACCCTGCCCGCGCATCATGAACATAGTGGGTGTAGTTCATTCTGAAGATGAATGGAGCACCAGCATACTGACTACCTAGGAGAAACTGAAAAATATTCTTACTGCAGCGCTTTACCGAAGAACATTTATCAAAGTAATCACCAAAAGAGGAACTGGGAGGTAGGGAGATGAAGAAAAAAAAAAACTTACCACAACATACTTGCCAAGCTGAAGATGGAGCAGGTGGTTCTCATCCTAATTGTAAAATAACCCGTCTGAGTAAAAAATTGGCAACTGACATCTATTAGCTGTGTTACAAAAGCACAATGGGAAATATAATACTGTGTAATCTTAGTTAGCACTAAATATTATCAGTGGGTATCTGTCCAAAATTCACAATCCTTATTGCTATAAAATCAATATCAATAGTTCAAGGTGAAACACGTTGTTGAAATGTAATATACTGTGTCTCTTATTGATGCAACAATTATACAGCACTTTTTGTCATACAAAAGCTAATAGTAGTTATGAAATTGTCTGGGAAGCATTCCAGGAGTTAGATCATTTCCTCGTAGAATTATTGTGGGCACGGAAAAGATGCGGAGTGGGACTCTCCACACTTAAGCTAGAATGGGACAAAAGGGGATGGAGGTCCCAGGCATGGAACTGTATTACTTGGCGGCCCAGCTAAAGCATACAATCCGCTGGTTTGATAAGGGGAAAAGTTGGAAAAATACATTGCCCGCAGGCGCCTGTGGAGATATAGCTCTAGAAGTTCTCTTACTGTGCGAGAACAGAGTTCCTGCGACACACACCCATGAGGTTCGGTTTCTGTGCAGACTGTGGGAGAGAGGGGTATGCAGAGTGATCCACGGGGCACCCTATGCACCTGAATTGGAGATCTAGCTGGTCAGACCTTTTGCGCTAACTGTCCAGACCACGACCATTGTTTGTGGTAAGACAGTGGATGCATCTCACTTAATAACCTCTATCCAGCCGGCCTATCTGTCACCAGGCAAGACGTCTTTGGCATGTTTGGTCTAGGGCGGGGGACAGTTTCTCTAATATACAAAAATTGCTGCCACAGCCAGAGGAATATGGCCCAACTTTTCCAACGCCCCAGAACCCACGTATACATTTGCTGTTCTGCTGTCCATGGCGGGGCAGCAGGCTTATGATACATTGATATTGAGCATTGTTGTCAGATAGACCAGTACCACACTTAAAGGGGGAGGAAACGTGACTGTAGTTTAGTGATGGCCTATTACTGTCAAGGAGTGGGCTAAGGTACATGCGGGTGGGCGAGGTGTCAATTATTCATGATTCAAACTTATTCAGTACAATATCATTCATATCATCTACCCCTCCCCTAGGCAGCTACACACCAGCGACCCAGCCAGAGACCCAGGATACAGGTGCTGTGGGACCATACATGCAGACTTTTTTCATGTGGTTTGGAGGTGCCCCGGTACACATAATTTGGGTGGAGGTATTGGAGCAGGTCCGTAGGGTCACAGATAGGGCGAGTCCCTTTGGCGATTACGCAATGCCTCCTAAGTCTACTTGCAACCAGAAAAAATGGGAAGCTTAGTGGGAAATTTGCACTGCTGGGCTTGCCCTTGGCTAAGCGGACCATTGCTATCAGATGGCTGAGCCCGAACCCCTGCCCCCTCCCGGCGCTGGACTAGCAGCGCAATTTGATTGAATGGGCAGGGGCAGAGGAGGGCCACATGAAAAAGGTGCAAGGAGATGAGAATCTGGTGGACTATCTCTCGTGGGGCACAAGGATCCATGATTTGAGAGAGCCTCAGACTGGTACCCCTCCGAAGGGTGAGGCAGGTGTACATCGAGAGGGGACACCTGACGTACTTAACTAGGGTGTTCCAGTGCATGCTCAGGGGGGTGATGGGGCAGGACCAAATGCAACGGACATGACAATACACAGTGGGGTTCCTTAGCTTGCCTGGAATCCCACTTGCCAAACTAACTAAGCACTTGACGCAGTATGGGAGATGGGGCAGGGAAACTAGGAAGGGTTGTTTTATCTGCTGTTCTACATTTTTGCTGCTGTTATTTCCTGTACCATGCTGTATCACCAACTGTGATCTTCGGAACTGTACTACAATGTTAGTGATGGGGCTCAATTCACCTGGACTATATCCTGACCTGTACTAATGCATGTACCCTATATTGTATTATACGTTACAGAAATGCTAATAAAAAGAAGTTAAAAAATATGTAAATAATGATGCCTTTATTATTTAAAACCTAAACTAAAGCCATACTTGCGTTATATGGGCACCTGTACATCTGCCTACTAGTTTAATGATTTTGACATTCTACAGGGACTCTCATACATGCAAAACATGAAGCATTGCACCATCACCAGCTCTTTTAAGATAAAACATTTTTAGGTTTTGCCTGGCGAAAAGATGCGCTCTGCGCATCTTTTTCGCGCAGGCGAAAACCTGATGAGAACTGTAGTGTGGCTTTGGGTCGGCCCTCGTCATTCATTGGCTGGCTCCATAAATGGAGCCTAGCCATTGGACGAGGGGCCTGTCCGTCAATGCCGGACCAGATTCGGGGGCGTTCCCGAGATTCTTTGGCTTTTGCCGACGTCACGCGACGTCAGCCGAAAGCCGGGAACGCCCCCGAATCTGGTCCGGCATTGCCGGCACTTCTGCGTCTCTCCACCCCCCTTTCCCGCCCCCTCCCGCTTGTTCTTTCTGTTTTCATGTTTGTTTCATTTTCTTTCGCCTTTTCCCTTGTTTCTTTGACTTGGTAGTTCTTTTCTCTGTGCCTGCTTCTGTGAGGCATTGTTTCTTTCTGTGTGCTTTATGAATGCCAGTGTGTTAAAGTGTCTCTGTGCGTGCCTTGCGGTTGTGTGCGGTCCCCATCTCTGTGAATGCCTCTGCATGGCTCAGCTTGTGCGAGTCTGCTCCATGCTGACTGTAGCTCCTCCTGTGATTCACTGCAAACATCAGCCTCGTGCATTCCGCTCACCACAGGAAGTCAGTGGGTGCCTCAGAGCGGAGGTGCAGTCTGAGTGAGACTCTGCTGAGGCCGCCTCGGGTGGGTGCTCGTGAGGAGGAGCGAGGGCTGCAGGAAGCCTGACACGCGCGGCAGGGCGCACAGGGCACACCCACGCGAGCGCTCCCTCCACTGCCCGCACCTCATCGGAGCCAGCTGCTAAGGCTCAGGCACACCTCTGACCCCTGCCCGTCGGACAACTCGGAGGACCGAGCCCGGCCCCCACCATGTTCACTCGAGCTGTCAGCAGGCTGAGCCGGAAGAGACAGCCTTCAGGTAGGAACCCCTCTCTGTTAGACGGGGCGAGGGTCGTCTCTTGGGGGCGCGCCGGAGTCTGACCGCAGGACTCTCCCGCCAGAGCTCTGCTGAAGTCGGGCTGCAGTTCACAGTGGGAGGCGCTTCCTTATGGACCGAGCAGATGTCTGGCTGCAGGGTAGCTCCACGTAGCCAGACTGCTCTCTCGACTGATGTCTTCACTGGAGGACACCCTGGGGAGACAGGCGCTATTGTAGGGACTCAGCTGATGTCTGACTGAGGGACACGTCCTGGCAAGGGGCCTCTGCTGATGTCTGACTGCAGGGCACCCTGGGGAGCTGGGTGCCTTCAGTGGAATGTGTCTGTACAGCTGCTGTCCATCTTTAGTGTGCCTTGGGGCTATGCCCTCTAGGCCTCAGCTAGTGTCCGAGTGCAGGGCACACAGGTGGTGGGAGGAGGGGGTTCCCATATTTCCTCACACCCCTTTCTCTCACATGAGATGGAGACATGTAAAATGCGGAACAGAGACTCGTGGGTGAGTGCCCTTTTCCATGAATCAGCCCCGGACTTGCAGCCGCGAAGGGAGGGGTGTCTCAGCTCCTTGCCAACCTATCTACTCTAGTGAGTTCTTTCTTAATATATTGAAGACTCGTCTGTCTGTTAAAGTTTCTCTCTGTTATTCTTTTTCACTCTCCCTGTCTCTTCCTCTCGCCTTCTATACGTTGCTGTACAGACTTTTTCTCTCTGCCTTCTCCCTCAGTTTAGGTAGATTCAGAAACTGGATTGGGAGGGGGAGAGGGAGAGGCAGCCCCCCCCCCCCCTCCCTAAAAAAAAAACATGACTTTGGCCCTCCCAGTCAAGCAGAAGAGGCCATGGACAACGCTCCTCGAATTGCTTTCTCCATGTCGATGGCCGAAAGAGATTTTTTTTTTCTCAGTTTGTTTACTTTAATTTTCAGTCAGGGGTCCTTAGAGAACCTCTACAACACCTTTAAAGTGCTCCTTTTTTAAAAACGAGTGTTTTAGTATGTAACTATAAAGGGGAAAAATACTGGCTTTAGGTGATTTTCCCATCTTTGTACAGGGTCAGACATTAAAATGAGGATCAATTGGGAGCGGTGACTTCGAAAAACAAGCATTTGCAATGCAATAGGTCTCGCATTTACACAAGTTTAAGCTATTGGCATTGTAAATGACAATGCCTTTTATTTATGTTTTAAAAACAAAAATAAGAGTCATTGTTATTTGCAATGCCAATAGCTCTAACTTTAACAAAGGCAAAACCATTGCATTGTAAATGCTTGTTTTAAACTGTTTACCTGGAGATAGCCAGGAATGGACCTATCTATAGAACAGCACGGTTTCCTCAAGCTTACACAAATAGTAAAGGGCTTTGCCATTGACTGTGAAAATTGTCCTGTGTCATAAGGCGAGACTCATACACATGCACAAAAAGACCATAACCCTTATGAAAGGAAATTGCCACCGACAAGTCCCAGGAAAAACAGCCTCATCTTCAAGACTTGAAAATGCTTCAAGGAAACAATATAAAGGAATAAATGATCATAACTGAGAGATATATAATATACACTACCATAGTGTTACTGTACAATTAGTCAAAATCATTACAAAGAAAATTAAAAAAACGCAATATGCATAAGTTTGAGAGGAAATCAATAAATAGCTAAAACAAAAAATACACATAAAGAATGTTAGTAACCAACGTATCGACAGGTAATGAAAAGAGTGATCCAAAATACACAATAAGAAAGGCAGTGAGACATGTTGTTTGTGGTCACACTTGCATCTGGATAGATACTTGTGCTCTGCAGCTTGCCATGAAGGAAGTCCTGATTGGCTCACTGCCTTTGAAGATCAGTGGGGACTGGCAGAATGTAAACTACTCAAAGCAGGAAGAAGCTCTGTGCTGTGAGCGCCCTGCTTGGATTCGGAAGTCATGAGGGGAGGGTCTTTTTTTACAGTGCACAATGACAATAAGGCGGGATTAGACAATTGCTGATTTATTGCACTCATTTTCACTGGTCATTTCTGATTTTGTAGTTTTCCACATGCTATTCACCTCCTGCTCCCTGTCATTCAGTCCTTGCAGTGCTTTGTTAAGAATTTTGAAAATCTAGCTGCCAGTTGATTACATTCCTCCTTCAGGCAACCTTCCATGGCTGCTTTGCATGTTCGAGTGTTCGCAATATGGGGCATAGCCAGTATCTTCTTAGCACAATTAGGTTTTTTAAGATGCAAACGATGTGACTCTGGGGAAGACTGACATAACCTACACACTACACACACAAACACATCAATTCCTTTAAGGGATTAATGCCACATCTCAGCCTTATCAGTTGTCATTTAATATTTATGGCCAGAAGTTGTTTCAAGTATGTAGGCCAACTCAGTGTATCATGTAGATTTATCACCAGCTTGGCATTAGCTTTTTACTGTGGTTCATCAAGTCGAGTCAAGCTTTGCTTGTTTTAATGAGGGTTCTCATCAGAGAGAGAAGGTATAGTAGGGGTGGAGATCTCCCCATGGTAAAGTATAGAGCAAAAAAGGGTTATTTAACTCAAAGATAAATATTGAAATATTTTTGTGTGAAATAATTTAATTTCATTCATACATTCATTTTAAATATAGAACAAAGAACTATTCAAATAAAACTTGAATTAAAAGTGTACATTACCTTAGAAAATACGGTGTGCAGTCTGGTACTGTGCGATGCATAACTCCTTATCCTGGTTACGGTTACTCTTTAACAGATCCCAACTATGATGTTTAATTTCTCATGGGTCAATTGTCCTTTTTACAAGAAAAATGATCTCTACAATTCTCTTGCAGAAATGTTTTTCAGCCTTTGGTGTGTCGGCATGTTAAGTGTTGCCCTGTGATGAAAAAAGCGAATTATGGGGCTGGAACGTAGTTGCTAGACGTTCAGACCATGGATATAGAGACCAGACAACACCAGCTGTTGAACTGCCCCCTCCAAACGGGCGTACATGCCCAGAGACCACCAGTATTTGGATGATGACATTGGTGGGTATGAATTGACTTCTTCAGGGGAATCTACTAAGACAGAATATACATTTGGCCCACTACTAACCGAAACATGGAGAGTTGCCAAACTGATGCTTTGGGCACCGTTAGGAATTTCTAATACCAGCCTACTCTACTCAAAATCTTGCTCTTTAGCAGCCGCCGCGATGGAGGGAGTAGCAGTGGGGCAGAAAGGCGGGGCGGGGGAGGGACAGGGTGGGGGGTGCTAAAAACCGGAATATGGATAATTGGAGGTAAGTAAACGATTTAATTAATAAAACAAATTTCGTAGCGTGGGCTGCATCACATTTTGCGATGCAGGGCGCGCTACGAAACAGAACAAGCACAAGGCAAGAAGTTTATTTACCACCTGACGGCCCTACTAAAGCCAATGCATTTCTGCTTGCCCATGACTTCCAACAGCCATGCTGGCTGTCCTCTTGCCACCTTTGGCTTTACTACAACTTCCTCCCCTGCAGACACACTAGTCTCTATCCTTCGCTTGGGGGGCCTCTCAGTCCAGGATAACGGACAAATATACAACTGGAGGCTCTTTGGCGAAATCATGTGATAGGCTTCAAGTTCCAGCTTTTGGATAACACTAGTGTCACATTGCACCGGTTCAAGATGCACAGTGTTAAATCCAGAACTCATAAACCACTTTGCATTCCTCAGACAAAGTAATAAGTTCAGCTGCTTTAAGGCAAAACTATGGGAATACTAATTTGCTTAGAAAATGATTTTAATCCATTACGATATATCTGCAGCGTTAAAGTAACCCATAATACAAGCTATGCTGACATTATTAATTTACAGCGAATGACAGCAAAAGAAGACACCCCTGAGGACAGTACTAATCAACCAGTGCAACACAACAGCTGGATGTCAGCAGACACAAACCACAAGAATTAGAGGAAAGCTACATCCTACTTGAATATGCAATGGACAGCAAGTAAGCAAGACTGCTTCAAAACGAAGCGAACCGGTTTTTATACCACTGAAATCAGACAATAATGCTTTAAAATGAGAAACTCTGTCAAAGGCTAACGTTTGCACACATGGCAATAAATCGAAGTACAGAAACTTTTAACGTTCAGAACACACTGCAATGATTCAGGCACTTAATACCTTCCTTGTTAAATCCAGAGATCCTGCCACAATTGTTTTCAGATAAGGAAATACCACTCATAAAAACAATACATCATTACCTGAAAGCAAAGGAACACGCCTACTGTATTTTCCAAAATTCAGGCTAACCACGAGTCCAAGCACACAGTTCATTTCCCACTGAACCTACATGCAAAAGTGGGATTCCTCTTTCAGAGTTGGGTGGTAACTGCACATTTTTGGCTCCCTGGTAGAATTTTCTCATTAGACTGTCATTTTGTTGGAGGAAATTTGGCTCCCTTCCAAATTTAGCAGTTACTTCAGAAATTGGAAGACTTCCCATTACAGACCAACTGTATATCAGCCCTTAATATGCAAACAGACTGTACTAAGGTGGTAAAAGAGGGTGAATGAAGGTGGATGGTCCCACAGGAAGACCATTGACCAATTGCCCGGTGATGCATGATTGTATCCGGGCATACCACAAAACCATCTTCTTGGAGAAGCAGCGGATCACATAATATAGTAGCTGGTCTTTGTTCAAGTAACATCATAAGTGCACCAAAGTGTAGTAGCAAAAACATTAACATTATGATATAACCTGTTCTACAGAGTTAGTTTTTTTTCTTTTTTTCTATCTATCCAAATGTTCATGAGCATACTGTCAAACATCTTCCAAATCCAATGGTCTTATCTAATGACCACTACATTTTGCAAGCCACAGAATATTTTCAGGATAGACTTTTTTTATATTTCTGGCCTCTTGTTCTGCAATTGTCAGAAGTAAAATGCAGCCATGCATTAATCTGTGCAAGGAATGTAATTCACAGCAGTACTTAAATATGATATGTAAACTGGAGGGGATCCTATTATAATTAGAAAAACTGTTATGAGAATCATGCAATTTAAATTACTTTTGTGCCTCAAAGGGAAGAAACTGAAAGCACAGCGCGGGAATGCTGCTTTTATAGTATTAACATTTAAATGAGAATACCATAAAAACGCATCTACAGTAACAAGTTATTAACATTAGGTTGAACATTTATATGATGACATTTTATTTAGACTTAAAATGCCACATATATTTCTTTGGGCAATGATTACAATTGCCGCCATTGATCAAAAACATAAGAATTTTTTCTCTTTTCTCTTTAATGTTGTATACTTAGGAATTATATGAATGCAATAATATGTACATTTTAGCAAAACTGTAGAACATACATTTATTATAGCAGTTGTGCAGCATTAATGGAGAGTTTGAGAAATTTCTATTCCCACTGGATGGAGCGTTACTAACATCTGAAAAGTTTAAAACGAAATCATCAGAGAATCTGCAAGTCAAGTACTTGCTCAGAAATGGCCATAGGTGTACCCGGTTACCATCGGCAAATGTGTTGTGAGTGGAGGGTACTAGTCTCTATGGGAACAGGCGAGGTCAGAAAAGTTCCATGTCACTCTGGAACATTTGTGGCATTTTGTGGTTGATTTGTTTGTTCCTGGTGTACTGATATCAGCAGGGCTTTAAGTGGATGAAAATAATTGAGGGGTCTCTAAATGGGGTATGACCTTAGAAGTGTAACTAGGAATCATTTCCTAGAGGTGTGCCCTATGTAATAAAGGGTGTGGCTTAAAGCATTTAATCTAAAATCCTGTGCTTCCTATAGCGTACCATGCAACCGGTATTATGATACCTCTCTGTGAGCTTTTTGGTATTGCATCCAGACATATCACAGAGTAACTGATATGCATCTATAACAAGCCAAAACTGTTGGCTTTGCCAATGCTTGTTAGCAGAATCAGGTAAATGAGTATCAACAACGATTTTGTTATGAATAATTAGAATAGAAAATGTTTCAATTCTGAAATGATGAGACTGTGGATTAAACATTACTAAAGTGTATGGAAGGGGTTGTAGCAGTCTTCGGAATGTCTCCATCATTCCTGCTCATCCCTTCACACTACTTTACTCTGCAGTCTCTCCTTTAGACACATATGCCTTTTTCTCCCAACATCTTTCTGAAATCCTCCATCTGCATATCTCACACCTCATCTCTTTCTGCTTCAGCACCCCCTTTTCACTTTCTCCTAAATGTACTTCTTGCATTTTCACTTCACTATTCATACACTCACTTTTAAGTTTCGCTTTGTGACTATATCGACAGCTGTGTTTTTCCTTCACAGTCTTACGTACACAGAGGTGACACCGTTTATATTATGCATTATACAAGAGTAATACTCTGCATGAAAAAAACAACTACAGAAACACATCATGGAAAAAGCAAACACACTATGGGAATGTAAGATTAAACAAAATCTGTGAAATGTAAAAATAAGTGACATCGCTAAAATGCAGTACCTTAATGATTTTTAGTATCATCGTTCCCAAATCGATCAGTAGTTTTACCTGTACAGTTAAGAACATGAATTTATATTCCAATAGAGACCTATTTGAATGCCAGTTATTATTTACTGCTGGGTCTGATACCCAGAGGGACCCATCCATCTTAAAGTCCGTGTTATGAGGACTGGACTGGCCATTTTGCCACGTGGGCATTTCCACGGTTGGCTGCAGGCTGGGAAGCTGCTACCAAGAAGGAACCATGACCCTCCATGGGGCTTTCTGCAATATGGAGGAGACTTTCACCTTTTTGCCAGGGCTGATTTTGGTATGGGGTTATACCCTGACAATGCACACCGCCTGGCAGTCGTGTGTGAGCGTCATACTTGTGACTTGAGTAAAGGTATATGTATACATTTTTATTTTCAGATGGTGTGCATGTACTACCCTGCCTGCACATATCCATTCTTCTCATCAAAGGTGAGTTACCACAAGCACAAATACCTCCTGCTTACTTAGCAAGAATTAGCAATTTTATGAAATATCCAGTGCATATGCCATGGAAAAAGCTCCTAAATTGTAGTCTATAGTTATGGCAAGACTGTAGTGTGCAGGTTAGAGGACTTTCTTGTACTCAGCCGCGGCGCGTGAGGGAGTTGCTGTGGGGAAGGCAGGCGGGGCAGGGGAGGAGCAGGGTGGGGGGTGATGAACACCGGAATCTGGATGATTGCAGGTAAGTAAATAATTAAATTAATAAAACGAATTTCGTTCCGTGCCCTGCATCGCATCGCTGTGTTGCTTCAGAATCCGGATTGGGATGGGTCGAGGATAGCATTGTCTTCAATGAATCGTGTCAGTTCCCTGTTGACTGTTTTCTCTGCCAGTTTGGCCGCGAAGGGGAGGAGCGAGATGGGCCCGTAGTTCTTGAGGTCGGTGCGGTCAGCTGTCGGCTTCTTGAGCAGGATCCTAACTTCTGCAGATTTCCAGTCATCTGGGAAGGTGCCTGTTTCGAAGGTGATCTTGATGGTGCGTTGTAGCTCGGGTGCAATGGCGGCTCTGTGGTAGATGTGAGGGCACAGGGATCGGTAGGGGCTCCTGAGTGGATACCTTTCAGGGTTGCGGTGGTGCCTTCAGCTGTGATTGGCATCCAGGTGGGGATGGTGGGCAGGCTGGTGCATCTGGGGGGTGGGTCATATGTGGTGTCCAGTGAAAGGTCTGTGAAGTTTTCGTGGAGGTTTTTGATCTTGAGGTGGAAGTAGCTTCCAAGCTTGTCGCAGAGGTCTTGGGACAGAGTGATGTTTGTGTCTTCACTGCGAGGGTTGGTGAATTCCTGGATGACAGTGAAAAGTTCCTTGGAGTTGGTAGAGTTGGCGAGGATTTTGTTGTGAATGAAGGTCCTCATGGTGGTTCTGATTTGGTTGTGGTAGACCGTCATGGCATCCTTGTAGGTGGTGTGGATTTCGGATGTCTTGATGTTTCTCCAGTTCTTTTCCAGGTGTCTGCAGTTGTGTCTGGCTTCCTAGAGATCGGTGGTGAACCAGGCGGCTTTCCTTGGGTGCTGTTGGTTGGGTTTGCATAGCGGGCGAGTTTGTCCACGCAGTTGGAGATCCAGGTGTGGAGTTCTCTGGCTGCAATATTGGTGTCGGTTGCCAAAATGTGTACGTTTCGGGTGAGGGCGGAGTTGAGTTGGTCGTCAGTGACCTTGCTCCAGCTCCATTGTGGCAGGTGTGGGGCTGGTTTGGTTTCCTTGGGTATGTTGAAAGTGAAATGTATACAGTAGTGGTCGGTCCATGGGAGTTGTGTTGTGGAGCTGAAGTGAACGCTGTTGCCTGATGCAAAGATGGGGTCGAGGGTGTGTCCTGCCCAGTGGGTCAGTGTAGAGACAAGTTGTTTGAGTCAGATGTTGGCAAGGTTGTCACAAAGGGTGATGGACTTGGTGTCACTGGCGTTGTCGACGTGGAAGTTCAGGCCTCCGATGAGTATGTAGTTCATTGTGGCGATGGCGTGGGTTGCGATGAAGTGGAGGCAAAAGGAGCCCGGAATGGGGGGTCTGTAGATGAAGGTTCCCAAGAGCGTGGAGTTGGGGATGGTCTGGATCTGGAAGTGCAGGTGTTCGTCGGGGGGAATGTTTGCCTAGAGGTGGTGAGGCAGAGAGTGTTTTTGTGGGCGATGGCGAGGCCCCCCTCCCTGCTGTTTGAGGCAGTCCTTCCTCTGTATCTTGTATCTGTCCGGGATGGCAGTGTTGAAGTCGGGGCGGATGACGCGTTGGTCCAGGTCTCTGTAAGGAAGGCGATGTTAGACGAGAGAGAGTCAAGCAGATTCTAGATTTTCACTGCGTGTTTGTGCATAGAGCGCACGTTGAGGAGGATGCATCTCAGGGTGTCGCCGTTGTTGGAGTCTGCGGTGTTGGAGACAGGGGTGGTGATGAAAGTGTGGCGACAGTGGCGGCAGGAGACCTGGCCGTGAGTCGTGCCTGGCGTGGCTTGTTTGCAGTCATTGTTTCTTCTGGGGTTGAGTGCGTGAAGAGTGACGGAGTTGTAGTAGTGAAAGCTCGTGGTTCCAGTGTTTCTGGCGCTATTCGTGGTCGGGTTGCGGATGGGCGCAGACGCGCTTGCCTTAGGTGTGTCTTTGGCGCGCCAGTGCCGCGTCCGCACTGTGGCAGCCAATAAGTAGGGGAGGGGGCGGGACTTTCAGCTGGGAGATGGGAACGTGCATGGGTAGGGGGAGGGTTTGCAGGGGCAGCAGCGGTAGGAAGAGGGAAGTGGGATAAGCGATCGCGAGGCCCCCTCCCTGCTGTTTGAGGCGGACCTTCCTCTGTATCTTGTATCTATCCGGGATGGCGGTGTTGAAGTCGGGGAGGACGAGGTGTTGGTCCAGGTCTCCGTAAGGAAGGCGATGTTGGGCGAGAGAGGCGTGTTTGTGCACAAAGCACACATTGAGTAGGATGCATCTCAAAGTGTCGCCGTTGTTGAAGTCTGTGGTGTTGGAGGCAGGGGATGGTGGTGAAAGTGAGGCGGCAGTGGCGGCAGGAGACCTGGCTGTGAGTCGTGTCTGGCGTGGCCTGTTGGCAGTCATTGTTTCTTCCAGGGTTGAGTGCGTGGAGATTGGCAGAGCTGTAGGGGTGGAGGCTTATGGTTCCAGGGTTTCTGGCGCTGTTCGTGGTCGGGTCGTGGGTGGGCGCAGGCGAGCTTGCCTTAGGTGTGTCTTTGGCACGCCAGCAACTCGACCACACTGTGGCCGCCAATAAATAGGGCAGGGGGTGGGACGGTCAACTGGGAGGCGGGAACGTGCATGGGCAGGGGGAGGGTCCACAGGGGCAGCAGCGGTAGGAAGAGGGAAGTGGAATAAGTGGGCACAAAATGAAAACAATTACAGAGGACACTAACAGAAAACCAGGCAGGCACAAAAAATATTAGTTACAGAGGGGGCACGATAAAATGCCAGCAGTTACCAGCAGCACACAAGTAGATGCAGGGAGAAGGATACTGCCGGCACACACGGAGCGGACAGCAGCCTTGAACCCCTCCTTTGAGGAGGTTGGGGCTCTGCGATGGAGTGGCTGGCGGGGAGCTGCCGGGGAAGAGCAGGCAAGTGACCAAGGATCGGAGGTGTCACTGTTTTACATGTGCCCTGCACTGAAGTACTGCCATGGTAGGCCATATATTTTGGGACCCCAGGTAACCTAGTCATCCTTAGATCTCTCTATTGTCCATTGTTGAGCATTGTGGTATTATGCAGAATTTAACACTTCCTTTAACTTTTCTTTTGTTTCTGGTGGAGCCTGTTGTCAAGTAGGAACATAAGAAGCACCAGGTGAAGGTCAACAGACCTGACAAGTGACGTCAACATTTCCTGAGAGCAGGAAAAAACAGCTTTATTTCATTATTTAGGTGCAGAAGGATTTCAGTTTTTTCCCCAATCCTAAAAACCCTCATAATGGAGGTAAAGGTAAAGATGACAATGTGTTCACTAAAGGTATGAATAAATGTATAGCTTTTTTGGTAATAGATAATAATTTACATTTAAAGAAAATATTTTTTTCTTCTGATTAGGTAGGAAATGCATGTCTGGATGGGTGCTTTGTGCTTCTATGTTAAGAAAGACGTTTGAGGATGTGGACAGCTCACCAAGAAATACATGGGAGTTTGATGCTAGTGGAGAATCCATCCTTGCAGGAGAATTAGAAAATTACACAACATTAACAAGATGAAATAATACAGGCTGCTGAAGCAATATTAGGGGACAGTGACCAGGTCCAGATGGTGGTAGGCTCTATGATTAATAAATGGGATTTCATAACATCACCCCTTGTAGCAAATTTCCAGTACAAAAGAACAAGAAAACAAATCTACCACCATTTTCCTCGAACAAATGGTATACTTTTAAGTTATGTAGATTAAAATGATTGCTAAATAGAGCTGTATGGGATGCCTATTCCCACATATACCAAGCTACCTTAGTATGTTTACAAGGACAAAATGAAAGCACTACGGAAATCTTATAGACGAGGAGTGTGGGTGGCTAAATCATACTATCAACTAGGGCTCTGGCATATATTACTTAGTGCCTCCAATCAAAAAATGTAAAAATGTTTTGGGATATAATAAATGAACTTGAAAGGGGAGGTAACAGGGCTTATAGTATCAATATTTTGGAAGCTGAATGGTTACATTTTATTACCAGAAGAGGTCCACCCCGAAGGCGAGGGAGGAAGGTGTCACCTGCCATGGATGAACTCAAAGAGCGTAATCACGTCTCAAATGGATGGAAGACGATAATTCACTGGGTTCAGGGGAGAACCAAATGCATAGGAAAAACATAGAAGAAACAAGAATACACAATACAAGAATATATATATACAAATGATGTGGATACCTCTATTTAAATTTCAAATAATAATTTATGGAGCAAACAACATATACAACAACAAATTTATGACATTCAAACAAAACAGCCACGTCTGGGCTGATAGGGGAATCTTAATGGGCAAATGAATACTTTCTGTCCCCACAAAAAGAACTCTAAACAAAAACTAGGATCTAAAAACACAAAGGACATAGACATATATATTTCCACCATTCTTACCATTCATACAATTCAAACTCTCATAATAATAAAAAAAAGCAGACTATATACAGACACTATACAAAAGGCAGAAACCGGCAAAGTGTACAGGGTACTAGTGCACCAAATAAGTGCTGTCAAAAGTTGGAGGCCCAAGGGTTTCTGACTTGCACGGTGCAGACGCGCGTTTCGGTGCTGGGCTAACAAGTAGCCATCACCTTCCTCAGGGCACTGAAGACAATACAAATCTGGGAAAGAGCACTTGGGTGGGGAAAAATCAGGCAGTAGGGAAAAGGTTTAACAGCCTCAGCCTGGGTGCCAAGGGTACACTTTTCATTTTATTACCAATCTGTATTGAGCGGGTGGTCCAGCTGTGAAAAAGCAAGACATAAATTTGAATGATGAAAAAAAAGAGTAAGTCATTTACAGAGATAGTATGAGCGATGGTACGAATAATATTGTAATATTTAGTGAGTCGTATGCAGAGCAAGTCAAAAGTCCCGATTTAAAAAACAATTTGGACTGCATAAGCACAAATGAAATAGTCATTTTGTTATGCCATCTTCGATCAAATGGACTTCAAAATGCCTTGTTCCATGCCAATATGAATATGTGGGCCGAAGTATTTACTCCATTGTTCAACAAGGTATTGAAAAATGTACCCGAATGGTGGCAAGGTAGCGTCATAAAGCCTATCTATAAAAGTGGCCGAGTTGATAACCCTGCTAATTATCACTTCATTTCCTTAACTGATGTCGATGCTAAGGTTTTTGCCACGCGTTTATTGGTAGACCTGGAAATATGGGCAGCACAACAAGGCATAATTACACTCAACCAAACAGGTTTCCATAAGGACCAATCTACTATTACCAATTTGTTGGCCCTAACTTTATTAGCTGAGTGGGCAGTTTTAAAAAACAAAATCTATATATTGCTTTTATAGATTTAAAGGCTTTGATTCAGTTCCCCGAGCCTTATTATGGAAGAAACTGGTTGGCTGGGCCATTCCATGGAATTAGATTGATGCCATAATTCTTCTTTATACAAATACCTGGGTGCAGGTCAGGCTGGGTGACGGTGGCATTTTATCACAAAAAATCTAAACCTACAATGATCTAAAGCAAAGTTGTGTTCTTGCTCCTTGCCATTTTAATCTATTTCTGTCAGATCTTCTGGAGCATTTGGAATCCATTAACGCCCATCCCCCTAGATTGGGTGAGGTGCCACTTAGCTATCTTCAATATGCGGACAATACTATTCTGTTGAGCCAAACCCCTATAGGTCTACAAAGATTGATAAATGTCTTTGATGTTTATATTTTCATGAATGGATTGGAATTGAATGTTAAAAAAACTAAAATCATGAAAATCGGTCCGGTAGAATCAAATACTAATGTATGGAGAGCCAGAGGTGGGCCAATTGAAGTGGTAAAAACGTATACATATCTAGGGATTCTGTTTGATAATAGAGTTTCATTTAAAATCATTTTAAATATCTTAGGGCAAAAACTGTAACATTAATCCATGCTTTTAAATGTTTGCATAAATCGTTAAGTTGCCAATCATATGATCATCTCTTTGAATTCATGAGAGCCAAGCTTCAGCAGACTATTACATATGGCTTACCTATTACCAGGGGGAAAGATGCGAAGTTATTGGATCTACTTGTTATCAGGGCCTATAAATCAATCTTTGGATCCCCAGGTCAGTGGGCCAAGCACAAATAAGACTGGAGTTTGGCCTCCAAAGACAGTCAATGGTGTCGCATGGGGCGTTTTTAAAATCCATGTCGTCTCTGTTCTCATCTGATCCTGTCTACTTAGCCAACATCTGTTGTCATGAAATAATTAAATCTGTCTATACTGATACCTGGCATTCCTACATTACATCTTGTCTTTTTAACATTGGTTTGCAGAATAGGATGCTCGAATTGACAATGCCTAGTTATACATTTATTTTAAAGAAACAAATCAAAGTCATCTCCTTCAATATGGATAAAATAGCTTTAGCTGGAAGAACCCATGCATGGACTGTGATTAATTCACACAAGTCTTTGAGAGTTCAGCCATACCTGAATGTGCATTTCTCGGCTCAAATAAAAAGAACATTTCTAAAAATCATATTTGGTTTAAACCCAACTAAGCAGGGCACCCCGACTTGGATTGAGGAATGACCAATTGCTAACTGTAGACTTTGTGGTGGCCACGCAAAACTTTATTGGCTATAGTATGTGTGTCTCCTAAATTTCTTAAAATACGCTGCATACTTTTGAAACCCTTATTTCTTAATGCTGGGGAAAGATAGGTTTGTCAGGCTCTTATCTTATGTTTAGCAGGCGAGTCAATTTCACTGCTATGTCAACTGACTAAGTTTTTAGCTATTGTGGAAAACCTCTCGATATCGGCTAATTAATGGTTATTTTAAATAACCATGATTCAACAAGGTTAAAGTATGGTAGCTGACATTTACATGAGTTAGTGCATATGATGCAATGTCAATGTGTCCTGAGAGGAATTATGAAAATAGTGATGTATTTAGACAGCTTTTTTGCACATTATGGTTATTATGAACGTGACTATGCTGCCAGGGTAATTTAATAGAATTGGAAATTATGGTAACACTGATGCACCTTCATAGTTAATCTGCCCAATGGAACTCATCATGTGTCAATTTTATGAATTAGGAAATCTCTAGATAATAGTTTTTTAAAAATATATTGAGATACCTTACCGCACTGTTAGAAGATGGTGTTCCCGCACGCACCGTTGTTGTCGAGTGCGCGACCAGGACCCCCCCTGCTCCCACATTAGGCCAAGAAAGGACACTGTCTGAGACAGCCCTGCTTACCCCCTTCGTAGCTTGACACGAGCAGCCAGGCTTATCTCCAAGGCACAAGTGTTCAGTATGTGCAACCATGCCCACAGCAATCCCAATGATGTCACCACAAATGGACTCCACACGAGTTTGTATAAAACGAGTATACTATATATAAAAAGATATACGAAATGACCACACGATACAACTCCCACATATATACACTGGGTAATATTGTTTCCAGTGGGTTGGGTGGTACTAGTCCTCAACCACTGCTTCTAACCAACAGTTACGCTGACTTTTAACCGTTCTCAACAGGTTAGGTACGTCGTACCACTAGAATCACACACGTTGCAGAATACAAGAAATATTGCCCTACTTAACGATAGGTTCCTGTACAGTGACACAGTGAAACAATGCAATGCGTAGCGCGTAGATCATGTACTGAGTCAACACAAGATAATGCAACTCTCTTCGCTACCAGCATGCCCTGTTCAAGGAAGGAATACAACAATGCGTCAGGCTGCAATTGAATACAGTGCGGCAGGAAAACAATGCAATGCGTATCACCACCAGCATGCCCTGTATAAGGAAGGAATAAGATAATGCGTCACAATGCAATTCAGTACAGTGCAGTAAATAACCAATACAGTGCTCTACGCTAGGATCCCGTATCCTGCAAGAGAAACATAAAGTAGTGTGTAGCGCACTAACTCCTGAATTCCTTAAGCACCTCTAGTGGCAGACGTTGTCCAATAGTTCGATAGTTTGTTAGCAGCAAATATACAAAGTGTTATACAACTGTTTTTAGAAGTTGTGTGACTGGTTGCCCCCAACAGGATCAACGATGACACACAAGTTCCACTCCGGCCCCTGGCCCCTGTACTTCCCCGTCTGGGACCAGCACCGACCGAGATCTGGGCAGAAGCAACAGGTGCACACAGCTGCCAACAGCAAGAGGCCGAGGGAGTGTCCCTCAGGGTCCGCAGCCCGCCCCAGGCGATGATCAACTTTACCTGGGGGGTGCAACCCCATGCTCCTCTCCTGCCACAGCAGCTTGGCCTCACTCCAGAACTATGTCATCATGGGCAAGGCGCGCTCGGGCCGGTAGTTCAACTCCCGCGGGGCTGCCGGTCAGGGCCGCCAATGTTCAGCTCATACTCCTTCCACAAAGCCTTTCCCACGATGCTGAGGCTACCCCATGTTGCCCTCGAGGGCCCGATCAGCGCTGTCAGGACTTCTCCGTCTCCTGGTGCACAGGTCTTCAGGCGTTCTCCACTAATGCCCAGCTCGCACCACGGCACGCACACTGCGCGTCTCAGTCTCACCTCTCCTCCTGGTGCACACGAGGTACCAGGATCTCTCCACTAACGCCCTGGCTGCACCACCACACGCCGACTCGTGTGTCGGAGACTTACTCCTCCTTAGTGCCCATGAGGTCCCGGCACTCTTCACTAGTGCCCGGACTGCCCTGCGACATGCACCCCCTGCGCATCCTGAATCTCGGCTCTCTTCCACGATGTCCACAATCCACAGGCGCTCCAACACCTTTAGCCGCACCAAGACACGCACCCTGCGCGTCAGAGTCTTTTTTCGCTCCGAGTGCCCACAATCAACTTAGGCACCCCTTCGGAGGTCTCAGGCTGCCACAACATGGTCCCACCACCACGCCCCTTTAGACTTCTTGGAAACTTTTATGTTCTTGTGTTTTGGAACAGGGAGCCAGCTCACCTCAGGCCCTTGGGGTTCAGGGCGCAGCATACAGCAAAGTCCTGCTCAGGAAGAAGAGGGAACATGACCCACTGAAGCGCCCCTTCAGTCTCTCCCCGGCCAAGAGCTACAAACTGCCCACAAGCCCCAGATCACGAAGCAAGGGTCAAGTGTCTCCCGCAGCCTATTCAGCAACTCTTTCTGAGGCAGAGGTTTTCTTCCCGGTTGTGGACAGGTCAGAGCTACCAGAGACTCGACCAGTCCACGCCGTCTTCAAAGCGCTCCCAGCACTTCTCTGAACGATACTGAGACTGTTATCGACAACATCGTGAACATGACAAAAACCTAACCAAAGTCTTGGGGTTACAGTTCTTCTAGTTATACCCCTCATTGTCTTTGAAGTTTCCTTGTGCTCAGGTGTCCTGACCCTTCCCCAAATCAGTCTTGCGTATCTCCCCCCCAGTGCCACCGTTCTCTCTTTGATACTGGGGGCCTGGATGTTTAATCACTCAGCGGGAGATGGATCTATTGTTTTATGGCTCTGAACCAGGCGTCTTCACCTCGCAAGGACTCTCCTTCTCCCCGCTCCAGGTGCAGGGCAGTCTGGCGCTGTCTCCACCCCTACCAGGTAGCACAAACTCCCTCTGCCTTTCTCACCTCTCCCAGATCCAGGCAGACAATTCCCACTCGCCTGAGACACGCAAAAAGGTCTAAAGCACAAACTCAGCCTTTTTCTCAAACAGCCGTTTCTGGACACACAGCGACAAAACCATCTACCCAAAAAGATGCATTATGACGCTGTGAGTTCAGACATACCAAACTTCACTGTTCATTTCCAATTCTTGGGAAACTAGGCTAACAATACTAAACCCAGCTTCCCCCATTCTGTCCTATGGGCAGGATGTCCTTTCACCAGTGAAAATGAAATGGAGCCTTTTCCACTGTCAGGGCCTAGCACCCACACTGGCATAGGGCCCTGTCTTTTACCTACACTGCACCCTGCCTAGGGTTTACCCAGGACGTCCTACAGGGGTGTCCCATGTGTATGCAAAAGGGAAAATAAGGCCTGACAAGTGGTAGCACTTGTCAGGACAACATACTAATTTAGCATAATGCGTGCAGACCCTACACTGAAGATCTGTTTTCTCTCTGCGTATTTCTTTAGTACTAGCTCTGGCACACACAGTGCACATCACTTAAGGATCTTGCTAGTAAGACAAACTTCCAATCAGAGACAACCCAACACCACTACAATTTATACAGGGAACATCTGTACTTGCACACTGATTAGCAGTGACAAGTAACTACAGCATCTAAATTCACAGCTCTCTGACAGGAAAACGGTCTAGGGGAAAAGCAAAAAGTCTAAGTGAACTTTAGCCAACAAGGCTAAGTCCAGCACGCACATTTGCACTTTGAAACATAATGATACAGCTTCTGTTTATATGGATTTATGGTCTAATTGCACATTGTTTTTAAGGTAGTTGGTTTTAATGTATATCTTTCAATGTATTTGTAAATTTTTATGGATATTATTGCTGCAGTATTAATCAGAAGTTTACAAGTGGCCTCAAAGTTTTGATATGACATGTACTCATAGACATGTTGCCTTTTATATATTGATTTGTTTTTAAGGTTGTGATTGCAATAATTTTTGCTAATCAAGCAATAAAGAAACAATATACAATAATTTGCTAATTAGAACAAGAAAAGTGTGTTATTATTGTGGATATCTTAGATAGCTTGCCAAATACTATAGCGTGTCTTTTTATGAAAAGGGTGAGTTTGAGATCCCCTCAGGTGGTTATTAATGGTGGTTTACTGTCACGCAGAGGATGAACTGCATTTTTTTAAGGTTTGTTTTCTGTGAGAAAATGAAGAGTTGCATGATAGTTGCTTTTTATATTGTCTGTGCCCATTAAACATCATTTTTCAAAAGGTATGCAAACAATCTGGCCTGAGGGACCAAGACATGGGAGGTCATTTAGATGTTGGTAAGAAGCCTGCTGGCCTGCTAGGCCAGTGGAAAACGTAGCTTTCACTCTCCTGGCACAGACTACCCCCCATATTGAGAGACATCAAGAGATATCCACAGCAGCACCGTTGTAAATTGACTGCGTTCCTGCTCTGCCAGGCTTTTGGTTCTCCTGCTCTATTTAGAGTAGTGAAAGAGAGTTGTTTGCAATAGCACAACCTCCTCTCACTGGTGTATTACACTGACCTGATGGTCCATTCACCACAAGGCCATCCGGTCAGAGTGACGGCTATCCTGCCCTATTTGCTGTGAGGCATTTATCGATTGTTTTCCCAACACAGGACTGCTGTGCAAGTTGCAGCAGTCTCTGGTAAGATACACTCAATAGGCCCCACACAATTTAGGAGTTTATTTCTTGAAACTAAAAACATCTTTGCTGAGGGTACACATCAGACCCAGCTCCCGTTCAACATAGCTTTAGTTCCTTCATACAAATCAGTCCAAATGGAGCTCAACTGAAAGCAGAGATCACTGCCTGCCTAGCAGGGGTCTCTAAATATGGCAGATGGTCCTATGCAAGGGGAGAGGAGACCTTAGCCACTGCTGAGCTTTGCAAACCAACAGACCAGAAGCTAGGGTCCAAATGGCCTTCTTAAAGTGCTGAAAAGGGTCACAGAGATCTGGTTGACTCCAGCACGGGTCCACACCGTGTTCCAGAACTCAGCAATGATTTTTCGAGCTCTGTGGAAGCTGTCAGATTTTGTGATGCGATTTCAACTGCAATACCACTTTGTTTTTTGGATGTTAGCTGCGTGTATTTTGCAGTGTTGAAACATCGTTTGTGGACCACACTGGCACATTTCCACTAACATCATTCAGGCACTTTCAGCCTGATTCATCAAGCCGAATTGCGCTCGCAAAAGGCCAGATTCTGAGAATCTGGCCCTTTGCGAGCGCAATTTTTGCATTTGGGATTCATCATCCCAAATGCAAAAATCGGTAATTGCTAATTCGCTAAATTGCGAGGAATTACATTTAAGGAATCTCTATTTGAGATTCCTTAAATGCAATTCATCAACCATTTTTACATTGCTAATTCGCAATTTCGGGCCGCTATTTACCGCGAGGTCAAACCTCGTGGTAAATAGCGAAAACTTAGAAAAATGCTTTTAAAAGCATTTTTCTAAGTTGCATGTTGCACACACACATGTCCTTCGGACATGTGTGTGCGCAACACCACTGTAAATTACATTTCAGGGGTGCTACAGGGTGTCCTTTGGACACCCCTAGCACCCTTGAAATCGCTATCTTATTTGCGAATAGCAAATTGCTAATCGCAAATAAGGAACACTACCCATTCATTCCTATGGGCCTTTAGGCCCATAGGAATGAATGGGGAGTTATTCCTTATTTGCGATTAGCAATTTGCTAATCGCAAATAAGGAATGTGTAGGAATCGCAATTTATTTAGCGATTCCTACATGAATACCGTTTTGCGAGTCTGTAATAGCGATTCCTTATGAATCGCTATTAAAGACTCGCAAAACACGCCGATGATGAATCAGGCTGTTTGTTCTTTTCTTTGGCATCCGTCATTATCATAGTGAAGAGGCTGAAGTTGTACAATCTTTTGGCAGATTTTATAGGTTTTATTGGCATTAGGGTGTAAAGGGTTGAAATCTAAACTCGGCCAGTCAAATGATTGCACTAAAGTAGTTGTTATATTGCAAGTGGCAAGGGTGCTGGGATTCTTAAGGCTGAATTTAGTAACCCCACTTAAACTGCCCTCAAGATCTTCAAGATCAAATAAGGAGAAGAAAAAAAGTTGACCTCGAGAAATTAGGGGATTATTTTATAAACAATTAATTAATTTCCTGGGAAACTGTTGGAATTAAACTACCACCTTTGCGGGCTGAGAAAAATTCCACTGTTTGCAAACCTGCATCAGTTAAGCAAACATGTGCTGGTACAAATTGAAGCTTCACGGGAAATAGTTGTAGATTTCTTTGATCCATTTAATATTTCAAGACAGATGGGTCAATGGGTTCGGTGGTTGCGGACGTACCAAAACAATTTTGTAAAATTGATCCGAGCATTACAAAATAAATGAAATAAAAAAAAGGGCACAATTCGGACTCTGGAAGAATTGTCATGTGTCTTAGTTAGACCCATGAAGGAACGCTGCCATTTCCACCATGTACACTTTTCTTACATTGCCTTTCCCTTCCACGCAATAATCTTTTACACACATTTGTGTGTGTGACAATGCTGGATTAGTTTCTCTGAGACTGCCTTGCTCACAGATTCCACTTTGCAAGACCATTATCACAACTCCTTGAACATCATGTACGAGTCCTCGACACATTGTGCAAATGTTGTTCTATTTTTCATACACGAGGTGACACGGCTATCTATAGACCTTAACAATGCTGGGTTGCCCAAGGAATTTCTAGGATGCCTTTCATTATAATTAAATAAGCATTTCTGTGTTTAGTTAAAGTAGTGCTTTGCTGTCATTGGCGAGGTCTCTACATGATGAAGCTGCGGCCCAGCAGCTTGCTTATATCTCTACGAAGGGTGTCCAGTGTTTGACCAAGACAAGGAATACTTTTTTTTCCCTTCAGGTAACTTGGGGTTGGATCATTCAGGTTTAGGATTCTTGGCAGCACACACACATACATGCCCTAGACACTTAGGTTAGGGACCACATAGTAGGAGTACACCAGATATCTCTATTGTGTTATATGCCTCCATATTAAATTAACTTAGCACGATGGTGGAACTTTTAATTCTGTTCACTGTCCTACTACTTCTAATAACTTTTATCTGATCATTGCAACACATATATTTTATACAAGAATCACATTGGTTCAATAAACATTGAAACTGTCCCACTGTGTATTCCTTGTATATTTCTCTCAGAATAAGAGAGCACCAGTGACTGAGAAAAAGGGTTCTAGATCTGTTACCACAGTTCCTGGAGGATCAGGGTTGTCATGTTCAATGGTTGCCAGAACCATTTTCTACCCGCCTACGTTTATGGGCACTTATGGTGGCACTGTAAGGTAGCAGGTCTATTGGACAACATATCCTGAGGGGGTGCATAGAATCAGCCTGGCACCAGCAGTTAGGCCATCCACAAACAAGCAGCTCTTACGGTAGGGTGGAAACTACATGACAGAATGCGTAGAAAATGTTTTTTTCAATCGCAAATTAAATATGTACACTATATAAAAACTACTACAAAAAAACAACATGTTTTGAAAACACTGAAAAAACACAGTGATGGAAATTGGGGTACTGGTTGAGTGGGGTGAAACCCTAGTCAAGCAGCAAACACAGTCTCTGTCAGGGTGAAACATGAGCAAACCACAAATTAGCATGTGCTTAACTCTCTGGAACCTTGGCACAAAAGCATTCAGGCTTAATCTTGAGGAAATATGTAAACTATTTATGCAGTACTTCAAACAGTTATAAAGTGGAAACATAACAGAGGAAAAATCCAAGACCAGTTTAAAAAAATAGAGTAAAATGTAATGAATTATTTGAGACCATAACAAAAAACAATACAATCACTAGAGCCGGAGATAAGCAATTTTACATATTTGAAGTAAAAATAGTGCCTAGAAGCACAAACATTCAACTGTGGTTATCAGGTTGCACTGGACTGGGACAAAGTCACAAATTCAGACTAACCGCGATGGAAAAGGGCCAATTAAGGTTCACTGAACAAGA
Source organism: Lissotriton helveticus (assembly GCF_964261635.1). Classification (NCBI taxonomy): domain Eukaryota; kingdom Metazoa; phylum Chordata; class Amphibia; order Caudata; family Salamandridae; genus Lissotriton; species Lissotriton helveticus. The sequence goes on along the minus strand of NC_136063.1, from coordinate 1,405,193,791 downwards.
GTACTTTAAATACTGGTTGTAGAGCGTTGCAAGATCCTGTGTCAAGGTTGCATCGTGCAGCGGAGGTTTTGACAGGCTGCGATGCGAGGTCCTGCATCGTCATCAAGGATGCTGTTAATGAGGTGCTTGTGATACAAAGTCCTCTGGTAAAGATGCGTCGTACACCGACAATTCCAAAGAAGCTGCTGGGTTTGAGATAGGAAATTATGTGTTGTCATCAAGAATGACGTTGACAAGGGGCTTGCGATGCAAAGGTCTACTTCGAAGAAGCATCTCACAATGATGGTTCTGAAAAGACTGTGTGTGGTGATACGAAGCCCTTTGTCGAAGATGCATCACATGTTGGATATGCATCGGTTCTGCCCACTGTACAACAGGTGAGCTGGCACAGCACCTTCAGGTCCACTTCTAAGGGTCCAGGACTGGGGTGGCTTCACTTGGGGAAAAGACTCACAGCAGACTAGGTCCAGGTGCTGGGATCAAGGAATGGAACCTGTTCTGTCCCTGAAGCTTCTGATCAGGAGGCAAGTCACCAGGCCCTTAAAGTCACTCTGATGGTCCTGGGTTCATGTTGCACGTCCTGTCCTTAACTCATGCATCATGGCAGCAGGGCAGCAGTGGAGAAGAGTAGCACTTCTTCTTGCAGAGCTGCACAGAGGCCCTTCTAAGTCTTCCTCAGGTCCAGCTGTCTACTGAAGAGTGAGTCTGAGGATCCTTTTTTTGTACCTGGTGCCTTTTTTGAAGTTTCTAGAGAATTTCCTTCAAAGTGTTTGAAGTTTCCTGACTCCCTTGCCTTAGCTCCAAACTGGCTGCATGAACAATGCAGAGGTGACAAATCCTTTGTGTGAAGGTAGGGCACAGCCAATTCAGTTGCATGTGGGATTGTGCCCAGCTTTGCCCCCTCATCCTGCCAGTGGGCAACGTCGGTTGTACTCAAGACTTTAGCACAAATAGCCTTTACAACGAAAGCGGAAACATGACAGCATCATTACTATGTCTGTGATAATGTCACAACTTGCACTTCTATGAAAGGTTTAGCAACGTATGTCACTACAACCAAATGTTTCAGTTGTATTTTAGAAACGCTGGATCGGTACCATGATGGCCAATACTACATTCTAGCCTGTAAATCTGTGGCCCAGTCACATGGGTTGAGCAATGTATATATATTTCTTTACAGGATCACAGGATTTTAAGCCCATGCCAAGGCTCAAACCTAGTTCCCCAGCTTTAAAGTAGACAGCTCTCGCCGTTACGCCACAGCAATTTGTAAGTAAATGTAGGCTAAAATTTACATTAATGCAATATAATTTTCGTTTATATTTGTTATTCCTACTCTGTGTTTTGGGGTCTCAAACTGGCTGGGCCCCTCCAAATCCTCTGACACTTCTCTAGCAGGTCTTTTGTTCTCTAAGCCGTTTTCATTTAGGGAACATTAGAGAACAGTGCTAAACAGTATGGTAGGACACAGCTGCATGGCGTTTTTTTTCATTTTCCGCCAAAGCAGGCATGGTGTTTAGTGCATTCAGAAACTTCTCACAAGCGGAATTAGTAAAATGTTTTTTTAAACTGCACATTGTTTTTCAATAATGAAAGCTGTTTAATACCATTTGTCATTGTAATGGTAATCAGCTTAAATGCACGCATAAGCATGGTGTTTGTTGTAATGTATATACAAATCTTACACATGTGCCAGGGTAATAACAGTATTCCACCTAGAAACTGAAGTATTAATTCCAGTGTTGTTGTGATACTTTTGTTGTAAAAGCTGTCTGTACCCTGCCCTATGGGCTACCTAGGACCTACTGAGGGGTGGTTTATATGCAATGAAAGGGGAGTCTATGACTCGGCAAGGGGGTTATATGGGCAAGTCCATTTGGCAGTTTGAAACAGCATTCAGGCTGAAATCGCAGAACTGTCCCATGTTTTAACAAGCTACTTGAGTGGGTGCCACAATAAGTGCTGCAGGCCCAATATTAGAATTTAATTTACAGGCCCTGTGTACCTGGTATAACACTCTACAAGGGACTTATAAGTACATTTTACAATGTTTAAAGGAAAGAGCACAATCACTTTAGCATTGGTTAGCAGTAGGAAATTACAGAGTCCTGCAGCCCACAAAAAACGATTCAGAACAAAATAGGAGGGGTGAAAGCAAAAGGTTTGCGTTGACCCTGCAGAGAGGGCCAAGTCCTGCACAACCCCGCTTCTGCCAAAAGCCTGGTGAGACTGATCAATAACTTGATCAGCTTCCCTGCTTAGGTGATAGAACATTGAGAATGGCCCCCTACTGCAGAGGTACTTGTCAGTTCTACGCCCTCCAGAATTCAGTTGAATCCATCTGTCTTCACTCTCCTGAATCACTGAACCTGGCCTTTGCACAACTTTAAATTCAAACCACAATTTAGTCTGCATGGTAATGTAAAAGAACATTTCCAAATTAATGCACAGCTCTTTTAAAATTTCAACAAATCCATCAACTTGTGGGTACCACAGCATAAGTTTGTCTGTCAATTTTGGGTAATATGTTCCGAAATGCTGCACGTTCACTTTTATTCTGTGGCATATGCACATACATTTATCCCACCTTTTCTCTCAATGAGTAAGCAAAAGCTTCTTCCTCATTCTGCTTATTATTTTTCTCAACTAGTTCTGGTGGCTTATTTTCCTAATCCAGTTTCCTTGCTAGGTCTTGTGGTTCATTTTTCTTCTTTAGTTTTCTTGGCCACTTGTCTCCTAATTTTTCAAACCCATTGCATTTACAAATATATTCTATTTCTGCAATGTGCAATTGCATACCTGAAGAACACATTTTCTCATTTGCTTCATCATCCATATATACCCTGACATTTTTCTGAAATTATAAAACTTCCTGAAACATCAGTTTCATATTTTGGAGCCAAATCCGTCAGTCCAATATGTGCAGTTAATGCACATGCAGCTGTTTCCTTACTCAGGGAAATTAATTATTTTTCCTGACACTGGTTCACATTTTCATGATTTAAAGAGCAAGGACTGTTAATTTCTTCATGTTCAAATGCTGAATTTAAAACACTAAGCTGTTTCTCTTTTTTAGGGCCTGTGTTAATATTTTCCCCCATGTTCTCTATCTTTTTAATCACTGCTGATTCCTCAAAGTAGGTTTGAAAAATCCCATTTTCAAATATATTCATTTTATCCTGGGCTGCAGATGTTGTAAATACCATTTTTCCCTCACCTTTTAGTGCTTGATCTGTCTGGGGTAGTTTTTGTTCACTAATCTGTGAATTCCGAGTTTCTGAAATAAACCCTGCCATAATCACTCCTTCTGCAGCTCTTTGAACCCTTTGAGTAGGGACCATATTAATTGGGACAGTCCTAATTTTTCTAGGCATTATCTGTGCATCTGCAGTTTGCAATTCTTGGACTGAATCAGTCACATTTGAAGCAGTAACACCTGTAAGAATCACTGTCAGTGCTGAATCAACAGGTAGTCAGTCAACCTGGAATGTTTGCACAGTTCTCTCAGTCTGTTTTTCTCTCTGTTCAACAGAAGCAGTAGACAGTGTAATACTTACTGGTGCACTATTTTCAGTATTTTTTCATGGGAACCACATAAAGTGGTGGACACTCAGTTAACAGCGCATCCATTATTTCATCACCTGAATCATTATTTATTTGAAGCTCTTTATCATCACTAATTCTCTTCTCCTGCATCTGGTGCTTTACCTGTTTATCCTCATTTGCTTTCTCTCTTACTGCCTTTTCCCACATGCTTAAGGCCTCAAAATGTGCAGCTTTAGATAGTGTCTTTATTTCACATTACACTTCCCTTAATTTGTCAATAATTTGCAATTCAAAAGTACCATCTTTTGGAAACCTCAAAGCACCCTCTTTTTCAGTAATCTTGCACCATTTGTGAACCCACATACATTAATTTTGTCCCAAATTGGTAGACATAAAATTAACAGGTGTTCCTTTAGGACCATCACCAATAAAAAATGAATTTTTCATTTTACCTCCCAACAGTTTCTTTAAACCTTCAAAATTTTCATTTTTGCGATAGTGCAATGCAATTTCTTTTCTCCAAAGCTATCAGTCTCACTTTCAGCCAGTTTTACTACTACCACTGACCCTCCTCAAAATCTTACTACAATATTTTGAGTTTTTCTTAATAATTCTGTTAGTAACAACATAAAAACATTCGCTACTCTGTCTGTTGTACTAAATAAAGGATAGATTTATTTCACTGCGAGTAACACATTCATCTTACTTTTCAAACACTACAGGTAAATCCCTTCCGCTTAACTTTCACTCAAGCTCAGAAGAACCTGCTACTCCTTCAGTGTTACCCTTACTAGGTGATATAACACCAAAGTTTCACCAACGAACATTGTAATAGCCTGCAGTGGAGTGGCATAGAGGGGAGTGGCATAGAGTGGAGTGTTGAAACAGACTTTGGACCTGATTCCGATGTTGAACGGACCGGAGTCGTACGACATCGGTCAGGAACTGTAACTAAAGGACCTCCTGTCGTCGGTTGCAGACCTGCAAGTAGGATGCGACCGAACCCTGTTTTGGGCAAAATGCAAAAAGTACTGTACAAGAAAGTGTGTATTTTCTTTTCTAAAAATTGCATCAACCGAGATGGAAAGACCAGCACTAAAAGGCAGTGGTAAATGACCATCGTACTCCCTCAGCCGTAAAGAGCCAGCCGGGGGAGTACGGAGGGGTTTCAAGATGGCGGACTGGCTCTCCGAGCTCGTCATAAGCTACCTGCCAGATTTAGATCCTGGAGCTCAATGGGCAAGAAGACCGCTGCAGTTCCTCCACCAGGACGTCGCTCAGCAGGTGACGGCTGGACTCCAACTTTGATTCTCACCGTCGGTATTTGGTTCGGGCTTCTTTCTAAGGGAATTCCGACAGGGATAAAAAGGGGTGAAAACTCACCTTTTATTGGGGTACAGACTGCAGTTTCCTCCTATTGTGGAAAAGTAAATTTTGCCATGTTATATGTGCCTACGTGTTCCCCATATTATGCTATATGTGCATGATCGATATGCATGTATCCCCCTGTGACCGATTAAAGACGCAATTACAGTTGTGTCCATCTCTAGTATGCCAGTTTCCAATTCTCGTGAAAACAACGAGTATTAGGCCTATGTTGCCACATTTTACAGTGTACACGTTAATTCATTGAATTGTCCCCGTTTCTAGGCCTCAAAAGGGCCCGGACATCAGATTCAAGCTCCAGTCTCCTGAACCCTCTCAGAGGAGCGATACAGCCCCCACCTGCATCCCTGACCCTTCACTTACTTCCTGCCTCGCAGTGCCCGGCTCTGCCTGGCTCTGCCTGCCAGTCTGCCAAGAGTATGTTATGCTTCTAGTTATCAGTCCAGCCCTCCTTCTCTGCATTCCTAAGCTACTGAATCGCATCAACAGTTTCAGCCATGGTCTAGCCTTCCTGTCTCCATGTAAGAGAAATACTGTATTAATATTCATAGAATATTCCTAGCACACGCAATACATATAGAATTATGCACGCACCAGTCTTAGTGTCTAGTAGCCTTTGCCCTGATAACTTTTGGATTCTATCAACATGTACTCCAAACACCAGATACCAGATATGATATAGGTACATGTCGTTCTGACACTGTAGACTTTAGTCTCCTCTTCTAGCGCAGAAGTCATAGCCCCCAGTTCTTCCTGGTAACACGTCATTGCCCGTTTGCGCGCATCACTAGGTTAAAGGTCCCAGCTGCTCAGGTAGCCCCTTCCATGTTTCTGCCTCGTTTATGACATTTCTGTGACGTTTACATCACATGTCTATGTATACGCCCTGTACACGCCTTCTTGTTACTCCCATTTTGTCCTTATCTTTCGCGACTGCTACGAGTTACGCCTACTGCTACGCCTACTGTATTGAATGTAATGTAATTGTTTTAGTATATATATACTGTGTACTGTTACTGAAAGTTGCCAGACCCTTACCCATTTCCCGGCAGCTGCCATGCCGTCCCGTGCTATTTCCGTGCAGGCTATCCCGTTCCTGTTCCTGTCCCTTATGCCTGATTAAAGCCTGTCAGACTTCGATACCTCGAATCCTGTCTCTTATTTATTGAGCTATCTGTTTTATTCACTGTATTCAAAAATAGTACCGGTAATTAATTATTTATTTACCACATAATGGCGCCCGAATAGGGACTTGCCCTTTCCCCACGCGCCGGCGAAGCCACGCAGGCCCCCTGATCCTCTGCAGCCGTGACGGAACCATACCGTGCACGTGCAGATATTTCTGCTTCAAGTATCCCTCAGGCCCACGGAGGAGACGGAGGTTGCGGTCCAGCATCCAGACGAGGCGGTGAGGAACGCGGCGAGTCCCGACCAGAGCCCAAGCCGAGAGTTCAAGGTCCGAGGTATCCGGAGGCCCACCTGTAACTGAAGTCCGAAGTTCGTAGTCCGACGTCGTAGCAGTCCAGTCCAGTCCGAGGCCTTCCGTTCTTGCTGCCCGGTGAGTACCGTTGCTGGGGTAGTATCTAGACAGGGTCAATTAATTTGTCTCTGGTCCGTGGGTTTGGGTACGCAGATCCAGTCCGAAGTGTTCACCTAGGTGGACGCGGGTCCGACGTGTCTCTTTATGAGACCGGTAAGTGTCGTACTGTTTAGCAGTACATCTAGTCATTCTAGTAAGTTTCGTTCTCGAGAAATTCATGTGTTCTGTTCTCAGTATACCAGGTAATATTCTGTCCGAACTGTTATTTTAAATGTCGTTTAATGTGTTTTCAATGTCGTGGTATGAGTGATTTGTTGTTCCAGTCATTATTGTGTTTATCGTGTATTATATTGTGTTTGGATTCCAGTCTGGAGAATGCCTCTATTTTCCAAGTTACGTCAGTTAAAAACCAGAAAAGGGTTGCTCGAGGAAGCAGTTCCTGTCCCGCCTAGGGACAGTCCAGGTCATTTTATGTATCATAAGCATGGCTTAAGTGCCATATTATATCTAGACTTATGGGTGGATTATACCAAGGAGTTAGAAGAGAAATATAGATGGCCCATATCAGGTACATGGGATGCCGAGTGCATCATGCGAGTTGAAGAAGCATTATGGAAAAAGAAAGCCAGACAGTCCCAGAAAGATGCCATCGAGTTATGGCGCAAAGAATCTCATAGAAGAACCGAAAAAGAAATCCGAAAAACAGAATTAAGTAGGGAATCCTCAGAAAGAGCCCAAGAAAGGGAATTAATCGAAGTAGGTGAACGAGTTAAAGCAGAACAGTCAGACAGACAGAGAAATGCCCTTATTAAGGGTATGTATCTTCTTCTCGCCGAGGGCTTGCCAAAAGCAACCCCGGAAGCACTATGTAATTTTCCACCGCCATTAGTTCCGATTAAGCTACGTCACAAACCGACCGCAGCTGATATTTTTCTCTCGTCCTATTTGGACGATACAGTCCCGGACTATGCAAATCCTGTTCCGCCTGCTCCCGTAAATAATGTAATTCCTGTTCCTCCAGCCACCGGGGCACCCGTTGCAGCATCTGTTACGGCACCCCCGGTCCAGCCCATAGTACATGTACCCGCTACATCAGTCACTCTCCCAGCACGTACAGTACACACCGACGATTCTAGTTTAGGAGCCACGGGGGGAAGTCCTCCTGGTACCCCGCCTCAACACAGACGTATGACGCTGCTTGAGCTACATGAACGGGCGTTACAGCGTACGCCAAAAATTCAAACATTTACAGATATCAAGCGAGCACTTACCGAATGTCGTTATGATCCAGTTTCAGGCGATGGTAATATGGTCATATATTCATTACGTTTAAGACGGGTGACCGAATATTTGGACACCCTGCCCAATATGAAAGAATATCTAGACAGAATATATCGTTTTATCCGTACAGGAGTGGATCCAGAAAGTGTTCGCGACGCCATGATTCAAAGAAAAGTCGAGATGCAGCTCATGCTTTTAAAGTTTTTAATTAACTGTTTAATAAGAGAACAAGATTATCCGGATAAAGATCAAGAAGAAATGAAAGTCTTGACCAGGTGGAGTGACCATATAACCGAGGGAAGACACAAGACACAAAATTGTATAGAGAGTATGTACAAGAAAATTCGTAGGGAAATAATAAAGTTACACGAGAAACGGGAAGCAGCACAAGTAACCGAGAAAGAAGACGACTCTCCTACTGAAGAGGTAGACGACGAGAATCCCTCCAGAATAGCGTATGTAGGTAGAACTAGACTTCCCGACCGACATTCACGCCTAGATCACAAGAAAGTTTTTCCTCCTCCAGCACCAGAACAGGGTTCTCTTGAGCAAGTATTCCAAGCTACCGATCACATTCTGAAATCACGAATCGGTTATAGTGAACTTGGTACAATGCATGAACAAGAACTAGCCCGATCAGCAGTCCGATGGACTACTGATTCTACCACTTTTCCAGACGAAATAGTGGCACAAATGTTTCTGAAACTGCCCCCAGCCGAGCAGCGACTGGTGGGTATGTATATGATCCAGCACCTCATTACATTGTATGAGGGACAGCATTCTGATCCAGGTCCGCTACATGATGTTTTGAACGAGTTACTCCAGTATAGATGGAGAGGTCTAGGTACTGATTTAATTAGTATCATTCTAGAACAGCGCCACAAATATCGAACGTTTCTAAATCCGCATTTTGTTCACGTCTCACCTCCAGAAAGTAAGTCATTTTACATAGATAGACAGCATCCGTTACGAGAAGTACACCCAGTTAGAGGAACGGGTGGTGACCTAGAACGAGTATTTGTATACACCCCTATCACAAAGATGGAACTCTTAGAGATGAAAAAGTTAATTCCCTGTCACGATAAAGATCCAGCAGGGTTCCATCGAGAATTAAAAGACATGCTCCGTATGGGAGAATACACGTATCCTGATATCATTAAAATGTTAAAGGTTCTGTTGCCCGCAGGGGTATATGAAAAACTCAAGGAAAAAGAATGGGAGGTGGGAGAGAAAAAGATTGATTGGACAGCTCTAGAAGCTGAAGATGGTTTACGAGTACCAGGTACCGGTCTTGGGGAGAAATGTAAAGATTTGCCCGAGTTATTGATACAAGTTTTGCCAAGATTACTAGCCACGAAAAAGGAAGATTGGGATGCAATCTCAGCTTGTAAACAGAAACAAGATGAAGACACTAGTGATTTTTATTCTAGATTTGAAAAATGTTTTATTATTAACAGTGGTCTGAAAACAAGTAGTGAATCGTTCCCTCATCTTTTTGTTACCAAACTAGTCGAGAATTCAAGTCCACAAGTTAAAAATCGAGTATTGAAAGTCGAAAGTACCTGGCAAGCTAATACTCCGTCACAAATGTTACAAATGCTTCAGTACCACCAGAACAGAATCAGGGAAGAGCAAGAACACGAAAGGAGACGTATGAAAGACACGAAAATGAAAGTATTAGTTGCACAATCTGTTCCACAAGACAGTCAGAAGAGGGGTCCGAATCAAGCCCGTCATCCTGCAGCTCCCGTTAAAGGGACCTGCAATTACTGTAAACAGCCAGGTCATTTTATAAACGAGTGTGCAGTTCTGAAACACAACATAGCTACTGGTAAAACTAAAGAAAGACCACGTCCGCCTAGACAAGAACAAGTTTCACAGACTTCTCAGTCACCACAGAATGCACAACAGACAGTTCCAGCACCGCAGCCTATCGCTGCAACACAGCATGTTACACAGCAGATGTACCAGTATGCCCAGACAGAGTATCCAGATTATCAGCCGTATTTATGAAACAGCCTAGAGAGGGAGGTAGGCTTGCCTCTCATCGAGATACCTGTAGATCAAGAGGGTCCCTACGTACACAGTCAAGTATTAGGGAAAGACAGAAAGTTTTTGATTGATACAGGGGCAAGTAGGACTACCATCAGTCATGACGAGGTTCCAGGGGCTCCGCTCTCAGGCTCTAGAAATGTGTCCCTTGAATTTTCAGGAAAGCCAATTGTTAATGAAATATCGAAACCAGTTACTCTAGAAGTCGGTCCATTGTCCCGAACTACTGATTTGTTACTTACGAAATCATGTCCAGAAAATTTGTTAGGCATTAAGACATTAAAGGAATTAGGAGCAGTTATTTGCTGTTCCCCAGAAGGGGTCCGCTTGTTTTTGAGAGACTTCAAAGGTCATTATATATTACGTGATTTTGATCCAAGATTGTTGAATGTACCACAGCATTTATGGGCGCAAGGTCCAACTGATGTAGGTTGTATGCATATCACACTCCATCGTGTGACTCTAAAGCAAGGTGTAGTTTTGCCACGAATCAGACAGTACAAATTGCCACCTGAGGCTGTAGCAGCCTTATCCAAAATTATTGACGAACTTATTGCTCAAGGAGTGGTTGTAGAAACTGACTCCAATGCATGTAATTCTCCTATCATTCCAGTCCTGAAACGTACTGATCCAAATGCACCTCCAGTATATCGATTAGTGATTGATCTCCGAGAGCTTAATAAATGTATCATACCTCAGTATCCAGTAGTCTCAGATATTTCGTCACTTTTGACAGCCATTGATTCTGAAGCTACGTTCTTCACAGTTATCGATCTCAAGAACGCATTTTTCAGTGTCCCCATTCACTCAGACAGCCAGTACCTTTTCGGTTTTTGTTTAAATGGAAGAAGCTATAAATTCACACGAGCTCCTCAAGGTTTTACAGAAAGTCCTAGTATTTACAGTCAAGCACTTAAGAGACAACTAGACAATATTCACATGCCAACTGACACTGCCCTGCTCCAGTATGTCCATGATCTACTGATCACAGCCCGTTCTGAATGTGACTGTGAGCGTGCGTCACTTATAGTTCTGTATTTTCTGGCCGAGCAGGGGCACAAGGTGTCCCCTTCCAAATTACAATTCTGTGTCCAGCAAGTGGTATACTTGGGACACTTGCTGTCCAAGTGGGGTAGGCAGTTGACACCTGACCGTATCCAGTTAATAACACGTCTTCCACAGCCCAAGACACAGAAGGAGGTACGAGCTTTTATCGGCCTCACTTCTTACTGCAGACAATGGATTCCTCAGTATGCATTTCTAGCCAAGCCACTGATACAGTTAACGACACAGGAGGCAGCCGTATCGACTGTCCTCCCTTGGACCCAGGAACATACACTTGTTTTTAATGAGTTAAAGAAAGCCTTATGCCAAGCACCTGTTCTAGCAACACCGAACTACAGTAAGCCTTTTACACTTTTTGTCACAGAACGTGATGGTACTGCATTATCTGTTCTCACACAAGACCAAGCAGGACAATACAAGCCCTGTGCTTATTTCTCAAGCACATTAGATCCAGTGGCCCAGGCTCTGCCTGCGTGCCTCAAGCCAGTTGCAGCCACAGCTCTAGCTATCAGACAAAGTGATTCCATAGTGTTAGGACACTCCCTGACAGTACAAGTTCCACACTCTGTGGAAGTTCTTTTAAACCGAACACAGACTCAGCACTTGACAATTGCACGTTTAACAGGTTATGAACTTACACTATTCCAGCCACACATAGAAATCAGACGCTGCAACATTCTAAATCCTGCTACACTGTTACCGTCAGTCACTTCCAATCCTGCCACACATGACTGTGTGGAAGTTGTTAACACTATGACAAAGCCAAGACAAGATCTGACAGATATTGCATTACCTGATCCCGACCTGACACTTTATGTGGATGGTTCATGTATGAGAACAAGTACAGGAGAACTAGTAGCCGCGTATGCAGTGACTACTGACACCGAAGTTATAGAAACACGTCGTATTGACACCCTGTCTGCTCAAGCAGCAGAGCTAGTCGCTCTGACCCAAGCCTGCATACGTGCCAAGAACCGGAAAGTAAACATATACACAGATTCACGTTATGCATTCGGAGTCGTACACGACTTTGGAGTGCTCTGGCAAGAACGAGGTTTTATGACTTCTCATGGAACCAAGATCCAGCATGGTCTTCTCATTCAAGCTCTATTAGATGCAATACATTTACCGACAGCTATCGCTATCATGAAGTGCAAGGCACATACGAAAGTCACTGACATCATTTCCCAAGGTAACGATCTAGCAGATCGAACAGCCAAGCTTACAGCTCAGACTCCAGACATTCCAGTTAACACGACATAGACACTCACTCCAGATCAGACTACTTGTATGACTGTTAAGGACCCTACACAAGATGTCATAGACATACAGTTACATGCTACTCCTGAAGAAATCAAGAAATGGTCCGAACAAGGAGGGGTCCAGACAGATCAAGGATGGTTGACGAAGGGAAAAGCCACATGGTTTCTCCCCGACTCTATGGTTCAAGTCATTATTAATACCGCACATAGTCCAGCACATCTAGGAGAAAAAGCTATGTTAGACAGTATTCAGAACCTTTGGTTCAACAAGCATTTACGAGCTGCAGCCAAACAGAAAGTCCGTACCTGTATGATATGTTGTCAGTTCAATCCAGGTAAAAGTGTCCCGGTGGAACAAGGTGGATTCCAACCTCCTGACCACCCTTTTGAAGTCCTCCAGATGGATTATATTCAGATGGAGCGATGTCGAGGTTTCAAGTATGTCCTCGTAGTTGTATGCGCTTTGTCCAGGTGGACAGAAGCATATCCAGTTCCAGATTACACAGCTGCGACCACTGCCAGGCAGTTGGTTCGTGAGTTCTTTCCCCGCTATGGATTACCTAGGGTCGTGTATTCAGATAACGGCCAGCCATTCTCATCCGAGCTCATGAAACATGTTTCCCTTCTGTTAGGGTACCAGTGGAAGTTCCATTGTGTGCGCCATCCTGAAGCAGCCGGTCTCGTAGAGAGACATAATCAGACTTTGAAAATCCGCATTGCTAAAGTATGTAGAGAAAAAGGTGTAGATTGGTTAGTTGCCCTGCCAGTTGCTCTATTCTACATGAGAATGGTTGCACATTCCAGATCAGGCCTGTCCCCGTATGAGGTCGTATTCGGCCGCCCTCCAAACATGTGGGGTACACCTAGACCCCGTAGTATTACAGACGTTTCCAGTAATATGCTGACAGATTACCTAGCTTCCTTGATGTCTGCCCTACACTCTTGTCGTTCACAGGTTGCCGCTGCATTTCCAGACAACACTGAGGTGAAACCGCATGAAGTCGTTCCGGGAGACCATGTCCTGGTGCGCAATTTTGATCGTTCAAATCCGCTGGAGCCCCGTTGGAAGGAGCCTCACATGGTTTTGTTGACAACAAGGACCGCGGTCAAACTAGAGGGCCGGAAGGGATGGGTCCACACCAGTCATATCAAAAAGTTCCATGGATTACGACAAAAGACATTTATTAAGGACTGCCTTATTCCTAAGGACTGCCCAAAAACAGACTCTGAATTCAAAATTGCCCTGTTAGAGAAAACTCCGCAGCAGGAGTATAAAGATAAGCTACGGTCTAGTAAAATAAGTCAGCCAGTTTAATTGTCTAAGTCCCTCTCGGGTGAAACGGTTAGACAGGTTCCTGACATGTATGAGACAGACCCACATAGTGAGAGAGTTAGTCAAAACTCTAAAAGATGTATCATCGTTCTATTTTTCTTGTTATTTTTGAGTCTTATGATTACCTGCACGAGTTATGCTTTACATTTATGTTTTCCAATTTCACATGTACATATGTTTTCCAATGCTACAGTAGAGCACACATTTAGTGATCTGCCTCCTCATGAGCTATCCTATCGTCTTGCTATGCGTAATAACACATTCATCCGAATGTTGCACTATTCACACCAGACCAGCAATGCCACTAATTGTTGGGTGTGTGGTCGACTCCCCCCTTTCCAGACACCGAAGGGAGTTCTGCCACTCTTTCCTTATCCGTTTTCACATAATGGTTCGTGTGGAGCATGGTCCACGTTAACGTCATCCTCGAATGATATGTCCTTTCTGAATCGAACATGTTTCCCAGACAAGCAAGGTCTTTCCCATAGAACAGGGTTAGATCTAGAAAATGAAGTATATGATTTAGGTAATTATTCTTCGAATTTCATGGTCCTGAATGTTCAGTCCGATACTACTCCAGATTTGCCTGCTATTTCAGTACTACCAGTCAAAGGCGAATTATGTGTCAGAAAGAATGGTTCCGCACATGTAGGACATAGTGATTGTACTACTATTGTCGAGTATAGTGACAGTGGGAAATCTATTTTCAAAGCCTCACGTCATTCTTATTTTGTTTGTGGTCAGACCGCATATGTTCGTCTGCCCCTCGATTGGGATGGAACATGTTACATTGCCTTCCTACTGCCACCAGTTTTTCTAGCCCCATCCGATTATCACAGAAACACACATCTAGTACACGTCAGACATAGAAGGGAGATCGAGTCCCCAATTGTCGATCAAACTGAAACTACTCTAGAACAGTATCAAGACTTCAATAAAGGTTTCTTCTTCTTTATAGGACCTATCCAGAATAGTAAGTTAATACGTAGGTTAACCAGAACCCTTGAAGCAGTAGTGAATGAGACTACTTCCGCTCTAGGTAACTTAACCGAAGAACAATCTGCTATGAGATTTGTCGTGCTCCAAAATCGTCTCGTTCTTGACGTCATACTGGCCGATAGAGGAGGAGCTTGTAGAGTCATCGGATCTAGTTGCTGCATTTTCATTCCTAATAACGCGCCGTCTGTTTATTCAGCTATAACCAGACTTCATAAAATTGCCCATCAGTTACACCAGAATCCAGGCACCTGGACATGGTCCGGTTGGCTCTGGAGTATCATATCTGCCTGGGGATGGAAAGTATTGTCATTCCTGGGTATTGCAGTAATGATCGTATTCAGTTGCTGCCTCTGTATACAATGTGGCCCTGCGATTTGCGGCATGTGTGCTACCTCTTGTATTCCTAGTCCTAAGTCCCGTTCCAAGACAATTCGAGACGAGCAAATGATGCAATATGAAATGATAGATGGTATCATGAATATTGATGTTTCCTGATGGAAACGTAGGGCACAAGAAGGGAATGTGGAAAAGTAAATTTTGCCATGTTATATGTGCCTACGTGTTCCCCATATTATGCTATATGTGCATGATCGATATGCATGTATCCCCCTGTGACCGATTAAAGACGCAATTACAGTTGTGTCCATCTCTAGTATGCCAGTTTCCAATTCTCGTGAAAACAACGAGTATTAGGCCTATGTTGCCACATTTTACAGTGTACACGTTAATTCATTGAATTGTCCCCGTTTCTAGGCCTCAAAAGGGCCCGGACATCAGATTCAAGCTCCAGTCTCCTGAACCCTCTCAGAGGAGCGATACAGCCCCCACCTGCATCCCTGACCCTTCACTTACTTCCTGCCTCGCAGTGCCCGGCTCGGCCTGGCTCTGCCTGCCAGTCTGCCAAGAGTATGTTATGCTTCTAGTTATCAGTCCAGCCCTCCTTCTCTGCATTCCTAAGCTACTGAATCGCATCAACAGTTTCAGCCATGGTCTAGCCTTCCTGTCTCCATGTAAGAGAAATACTGTATTAATATTCATAGAATATTCCTAGCACACGCAATACATATAGAATTATGCACGCACCAGTCTTAGTGTCTAGTAGCCTTTGCCCTGATAACTTTTGGATTCTATCAACATGTACTCCAAACACCAGATACCAGATATGATATAGGTACATGTCGTTCTGACACTGTAGACTTTAGTCTCCTCTTCTAGCGCAGAAGTCATAGCCCCCAGTTCTTCCTGGTAACACGTCATTGCCCGTTTGCGCGCATCACTAGGTTAAAGGTCCCAGCTGCTCAGGTAGCCCCTTCCATGTTTCTGCCTCGTTTATGACATTTCTGTGACGTTTACATCACATGTCTATGTATACGCCCTGTACACGCCTTCTTGTTACTCCCATTTTGTCCTTATCTTTCGCGACTGCTACGAGTTACGCCTACTGCTACGCCTACTGTATTGAATGTAATGTAATTGTTTTAGTATATATATACTGTGTACTGTTACTGAAAGTTGCCAGACCCTTACCCATTTCCCGGCAGCTGCCATGCCGTCCCGTGCTATTTCCGTGCAGGCTATCCCGTTCCTGTTCCTGTCCCTTATGCCTGATTAAAGCCTGTCAGACTTCGATACCTCGAATCCTGTCTCTTATTTATTGAGCTATCTGTTTTATTCACTGTATTCAAAAATAGTACCGTAATTAATTATTTATTTACCACACTATTCACCTCCACCCAGGTCCTCCCTTTCCTGGTGCACCTTGACTGCGACAGACCCTGTTTTGACAGACTCGAAAGTAAGTGTACGTGATGTGTGCGGGTATACAGTGCATGGTGTGTGTATGTTGGTGGAGTGCAATGCAGAATGTACAACATGGGGTCACTACACATACCCTACATACACATGAACACATATACAACATATATGTGTTATAAGTAAAATAGAAAATGCCACTTACCTGTCTTCCCACACCATGGTCGCCCCCCCCCCGTCTTCACTCCTCCGGAAAATCTCCAGCCCCATGGGAACAAACAAATTGACTCAGCAGGACCTGCTGTGAGGATGGCCATGGTGGGCGGTTTGCTGTCCATAACCAAGAAATAGACAGTTCCAGAACTCTGGAGCCAGTCCTGAGGCGCACTGTCAAATGTGTAGCCATGAGTGAGGAGTGACGCTCACTCAAGTTCAACAAACTCACTGCATTTTTCCTTTGAAAGAAAATTTTAGTCCTTTAGTCCTCTCCACCTTGGGTATGGTATATACGTATATAACATAAATCAATCAATTAACAATTGTATCCATTTCTGTTCAACCTTAATTCTAAAAGAACAAACTCACTATATTTGCATTCTCCGCTGAAAGAAAATTGTAAGCTTCTCCATTTTGGGTATGGTATAAACATACACACCATAAATAGACAATCAGCAATTGTATCCATTTCAGTTCTGTTAATTTTTTCTACACAAAAGAGAAAGGGGAGGTGCAGTTGTAGGTCTATCTATAACCAAACCCATGATAATTCCTTTTATGAGTACACACACTTGCATGCCTTTCTGAATTGCTCCATTAGAGTTGAATATGAGGCTTTGGATGCTACAGTTGCCATATTTTGAATCCATTGTTAAAGCTGCTAAGGAATAATATTAAAAGAGTTCTGGTGTTTTCTTGTAAAGCCTCATCAGCTCTGCACTTTACTTACCTAAGCAACTGATTGGGCGGGGCCCAGGGACACTTGGGTTCATCTTAGCCCTTCCCCTACCTGACTATTCCCATGACTGTTTGTGGAGTTCCACATACTCTCATTGGAGAATGCTCCTCCGATGGGAGAGGTACAGATGTTGGTCTATCTATACCAAAACATGTGTTAATTACATTTATGAGTAAATACATTTACATGCCTTTCTGCATTGCTGGGATGCTGCAATTACCATATTGAGAGCCTATTGTTATGGATAGAAGACCATAGCAGCTGATGATGGATCTTTAAAAAGCCAAAATTGTTCTTGAAAAATTAGCACCTTCTTCAAGAAGGATGTGATCGATTTTGGGATTATGCCGCTATGTGGACTGACGGTAAAGATGTAAACCCATCTGTCCCGTTTTCGTTTCTTGGAATCAACAGTTCATCACATGAGCAAAAGTATACTTGTTTCATAGCTCTTTTTAGGAGTGGCCTTTCTACTTGGTTGCCCCTGCTCGCACTGACTTTCACTGCATACCGTCCAAAGCTGGGGTGGGACTATATCCCACAGCTCTCCCTGGGGGACAGGAGGGGATGTAACTGCTGAATCGTGCTCAAAAGCACCAGAGGCTGATGTGTCCAGACGCATGCCGGGTCCAAGACCAGGCCGAGAGCGGGCCTGTCTGCACCTGCCCGCAGCTGTATAAGGATTAAAGTGCCCCCGGTAAGAATGCTCCTTTTCACTAAGGTTTAATGGCAAAGGAACTGATTTTGCCCTTTAGGCGATATGGACAAGGAGACACTACCTCAAGTTCCCGCTGTCAAATGTACAAAAACTGCGAAAACTTCCAATACCATAGCCAATTATTTTACTCATGCTATGGACCTAATAAACAACTAAGGCCCTGATTACGATGTTGGGCTTGCTCATTGGGAACTGACCGACCTCAGGTCGGTGGTTCCGACAGCCTCATTTGATTGTGACCGGACACAGTGTGGTCGGAAACATCCTTTTTCCTATGAGAACTTGTGTGACAGGCGGAAAACGCCCACATCATAAGCTCCCATTGAAAAATGGATGTTTCCAAACATCCCTTCACCGAGTTGGCATGTATCTCATGGTGCCTGCCACATGGAGCATAGATGTTTATGCCCCCAGGCCCAAATACTGAGGCTGTGGAGGGATGGGTCCTGCTTGGGGCCCCCAATACCCCTTTCTGACAGCCTTTCCATGTCGAAAAAGGTGACATGAATGGCTGTTGGAAACCAACATCATAATCCTGACGCGGAAACAGCGTCCTTAAGGGATTATGGGGAGTTTCTGACCAACCGACGGGTTTTTTGATGCCCTTTGGAAAGCGTTGGTCGTTCCCTCCAACTGCTGCCTCCAACTGCACGCATCGTAATACGTCAGTCAGTCTGCAGCAGGAGATAGCAGTTGGACCTGAAGCGATGGGCCATTGGGTGCGATCCAATCCGCTATCGCAGTAAGGCCCTAAATTGTCAGCACAGAGGAAAGACTGGCGGCAACAAAGAATTTTTATGTAGTGTTGTTGTGAAAGCTACTAATAAGATTATATTACCACCACTGGAGCCCCATAATCTGTTAGATATTGCTCTAATGGCAACATGTATACATAACCCAAAACAGTTACCGTGTGTTTCAAATATATCTCTTGAGATAATAAAACTCTTGCTCAGGAATGAGGTTATTGCCCCTCCAGCAAAGCAAAGTAGCCATCAGAAGTTATGGGCTCTAGGCCTAAGAAGTCCATTAGATCAACAGGGACCAGGGGAAAAGACAACAACCCACGAGGTCCTGCTATAGAGCAAGAATTGTGCTTTTCGAAGAACCTGGAGGTGGCGATAAAAAGGGTCCACGCAAAGTTCGATAATATTGAAAGGAAGCTCCTACTGGAGATGAGAGAAATAAAGGACAGAGTTCCATACTTGAGCAGACTGTAAAAGACCTTCTTGATCTACATAAAAATGTTGATCATCTCCAATCTAATCCCATGGTCACTCAAAATAAAACTGTGATGGAACCCATCAATCAATCAATCAATACACCTGTAAAGAGCGCCACTCACCCGTGAGGGTCTCAAGGCGCTGGGGTGCCGCTACTGCTCGAAGAGCCAGGTCTTGAGGTGTTTCCTGAATGTGAGGTGGTCCTGGGTCAGTCGTAGGTGGGCGGGGAGGGAGTTCCACGTCTTGGCCGCCAGGTAGAAAAATGATCTTCTTCCGGCGATGGTTCTGTGGATCCGTGGGGCGGTGGCGAGGACGAGGCTGGCAGAGCGGAGTTTGCGTGTTGGAGTGTAGAACGTGAGGCGGTTGTTGAGGTATTCAAGACCTATGTCGTGGAACGCTTTGTGCGCGTGGATCAGGAGCCTGAATGTGATCCTTTTGTTGACATGGAGCCAGTGCAGGTCTCTCAGTTGGGGTGATATGTGGCTGTGGCGGGGGATGACGAGGATGAGTCGTGCGGATGCGTTCTGTATGCGTTGGAGTCTTTTCTGAAGTTTGACTGTGGTTCCTGCATATAGGGCGTTCCCGTAGTCTAGTCGGCTGGTGACGAGGGCCTGGGTGACCGTCTTTCTAGTTCCGGTAGGAATCCACCGGAAGATCTTACGGAGCATGCGCAGGGTGTTGAGGCATGAAGATGAGATGGCGTTGACTTGCTTGGTCATCGTGAGAGAGGAGTCCAGGATGAATCCCAGGTTGCGTGTGTGGTCAGTGGGTGTCAGTGCGGTGCCCAGTTCTCTGGGCCACCAGGAGTCGTCCCAGGCGGATGGGGATGGTCCGAGGATGAGGACCTCAATCTTGTCTGAGTTCAGTTTCAGACGGCTGAGTTTCATCCATTCAGTGACGTTTTTCATTCCTTCCTGGAGGTGGAGTTTGGCGGTGGCTGAGTCTTTGGTGAGAGAGAGTATCAGCTGGGTGTCGTCGGCATATGAGATGATGTTGAGGTTGTGCTTGCGTGCGATGGTGGCGAGGGGGCTCATGTAGATATTGAAGAGGGTTGGGCTGAGCGATGAGCCTTGAGGTACGCCGCAGATGATCTTGGTAGCCGCGGAGGGGAAGGGAGGGAGGCGGACTCTCTGGGTTCTGTCGGAGAGGAACGAGGTGATCCAGTCCAGGGCTTTACCTTGGATCCCAGCGTTGTGGAGGCGGGTTATTAGGGTACGATGGCAGACTGTATCAAAGGCGGCTGAGAGGTCTAGGAGGATGAGGGCGGTGGTTTCCCCGTTGTCGAGTAGGGTCCTGATGTCGTCGGTGGCTGCGATGAGGGTGGTCTCGGTGCTGTGGTTGGCTCGAAATCCGGACTGGGATGGGTCGAGGGATCCATTGGCCTCAAAGAATGCGGTCAGCTGTTTATTGACAATCTTCTCGATCATTTTTGCCGGGAAGGGAAGAAGAGAGATGGGGCGGAAGTTATTGAGGTCTTTAGGGTCCGCTGTGGGTTTCTTCAGTAGGGCGTTGATCGCTGTGTGCTTCCAGCTCTCTGGGAAGCTGGCGGACGCGAGGGAGTTGTTTATGATGTTCCGTAGGTGGGGAGCGATGATGGTGTCGGCTTTGTTAAAGATGTGGTGAGGGCATGGGTAGGAAGGAGAGCCAGAGTGGATGGTGTTCATAGCGTGGGCGGTGTCTTCGGTGTTGATGGGAGTCCAGGCGCTGAGGGTGGTTGTAGGGAGCATTGGTTCGGTGGCTGGGGGTGGACTCTGGGCACCGAAGCTGTTGTGGATATCAGCGATCTTGCGTTGGAAGAACGTGGCGAGGGAGTTGCAGAGGTCTTGCGATGGTGCGATGTCGTTGCTGTTGGTGTTGGGATTGGAGAGCTCTTTTACGATACTGAAGAGTTCCTTGCTGTTGTGTGTGTTGTTGTCCAGCCATTCTTTGAACGATGTCTTTTTGGTGGTGCGGATCAGCTGGTGGTGTTTGCGGGTGGTGTTCTTGAGGGCTGTCATGTTTTCTGTCGTCTGTTCGCGGCGCCAGGTTTCCTCGAGGGTTCGGCAGGATTTCTTCGATTCTTTGAGGTCGTCGGTGAACCATGTTGTTTTCCTGTTGCCAGGCTTGCCTGGAGGGTTCTTCGGTGGTGCAAGGGCGTCGCCACAGTTGACGATCCACTGTGTGAGGTTGCGGGCTGTGTCGTTGATGTCAGCGGTGGTGATAGGTGGGTTCTGGCTCAGCGATGTGGTTAGCTGGTCTGCGGTGACTTTGCTCCAGCATCTATAGGGGATCTGTTGCGGGAGGTGGTGGGATGTGGTCTTCTTAAAGGTGAAGTGGATGCAGCTGTGGTCGGTCCAGTGTAGTCCGGTGGAGTGGCTGAAGGTGACGTGGCTGCTGGCAGAGAAGATGGGGTCGAGCGTGTGGCCGGCGTAGTGGGTGGGGGTGTTCACCAATTGCTTGAGTCCGAGGTTGGTGAGGTTGTCGAGTAGGGTGGTGGTGTTGTTGTCATTGTTGTTCTCCAGGTGGAAGTTCAGGTCCCCTAGGAGGATGTAGTCTGAGGAGGCGATGGCTTGTGGGCTGATGAAGTGGGCGATGGCTTCACTGAATTGTGTACGTGGGTCCAGGGGTCTGTAGACGAGGGTTCCTCTGAGGGTGGTCTTGGGGTCGGTGTGGATTTGGAAGTGTTGGTGTTTGGCGGTGGTGAGGGCATCTTCGGAGTTGGTCGTGACGTTGATGGTGTTCCTGTGGATGATGGAGATTCCTCCTCCAGTTTGGTTGATGAGGTCCTTTTGGGTGATCTTGTAGCCGTCCGGGATGGCTATGGCGATGTTCGGGGCTAGGGAGGCGTTCATCCAGGTTTCTGTGAGGAAGGGGACGTCTGGTGCTGTTGTGTCGAGGAGGTCCCAGATTTCGACGGCGTGCTTGTGGACGGAGCGGGTGTTGAGCAGGATGCACTTGAGTTGGTTGCTGTTGTTGCCTGGTCTGGTTGGTGGGATGTAGGTTCGGACGCAGGTGAATTTGCAGATTTGGCAGAAGAAGGGTCCATGGGTGCGCTTCGGAGTGGCTTGGTAGCAGGCGGATGGTTAGCCGGTGTTGAGTGCGAGGAGAGTGGTGGTGTCATATCTCAGTTGGGTTTCTTGGTTTCAGTGGGGGCCAGGGGTTCTGGCACTGGGCGCGGTCCAGGCGCGGACAGGCGCAGACGGGTTTGCCTTTGGCGCACCAGCGGCGCGGCCTCCATAAGAAGGGCTGTGGGAGGGAGGGGCAGCTGGGAGGCGGGAGCGGGGTGGCGAATGGGGCACCAGGGAGCGGGGCCGCAGGGTGGCAGCTGCGGGAAGCGTGAGGGAGGGGAGTGGGTGGGGGCAGGAGGGGAGGGCACGTGCACTAGGGGTGACGGAGTAAAGGACTGAGGAGAACCATGAAAGTTTAATGGAAGGCAGTAAATGGCACAGGAAAGGAATACGAGGAAGGAAACAGTCCGAGTCAGAAGAGAGGACTGCAGCGGTTACAGGCGGCACAGAGGACAGTGGGGGCGCAGGGGGACCGTGTGGCGGCTCAGGGGGCGACCTACCTGGTGACAGGGTCAAAGGTCGCTCCCTTCACCACCGCGCGGCCTCCATAAGAAGGGCTGGGGGAGGGAGGGGCAGCTGGGAGCGGGGTGGCGAATGGGGCACCATGGCGGGCCGCAGGGTGGCAGCGGCGGGAAGCGTGAGGGAGGGGAGCGGGTGGGGGGTAGGGGGGGAGGGCATGGGCACTAGGGGTGACGGAGTAAAGGACTAAGGAGAACAATGAAAGTTTAAAGGAAGGCAGTAAAAGGCACAGGAAAGAGATACGAGGAAGGAAACAGTGACTTTAGTACCAAAGGGCCCAGCCAATGAGCTACTACCTAACAAGATAACTAGTACTCATCCTAGAAAAAGTCCCAGAGGGGCACCCCACACTGTCAATATTCCAGGAAAAGGTTCCTGTACATTACCATGGTGCAGCTAATATAAGACCCTTGAAAACCACACTGGATATTTTACATCTACCACCGGATGCCACTCCCTTTATCGTTATCCTGAAGAATGTTCCTAAATTAGAATCAAACACAATAAAGACTTGGAGTGACTTAAAAACACAAAGTTGTACATTGGACATCTGACCAAACCTGTGATATTAATTATCTATAACATGAAATAATAAGGGCTGTGGGAGGGAGGGGCAGCTGGGAGGCGGGAGCGGGGTGGCGAATGGGGCACCAGGGGGCGGGGCCGCAGGGTGGCAGCTGCGGGAAGCATAAGGGAGGGGAGTGGGTGGGGGCAGGTGGGGAGGGCACTTGCACTAGGGGTGACGGAGTAAAGGACTGAGGAGAACAATGAAAGTTTAAAGGAAGGCAGTAAATGGCACAGGAAAGGAATACGAGGAAGGAAACAGTCCGAGTCAGAAGAGAGGACTGCTGCGGTTACAGGCGGCACAGAGGGCAGTGGGGGCGCAGGGGGACCGTGTGGCGGCTGAGGGGGCGACCTACCTGGTGACAGGGTCAAAGGTCGCTCCCTTCACCACCGCGCGGCCTCCATAAGAAGGGCTGTGGGAGGGAGGGGCAGCTGGGAGCTGGGTGGCGAATGGGGCACCATGGCGGGCCGCAGGGTGGCAGCGGCGGGAAGCGTGAGGGAGGAGAGCGGGTGGGGGGTAGGGGGGAGGGCACGGGCACTAGGGGTGACCGAGTAAAGGACTAAGGAGAACAATGAAAGTTTAAAGGAAGGCAGTAAATGGCACAGGAAAGGAATACGAGGAAGGTAACAGTGACTTTAGTACCAAAGGTCCCAGCAATGAGCTACTACCTAACAAGATAACTAGTACTCATCCTAGAAAAAGTCCCAAAGAGGGGCACCCCACACCATGGTGAAGCTAATATAAGACCCTTGAAAACCACACTGGATATTTTACTTCTACCACCGGATGCCACTCCCTTTATCGTTATCCTGAAGAATGTTCCTAAATTAAAAGCAAACACAATAAAGACTTGGAGTGACTTAAAAACACAAAGTTGTACATGGGACATCTGACCAAACCTGTGATATTAATTATCTATATCATGAAATAATAAGGATGAGAAGGGTAAACTGGGTCGGCCACACTATTAAATTAGGCCAGGGTGACTGTATTGTAGTAAAGTTTCACTGTCCTTTTGTGGTAAAACTCCTCCTCCCTGATCTTCAATGTAGGCAGAGACTAGAGCTAATGTAAAAGGGAAGATCACAGCCATACCCCTAGGGTTCTTTTATAATCCCCTGCAAAAAATACCACTCATTACGGGCCTGCACCTAGGTATCTCCCATTCGATCCCTGTATGGGTATGCCCCTGATGAATCTTAATAAATTTAGACCTCTTAGCAGCTGCAGTGAGCAGAATTAATTACACTGGACGTCTGAGTCTGAGAGGGATCCCATTGTGTCAGAGAATAATAAAAGCAGTAAGAAGCCAGAGCAGATATACCCCACGCTAGTAATATAGGCAAAACACTAGTTATTAGGTCATGGAACATTACTTGCATCAAAATTAAAGTGGGGAATATAGAATAGTTGGACACCAAAAAAACAAAAACACAACTGATGCTTACAAGAAACTTGGCCAAATGGGGGTTTTCATGTTTAAGGATACACCTCTATTGTTGCATCAGCCAAAACCTCAAATATTATAAGGATGAAGGGAGGATTAGCTTTATGAATTTCTATTGTAACCCCCACTAACTTTAAAGAAATCCTTTACCATATCACCTTATTTTCAGTTCCTATACGAACAGACTGATGAGAAACTAAATATTGTATTAATACATTTTCATAACAAAATATTTGAAAGCTTGGGAAGTAGGAAAATTGTTGATCTGAAGAATGAGCTGGGAAGTTTTGTGAGTGGTATTGGGGGTCGATTTTGTTTATTTTTTGGTAGGGGATTTCAATATAAGTAAATGCCAAGTTGCAGCAGGAGAGGCCTGTGGGTACATAAGTGAAACCGGGAATGGTCAACCTCATTTCTTACACGACCTACACGGGGATAAACTAATTGATTTTTTTAAATACAGCCTAGAGTTGATAGAGCAAAGATTTGGCACAGAAAGTGCCCCAATACTAAATTTTCAGAGGAACGGCCATAGTTTGATCGTTGATCACATCTTGTTATCAGAAAATGGGTTGGCGCAGTTTGACTCATTTTGTGCTGAACCAAGAACTTTTAGTGATCACCATCCTCTATTACTTACTCTTAACATCAAACCAATCACAAGGCGGGAGTGCAACCAGCAGCACACATCGAAACTGAGGGTAACAATGTTGTAAGTCTCAAGTGGGCAGGATAAATGAATCTGCTGTCCTAGAAAGGATTGTAAAAGGTAACATAGATTAATTTATCATTTGCACTGAATGGGATACTACCCCACGTAAAATCTTAGCAGTCATATGCAAAAAAACTGCTGCAATTGTTGGAAATCTAAGAATCACCATTAAGGTTTCCAATATGAAGAATACAAGCTGGTTTGATCGTCACTGTTCACGTGCAAATCAGAATCTTAAGAAAGTCTTACATACCACACACAGAAACAGGGAATAGGTTAAAACTTTGACGCATATTTACTAGCAATACTGGATAATAGAAAAAAAAGAACTACAAGAAGGGGTTTAGGCTAACCTAGACCAGCAGGTGAAATGTTATACCACATTGTTCTAGAAAACAATCAATCAGCCATTCCACAACGACTCTATGGCTCCTCGGGTCAAAGCACTTGTTCCACAGGCTGATTGGATAAGACACTATGGGGGAATTTAATCCCAACAATGACGGTGTAGAACTGCTTACATATTACACACATTATACAGGGCCATTACATCTAAAACCA
The DNA here is from genome assembly GCF_964261635.1 of Lissotriton helveticus. NCBI lineage: Eukaryota > Metazoa > Chordata > Amphibia > Caudata > Salamandridae > Lissotriton > Lissotriton helveticus. The sequence goes on along the minus strand of NC_136063.1, from coordinate 1,405,167,828 downwards.
ATCAGTATAGAAGTAGTAAACACGGCTACAGAAAAGTGTGCTAATGTGAAGGCTCCCATTGATACTTTTAAGTCATACATTACACTCTGGGCACCTATCTTGACACACATATGTGATGCTGCAGCCTATGGCTGCTTCCTGATAACTTGGACTGAGAGTATAATAGTTCAGATTTTAGGAATGGGGAATGCAAGGTGCTACCGACCAATGTTCCTTCTGGATTCGTCTGCCAAATTGATGGGCAGATCTTCTGGAGAGGTTGGAGACCTGAGCAGTTGATAAACATGTGCTCCCAAATTCACAGTTTCGGTTCATGAGGGATGCATTAACCTAAACCTCCTTATTAGTAAATACACCATAGCCAAAGAAGGCTACATCCACTTACGCTTTGCAGATCTTAGCAGTGCATTTAATTTGGTAAATCATGTCACGCTTTGGCAGACTTTGGAAAAAATTGCTCTGATAGGGATTATTTAATTTCTGTCACAGAAGTATGATCGCTTGACCGCCCGAGTATGATATGGGACAAACAGAGAATGTACATCACTCCTTCTAAAAGCCCATCCATCTGATCTTGCCCACACATCAACTTCCCCACAATGCACCTTACTGTCGCACGTACCACCTATTGTCATTACCAACACCGGCACCCGTCCCCTGTAACTACACCACCCAATCCAAACACAATGAACCCCTCTTAAGCGCCCCACCCTGCAATACCATCATGACCTCCCCACTGCAAAGTGATACTTGCCCTATAACCTCTGGAACCAAATTTTCTAAGACCCCCCCGGTCTCTCCCTCTTCTGTCTCGCCCACTATCCCCCCTATCGGTCAATCTACTATCCCAGTTCTCTTAAGAAGAAACAGACTCCCCCTTCCCCCGACATCATCTAGACTTCCCCAACTACTTAGACCTATCCCCCCCTGCCCCCCACCCCACTACCTGTCCCCTCTCCCCTCTGCTGCATGTTGATAAACTGCAGATCCGCCTCATGCCACGCAACTGAGATTGCGGAAACCATTCTCACTGAAAACATTGACATCGCTTTCCTTACTGAAACCTGGCTCACCCTCCATTCCACTCCTATCCTCGAGTTGCTCATCCTACCAGGCTACACTATCATTAGGAAATATAGAATCGAGCATTTAGGAGGTGGCCTTGCCCTTATCTTTAAAGAGAAACTCGACATTTCACCTGTCCAGCTCCAAGACCCCACGTCCTTTGAATACCTTTGCGCTGACCTCTCTTTTCCTGGCTTTCCCACCACTAGGCTGCACACCATTTACCACCCGCCTGGAAATTGCCTCCCCTTTACCGAAGAGATGACTGAGCTTATTATTCATGCTTCTCTCTCCCACTCCAAGAATCTCTTCCTTGGTGATTACAACATCCACTGAAACAATAATGATGACCCTGCTGTCACCCTTTTTAAAGAAAATTTAGACATCACTGACCTGACCCAACTCTGCCATGCCACTACTCACATCAAAGGCGCCACCCTCGATGCTATTTTAACGAACAAGAATGTGGCCTCTCTCTATATACTTCCTGTAGACTTGTCTGATCACCACCTCATCCTTTTCGCCTTGAACAGCCACACTACTCGCCCCGCCCCTATTAGCACTTTACCTATGAAACCCACTCGAAACCTTCACCTTATTCCACCTGACGAAATGGAATCCACAATTAAAACTCGCTTACTTCTCCCCCCCTCTCTCAGCACCAACGACCTTACCGACCATTACAACAATTCTATTCTTGATGCCCTCGACTTAATTGCCTCAATTAAACTCAAAAAACAAAAAAAACATCCCTCTCAAGTTCTGGTACAATGCAAACTCAATAATGAAAAACGGGCCCTCCGACAATCAGAACGTGCTTGGAGGAATCATCCCTCCTCTGATAACCTGGGTCTCCTGAGAACCACTAGAGCCCTTTACAAAAAACATATCTTCAACAAAAAAGCCTCCTTTCTCCGGTCACAACTTGACCAGGCCAGAAACCGCCCGAGAGAACTGTTTAACATTGTTAAAAAACAAACTTCCTCTGGCCCCCCTATATTAGCAGCCTCTGTGGAAAGATGCGAAGAAATTGCCAGCTTCTTCTCGAATAAAGTAAAAACCATCGAACTATCCTTCTCTTCCCCTCCTCTCTCTCTCCAACCTCCTCTCAACACACCCTCCCTAATACTCCTAATCCACTTTTTTCCTCCTCCCCCTCACACCTCGACCCCTCTCAACCCGTCCCCACTCTCCCCCATCCCGACTCATCTCTGATCGATCACCTTCCTAAAAACAAGGCCTCATGGAACGAATTTAGTCCAATTTCAGAAACTACTATCATCAACATCATTGCTAAACTCAAACCATCCTCACACTCCAATGATCCTCTTCCCGCCCATTTAGTTCAAGAACTCAAATACATCATTGCCCCACTATGGACCGAAATTATCAACTCCTCACTTTCCACTGGCTGTGTTCCTGCCTCTCTTCAGCTAGGTCAAATCTCACCCATTCTTAAAAATCGCACTGCTGACCCTAATGACCTGAATAATCTACGCCCTATCTCTAACCTTCACTTCCTCTCTAAAGTCCTTGAAAAATGTGTCCTGTCTCAATTAGATAACCATATCCTCCAATCTGGTTTTAGTAAGGGATGCAGCACTGAAACCGCTATGCTCAATTTTACAGATGACATTCATCGCTCTCTTGACAAAGGCGAATCCTCACTACTAATCCTCCTTGATCTCTCGGCTGCCTTCGATACTGTACACCATCCCACCATGATTAACACCCTCAAAGATCGCTTTGGTTTTGAAGGCACCGTACTCAAATGGTTCTCCTCTTTCGTCCAAAATAGATCACAACAAATTAAGCTCAGTCATTGCCTATCCAAACCCCAACATGTCTCACTCGGGGTCCCCCAAGGGTCCATCCTCTCTCCAACCCTATTCAATCTTTTTATGGAACCACTCACCCTCATTCTCAAACAAGCCAAAATCAGTTACCATCTCTATGCTGACGATACTCAACTATACTACAAGATTAAATCCCACAATGACATCCTTCACCTCAACGACACTTTGATTAATGTCCAAACCTGGTTCCATCATAATCATCTCAAGCTTAATCCTAAAAAAAACGAAATCATCCTTTTCACTCCCAAAATCAATTCCCTTCCCATTCAACTCTGGATCAATGATATCAAAGCACTTAATTGCTCACTCTTCACCTCCAATTCTGTCAAATCCCTAGGCATCAGCATCGATCAGAATCTTACCCTCATCCCCCACATTAAAAATGCAGCCAAAAGTGCTCTTTTCACCTTGCACCACCGCAAAGAAATTAAACCTTTCATTCCAGCTGAAGACTTCAAAATAATAATAATAATAATCCACATTTGTAAAGCGCACAATCACCCGTAAGGGTCTCTAGGCGCTGGGGGCCGTCAGGGAGATTAAGCGAGCTATTGCCCAGAGTCACATGGTGCTGGGCTAACCTGCCGCCGGAGCCGGGGATCGAACCCTGATCCCCAGATTCCAGCGTCAGTTGCCCTGGCCGCGGCGCCACACCTCTCCCCTAAAATCGTTGTCCAATCTCTTGTCTTGTCCAGGATTGACTATGGTAACGCCACTCTGGCCGGCACCCCTAAAGTCCACCTAGCACTGATTAAATCTGTCCTCAACCTAGCTGCTAGACTTATTTCTGACTGCAAAAAATTTGACCACATCTCTCCTGTCCTCAAAAACCTAAACTGGCTCCCAATTGAAGGTCGATCCACCTACAAAATTGCTTGCATCACGCACAAAGCTCTTCACCAAAACACCCCCTCTTACCTTTCAAACAAACTACAAAAAGCAGGGTGCTCCAGGTCCCTGAGGAGCACTAACTCCCTTGACCTTATCCCTCCTAGACTTAAATGTAAAAAGACCCAATCACGTGCATTCTCTGGTTATGCTCCTACGATTTGGAATTCACTCCCCAAAGACTTTTGCTGCAACCCCTCATACCCTCTCTTCAAAAAAAGACTCAAAGTACTTCTCCTCAATAAATATTGGGGTTCGTAAGGTTACTGACTTTGACCCTGCTCATTACCTCTCTGCGCTGATCGCTCTTTTACCCAACCCCTCTCCCCCCTCCATCTCACTCTCTCTCACCTCACCCCTTCCCTCTGTCTAATTTCAACTCACACTGTCCCTTATATTATTCCTCTGTTCCTTCCCCCTTTACTCATGTAACGCACTGTTTTTAATCTTTTCGAACTTTTTCTGTCCATTGTCAATTATATATTGTATCCTAATATGTCATGTTCATTACCATGTAAAGCGCTCTGATACTCTTGGGTACAGCAGCGCTTTATAAAAACTTTTAAATAAATAAAATAAATAAATAAAGAGTTACACAAGGCATTCAACAAGGTTGTGATCTCACCCATTTCTGTTCTTGCTTTATATCAATAGGGTGGATAATACACTGCAACAGGTGAATGCCAGCGAACGACCCATGTCCTTCTATATGCAGTTGAGATGCTATCCAGAACCGCAATCAGTTTGCCACACCTGATTGGTAATTTCATTACGTATATGAAGGAGAAAGACCTGAATCTTAGTCTGTCGAAAACCTTTCATAATGGTATGTGGGAATGGGAAAGCAAAAAAGAGAACTCATTATGTTAAAGGTCACGAGTTAGCACAAACATAAAATGTTACATACCAGGGTATACATTTTTCAAATAGTGGACATTGAGTATCCCCGTTGAGAATAGGGAAATTTACATTTTTAGGAACATCAGAAGCCCTTTTTAGATTCACAGCTAAAATTGGAAATAAGCCAATAAGAGAAATATTGCGAAAAGCAAATGTTGTCATCTATGGGCCCCTTGTGGACATGGTAAATAGTACGACATGACAGACAATGGGGAATCTTTTTCTGTGTAGACTCCTGGCAGTGCCTTGCTCAACTTCAACTTACATTGTTTATAATTAATTAGCTGTTCCTTATTTAGAAGACACCATTCAGATAAATCCAATTATATTTTGGCATAGTATATGGGGCAAGGTAGGCAGTAAGTACACCTAGGAGATGAATCATGATATGAAGTTGATTAGACGACGATGCTGGATAATGATTAGCCACAATTATTTGTATGCCTGCTGTTTTAGCACACATCATTCATTATAGTTTTTATATGTATTTTAGATTAATATTTAATTCTGTTTAGTGACAATGATACAATGCCATTTTTAAATATTCATAGTAACGATGTACTGTGATAAAAGCATTGTAATTTACTTTGTGATTGTTTTATGGCTTTTTAATCTGAATAAAGACTTATGATGATGATGAGTGGGCCAGGTCAGGCTCTTACATTTTTTGTACAGTAGTGAATCTGGAACTATTTTCAAGGTGGTGTCCAAGTAAAAGATGCAATACTAGTATTATAGGTAAGCTTTAAGTCTTGTTTTAAATTGTTCATCAAGACTATTAATGCCTCTAAATCTGAGATGTAAGTTCCATATGGGTTAAAATCATAAAGAATACCTTTATTCTCAAACAAGGGAAATAAAAGTTTTTCCAAATGTGGATAAAAGTTGCACAGATTGCTATGCCCTTCTTCTGAAGTTAGTGGTCTCCTGGAAGAATTATATAGTTTATGATTATGGGAATTTCGGCCAAGTTAATTATGAAATCAATAGAAACCACAAAAGACCTCCTACTTCGCAAAATTCAAAATGAGAGGGCTATTCTGAAAGACGTATGAGGCATGAAAAAAGATGCATATCATTTCAGAGACTATAACAAAAGAAGACTGAGCTGTGCTGTGGGATTGTTACTCAAGAAACAAATATAATTTAGAAATAAACCACCAGTTACATCACTCAGAATGCTACAAGAAATTGGCACACGTAAATAATACATATATTTGGCTTTGCCTTCTTCTCTTTGTGCAATGGTACTTTACAGAAGCATATATCAGCTACAGTTGTAATGTGTGATATTGTGTTTATCTTTGTGTGTGTGTGTTTCTTTGGACACTTGTTCTGTTGTGTATTTAGTGTGAATTTTATAGAGTAAGATATGAGATAAGTCATTCTTTTCATACCTGATTAATAATTTACATATTTGAAATGTTCTAATTATGTGAATCTATTAAATGTAAATTTTTATGTGATTTGTGCGAAGTATCTAAAGTTATCTGGCAGTTTAATATTTTAATTTACTTTTATTATTTAATCTTTTTTTATTTATACAGTTTATTTTTATGGGTAGATACAATTTCTAAATGGATATGACCCTTTGTCTTGTATTTGACGTGGTTTTTTTTGGTACCCGATTTTGCATGGTATGGTTCTTTCGTAAAACAACATTTACATTGCATGAGCTACAATGCATTCAATTACAACGCAACCCCATTACATAGCAAGTCGTTCCTAGGTCTTGTTGTAGGGGGTGTGCTAAACTAAGGAGTAGTATAATTTACTATTCCAACACCTTCCCTACTGTTGCACACTCTGGAGTTGGAATAGTAAATTATTCCTAAATCCAGCACGCCCCCTACTGCAAGTTGTAGAAATGACTTGCGATGTAATGGTTTGCGTTGTAACAACGCGGTCGTTGTAACGACCGCGTTGTAATCGCATGCGTTGAAGCGCATGTGATGTAACATCACATATTCGGTTCTTTCATGTCTGCTCTGATTTATATATGATTCTATTCTAGTACCTGTGAGTGGCCATTTATTGTGTGTGACTGGCTCCAAGGTTTGACTAGAAAAGATTTTATTTTATTTGATCTGTAGTACTACTGGTGTAGACATGGGCATAACACTAGGGAATTTTAACAACTTATCATTTGTTAGTATGTTTTGAATTTTCATGTCACTCCCAGTGCCACTCCTTAATTTTCCCTTTCCTCCTAACACTTTGTATTACATACGGCCGATGTACAAAGCATATTTGAGATTGTCAATGGCCTGATTGGCCCAATTGGGCATTTGAGATCTTAAAAATGCTTTTTTTATGTCGAAACCTTCACATTTGATTCGGTAACAAGTTACCAAATTCAATTTTCATAAGTATCCTTCCAAATACCGAATGGCATTAATGTTTTACAACATAATTCTGATCGTAAACTATTCATACCCGCACTTCAAAGGAAGGGGTAAGGTAACCCATTGCAGATGCAAAGTGGCCCACATGTTACCCCTTCCCCTTTGAGAATTTTAAAGAATATCTTTTTAAGAGTGGGCGGTGGTACCACAAACCTCTCCCCACTTTTAAAAAATGCAAGTTAAATGTTTCATTTTATGTTTTTTGAAATGCATCCTGATTTTCTTTAATGAAAAAAGGCTGGATTAAAAAAAAAAGACTGCTTTATTTTGAAGCAATCACAGTCATGATGGTCTGCTGGCCCCGGCAGCCCACCATCCCTGTGATTTCTATCATTCGTTATGGGTCGCAAACTGCAAGGATCCTGTATAAAATTCCCAAATACCAATCAGCCAGTCCAGCCCTAGTAGCTCTGCACTGGCTGCAGGTCCAAACAATAAAATTCAATTCAAGGCCCGTTTGCATTGCCCCATGCAGGGGAAAGGTCCCTCCTATCATCCACAAATTAATCTCCTCCTACGTTCCAAGGGGGTCTCTTTGGTCCAGAAAGCAAGGGCTTCTGATGGTACCTAAGGTCAACAGAGCGAGAGGCTTTGGCACTCCTTTGCATACTTTGTCCTGAAACTGTAGAATCCTCTTCCTATCGTCCTCAGGTTCCAACAATCGGAAACTAGTTTTGAAAACTTCTCAAAACCCACCTTTTCTATAGCCCAGCACTATCCTAAAGTTCATTACAGTATTCCAGCTGATGCAGTTGCTATTAGCGCTGCGAGGCCCAGTCTGGATACCAACATGCTATACAAAAACATTGGAATAGAATAGAAGAGAATAGAATAGAATAGAATAGAATAGAAAGTGTGTTTTGAAGACTTTCGCCTGACGATTTTTGAGTGAGATTAATTACTGCAATGTGACATTTAAAAACATACTGATAAAATATTAAGGGTCAAGGCTATGTACCGTTTAAATGGTACAAGAAGCAGTTTTGAGAATGCTAGGTCTTTGAGCATTTAACAATGTTAGAGCAACTTTTGAATAATCTTTCAAGTTAATGCATGTACTCCCTGTACATGTATGCTAATTACTGCCTCGTTTATTTGGGCCATAGATTTCCTCGTCTGTCTGGGGCCATTGGTCGCAATCAGTGCCACGGACTGGGACCTGATATAGAATATCCTCATATGTCACAGTTTAACCCAATTAGATGTAAGAAGGTAATTTAACTATATTTACACTATGAATTTTGGTACTAGCTTTACTATTCGAAGCACATAAGCAGAATCTTTGATGAGGCAGGTAGCCCTCAGCCAAAGGGGAAACCATTCTACGGATAGTCTTAACTTTACCAGTTATGCCAATTATGTTTCCTAATTGAGTGGAAGACCCTGGGACCAGCAGAAGTGTGACAAATGGCGAATTTATCTTGGTCACCTTCGATGTAAAATAGTCATGTCAGTCCCAGCACTATCTGGCCTCTTTCGATTCTGTCACACTGTATTATGGTAGACAAGATGTCACAGGTTAATTCCTGTTTCTACTACAAGTGTTACTCTACTGCCCTTTATGTTTTGCAGGCTAAGGTATAGGAGCAATAGACATCAGGTGTGAGAATGTGGAATATTAATTGGAATGGATGAGTGTCACTATTCTTGTTAAGTCCAGAAACGGTTACTGTATTTTAAATCTGAGCTCAACCCCTATCAGCTATGACACAGAGCAAACAGGCTTAATTAAAAAAATGTGTAATGCATTTAGAAGTACCAAACAGTTAAGAAGTCAAAAACACAACACAGTAAAAATCCCACTCCAATTCATAAATATAGAGAATATTTTAAATTACCAAAATGACACCAAGCCAACATAAATCCAATAAGGAGAACCATAGATGAGAATTTTCAAAGTTTGAATTACATTTTAGCACTAAAAAGCACAAAGTGCCAACTGCAGGCAACAGGTTGCGCTAGACAGGGACAAAGGTAAGGGTTAAGGCTCACTGTGATGGATCACGGGCCAGATATGAAGCCTAGCTAGGTCCTGGTCAAAGAGCTACCTTCACATGTTGAGGTTTTCTGGAGAAATGGCAAGCTGCAAGGTGAATTCAAGTCGATGATGGTGGGTTGCTGACAAATGGGGTCTCTGTGTGATTGTTGATGGCCGAAAAGCTCTATGCAGGTGAAGTCCGGTGTCCATGCCCAAGAAGGTCTCGACATCGATCCGCTTCAGCTCAGCATTTCCTCAGCGAAGCCGTCTACATTTAAACTTAGAAACTTTTCTCCTTCAGCGGGCCGAACCAGCAAATTGGATCCAATGCCGACTTCTTTGGCTTGACAGCATTCCATGTCTCCAGTCAGTTCCAGCTTTTGCAGTTTGTGCAGGAGAAGTACACTCTAACACGAGCCAAGACTTCCAGGACCTCATTAACAGCATTTGGGAATCAGGACTCACTCTGACAGAAACCACTACATTGGTCCAGGCCAGGCCCAGTTGGAACTGCTCAGCTGGGCTCTTCGGGAAAGTGGGCTTCTTGCACCTTTTTTGTCCCTCTAGCTAAACAGGAGGTCATCCAACTGAACCTTGGAGTCCACTTCTTGGTCCTGGGTACAAGTGGGACCAGTTCCAGCCTTAGGGTTCTCCTAACAGATCACAACAGCAGGTGCAGTCCTTCTACTATTTTTCACAGGTCTAGCATTGTTCTGAAGTGGGTACTGGGGTGCCACATTTATGCTCAGTGCCAGCCTGTGGGTGGAAAAACATTCCTGGCCACTCCCTAACAAATGGTATAAAAGTTCCCTGGGGTGACCCTACCCACTTATGCAGCACTTCCTGTTTGCTTTACTGTTAACTGTTCCAGATGCCCCTCTCTGTCTAAAACAAACATGGCAGAGCCTTTCTTCACCTGTGCAGAGCTCCCTGTGCCCACCCAGAGGTGTGGCTATGATAATGCGCAAATCCTCCCTTGTGGCCACTCCAATCCAATTCTGGGGTAGAATCCCCACCCCCTTCCAAGATTTGGAAAGAGACTGGCAATGAAGACAAAGGGGAGGGAGGTCTAGGTGTGAGATACATCGGCCAGTGAGAGAGTAGGCACCCTTTGAAGTTAATTAAGTTCCTGGGCACAGCCCTGATGGCCCTCCTGTAAGGGGAGGTCAAAAACTCTCCCTTTGTCTTAGCACTTTGAGTCAATTCACACCTAATCAGGGAGCCATTCGGCTCTTGGATGACACTCAGCACATGCAGAAAGGCACTTTTGGCTCAGGCTGGAAAATTACTTTCTAAATGTGTATTTTCCAAAATAGTAATATAAAATCTGATCGACCAGTAAGTGGGATTAACAAGTACTATTAAAATGAGTCCATGAATCATTTTATTTTTCCAGCTAATCCCAAACTGAAGGTAACCATTATCAGCTGTTATAATGTGACACAGTGCTTTCCTATGAGAGAGCCAGCCTTGCCACAGGGAAAAACAACTTTTCACTGCCATGAAATGTATACATAAAATATACATCCTACTTTTTAAAAACAATGAAACCTGCACTTTGGGCATTTCGGGCCTTTATTAGGGATGCCTTAAAGTAGTAAAAAAGATGATTTAGGCCTGGCAAAAGGTTTTGTTTTGGCAAGGTCAAATTGGCAGTTTTAAAACTGCCCACCCAGTCTGCAGTGGCAGGTCTGGAGACATGCTTTGCATTAATGGTGGCACAATGTATGCCGCAGTTCACTAATGACATCTAACTTTCAGGCTCTGGGTACCCTTTTGTACCATATATTAAGAGGTTGTAGATATGATAAATATATCAATCAGGAGTCTAGCCAATGTTTACATGTTTTAATGGTTAGAGCAGTTCCACTGGGGCCTGGTTAGCAGTGCCCCAGTGCGCAGTCAAAAAAACAGGAGCATCATTCCAAATACCAAAAAATGGGGTGTGTGTGATATTTTTGTATATTTCTTTAAGTGTATTGTAAAAGCATATTGTTTCCTTATGAACCTACATTTGAGCCTCCTGCCTGCCTACTGTGGGTTTGGAAAGTTATCTTTCAACTGGGTGGCAGGCTGGAGACAGGAGTGGATGAAATTTCTATTTTTCTGTGAATAAAACTGGATTTGTCCTTTTTATGGTGTTCATGTTGTTCCTGTGTTAATATTCATGAATATGTTGTCATTTCACACCATGATATATGCGGCCCAAATACAGCAATACCAATAAATGCAATGTTGAGCCACGCCACAAAATGGGCTCGCATAACAATGTCGATACCAGTAGAAACAAAATTGATGTACGCTCTAACAACTGTATGCACAATACAGAGGATGTCAGTAAAATGATATAAATGTGTGCCATGTTAATTGTACATATTTTAGCGAACTCATATCATTGCTGTCGGATTCACCCAAGGTGACCTCCCATCAACCCCGAGTCAGAGATACGTGGTCAGACAGGCCCTACAACCCAAACCCAAGCCTACCGATTGACAGGTCACAGGTGGGGTTACACTTAGAACAATGACAAACAAGCACCCAGGGAAAACCCTTATCAATCCCACAGATAGGCAGTTACAACAGGTCTGAGGAGATTAGCCCCCATAGAACACGTTTAGCCATAGGCACGCAGCGAAACTCTGGAACTCCCTCCCGGCTGAACTTAGGCATGTCTCTGACCTTCTTGCATTCAAGAGGCACTTGAAAACATGGCTTTTCCCAAACCCTTAGCTCTCTATTAGTTGGCCCCCTTCGATATGAGCTTGTCAGCGCCAGGATGATTTTTTTAGGTGATAGTGCGCTTTAGAAGTGAAGTAAATAAATAAATACCCAAAATACTACAAAGCTAGATGCCACATAAAGTTAGGAACGCTCAGTCAATCATGACACAGCATACACACCACACTATACATTGCTGAGAAGGGTTAACTCTGGTATGGACACTACTCATGTATTATGACAAGATGGGAAATGTCAGAGAAACCAGGTGTTTTCTGGTTACAGAATAAGTGCAAAACACTTTTTGTGAGTGAAAACAAAAATGCATGAGACAAATGTTATGTTTTATATATGGAGAGTTAAGGAGTTAGTAAGTATTGTTAGTGTGGGGAGAAAATGCAAATACACCAGGTGCCTTTTTGTGGGACAAAGGAGCTTGCAAACAGATTTGTTTCTGTTATAAGGATGTACCGAATATTGCACATCATCAAGAATTGAAATGGTTGACAAGAGAAACCAAGTATTTTTGTCAGTGGGGAGGGAGCAGGAACTCTGTGTTCGGGTTGGAATGTGCCTGCGACAATACATATTTTTATTTGCTGAAACTTAGGTTTGATTTAGAACTGGCTGTTAATGCTAGTCCTCTGATTTCTGGAATTACTCAATTCAGAGGAGAATCCACGTATAGCCTTTCCTCCACTCTAAGCACAGATGATCAATTGAGGGACATTCTGTGGTGAACTCTCCTTCAGATATAGTACTTCCACCAGAAATTAAAGGATTTTCTGTTTCCATCCAACTAATAATCGGTCGCATAAGGGGCATTTTTAAGCTTAGGGTCAGTTCACCAGTGCTGCAGGGGACATACCTCCAGATTGACCAAGGAAGGCCTGACATGTTTTAATAATGTCACAATAAAGGTAGCTTTCCCCAAGATGGCCCTTGCCCCACTGACAAGAACTGCTGTAGAGGGAAACCCCTTGGTGGCAATACCATAATTTCTCTATAGAATAGTGAAATTACTGCCACAAATGCCATACTTGAAACATACCTCCAAACTAAAATTGGGTTAATTTCTAGTTCACTGATCACATATGTCCCCAACTTGCTGGACATTTTCTCCTCACAAATACAGGTACATATGCATGACTTTTAGTCCAGGACTGTTGTAGACTGGGGTGCCTAAACTGTACTATGGCGTTTCTGGCACTTTTGCGGCCACCCGATAGTGTTCCTGATGGCAGAGCAAGTGGCATTACTGTCATCCGGGATCACATTTTGTAGCTAGTGTAGTGTTTTTTGGGTCCTATATATAGGTATGTTTTTAACACTTGTACATAATTGACAAATAGGAAACCCATAGCGTTTTTGCCTGCAGTTATCAACATTTATGAGCCTAGACTTGCATCCTCATTAGGGTTAGATGTATAGCAATTTTGGCAGAGGGTATTTATACACCATTTAGGGCCAGGTTTAGGACAAATGTAATTACTTGATGATACTCTAATCTGCAATTTTTGAAAATGTGAGGGGGTAAAGGCAATTTAACGTCCCATGGGAAGCACCCTGGAACTAACATAACTTGTCTGGGGTTTTATTTTAGTTAATATAATTTCTGTAGTTGACTGATAATATGTACTTGGGAAGCAACCTACAGGTGCACATGTTACATACATTTGACCTATGTGCCCTATTATGATGTTGATTAATGCCTTTTATTTGTTATAAAATATTTGGTTAGTGCTAGTAGATTTAAAATTGTGATCTCAGATTCCTTAATACAGTAATATAAAACCAAAATAGGTCATTTTTAGACTTTGCGCTTCTCATTTCACCAATGAAATATTGACTTTAAACCAGCATTTAGAAGATAAAGAATATATGTTTTTGCTGGCTTTAAAATGCTTCCCATCAGTTGGATAACATAGATTACACCGGCTTGTATATAATTTTACACCAACCAATGTATTAACTGGCAAGAAAAAAAAATAGAATCCCAATTCACAAATACTTTACATGTAGTTTTGTCTTCCTCCTGTTTTAGATGATGATTAAACCAGAATATTACTTAAATGTAATTTAAGCACAACATTTGTACTTACTGAGCAGTGCAGCTGGGTCCGGCCTAAAATTGTTACAAATGTTGCTATGAAATTACACTGGTGCAATCCATGAAATTTGAAAATGGTGATTCAAAATGTTATCAGCAATCTATGCAATCCATTTTATTTCAGCTAAACACATCCTTCACAAATTAAAAATATAAGACACCGGTGCAGAGCAAAGATTGCCCACCATTTACACGGTGATAGTTCCAACCCGGCTTTAACTGGTTAAATATCTTGGATATTTGGTGAGGTTAACAAAAAAAGGAGAACGGCGGGCGGGTACATCCGTCGTGTTGAGTGGCAATCTGGATGAGATGCCAAAAAGGGTAAAGAGCGTGGTGTTTCGCATCCGTGTGGGAGAACACACAGATGCGAAACACCACGCTCTTTACCCTTTTTGGCATTGGCTTTTTGGGGTTGGAACTATCACCGGCTACCCAAACTGTTTTCTCTCACACCGCCCACAGCACTGAAGAGTCACGAGCTAACCCGCTCGCTTGACGAAACACGTGTCAGCTGGTTATTGTTTTTTTGTCTTGATGTCAACCTTCCAGAACAGAAAGGCCTAATACACCTAAAAGAAACTATTCATATGTGTCTACCTTGTCTCATTACTCATGATTTTGCGCTCCTTATTCTTCGTCTAAAGAAAACCTGTATGATTCACTATTTATAACGTGTGCACAGGACTTGTGTTGTTACTTATATAAATGTGTTGCTTCAACTAGTGTGATTAATAAAAAATTATCTTCATTTATCATAAAATGTATTCACCATAGAGATGAAATGTGACTTTCTAAATGTGTGTGCTACTTCACATGAATAAATTGTAACAAATTGATGAAGTGATTAAACACTTTCTTATATATGCAGAATGTAATCTTGATAGAAACGATAATCAACTTGTGTATTGTATGCATTAATATTCCATATACTTGATTTAAATGTAGCTCTCAATCATACTTATCAATGAGTATTATGATAATTTATTGAATGTTACATGTGGTTGAAAGTTAATGCATTAGAAAACATATATTCATGTGTGTTTAAATGTGCATTGGCATATTAAATGTGCACTATTGAAGTTTATGCAAAACCTAAGATGAGTAGTCCTGTATTACACCATGCTACATAAAGCAGATTTCGTGTTTCTGCTAACTCAACATTTCTTGCAGGTATTCACTTGCATTGATCGTTTAGAACAGATACATAACAGCACTAGAGACAGTGGGAACAGGAGCCTGAGAAAAGGACCTTGATGAAAGGTACACAGGGAAACAGAGCTCTAACTGAATGAACTATTGTCCAAAAGTTGCAACCTACATGTGCTTCAGGGAAAGATGTTGTTCCCATGCCCACTGTGGGATAAACTGGAATTGTTGCAGTCTGCAACGTGATGATTCGTGGATTTCAATGGACCCCTGATGGTATGAACGAGGGGGGGGTTGCCTGATGGACTTTACACGTTATAATATACCGTTCCAATTAGACATTTCCTCAGATCTCTTTCCTATTGCAAACCAGACCCCTTTTCTGACTCTGTGCAGATTCCCTTGCAGAAGCCTTGCTGATTTTTCTAACCCTTTGCAAATTTATTCAGACACCTTCTTGATTCCCTCCTTCCTTTAGACATTTCTAGCTTGATGGACTCAGAGGTTTTATGCCCGAATGCTTTTCCTGATTTTTGCTTAAGTGTGGCTTAGGCTGATACTTACACTTGACCCATAGAAGACTTTTGACAGGGCTTCTAATGCTTTCTTATTTTGATTTATTTTGTCCTGACCTGACCTCCTTTATGGAATTTCCCTGATTGTTTGAACCTTATTTTCCCAAACCATCCTCTGGACTCTGAATTCTAGATTACTAAAGTACAGGAGACAGAACCTTAGACTATTCAATGAGCATCAAATCTTAATGTTGTTGTTCTGCATCACAGTCACATAACTGTTTCTTTGTCTGATATTAACTTGCTTTCATTTCTTTCAGCGTCTGGGCATGCCTGTTGTCATTCTGTATCTTTATAGCATCGTATCGAGAGTCCTTTATTTGAATTTGATAATTAACTTGTAATAAACTTTTTGAACTTGGCTACCATTCCCTGGTCCTCATTGTGTAGCAGAATGGTCTGCACTGTTAATTGAAGCTTGATTGACTGTTAATGCTAACTCCCATCACCTCTCTGATGAACAAAAGGTCCATAGGAGGACAAATGGTAAGCATGTGGTCCCAGAAAATGTTGGATCAACAATTAATATCACTTAGTGTGTTTTCTAACAGTCCAATATTTGTGGCTCACCAAATAATCGTAAGTGGGTATCATATGAAACATCAACATTAAAATGCATTGCAGACCTATAAATAAAGGATTGCTGTTTATTTGACACCTGAAACCGCCCTGTTAAAGTAGCAATTGAGATAAATGAATGAATATAGGACTTGTAAAGCGCGAACGTAGCCCATGGGCATCAAGGCACTGCGGATAGATATCATGATATTGGGTGTCCATAGATAGAGTGCTTACAAATGCGTATTGATAAAATGCCAGGTCTTCAAGGCCTTCTGGAAAGAGGAATGTGTTTCCAGAATCTAAATTGACGGAGGAAGGGAGTTCCACAAATTGGCCGCAGCCAGCGAGAAGGACCTTCCCCCATCTAGATTTCCTGACTCTAGGCACAGTCACCAAATTCTTGCTGGAAGATCTTAACTGCTTGCCAGGGACATATCTCCAAACCAGTTTTTTAATTCCTTTGAGTCCCATATTGTAAAAGGCCTTGTGCACCAAACACAGGGCTTTAAACACAATTCTCCGATGCAAAGGCAGCCAATGAAGGCTCCTGATGGTTGCCGCAACAGAGTGGAATTTAGATGAATCGTCTGTATGTGTACGGGAAAGATGCATTTTTTTTTTTTACAGAGTTTTATATAGAGCGAACTAGACCCGAACTGAATCGGGTATCAGAACCCTTTACATAGCACCAGTTACGTTACATGAGGACAAGGTGAAACACAAGGTGTATTTTGTGAATGGAGATACCAAGAGTTAGTAGGTAATGTTTTGTGAAGAAATGTAAAATACACTAGGGGCTGTATTACATAGATTGTGTGGGGGACACAAAGGGCTTGTGCACCCCTGGGGTAATCTAGTATTGCAGGAGGGACCACAGCTGCATGCACGGCCCTTCTGTAATGCAGATAGCACTGGCACACATATGGCACCAGCTTAATACAAAGGGGGGGCATTCTCTCATTTGAAAGGGATGTGGCCCCATGCAAATGAGGGATACTCTTTGCCTTTGCACCTGCGATGTATTGTAGATGCAGGCGCTGAGGTAAATAGGGTGTCGGGAGACTCAGTGACTAGGCACCAAAATGAGGTTGGAGTAAAGAAAGTTAGTGCACCCCCCAAATGAGAGCTCTGCCTAAAAAGAAGAGAAAAGGAGTCCCATGGTCCCCAGACACCCCTTTGAATGAGGGTGTAGTCACTCACTGCACCCACCTGTCCCCTCTTTGAAGTGCAGGTCACCTGACAGTTCATGGCTGGCCTGAGGGCAGCACTATATATGTAAGAGTGTGTGCTGTTCCTGTTTGCGACTTGCGCTCATCATCAAAGGAGGTAAACATATGGGAAGCAAACCACTGGTAGATAACAATTAGAAATACTCAGTCTTCCAAAAGCCCAGTACATATAGCTCACCAATTTTATTTCAAATGGTTATCATTGAAAACATCAGAAACAAAAATACATGGTAGACCCATGAATAATGGATAGCTGTTTGAGATCTGGAGCCTCTCCACTGAGGCGCTGATTGACATCTACCCCATGAATGGTTTAATATCAAAACACTGATCATAAGTATGGAAATCAGTTTTGAAGCCCCACAACACCTCCTGCTCTTTCATGGTTGTATGGCACTGTATTGAAGCCAAATATATTGACCTCTGAAAATATCGCCTCCACTATATTGCTTTACACTACGTCATCTTGATAAGTATATTAACGTTTCTTCACTCCTAATCAACTTACCTGGCGATATAGCGGTTAGATCAATGCAGCAGATGCTAAATTGAACTTATGGGATATGGTGAGGCTATTCCTTCAACACACACATATCTCCTAGCAACAAACGTCATGGAGCTCCTGCTTCCCATTGTATTGTCTGTGCATTTAGTGCATATTGTGTTAATGAATCATTGACTTTAGACACCCACACAACATTAAAAGGCAATTCATCAATTCATGGTGGCATGTTGTGCCGCTATCGCAGGAGCTCATTCCCACAGACTAATCAAAATTCGGAGCATAGAGTGGATTATTCAATTAGGTTTCGATTTGCCCAATCCGCTCTAGATCATTTCAATGATAGATACCTTTACTGCTGTGACACTGCATTCCAAAGCCAATAAATAACGTCAGTTAAAGAAAAAACAGGGACCGCTTCATGTCACAAAAGACAGAGGATTGCACTACTGAATATCGACATGAAGAATATCAACATACAAACACATCCGATCATAGAGGGACAAAATATCGAAAGGTAAGTGCATATAGGAAAGCACAGATTTACTATTCCTAAGTCCACATATACGTACCTTGAAGTTATATGTACTGTGTGAGGGGTGTGGCTCATGGCCAGAGTGGCTGACTCCAGAGCTTGGGTCTCATGGTTTGATTCCCACTGGTGGCAGCTCAACATGGTGTGACTCTGGGCAATAGCACGTTTAATCTCCCCAACAGCCCCCAGCACCTTGAAACCCTTAAGGCGGGTGATATGTTTGTGCTTTAAAAATAGGAATTACATATATGTGGAGTTAGGTATAGAAAATCTAGACTCACTTACCTATCAATATTTTTTTTTTATACCCTCCATATGCTGACTTTGATATTTATTATGCATACCATACAGATTAAAGGGCCGGACAAATCCATTTCAGTCTTAACTAATAACCATCGCTAAAGAAAAAAGTCAGACAGCATTTCATGTCACTACATAGAGGACGGGACCAGACAAATACCTTCAAATATTAACCAATAACGACCCTTAAAGAAAAAAAAAATGTGACAGCATTTTACACCGCATACATATCGAGCAAATACACTTTCGCGTGTTTTGCTGAATGTGGTTGCACCGGATGTCAAATTTGAACCTGTTGTAGGAAATTTAAAAAAAAATCGATGTGTTTGGGACAAGTAGACTTCGCGAGCAACATAAAGTGCGTTGATCAAATGTATGCCACTGAAAATAGCACGAGGCCTCTTTTCTGGACGGCAATGGCAGAAATGTAAGGTGCGCCCGGTTCTGTAGGTTCAGTAGCTGCCCGGGAGGTCGCACAGCCCAATGGGGCTCAGGCAGCAAATCATCTCCTTGAAGGTTTTCCTCAGCTCCTGGCTGCGGAGCGCGTAGATCAGGGGGTCGATGACCGAATTGCACATGATGAGGATGAGGTATACGTTGAAGTGCGACATGAAGCAGACGCAGTAAGGATTCTGTGGGCAGGAGATGTAGAAAACGAGATGGAGGAAGAAGGGCGCCCAGCACACCACGAACACCCCGAGCAGGATGGTCAACGTGACGGCGCCCTTCATGTTGGCGCCCTGGCGGATGGTGCCGCTGCCGGGCAAGATGGCAATGCGTTTCATGTGCAGCCGGGCCAGCATGAACATGTGCACGTAGAGGGACGTCATGAGCGCCAGCATGGTGAAGAACATGCCGATGAGACATATGATGACCACTGCGCTGTCCGAGTAGATGATGAACAGGATGCCGGAGACGGTGCACGCGGCCCAGATGCAGGAGATGATGATGACCGCCCGCTTCACCGTCACGATGTTGTGGTACTGTAGCGCGTAGAAGATTGTGAAGTACCTGTCTACCGCTATGGAGAGCAGGCTGCAGATGGAGGCCAGCAGCGAGCTGCAGATCACCGAATCGAGCACGTTGTCGATGTTGACGGTGAAGTTGGGCGACCCCGACTCGGTGTTGTTCAGGAGGCTGATGACGATGGTCTCGGACCCGTTGGACACGCTCACGAGCATGTCCGCCACGGCGAGGCTGCAGATGAAGAAGTACATGGGCGAGTGGAGGTTCTTGTTCCTGGCGATCGCGATGATCACCGGGATATTTTCCAGCAAGCTCACTATGCCCAGGATCACAAACACCTCGGGGGACACAAAAAGTTGCTCGTAGCACCCTTCGGAATAGTGACTCTTTCCGGCTGAGTCGTTAGCACCCCCCACATGCGTCCCGTGGCTGTGATTCCTGAAGTGAAGAGACGGGGGCGTCCCGTCATACAGAGAGGAGTTCATATTTCATCTAGATGTAATCCTGTGAGGTGAGTGGGGTTTCGTGCTTAGCCCGGAGCTCTCGCGGCCAAAAGTAGAAAACAGCTAAGGTAGCCATCCAAATGATAGAATTGGCATTTATAAAAAAAAAAAAGCTTGTTGAGGCAAGTTTCGCGGCTCATTCCGAGTCCCGTTATCGTTTGATCTTCCCTCCTACCTCTTAACTCTGATTGCAATCATCAGCTCAGCAGTAGCCCCCTCAGCTGCACGCTCGCCATCCTGAAGGGTCTCACCGGCTGCACCTCCTTCGAGCGCCTCTGTGCGAATACATTGCCTTCACTCGCCCCCCCCCCCCCCCCCCCCCGTCGCGTCTGCCCGGAAAGCGCTCTGCCAGCCAGCAGCGCGAGTCCACCACTTGAAGTGTACTGCCTGCGGAAGAATAAATGTAATGAGAATGACGTCCCACCTCAGCTTAATCTGCCCTATCTTGAGACGGGTCTGTCTGAGACTCGGAGATGGTTAGGCGCTAGCTGCCACGGGCGTATTAATCACACAGCTCACAGCAAGAAACTGGTTTTTAATACATCCGCTAAATCTGGTGTTCGGCAACAGTTTTTCTCTTGCAATTTCTTAGGCTGCTCATCCGAAAACCTCAATGGATTCTAAAAGCCAAAAGCATTAGGAAGCATTGTATTAACAGATGTCCGTGGGCTTACATGCTGTTAATTCAGAGGAATGTAGTGTTTATTTTCTAAAAGTATCCTAAAATTCTATATTTTTTCTGAATTAAAATCGATAATTAAAATACAGTTAAAAGGTACCTTATTGAAACCCTGAACGAATGATATGTTTAAGTACTGTACAACCACAAATGAAATTCGTTGGGTAATTAAATATGGAATTCCTGATGTTTTCTACATTCCTATGCGTTTGCTCACCGCAGTAACAACTACATTTTTCTCCAGTTTATCATGGCGCTGAGAATCGATTTCCTTCTCGAGCTTTAAACATGGTTCACTTGTGATCAAGGAATCTGTTGGTTGAGATGTCAAAGGATCAGGCCCACGTTCCATCCCCGACTGCTGATGGCCTACATTAAAGCTTAGCAGACTAGCAGATAAATGTCTCCTGATGCCTGCATGGTGTCTCCACTAAAATCAATCCTTGGCATGGTGAAGTCCAGCAACATGTCTCAGTCAGTATAGAAACCACCTGCAAACTCTTCCCGGGACAGATGACTGGCGGAAGAAGCTGGTTGCCTCTGTTTGCTTGTATCGAGGCAGCCCACTACATCTTCTGTTGTGCAGTTCTGCATGCAAGAGGTCAAGGGGCAGATTTATGAAGGCCTTGCGCCGCCGGTGCGTCATTTTTAACATGGGAAAAAGTGACGCACCGGCGGCGCAAGGCCTTCATAAATCTGCCCCCAAATGTCTAAGAAGTGAGATATCCATCTGTCGGATCCTGGTATCAGCAGGAAGGATCACACAAGGCAGGTTGTAGTTGATTGCTCAGCAAGAAGTCCCCATCCAAGTCCCAGCCACTCAATATACCAACATTCTCTCAGCCAACCATCTATGATTGAGCCACTCTCAATGTTGTGGTTATTTTGAGATAGGTGAGTTAGAACTTGGACTTGGCATAATTAGAGCTTCATCTAATGCCCGTGGGGCCAATATCTATTGGTGCGTCCGTCATGCTTACTCATATACTCTGAAAGAGTTGATCAAAGTTGAATTGGATTAAAAAAAATCTTTCCAATCCACCTTGAGTAAAAAATGTAGACCCTGCCTTATATTCTTCCCACTATTGGAGGCTGGTCAGATCTATCTTATGTCAAGAATTAAATAAGATTACAGATAAAGGAACTGAGTTACATCCTAGACAAAAAAATACTGTACCAGCTAAAAATGTATAAAAAAAGTGAAACCGGATCGTCCTAATACCAAAGAGCTATATTTCTCTCTTCTGTTAGGCCAATTCCTGAGATAATTTTCCTTGATTTACGCTTCAATGACTTAACATTCAACGGAAATGTGGGTAAATAGTACGAATCAAATGATCTGACCAGCAATGTCCTTACTGCCCCCATTTCAATCAAAATCTGAATCATGTATCATTTGTCCAACTTGACAACAGTTTCAGCATTGGTTTTTGAAGCTGTTTCAACATAATATCACAAATGCTCATGAGGATATACATGTTGCCTATTTGCCACTTATAATAAAAACTTGCTGTAGGATTTCCACATTTTTTACCAATTTTTATTCCTTTACCAATCTGCCAATTGCTAGGCATTTTAATATTGATTGAAATGTTAACACACTCTGTAGTTTGTTTATCACGGAAATACATTGTTAAAATTCTGCTTGTCGAGTTTGGCAGTGTGAGTGTCCTCATGTTGAAGCAGTGCTTTCAGAAAGATGTCTGATAACATTAGGATGTCAAATTAGTTCTTTAAACAAGCACTGACAATACCAATGGGTCTGGCTTTAAATAGGAATGAAGTACAGTATTGCAAATCTTTACAATTAGTATAGGAACCTGACACTTGGTTTTCGGAAAAAATACAGTGTAGAGATTGACAAGCAATGGTTTAGGCTTGCTTTAGTGTCTAAAAGCTATCTATCTATCTATCTATCTATCTATCTATCTATCTATCTATCTATCTATCTATCTATCTATCTATCTACCATTTGACGAATCGTAATGAAAGTTTCAAAACTAGTTTGCCAGTCACTTCAGCTGCTGCCTGGAAAGTTTCGGTGTGATCTGTCAAGTGGGGGCCAAGAAAAAGGGGGGGGTCTCAAAATGTTTTTTCCCCATGGAATTTCCCATAGGGATTTTAGACACAACTACAGCCCTTACCTCCAAACCAAATTGCAAAAAATTTGGCAGAAAGCTAGATCGTGATCCAGAAAGAGTGCATTTTGTAATCACGTGTAAATCTGTTCAGTAGTTTTAGAGTCATTATAGTAAGAAGATGTAAGTATATCTAGAGATGCAGATCCACCGTAGCAGGTCTGCAGGCCTACTTGCCAACAGCAAAGCTGTGATTCGCTGGCCGCAAGTCAGAGGACAACTGCAGCCGCCAATTTGGGCATTGGGACTCATTTTCAAGAGCAGAAAATAAAACTTAAATTGATAGAATAGGTCAGGGTAGAGGTACCCTGACCCCAACGAAACTAATTGGAGGGTCTGTGAGGAACCCTCATGGGCAAGAAATTGTCCCAAACATTTTTTTAATGCAAGAGGGTCTGCAGATCCACCACGGAGCTCAGTGCGACCCCCTGCATGCTCTGTGGCATATCCATGGATCCAGACCCCAATTAAAAACACATACACCCACTCATCGACCCACACACCTACTCACACACACACATACATTTAAACACCCACACAACCACTCTCACACCTACTCACACAGCCATGCAGTCACTCACACACCCACACAACCACACAACCATTCACACTCACTCAAACACTCATACAAGTACTTACACATCCACTCACAGACCAACAAAACCACTCACACACAGACACACTCACCCATACAACCACTCACACACCCACTTACACACCCACACAACCATTCACACACCCATACAGCCAATCACACATCCACTCACAGACCCAAAAACACTCACAGACCAACACAGTCAATCACACATGTACTCTCACACCAAACAACCACTCACACACCCATACAGCCAATCATACCTCCACTCACAGACCCACAGCAACTCGCCCACATGTACCCACACACTCATTTGCACACCCACTCATACACACATATAGCCACTTACACATCCACTCACAGGCCCACAAAACCACCCCCACACACACTCACAGACCCACACAACCACTCACACATCCATACAGCCACTCACACACCCATGTAGCCACTCACACACCCACTCACAGGCTCACACCCACTCAGTGACCCACACAGCCACTTACTCGCCCACATACAGGCAGTGATATACTTATAGAAATTGCAATAGCAAATGTGTTGCTTTAGTAATGAATGTGTTTTTTTGTTTGGCAAAGGACCCGCAGACCCATAAAATTAATTTAAAAAAAGAAAGACTTGGTGCATTGCATTTATAGAAAGACTACATAAGTTACTTTACCTTATAAATATCTTAATTATACTTTTTAAAATATATAATACGAATGTCTGTGTGAATAAAGTATACTTATAAGCTTGTGGAAATGTATACTAGTAAATGAAACTTATGGGTCAAATTGCAGTACAGATTATCTTTTAAAAAAATGGTGAAATTCACTAAAGAAACAAAGGTTAGAGGGATGTTATAGTTAGAAAATAGTATTGAAAACTTAGAAATGTACTGAAAAACCAAAGGTTACTGGGACATCATAGTTAGGTTCGGATTTTACATAGTCAAAACCATTGAAATCCGGCAGCTATAGTTACCTGAATTAACTATAACTTATGCCCACGCAATGCGCCTCTTAAGACCTGACACTTTACATCACTTATGATATGGTCAGTAACATCACTGATGCCATCTTAAATGGCATCACTGAGGACATCATCCAGTAAAGTAAATTTCAATATAGTTCATAAAATACCATTTAATTGTTTTTTTAAATAAGAAAAAGGAGCCAGGTGAGAGAAATACAGCAGAGAGCTCACAGTAACTGTATCAACTACTACTACACTTAATGATGTCCATGTTATGTCTTTTTAAATTGCTCATTTTTTTAACATGACTACAGCTCGAACCGGTGAACGAAACTACACCAAATCGGGCAGGAAGCTAGATGTTGGCCCAGAAAGCATGCTTTTTGTAATTTGGTGTAAATTCAGTAGTTTCAGAGATATTCATGTTTAAAAAATACAGATATCTGGGAGCCTAACAGCCTACTGAAACCCTACTGACATTTGATTGGCTACCAAAACATCAGTCAGAAACTGTTGGCAGCCATCTTGGGACTCGTTTGAACTGAGTCCCACAAAAAATGTATAAAAAAAAGAAATGGGGGTAGGGTACAAACACCCTGACCCCCCTACAGGGAACCCCAGGGCCAAAAAAACATTTTAAAAACATTTATTGGTGGGATCCTCGGATCTGGCCGAAAATAAAATTAAAAAAAACATAGCATGGCTCCCGTACTGCATTTATTATCAGCCTCCAGTTGGGCCAGGTCCCAATGGCATTGTTTTAACAAGGGAGGGGGTGCATGGGGCCCCCCTCCTGGGGCTTGTAATACCCTGGGGACCACCACCTCCCTGGGGCTTCTTTAAATATGAATGTGGAGGAGGCCCATATGGCCTCCCCCACTGCCCTGGGATCACCACCTCCCCGGGGCTTCAATGAAAATAAGTGTGGGGGGCACTTGGACAACCCACAGCCCTGGGGGCTGCCACCTCCACTGGGCTTTAATTAAAAATAATGCAGGGGGGCAGGTTGCACCCCCCACAGTCCCTGAGTCCACCTCCTCCCCAGCGCAAATATAAATAAAGGAGGGCAGCTGTGTGGCCCCCTTTCTCAAGCACAAGATGGCCCTGGGGACTGCCACCCCCAGGGTATCTCCAGCAATGTTCCGGGGATGTCCACCCCTAGGACTTTGCAGTTTGTTATGGCTTTCTCCCACCAAGCCATAGAAAACTCTGCTCTGCTTCGATTAAGTGAGAGCAGGAAATGTGCGTGCAGGCATGTTAGCAGCTCCCTCTGTCCAAAAGCAATGCTGGCCCCTGCAGGATGCAGGAAGCCGGCAGGGAATATGCGGGCCTTCAGGCTCCCCCAGGGGTCCCAAACCGTGAGGTCATGCCCCAGGCGGTGGGCTCCCTGGGACCAAAATTGGCCCAGGGAGGGGGTCCATGAGGTCCCCTTCCAGTGGGCGCTCGCACTTGTAACGTTGTAGGGCAGTGAGGCAGAGTGAGGGCAGGGCCGGGTTGGGGGGTGTAGTGGAGTTTGACATACTATCGGAAAGTTGAGAGTAAATAAATAAATAAAATCACTTACTGGTGAGTTGGCAATGCGGCCAAGAAAGTGTTTTTCTTTCTTTATTTACTTTCCACTTTCCCATCGTATATCGAACGCCACTAGCCCCCACCCCCGGGACCCTCACCACCCCGCCTCACTGCCCCACAGCCATACCCGTGTGAGCCGCTACTGCGCCCTCACTTTTTTGTATAAAGGAAAAAAGGGGCAGGGGATGGGAAATTCACATGAGAGTAGGGTTACATGGCCCCCTTCCCTTGTTTTATATATATATATTTTTTTAAAAGAGCATACCCTGGGGGGTGGCCTCCAGTAATCTCTCAAAAGTCCTGCTGTTTGGGGATTACTGGAGGTAATAGGAGGGATAGTAGACCCCCAAGGACCCTCTGGAGCCAAAGGGACTTCATCCCCAACCAGCAGTGAACCAGGAGGTGCATTTGCAGAGTGGTGTAGAAAGGGGGTGTGGCCCCCGAAGTCCTCTCAGCAATCAGGCTGTGTGGTACATACTGGAGGTAACAGGAGGGCTTGTTGGCCACCAAGGACCATCTGGAGCCAAGGGGGCTTAGTCCTGCAACCAGCAGTGCACTAGGAGGTGCATTTCCAGAGTGGTGGGGAAAGGGGGTATGGCCTCTGAAGTCCTCCCAGCAATTCTGTGCGGTGAGACTCACTGGAGGTAACAGAAGGGCATGTTGGCCCCTAAAGACACTCTAGAGCCAAGGGGACTTAATCCCCCAACCAGCAGTGCACCAGGAGGCACATTTGCACAGTGGTGAAAAAAGGGGCTTCCAAAGCCCTCTAAGCAATTGTGTTGTGTGGGACTTACCGGAGGTAACAGGAGGAGTTGCCAAGAAGCCCACCTGGGCCTTTCTGTAAGTCCTACACAGCAGGTTTCCAGAAGGCTGGTCAGCAGACCGCCCCCTTTCTCTACCACTCTACAAATGCCATTACTACTTAAAAAAAAATAGAAATTCACAGAAAAATCCAAAGGTTACAGGAACGTTATTGTTAGGAAATGGAATTTAAAAAAACCTTAGAAATGAACTCAGGTTTCACTCATACAAAACCAGTAAAGTTCAGCAGTTATAGTTAGCTGAACTAACTGTAACTCGTGCCACGCAAAGATGACTGAAGGGAATTACACTAAATTAGGCAGAAAGCTGGGTCTTGGTCCATAAAGGGTGCTTTATGTGATTTTATGTAAATCCATTGAGCACATTTTGGGATATTAAGGCTAAAAAATGTTGAATATTTCATGCTGCGTTGGATCCGCGGGTCAACAGATATCAAGAAGAGATGTGATTGGCTGCCACTAACATCAACAACAAAGTTGCAAGAACCATCTTAAGACTTGGGATTCAGTGTAGAGTCCTGGAAAAAAGTTACAAAACATATGAGGGGCACTTCGGATCACCAAACGACCCATGCCCTCACCACGTCTTCAACAAGGCAGACTCCGTCATCACACCCCAACTCCAGGACATCATCAACTGCTCCTTCAACACCGCCACCTTCCCGGAGAGCTGGAAGCACGCCGAACTCAGCGCCCTCCTGAAGAAACCATCAGCAGACCCCACCGACCTCAAGAACTACCGCCCCATCCAGCTGCTCACTTTTCCCGCCAAAGTCATCGAGAAGACCGTCAACAGACAGCTGGCCGCCTTCCTCGAAACAAATGGATCCCTCGACCACTCACAGTCCGGCTTCCGAGCCAATCACAGCACCGAGACCGCCCTCATCGCAGCCACTGACGACATCCGAACCCTGCTCGACAACGGGGAAACAGCGGCCCTCATCCTACTGGACCTCTCCGCAGCGTTCGATACTGTCTGCCACCGCACCCTAGTTCCACGCCTCAGCAACGTCGGAATCCAAGAGAAGGCACTGGAGTGGATCATCTTGTTCCTCGCCGGAAGAACCCAGAGAGTCCGCCTCCCCCGTTCAGATCTGAGGCCACCGAAGTCATCTGCGGCGTACCACAAGGCTCATCACTCAGCCCCACCCTCTTCAACGTGTACATGAGCCCCCTCGCAACCATCGCACGCCAACACAGCCTCAACATCATCTCCTACGCCGACGACACCCAGCTGATCCTCTCCCTCACCAACAACCCCGCCACCGCCAGAACTAACCTACACGAAGGGATGAAAGAAGTAGCCGAGTGGATGAAGAACAGCCGCCTGAAACTGAACTCAGACAAGACGGAAGTCCTCATCCTTGGATCAACACCTTCTGCCTGGGACGACTCCTGGTGGCCCCCGGCCCTAGGCAGCGCACCCAAACCAACGGACCACGCACGCAACCTGGGCTTCATCCTGGACTCTTCCCTGTCAATGACCAGACAAGTCAACGCCGTCTCGTCCTCATGCTTTAACATCCTACGCATGCTCCGAAAGATCTTCAGATGGATCCCCACCGAAACCAGGAAGACGGTCACCCAGGCTCTTGTCACCAGCCGACTAGACTAGGGAAACACCCTCTACACTGGAACCACAGCCAAACTGCAGAAAAGACTCCAACGCATCCAGAACGCCTCTGCACGACTCATCCTGGACATCCCCCGCCACAGCCACATCTCCAGACACCTGAAAGACCTGCACTGGCTCCCCGTCAGCAAAAGAATCACGTTCCGCCTCCTCACTCACGCACACAAAGCCCTCCACGACCTGGGCCCCAGGTACCTCAACAGCCGCCTGACCTTCTACACTCCCACCCGCCAACTACGATCGACCAACCACGCCCTCGCCGCCATTCCACGCATCCAAAGAACCACCATGGGAGGAAGATCCTTCTCCTACCTGGCAGCCAAGACCTGGAACTCCCTCCCAATCCACTTCCGCCTCACCCAAGACCACCTCTCCTTCAGGAAGCAACTGAAGACCTGGCTGTTCGAGCAGTAGCGCCCCCCCAGCGCCTTGAGACCCTCCGGGTGAGTATCGCGCTATACAAATTCCTTGATTAATTGATTGGTTAAGGGCACCCTGTCTCCCGTAGGATCTGACACAAACATTTCCCTAGAGGAGGTTGACACACAACCTCCTCTCTGAGCCTGCTCAAGGCCCCGTAGCACCCCATCCCCCAGATTGATACTTTAATTAAAATAGGAGGGTGGCCTGCAGCCCTCCTCCCAAAGCCTGCTAAAGGCCTTGGGGACCCCAACCCACTGGGTCGATAAGTAAATAAAGTTGAAGGGGGCACGTGGACCCCCCCACCCATGTGGTGAGTTGGGGGTCTGACTTATCTTTTGCCCGGTAGCATTCTCTCCTGTGGGGAGTTTGTGCAAGCAGGTGTGGGCTAGGGGAGCAGTGCAGTTCGTGCAGTCTGCACCATAGTCAGGCTGGGGTCTCCTCTGCTTCCTGAACAGGTGGCAGCGTATTGGATATTAAATAGCCCAAACCAGTATGCACCTCACTTCTTCAAATGGGCATTTTCCCAATCCAAGATGGCGGTCATTCCTTTTCTATGGGTTGCTTCCTGTTCTAGGTGATGTAGTAGTATAAGAGGTGTGGCGCAGTGGCCAGGGTGTCTGGCTCTGGACCATGGGGTTCATGGTTTGATCCCCGGCACTAGCGGCAGGTCAGCCCAGCACAATGTGGCTCTGGGCAATAGCTTGCTTAATCTTCCCGAGGGCCCCCAGCACCGGGAAACCACTTCGGAGGTAGCTGTGCCCTTTACAAATTCAAGGTTATTATTATTATAAGGCTGACATGTGTCCTCATTTTGTGTAGTTAGTTCCTTGTGTTCTTAAGTAGTTTTCCCTATTTTGTGTGCCTTGTTTCCAGGTTGGACCTCTCCATCGTTTCCAGCCCTCCTGGATATTTCATCTATTGATGTTTTTGCATTTCTTGCTTTTCCTTCTCCAGAAGTGGTTCCCGGACAGGTGGCGCCGTCTTGGAATATTAAATAGCCTAAAACAGTATGGCATCTCACTTCTTTGAATGAACATTTTCCCGAACCAAGATGGGGATCATTTCTTCCCTGTGGCTTTCTTCCTGTTCTGGGTGATTTCATAGTATATAAGGCTGCCAGACATCCTCATTCTGTGTACACACTCCTAGTTAGTTCCTTGTGTCCTTAACTAGTTTTTCCTATTTTATTGTGTCTTGTTACCAGGTTGGACCTCGCCGTCATTTCCAGCCTTCTGGAAGTGGTTCCTTTTCCAGGGCATCCACTTGCTTGGGATACTCTTCTTGTTGGCAGGGTGGATTTGGGAAGGGACTGCCCTTTCTTCAACATCAAGGTTTCCAGGATCCCAAATCGACCAGCAATTGACAAAGGGATCCAATCCCCTGCTCTGTTGTGTATATCCGTCAGGGAATGGGCATGAAACACTTATGTGCTCCCACCCAGAATGAACATAAAGCTTTCCCTGCTGAGTGGGAGCAACAAAGTTTAATACCTCCTCCGCATTCACAGGCAGTGAAATGTAGAATTGCTCCCCCACAGTAGGAGCAAAAAAAAACCTGTTCAGGGGGGAATTATTAATTTCTTAATGTTGTAGTAAATTTTTAGATGTCCTGGTGCCCTAGGGCAACCACATCTTTATTTTTGGTAGGGGCCAGTGGGGGGCAGGGGCCTCTGCTGCCACACCGGCTGCCTGCCAGTGGCCCCAATTCATGGGGCTATGCAGGAGCTGGCAAACATGTTTGTAAACTATGGGGCACCCCAGAGCCCACCCGAAGCAACCAACACAATTTTTGATGTTGGGGGTTGCAGGGAAGCCCCAGGGCTCCTGTGGCTCCGCCAGCTCCCTGCTAGTGCAGAAGCTGGCAACACTCTCTTTATTTCAATTTTGTTTTAAATGGGGTTCCCCAGAGCCCACCTGGGGCATCCCTTAGCATTTGTAATGTTGGGTGCTGTGGGGGAGCAACAAGGCCCCCGAAGTCCCGCTGGTGCCCCAGCCTGCACCCGTCCCGGGCGCAGCAGGAAAATATATTAAACGTTAAGAAATGGAGGGGGAACTGGCATTGCTTACAGCCCACAGGAACAGTTTTTATTTGCTCACACCGAACAGGAGCAATTCTGTGTTTCCCTGCTTGCGAGCACGTAGGCAGGGAGATTGTTTTGAGCTGCCACCCAGCGGGAGCCGCTTTCTGCAACAGCTGGGTGACAGCACATAACAGAGAGCGGGTAGGGAAACCAGAGTGCAGCCGTGGTCGGTAGTGGGAGTACCTGCAGGGTGGTGACGTGTGGAGGGGGAGCGGCAGGGGCAGGTTGGGGGGTAGTAATGTATGGATTACGGAGCTTTACAGGTAAGTAAACATATAAATAAATAAAATGAATTTCGTTGTGCGCACTGCATCGCATTTAGGGATGCAGTTCACACAACAAAATTCGTTTTTATTTTTTTATATGTTTACTTACCTGTAAAGCTCCGTAATCCATACATTACTACCCCCCACCCTGCCCCTCCCCCTCCCCACGTCACCGTCCTGCAGGTACTCCCTCTACCAACCGCGGTTGCCAGATTGTCCCAGCGGTTTGTCAGGTTTACACTCCGCAGGATCCACACGCAGCAACAATGCTCCACCTCCGGACCGACCAAACACCCTGAAGTATAAACACAGGGTGTTCAGACGATACGGCGAGGGAAAAACCCCAAAAGGGGAAAAAACCCAGAAAGAAATAAGAGAAGAAGGAAGGGGCAGCAGGGATAAAGAAACTGGAAGACAAAAGTACAAGGTTAATACAATTCTTAACCCTACTCTCATCAATTCTCACTAGTTCAATACCCCCATGAAATCACCTGTAATGAATGACTCTACGCCACCCTATTGCTGTGTCTCCCGTCTTCCTTCCTTCCTGGTCAACACAAAAGAAAGGTGTTACCAACCATCCATGACTTCAATAACCAAAAGCCTTAATTGTTGTGTTACACATACCCCATAGTACAACAACAAAGGATTGTCAATAGTTCCAAAACAAACGTGAAAAGCACCAAGAAATAAGGAGCACCCCTGTGCTTATGGGAGGCCAAGAGTTCACTCCGTTATTGAAACAAAGGACAATGTTTTTCCTCCCTTTCGCTATAAACTCAAAACCACCAAACACGGCAGTGTGTAGTTCCTTCACTACTACACTCCGCTTTGGTATTTGTACATCCACAAGTGTAGTTAGAAAGAATCCCCGACCAAGGATTCGTGACGGCAGTGCGGAGGTCCCAAACACCCCCCCCTGCACTCCGCCACTTGAATATCCGTGAATACAGGAAAAGCACTCACGCTCAGGAATCCTCCCTGAAAGAGTGCCTAGAGTACATAAACTATGGCAATGATTCCTCGCAGCCGCGAGGCAAGAACAGGTACCCAGCACAGTTCTTACTTAGAGTGTCCAGAGCAACTCGGAGTTCAGCTGAAATGAACGCGCCAGCTAGCGCGCAACAATGTACCAGAAATACGGCTCCCGTCTTCGATGCAGGGAACCCACCAGGTTTCTCAGGAACAACAGAACAGAGGAGCAGCCGCTACCTCCAAACATCCGGAATCACTAGCACCGGACGGCAGGCTCTGCCCGGTGATATCCGTGACTCGCCGGGAATTCTGGGAAATGTAGTCCTGAGCCCGTGAACGCTGGGAAACGTAGTTCTTTGGGCAGGCGCGCTAGGCTAGACCCTGACAGTACGCCCCCCTCCCAAGCGCCTCCTAGGCCCAGGCTTCGCAGGAAACCGGACATGGAAAGACCTCACAGCCCTAGGAGCATGGATATGATGCACTGGTTCCCATGAATCCTCCTCCGCACCGTAACCCTTCCACGAGACCAGATACCACAGCACCCCTCTGCGGATTTTGGAGTCCCGGATAGACCTCACCTCGTACTCCAGGTTCCCGTCCACAGCAAGAACAGGAGACGCAGATCTACGTGTCGTATGGGCTCTTTTTAGCAGCTGCACATGAAACACAGGATGGATTCTCATCGTATTAGGCAACTTCAGCTTGTATGCAACAGGATTGATACGACGCACCACAGGATAGGGCCCAATGAATCGCGAATGGAAGATGCTTCTTAGTTTGAAACGTATATATTTGGTCGAAAGCCACACCTTATCCCCCACCTTGAACTGAGGACCAGGTACGCGATGCTTGTCCTCCCATCTTTTGTATACCTCTTTGGCCTTCAACAAATGTCTTTGCACCGCTCTATGTACCCTCCTTATCGTCAATACACGCTCCTTCACAGAGGGTTGATTACCCACTCCTTCAGGGATATTGATCGGCAGGGTCTGTACATCGTAACCATAATTGGCTTTGAACGGTGACATACCTATGGAGCTATGCCAAGCATTGTTGTAAGCCACCTCTGCCATCCACAGTAAATCCACCCAAGACTCATGAGCTTCCTTAGCGTAACAGCGCAGATACTTCTTTAGAGTCTGATTCAGACGTTCTGTCTGTCCATCCGTTTGGGGATGGAAGCTGGTAGACAATGCTGACTCTATGCCCAATGCCCTGCACCACATCCGCCAAAAACGAGCAATGAATTGTGGCCCCCTATCGGACACAATGACTTTCGGAATGCCATGCAAACGAATGACTTGAGATGCCAGTAGCTGAGCTGTTTGACTAGCTGTGGGAAGGTTCACACAAGGTAGGAAATGACCCATTTTCGTCAGGTTGTCCACCACCACCAACACCGCGGTGTTTCCCTGATCGGATGGGAGACCCGAAATGAAGTCCAGACTTATGTTCAACCATGGACGATCAGGCGTGGGCATAGGCATCAACAAGCCTTTCCTCTTTGTTGTTTCCCCCTTTGCTCTGGCGCAGACTTCACATCTGCCTACCCATTGAGTAGTGTCTTTTACCAAAGACTCCCACCAAAAGTGCCTCCTAAGCAAGTCCACGGTTTTTGTAATCCCTGGATGCCCAGCCGCAGGAGATTCGTGACACCAACTGAATGCTTTCTTTCTAATCACCTCATTAGGCAGAAACAAGCACTCACCGTGGAAAGGCAAGCCCTGTCTCACCTTTCTGCCCGGCTTGGCCGACGCCCAACGGACCCAAGAATCCGTAGACCTTGAGCCCTTGATGTCATCCAAAAACTTCTCGGCCCTGATCACACACACCACTTTCGTGGAAGGGATGATGGATTGTTCCTCCTCACTCTGTTTTATGGGGGTTTCCTGTCTAGAAAGAGCATCCGCCTTCCTGTTCTCCGAGCCAGGACGAAAGGTAACCAAAAAGTTGTACTCGGAAAAAAACAGCATCCACCGCATTTGCCTTTGTGTAAGGTGTCTAGCAGAAGACATGTACAGGAGATTCCGGTGATCGGTATAAACCGTCACTGCCTGACATGCCCCCCACAGATAAGGCCTCCACTCTTGGAAAGCCTTTTTAATCGCCAAGAGTTCCTTTTCCGCGATGGAATAGTTGACCTCAGCCGAGCTCAATTTCTTCGAGAGGTAAGCAACAGGATGGAGCTGACCAGAGTGTACATCTCTCTGTGATAGAACTGCCCCAATAGCTACATCCGAAGCGTCAGCCTCGACAATGAAAGGATGTTCCAAAACAGGATGTGCCAACACTGGTGCTGTAGTGAATGCTCTTTTCAGAGCTTGGAACGCCTCCTCAGCCTCCCCTGTCCACTCGAAGGACTTCCCTTTTCTTAACAGCCTGGTGATGGGGACAGCAGTTTGGGAAAAATGGAAGATGAACCGGCGATAATAATTGGTGAACCCCAAGAAGCTCTGCACCTCCTTTACATTCTTAGGGGCTGGCCAATCCCTCACCGCCTGTACCTTTCTCTCGGACATCTGTAATCCGCTAGGACTAAGATTTACGCCCAGGAATTCCACCATTCGCACCCCAAACTCACATTTACTCAGCTTCACGTATAAACGATGTTCCCTTAATTTATCCAACACCTTGCAGACATGAGTCGTATGGCATGACACATCCTGTGAGTAGATCAAGATGTCATCAATGTACATCACCACAAATTGATCCACGTATTCCTTCAGAACATCGTTTATGAAAAACTGAAACGCTGCAGGAGCATTACAAAGCCCAAAGGGCATCACTAAGTACTCGTACAGACCAAAACGCGTCTTGAACGCAGTCTTCCACTCATCCCCCTCTCTCACTCTGACCAGGTGATATCCCCCACGCAGGTCCAAATGGGTGTAAATCTTGGCCTCTCTCACCTGATCGAGCAAAACCGAAATGAGTGGAAGAGGATAACGGTTACGGATGGTGTTCTTATTCAAGACGCGATAGTCCACACATGCTCTTAAGTCCCCGTTGGCCTTCGCTATGAAGAAAAGAGGGGAGGCCGCTGGAGAGCGGGAGGGACGGATGAACCCCAGACGAGAATAATGCTCTATGTATTCCTTCAAATGGGAGGTCTCGGGCACGGACAAAGCATATACTCTACAAGAAGGTAAGGTAGCCCCATCCACTAAATCGATACGGCAGTCATATTCCCTGTGAGGGGGTAGAGCTTCTGCCTTCACCTCACTGAATACGTCACTATAAGCCGAGTATACCTCTGGTAGCCTAACATCCTTTTCCGCAGCCGTAGCTGCCAGAAAGGGGGTGGCTAACACAGTGACATTGGCAGACACACAAGGTGTTAAATGTTCCTTACAAGACTCTGGTACAAACCGAAACGTTTTCGTTTGCCAATCCACCACAGCGTTGTGTTTATGTAACCAAGGCATACCCAATATGATTTCATACTGTGGTGCGTCAATGATGTTAAGTGACAACACCTCCGAATGCACATATCCTTGTGTCACCACTGACAACCCCAAATCACCTGTTCTTTCCGTTATCTGGCCTGATGTTAAAGGCTGCCCATCAACTGCCAACACGTCCTCCGGTGTCTTCCTAGAGACACGAGGCAAAGCTAGACGCCTCACCAGACCTTCGTCCACAAAATTACCAGTCGCTCCGGAATCCAACATCACCATCACCTGACATCTTTCTAAGTCGTATTCTAGTGTCATCACAACCACCAAGTGTGGCTCTGTTTCATCATCACCCAGAGAGGACAAAGAGGTGAGTTTCCATGCATGTCCCCCTTCTACACTAGATGTGCTGTCTTCCTTCTGCTCTCTTTCCTGCACTGTATTAGATACAGCAACCTTTTTGGACCTACTGAAAGTCCCCGACGACTTGGGTTTAGAAGGACATTCCCGGACATAATGCCCCTTCTTCCCGCAGTACATGCACAGACCCTGTACCCTTCTGGCTTCCCTCTCTTCTCTAGACAAAGGAGCTCTAAGGGCACCTATCTCCATAGGTTCAGGCGGATTGTCCGTACCTACAGATACCTTTCGCGGGTTTCTTTCGCCAACATAAGCTCCTTTTTCCCACCGTCTCCTGTTACACCCCCTATCAGTAAGACGACTATCCAACCTTAACACCAGGTTTACCATGTCCACAAAGGAAGTAGGCTGCGGATCCACCTGTGCCACCACATCCTTCAAATCATCGTGTAACCCTTGATAAAACAAGGACAATCTTTTCTCCTCTGGCCATTCTGCTTCAGCCACAAGTCTATTGAAAGCAGTAAGATATGTAATCAATTCACCCCTGCCTTGTCTCAAGGTCAGCAGCTCTCGGTCAGCACTAAAAGTAGTAGCTCTTCGGTCAAAAACCCTCTCAAATTCCTTTTTAAACTCTGTCCAATCGGACAGGATGGCATCGTCTCGTTTGACCAAGGGAACCACCCACTCAGCTGCATCCCCCGACAAATACGAAATCAAAAAGGCCACCCTTGAATGGTTTGTGGGGAATGAAGATGGCTTACAAGAAAAATGCAAGAGAATTTGCGTCATAAACACATGTACCTTCCGAGGGTCCCCCGAAAACCGTTCAGGAGTAGCCAGGGGAATGGGCGGAGGCACAGTAACCGGAACATTAGAAGATGAAGCGGAAGCGTTGAAAGGGTTACTACTCAGCCGCTCCACCTTTTCCCGTAACGCAGCGGTCTCTGCCTTAGAGGAGGCCAACTCCTGCTGTACCAGGACCAAAGCGTGTAACACATCCTCCATAGATGCCATTGTTGCTACACATGAATCAGGCGGAGTGAATTTCTTGGGCTAGTGATTCTGTCAGGTTTACACTCCGCAGGATCCACACGCAGCAACAATGCTCCACCTCCGGACCGACCAAACACCCTGAAGTATAAACACAGGGTGTTCAGACGATACGGCGAGGGAAAAACCCCAAAACGGGAAAAAAACCAGAAAGAAATAAGAGAAGAAGGAAGGGGCAGCAGGGATAAAGAAACTGGAAGACAAAAGTACAAGGTTAATACAATTCTTAACCCTACTCTCATCAATTCTCACTAGTTCAATACCCCCATGAAATCACCTGTAATGAATGACTCTACGCCACCCTATTGCTGTGTCTCCCGTCTTCCTTCCTTCCTGGTCAACACAAAAGAAAGGTGTTACCAACCATCCATGACTTCAATAACCAAAAGCCTTAATTGTTGTGTTACACATACCCCATAGTACAACAACAAAGGATTGTCAATAGTTCCAAAAAAACGTGAAAAGCACCAAGAAATAAGGAGCACCCCTGTGCTTATGGGAGGCCAAGAGTTCACTCCGTTATTGAAACAAAGGACAATGTTTTTCCTCCCTTTCGCTATAAACTCAAAACCACCAAACACGGCAGTGTGTAGTTCCTTCACTACTACACTCCGCTTTGGTATTTGTACATCCACAAGTGTAGTTAGAAAGAATCCCCGACCAAGGATTCGTGACGGCAGTGCGGAGGTCCCAAAACCCCCCCCTGCACTCCGCCACTTGAATATCCGTGAATACAGGAAAAGCACTCACGCTCAGGAATCCTCCCTGAAAGAGTGCCTAGAGTACATAAACTATGGCAATGATTCCTCGCAGCCGCGAGGCAAAAACAGGTACCCAGCACAGTTCTTACATAGAGTGTCCAGAGCAACTCGGAGTTCAGCTGAAATGAACGCGCCAGCTAGCGCGCAACAATGTACCAGAAATACGGCTCCCGTCTTCGATGCAGGGAACCCACCAGGTTTCTCAGGAACAACAGAACAGAGGAGCAGCCGCTACCTCCAAACATCCGGAATCACTAGCACCGGACGGCAGGCTCTGCCCGGTGATATCCGTGACTCGCCGGGAATTCTGGGAAATGTAGTCCTGAGCCCGTGAACGCTGGGAAACGTAGTTCTTTGGGCAGGCGCGCTAGGCTAGACCCTGACACGGTTTGCCTGCCTGTAAGAGCATCGGCAGGGAAACACAAGTCTGCTTCCACCCGGCAGGAGCTGTTAAAAGACTCCAGCCGGGTGGGAGCAGACAAGTTCCCCATCCTGTGCTCTTGCGGATATGGAAACGGTGCCAGGGGTGTGGACTTCCTGGGACACCAAGAGTGTAGCCGGCCCTAGGGGATGGGGTCCTCTCAGCCTCAGTGATGCTCAAGGTGGCCTCATGCCACCTTCCCCTTTCAAATTGCTCCTGGCCTAGAACTAGTGTTTATAAGTTAAAAGGGATACATGATGTAAAAAAGAAGTGCATGGTGATAACAACACATTCCTACATGAAAAGCTCAACAAATGTTCCCTGCTTACCAGTACCGTAAAAAGTGACCATGTACTCTGTCAAGGGATATACGCCACGTCCTCCACTATCCCAGTACAAACAGCTGATGTGATTGCCGCTACGTACCAAACAAGTAGACTTCTAACGTAAGACGTTACTACTCTACTGCTTCAAACCAAAAATGTAAAGGTACCAGTCTCGCGATGGACCTATAAAACCAAGAAAAAGGCATAAGAGCCTGACACTAAGATGAAAACTATCACAGCCAATTTACCTAATGTGCCTGCTACATCAAATCCATAATCCACAAAATAAACTAAATGTCAAGAAAACAGTGGTTAAAAGCACAGTGAAAAATCTCCTTGAATCCTGTTGTGAATGGATCGTGATTTAATGGATTGCAATAATTTTGACAGTATAACATGACAAACAATATATACAAAGTCATAGAAAACAAGCATAATCTAAATATCATTCATTACAACATTGCAATAATGTTACAGTAGGTCACACCATAGCACATCCCACTAAAAGCAACGCTTTTCCTCTAAAACACTCTTTGAATTGTAACACTAAGAATGTAATATACGCACTTAAATGTCTGTGCGGAAAACTATATGTAGGGAAGACAGTAAGAAAAATTAAGGTCCACATCACGGAGCATAATGGGGCTTTGAGGGGGGCGGCCGACCGGACGGAGGCTCGCCCTCCCTGGGGAGTTTTGGGGCCCCGGGAGAGGGGAGGGGGGGTTGACAGGCAGGAGACTGGGGTAGGCTGTTTTGGGCTGGTTGGGCTGGTTGGGCTGGTTGGGCTGTCGTTGGGCTGTAATTGGGCTGGTTTTGGGCACCTTGGGCTTGTGGGGGTACTTAACCGGCTATGTCAGGTCACTGTCCACCATTTTAGGGACAGTGACACGGCAGCCGGTGGTTAGGCAGGGGCGATTTTGTCATCTTTTGGTGGTACACGGGGGGCCTGTTTTGGGGCTGGACGTCGGGATTGGCGGTGGAGTGAGGGGCGTAGGCGGAAGGCGGACATCGGCGAACCGGCGGTCAGGAGGACGGGCCGCAAGGACTGGTGCGGCCCGCCGTTGCGGTACGCCCGCCGTGGCATGCCGCTGGAAATGCGGTGGCAGCCGGTTTGGGAGTTGCTATCGCTGCGGGCGCGCCCTAGGTAGGAGGTAGGGGGTGGGGTGGGGGGGGGCACCGCACGGCATAGGTTGAGATTTAGCCTCTGGTCACCTCCGCTCGCTTTGTGAAGTGGTGCGGGCACAACGACACAGCCCCCCACTTCCTCCGATAGCCCCCAGCCACAGTCGATTGAAGCTCTTCCGTGAAGAGAGAAGTCGGCGACTTCACGGTCCCCGGCTTGCCCACCCTTCCTCGGGACTCCAGTTGGTCAAAAAACGAACTCCATCCAGATACTGCCCCCACTTGTAATGCGGGCTGGGCGACGGTCCTGGGGAATGTCCCCGATCCCCTCGCGGAGCTGTACCCAAGATCTCTGCCCATCCACAAGCTTCAGCCAGGCAGAATTATCAGCTTTTCTTGTTTGCCAGCGTGGTTCGGGAACAGACGCTTGAGCGGGAGGGGGCCGGGGGGGCCTCGCGTTGGGGGGGATCACGGTCGGGGGGGCAGGGGTTGGAGGGTACACATGGACAGGCTGGGGAGGGATGCAGAGGGGGTGGGGTGGGGTGGCCCGGCGTGGGGGAAGGGGGGGACTCCCATCAGTATAGAGGAAGCTGAGCTAGGAGGGGTCCCACGGGCTGGTTCAGGGAGGGGGGGGTGGGGAGATGGGGGTGCGGGAGTGGTTGGGGCGGGGGTTGCGGGGTGGGTGGGGTGCCCAGGGGGGGTGCGGGGCTTGCGGGGGGGTAGGCGTGGGTGGGGGGGTCAAAAGGGTGGTTGGGGTGGGTAGCCAGCGAGGCGGGGGGAGCATTCTGCGGCGTGGGGAAGGTGCGTGCTGAGGGGGTGGGGAGTAGGGGGTGGCGAGTAATCCCGGCATGCTGGACTTCCCTCCCCCCTTTGTTCTTGGCAGGAACAGTTGGATGGGTGCTCGGGTGAGCAGCATGCGGCTCCGACTCACCGAGTGGATGGGCCGGCTCAGCCTGGTACGGGCGGTCGCGCTCCAACGTGGGACCCCTCACAAGAGAGTGTTAGATGGCGGGGGGGTTAGGTCCCCACCAGCCCCACCCCGAAGGGTCTCGACGGCCGCCGGGAGATGGGGATAAAGTGTTGCTCGACCTTAATCTGAGTGGCTGTTGTGGTATTCCGGGTGCTGAATTGTTCTCGTATGCTAAACGGAGTTTTAGTTCTAGGGAGGAGGTGGGGATTAGCGGATGAATACTGTTGGCGGGACAGGCGAGGCGGTGGGGGGACGGTTGGGTAAGTAAGAGCTTTGAGTCGAAGAGGAGGGGGATATGAGGGAGGGGGTGGGGGTGAGGAGTAATGATGTTGGAAGTGTCTTACAGGTACACGTCCGGCGGATGGCGCCGAGAGTGACGGCCCCCCCAGCAAAACTGGTTGGGCGGCGGGTTCCCGTGCGGACGCCAGCCTTGACGCCAGGTAAGGATGGTGGTAGAGTGGGGAGTGGCTTGGGCACGCCTCATGGAGGCCAGGTGTTGGTGGGTGGAGGCACGGGGAGAGGTCTTGGTGACGCTGGTGGAGGGCAGGTTGTGACAGATGCCGGGGGTACGGACAAGGAAAAGGGGTGGTGGTTGCAGCATTGGCGAGCGCCGGGACGGAGGGGGTTGGTGCAGCGGCGGCGGATGCGGCGACACTTGGGGGGGTTATGGCGAGCCCTGGGGGGGAGGCGAAGGCGGTTGCGAGGCACCGGTCCGGTGGCTCCCGTTTATGGGGGCGGGGGCGGCCAATTATAGTCTGGGTATTAGATGCATTTTATTATGCCGCTTAGTGCCTCAGGGTTGTTTGCAAAGTTGGTGCGCTCTATCGTTTTAAGCCGCTCTACGCCCCACGGCAATGTGAAATTGTAGTCCAGCATATAATGTTATGCAATGTTGAGGTTTTGGTTTTGAAATATGGTCACCCTAGTGTTATGGTACACGGTGCAGGGCACTATAGTCTGGGATGTCATGTGATTGAGGCTCTGAGCGTGTCCGATGTCTCTTGGTAACCCCTCTAATGATGACAGTGTTGCTTTGGACCTCTCTTTCTGCCTCATTCTTACCTTTGTGTGGTGGGAATGGCTGCCGGAATCTATCACGAACTTCCTCTGTTTACGTCCTCTCTTCAAAGTAATTCTGAAGCATTCCCGCTTAGCCAATAGGAAGCACGACCCGTTGCGGGCACCCTTGGCCGAAGGACAGCTAGACCATCTCTGCAGTACATTTTTAGGTCCACATTAGCACACCTGGTTCTAAGAAGCTGTTGATTTTGAAAAAAAAAAAAAGGAAACTGAGCGTTATACCACCACACGACTGTCCCCCAGGAGAGTGACTTTACTAGTCTGTCTTTCCCGTTTGCCATTTTTCCAACCTGGTCAAGTAAATCAATTAATAGAATACACATCATTCTA
Source organism: Lissotriton helveticus (assembly GCF_964261635.1). NCBI lineage: Eukaryota > Metazoa > Chordata > Amphibia > Caudata > Salamandridae > Lissotriton > Lissotriton helveticus. Next base: position 1,405,125,616 of record NC_136063.1, on the reverse strand, counting down.
TAACTGCAGAATTATACCCGGCGCTGGGAGAAATGTGAGACTTGGGTTTAAGGCCCTCAGCGTTTCTCTTTTAGGGGCTGCAGCATATGAATAATTTAATGCTGACCTGCAGCCCGTGAACGCGCGCAAAGGGATCGTCCGGGAGAAGCTGTTCAAGGTAGACAGGCAGGGAAGGATGGTGGCCCCCCCCCCTTTCATGTGCTGCCCCTGCCCGATTTGATCGTCTCCCCGAACGGGGTTGTTCCCAAAAAGTAGACGGGCACTTTCGGTTGATTCAGCGCCTGTCGGGACGGGGGGGCATGTCAGTGACTGGATATAGATCGCAGGCCTAGCGGCGGGTCGTACTAGTCGGCTGACGAGGCGCAGAAGTTGGTGACGGCAGCGGGACAGGGTGCCCTTATGGCGACATGCGACATTCATTCCGCGTAGGGGTTGCTGCCGGTACATTCGGTGGGGGACCAGTTGCTGGGGGTTCCAGTTCGACGGTTTCATCGTTGTGGTCAACGCGCTTTCCATGGGGTGCTCAGTTTCATGTGCGTCGTTCGAAAGGTTCAGTTCCGTCTTGCAGTGCGTTTTTTCCTGACGCACAGGCTCAGAGGGAGTGACGCATTACCTGGATGATTTCTTCCTGGTGGGTTGGCCCGGTTCGACGGACTGCCAGAGGCAGCTGGACGGTTACGGACCTCATGGGCTACCGGGGGGGCTCCTTGGTGCCGGAGAAGAATTATGACCCAGCACGGTGCGGTCCTTTCTCGATTATAGAGCTCGACTCAGCAGCCATGGAAGCACACCTACCGGGCGATGTGTGGACGGTGGTGGTGACACTGGCGGGAGACACGCGGGCCAGGCGGACGGTGATGGGGGTGGTGCAGGGGCTACTGGGGCCACTTGACTTTCGCATGCCGCGTGGTGCGGGCGGAGCGGACATTCGCCGGCGATTGGGGCTGGCGCGTCGAGGTTTGACGCTACCGCCTCGTTAGGTACGCCTGACGGCGGGATCGAATGAACACTTGCGCATGTGCTTGGATTTCCTGGGGCGCTTCAATGGGGGCAAACACAGATGGACCAGGGGTAGTTCACAGGGGCTACGAGTGCTTTTAAAGGGAATGGGGGACGTCACGAGGTGCTCAGATGCGGCGAGAGTCGGCGGTTTCGGCTTTACTGGTCGGGGCGATGGTGCGCAGCGCGGGGGCCGGCTCACTGGCAGGTGGGGGAGGAGTATTTGCCTTTTCGGATTGTGCCCTTTGGTGTTGGCCGTTACGGTATGGGCGCAGGAAGTGGCTCACAAGCGGTTATTGTTCCGGGTGTTCAAGGTGGCGGGGGTGCAGGTGGTGCACGGGCAGTCGGCGGGGTTTTCGCAGGTGCAGTTGATGCGCGTTTGCGTTTTGGCGTGCTTGGAACATGACATTCGGTTTCAGGCCCAGCATGTGCCGGGGGTGGACAATGAGGTTGCGGACGCTTGGTAGCGTGCATCGTGCGGGGGTTCCGTGGGCTAGCCATGGCGGCGGACGAGGTCGAGACACCGGTGCCAGCTGGGGGAGGCAACTAGCGGGGGGAGGGCACTGGGGGATGTGGAAGTTCTGGACGGTGGGGGACCGGTGGGAGGACGGCGGCTCAAGGTTGTGGGTCCTGCGGCACGCTCGACGATGTATGGGTGAGGACCCATAAGAGTCGGGACGCACTTATGTCAGGATGCGGGGGGTAGGCATGGAGTGACGACAAAAATGTTTTGCCCGCTGCTTACATGTGTGTCTTTGCAGGTGCGGTGGCGGGGCCAACTGCAGCGGCAATGAGCGTTTCAATGGTGGGCCGTTCCTTGTTCAGGAACCTCCATTTGGAGTTCATCAACCAGTTGTGGCTTGGTCATTGGCGGGGTACGGTGGTAGGCACTGGCACCAGTTGGTGCCGGCATTGTACAATGTTGGGCGGGGTGAGTTGCCCTGCTGTGCTGGTCATCCTTTGTTAAAAGTGCGGAGGGGGCTGAAGGGGGCAGGCACAGGAACCTCAATTTGGAGCTAATTGGCCAGTTGTTACGTGTCATTGGGGGTGAACGGGGGGTAGGCGCTGGAACGAGTATTGCCGGCATTGAACACTGTTGTGCGGGGGGGGGAGTTTGCCCTGCTGGTGGGCTGGTTGGGCTGGTTGGGCTGGTTGGGCTGTCGTTGGGCTGTAATTGGGCTGGTTTTGGGCTCCTTTGGCTTGTGGGGGTACTTAACCGGCCATGTCAGGTCACTGTCCACCATTTTAGGGACAGTGACACGGCAGCCGGTGGTTAGGCAGGGGCAATTTTGCCCTCCCACCCTCCCTATATCGCAACACCTTGGGGGGTGGCTTTGGGTTGATATTGCTCTGGCTTTGTGGCGGGTGATAGTGGGCTTCGGGTACCGGGGGGAAGGGTACCTGCTGGGTGTCTTTCTTGGGAGCAGGTGTGTCCAAGGGCAGGTGGTAGGTTTGGGGTTGTGTCGCTGGAACAGGTGCTGGTGTGATGGTTGCTTTAATAGCGCTTTTTCCTAGTCTAGGGGGGGCGTCAGGATATGAGGACTGAGGTGTTCCTGGACTGAGGGGGGGGAGTGTACATATGACAAGTATATAACAGTTAGCCAGGCATGGTGCAGTTTGCAATTATGTGTATGTTGTTCTTCGGGGGGAACCATTTTAAGGGTGGGGGTGGGGGGTTGTTAGGTAATGCATATTTAGTTAGGCCTAGTTTTGTACGGCACAGGCCAAGGGTTTTTGGCATTGTTAGGGTGCACCTGCTTCCAATAAAGCGGCCTTTGTCACACCTTAAATTGTGTCTCTGGTTGGTCTGTACCCCCCCTCTCTCCTGATGGGCCCCAAAAGCAATATCCGGAATAAAACAAAAACTTCAATTGTGGCTATGCATTGGCTGGAAGCTGACCACAATGTGACTCAACTACAATTTCAAGTTTTAGAAGTCCAGTTATGGACACTTAAAAGAAATTATTACAAATTGAATTTTATTGGATCAAGAAATTGGACACTAAGGGGCAGATTTACAAGCCCATTGCACCACTTTTACATCATTTTTCCCATGTTAGAAATGGCGCAAAAGTGGCGCAAGGGGCTTGTAAATCGGACCCCATGTATCCTGCTGGGATGAATGCTAAAATAGAATATGCTTGTTTTCTATGAGTTTGTATATATTGTTTGTCAATCAATCAATTCAAAACATTTATTCGACCTATGTTGGTCATAAAAGAAAACCACGAAGTACAAATAGATAAAAAACAACAACAATGTAAATGTAACTCCTTAGAATACAATATTGTTTGTCATGTTATACTGTCAAAATTATCACAATACATCCCAATACATTAAAATTCGGATTCATGGGGAGTTTTCACTGTGCTTTCAACCACTGTTTTCTTGATATTTGTTTTATTTTGTGGATCACACATTTGATGTAGCAGGCACATTAGGTAAGGTAGCTATGATAGTTTTTAGTTTAGCATTAGGCTCTTACACTTTTGTCTTGGTTTTATAGGTCCAGCGCGAGCCTGTATTTTTTTCAGCATGTAAGGTACCTTTACATTTTTGGCTTGAAGCAGTAGAGTAGCAATGTCTTACGTTAGAGGTCTATTTGTTGTGCACATAGCGGCAACTAAATCAGCTGTTTGTATAGGGATAATGGAGGATGCGGCATATATCCCTTGACAGAGTACTCGTTCACTTTTTATATTACTGGTAAGTGGGGAACATTTGTTGAGCTATTCATGTAGGAATGGGTTGCTATCGCTGCGCACACATTTTTTATAGCATGGAGCTCTTTTAAATTATATACACTAGTAAGTCGGTAAAGCACAGGACACCTTTGAGCATGCAAGATCTTCGTGTTTAACCCCCTGGCTGCGGCTGGAATTCTGCGCGTGGTCATGACGGCTCCCGGCCGTCATCAGCACAAGCCCACCTTAACTCATGACGGCCAGGAGACGTTATCAATACCGAACGGGTTAATGTGGTACCTCACTTTTTGTATACCAGCACACCAGTAGGGCATGAGTCACTTTTCATCATGCGCCAGTTATGTAGTTAATACGGTAACTTCTGAATCAACTCAACATTGCCTAAAACGTTTGAGCACCCACATGGAGATATAACATGGGGAACTCGTTAACACTTGTTGCCACATTAGACAAGTGTCTAATGTAGCAATTTCTGATGCAAGCACTTTTTTTGATTGTTTTTGGAGTTGTTTGAGCCGTACTTCATGTTGTGAGGTTTGTTATACTTCTCTATTCACATATTAAACAAACTGTTTTCGGTGTGGACAGATTTTTTACATTTGCAATGTTTACAGACCCTTGAATAAGGGTCATATGACCTGAAATGCATTGTGTATCGGGCATGTTTAAATTTTCAAACAAGGTTTCTCCTGCAATAAATGCATACAGTATTGTTGTGAATAAATAACAGAAAAATTCTTGAACATTACTGTTGATGAGTTATTATTGGAACATCATTTTTAAACAGAGTCTGGAAGCGGAGCCAGTTGATTTGGATGCTAAGTGAGACCAGGGCAGACAAGTGGGGATCCACTACCAGCACACAGCTTTAGGTTTTGAGGGTGCAATTCTGGAGACATTGCACATGCCTGGCCAGCACAGATGGAAAACTGGAATAAAATTCAGATAATTCAATCATCACAGAGTTCGAGTTTGGAACCAAGGGGCAGATTAGGTACCGGTTTTTCCGTATCCTCCGGGCCGGCGGAAGCCACTGCCGGCCCGGAGGATACGGAAAAACCGCAGCGGACCCACCAAAGACCCACCGCCACATTAGGATGGCTGGTGGGTCCAGGTTTACGTCCGCAGCTTTTCCGCCGCGGTTGGCTTACAACCGCGGCGGAAAAGCCCTAATATGGTGGCGGTGTCTCTCAGACACCGCCAGCCATATTAGGATGCCCAAGAAGAAATGCTTTTCCACGGCTGGTTTTCCGCCGTGGAAAAGCATACGGAGCTTCACTGTGGGGGCCCGTTGCCGGCCCCCTGGTTGAAGGGGGGGTGGGGGGTGCACATGGGGGGTACCTATGGTACCCCCCTGCATTTGTATGCAGTAATCGGCAGGCACCGCGTGGTGCCTGCCGCTTTCTGCATACAAATGCAATGTATGCATTTTTAACATTGCGGCGGGTGCAGCTTGAAGCTGCACCCGCCGCAATGTTAAAAATAGAGGATGAGACCGCCAGGGTGGCGGTCACATCCTAATTGGACAGGAGGGAACTCCGCAGGTCATGCGGATGTTCCCTCCTCCTCGATGGTCGCGGACGGACTCAAGTCCGTCCTCGATCATAATGAGCCCCATAGTTCAGTCATATGGAAAATATTGTCAGGGGCAGTTTCAGGTTAAGGGAGCTGGGGCTGTGCCCACATCTATTCTGCAAAAAATATTAAACACATTTATTTATTTAGAGATACAATCTCAGATCTTGTCTCCCAATAATTGGATGTCTTTATGTCGGGGCTGCCTATCACCGGGTGCCTACCCTGTCTTGCTCTAAACAAGAAGCTAGAAGCAAGGAAGTAAATCAACTTTATACAGTGTGATGCACGATGCAGAGTGTACCTTTCTAAAGCCTTCAGTGCCAAGGGAGTCTATGATGATGTCCACTGTGGGCCACTAACGCTGGCAGTACCTCGGTTTCAGGCGGTGCAGGCTGCATCCCTACATGAGGACAGACATCAGCCAGTCACAGTCATAGTGCTACACTTTACCATTCATCACAGGATAGATTTGAATGCAAGCACTGTAAGATTTTTCCTAAGGTGAATATGGTACACAATCGTACTTCGCGTTGAGCTGCCTGCTCTTTGCAGTCATTTATCGATATACAGCAGGGGCTTTATGGAAATACGGGATCAGCAGCTCGTCCCCATATCTTCATCGCTGATACCTCAGAACAACCAATGACGACAGAACTTTGAGGACATCAGGCTAGTCCAGCCCTATTTTCGAGCTTTTAAGTATTGGGTTCTTATCACGTTGAACCATCTCTGGATCCTTTTGTGTACCATCCCTATTTTAACTTGGACCCACTCTGATTAATGAACAGGATAAGGCTCTGATTATTCCAATAATTATTTATACTACCCACAGTTCCCAACAATTTTTAGCATCACATATCCATCGAATATACTTTTTTGGAGGTGGAACTCCTGAGGAAGGCAGCGTGGGCTTCCAAAACGCACGTTGAGACAGAACTTGGAAACCACCCGATAAATTGTTGTTCTATGGACATTGTTCTCAACAACCTGAATTGCTGATTTATTAATTGTTTTTATCTATATGAATTATCATATTTGAAAGGCTGAATAATTGACTGAAGTACATAATATTGCTCATGTCAATCCTTGCCCAGAGATGTATAATCATTCTACAACCTCTTTTTAGAAACACTGCCATGTATAACAAATACAATTATTTTTGTACTTTTCTATATATTAGTGTCACTATTGATTATTCGCTTAATTTTATGTATTATTTTACTACTGTTGAGGTGTTTATTTAATTGAAGTTGCCCTAGCCCGTTTGCAGTATGTATTTCCCTGTCTAGGTGAACCTCACTATAATCTTACAGGGGGCCCCCTTTCTTTGCATTTAGCACAGTAAGATTTGCCACTTTTTCTTCTGCAATGGTAAGTGTTAATGCTAAACTTGTATTTGGTATATATTGCTGAGATGCCTGGTCACTCTGACCTTCCCAACTGTGACACCCCAGGTCGTGGGTGTACGTAATTGGCCCCCTTAGAAGTGGAGCTGCTGTATTTCTTACCTGGCGATGTTGATTCAAAATGTACTGAGCTTTTGCTCCCAGGCAAAGTTGATCCAAGTATCCTCTGCTTTTGCGGGAGTCAAGTGCAAAAAGGAGAAACATGTGCATATAGTGTCCTGATTTCTGGAATACCAGAAAAATGTCAAAAAGCATTGAATGCTATGAGTACGCATGTCTAGAATATGGTGTGCATACTTGGTGCTTATTAAGGTCCTGATTTATTCGAATTGATTGGCCCAATAGTTCTAGAACAGTGGTTGTTAACCCTTTGACTTCTGTGGACCCCCACTTAATCATTACTGGAATACGTGGACCCCCACTGAATCATTATTGAGAACTAGGGACCCACACTGAGTAATAACTGAAAGTCGGTAATTCCAGCATAAGCATTTTTGAATATTTCACCTGCAAACCGCAAAACAATACATAAAAAAATAGAGAAACAAGCATTCATAAAAAAATATACAAATGAAGTAATATTTTATTTGATTCACAAACAAATCAAAAATAAATCTAAATTTGAATGGGCAGGTTGGAGATTTTCTAGATTCAATACAGGCCATTCATCATCCATACTATCTTCTGTTTGATTCACTTGCACTGCTCCCATTAATTAATCTGAAGAAACTACCTTAAATGTAAGTTTCCAATTTCGAATTCCTTTACATTTACAGAAAGTTTTAAAATATTCAGTTGTACATTTTGTTTCCTTATTTATATACACTTTAATCATCTCCTAATATTATTACATTTTCTAAGCAGTTGCATAGCCCCTGAGTAGGCTGTGCAGGGCCCTCCGGGTCCCCTGACCACGGCGAAGAACCACTGTTTTGATTTTAAAGATAGACACTGAAGTATGCTGGATGTGGTTTTATAAAATGGGAATCTGGCTCTGTCATATGGCATTAAAACAGATATTAAAACTAGTCTCTGTCGGGCAAAAATATATATGCCCTTAACATTAAAGCCTAAAACACTGATTGATTTCCAAACAATGAATGTTAAAAATTATAAGGTAATACATGTCAGCAAGTTAGTTCCTGTTTCTTTTCCTCTTGTTTGACTTAATCGTGCATTCTCTAAGAGTTTTAGCTATTTCCATCATGATATGTTTCCGTATTTTTTAGTGCATCTTATTACTCTTATTATAGTGCATACTTTGAACTGAGTCTCACCAGGTATTTATCACGGGTTGTGAATGAGCACTCTGGCGCTGAGCCTGAAGGCAGTTCAAGTTTCTCCCAGTGTCTGCAGGTGGATTGGTCTCTCTACAGGGCACACAGAGAAGTGGCCACGTATTTCAGTTGCAATTAACATTATATGTTAATGTGTGTGAAGGGGTATACAATTGTCCAAATATTGACAAGTGAAAGTAAAAGAAAATAAAGCACTTCCATGTGAGTACGGTGTATGCTTGGGGAGGTGAAGTGAAGGAGATGTGAGGAAGTGCATTCAGGATAGGGTGAGAAGGGTGCTAAATAGGAAAGAGATGAGGACGGAAAGAGTGCATATATCTCGAACATAAAGTGGACATTACTGAAGATCAATACTCCTTCCACATGCCTTAATAATATTTAATTCACATTCTCAATATTTCAGAACTGAAACATTTTCAATATCAATTATTAAGAAAGGCATTATTGTTATTCGTTTATCTTAAACATCTAACAAACATTGACAAAACTAATAGTCGTGACAGAGGTATGTCAGTAGTTGTGTTAAATATCTGGATGCAATAACAGAAAGCTCAAAGAGAAAGCAAAATGTTAGTCGGGTGGCAACCTATGGGAATAACAGAAATTTAGTTTACATTTTTAAGCCATGGCCCTTTTGGAGAACCCCACTTTTTTTATTCCTGCACATATTTCTATATGACTGGTTACAGACAGCAGCTGAGGGTGCTTCCCCAAGCCTGATTGGAGCGTTGTCTTCCAAAGTCGATGCTGCACATGATACAGGACACACTTTAAAGGGCCTGAAGTTGACGCACTGTGCAATTTGCACACTTCAGTCACTGTTAAAAATATTAATGCAGTAAGATATGGAGCAGTTTTTAATGTGGATACTTTAACACTACACATCCGTAATTGCTTTATAAACCTTCTTGCTTCATTACTAAGTTTTTTTATTAAAATGTGCTTTAAAATGCACCATTTGCCAACCTTTTATCAATTTCTTTTGGGGGGCAGACCACTTAAATCCCATGTTTGTCCATTGAGTTTGCATGCTACATAAATGTCTTGCTCAACTTTTTTGCCCTGCCACTTTCAAATGTCACCAACTGCCACTAAATATTGTATAGGTTACCAAAGGTTTGCTCTATTAAGTAAGGTGTATCAAAGGAAATAACAAGTAGATTTATGGTACAGTATACACTCTCCAAATATATACAACAAAACCCAAAGTATACTGTTCCGTGTGTGTTTCTAGCTTATAGCAGGTCACTGGAAGCATGTGCTTTCAGGAATAATTGCCCTCACTCACCCTAGGGTGACATGCTTCATCATAAGGCTTTGCTCTACGTCGGGCCGAAACTGCAATGCCCAACAAGCCCCACAGTAGCAGTTTACCAGCGATCTTTTAGTAAAATGCCTGAGGAAGGGACTAGACAGAGAAATATATAACCAGTCAGTGATAGAGAATATTGGAATATGTGTATGCTAAAATCAATTATGGACCATTCCTGAGGGAGCATGCTCCCAGTGACCTGCTATAACCTAGATACACTGTTTTTCTAGAAACACACGTGAACCATATACTTTGGTTTTTGTTCTATAAAGTAAGGCACCTGTTTGGCTCAGTACCTGGATCAAAGTGCTGGAAAAGTATTAAAAAAGTTGCAACCACATTTGGAATGGATAGCTGAATAGGCAGAAGAAGAAAAATGTGACGTGGGTTGCTGGAACAATTTCCATCAGCCTGGTAAAGGACTGTGGATAGTTGTATGCAGCCTTATTGTGAAACTTTGGGAAGCCACCCTCTGGCTGTCCCACAACTCAGACCCTAAATGAAAGTTATACAAAGGTTTCAATGAGTGTAATATATGTTCCAGTGTGCAAAAAGGCTTCCTCAAATGTTTTGTGTGGGGGCCTAGATGTTACAGATCTTGTCCTGGAGATGTGGAAGGTTTTTCAGTTCAAAATCATGGACTAATGTGAACTTATCCTAGAGTTACAGGGGAGTCTCTGCAATAGAAATCTTTGGGTTGGTGTCTGCAACATATTCTTGAAGGGCTGGGTAATTTTCCATCTGCTTCTGCTGTGACCATCTATCTTTTTTTTCTGTTTGGACTTCCTTGTGGGTTAGTCAGCTCAGGAACATAGGTTGCAGACCGTGGGGTTCTAATCATACCAGCAATTGTCCTCCCTGGCCTATCCCCTTCCCCATATCTACGCGCCTCTGCATGCTTCCCAAGGAACTTCACCTCGTGCTGCGCTTCCTCGGCATAGTCTAGTAGTTTGGTTTTCAGGAGAGCCAAGGTTCCAGAGTTATCAGCCGCATAGAATTGTGCTTTAAGGTCTTTAAAATGTTGGATTCCAGTGAGGCAAGCGTGCCTCTAATTGCTTTCAACACCCCAGCCTGACGACCGATGCATTGGCCTCTAAAGACCACCTTGAATGCCTCCCACAATGACACTTCTGTATTGACAGAGCCAGTATTAAGTGTAAAATAGTCAGTTATATCGGTACATATTTCTTCCTTAAAAGCCTCGTCCAATAGAGCATGTTGGGGGAGTTTCCCGGAGTACGCACGTGGAATGGAGTCCAGGAGAGCCAAACGCAGAAAGCATAGGGTGTGGTCCGATAAAGTGCACCGCAAATGTGACACATCTATGACCCAGCTGGCCACCTCTTGAGATGCCAGCCAAAAGTGTAGTCGGTCCCAAGCTCTGTAATGCTCAGAGAAGCAAGTGCCCTCCCTAGTCAGCAGGTTTCGCACACGCCAGACATCAACCAGGCTGCCATCCTTGAGAATGGCATGTAAAGCAGAGCTTGCAGCGGGATGAAGAGTCTTTGATGTTCCCTGTCTGTCCAACCCATCATCCAACACAGCGTTAAAATCCCCCCCCACAGAACTATGCTACACACGGTCGCTCTGACCCTAGCCCAGATATCCTGAAAGAACGTAGGGGAGTCCACATTTGGGCCGTATAATTCTACTAGCACAATGGCGACCCCACCCAGTGTCCCAAATAATGTAATGTACCTGCCTTCTGGATCTGTGTGTTCCTCCCGCTCCCTCCAGTCTAGGCCTCGCTTAACCAATACCGCCACACCACGGGCATAGTTGGAGTATATCAAGGAGTAAATATGTCCCCACCTATTGTGTTTAAGCTTTGGGGTGGGCCGGATATTAAGGTGTGTCTCCTGCAGGAGGCATATGTCTTTATCAAGTCTGGCCAGGTAGGCGTGTACAAGCCTGGCTTTTCTTCCATCATTTAAACCTCTAATATTCCATGTGAGAAAGCTTAGGCTGTTAGCATGGTGTGTGCTAATGTAGTTGACATTAAGTCATAGTGGCCAGGTCCCCGCTCCATCCCCGCAGATTTGATTGTGGATTTGGTTCGACATTTGTCTGGTACATGGTCAAAACGTACAACAACATACCCAACACTCCACCCACTACCCACTCCAACCCCCCAAACAGGTTGAAAGAAACCCACCCTACAACAAAAATAAGAACAACCGATAAACAGAAAATTTCCCATGGGGAAGTGAAAGCGCCGGCATGCTCCCCTACCTAGGCAGGGTGGCCAAGAGACTGCAGGAAGTTAGGCCTGCAACAGAACTAAATAGTAGTACAGTGGTGAAGAATCATGAAATACTGGCACAGCATACCAACCCCGCCCCTCCCACCATGGTTTCACGGCGACAATTCTAGAACAACATTCTCCAGGTTTAGAGCATATAAACTAACAATTTCTCCCATTAAACCGGGCCCACTTCCCATTATACTTGTGACCATTCCCAATGAGCTATATTACCTACAAATATGCTAACTGCAATCAACATGAACCATTCGAAAATGGGATAGCAGATTGGGTTTCAAATAACATGGTTGGAAGAAGTCATATCAAAAGAAGATAGAACCTAAATATCCTCCTCATCAAATCCCAAATGCCCTCAATCATTGTCACTTAGCTGGGTGTCCGTTAATCCTCCAGTCCAAAGTTGTGCCGCGCCCTGTTTCCACCCACATGTTTTGCAAACTTGAGCGCGGACTTGGCATCAGTGAAAAAATGGGAGGATCCATCATGCGACACCTTAAGTTTAGCAGGGTACAGCAGCAAATAAGGGCTGTGTGCCTGCATGAGGATTCTTTTGGCAGGCAGAAATATGCATCTCGCCGCCTGGACCACCGGTGGAAAGTCCGGATAAAAGGAGATCTGGTTCCCTTTGTGCGTTATTTTCTCCATCTCACGCGACTGTCGCAGAATTAGGTCTTGGTCCTGGTAATTGAGGAGTTTTGCCAGTATAGGCTGGGGGTGGCATTGATCGGAGGTTTGGCACCCAAGGCGCAATGTGCTCTTTCTATAGCAAAGACAGGCGAGAGGTGTGCATTAAAGAGTTCTCGTAGTAAGTCCGTCACTAATGTCTCCATTTTACCAATGGCCGTAGTCTCTGGGATGCCAGTAATGTGTAAGTTGTTGCGTCGCGACCTCGCCTCCAAATATTCATTCTTGGAGCATATCACACCTAACAATTTGAGCATTTGCAACAACTGTTCTTTCGTTTCCACTTGAAACTCATGGAATTCTGTCTGTCTGTTTCCAATATATCCAGGCGAAGCTTGTGGACTCCCACCTGAGATTTGACGGATTCCATTTGAGTCGTCAGTATATCCAGTAGGGCGTGAATGGGGGACAGCAGCGCCGAGCCCAGCCAAGGCCCTCACCGTGTGTTTCACCAGGAAGCAGGCAGGGCCCCAGGATGTGTCTCCCTTAGTGGAGCTCCTCAGCACTAGCGACGTGACTTGGCTTATGAGTCTATACCAGCCGCCCTCCAGTCAACAGTCTCCTTCTTATGCACCCAGCACCCTGCATCGTCAGATCTATTGATCGTGCAGGGCAGCCCTGGTTCACCTCAGCGTCTGGCGGAGGCGGGCCAATATGGCAACAGTAAGCCTGTGGGCACCGCGGCACCCAGGGTAGAGTAGGCGTTGGGGACCAGTCGTCAAATGTCATCCGTATCCCCCTTGCGAAAGCCGCAATGGCAGAGCAGGCTGTGCAAGCTCAGGATGGCACCCCTGTGTCACGGATCTCCTCGCAGACTTCACACCACTCTGACTTACCTGCGTGCAGCAGTGTCTCACAGCAGGGGTAGCACCGCAAGTCCGCCCCCCACCACAGGCTCACACAGCATCCCACCAGGAGGCGTCCAGGGCAGCAGCCACCCGCTGATTCCACCAGACAAAGCCTGTATGCTGTCGGGCCGGAGTCTGGATTAGTGCAGGTCCCCCGCGCGCTAAAAATTGCGCCCACACGGCCTGGAGCACCCGGGAATCTCCTCCACTCTTTTGCGCGGCAGCACCGATCAGTGGGCCACCACCGCGGCACCGCAGATATGGCCAGCACCACAGCAGGGGGTCTTCAGGCCAGCGACTGTTCGCCAGCTCCACCAGGCTGGTCCTGTATTCCGGCCGAAGTCTCGGCCTTGGGTAGTTTAGGTCTCTCGTCGCACAATGTCAGGACCTGCTCCTGTCCTCGGGTCTCTCACCTCAGGGCGTGTATCTCATCGCCAGAGCAGGATAGGCGGACAAAGTCGGCACCGCTTAATGCAGCAGGTTATTCTCTACATGTGGGTATGTTCCGGCAGGACCACGACTCCCCTTATGTGCGGATACTTTCAGGATAATTCCTTGGCCGACGGAGCTCGCTCACCAAGCGGCCATTCCGTAGCTCGGCAGACCTCGCCCCCATGTGAGCATCTATTTTTGATGGACACAAACTCTTGTAATTTTCTTTCCATTGAATAAATCCTCTGGAAGCAACATTGCAATATTTTAGTGCTAAAAATAAATTCACTTTTGCCCACATAGTGGCCATGTTTGAGAATAAAAGCCATTATAATGTTTGGTTTAATTTTACTTCCAAAGATGGCCTCACACCTTGTTCCAAGCTACTAAATGTAAGCTTGGAATCCCTCCCAGAAACCTGCTTATGTTTGAGTAGGTAAAGTGGTTTGATTTTATGGGAGATGCATTTAATTTGTTTTATAGTGCCACATATACCAGTGTGGGGTGTCAAAAAACCTTACATCACACACATATTACACAGAGGCAATCAGTGTATAGGAAATGTTAAACAAGCCAGAGAACTACAAGGTGAAGGAGTCACATGTTGTACATTCTCATAGGCAGGATAGTTTAGGAGCGTTTGGTCTGGAGAAGCACAAACTCAGAATTTAAAACATAACACCATGGTTGGAGGTTCTCTTTAATAATAAGAATTCATTTATTTACAAATTCACCCATTGTGCAACATTAGGACATGAAAGACTTGGGGAAAAAATAATAATGCTCTAATCGTACACCTTACAGTTTTCATGCTGGTGTTTGATGACAGTAGATTAGGATTAGGATGCAGAAGGCATATTAACCCTCTGTGCTAGTTTGCATGAGTTAAAATTTCCACTAGACAAAACTCTCTGTCTCCAGCAGGCACGTTAATCAGCAGAGTTATATTGACATTTTTAATGTTGCCAGATGATTGCTGGAGGGAGGAACGCAGCAGCAGGTGCTTTTAAAATCATAACATACTGTGCACCCACTCAAAGTTATGCCTGGTGGGGTGGCACTGGTCGCACCCCCCTAGAGCCAGCCCTGAGGTGAGTATACATAGACAATACTTATAATAGTAACATGCCTAGGGAACTAAGGATCTGGTGAGGGTCAGATCTTGTACATACTCAATGATAAATACAGGCTCAGTGCACTACCATAGAACTGTTAAAACCATATCATTTTAGTCATACAAAAATTATTTTAAATAAAAAGGTTTCGACAACAACAATCATAGTGACGAAACAATACAATGACATCACAATCAATATAACAATCCATATGATGAATACATATACATTACTAAAACCAATAACTAGACACCATATACAACAACCAACAAACATTCATGGTAAGATGGTAAAGACCAAGGATGGCAAAACTTTGTAGATATAGATAGTATTCTCTACGCGCATTTCAGCGTAAGATAAGCCTTCCTCAGGAGAAGCCACTTGAATTTCTATACAAAGAAATTACATAACAAAACATCAATCACATGACAACAGTGCACTGAGTCTGTAACAAAATAAACAATGTACATAAAATATACAAACAATGAACTACATATCTATATAAAAAAGAGGGGGAAAGAAGTGCCCTGAAGAAAATCTCAGTGATTTCAAATACACAGAGAAAAAGCAAATGAATGACCAGAGTTTTCTCATTCAATAAAGATAGATTGTGAATCAAGAATAGACAAGAAAAGAAAAGAAGAAAGACGAGTCCCAATAAGCCTTAA
Organism: Lissotriton helveticus; assembly: GCF_964261635.1. NCBI lineage: Eukaryota > Metazoa > Chordata > Amphibia > Caudata > Salamandridae > Lissotriton > Lissotriton helveticus. Next base: position 1,405,110,308 of record NC_136063.1, on the reverse strand, counting down.
AATGTAGCAACAGAGGAGTGAATGAAATAATGAAAGCTATGAGAGGACCATAAATTCTCTATATAGCTTACCTAAGTACCAGGAGCAAACAGGGCACTGGGCAAAAATATATATGTGGAACTGGTAAAAAACTGTGAAGGTAATGGACATAGAAGACTATGAATATATGGAATCTAAAGACGAAATGATAATCTCTCTCCCTTGATGTTTACTAAAAGTTACCTGTAGAGCGTCCTACGCGTGCCTAATCAATGATATGTGACTAGGTAGCATGACAGTGATATATCAGACGGAGACTCTGTAAAGATATAGATAACTATATATTAATCATGATGAAAAAGATAAACTCTGGGAAGCGAATGGGAGACCAGACTGTCAGGAATTTACCTGGAGAATAGATGTGTGGAGCTTAAAAAGTGAGAAACAGAGATCTTTAAAATGATGCTTGAGCCCAAGACGTCAAATTGACTGCACTTTAAAGTTGGTAGATGTCAAAAAACCCTATTCACGATTATCTGAAAGAAAACATAATGAAAATTCAGCTAGTCCCTATTTACGATGTAACTGCAATCAAATTAGTGTCTAAGTAGCTATAAACTTGGAAATACCTATGTCCCAGTATAGTCTAAGGAACATAAATGTAATAACCAGGAGGGGTGTACATGAAGAATTAAAACAATGTCAACCTCCTGAGAGCTACAGAGTAATACATTCCATAAAGAGTGAAAACATGTGAGATGCCAATTTTGGGTGATGTTTTTTTTTAGTTGATTTGAATTGGGGCAGAAGGTGGTAACAAACACTTGGCGATCTGTGGGTTTCTTTTCTTTTCTTTGTAGCAGTACTTCCCTAGGTGACCATCGGGCCCTCTTCATTGTATTTTTTAACAGTTTTTTAGGGTACCCCCGTTGTATTAATTTATCACTCAGAATTTTGGCATGGGCATTATATTCATCCACGAATGTACAATTGCGACGAATCGTCAGAAATTGACCGTAGGGTAAATTCTCTTTGAGGCTTCTCGGATGATTGCTTGAGCAGAGGAGGGCCTTGTTCCTGTCTGTAGGTTTTATATATAATGTTGTGGCAAGGCCCCCGTCAGATGGATACACTTCAACATCCAGAAAAGGCATTTTACTCATGGACTGGTTTATGCTGAATTTTATGTCCGGTGTTGTTTGGTTGAGCCAATCGTAAAACTGTTGGAGTTCGGTTGTATTGCCTGACCAGATCAAACAAATTTCATCTATGTAGCGCATCCATGATTTGATGAACTGTTTAAATGGGTTGTTGGTATAGACACATTTTTCTTCATACATTGACATGTAAAGTACGGCCAGCTCTGGGGCAAAACGACACCCCATCGCTAGTCCTTTTGTCTGGTAAAAAAAAAACCCAGCGACTACTCTGTTATTAGGGCTTACATGCAGAAGAGCTGCTATTATATAAGTTCAAAACTTTAAAATATTTTGTCCTTATTTATCTATTTAATCATTATTTGTGCATTTATTTGGTAGCATTAAATAGTACAGTGGGCCTCTTTTCGGATATTTGAGTGTACTGAGGACAGGGCCCAGCAACCAGAAAGCTCTTAATCTAAGTTGTTGGGTCTACCATTTGAATTAAGCTTAGACATGGTGATCAAGGCTTACAGAATGGTGGCCATGCCTCATCATGAAGTGCTACTACTTACAGACCAGGATAACAATCTTGAGGTATTCAGCTTTTTCAAATGGCGCAGCAGTTATTTATCCTGTAATTAATCACCTCTTAACTCCTATGCTACATGAAGCCTGCCATGTTCAACATAATAGAGATTCTCCCTAAACAACGTGAAGGAAAGCAATATCTTTGTAAATGCATGGATGCCAATATTACACCTCCCTCCACTGCCAGCCTTTCATGTTTTCTTTCTCTTTCAACAGCAGCAACATTCAAAAGCTCAATGACAGTGAAAATGAAGGCTTAGACATTTATCAATGAAAGGCATTTGTGGAAACACAAAAAAAGACAAATATTGAGGAGGTATCTGATAGCCCCTGCTGCTTTTGGAATGGCAGATAAAGTGACTACAGTATCAGTCATATGTATCTTTAATTGACGCCAACTGTGATTGCGAAAGATCAATTGTGAGTTTACAGTGGGCTTACAGACTACCAATTGCTTACCATTGGATTTATTGTCATTATCATTTTCTTGCCTCTGATTCAATGGCTAGCCGTCCTCTTCTTGTGTCCACTCTCCTCCATCCCCGGCGCATAGCCTCTTTATGACCCTTTTGATTGGCCGACTAGCATCCTTCCAATGTTCTCATTTATGGAAGCACTTTTTCGTTTTCATTCAGCACACCATGAAAATGCATGTATTTCCTAGCTTTCTCCATCTTGTGCTGCTCCACCCCTCAAATACCCTGCCCCGAACAGTGTTGCTTCCCACCTCCAAGAGATTAGGACTGAAAAGCAGACTTTAAGGGTTGTTTCTGATTTATCTCCTGCATTTCACATATGCGAGAAAGACCAAGATTTGGCACACAAAGGGTGTTATGATGCTAAGGGAGGGCTATCTGTTGCACTCAGCTGGTATCTGACGCAGAAGATGTATTTAGCATAACTCTTCTCCTGGAGGCACCTAAATCTGCTCCCTGGGCTAGTGCAGAAGAGCAAATGTCTAATTCATGTGGACAGTAATTTGGTCCAAGGTATGGCCTCGCTTTTACACTCTGACACTTCCTTATTCATTTTTAAATTCTGTTCAGAATTTACTGTGATGCAAAGTATTTGAAAACAAAACCATGCCCTTTATAAACATTGAAAACATTGAATTCAATGTATAGATTTGAGTTTCCATAAGATGCGTGTTTGCTTTCTCGTTGGTATTTTGACCTGTTTTTTTCTTTTACTGTTTATAAACAATGCTTTCCAGGCAACATTGGTAAAGCCAACAGTTCAGCACTCACATTATGAAGACTAGACCCCATTGGCTTTGCCAATGCTAGTTCTTCATTCTCAGGGTTTCAGGCAACAGAACATGGGGCTAGATATATCAGAAGGCTGGTCGCAAAAATGGGGTCACAAATTGCAAACTAATGTTTTGCAACCATTCTTACTTTTGCACTGTCACTATGTACTGAGAGTTGCGTGCAAAATGTCCATTCATCGGGGGTGCTGATTTAAAAATAAAAACAGTTTTGGAAACCATCAGGGACAGCATGCTGTGGTTCCCTGGATTATTCATCCGAGGCTGCCACCACAATTCACATAGGGGACGCTGTCCCAGCGAGACACCTTCCCCATTACAAATCGGTTACCACCTCTTTTGCTGTGTTAGGTCCTGATCAATAGCAGTCGCAAAAATTATGATGCAATATTTGAGACTTGTGATGGAGCAAGGTGATGAACAAGATTTTGTTCAGACTTGCAAAGTTAAACTTCCATAACCAACGTAATTGTACTAATAAGCATGTGATGCAGATATTAATCAACTTAGTTTTAAAATGCATTTTTCAGAAAACATGTAGGATTAACTTACCGTATTTTCTGGCATATAAGACGACTTTTTAACCCTTGAAAATCTTTTCAAAAGTTGGGGGTCGTCTTATACGCCGGTGTCATTTAATAAGCAAGCGAATATAGCCCAAACCCTATATTTTAAAAGGAAAACTAGGGGGTCGTCTTATACGCCCAGTCGTCTTATACGCCAGAAAATACGGTATGTGCTTTATGTTGCAAATGCGAAGAAAATAATAAACTAACTTTGTCTACTGTCTTTGTCAGTATTAAATGCAGATGTTTCATTAATGGCATGTGCTTATTTGTGTGCTTATGTTATGTTTTTTTGTGATTAAAATGCATAAAAGAGTTCCTGCAGTTCCTAAGGGAATGGTAGATATGATGCTGCTTAATTGTGCTTCAGCTAGGTAACTTAATTAATGGAATTAATTAGTAAAGGGGGTGGGTAACAGAATGGGTCTCAGTTCTTTAATTAATTGATGTTTTGTGTTTGTTTAATAATAGTTTCCGAGGTGAGGCCTAAGAGATGATTTAGAAAATGGCTGGCAGAGCTGGAGATGTGAAAACTTGACCAGAGTGAAGACTTCACTCATGCGCAGAATGTGGAGTTGTTTGCTGAACAGTCAACATTTAATGCAGAAACAGTTTTTGGTCGAGTTGAATGTGCTCTTGGAGAAAAGCTCAAGGACAGGAAACCAGTATGTCTGCCAAGATTAGGAAGTAATGTTCTGAACTCGGGAGAAAGTATCACTTTCGAGGAAGCTAGAAGGATGGAGAAATTTAAGAACAATAGGGCTTATGATGAAGCCTGGACTTGGTCAGAATCGGATGACCTAATGGTGGACTGACATGGCTCAGCCAATAGCAAACCTGGATTTATGATAAAGTATGCAAAATGTAGTCAGTTTAGCTAGTTAGAAAGGTATAAAACCTGACCTCATGGGTAGGAGGGCGCTTCTCGCTTTCCGATTCCAGATTGACGTATCATGCTGTTGGACTTTGGCGCACGTAAGGACAGCAGACTTTAAATGATTTTTCCTTTCTAGGTGGAGAAAGAATTAGACAGGGAAATAGGGTTTAAGGAATGGAAACTGTTATTTTGATAATAATTCTTGATGCTGAACTTGCTTCTTAATGTCAGTTCATTAATTTAACTCCATAATAAAAATGCTGCTTTCTTGTTTGCTAATGAAATAAAGACTTTAAACCTTTTTGCTATTCTACTTTATGAATAATGCTAATAAAATTAGATTCGAAATGACAAGCTGGTCTTGTTTATTTATGATCTAGTTACCATCAGTTGATTCAATCGCCATTAGTGGCATGATTATAAATGATAAATGTTTAAAACCCATGGTGAAAATAGTTAAACTGCAGTTGTATATAAGTGTAAATAGTATGAGAGTAGTTTTATTAATCAGGCCACATGATTCAGGCGCTCAAAATTGTCTCATCGGTGTTATGGGCCTTACTTGTGTTTCATGATTAATGGTGAGTATTGTGGTGATAGGTTGCGTTATTGAGACAGTTTTTCAATAGGAGCGCTGGATCAATTGCAATTAGGGGAGGATGCCTCTTTCATGCCTCCTTCTAATTGCGATTTGGGAAAACTATTTTGTGAACAGAATGCTTTTCTGACTCACAGAATGGATTTAGTACATACAAAAAATGCATTTTGTAGTTGCAAACCTTGGCGTGCTGTGGGCCTCCAAAGTTAGTTTCTGACAGCCGTTTCGTGTCGGACAGATCGATTCAGAAAGGCTGTCCGAAACCGAAATCTTAATACGTTGGAAACGCGGTCCATAGACCTGTATGGTTCGGCTTCGACTGACTCGGAGTTTCCGAATGCCAGTCAGAAAGACCAAACAGTTACCTTCTATTGTAATTGGCCGGTCGAAAATGTTTCTGAGTTGGTCAGAAACATGCGTTCTGACTCGGGTTAGGAAAATCTGATTACGGTTCGGAGCCTTTCCGACCGACATCGTAATTAGGCCCTTGGTCTTTATCCTTTAAGACCCTCACTTCAAGCCCCGGGGAAATTCTATTGAGTTGCAAATAGAAGTTGTCAGTTTATACTAGTGGCGTAACAAAACTTGAGGCCCCCCTATAAAGTACATGCCCCCCCAACACAGACAGGAGCTTTCAGGCCAGGGGTCCGCTGCCCCTGCACAATGCCTGAAGGTGACCCCCACACTCTGGGGACTGCAGGGGCTAATGTTACACCACTGGTATGTACAGACATCACCCCATCCATGGATTTTTCGCTGCATTACTTTCATATGGTATAAGAATTGGTGCAAGGGAAAAACACAACATTCCAAGTTTTTTTCATCTCGGATAGGTGGGAAACATAGAGTATTATCGCATTACCCCCATTGCACCTTGGATAGGTGGAAAAAATACAGTATTATTTGCAGGGAACCCCTATTTCGAGGTGAGAAACACAAAACGGTGCAGTGATACAGAGCACAATTCAGCTAAACATGGCGAATATCAGTATTCAGTGGAAAGAATTTCCTCTGAAAGTTGCATGGGATTTGTAATGAGGCCTTGAGTATTTTTCTGAGCTGCGGGGATTGTTCTGTCAGGCCCATTAATCCATAATATTTTCCTGTGTGACTTAAAATCGCATCTTTCCCTTACACTAGTGAAAAAACAGAATACTGACAGATACTTTTATATTTTCGCAAAAGAACTAGTTAAAGATATCCATATTTTCATTGCCACTCAAAATGCAAAAAGGCGCTGCTGTTATATAAAATTTTACTCAATTCAAATAATACTAAGACGTTTGTGTAGACTATTTTTATTTCACCCTAATGCGAGCTATATTCACATTTTTTTTTGCCAAAATAGTTTGCTTCTGAGCATGTTTTTCGAGTGCTCTTTGAAACGTTACTAATTGTTTAACAAATACTTAAAATCTGCATGTTATTTGTGTATGCTCCCTTTACGTAATAGCTATTTTAGATAGCGGGAGAATGAGTACCTTTTGATGTCTAGCTTTATATAAACTGAAAAGAAGCATCCAAATAAGCTTACACTGTATAATGTCTAATAACCTTTGAGTGTACCATTAGAATGAATCATCTGATGGGACCCTTTTTGTCTAGAGAGACTCGGCTTCAGATGAGTGCGGAAATGAAAATATTTAACAAATGTTACTTAAAAGACACTCGTTTCTTCAGAATGGGGACGCTAAAAGCAGAAATAGCTTTCAAATACTTGTCAGATTGTCCTGAATGGCAAATGCATGTTTTTCAGCAAAACAACATGGTTCCATTTTCCGTCCAAGTGTGTTACTTCCAAATGCAAATAGTTCAGACATTTTGCAAACTTTTCACCCATCACCTTTGTGTTTTTTTTTAACTTCCAAGTGGTCAATGTAATGCGTGACTCCTTCAAAGTATTTTGTTTGCCAATAACACTTTCATTCTTGGCAGCATGATTTTACTGCTATAAATATACTGTGAATATTGGCGTAAATGTAAATCCGAGCTGGTTAAAAACCCTGGAGTTGCTAAAATTGTCAGATATTATGGGAATCATCGATAAAACCCCTTTTTGTACATTGTCTTTGGCACCTATGTGCACCCATTTTACATCACGGGGTGGCTCTTGATGTATGACACCCTGTGCCGCATAATACAAGCAACCTGTATTCTCATATAGGGGTTTGCTCAAATAATCCCACACTACCTGGGTGAGAAAAAATATAGACAACCAAATGTAAGTGGGCATAGTAAAGGAATCTGGACAATACAAATATACATATATAGCAAGTAGTATCTTTATTGCTTTTTCCATAGAGGAAACCATAATGCACAACAACATATGAATAATTTAAAAAATACTTTTCCCAACACCTCATCCTCACAATAAGATAATATTATAAAAAGTACAAACATATGTGTGACGCATAGCTTAATCACAATCCATATTATCATCTCCAGGTTGTTGTAGTTACTAAAATACTCCAGAATTCATAAGGTGACTATGCTGTATAACCACCAATTTTGAGTTTATAGTGTTGGGTGCATAGCTGCATCAATATATTTATAATAAACTATATTGATGTGGTAAAACATACTAAAAATTAAAGTGCCCATTACAATAAAATTATACTCACAGTTACCTATCTCCAATTTATGTACAGTAAGTTTGAGTCATTTCTGTCTTTTAAAAAACAAAACAAATTAGCATGATTTCACCATCCTTTTCATACAAAATTAGTCTGTGATAAGTAAGTTCAGTGCAATTATTGCTAAAAATGTCATTGAAGTTTCTAATCTTATAGCCCAGTGTGTATTTTACTCATGACAAGTGGGTATAAAGTGCTTTGTATGTCTTAAATCAGTTCAGGTTTAACAATATCCTTTTTTTGAATCTCCATGCATATAGCAAATATCTGGACAACCCCCCCTTCAAAAAGTCTCTGTAATCACTTTTTAAAATCCTGTTGATCTCAATGAATCGATTGGCGGCCAGGATCCAACATATTGGAACTAACCATGTTTTCTGATGTACGTATACCTGGGGCAAAAGAATAAAAAGTGTACTTCTATCTCACGTACACCCTCACATACAGGACAACTGGGCGAGACATTAGAGCCATTCCAATTACTGCAGAGACTGTTAACCAGCGGGATACTGTACCTACATTTTAGATATAAGGATTTCACAAGTGGTGGTTCGAAAAATCTTCCTGTTGCATATTATCCTTAAAACTTAAAAACCTATGTGTCAACGTCCCTGCTGTTCTTTGAATAGCCAATTATCATCCACATAACCCCAATATCCATTTTGCAGAGAATTAAAGACCTTTTCTCAATGCTGTCAGGGTTGAGCCACAAGTCACTAATGCCCAGTTTGGGCAACCATCCCTTGATGTAATTGAGCCACTGCACACGCTTTCTGGTAAATAATTATAGTACATATAAGAGTGATTCTTTCATGGGGAGTGGTGGGTATTTCGACCAAATGCGAATCCAGACTGTAAGAGGCCTAAGGGAAATTGCGTGAGCAACATTCTTCACGCTCAAGTCCAAATGCATTGGCATTAGTGGTGCATTTCAGGGGAGCTCCAAGACTGAGATCATGAATATGGTTTTTTTTTCAATGATAAACGTCACATTTGTGTAGCTCCATAGCTCTGCCCCATAAAGTGTGGCTCCTAAACCCTGTGCCTGGTAGACTTGGATTACAGGCGTCATCGGTCTATAAATTGACTTCCTTAAGTTTTTTAACTAGTGTTGTCCCTACGTGTTGTAGTGAAAGCTGGCTTTTAACTATTTGTGGGGACAATGATTGCGTGATAGTCAGCCTTACCCCTAGATAATCACATTGTTTTACCTCCACTAGTACTGTTGAGTCCAACCTGATACTACGATTGAAGCGCTTGTGACAAATAAAAACCATACATTTTGTTTTTATGGAGTTTATTTCTAATCCAAATTCATCGCATCCCTTCCTCAACTGGTCTACTAAGTTTTGAAGCCCAAGCAGAGTTTGGGAGATGAGCAGGGTGTCATCTGCAAATAAAAGGGCGGGCACTACTTGCTACTAGCCCAGCAAGCCTTGGCCGGTCACTCCTGCAGTCTAGGATTGTTTCGATCAGACCATTGTTGTAAAGGGTGTAGAGAGTAGGAGCCAGGACACACCCTTGCAGCACTCCTCTGTTTATCTTCATCCGATCAGTAATCCCCCCTCACTCCCCCATCTAATTCAGGCATAGTTATTGTATGCAATCTAATGATGATTTGCAGGAGTTTTTCTGGAATCCCCATTTAGCTGCGTGCTGCCCACAGTTTTTCACAGGGAACTAAATCAAATGCAGTACGAAGGTCCACAAACACTAGATATAATGGAACTTTCTTCATTGTCGCATATTTCCAGAGGATCAGTTTAAATTGGAAAAACGGATCTATGTTGCTTGTTTTGCTTCTAAATCCTGCCTGCAGGGGTGATAATAAATTCCCTTATCTCATCTAGTCCTGGATTCTCTCTAACAAGAACCAGCAAACTATTTTCTGAGCGTTGTCAATGAGGCTAATAGACCTGTAATTTGCCAGATCACTCTTATCCCCCTTTTTAAATATGGGCACTACTTCGGCGCCTGACCATGTATCTGGAATTTCATCACCTTTTAGTATGGCATTAAGAGTACAATTTAAAATCACGCTACATATTTTAGGTTCTGATCGGTAGAGGTCGCCTGGGATTTTATCAAGTCCAGGAGCTATCCCCCACTGGAGAGTTGCTATTGCACCTGAAGTTTCTTCCATAGTGAAGGTAAGATGGTCTGTGCCTGTTTCTAAACCAGAATACTCATGTGTGACTCCACCACTATCTTTTGGTCCTGTATATAGTTTGGAGAAATGTTCTCACTAGATCTGTGGGAGGATGTGAAAATTATCCTCCACAACTGGATTTTTTGTACCATTCTTAATCAGATACCTACATTCCTTATTGTTTTTAGTTTGGGCTGCCACTAATAAATCTTGCCAGGACCGTATGTGCCAATTCCTGTGTGCCTCATGTTGAACTGTCCTATATTCTTTCCTTTTTAAAGCTACCAATGTTCTGTGGCCATCTTTGATTGTCCCCATCAGGGATTCCTGAGCATGAATACTAGTCTTGTCGCACCATTCAGTCTTGGTGTTCCTCACTTTATTATATTAGTGCTATCCACATGTGGCGGAATGGTTGACTACCAACTACTTTCAGTTAAATGCAAGTAAAACTGAGGTTTTGTTAGTTGGTAAGAATGAAAGCCTGTGGGGTGAACATTGGTGCCCGACGGCGTTAGGCAAGACTCCCGAACCTAAGGAGGAGGTTAAGAACTTGGGGGTGTGGATGGACTCCTCCCTCAGTTTTCGGATCCATGTCAAAAAAGTTGCCGGTACATGTTTCGGTCTCTTGCGAGGTCTTAAACCTCTTCTAAAGTTTTTTGAGCCCTCAATGCGTCAGCTGATTGTCCAGTCAACTATTTTATCTCGACAGGACTACGCTAGCTCCCTGCTTTTGGGGGCTAATCAATCTGAGATTGCTCCATTGCAACGTATCCAAAACACGGCGGCTAGAACCTTGTTAGGGCTTTCTCGGTTCTGTCCCATTACCGACTCCAATCAGAAACTCCATTGGCTTCCTATGGCGGAGCGAATCAAGTTTAAAACTCTATGTCTTTCCTTTAAGATACTGAAACTTGCTTCACCAATGCTGCTTTGCAATCTGCTGACCCCGTATGTTCCATCTCGAGCGCTGCGTTACTTCGGGCAGCACCTGGTCACGGTTCCCCGTGTAAAGCGCTGTCGAGCAGGAGGACGTTCCTTCCGTTGTTTGGCGGCCAAACTATGGAACTCCCTACCAGTTCAGATTCGTGGCCTGGAGGGTCTGTCGGAGTTCAGGAGAGCTATTAAAACCTATCTCTTTCCATCACAATATTTTATTCTACCGTCTGTTCTGTATTAGAGTCCCTCAGCTGTGGCATCCAGGATCAGTCTCTGTTGTTGAAAGCGCCGTGACGCCCCTTTGCTGGGGCAGCCGTGCGCTATACAAGCACAAATAACATAACATAACATAACATAACATAACATCTTTGTATAAAACATTTTTGATATTGTTGAGTAGATATATGAATGGGTCCGCCAGGGGTTATTTCTCCAATCTTCTAACACCCATAGCGACCAGTGAATTGGCAACTATAGTGTAAATGTGCACCAAAGTATCAGCACTATTTCCAATTGAGGGCCATTTCATCCTCCTTTTGTTATTACTAAGAGTAATGGGGTAGGATGGATTGGGTCCTGAAGGTGATTGAAGGAACACAAGTACTTCAGGTAATTCTAAAGATAGGGCATTATGGTCACTATCATATCTTCTACTACCCACATGTCAGCAAGGTTTGGCCGTAGTTGCATATCAAGAAGGAAATAGTTGATTCTTGTTTTACAATTTACCCTCTTGTATGTATGTTTAAGTCTTTGATTGGAAATAGAACACTCGTTTACAGCCCTCAGCCCATATTTATAAGTAAAAGTAGTAATTTGTAATGCTTCCTTCACATTCTTTGCTAGCTTCCAGAAGCTCAGGGATGGAATTCCTAGTTCGGCATCTTCTTCATCAGTGACGTTTTTAGTTACTGCGAGGGGCTCAAAGGTTGTGTTAAGAACTCCCGCAATACCTATGTGATGTGGTGCCCCCGCCCTCTTTAGGAACCCGTCTAAGAGTGCGATGGTTCATATATAACAAAAGGTAACGAAGAAAAAGGACAAGAAAAAATAGTAGCCAATTCTGTGCTGTACAAATTACGAATGAAATACTAGGTACAATTCATGTAACAATTAGAAACTTTCTTCAGTCTTCCAGTTGTTCTTGCATAATATGGCTGTGCTCCTTTTTTATTGCACAGTGCATACAGGAGGTCGTCTGTTAGAGGTGCACACATGAAGGACAAGTATGCCCTCTGTTCTTAGTGTGTCAGAATAAATTATGTTAAGTATAATCAAATACATCATCAGTGATTCATTTAGATTTTCACTGTATAGACTTAGGGGCCGATTATGATGGCGGACGGACCAGAGTCCGTCCGCCACCATAGAGTAGGAGGGACCGTCCGCAGGGGCTGCGGCGGTCCCTCAGTGCAGATTAGGATGTGACCACCAGGGTGGCGGTCACATCCTCAATCTTAAACATTTTGGCGGGTGCAGCTTCAAGCTGCACCCGCCGCAATGTTAAAAATGCATGCACGGCATTTGCGTGCACAAAAGCAGCAGGCACCGCGCGGTGCCTGCCGCTTTGTCCACGCAAATGCAGGGGGGTACCATAGGTACCTCCCATGTGCACCCCCCACCCCCCTTCACCAAGGGGGCCCGCAACGGGCCCCCGAAGTCAATGTCCGTATGCTTTTCCACGGCGGAAAAGCCGCCGTGGAAAAGCATATGATTTCCGCTATCCTAATATGGCTGGCGGTGTCTGATAGACACCGGCAGCCATGTTAGAGCTTTTCCGGCGCGGTCGGAAGGCGACCGCGGCGGAAAAGCTGCGCACGGATTTTGAGACCCACCGCCATCCTAATTTGGCGGTGGGTCTTTTGTGCCTCTGCAGCGGTTTTCCCGCATCCTCCGGGCCGGCGGTGGCTTCCGCCGGCCCGGAGGATGTGGGAAATCCGCAATCTCAATCGAGCCCTATATCTGTAAGAATTCATTTCCACAACATATCAATTTTGTTAATCTGTAGCATAATGTACACAAGCCATAATGTAAACCAACCTGTAAGATTGACCTGTAGATTACTCCCTGCATTCCTGATACACAACAACCAATGCTCAGCTCATGCTCAGCTCATGCTCAGCTTTAGCACTCTGCTGAAGCACCCCACTCAGTATGACAATGAAGCATGTCATGCTATGCTTCCCTCATCCTAGCAGCCAGGGCTCTGGTGAAGCACATTACCCAGAGCTACCTTTATGCAGTGGCGGCTGGCATGTAAGGAGGGCAGTGGGGCTGGAGGGAAAACAATATTAGTTAATAAATAAAAAAAATAATACACTTACCTTTGACCCTAGCGCAACGTCCTCCTTGTTCGGGTCCTGGCAGGCTCCAGTGCGGGACCAGGAAGCTGCAGTCACCAATACTGGTGTTGTTTTCTTGCAGCATGGAAGCAGCACCAGGATTGGAAGGAGCGTCCACTCTCGCCGCCCCTGAGGGCACTGGAGCCCTAAGCTGCCTCTAGCTCATCTTTTTAATACATATGAGTTAGAGAGGTTTAAACTGCGCATGGCTGGCTGTCCGTCGGCAGATGGGCGGCCAAAAAGACCTGTACAGTTTGAACCTAAGCTCCATGCGTATCACTGCTTTCTGCTGCTACCTGACTGGCAGCAGCAGCAACCAGAAAGCCTAGCCCTCTGTCCTGAAGCTCAGCTCAGGACAGTGTTTGGAAAAACAAAATGGCAATAAATGAAGTTTATTACCATTTTATTTTTCCATATCTGGGGGCAATTTGGTAAGTGAGGCGACACTCTTCCACCTTAAGAGAAGAGCCACCCCTGCCTTTATTGTATGCTACCCAGTGCTCCCCTGTTGCTCATCACTGCAGTCACCTGACATGCTTCACTTTATACTTCTTTGCTGTATATTATGATTAGGGCTCCCAGTTTTATGGTATTTCTTTTTTTGACATTTCCATTTGTATTTATCAATTTATTTTTTGATAATTTTACCTGTATTTTTACAAATGTATTATGGTTTTTGTGAAAAACATAAGCTGAAACTACTACATTTCTACAGTTATTTCACTAATGTACACTCATAGTCTAAGACCTGGAAGGAGTCAATTATATGAATACCCATACATGATAAATCTATAACTTTCCCTCTTATTTTACTCTCTTACCTATAAACCTTCCCAGCTATTGGCTTGGAAGTCATGATTGAAAGTATTTAGAATCACCCAAAAAACAATTACATTTCTGTTTTCATCCATATTGAAAAATAAAGACAGGCAGGAGAACAGATAGTTTTCTGTCTGTATTTATCTGTAAAAATTAGTAAAACAGAAAACTGAGGGGCATATCATCAAGGGCTGGCGTTAAAATTATCGCCGCTTTTGCGACCCTTTTCGGGCGAAAAGCAGTGATAATTTTAACGCCCTTTCAGCATGGACACGCTAACGCGTGAATGCATGCCTTAGCGCACATAAACTTATCGCCTCGCATCACTAATGAGATGCGAGGTAGGCGTTCCCTAGTGAAATACAGAGATTCTCATCGCTAACAGAGGTTCTCCCTATCAGCAAGGCAATCGCTAACTGGCTTAGCAACATTAAAACTAGCGCTAACCGGCTGTATCGCAGGTTTCTTACGCCTGCGACTTTTCTGACTTGCTATGTTAATAATGGGAGGTGTATCATTATGCTGAGTCCACATATCCCTATCAGCAATGTTTATCTCTAACTCTTTTATTTATTATAGGTATTCCTGCGTTATTGCCCTTTATCGCTGATAATGCCAGGATTTCTATCGCCTCGGCGATGCGCGTTGTGATAGTGCACTCACCGGGCGATAGAATCCGGCAATAGGCGGCGTTAATTTTTTGCACGCTAAACACGGCCAGCGATAATTATCGCTGGCCTTTGATGATATGCCCCTGAGAGCCTTAATTTTGATCTGCTCCACTAATGCATATCGCCTTGTGCTTCACCTAGGTTATGGATGACTGTCGCCTTAGTCTATGACTGAATGAATATTTAATTAACTTTTTTGAAAATAGATATGTGTGTGTCTGTGTGATGATCTGTGTGCATTTTGTGTATGTGCCCCCATACTATGAGTTCTTCTGAGCGCATGCACCATACAAAAGCAAAACCTATTGCCTAAATCGATGCGTATTGCTATTTTGGTGTCATAGTCCCACCTTACTGGATGTGGGCTTTTTGTGTGATCGATTGGATTGCGATGACGCTGCCTAGTAGACGCATATCTCTCTTCAGCTGACCCTCACCTCAGAGAAGCGTTCAGAAATAACCTGCTCATCTGCAATTATCCATGCCAGCAAAGCGTGCTCGACATAAGGTATGTAATTATGGAAATCATTCATGGAATGGCTGGCCTGCATGAGCACTGAGTAGGCAAAAAGACATTTTCATGAGCATAATTGTGATTCATGTACTTAACGGCCATCAGCCATAATTACAAAATGTATCTTTAGCATTCGAGATGACTTGTTCAAGGGTGCTCAAAGGAGAAGGTGTTAGGCATGGTATCCTGGAGATTTTCCATTACATACATACAATCACATTTCTCAGAATTTCCCAGTCATATGTGCAATCTTAAAGGGCTGTGTAAACTGTGTGGGCAATTTAATGAGCCCGGCATTACAGTAGTAGGGTTACATTCTCAAGTGGAGCACGGATCGCCACCACTTATTTGTAAGGTGTAAAAGGCATCTTTTATTGGTATTAAGGAATTAAAGCTCACATACCTGAAACATCCTTTGGCTTCTGCCGCACAATCATAAATGTCTTTTCCACCTTTCTCACATCAATAAATCACCCTTCTCTAGTTAATTCTCACACCTTAGTATGCTGAACCCCTTCCATTCCCTCCAATGATTCAACAATCTTGTCCTTTATTGTAAGGCCACCTAAAACGGAATCTTTTATTTCCAAACTTTGGCAATGTTTGCATCCAGCTTGCCCGCACCAGGACCAGAACTGCCTCTTATTTCACAAAACCCTCAGAAGAGGATGATGGGAGCCCAGGTTGAACATTCGAACCACATTTACACCCCCCCCCCCCCCCCCGAAATCTCTATACTGTGGAAATCGTTACCTTTGGAAAAGCAGTTCTCACTAATGTTAAAGAACGGATTCAGAAAAACCTTTGAAAACACACATGTGTTGCGACAGAAGTCATCAAAACCCTGACAGAGGATGCAAGCTTTGTAATCAAACCTGCGGACAAAAAGGTTGTAATGGTCAGTCTTTCTAAAGATGACTATGAAAATGTACCTTCTAAAGGATATTGCATGTTATAGAATTCTTGACCAAACCCCAGAGAAAATTTACTTGGACGTATTCAAAGCATGGTCCACGAAGCTGAAACTAACAAATGGATTACCAGAAAGGAAGCGGGATTCCTGATTAACATAGACTCAAATATTCCACATTTGTTACCTATTGCCTAATATACATGGAGGGAAATGACCACCACCAAGCGTTTCATCATTTCTGGCATCGATTCCGCGCTGGGACCCCTTTCGAAATTCTGTGATCATTTTCTGTACCACTGGTACAGAAGGTATCTACCTAATTAAAAGATACAAATCTTGTCCTGAATTTGATTGAGAACATTAACGAACAGGGTCGAATTGAACTACTTACGACCCTCGATGTGGAAGCATGAAACACAAGTATACTGCAGGAAGTGACGCTCAGAGGTATTGAGGAATCTTTACAAAAAGGCCAATGGAACTCTCGCACTCCAATTTACTTCTTCATGGAACGTGTAAATATGGCTCTCAGGAAGAAATATTTTCCAAGTTTGTAGACACCATATACCTGCAGTCCCAAGGGACTTCCATGGGCAACACCTTTGATCCCAGTGTGGCAGGTCTCTACATGTACCATTTTGGAAAACATGTCATATTATCAGATTCCAGATCATACTTCTTCATCAGGAAGGAGCCCAGCAAAGTTCTGCCGGGATCTTGCCACCGCAGCTGGGGGAAACAATATGCACCAGAGTGCTCAGCGGCTAGCGAGCCGCCAACAACACCACCCACGCTGTTCTTGTGTGCCTGGAGGCGCCATAAAGCTGCTACAGGCTTCCCGCTGCCGGGGAGCCCACCAAAGTTCTTCCGGGACCTTAACTACACGCCCTAGAGTGCTCAGCGGCTGGCGAACCGCCACCGACACCACCGATGCTGTTCCTGTGCACCTGGAGCTGCCATAAAGTTACAACAGGCTTCCCGCAGATCGGGAGCCCACCAAAATTCTACTGGGACCTTGCCACCGGAGCGGGGGTAAACTACACGCTGCAGTGTTCTCAGCGGCTGGCGAGCTGCCACCGACACCACTGACGCTTTTCACCCCACTGTCACATTCTCCTCATTGAACATGTTGATAGGTAATCCCTACTTTTGAACTGAGTACACATTTTGTCTGTTGATGTGTCTTCTTGACGTTTTGTCTGTCTTGTTTTTTTGTTTTTGTCGTTGTTAAAATCAATAAAAACTATTTCCAAAAAATAACTGACAAGTATCTTTCATTATATAATAACTTTTTTTTAAAATAGATTGCGCTTTGCACCACGCTTGTGACATATTTAAGCCTACAGCTATGTTATTTATGGTAAATGATTTCTATATCTTTTCCCTCTCTACCACTGCATCAGAATGTCCTGTGACATCATGGAATGTTTGAGTGCCTTACTGTGGCTAGATTGTCAGTTGGTCATCTCAGGCTGAGGAGCTGGTAGCTCGCTCCTGGTGGGGTTTCTCCTTTGTATCTTCTTACTTTATAACTTGCCACCTATCTATCTGCTAATAAAGAGGGATCTACTACTACACCTGGACTATGGATCGTCATTTATGTACCACAGTTTGGCGACGTTTCTTGGACTAACCCACGCTGCACAGAAAGAGGATTGTAACTCAGCTTTAAGGAAACAAAGGATGGTTCTGGGACCCAGTAAAAGTGAAAACAGAAGAAAACTAATCACTTCAAGGAATCAGAGAAACGCCCAGTAAACCCCACCAGCGTCCTTTTCATTCTGGACAGCCTGTACCCAGGGCGTCTGTTGTGTGAAGGAGCCAACTGCCATCTTGCTGTCATCTGGACATTGCCTGCCTCCAGCCACAAAAGCGTCTGAGTTTCAGCTGGCCTGATCACCCTACTGCTTCTCTACGGCTTTTGTATTGTAACAGTTCGCCCTTTCTACATCTACTGTGGAACAGGTGAGACCAGTGTGTTCTCCCACAGTGTGGGCACGTTTCTCCTGTCAGCACTCTCTTTGTCTGCTTTCACAGAAGTTTCCCGGCGCAAGCAGTTTTTACTCCTTCACAACAATCATCTTTAATCTACGTTGTCAAGTGTGTGTACTCCCACAGTGTCAGGTTTCTCCTGCTTTCTTTCTTGGCTTCAGTTGTGTACTTCAGGACATTGTCAAGAGCGTGAGCCGACACTCGACTTTGTGGAAGCCGGTCTGCTTTTGGGTGGTGTGTGCAGGACACCTTTTATCGTATTTCGTGTACTTTTACTATGAGTTTTACTTTGAGGCAGTTGAACCGCTACGTTTTAAACAAGTCTCCTGCCATGGCGCGCACACAATCTTACCTGTCTCGTGGGGCCATCATCTTGTTCATTGTGACGTCTGCCTCTTTGCCCCTGTTTTCTGTTGTTCAACTTCGGAAAGCATGTCGTTGCCGTGAACCATCCGGCGCGGGCGTGACGATGTACCGCCATTTTGAAGTCAGTGCTCAACTTTATACACTGCGCTTTGCTGCTGTCACATGACCTAGGAGTTAATGTTTGCCTCCTGGCCCGCTCTAGTTTGTCCTGCGGTGCCAGCACCATAACGGTTTCAACGTCAGGCAGAGGATGTGAAATTCGTTGGTTACTGTGTTTGGATCACATGTCGTGACTTTTCAACCTAATGGCTATATTCGGCATATTCGGCACGTGGATTTCATATTTAAACACTGCAAGAGTTGTCTACAGGAAGAGCTGTCTACAGGAAACCCGGAAGAGCTGTCTACAGGAAACCCGGGTGAGACATCGCTCACCGGAGCTCAAGTTTTTTTATTATGTTTCTGCTACTTATTTCTAGTCCATGTTTTACTGTCTGCTTATCTTGGGGTTGCTTTGTCAAGTCTTTCTACATCACGTTGCACAGTTGATGTTTGTCACTTTCTGGAGGATCTCGGGTGACAAATCGCTCACCGGAGCTATTGTCTTTTGTTAGTTTATTTGCTTAGCATCACTGTGCATGTTGTGTGTGGCTCAATTCTGCCTTACATTAACCTACAGCTTTTGTTTTACCGAACTCTCTCTAATGTGTCTTGTATTTGAGGTTGTGGTGCTAGTCTATGCCAAATTTTGGTCCCTAGGGTCATGTTACCTCATGGTGTAACCTATATATTTATAGGGGATGTTGCTGTCTTGGTTTTACAGGCTGTGTTTCCTGTGTTTAATCTTGCTTGGTGAACTAGGTTGTTTGTGTTTAACCAATGCCCCATTCTTGTACTCAGGGTTACTACCCTACGGTGCACCCTATATATTTATAGGGGATGTTGCTGTCTTGGTTTTACAGGCTGTGTTTCCTGTGTTTAATCTTGATTGGTGAGCTAGGTTGTTTGTGTTTAACCAATGCCCCATTCTTGTACTCAGGGTTACTACCCTACGGTGTACCCTAATTTAGGGGAGGTGTTTAATCTTGCTTGGTGAGCTAGGTTGTTTGTGTTTAACCAATGCCCCATTCTTGTACTCAGGGTTACTACCCTACGGTGTACCCTAATTTAGGGGAGGTTGTGGGGAAGTTGTGGTGTCAGTCAATTCAAAAAATTGGTTTGCTAGGGTCATGTTCTTACCCTTTGAAGATGTTACGTCTCACTTTTTACGTGGTGTACCCTTTTATTAGGGGAGGTTGTCCGTATGTAACTACTATGTTCTGAAGTCCCATGGGTCTATGTTCTGAAGCTCCATGGGGTGGTGGTGGTGTGAGTTGTCAGCGCCATCATTAGGTGAACTTGTTTTGAACAATTATTACTTTGTTCCATGGTGTACCCTTTTGTTAGGGGAGGTTGTCAGTGATGGTCAGGTAGTTGCATCACTCTTTTTTTTTGTGTTGTTCTACCATTAGGTGAAATTGCGTTGAACAATTTTTACATTGTTCCTTTGTGTACCCTTTTGTTAGGGGAGGTTGTCAGTGTTTGTCTAAGTTGCATCACTCTATTTGGGTAGATGGGGTGCGTGGTCAGCGCTACCTCTTGGTGTAGTTGCGTCACAGTTGTCAGTGTGTGGCTACTGTGTTCTTTGTTCCAGGGTCGTTAGTATCCTCTGGTGTACCCTTTCCTGGGGAGTTGTTTTGTTCCACAGTTTAAAGGTTGCCTTTTTTTGGTGTACTCTTGGAGGGGAGGTTGTTAGTGCACGTCATGCATTAGTCTTTATTGCATGGCATCCCCTTTTTCTGTGTAGGTTGCTAGTTCATTTTTTTGTGCTTACTTCCATCTGCACACATTTTGTCTCTTGGTTGTTACACCCTACTTGGTTTACCAGGATCGCTACCTTGTTTTATTAAGGAGGGTGGATGGGCATGTAATGTAATTTGCATTCTTGTGTTTTGACCAACCTTGACCATTTGTGCATCTTATGAATATCTTTCTACATGCCTCTTTTAATTTTCTTTGTTTCTGCTTCCACGCTTAAGTTTCCTGCTTTTCAAATTATTTCTTTGACTTGCTCTTGTGTCTACAGTTTCCTCTGAATCCTTCTGCTCCGTCTTAACTTCTTACTTGCTGTTGTTTGCTAACGGAAGAGGATGTGTGGTCAATGATTTCTATATCTTTTCCCTCTCTACCACTGCATCAGAATGTCCTGTGACATCATGGAATGTTTGAGTGCCTTACTGTGGCTAGATTGTCAGTTGGTCATCTCAGGCTGAGGAGCTGGTAGCTCGCTCCTGGTGGGGTTTCTCCTTTGTATCTTCTTACTTTATAACTTGCCACCTATCTACCTGCTAATAAAGAGGGATCTACTACTACACCTGGACTACGGATCGTC
This sequence comes from Lissotriton helveticus, assembly GCF_964261635.1. Classification (NCBI taxonomy): domain Eukaryota; kingdom Metazoa; phylum Chordata; class Amphibia; order Caudata; family Salamandridae; genus Lissotriton; species Lissotriton helveticus. The sequence goes on along the minus strand of NC_136063.1, from coordinate 1,405,089,522 downwards.
ATTTATGTACCACATTATTTTTACCCACATTGATGTTTTTGTGTTACTATTACCCACTTTAGTGATTCATTCATTTACCGACCTTGGAAGGACCGTGGGCAGATGATCTCTTGCAGGGATTCAAATTCGTGACCTTCACATCACTCTGTTTTCAATTTAATGGGCCATCCTGCCAGCTGATCTCTCTAAAGTGAAAAGGGCTTTTACTGCAACAAAGACCGGAGAGTTCTCATGTGCAAAGATGCATGTTTCAACTAATGAATCTAGGGCTTGCCAGGATGGAATGCAAGCTCCTCTACTTTGTATGTAAATTGTAAAGATATCCCAGAGGTTTAAGTGTCTTAAGCGAAGTTCTTTGTGCAAACAGAACTAACTCAGACTTCGACAATTTTGAGGTTAGTTAGCTGGATGCCAGTCACTCGATAATAAACAAAAAGCGCTCTAAACTGCAACATTTATTGTAGTAGTTTACAGCATAAAACTAGAGGCACCATCATAAATTTCTTGCTCACTTGTCGGATTGTTTTCCAAAAAAAGAGTTTCTTTCCTGATTACTAGTAATTAATTTCACAACCCTGCCTTGCTTTTCTGCTCTTCCCGGGCATTCACTGTTCGTACACAAAACCCCACGCAATAATTTTGAGTCTTTCACAATAAATTTGTTCCTGTTGTTTAGTTACTGCGAGGCTAGTCAGTTTACATTCCACAGAAATAGTACATTTAGCTATTCACTTATTTTCATTTTCTTCCAAAGACGCCTGAGCAAAATAATCGGCCTTTATGTGTTCACTGAGCTGAAAATTCTAGCGGTAGCTGACAATAAGCGCAGTTTATTATAACTGGTGCCTATGAAATGCCTGTTTACGTGTCCCACCCAACTACAATAGACAGAGTTCAATTGTAACATTGGACTGGGGCTTCTAAATATAGGGGCATATTATCAAGAACAGGCGATAAAATTATCGCCACTTTATCGGCAGGAAACTGCCGCTAAAACGGTGATAATGGGTTTGATAATATGTTCTTGTGAATTCCCATAGCAGCCCAGGTTCTGGTGTTAACCTGGGCTGCTATGGGAATTCACAAGGGCATATTATCAAGCCCATTATCGCCGCTTTAGCGGCAGTTTCCTGCCGATAAAGCGGCGATAATTTTATCGCCTGTTCTTGATAATATGCCCCATAATATTTAAGGTTACTGGCTATGTACGCTTATGTGCAGCCTTTTTTAGATGCCAAATGTTCCTTTTCCAGGTGTTGTGCAATCAAACTAATGACCAGAAATATTCACATTGTTGTAAAGAATACTATTGCTAATGAGTTTTGGCCATCTTGAATGATTTATGAAAAGTTTAAAGGTCAGGCCAAGACACGCCTAATTCCACTGGAAGTGAGTGGGCCATCTTGTGATAGGGTGGGGTGGACACTATCAAACTCCTGGCCTGAGACCTCTTCTGGAGACCTATCACTGGTAGTAACAATGAGCTTTACACTTTCTTTTCAACCACATACAAATGAGCTGGCTGTAAGCTTCTCTCTAGTCTCCTGCAGTGCAGGAGGTATGGGCACGCTTGATGTAGAGATTACCTGCAGATAGCAGGAGAAATTTGGAGCAGGCATCTGGGGTTTGTGCATGGCTGGTGGAGGCACCATGGAGGGTTCCCGGAGTCTTCCTGCGAAGCCTTGGGTGGTGTCACACTTTGGAGGGAGGTGGTGCTAGGACTCCGCAAGGATCGGTGGGCCTCAGCATGGATTCCTCTCTGGGGAGTGCTAGGCAGCGTAAGCACGGGCTGGCGACTGCGTGTGGATTCAAGAGTGGCGATAGCCCCATGTTTGCGATTGCGAGGGGGAGGAATATTGTCACTTAGGCCAGCCACCACATAAATAAAGCACAAGGCCCAAGGTAAGCAGCTGCATCGAGGGGGGCCTGGAAATCACCTGCACCTTCAACCAAGCTGAAAAAACCTAGAGGAAGTAGGTTAGTGCATTCTGGTACTGTGAATGGGAGGTTAGGAGGGGTGAGGGGCAGATACTCATTAAGGAACAGTTAAATACAGCTAAAGACCCCGTCAAACCTGGAAGGCAGTATAAGGAAACTAGGTACAGATAGTGTGTTAGCCCCTACCACGTCCCCTGATTCTGCTGCAACCACAATAACTGCACATCTTAATGCCAGAAATACAACAATATCCAACATACACACACTGGAGTCCCCTCTAGCTTCGTCAGCATTGTCCCCTCCTGAAAGCAGAAATAGGGCAAAAAGAATAAAATCAGGGGGTAGAAACTCTATGTAGTGCAAAGTTTACTTAATCTCTGGAGTCTTTCTTCAAGGTCAGGTCCACAAGAGGCAGGTAAGCCAGCTCCCCCCTCACAAAAGCCTCTAGACACTAGGCAGAAAAATATATCCACAATGGAGGTAGGAAGAGATGGTATGCAAGAGACTGCAAGCACAGAAGAGACCATAGCAGGGGTGCCCACTGAGAATAAATTTCAGGTTTTGGCTGAGAAGCTCCCTGATTTTGACAAGAAGAGAGAATGGCAACCTTGCAGCAGAAAGGCGCGCCCACCAAACGCTATGGGACAGGCAGGGGTTGAGATGCTTCTAACAAGTCTAATGGAAGAGGTCAAGTCAGAGTTTTCAATTTCTGAGCAGAATCAGGCAACCATACAAGGCACCTGTGAGGCACTGGAAGAAAAAAATGGACACGTTAATGCTAAGGATGAGTATGTTGGAGGTCCCGCTCGATGAGTTTAAGGGAGAAGATGAGGTCAATTTTAAGGAGAGTCAAGTTCTGTGAACAGGCAAGAAAGAGCTTTGAGATGAACTTGAAACTTGAGGGAACAATGTGAGGCGTAATAATGTGAGATTGCAGAATACTCCTGGAAGAGCTGAAGATTATCTAAGAGGATTCGTGATCAATCTATTCAAAAAGTTTATTCCATCGGTAGACTCGAGGGAGTTGGCTACAGATATACAGAGAGTTTATCGCGATCCACTTAGAAATAATCCAAACAGGAAGAATGCAAGGAAGATTTTGATCAGCTTTAAGTCTATGCCCTTAAAGAGCAGATCCTTTCAGTTTCTCTTAAAGTAGGTAGCTTCAAGACAGACAACTAGTCCTTTTGTATTAGATCAGATATTTCAAGGGTCACACAGGACTGTCAATGGGAGTTGGGGAAGCATGTGCGAGAAATTAGGCAGGTGGCAGCCACAGAATTCCTGCAACTCTTAAAGTTATGTGGAATAACAGCATGCATAATTTGAGAGAGCCAGGGGAAGTGGAGAGCTAAATTAAATGATCCACGGCACATAAGAAGTAAGATTGGCACTGGAGGAGGGGCGCAAATGGATCTAATGAGAATACCCAAAAGATTAGTAGGTAGGTTTACCAAAGGGGGGTTGAGAGGGTGGAGCATAAGTGGGTGGTGTGAGGAAGATGTGGCACTGAGTGGGGAGCATTAGGGTAAAAACCATCTTTTTAAAGTTCTCATTTGCAGAAAGTTGTGACATATCGCATAAGAGTAGATGGTGACTTGTGGATCACTGAGGAAGTCCTTACAGATATTGGGGAAGCAAGGAATCTGACAAGAAGGACAGGCATCAATAGGGAATACCCTGTGATGAAAAAGCATCAAGGATACTTCCAGTCACACTGCCACCCTCCTCTCGATATTGCATGTTGGGCACCACAAATATCCGGTCTTGGTGTATTTGGCATTTATCATTTTTAATGCATCTTCTACCATGCTGATGCAATTTCTTAAAGTCATACTTTATTCACAATCAATTTATTTGATTTGTCTCTTGTACATGTGCATTTTTTTCTTTTTATGAAATCTACAATTCATTTCAAGTTTCAATGAGATCTTTGTCACAGATTAATCAATATTTTACACAATCTCTGGAACAAAAACATAGTCGAATATCAGACATGCGCACCATTCTGTCCTGTCAAAGCACTTTAATATTCCCATGTTATTGTATATATTACAAAATGTATTTATATATAACTGTGCATTCAAACTTATATAAAATACACACTCAACTCTCAAAGCGTGATTTCTGCTCCATTCATCGATTATTCATATTGTTGAAGCCTCCACTTACATTGAGAGGGGCAGAAATAAGTGAAATTCATACATTATTGCTACTCCATATTCAATATGGTATAATACTTTTGAGCACCCTCAGAAAAAAATGACAGTACATGGGCTTTAGTACACTCACCCCACCAACCCACATTACTGACCCTAACTTGACAGGCACTGTCATACAATTGCTGCCGCAAACTACCATCATTACATCAGGGCTGTTGAAGAAAAGAAAAGATTGGACTCCAAAAATGGTACTATGACATCCCTGTTCTCACTCCTTCCTAGGTGCAGCAATCATAGATACATGCCCTCCAGGGCAGCACTGTGTTCCACTACTGCCACCACCACAGCCATCCAGCAGTTTAATGGCTGACATCAGAGCTTGGATCTAGGCGGGGGCATATGACACAGAGGTAAATGAAGGTATTTATGGATTTGCTCCTCCTACAAATTTGCAGTTTTGGGATTTGGAGTGCTTAGCTGATTAAGAAACCTAATTAAGGAATCTTTCATGCAGTCTATATAAATTTGTCTCGTAAAAATATCAGCAAAAGCAAGGTATTACAGGCTTTACTGCCTCCAGGTGGCCTGTGGCCCAAATTCATTTATTGATTATAAATCAGCTATTGGCTGCTTTTAACATGTTTAGAACAAACTTGAATGTGGCATTTGTGCTGCTGAACTCTAGCACTTTGAGCCTCATCCTGTTCCTTCTGCTCCTTGGTCTTCTTGTATGGCTTTTTAAAGCTATTGCACGGGTGCATCTGTGGTCCTATTCACGTACTGCATTTTGTAGTATATTTAGTAATACTACAATAGTACTACTAAATGTACTACGAGATGCTATTCACTAAGCTACGCGCAAAGGTCTACGCAGCAGCCCCAACTGATGAGATCTCTGCACACGTAGGCATACTTTTTAATAATAAATGTGGTATAGATTGGGGAGGGGCTGGCAAATGGCGAACATTTATGACTAAAGGGGAGGAGTTTGGGAAGTGTAAGGGAGGGGTTAATGGAAGGCTAGTCAGGCATTTATGGAGGGACATTCACTCTCCCATAAAAGAGTAAGTGTTTTTCTATTTTCAAACTGCACTTCTAAATTTCTACAGCCAACAAGAACCCCAATCAGTCCCAAATGTACTCTCACTAAGAGCTAGAGTATGTCCAGCACCAGCCATAGCGACTCACAGGCACTACAACAACCTCCTATACAAAATAAATAGTGGTAGGGACTTAAAATAGAAACCCATGGGAAATGGTGTTAAAATAAATGTAGAACTTGGCCTTTATGAATGAAGTTCCCTAAACTTTTCGCTTCCCCCTAGACCGTTTTCCTGACTTAGAGTTGCCACTTTAGATGCTTTGGGTACTTTGCCACTGCTGATCAGTGTCAAAGTACAAGTGTTCCCTATGTAAACTGTAATGGTAATTAGGTTGTCATGATTGGTATATTTGCCTTACTAGTAGAGTCCCTAATGACGTGCACTGTGTGTCCCAGTGCTAGTAATGCAGGGGCGCGCGGAGAAGGGAACTCAGGCCTGCAATGTAGGGCTTGCGTGCATTTTGCTAAGTTAGCATGTTGTCCTGACAAGTGCAACCACTTGTCAGGCATTACTTTCCCTTTTTCATACACAGGAGGTACACCTATGGTAGGTCCCGGGTAACACCAGGGCAGGGTGTGGTGTAGGTAAAAGGCAGGACAGATACTAAGGTGTGTGTTTCACTGCTGAAAGGCCATCCTGCCCATATGACAGAATGGGTGACGCTGGGTGTTGTGTTTGTTAGCCTAGTTTCCTCTAAGTTTAAAATGGAGAGGTGAAGTTTGGTATGTATGAACTCACAGTGTCATAACACATCTTTCTGTGAAAGTGGTTTTGTCACTGTGTATTCAGAAACCACTCTTTTATAAAGTGGCTGATTTTTGTGCTTTAAGCATTTCTGTGTGTCTCTGTTGAATGTGAATTGATTGTCTGGATCTGAAAGGTGAGAGGAGCTGGGAGAGGTCTTGACCCAAGGAGGGGTTGAGATGGCACCATATGGCCCTGCATCTGGAGAGTAGGGGGAGGAGAAGCCCGGAGGTGAAATGGCCTGGGCTGGTGCTATAAACCAATTGACCCATCCCCTGCTGACTGATTAAGGATCCAGACCCCCAGTATAAAAGGGAAAAAGGTGACACCCAGAACTGATATTGGCAGAGGTCAGCGGCCCCTGAGCACAAAGAACTTCAATTACATGAATGGATATAACTAAGAGAACTGAAACCCCTAGAATTTGGTGTAGTTTTGAATGGCAAAATGGACAGGTCGAGTCTGCCAAGGCTTTGACCTCTATCGCGGTCAAGAAGAACCTCTGCCGAGGAAGAAGTTGCTGAAGAGACTGCTGGATAGGACTCACCCTTGCTCCGTGATCGGGGGCTGGCCTGCAATTTGTAGCTTTTACTAAGGAAGAGACTGAAGGGACATTGCAGTGGGTGGTGTCCCCCCCCTTCTTGAACAGGACTGTGCTTTGTGCTGTGTAATGAACCCCAGGGGCCTGAGGTGAGCTGGCTCCCTGTTGGGAAACACAGGAACATAAAAGTTTCCTGAGAAGTCCCAAGCAATGCGGTGGGCATGTGCTTTTGCAGTTTGAGACCCGCAGAAGTTGTGCCTTGTGGTCTTGGGCACACAGAAGTAAGCTGAGTCTTGGACGCGCAGGGTGCATGTCGTGGTGCAAGCCAAGGGGTTGGTTAAGAGTGCCTGGTCGTTGTGTGCACCGGGAGAAGAGAGGAGATTCGGATGCGCAGGGCGCGTGTCGTGGTGCAGCCAAGGCGTTGCTGAAGAGTGCCTGGTCGTTGTATGCACCGAGCGAAGAAGTGAGTCTCAGACATGCAGGGTGCGTGTTGTGGTGCAAGCCAAGGTGTTGGGGAAGAGCGCCTCGTTATCGCGTGTACCGGGAGAAGAGGTGAGACTTGGATGCGCAGGGTGTGTGTCAAGGTGCAAGCCAAGGCGTTGGGGAAGAGCGCCTGGTCATCATGTGCATCAGAGAAGAGGTGAGTCTCGGATGCACAGAGTGCATGTCGAGGTGCAACCAGAGGCGCTGGTGAGAAGTGCCTGGGTAGTGAGTGCACCGAAATCAAAGTAAGGCTCCACAGTGCTGAGTGCGGGTCTCGGTGTCCACCGAGTCCGCCGGAAGGAGGGCCCGGTCATTGGGCCCTTGGAGTGAAACAGTAGCGGCCTGGACCGGCAGCCCTGGAGGGGCTGAGCCGCCGGCCCGAGCTCGTCGTGCCCATTGATGGAGTTCCTGATCAAGGCCCAAGTCACTGAAGGAGGAGAGGAGAGTGGGGTCACGCCCCCCTGGTAACGTGGATCACCACCTGGGGTGGGGTGCGGGCTCGGAGGGACACTCCCTCGGCCTCTCGCTTCTGTCAGCTGCACAAGCCTGTTGCTTCTGCTCAGATCGAGGCCCGTGCTGGCCCAAGGAGGGGCAGTACTGGGGCCGGAGTGAGAAGCGGTACTTTTGTGTCATCATTGATCCAGGTTGGGGGCAACCGTTCCCGGAGCACCTAAACTGTTGTATGGCACTTTGCATTATTGCTGCTAACGAACTATCAAACTGTCGTATGATGCCTGACCTTATTTGTGCCTGACGAACTACATGCTTGTTGCGGTACGCACTGCGTTATCTTTCCCTTGCAGAGTGCATATTAGTAACATGGAGCATTGCATTATTTCTTCATCGCACAGTACATGATTATAACGTGCCGCATTGCATTATTTCTTCATTGCACAGTACATGATTGTAGCATGACGCATTCCTTTGTTTCTTCCTTGCACAGGGCATGCTGGTAGTGATACGCATTGCATTATTCCTTCTATTGCAAAGTACATGACTGTGGCACTATGTATGGCATTGTTTCTCTATTTCACAGTACAGGAGTATATTGTTACGCATTACAGTATTTCTTTTCTTTTGCTAAGTGTGTGATTCTAGCAATACGACCTGCCTAACCGTTTGGAAACGGTTAGAAGAAAGCTTAACTGTTGGTTAGAAGCGGTGGTTGGGATTAGAACCTACCAATCCACCGGAAGGAATACTACCCATTATTATGTGTTGGTTTTGTATCATGTGATCATATCTTATATCTTCTTATATAAAGAGTATACTTGTTTTATAAAAACTTGTGTGGATTCTATTTGTGGTGACATCATTGGGTAGCAGTGAGTGTGGTTGCACATACTGTACACTCGTGCCTTAGAGATAAGCCAGGCTGCTCGTGCCAAGCTACTAAGGGGGTGAGCAGGGCTATCTCAGACAGTGTCCTTACTTAGCCTAACGTTGAAATGAGGGGTCCGGATCTCGCATCTGCCGACAGCGGTGTGGGACAGGGACTCCCGCCTCCAGCATTTGGTGGCGGCGGTGAGGGATACGGACCCCCACTTCTAACAATAAATTAAATAATTTTCATTACATTTTTTTTATTTCCAATCTATATTAAATAAATGTAAATATTTTGATTTAGGCGGAATTAATTTTTATCACAAAATGTTAAATAGTTTTAATGGTATTAAACCTAACTGCATTAATGTAAAAACTATTTAGATTTTAGCTAATAGTGCAGTACCTTTAAAAAATAAAACATTCCACATTTAAAATACATATATAAAAGTAGTTTTCATTAACATTTAACTTTCAACAAATGTAAATTATTTCTTTATACTTTTGTACATTTTAATTAAGTTCCTTATACTTTACCATAGGCAGATCCCCACTCCGATTATGGAGGTATCCGCTAATTGTACGGAACTTCAAATATGGTTGTAAAGTCATTACTTGTGGTAAATTTGCATTCGCGTTTGACGTTTGACTGACAATCTCCTTTTTCTCTGATCTGGGACATGTAAGCATATACATTTGAGTAAATATTCACTCATACATGGGGATTAGCAAATTTATAAAGTTACTCAAAAGTGTAAAAAATAACTTTGGAGGTGGAGCTTTACTTATGTGGCAAACTTATTTTTATGAATAGCCTACTTGGTTTTTGAACCTGAAAGGAGACAGCGATATGTTTTAAATCTACAAAAAGCTGCTATTGAGGACATGAAGGGCTGGCACACTTTCTCCTACTTTGTGGCACTAGATTGAATCATGGCTGATGTCCTACACTTTAAACCTGGCATACTATTCTTCGCTTTTTGGGCACATGGGTGTGCCCAGTTTTCACACACAATGCTGGTGAACAGGGGCTTGAATCCAGCGAAAAGTAAAAGCATGGCCGATTGGGATTACTTATTATTTTTGGAAGTGATCATTAGTCGAGAGGTCCCGTACATTTGCAACGGCTATAGAAGAGCAAAGAAAGCTCAACATGAGAATACATGTTGACGTTTTCACAGTCACAAGCAAAGGAAGCATCCAGTAGAAAAACATGTCTAGATTCTAATTTCATCAATAAACCTTTTTTGTTTTAGCACCAGCATGCAAGTTAACTTAAATAGTGCTTCTTCTTCTGTAGGAATTTTGGTCTCTTCAAGCCATTTTTCTACTAAAGATCATAGCAATTCTGATTGGAGCTCAGATTCAACCAAAGACAGACAGGTTCTAGGGTCTACCTCTCTGTAATTGCTCCTGCCCAGCTTTTGCAATCGATCACTAACAAAGAGACCTTGCAAATGCTATCAGAAACCGAATCTTGGTCTGTATTGATGCCAGGATATACATTAATCTTGGCTGAGCAAGCATCACAGCTAAAGAAATGTGACATTTGTGTTCAGGTTGATGATGGCTCATCACCAGGGCCACTGGAATGATGTGGCAAGGAGGAACAAATTATGCATCATAGTTAACAAGGTTATGATGCACAAAAAGACAAATTATGGGGTGCAACACAGTACATTTTGTGGCAGTATTACTTCATTATGTTCACATTTGTACATTGTGAATACTATCTGGCATCTGGTAGCACCTCCTTAGTATCAGTTTATCACCTAAAGGCAACAATCAGTAAAGGAAAGGTGACGTATCTTCACAGTAATTCGTTCAATCCATTTGACCTAGAAACAATTTTCTGGCGGGGAAACCAAGATCGCGGGCTGAGAACGCCACTGAGCGGCAGCAACATCGGAGGCTCCCTGCTCCCTGATTAGAAGGAGAAAAACTTCGGGAGTTCTCTTTGCGGAGATGCGCTAAAAAACAAAAAAAAAGAGAAAAAAAGTAAAACTGCCAAAAAGGGATCCTCTACCTACGACACACGAGCAGATCGGGGGGAAAAAGCTGCATTACTGCTCCTATGCTACTACCTTCTGGAGGACAATCTGGTTGGCGGCTGCTAGCTGTTCGACTCTCTCTTACCTATCCATGGATCAGCTGCTCTGGTCTCCAGCTGCTGGCCACTCTGTCAGTCGTCCAGAGCAATCGGAAGACTACAACCACCAGCCTCTATCAGACCCCCTTGCTGCTATACTCCATGGCACCCAAGAACGCCCCACGCTCGACGCGAACCGGGAAGGGAGCCTTGATGGATAGCCTCACAGTCACCAACGAAGGAGAAGCTTTACTCAGTGCGGCGTCCGCGCTGAATACAGCGGCGAAGGTTTCGACAAAAGCAGCACCTCCACCTCCCTCTGAGCTATGTGAACAGCGTGAGCAATTGACGGGTAAGAAACTAATCCGCGCTCCATTATTAACCATAGACAAAACGCCAAAACTTAAAAACAGGCTGGGTAATACTGCTGTTGTTCTTAATAAAGATCCCTCGCTGCTAACGTTCCCAGAAGCAGAGGCTGGTGATGTGGCTGACGGCAAGGGGAGCACTGTAACAAACCCAAAAGCAGATAAAATCTGTGTTAATCTTGTGAATAAGGAGAAATAGGAGGATTTTGCTCTCCCTTTAGAGGATTTGCCTAATAATGGTGTGCACCGCAATGAAGAGACTCCATCAAAAACATTGAAAAATCAAGCCACCATTGGCGACCTGAATATAAAGGCAAATGCAACAAAATCAATAGCAAATAATGTTTTGCAAATAACTGGAGCTGCTGAAGGTACCAATATGTCGTACCCACGTGAGAAGGATCTTAGTGAAAAATACGCCCCAGATTCGAATATGAAATTGACTTTGGTGCCTGAACTCGTGTGTCATTCTGTGGAGATTCAGAACCTAGCCGGTGCAGTGGATAAGGTGGATCTAGCTGCATCGGTCCGCCACACGAAGCATCCTCTTGTTGGCACTAATGAGCGGGAAGATTACTCAAATGATGAATACGAGGAGGAGATACCTAACTCCCCAATAAACATGCCGAAACAACTTGGCCGTAAGAAAGGAAAGCTTAAAGCTAAAAATAAATATAAAAAAAGGGAAGAGTCCTAATGTTGCTGCCCTATCAAGCACCATTTCGAACTCTAACATACGAGGCAAACCTATTAATGAGGAGAGCCCATTGCGTAAATGGATACAGACGAAGGGTGGGGTAAAGAGCATGGTACTACGCTTATCCGGCAACAGCCCCACGGAGGACATTCATGCAGCTTCTCCCCCCCCTGCGGCTTCTGACTCACCCGCTAACCTTGTAACCCGAGAGAGCTCTATATCCGGACTACAGAACGAACTAGAACCAGAACCAGAACCAGAAGCATGTTCTGAAACAAGCTGTACTAGGACTGCTACCCTAACAAAAGAAGTATTAAAAACGGAAGCTGGCCCCGAAACACAACCCACACAACTCACAATCTCAACTGGCATAATAGCCACTAATCCATATGACACGATGTCCGCTGCTTCGGCTCCCAGTCCTTATCAAATAAGAAACCCTGGGGATAATCACACCCCTTTAGATCTGATAGTAAAGAGACTTTCCGATAATCGCCGGGAAGCTCAACAACACTTTATTAAGCTAAGTGATGACAATATCAAGATGCAGAACTCTATATCAGAAGTAACAAGCAAACTTGGTGGGATGATACAAGAGATAAATGAACTACAACAAAGGGTGGTCGATGTTGAAGAACTCTCCACTCGCACAGAGACTTTAAACTCTCAACATGATACTCAGATTATGAGTATGCAGAATAAGATTGAAGATATGGAGAATGGCCAGAGGAGGCAGAATCTCAGAATTTTTGGAATCCCGGAAGGAGTAGAGGGAGCAGCTCCTAGAATTTACATGGTTCATTTACTCCAAAAAGCTTTTCCAGAATTAGCGGATTGGGACTGGGACTCACAGCTCCAAAGAGTTCACAGACTACCATTAATACAAAGAAACAGAACGAGCAAATTTCTCCGTCCATTTCTGATCTACTTCGGCAATTTTTTACTAAGGCAAGCCGTATCTCTCAAAGCGAGGCCCAATTCCCCCGTAACAATTGGAGATATCACCTTTTTTGTTAAATCAAAACTAAGTAAGGCAATAGCACAAGTAGAAGTAGAATCTTGTAAATTGGTACTATGTGTTGTATACAGACCCAATATCGACGAACCATCAATTTATGATCAGCTAAATATTGAACTATTTGATTGGGAAGGAGAGATACTAGTTATGGGCGATTTCAATTGTGTCATGAACTATGATATAGACACCACTAGACGCGGTGCCTTCCAGCGAATGCGTAAAACTCGTGCTGCGATACTAGAACTTAGTCGTTGGAATAATTTAAAAGATGCTTGGCGTACTGTACATCCTAATCTTGCCGGGTTTACTTATTATTCGGCACCACACAAACTATGCTTTAGAATAGACTTGGTATGGGCTACAGAGAATATTTTGAATTCTAGTAGTGTTGAACTGTGCCTGAGAGTAACATCAGATCACAACCCCATTCTCCTAGAATTTAGTCTCTCTACCAGGAAACAGGGCTTCAGGCAGTTTACGTTTCCAAGATATCTATTATCTGATGCAGCTTTTATCTTCCAACTAAAACCTCATATTTCTGAGTTTGGGACGCGTGTAAGGCTAGCATAAGGGGTTTTTCCCAGCAATTTGTTTTTAGAAAGAATTCAGAACAAAGGAAAGAAATGAAGCTTATGACTTCAACAGCTTTGTCTTTGGAAACTAAACTGGCAGAAGCACTTCAAAATGGTGGATAATTTAAAAATGGAATTAGTAAATCTCCGGACTGCTAATAAAAAAATCTTAAGGGAGAAACATAGTGTGAAACGACATAAATTTCATCTTACACAATATGAGAGCGGAGATAGAATCGGTAAAATCTTAGCTTACAAAACAGCTGACAAAAAGGCTAAGACTCTAATTAAGGTTATAAAAGGAACTAACTCTGTGACTTATAACCAACCAGATCAAATTTTAGACCAATTTGTTAAATACTATAGGACTCTATATACTCCAGAAACTACTCCTAACAATCAAAACATGCTATCATACATCAATACTAATATGACCGAACAACGAGAGATAGAAGGAATTGATCAACTTGATGAAAGTATCACATCTACTGAGATCCGGTCAGCAATTGCTTCCCTCCCATCGGGTAAGGCAGCGGGAGAAGATATGCTTCCTATTGAAATTCATAAAATATGTATTCAGGAATTGCTTTCTCTCTTTAGTCTAGTTGTAGAATCGATTGGAGAAACAGGCAAAGCCCCAACATCGTGGAATACAGCCAAAATTGTTTTTTTTCTTAAAAAACATAAACCTGCAGACGAGTGTGGGTCGTACAGACCCATCTCGCTAATAAACACGGATGCGAAGGTTTTTGCAAAGATCTTGGCTAACCGACTCGCTCCCTTCATGCCAGAATTGGTCAATTTACAGCAACACGGATTCGTGCTGGGGAGGGACACGACTGCCCATGTAAATACAGCTATAGCTGCTTTTGATGTTGCCTCCAGTTGCTCCTCCCCACTCGGAATGGTCATGCTAGATGCTGAGAAAGCATTTGACCGAGTGGGGTGGGGCTACCTATGAGCTGTTTTGAAGGCATTTGGATTTCGGGGGCAATTTCTTGGATGGATTCAGTCCCTTTACGATCAACCTACTGCTAAAATTAGTTATGCTGGTAGGGACTCATTAAAGTTTCCTATAGCTAGGGGCACTCGGCAAGGGTGTCCTTTATCACCCTTGTTGTTTGCCCTTTCCTTGGAACCGTTCTTAAATGTTCTACAGAACCAAGCTGTTATTATTCCTTTCCAACATGGGGTAAATGTTCTAAAAATAACCGCGTATGCTGACGATATCGCGATTTTTACCACAGATGCGGCTAAAGCCCTCTCAGGGACAACAAAGGAAGCAAATACATATGGGGATGTCTCTGGCTATAAATTAAACCTAAACAAAACTCAGGTCATAGTTAATTATAAGCCAGATAATACACTCCAAGGTATATGTAAATCTGCTATATATGTGGGGGTGAAAATCTCTGCGAATATAGGAGAACTAATAGCGCTCAATTATGATCCTTTGTTAAAGGAGGTAGCATCTCTACTTAAAAAATGGCATAAGATCCCACTCAGTCTTGTCGGACGGATTAATCTAATTAAGATGAAAGTGTTACCAAAATTTTTGTATTTATTTCGATCAATTCCCATATGGCTCAATAATGTTTTTTTCAAAAAGTTGGATAGTATTTGTAGCAGCTACATTTGGGGCTACAAGAAAGCCCGTAGGTCGATACAAGTACTTAAACTTTCAATTGAAAAAGGAGGGCTAAATTTCCCGGACTTTAAGCTATATTTTTTTGCAACCTTCTTCAGGCGCTTCCGAAGTTTGCTTAAAACCGGTAATCCGCTATTTCTTTTTCAGTGTATGCTGGGCACAGATAGCAATCAGTTCTTGGCTAGAGTACACAACCCAAACTACTTTAAAAGGGTCAAATTCAAGATCGCTAGGGAGATAGTAAAAATTTGGAATTCGATGATGGTCTTCAGTAACATCTCCTTTTTTCATTCTAAATTGCAGCTTTGGGGTAACCCGGGATTACCTGGGATTTTTTCGGATGGTGCCGGTTAACTATGGGCTAGCTGTGGTATTAATACCTTAGGTGACTTATATGGCTCAACTGGGTTTCTTGAATTTACAACACTTAAACTCCTGTATCAATTGAATGATTCTATGCATTTTAAATATATGCAAATTCGGGATTTTCTAGTCCGAAAAATGAAAATCAACGAGGCTGTAGACTCTGACATTATGACATGTCTCTATTCTAGTAAAACTAAATCACTCATCAGTGAGGGATACAAATACTTAAATCAATCTAAAACCGATGACTGTATTAAACTAGCAGCTAACTGGACCACCAGAATGAGTGTTAATATAGTCCTAAACCAGATATCAGCCTCTTTGTGTAGAATTCATCAGCTGGTTCAGTCTTCTAGTCTAAGACTCCAGACATATAGAACTATCTGCCAACTTTACTATACCCCTCAAAGAATCTCACGTTGGACACCTAATAATTTATATAATCTCCGTTCCAAATGCCCCAAGTGCGATCTGTTTGCAGCAGATCTGGAGCATATGCTCTTTTCTTGCCCCGCACTATCCGAATTTTGGAAGGGAATAGAACGTATTCTGAACGAAAAGCAGATCATTTTTTTCCCCTTTCCACTATCACAGTTCTGTTACATCTGCAGGATATCAGTGGACCTCATAAAGATCTATATACCATTCTAACTGCTTGTGCAAGATTGACAATTGCAAGGGCTTGGATCTCTACGAAACCTCCACATGTCATGGAGTGGTGGTCTCTAGTCAGTGAAATATATACGATGGAATCTGCTTTATCTCAAATAAGGGGCCTGCGCTCTATGAAAAAGGTGGAGAGAATTTGGGGTGTCCTATTTCATTCTGAGAATTGACTTTACTTTCTCTTAAGTTCTTGTTAAAACTACTAGAATCATACATCTAGGGGACATCTGTATACTATATGAACTGTTTTATTATAATTTATATCTCTGTATTTATACTTGATAATGAACTCTTCTTTTTTACCGTGCCTGAATTGAATGGTTCTATGTCTTTATACTATGTTTCTGTCTCTCGGAATGTTAATAAAAATGTTTAAAAAAAAGAAACAATTTTCTATTTTGATAAATTCTTGAAATTCTGCCGAGGATAATGGATTATGTGCCAAATGTGCAAATCAATAATTATTCAGAAAACGCCATGGGCACAGAATCACATAACTGTAGTGGCCCTGCTTATTCCCTATCCAGCCAGATATTCTAGCAATGAACACTATTTTCAAAATACTTGAATCAGTGGAAGAGTCATTATTGGTGCAGGCAGACTTGCAGTTGGATCAGCTATAGAACAACACAAGTTTATCATAAGAAAATACATCTTCAGCTAACTGTGGAGTTAGGATAGTTAAAGCTTTCCATGATAGTTTCTCCTAGTGGAGTAGAAGAGACATGTTTGATGCTAGTCAAGTTAAGGTGATCTAAATCTGTGCACCTAACCTGGATCTCTTGGTCCCACATAACTTAGGGAACCTCAAGGCAATAGTGTGTTCAGTGAACACGACAGAAGGTGGGAGATAACGTATTTGCAGATAGCTGAAACTACAGCAGACTCACAGACCCTGACTGATAATATCAGCTTTCATATATAGTTGTTGGTCACACATGAGGTCAATGGACCACAGAAAAGGAGCTCTTTATTTCAAGGGAAAAGTGGGAAAGGAAGATGCAGGTCTCTTTCCCTTTACCACAGCCACGGACCCTGTGTGACTCATGGTACAAATTACAAGTTTAGTTGCAAATTACATGCTCATTAATGATGAGGTGATTCCTGTGGAACACAGATTTATTTTGTTGCATAGTAAAAAGAAAATGAGGATTTTTAGAAGAAATTAAAAAAGTTTGAGCCATCAGGACATCATGTGAATCACAAAGCAGTAAATCTGTAGGTATTCCTAGTTGGAATCCACATACTGTTTCATAACAAACAAAGATCCCAATTGGTAGGGACAACCATAAGAATAACATCCCTGGAAAGGTGTTTCAAGTATATTGGGTACCCAGAAAAATACTATCAAAGGGAAGGACTGTGATACATTTATTTATTTTAATAGTTTTTTAAAAGTCTGAATATGACCCTTGAAGGTATCAGAGCACTTTACAGAATTACAGCATGCCGAGTAGTAAAAGCAGTAAAATCACACAATCAAATAACATAGTTCAATCTTTAATAACAGCATATTGTCATTGTTCTGCCAATGCACATACCAGGCAGTGCTGAGAAGCAGGGAGATAAAGTTGGTACTGCAAGGAAGAACGCATTAGGTAGCTAGAGATAATTAGTAATGTGAGCTACTGAGGAGATTTGTGTCATGCGATCTAGGGAAGAAATGTGTTCATAAGGAATTCTTTGACTTCTTTCTTGAGTGATATGATTGAAAGATTCGTTCTGACTTCATGAGATAAAGAGTTCCAGATTTGGGGCAACCCCAGAGAAGGCACGATTGTAGGTTTTCTTCTTGTTGAATCTCAGAGGTGTCAAAAGAAAGTGTTGGAGCTTCTAGATGCTTTGGAACCACCAGAGAGTTCGAGCTTCTGGGCGAGATAGACAGGGGTAACGTGGTGGAGAGCTTTGTGCATGTAGGCAATTTATATCTGGATTCTTGCTTCGAATGGGAGCCAGTTGAGGGATTTGAGATCTGGGGTGACATGGTTGTATCTTTTTGAACCAGATGAGTCTAGCGACAGAGGGGCTTAGAGGAGCAAGTTTGGATCTGGGCAGTCCAAATAGGGTTGTAGTAACATAATCCAACCTGGGAATCACTAAGGCTTTTACAGCATGTTTGAAGTTGGTGGGGGGAGGAAAGGTTTTACATATCTTAAGATACTAATTTGATGATTTTCTGCTTCGGTGGCGTCACTGATGTGTTCCTGCATGTTGAAATTCTTTTCAGGAGTAACGCGCAGTGATTTTGCAGAGTCAATGATTGGTGGAGTGAGGTCCAGAGCTGTAAGCTGTTTCAACCATTGTTCGACAACCAGTGCCTGGTTGGGTAGGGCGGTTAGAAGGAGCTCAGTTTTTTGAGTATTTAGTTTGAGGTGATTAGATGCTAAAAATGTTGAGTTTCCAATAGTGTTGTGTAGAGGGAGCTGATGTCTTCTGTAGAGTAGAATTTTAGGTATAGTTGGGTATCGTCAGTGTTCATGTGGTAGTGGATGATGGATGAACTCAGAATTTCTGTTAGGGGCTCCATGTATAGGTTAAAGAGGGTGGGAAAAAGAGATGTTCCCTGTGAGACCCCAAGTGTGACCGATGTGTACTGGGATAGAGAGAGAGAGAGAGATTAAGTTTGACTCTTTGAGATCTGTTTATGAAGTCGGAGGCGAACCAGTTAAGTACTAGAACTGTAATGCCCATACAGTGTTCCAAAAGGTCTAGGTGATTTGCATGATGATAGGCCAAGGAGGACTAATAGACAGGCTTGGTTCTGTCATAGCAGATTCGGTGCAGTGCTCAGCAGGGAAGCAAGATAGAAATTGGTCCAATAGGTGGAAATTATTGATATGGTTACAGAGTTGAATGTGAACAGATTTTTCCAGGAGTTTCGCCATGTTAGGGATATATTCGAAATAGGTCAGTAGTTGCTGCGGTCATTTTGGTCCGATTTTGTTTTTTTCAGAAAGGGGGGTGGTAACTTGACCAGACTTTAGGCAGTCAGGGATGGAGCTTTGAAGGAGGGATGCATTTATAATCTTGGTCCAAATTGTAAGTATTGCGGATATGATTTCCTTGAAGAATTTTGAGGGAAGAGGATAATTGAAATGGTTGGAAGGTTTCAGCATAGTTAAGATTTTATGAATGGTGCTTTCATCAATGGTTCTAAAAGAGTTCCATGAGGTGTTTGTTTTTGGGCAAAAGACTGGTAGAGCATACTGGAACAAAAGGCCAGGGAGGGGATGGGCATGGTTGAGGGTGAAAGGACGATGTTTCAAGGCCAGCTGCAGGTTATTTCTCATGGTTTCTGCTTTCTGCAGAAAGAAGTGGGCAAATTCCTCACAGTTAGGTAGTGAATTCCCAACAATGACTGATTGGGTGCACAGTTCAATTGTGCTTTTATGAGATCAAATAGATTTTTGGGTCAGTTACTATCTTGATCTGGTTGGTTTGTGAAGAAATTTCCTTTAGAAGTTCTGATGGTTTTGTAGGAACTGGTCCTTAATGATCTCAGGTGTTTGAGATGCTCAATGGATGGATCAGATCTGCATTGACGTTTGGCTAGTCTCAAGTTACGTCTTTCTTTATTGAGACTACCATTGTACCATGGTTTGGAGATTTTAGTCCACATTCCTTTTAGTTGGAAAGAAGCGATTGGGTCAAAAACAGGTTCATTGGATTGAATGTAGTGATTTGCAAGATCAAGGACATCTGAGAGCTCTTCCGGGGGAGTGAAGATATTGTGACTGAGACAAGTCAGAGCATTCCCGTCAATTTAGTCATGTTTCTTTCCCAGATTTTGGGCTTGGATTGTTGTGCTGTTTGGTTTATCAAAACTTCCATGATGAGGAATGTGATGCAGTGGTGGTCGGTCCAATCACATGGTATAACAGATTCCATCTGAATTGAGTTGGGCTTTGCAATGATAAGAACTAATGGTGATCCTTTGTTGTGAGTGGGCTTGTCGTACAATTAAGTCAGGTTAAGGTCTGCAAGAAAGGTTTTGAAGCTGTTGACTGCTGGATCATTCAGGTCATTCCAATGTAGATTGAAGTCTCCTAGGAAGATTTGAGGGCAATGCTGATCAGCGTTGTTCCAATGGTTTCCATGATTTGTTCAATAAAATCTAGGTTGTTGCCTGGAGGGTGGTAGATCATATGCAGCTTGCATAGGGATCTGTTATTGCATGAGATATCAAGGCAAAGGTAGGTAAGATAGTAGTTTGTGCATGTATGACTGATAGGTTGAGGCCGTGTATGCAAGCAGTGCCTCCATCTGGTATATGAGGTCTATCCACTCTGGTAATGCCATGGTTAGGGGTCACTAGAATGTCCATAACAGGTGCAGAGGAGTCATTTAGCTAGGTTTCAGTTAGGATAAGGAGGTCAAGATCATGTGCAAGATCAGGTCTGCAGTATATCCAGCATGTTTTGAGGCAGATCTACAGTTGATTTTCACCCATTTCAGTTGCGTTTTGTGTAGAGCTGGGTTGGAATGTGTGAGGTTAATTAGTCTGAGGTTATGTTTGTTGACAGCTCTATGGTTGAGTCTAGGGGCTCTGTGAGGGTTAGTCGTGATGACTTGGATAGTTTCCTGACTACCCATGTTCTGAAGGTGAGAGGAATTGTATGATAGTAGTAGGGTTTGGAGATCGCTGTCGGATGGGGAGATTTACAACTAGTTAGCCATGAAGGTGCACTGGGGTAGGGGTTCATCCTCAGAATCCAATGCAAGGACAGAGTGGAGGGAGATGTCCTGTTGGTAGGGAGGCATGTTGGGGTTGTGGCGGAATGGTTGATGAGTTGGACATGTGTGGAGGTATGCTTCATGTGGTTCTTATTAGGCCCCAGATAATTGGTCGTCATAGCTGTGAAGTGAATATGCCTGTGTAGGTCCACTTTGAAGTCTTGCAGGATTTTTGCAATCTCATCCAGTTTGGAATCAACTGAAGTATAGGGGAGGGTTAACAGGTCATGAGGTATTGGACATGGGCGCATAAGTGTGAGGGTGGGGCTGGGGTGCAGATGTATTGAGGAGAAGGCATGAGAAAGGGTTGATTGTGTGTTGAGTTACAGTCTGAATTAGGATGGGGAGAGCTCGAAAGATGGGTGCTGGGACATGGTAACTTAGTGTTATTGGGTGTTATAGGCGGAGCAGCATTCAGGGGCGACCGAGGTTGAGATGGAGAGGGTTGTTTGATTGTGTACATCTGGGGTGGTGACACTCAGTATGTGAAGAGCTGAGGATCTAGTGTGGTGGACAATGGTTACTAAGTCCATGGTGGAAGAGGGTGTATTGGAAATGTCAAATATGGTAGGATGGGGTGGAGCAGCGTAGGAGTCAAAGGTCGGCACCAATATCTTGATGTGTGCAAAGAAGTATTTGAATAGGTTAAGGTGGCCATCAATGCCTGAATGGGGATGATGCCATTGTTGTAGATGGTAATGGTGACTGCTGCTTTGCATGTTGAAAAAGGAGCTACCAATAGTTTGAGACCATGTGGGGTTTTCCTAGTTGTGGAAATCAAGAGCATTGAACGCAGGGCTTTCCTCCATTGTGTGCACTTATTTCTATAGAAAATTAAGTCATCATCATTAGGCAGTTTGGGACAGCGTATCTTTGGGGGTGTCACATGTGCAGTGTGATACATACATCAGTTGGACAGTTGGCCAATGTAGCAGCTCCTGCCACAAGCAAAGGTCTATTGTCAATGTAAGTCATTGACGATATTAACACAAATGCCTAAGTGATTGCCTTTATATTCATATAGAGCTGAAAGTCAGTCCACAAGTGAACTTTAATGTGGCATCTAAAAAGCCTTTAAATGTAAAAATGTTAAAGCTCTTATTTCTTTCTCAGCCTCTTCTTAAGGAAAAGCAAAATGAAGCTAGTGATGAGAGTAATTCTAACAAAAAACAATGGAGAAAAAACAAGTGCCTAAAATTAGAAATATTTCAGTCCCCCATTATATTTTAAACAAAGACAATGTATTTTTTATGTTCATTGAGAAATTATGAGGATTTTAGGGAATTCTATCAAGTTACATTGCTTCAATTGAATTTGTTCTGCCACAAGGGCTGTCTCACACATAAAGTACACACGAACTGCAGGACTCTATGGTCACCTATAAACTTTGGTGGATCAGAGTATTTTAATACGAAGGAATCCTTTACAAAATATTCAACTTGCTAAGGTTGCTAAGATCGTCAGGTAATAATTACAATGTTGAGCAGGACAAGCACATTTCAATTAAGGAAATGCTAAGCAGAGATCTTATAAATTATAGCAGCCCAGAACCATCACTTTTGCCAGAAATTGAAACAAGCAAAGAATAGGGCAGCCTGTGATGCAGCAATCAAATACTTTCTAGTGGATTAGTGGTTAGCATAGTTGGCATAGTTGTCTTCATACTATACCTAATGAAAGTAACGTTTTTTAGCAGAAGTTCAGACAGTAGAAATTAAGGAGTTACCTCAAAATGCACAGAGAAATGATCTACTTGTAAATTGTCTTGTAGACCCCTTTAATAGTAATCAAATTATCAAGACAAAATATATCAGAAATATTAGTCAGTAGTATAAAAAGAGCTATTTAACTGAGGGATAAGAGAAAGCTATGGATAACCCTTGGAGGTTCATAATTTTGTCTTGGACAATGCAAGGTCTCTATGTGAAATTAAATTAACCTGATTTGAATACATTTATTTCAAGTGATACAATCTGCTAGTCCCAAGAACCCTGGGCACTAGACTCAATTTACACATAAGGTTTTTACCTACAGTGTTCATGCTATTTGCAGTTCGTAGGGTCTCCCCCTGTGGGGGGACAATTTGGGTACATATTGATTTAAATTGCAAATATTATGTGCTCAAACCAATTGACTAGATAGTGAAATGTTGCTCCTTCCTTTGAAAATAGGGCACATTGTTCATTTTCAATATATACCGTGATCTGGGTAGACATAATGAGGAACCACCTACTTTAACTAATCTCAGTAGCTTGTTGTGCAGTAGCCTGGCCCATTGTATTGAGTGTACAACAATTGTGATTAGTAATACAAACACCACAGATACATGAACTTAACATGTTAATGGAAGATGAATACAGAGTATAGGGAATTTTTGGCCCCTATACATCTAGCAGTTTTAAGATCTCTCTCAGTTAACAGTTATGACTCTTGTCCAAGATCTATTAGCATGCAATGATAGCAAAGCATCCCATAGCACTCCACAGCCCACTTTTAACTTAGGTTCCTGCCATCTCCAAATTGATTACAGAATGACAAACCAAGCAGGCTGATATTTGAGTCATAATACATTGGTGGGTGCTAAAAGCAACCATAAGTTTATCATTTTGTATCTGGAAGCACGCCTGTTTTTAACTCTGGAAGTTGTTTCAAAGATAGGCTAATTTGTAAGTAATCAATAACAGAAAAAGAATACAAAAGGGTTCTATAGAAACTGCTAAATCTCTTCCACCGATTTGTTAACTGGCCTACTCCATTTGGGATTGTTTTCATTATAACCCAATTGAACCCATCCAGTATACACTATCCCACAATCCGTTGACTGAGTCCATCTCCTCGGCAAAGTCTAAACCTTTTAAACAAATATTAAAAGAGGGATTAGCCAACATCCAAGGTGTAATGGAGAAAGCAGGCAAACTAATTTGACGCCACTGGGAGCATTACAATTTTGGTCTGTTCCAGATGTAAGACAATATATAAAATCCTATAAATCTTTGACAAATTAAAGGAACTCAGTCTGGAAACATAGAGCCAGGACTAATAATACATGCCTATTTAGGTTTATAATTGAAAAGGCTGTTTTCATAATACAGCAAGAGACTCACATATAGGAAACTAGGTGGCAGGTGACATTTACAGCAGATTGTTTCCTCAGAGGAACAAAATAAGAAGTTGATAAATCCTTTGCTGTACACTGAATGCAAACCAGATGATATAGTCACATTAGATAAGATGCTGAGAGCTCTACATAGCCAACATGGAGGGAAGACACCAGAACCTGACAAAATTCCTGTGTCTGAAGAGTGGTTTTGGGGTCATTGCATTTGTTAATTATTGAAGGCAATTATGAGAGGAGCTCCAGTCTACCCTCAGTGGACTGGAGGGGAAATTTTTTCCAAAAAGGAATGGGTGGGAAATGTTTTCAAAAAAGGGAGTAGAATTGACCAGGAGAACTCTCAACCAACTTATTTAATTGATTGAACATAAAAGATATCCTGTAGAAACTAACATTCTCAGCATCTGAACATTTTTGCACTGCCAGGCTTGGTGTAAGAAAAATGTTCGCACAGTTGATCCAGTGGTCTAGGTTTTAGCAATGGAGAACTATGTTCCAATTAGAAAACTATCTCTGTACTAGGCTATGGTCCATCTATAGTTCACCTTTTATAATACCCTGGTCACATACTCTATGGCTCTCTTGTGTGTTTAAAGGTTCACCAGTTATTACTAAGGGTCCTGATGTGCGTGCATGATAGAATCTTCTCTAGGGTTAGATGTGGATAAAATGATGAGGTCGAAAAATCCTTTCCAGTAAATAAGGGGATGTGGCACCCTCTCATTTTTTGGCCACTGCACTTTTTTCTTTATATATTGACCGGGTAACTCAGTTCCACAATGACCTTTAAGACAATGCCAAACATTAGGAGGTATCAAAATAGCAACCTTCTTATTCACAGATGATAAGATGTTAGATTCCCATACGCCAACATGTAAATAACTTTTGTTGAGGTGATGATCTGTTTTTTAGCAAGCTGAAGGAATTGGCGTGTAATACCTCAATGATCAAATGTATGGTATTTAGACCTAATAATCATGTAGAGTTTGTTACCATGCCATGAAGTTGGTTTATTCCATTCTGCATATATTGCATGATTTCAAAACTTACAAGAGCAAAATTATATTGACCCAAATTCATGGTGCCTCTGCTTTCTTTCTAAGCTAATTGTTGGATATACAGTGTTAACAGCGCTTGAAGTGTATAATATACAGGGGCAAAATGCCTCCCTTTATGGAGCAGAGATATGAAGGTTTTACAACATCCCCACAATGACCACCACTGAGAATCTATTCTTAAAACATTTGTTAAGGTTTCCCAGGCCCTTGTGCCTGGGTTGTGATACGAGCAAGCTTGGGAGCTTGCTTGTTTAGGCTTTCCTGTTCTCGGTTTCTGATTTTTGTGAATTCCAGTGGGGTATGTTCGTGTTTTCCAATGTTTTTAAAAACATTGTCAAAATCATGGCTCTTTAGCTCAATAACTAAATTATGGGGATGGTGTTTTTCCAGTGCTTATGAAGAATTGGCTTATATTTTCTTCTTTGCCTCGTTCATACCTATTGTTAATTCTGTCTTATTTGCTGCTCTAATTTTCTTCTCTGTACCTTTTCCAAGTAACTTCTCAGTGTTTATCTAACCTCTCTCCCTCACTCATCTCATCACTCAACCTTCTTTTTCCAGCAGTCCAGTTCCCACCCTATTTAAAAGATGCACATGGATGGGAACATGTCTGTACCATGTTAGGCAGACAAAAGGTTAATGATGAGCATTTAAGACACCTTCCTGCTTCTCTGTTCTTGAGACAAATGACAAAGCTAAGCTGTATGGAGATATTCTACTTGGAACATAAGATATATATAATATGGAGTACTTGGTGCTCTTTTGTAGCTAACCAGTGTCACACTGTCCTGTTCTTTGTCCTGAAATACCCGAAAAGACAAGGCTAGTAAATGTTATAGGGCTATATGTATTTCGATTCTCAAATTGCGATTTTTAGGGAATCTCAATTTGAGAATCGCAAAATGCAATGTATGTGGGATTTGCAAATAATTTTGCGAATCCCACAAATTCCTTATTAGTGAATCGCAAATTGAGATTTGCAAATAAGGAATACCTTCCCAATCATTCCTATGGGCTAGGAGGCCCATAGGAATGAATGGGAAGACATTCTCAATGGAGAATCGCAAATTGAGAATGCAATTTCAAGGGTGCCAGGGTGTCAAAAGGATACCCTGTTGCACCCCTGAAATGTGCATGTGTGCACATGTGGCACACATACATGCCCTAAGGGCATGTATGTTTGCCATTGAAAAATGCAAAAAAGTGCATTTTTCAAAGAAATCTCTAATTACCACCAACTTGAAGTTGGTGGTAATTTGCGATTTCTTAAGGAGAAATCGCACAACTTGGGTGCTTTTTACATCGCATTTAAGGAATCACAATTTGCTTTTGCTATTTTGCAAGGGCCTTTTGGGATGATACATCCCAAAAGGCTTTTTCCCATTCGCAAACGAGCCGATTCTGAGAATCGGCCCGTTTGTGAACGGGAAATGGGCTTCATACATATGCCCCATAGTGCTGTCTGATCCAGGTACATTCATACTCCAGGGGAGACACCTTCTAAGGAATTAGTATGCAGACTGTCTTGTTTATGGCCTTTGATGACAGCAAAGTCTGCTGCTGTGCAGGTCAGGTAATATGAAATTCCTTGACCTGCGGAATACCTTGGGTTGTTTGCCTGTGCAGTTCACACCATGTATACAGTTTATTTATTTTACATTGTTGGACAATGCCTTTGGCATTCTGCATTCATTTGAAAGCCAGCACAAGGACCACTAGAGAGTGATTTTTACGAAGCACTTAGAGCTTTGTTTATTTGAAAGCAGTGCAGGGACTATGCTCTTTCCAGATATGTGTGTGAATTGTTCAAGGCACTTCATCTTTGTGTTCTATACAACATTGCTATTCTAGTGCCTTGTGTCATTTTGGGAACGAAAACAAGCACAGCTCAATATGATTCCATTAAATGCATCACTGTACTTAGTAAATGGGATTTTGTCAATGTGTTCGCTCATCTTTTAGCAGCATAGGTTCCAAGTTTAATTTGGACATGGTAGAGATAGGAATGAAAATTGAACTTGGTGATCATGGGGATGTATCATGAACATGTTCTATTTAGTGTGCAGGCTCAGGACAGGTCAATACACCTGTTTCTGGCCCAAATGGTTTGCAAGCATCACACATGTGGAAACACAGAGCAGTAGCTGTCTCTTCATGTTTCTAGAATACACTTTTTTAAACTTATAAACTAACTTGTTTAATTTCCAAATTAATGTTTGCACTGTGGGCAGCTTAGTTTTAACAAAGCAGGTGCATGGAACTGTTCTGGTCTTGTTTGTTGCTGAAGGTGTTCATGAAGTGGTCCTTGTCCGTCTGTATGAGGAGATGCAGCTCCTATAGATATGCTTGTAAGTAAAACATCGCCATGCAAATCTGAGGACAGGGGTGTTAAGTGCCGCACTTTATGGGCTAATATTGAGTCTATAGGTGTCCATATTCACAGTGATCTTTGTTGCCACAATCTTAATACCTGAGCTTCCATAAAGCAAAGCTCTGTCCTGCTCTCAATGAAGGAAGATGATATCATAACGGTGCCTCGTAGCCTGGACTGAGACCCTTCACATAGTTCAGCTGTGAACCTACTCGCTAATACACCGCAATATGCAGAGAACAGTGAGCCATATCCATATGAGGTGAGCCAAGGTTCCAAAGTGGTTGTGGTAGCAGGACCAGGGAGTCCAGAGACCTGGAGCGAGGTCAAAAGGGCATATTAAGCAGCTGTGGCTCAAGAAACTTATAGAAGAAGCATTGACCACAGAAAAGTGCTTAGACGTAGAGTCCAGAGTTCTACTGCTTTGAAAGTAGAGGTCATCAGAGCAGTAAAAGTGCAGCACAAAGTTCAGTTTTTTCTGGTGTCTACAGAGAAGGAAATATTTCATTCAGTGAGGTTTTATCAGTTGAAATTAGTTTCAAATGAAATCCAGAAACCCTATACATGTATACAATCCATGTATAGGACTTGGACCAAAAAGCCACAGAGAGGTAACCCAGGAATGGACAGGATCACTGAGTACTTTTTCCCATTTAAATGTGAGCCTGTGCTTTAACATTACTTAGACATCATACATCCTCCGTTGGCAAACACATTATACATCTAATTTAGTCTTGGTACCCTATAGATGACATACCCAAGAAAAAATTGTTGTGGTATAATTATTGAGGGTCTAAAGTTACAATAGTCAACCTTAATCTATTTTGATTGTTCGATTGATTAAGCTTGGGCTAGCCATATATTAGAATACAACAACATATCATGAATGCCACCATTGTTTCATAAATGACACCATGATGTAGGGACCAGTATTATGGTATGTTTGTATGGCATGGTAGCCCACAATATGCCAAGAATTATCACCATTCTAATGTATGAGTTCAGTATGACAAGAATTCCCACCATACTGCAAGAACTATCAATACACCATGGATATCTATGAAATGCCTACAAGTTGTAAAAAGGTGTCACCATTGCACATGAGCCAGCATTTCATCAGGGTAGGCTGAGGACCTAAGACATTCCTCATGCATGCCCACACTCAATCACACACATATTCACTGGTTTAGATGTATACTTATGTGCATTCATATATCCACTCTCAGATATGCACAAAGACAGACAAGCATGCACACTCGCAAGGAAAGACACAAGTACAAGATCAATATTTTCTGTTTATACTTAACCTAAAGATATCCTGACTCCTACTGGTGCCCCCTGGACTCTCCATAATATGGTTGAGATCTGCTCCTTGGTCAGTTCTCGTGGAGAGTTAGGGGCTGGTAGGAGTGCCTAAGGGGGCCTGGTGCAGGGGTGTGTGCCTGTGGAGTTTGGGTGGCTAGCTAGAGTGCCTGTCCGGTGAGGTAAAGCAAGAGAGACGTGGATGACTTGCGGGACACAGCAAGAAGGAGTGCATTGGGGCAGGCAGCAAGCAGAGACTCATGTGATGGGAAAAGGACTATTGTGTGTGATTGAGCAGCTGAAAGGAGACGACAAAGGGGCGTGGTCTCTTTGGGAGGGGGGAGGGTGTAACCTACCAGTTGGAAAATCTCTAACTGTGATGACAGTGATCACCTTGGTGAAGAGATTCCTTTTTAGGTCTCAGCTACAGGTAAATCTAGCGGTCTGTAGGTAGATCTATTATGTCCAATACATAATGTTTACTTAGAGTGTGATTTCAGCCAGCCCCTCGTTCATGTTTGGATGACTTTGCTGTCTATCTCAGTTGTCTGCTCCTGCATCAATGGACTTCCTCCCTATTCTTATAGGGAGGAAGTCCCACCCAAAAGAAATGTGTGCTTGCAATGTTCTGATTGACTGACTTGTAGCCTTCCACTACTTATAATAAGAGCTATTTTTCATTAATCATGCTTCTATTGTTATTTACATTCAGTACTAGAGGAACCTCGTTTGTCCCATCTACTTTCTCACCTTCAGACCTTCCTCTTTCATCTGGTGTCTCCTGGTGTTCCCTCTTCATGTTAGTGCCCTTGCTATCCTGCTCCTCCTGCTCTCCTTCATTTGTCTTGGGAGCATTCTATATCCTGGTCTCTCAGCCCCACTCCTTCTCATCATTCCAGTCACTTCACTGTCCCGTTCTTCCCTCTTTCTTGAGTCTGTGAAGCAGCTTGCCTTTTCCCCGATATTTATTTTTCTGAATGAACAGAAAGTGCCAAGGCTTGGATATTAAAACTGTGGTCTCATAAACTAAGAGCAGTGACTTACCCACTATACAACATCAAACGTCTTATAACACATGTTGACCATCGCCTTCTTCTTGCTCCTGGTAAAAACCTTTTGCCCGCTATACTTCTTGCTAAAACAGTTAGATCATATGAATACATGGCTTTTAGTTCTCCAGAAGGGAAAGACACATCATCTCTGTGCCTCAGAACATATCAGCGTTTTGTGACATGCGCATAACCAAAAGTATCACATCATTACAGTCTGCAATCAGTAGTGATCTAGTGGTTCCATTTATGTGTTAGCTGAGTGTTTGAGCAATATACCTGATAGATTCAGAGTGCACTACCTTGTTGGTCACTGGTTCCTCTATGATGACTGAAGGGCATATGAGTATTTATTTATTCATTTATTTATAAAGTTTTATGTAGCACAAACTTGACCCAAGAGGGTATCAGAGTGCTTTACATTTAGAATCGCTGCATTACAAGTTCTATCAGATACAGGAGCATAGTAGGGTACAGTACACATAAACAATGTTACAATATTTCGAAGGAGGGAGGGGAGGAAGGAGTAATAGAGGGGAGGCGAGGAGGAACAATGCCCAATGTCCGACTGGTGGGTGGCGGTCAAGGGGGAAACCTGGGCCAATCTCCTCATTAGCTGTCAAGCAGCTCCACCGGTCATCAGCCATGTTGTCCAGGTCTCCGTGATCAGGAAAAAACAGTTTTAAGTTTATTTGATTTGCGAAGGTTATATAGCGCTATCTAGACCCGGAGGTATCAGAGCGCAAAACCAGGGGAACGTTGCATTAGAAGATACATCAAGAGGATTATAAGGCGCTGGCTTTACCCATCGGTATCAGAGAACTATTACAGAGGCATATTGCATTAAAATTACATCAGTTACAATAGCAAAGTAAGGTATAGAAACAAACAACAAGGTTGAGAGAATTTATAGAAAAGGGGGGGGAGGAAGAAGCCATAGCAGGGAGACGAGGAAGAACTGTGTCCAATGTCCGGCTGGGTAGGTGACAGTCGAGGGGGAAACCAGGGCCAATCTCCTCATTAGTTGTCTAGCAACTCCAACGGGCATTAGCCATGTTGCTCAGGTCTCAAAGTATGGGCAAAACAGTTTAGATAAAACAGTTTAGAATAGATACATAGGCTACGATGATAGAGGAAAACGAAGAAGGTGGGGGGGAGGGCGTAGAGGCAAGCCAGAAGGGAGCTGGGGCTACCCTATAAGCTGATGCAAAATGAAGGAGAAACCAGCTTTTCTGTAGTTGTCTTAATTCTTCACTCAGGTGTCGGTGGGTGGAATTGACTCAGTCTACCACTTGCAGCAGGCCTCTCACTTTTCCTGATCATGTGCCCACCACTTCGGCCCCCCGGGGCGCTTCTGTGAATCTCAGGAACACCAATAGCCCCCAGCCCGCATCACCCAGGCCCTGGAAGGCATGGAGAAGCTCAGGGATCAGCTATTGAATTCCTGCAATAGAGCAAGAAGGCAAGAGGGGGAGCCATGGACCGAAAGAATTATAGAGGTCCTCTTGAGGTCAGACATAGTCCTCAATCTTCAGGGCACCATAAACGGCACGTCACCTGCGGCCGAGATATGATGATCACACTCAGTGGATCCGCTCCGCCAAAATCTCAAAGCGCGTCCCCTCCTTCCCAGGCGCCATCTTGAGGTCAAAAGCGCCAAGCAGGACTGCAGCCAATATCCTGGGGTTGCATCATCCGGTCTGCCATCCTGACTCGCACAGGGGGAGAAGGGGGTCGGGGGGGGGGGGGGTCCGCTCACCTCAATCTGCAGCAATCTTCTGGGCAAAATATACGGCGCGTCCACTGCGGCTGAGAAATGATGATCAGACGCAGTGGATCCGCTACGCCTCACTCTCAAAGCGAGTCCACTCCTTCCCATGCGCCTTCTTAAGGTCAGGCACCGCCAAAGTCTCAATGTCTGCTGGTTAATAGCATTCTGCCCAGTCTCCTCACATCAAGATGACCAGGGTACAAGGGTAGGGATCTGCTTGCTGTCCAACCTCCAGCGCCGCTGATTGCTTACAGGGGCCCCCATTCGGGAATTTTTACCGGTCAGGCACCATCTTAAAGTCAGGCAGGGCCTCTCTGCATCATCGTCCCCTGGGCCGCCTTCTTACTGTTATTCAGAAAAAGGAAAAAGGAGGAGCAGACTAACTGCTCAGATGGGCACCGCCACTCTCTGGTTATCGGTGCCCCTGTCTCATGGGCCCTGCAGTGCTGCATTCATGCTCCCAGTGCTGTATTTTTCCGCATCGTGGCTCCTTGCTGCACAGTGTTCCAGGCCACCCAGACTGTCACAGGGTGCTCCACAACACTCCGTATTCCAAAGCAAACCTGCACCTTCACCGTGACAAAGGCTGGAATTCCTCACATGCACCGCAGGCGGAGGATCTCAACATGCCGTGCGTTATCACGCCGCTCCTGCAGTGCTGTAGCTCGTGCAGCTCCGCAGCAAGGCAAGAATCGGAACCAAATGCAGTATGCATTGGCTGTCATCTTCAAATTAATTTTCTTTAATAGAAAACCCATAGCAAGACTACCACCATGCCTGCCCAAGCACCTTGATGCACTAGGTGGAATGTGATCACCAATAGCTCCGTCTTTTAGAGTTGAGACCCACTGCTTTGCCATGCTTGTTAATTTTCTACCGCTGCTATAGTCAGTGAATCTCATTTAACCTGTTGAATGTTTCCTACACCTTCAGAACAACTAGATACTTTGTTTCCCATGGCATCGGTCCAGGGGTAATTTCCTAATGAAATGAAAACTTAGGGTCTGATTTAGAGTTTGGCGGGCAGGATATCCATCCCATTTGTGACAGAGGTGCTCTGAATCAGGCCTGGTAATGCCTTGCCTGTTGGGGCTGCACCTTCTGTGCAGAACCATTGACTCAAACCCTAAAACACTGGACTCCATCCCTATCAGATGATGCAAACCACATAATTAATAAGTTAATAGTAACCCTCCTGGCCTGAACCTGTGTGCCATTACATACAAAAGAAAGTGAGTTTAGAATCTCAGAATTCATTAGTAATAAGATAGGAAATAAGAGAATAAAAAAAAACTAAAATAAAGCATCTCCCAAAAGAAGTAAGCAAGCAGTGTTTTCTTAAGAGGAAGAACATTTTAGGAGCTGCAGACAGAAGTGCAGGTAAAAAAAGCAAATTCATTAGGTAATAGAAAGAAATACAGATAGCATAACCAAGCATATACCAGTAACGGTTCTTGCAGTTTGAATAAAGGTAAGATACACCTGTGCCTCGTGACGTTGACAATAATAGAAGAACGGTGCCCATTGTGAAGCTCACACAGTACATCACGTCAGCTCAAAAGTAAAAAAAGAAATCAATTCGATCTCACATTATTCTTGTCATTCACGAACAACAGTACCACTACTGTGCTACAAATTGCTAAATGTCTCCAAAAAAGCCAAGCTCAAGTGAAGTGTGGCACCTTCAACCTTCTTAAGCCGCACCTATTTGCATTTTGGGACTTATGGATACGCTGATCTCTTTATAGGTGTTGGCTTAAACTACAGTCATGCAAACTACTGTTGGCTAAAGAAGTAGCTTCCACAATTGTTTTCACGCATTTGCGAATGCTTTTTCATCACTGAATTATTATTTGCTCTCTGGCACGTACAGTTTTTTAACTTTTCATATTAATAATAGACGGCTACAAGTCCAAAGTTAAAGAAAAAATAGATGAATTACATATTGACGTCGAACAACTTAGAATTCAGTAACAATGATTAAACACAAAAGCTCAGTAAGCACATTTCACTGCATGAAAACAAGTGAAACAACCTACTGTGTGTATTCTCTAATCTGCTAATGGAGTTGATTATCGTGGAGGAATGTGTTATAATATGGCAGTCTTGCTGAGCGAAGGCATTGGCTAGTTTCTTTTTCAAAAACTCTTGTGTGGAGCTAAAAGAAAATTATAGTCGTTTATGACAGCAAGAAATATTAAAAGCTTTAGATATATGTTATCTCTAATTTGAACGTGATGAGAAAATCAAATTAATCATTTCATTTAAAATAAATTTGGAGTTCCAGGTAATGGAAAGTAATACAAACTGACAACTGGTCTTTAAAATGAAGGAAATTATTCAATTTAATGGGAAACAGAAATGTGTTCAACAGAGCTTGAAAAGTCAGAGGCACCTCTTTTGGCTTTTGATTGCTCAAAAGCGTAACTCTCTTTTTTTTAGGTTTTGAAAATGCATTAAGCAGCTATATTAAGAGCAATATGGATAAATCAATTATATATAAAATATATATTTTTTTGTTGCGAAAACCGATTGCCATGGGAGTGTCTAATATTTAAAGGTCAAAAAAAGTCCCAGGTTTTGAAACCCAAGGTCCTTTAGCATCCAAAAGAACTTTATTCTCTAATCAGTAGTGTGCCACGGGATGAGTGTGCAGAGTGGTGCAGAAAGGGGTTGTGGCCTCCAAAGAACTCATTGCAAACTGACTGTTTGGAACTTGCTAGAGGTAACGGGAGGGATAGTTGGCCCCCTAATGTCCTCAATAGCCAAGGGTACGTCATCTTCCAACTAGTACTATGCCAGGAGGCTCGTTTGCAGAGTTTTGGAGAAAGGATGTCCTTGATGATTGCACAGGTAGTGCCTGTATGATTCTATGAGTGCCATTGCCAAGGACACACTGCAAACACATATATAGACATATTCTACATAAGATTTCAGTGTAGCTATTTCGTAAGATACTAATTAAACTTTCCCCTTTGTATTCATTTTCAAAATACCTAAATCAAAATGTGTTTTTCTTCTTCACAGCAACACCAGAGGTCGTAAAGACATCAGTAGTCACAAATACAAATGATAAAGTGTAAAAAAGATATATAGACATATTTTGCACAATGTTGGAGTCTAGTTGTTTAGTAACATATTGGTTTAACTTTATTTGAACAACACATTTATCAAAAACAACAGTTTCAAACAATAACTCCACATCTGAAATCACAAATACAACATAACTACCAAACACACTTCAAATTAGCTATTGTTACCCAAACAGATGGGGAGTTAAAAACTGCTGCAAAACTAGTGCAATGCATAATCTGCAAACATCACGTGACCAAGAAAGTAAGGAATAACATTGGATAATATACTTTTCAGTAAAATGAATAGGAGGTATACACCCACGCCTCCTTCTTGAATCTTCTTTTACAGAACTTTGTTGTGAGCAGGTGGTAGATTTTGGCTGGAGAATTTTTTTGGACTCATGTGGGACAACGGTCATGGTATATTATCTTAAAACCTATCATAGAAAACAACTCCAACTGCCACTCAAGCACAGGAAAGCTGGACAACCATCTGCATCAGTAGCAGAAGCAACAATTCCCGGTCAGGAAAGTTCCTTCAGAGGTACAAACTACTACAACAGATATGGTTCCAGAGTTTACAAGAATGGCCACATATTGCATGGACTGTAGTTTTGTTATAGGAGCTGGTGAGCATTGTGTTACAGCTATTCGCAATGCTGCCAAAAATCATACATGCTATTTTTTTCCCTTTTATATTTTTTGTACATTTCTCAGTGCACATTTATCAAATTCCTCCTGTCTGAGCTGCCATTTTTATTACTATAAAAAAGATTTTTTTTTTATTTACATAACCACAATTTAGATTTTTTTTTTAAATTGACAATCAAGTCATTGGGAAATAAAGGAATATCATTGGATAATACACTTTTTAACTAAAAGCATAAGAAGAAAACTATCTATCTAGAACATTCTTTAAGAGGAGCTCATACTGAGCAGCAAGAAGGCAATGCAAAGCCGAAGGACCCTCAACTTCAAAAGCAGCCAAAACAACACCGAAGCAGAGAGTCCCTTCAAAAGTCCAATCTCAACTTCAAGATGTGGCACCACAGTTTTCCCCGATGGCATCATACTGCATGGATTGTGGAGTTGTAGTAAGTGCTGGAGAGCATTCCATAATGGCATTTGTATACAGGACCCTGGCTACGCCTTCCTTGTATCTCTTGTGCAATAACAACTTCTGCATTACTAGGTACCATCACCTCTTTTGCTATAGGACTACCATTCTTCATTTCATAACATCAGCCTCTTTCATTTTTTTTTGTAAATATGTTTTTATTGCAGGAAACAAATCTAATCACATTATTGACACCTGGCAGGCGATTCATATCAATGTCGGCGGTATTGGTAAAATAACTATACACGGCCATTTAGCCCACAACCCGGGGGTCGGGCGGCATGTGCCACTAGTGTTCAGTAAATAGCTCCAAATTCTGGCAGTGTAAAACAGGTGAAAAAGAATAAGTCTCTACTGCTTTTCCAAACAACCCAAACAAAACACCCTTCCTTCCCCAAACAGTCCTACCCCCCCAGAGGAGTGAATCTCCAGTCTCGATGGTATAGATCTCTGATGCTTGACGGAAGCGAATGGCGTTCCCCTTTCCTCTTTCCCCCTCCCCCCTCGCCTCTCGTCATCGGTAATATAGTATACGGTCAAATATCGTGTTATAAGAGACTTAGTCCTTCCTATTGGGTATATCTCACCAATAGTATGTTATTGGGGACTAGGCAGTTCCTCATCAGCACTATCAGAGTCAGCATGTGTGTTATGGTCACGCAGGGCCTGCACGATTGTCTCCCAGGCTTGCGCTGCCTCCAGGGCTCGCTCATCTCGTCGTCGCCTCGCCTGCTGGTATCTCAACGTGCTCTCACTCCCTGCCCACTTGAGAAGTTCATTGCGCCATTTAGTGCCTGTTGGACCAACCCGCGCCTTCCAATGTCTGGTGATTTCCCGTTTAGCCAGGAGCAACCCCAAATCGCTAAATTTGCTAAAAGTCTTATTTTTGGGGGTATGTGGGAACCAATGTAGAATTCCTACAGCTGCATCTATCTGCAACGATCTCCCAGTTACTTCGGATAACGTGTCTCCTACAAACAACCAGTAGGAGGTCAGCACAGAGCAGGACCATAGCATGTGAAAAAGGTCCGCTCCGAGTGTTCTGCATCTAGGGCAGGCTGCCGTCTCCAGGGCGAAATATTTCTGTAGTTTCTCCGGGGTTAGATAGGCTCTATGCAATATATAGAAATGGACCAGTTGGAATCGGGCACTACGCGTGCCCTTCCAGGCTCGATGCAGCAGCTGGGCCCACGTGGTCTCCAGATTTCCTTCCCTATGTCAGTTTCCCAGCGGGTCTTAAGCACCGCTAGGGGGGTCAGTCTCTCATTGATCATCCTGGAATACAAGCATGACACTGCTTTAACCGTTCCCGCAGACATCATGACGTACTGGCACGCCGCTGACAGCTGTGGTTCTTCATGACCAGTTTTCCAATGTGCCTGGAGTGCCCTTGTGACCGCCGCGTGGAGCAAAAAATCGCCCCGAGGAACGTCGTAGCGGTCCAGAAGTGCCTGGAAGGGCAGCAACGCCCCGTCTTCATAGAGGTCTCCTAGGGCCTGTATACCCATTTCCTCCCAAACTCCCAGTCGAGACCAGTCACCGCCATGGGGCAATGCAGTGAGCATTCCCAACGGGATCTCCGGGGCATAAGGCCACGGCCTTCCCAGTTTGCGATGTACTCGATTCCAGCACGAGCGTATGGTGCGTTCCTCTTGGGTGAGGTCTTTCGAATCGAGCCTCTGTTGCAGCGCACTATATGATAATACATGTCTGGGTATGCCATTGCCCTGTGTCTCTTCCGGGCCACGGAACTCCCGCGCCACCTCCTGGGTATAGGTCTGTAGTTGGGCAGCCAAATAGTAAGTTTCAAAGTCGGGGCGCCGCCAGCCCCCCCTCCACTTTTGGTCTCTGCAGGGTCTTGAGCGCCACTCTGCGGCGGCCCGAGCCCCACAGGAACGCCACTATCATAGAGTCCAGGCCCTGAAAGCTAGATCTAGGGATCCAGATCGGAAGTGTCCGGAAGTAGTATAGCAGGCGGGGTAGTGCCACCATCTTCAGTACTGCTATTCGTCCCGCCACTGAAAGGGGTAGGGTGGACCAAAAGGACATGCTACCCTTAAGCGCCCGGATGCCTCTGGATATGTTGCCCTCTAGTGTATCAGCAGGGTGATGGTAAACATGCACCCCCAGGTATTTAAAACAAACAGACTCCCATCTGATCTCCCTGTGAGTGTCCGGCTGAGGACTATCGCTGTGGACCGGGAACAGGCAAGTCTTAGCCCAGTTTACCCGGAGCCCCGACACCTCACCAAAAGCTGTGAGCACCGCATCAGCTCCGGACAGGGCCGTCCTAGCGTCTTCGAGGAAAAGCAGTAGGTCGTCAGCATATAGGGAAATGTACTGGTGTCCCGACGGAGACTGCAACCCCCTGTAATGGGCCCCCGTGCGGATCGATATAGCCAGCGGTTCTACTGCAAGGGCGAATAACAATGGGGATAGCGAGTAGCCTTGTCTCGTGCCTCGTTCTACGGGGTATCGCTGAGAAATCAGCGGGCCCGATTTCACCCTAGCCACCGCCGAGGCATATAGCACCATGGTCCATCGCAGGAATCCCTCTCCCAGGCCAAACCGCTCAAGGACCCTACGGAGGTAGACCCACTCCAGACTGTCGAAGGCTTTCTCCAGGTCAATCGAGAGAATCATGGGATCGGGAGCATCTGTGTGATCTCCCTCCAATAGTCGAAACAAACGCCGGATGTTCATCGCAGTATTACGCCTGGGGATGAAGCCCGCCTGGTCGACATGTACTAGAGACATGTACTAGAGAGCCCATATGTTCCAGCAGTCGTGCGGCCAATATGCTGCTCAAGATCTTATAGTCGACCGTGAGCATTGAGAGCGGTCTATAAGACGCTGGCTCTGCGCCCTCGCGATCGGGTTTAAGCAGAGGTATCACCAGGGCCTCTCGCATCGAGCCCG
Organism: Lissotriton helveticus; assembly: GCF_964261635.1. NCBI lineage: Eukaryota > Metazoa > Chordata > Amphibia > Caudata > Salamandridae > Lissotriton > Lissotriton helveticus. The sequence continues at coordinate 1,405,051,294 of NC_136063.1, read as the reverse complement.
GTAGGCGTCCCAGGGTCTTCACTTCCTTGTAAACCCACAGGAGCTTGGGGGCCAGGAGTTCTATGTATGTGGAGTAAAACTCTACCGGGAGTCCGTCGAGGCCCGGCGTTTTATTTCGCGCCATCTTTTTTATGGCGCTTCTGATCTCTCCCAGTTCCACATCGCGTCCCAAGTCCTTCGCCTGTTCAGGCTCCAGAGTGGGGATCGGCAGATCGCGCAGGAAAGCGTCAGTCGGAGCAGTGTCCGGCGGCAATCGACTGCGATATAGCTGCTTATAGTAACTCCAAAAGCAGTTAAGGATCTCGGGCTGAGTATAGACCTCCTTTCTCTCCCCAGTATGCATGGCCACAGTGGGCAAGGTACGTCTCGTTGGGTTGGCAAGCCAAGCCAGCAGCGCTCCCGATTTATCGCCCTCAGCCAACAATCTAGTCAGGTAAGCTTTGTGGTCATAGCTACGCAGCCGCTCGACCTCTACGGCCACCGCCTCCTTTGCCACCAAGGTCTGTTGTTGGAGCTCCGGGCGGCCCGGGCGGGTAATTTCCAGCTCGCGGAGTACCCGATCAGCCCCGGCCAGATCCTCTAGGATTGCTCGACGCACTCCAACTCTCTTCGTTATACAATAGCCCCTAACCACAACCTTAAAGGCGTCCCATTCCGTAGCTCTCTCATCAGTCGTGCCCTCGTTCGTCTCAAAGTATCCCGTGATCTTGTCTTCCAGGTCACTACGGAACACCTGGTCCTCCAGCAGCTCGGGACGTAATTTCCAGGTCGGCACACAGGGGGTGCTCTGGAGCCACCGGATATCAATCAATAGCGGATTGTGGTCGGAGATAGTCCTTGTCAGGTATTCAGACCGCACAGCTGACGAAGCCAATTCTCTCGACCCCAGCAGGCCATCCAACCGCACATGCAACTCGTGCATGCCAGAGAAATGGGAGTAGTCCCGGGTATGCGGGTGTCGGGCCCGCCAGATATCCGTTAGTCCCCACTTAGTCTGCCAGTCTAACCTGCCCTTGGCCACCCGATGGGTCGGGGAGTCCAGAAGGGGAGGATGAGATCTATCCAGGTGAACGTCGACCACTGAATTGAAGTTGCCCCCTAATAGAATGGGTCCCGATAGGTAGCGGGCCAGGGAGCCCGATAGCGCGGTCAGAAAGGCGAGCTGGTCCGTGTTAGGCGCGTACATGCAGCAAATGTTCACATCTCTTCCCCCTAACTTCCCTGCCAGTGCTACGTATCTCCCCTCCGGGTCCACAGTGTGACTATCTACCTGTAAGGGTACCCCCGCTCTTATCCATATTAGCGCGCCTCTAGCATAAGCTGAATATGTGGTGTTGTTCACCTGCCCTCGCCATCTACGCTGTAGCGCAAGTCCCTCAGATTTGGTGAGGTGTGTTTCCTGCAGTAACGCAATCTGTATGCCTCTGCGCACTAGGTAAGCGTGGACTTTATGTCGTCTGGACATGGTGTGCAGACCCCGCACATTCCAAGTGATGCATTTCAGAGTTGAGAGATCAGCCATTGTCCCATGTCGTGTCTTCCTGTCTCTCCAAACACACTTCAATCATGGGCAAGCACCCAGTTAAATCCATACCGATGACGAGTCCCCCCCTCAACAACAATAAAGCAACTTTCAAACATGAATCCCTCTCCACCCCCCCACAGAACAGGTCCCAAATAGTACCATCTAGTTCCCATCCAAACTGTAACCTCAAAAAAAAACCCTCGTACTAACCTGACGGTAGCCACCGCAGGTGTGCCTTAAGGGCAATACGGGGGCCGAGCGTTGATGTGGGGTCCCCGCACTGCAATGCTGCATTGCGATCGAGCCCTATGCCATCAGGGCCTATGTAGGGAATCCCTGCAACCCTCCTCACAGTCAGTTATCTAACAGTTCCCCTTATGAGTCCCACCTCCCCCAGTCAATCGTCCACCCCCAACCCTCAATCAGAGCCGGCTCACCCGAAAGTTTCATTGTTCATCAAGCAGGTCTTCCGCTGTCTCTGGGGTGACCACTGGGAGCTTCACGCTATCTGATTCAGATCCCTCCGTGTCCGAGTGGCCCCCACTCTCTCCAGGCTCCGATTGTGCAGTCCCACGGTCCCCCTGGGGGCCAGATATGGAAGAGACCATCTCCAGCGCACCTCGCCGCTCCGCCTCAGTTTCCACCGTAGAGGGACGAGTAGTCCTGCCTCTGCGATGTCGGAACCTCTTAGGTTTCCGCTGTAGAATGTCCTCCATCGTGGATTGGGAAGAGGTTCCAAAACCATCTTTGCCAGCCCTGTACAATTCCAGCCAACTTCACGCATCGTCTGGGGAGTCAAAGAACTTGGTGGAATCATCCAGGATGATGCGGAGCCGTGCCGGAAAAAGTAGGGAGTATTGGATGCCTTCAGCACGTAGTTCTCGTTTGATGGCCAGGAAGGAGGACCGACGTCTCTGCGTCTCGTAAGTATAGTCCGGGAAAATGTTCACACGGCTGTTGTCCACCTGATAAGGTCCCTTCTGCCTGGCGGCCTGTAGTAGGAAGTCTCTGTCGCGGAAATGGAGCAGCCGCGCCACCACTGGTCGGGGGGTCGGCCTTGCAACGGCGGCTTGGCCGGCACTCTGTGCGCTCGTTCCAAGGTATAGAAGGGGGACAGCCCCTCCGGCGCCACCACCGTCCGTAGCCAATCTTCTAGAAACGCCACCATGTCTTCACCTTCAATTTTTTCTGGAAGGCCTACTATCCGAATGTTATTTCTCCGATTGCGCCCTTCCGCATCCTCCGCACGCTTCTCTAGGACTTCTATTCGGGACAGGGCGTCCTTCACCGTGGCGTCCAAGGTTTTCTGCGCCGGTTCCAGGTGTCGCACTGAACTCTCTACCTCCTTCACCCTATCCGAGAGCTTACCGTGGTCTGCTCTAAGCAAGCCCAAGCCCGTCGCAACTTGAGCAATGTCTTCTCGGAGGGCCGATCGAGTCTCAGTGATCGCCAGTAGGATTTTGTTAAGCTGCTCTTGAATGTGTGGGCTCCCCGGTCCCTCTGGGTGTAGGCGCTCTTCGTTGTCAGGCGGCTCCACGTCGGAGGCGGTCTGGGCGCCACCCTTAGGTCCCCTCGGTTTACCCATATCGTTCAGGGTCTTCGGGAGGGCCTCAGCAGGAGCGGGGGACGGTCAAGCCGGGGGTCTCCGCCGATGCGGCGCGGCCGCAAGAAACAGCGTCACTCCTCTGATTGTCACTCTTCGGCTACCAGCAGGCCCCCGAGGAGAGCGGGTCCCCGGTCGGCGGTCGAGAGGAGTGTTCGCCGATAGGACGGTCCGGGCCCCTAAGGCAAAGCGCGACGGCGAACTCCGCCGGCGAACCGCGACGTAGGCAGTCCAATTGTCCCCCTCTTCCTCAGTGTGTTGGGCAGATGTAAGTTCTCAGCCCCAGTCTTAGGGGCAGGGGGGGTCCTGGACAGGCGTGGAGAAAGCTCGGGGAGCAGCGTGTCCTCAGGGAGCCCCCGGTCTCCACTTCATCAGCCGGCGCCTCGGCTGAGGACCACGGCGCCACGCACTGTGTCCCTGCAACAGGGGGTGGTGAGGGCGCTTCAAAGTTCCCTTCAGCGACTTGGGCTCGGTCCGCCCCCCCCAGCAAGCCAGGAACCAGAGCGGCGGGCGGCCACGGCAAACTCCGTGTGGCAAGGAGCGGTCCGCTTCACCCCTCCCCCACGCAGCTCCTCTGCAACGTCTGTCGGCAGCGGTCCGGGGCACTCCACGTCCAGCCGCCGGGCGTCTCCGGGCCCTCAGGGGTCGTTAGGGGACAGTCTGCACGGGGTCCCCCCAGTGGGGAAAGGATCGTCTGTCTCGCTGGGGGTGCTGGGGGCGCCGGTCGCTTCCGGGTCCTCGGCCGTCTCTGAAGTATTCAGGACGGAGCGGGCGCCATCTTGGCTTCCGCCGCACAGTCCTCTCGATCTGTCTGTTCTCCGCCTCAAAGACCGCAGCGGACCTCCAACTGCGCCGAGCGGTGCACGGGTCACGGGGGTCTCCTTTGCGGGGTTCGGGTTTCCCAAGGTGCCCCCGGGAACAGGATTATTGAGGGCTCGATCGCGGAGCCGAGGCACTAGGCGACCTCCGCCATCAGCGCTCAAGCCACGCCCTCAGCCTCTTTCATCTATTGCATGAACTAATCTATTATCCTGGAGATAGTTTTCTTCATTAAAGAAAGGCTCTTTACTAGAAGTATGTATCCATTTTCCACTAAAAACTGTACAAAAGTTAATTCTTCTGACTGATCTTTTCTTCTGCTTTTGTCTCCTCATGCACAACACTATTTTGTCAAGAGTCTTCCTTCTATTTAGAATCAAAATGAAAAGCTTCCTCTTCAAAGTAAAGGCAAGTACTCTCTCAAATCGTTCTTTCGGTTTCACTGCATCTCTCCTTCTACACTAAATTTACAACCATTCTACTACAAAACATCCTGGCTCTGATTTATTTAAACTGTTCCTGTTTCCTGGATATGTTGTGTCCCTATGTGTTACAATCTTTTCTCTTCTTCCAATGTACACTTTGTACACTCTTGTTGTTTCTCATAATCATAATTGTGTTTTTCTTTATTTTGTAATCTTTGCACATGTTCAAATATATTTTTAATAAATGACTTTGTTCTCTTACTGGTAGCTCTTTTTTCATTCAGCACTTTTTCTAAATTTTGCCCCTTTTGTAACTCATTTCTGCAGAGGTACTGTAGTTGCCTCTGTTGCCTTTTCGTCTGAGCTTTTGTAGGCATTCTAATTGTTTGTGTTGAGTTATGTATATCTTGTTCTGTGAAAAAAAAATTATATTTACATTTTTACCCTAGCCAATGTACAAAATACTTTGCTACTGACTTCTACATAATGCAAAAACAGGTTTTATGGTATTTTGCAGTTTTAGATCTACAGATGAACCTAGCTATATTACTATGTGCACTTACTTCAATGTAGCAACCCCAAAGCAAAACGTAAAACTTTATTTATTAGTTACCTTTTAACATTTTAGCACCAAGTCCTACACCACAGCTGCACCATATCTCTCTTCTAACTTATAAATAGTGAAAGACCAGTATATTCCTCCTGTAGTAAATTTTAAAATGGACATCAAGCCAAGGGAGCCAATTTACAAGCCCATGCGCCAAAGCGTCACTTTTTTTTGACACACCATTGGCATAGTTTGATGCTCCATACTTGCAAGGCCCTGTAAAGCTACTCTGTCCTCTTTCTGTGCATGCTGTATTCTGCAGCACACATAGTAAGATGAAAACACCTCTTGTGATTGTTTTTTGTGCAGGAAGGTATGCCTTCCTGCACATAAACAATGATCCCCGCAACACAGGCACCCTTGCACCGTTTGTGTCCGAAACGCGTCTAGGAGACTGCACCTTTGTTGATTTAAATAAAGCACTCAGCATTGGCGACAGCATCAATTGTGCCCGTGGTCCTGCTTGTGCGCGCTCACACTTGGGCTTCGCTAGTTTATATATATATATATATATATATATATATATATATATATATATATATATATGGAATCCGACATTAATCGTGATAAAGATGTAATTATCGCAGCACATGACAATACTGTAAATGAAAAAAGAGAAAAAGAAGAAAAAAATACTAATGAAAAAAATACTAAAGAAAAAAGCTCAAAAGAAAAAACTCACAAGAAAAAGACAAAAATCCTACGAGCACTACTTGCCATTTTGACAACTCTGATGTAGAAAACACGGTGATCAATCTGACGGAAATTGATCTCAATGCAGCGGAAACTCAGC